>NC_085926.1:122915000-124165000 GCF_029289425.2 Pan paniscus
CAGCCTGGCCAACATGGTGAAACCCCGTCTCTACTAAAAATACAAAAATTAGGCTGGGCATGGTGGTGCACACCCATAATCCCAGCTACTTGGGAGGCTGAGGAAGGAGAATCGCTTGAACCTGGGAGGTGGAGGTTGCAGTGAGCCGATATCACACCAATGCACTCCAGCCTGCATGACAGGAGTGAGATTCCATCTCAAAAAAAAAAAAAAAAAAAAAAAGGTTTTTTTTTTTTGTAGAGATGTAATGTCACTATGTTGCTCAGGCTGGTCTTGAACTCCTGGCCTCAAGTGATCCTCCCATTTCAGTCTCCCAAAGTGCTAGGATTACAGATGTCTGGCCTCCATAAAGGATTTGATATGGCTTATAAGGATAAATACAATAGTAAGACTTAAGATGTAAATGGTGCATTGCTACACGAGGGCTGCTTTTCCTACCTAACTTCATCTGTCTTAGAGCATTCTTTCCTCAGCCTAAGTATGTGTGTATTAATGTGCTCCAGAGGAGGCTGAGATGCAATTGCTAATTTCTTGAGAATCTTCTGCCTCTTTGTTTCCCTAAATAGCACCCAGCACTTGCCATTACATATTGAAGTGCTCAATAAGTGCTTGTTCTCACTGCAGAAATCTCACCACTGACCCTTCTCTAGCCAGGAGTGTGATTTGGGTGTTCTTGTCCCCCTCACACTTGCCATATGAGGGAAGAGATGATCACGGGCCATTCAGTCTCCCCCTGGCCCGCTGGAATGCACATTCCAGAGATTGACTAGATATGGTTTGCAGCCATGGGATCAAGACAAACAAAGAGATCCAGATGATGTCCTGGACCATGTGCACAAGTTGTTGCATAGCCAATCACAGACAGAATTTTGCCTTCCCCAGGCCACGCCCTGCCCAGAGTTGGGGTGACATCAGAGGCAGGGCCAAGGCACACAGTCCCCTTTGCAGTGCTCAGACTGAGACTGACCCTCTCCTCTTAATTTGTGACTTGCCACAGAGGGCCTTAATGTTACATGCAGACCTCAAGAGAAGCTCGGAAGTTAGACAGACACACATCTGCCTCCAAAATTGTCCATAACAAACTTACCTTACAGTAAGAATTACAGTCTGTCCATAAACAAATGTGCCAAATACATCTTTAAACTGTGGAGGAAAACAGATTTAATAACAAGTAAAAAAAATTTTGTTTTACATTTTCTACAAATCAAATGAGGCAGAAAAAAATAATGCTCTATCTAGCTTTTAACAGGATCCAACTGGGTAGAAAATGGACCCTGGGAGACTTCTTAGGGCCTGAGCTGGGACTGCCCCCACAAAGGCTGCTAAGAGGACCTTGAAGAAAGTAAGTTGTCTCTACTTTCCTAACTCTACTCTAATGGTTGCAAGGGAGTTCTGGTGCATCCCTTCTGGATTACAAATCTCCCAGAAACTATAAGAATGCTTCATCCCCTCACTGGTTCCCCCAGGAACATCAAACCCTGACTGAGATCAAGTATCTAATCTGATCTCTGAAGACCGGGGCATAAGGCCTGTACCTGGAGGGGGCTTTTGTGACACTCACACTCAAAGTCAAGTTTGGGGAAAGTAGTGCTAAGTGACCATTGCTCAGTAAAGCCACATGAAGTTCTTCAGGGGTTCCCTGGAAGTAGGACCACATTGAGGTTGCTGTCTTCAATGTACTGAAAACATCCGTGCTGGCACATTTGAAAGCAGATCCGAGATGAGAGGGCAAGTCACTGCCAGCTGGCCCACAGGGCAGAGGTGACATGGCAAAGGGACAGAGCAAACTCTGTGAGACAGCAGCCACAGATTCTATCCTAGCGTTGTCACATACTGGCTGGCTGTGCAGTCGGAAGCACTAGCTCTCTTTGCACCATCTGTAAAATCATTTCCATGATACATTTTTTACATGTTACCAGTTCTAATAGTGATATAATTTCAAATTGAGAGACATGGTCATGGAATAAGACTTCAGCTTTAAAAAAATGTCTCTCCATCTCTACTTCCTTTTTTTTTTCTCCAGGCAGAGTCTCACTCTGTTGCCCAGGCTGGAGTGCAGTGGCATGATCTTGGGTCACTGCAACCTCCACCTCCTGGGTTCAAGAGATTCTCCTGCCTCAGCCTCCTGAGTAGCTGGGATTACAGGCGCCTGCTACCACGCCTGGCTAAATTTTTGTATTTTTAGTAGAGATGGGGTATCACCATGTTGGCTAGGCTGGTTTCAAACTCCTGACCTCAAGTAATCTGCCCGCCTCATCCTCCCAAAGTGCTAGGATTACGGACGTGAGCCACCATGCCCAGCCTCCACCTCAACTTCTAAGACATATTTAAGGCTAATATTTTTTCCTTTAAAACTGAACTTTGAGCTGTATTGGCTGGACATGCTCTGAGAGTCCTTCCAGAGCTAACATCTGTGGCTGCAGAATGGAAAGACCCTTTCCTTTCATGCTTGCTCACATGTGTGCACTCGCTCACAATAATCTAAATGATGGGAAACTATTGTTCATGCCAACATTTTTGAAAATGGGAAAAATAAGTAACAGATATTCAGATGTAATTCTTCTTCTAGACATTTTTTTAAAAGCCAGACTAGTATGAAAATTTATGCAAATTTGAATATAAAAGAGAAAAACAACATCTTTAAATTTTTTCTCTTTCATTCTGTGGAAATAATTTATTTTAAAACTTCATGATATTTATCTGTCCATTTAAAACTGTGTTAATAGCTTATAAAACAATGGGTATGGTATGGCTGGAGCCAGCTTCTGCAGGCCCTCTGCCATGCCAGGCCAGGTGCCACGCCTCCAGGTGCAAGACCATGGGGCGGTCCAAGGGTCCCAGGGGAGAGACCTGGGCAATGAAGAAGTGGTGGCACCGGTGGAGGCGCTCAGGACAGCTGCTGTTTACCGACCAGTAAAGGTACATTTCACTGTTTGAACAACTGGTACGATGGTACGAGCGTGAACCACCTGAAGACCAGCTCTACACTCTGCAACTCAGTGTTAGAACAAAGAATGCTTTACAGAAAGGAAAGTTGGAAAATACTTACCAAGCTAGTAATTTCACTATGCAAGTCTTGATAGGCCATGGAATGTTTCTCTTCTGGGTCAAATGTTTCTGATACTGTCACTGAAATCTTCCCAGGGAATACCTTTCCTGAAAGTTAAGCAGAATCTTTCTGTACTATTTGATGAAAAGAGGGTCATTTCCATTATGTTTTAAAACATAGATTATTTTTTAGAATTCCCAACATTATATAACGACACTACAGGAAATCTGGAAATATTTTAAAAGTTACCCATAATCCTGCCCAACCTAGCACAACCATTTTCATTTTGGTATATTTCTTTCCATTTACAGTTTACATTGTTGTAATTCCAAGTTTATGCCATATTTCTTTTCTTCTTATTATATAATAGGTATTTTCCAAATCGTTACCTAGTCTTTTTTTTTTTTTTTTTTTTTTTTGAGAGAGAGAGAGAGAGAGACAGACAGGGTCTTGCTCTATCACCCAGGCTGGAGTGCAGTGGCACAACTGGGTCACTGCAGGCTTGAACTCCTGGGCTCAAGGGATCCTCCTGCCTCAGCCTCCTAAGTAGTTGAGACTACAGGTATATGCCACCACAGCCAAGCAATTTTTTAACTTTTGTAGAAATGGGGGTCTCAGTATGTTGGCTAGGCTAGTCTCAAATTCCTGGCCTCAAGTGATCCTCCTGCCTTGGCCTCCCAAAGTGCTGGGATTACAGGTGTGAGCTCCTATGCCTGGTCTCATAACCATCATTTTTAAAGGTTGCATAATATTCTGTGAAGTACATGTCCCCTTCCTTGATGTGATCATTTTTTGTTATTGGACTTAGTGCTTTTAATTATTTAAAAGGAAAAGAAAAAGTTGCAATGAACATCTTCACACACAAACTGTTCTTCTGTATTTGGGGTCACTTACTTAGAGTAAATCCCCAGGAGTGAGATTATTAGTGCTAAAAATATGAGCATTTGGGGGCCTTTTGGTATATCCCTAACCCCAGTGGGCAATGCAATGCATTCATTTCTTATAGAATTGGCTGCTCTGGAAAATGAAGATATTTCTCATTCATAAAACAGAAAAAAAAAAAAAAACAGAACTCAGACAGTCAGCCCTCAGACCTTCATTGCACCCTGGTGATCTAATCAAAACATCATTATGCCACAAGTGTATAAATGTACTCCTGAAATCCATTTTTAGAGCTGAAGGGCTCTTATGTCTCTAAGAGGGGGATCTGATGTTATGGAGCAAACAAATCTTGTGACACAGAACTGAAGATCAGGCTCCCAGGGTTGCTGGACTGTGTGGTCTTTGATAGATCACCTTGTTCTGCCTCAGTGTCCCTAGGTAACAGCACTTTTCTCTACTTTGCTGGCCTTTGTTGCCTCTGCATTTTCTTTATCTCTCATATTTTGGAATCTCCTTTTGCCATCATTTTGAGTTTTCGATTCCACTTTTGGTGTGAGATACAGAGCTCAGCCATGGCTCATCCCTTGTAACTCACCTTTCTTACATGTAGAAGAGTTGTAGTAATACCCTTCTAAACACAGGCAAAAACTTGTATTATGCAGCTTAACACATAACGAATTATCTGCACAGGGATCATCTTGGCAAGGATTGCTGGGACCTTAGATGGAGTAGAAAGAGATTAGAAATCCAGAGAAATGACAATAAATAACAACTGGAAACGTATTTTTCCATCTTCATGCCTCCCCCCTGGGCCCTTTCCATTCCTTGCTTGTGTTACTCCACAGCACACTTTTGGAAGAGTTAAAAACAAATATTTGCTTGCTTAGGTCTCTAGAGAGTTTGTTTCTGAAATTCTAGAGCCAAGTATAATACTTGTCAATAGTAAAGATTAGAGATTAGTGGACAAGGGCTTGCCCAAAGAAAGAGAGATTGCAGTCTTCTGACTGCAAGGAGTCAGGAATTTTCAGATCTCAAAGTCCCTCCAGAACCTTGAAGCACGGTCCTCTAACACTAGGTGGGGCTCCCCAAAACATTCTAGATAAAATGTCTTATTTTTAGAAAGGTATGAATAATTGTCGTATAGGAAGAAACAGCCAAGAAGCTCCAAAAGAAACTAGATGTCACATTCTGGTAGGCATACCTAGGAGACATAGCCATAAAAACAGGAATGGGATAGTAAAGGAGAGAAATGTGGATTAACTCAGTGAAAATTCTAAGAGGCCATGAGAAGACATTCCAGCCTCTGGCTTTCTAAATGGATCATTTGAATAAATGGTGAAAATAACACTGCAATGGGTTCTACACTGTGGGCTGAGACTCCCAGGCCAGGCAGGGTGTAGCATCTTTCTTTCTCTGGGGAACTGATGAGATCTGAGGAGGAGAGTTAGCTCAGTGGTCCAGTGGTGATCTGGGCTACGAGTTTTCTTCACTTCTGTCAAGTGGAATGATTCTGAGCTGTGATGTCAGAATAGCTTTTGTGTTTGATAACCTTCAGAGCTGTCTTGAGAGTCTTACAAACCTATATGTAGAAACCACTGATTTCTTTAAAAGCTGTATGTAAGGTACAATGTGTATAACATGCTCTCTTTTGTGAATAAAAGAAGGGGAGGATTATACACAAGCAAATATTTGCTTATATTTGCATAGGTAATTTCAGGAGGGAGATACAAGGAATTGGGCACAGAAGTTGCCTCTGGGGAAGGAAACTGGGGGTCTGGGTCCTAGGGGTTTAGGATGAGAGGCAGATTTATTTTTTATTGTACAGGATTTTGCCCTGTTTGAGCTGTTTTTTCCATAATCATAGGCCTAATTTACTTTTATTAAAAAATAAAAAGTAAAATAATGCTGGTGAGAATATGGGGCAATGGGAACTCTCATTCATTGGTGGGAATGCAAAATGACACAGCCACTTTGAGAGGAAAGTTTGGTGGTTTCTTACAAAAATAAACATACTCTTACGAGAAGATCTGAGAGTCACCCTCCTTGGTATTTAACCAAAGGTGTGGAAAATTTATGTCCACACAAAAACCTGCACATCCATGTTAATATCAGCTTTGTTCATGAGTGCCACAACTTGGAAGCAACCAAGATACCATTCAGTAGGTGAATGGATAAACAAACTGGTACATCTAGACAATGGAATATTATTCAGCACTAAAAAATGAGCTATCAAGCCATGAAAAGACATGGAGGAAATGCATACTACTATGTAAAAGAAGCGAATCTCGAAAGGCTACATAATGTATGATTCCAACTATATGACATTCTGGAAAAGGCAAAACTATGGAGACAGTAAAAAGATCTGTGGTTGCCAGGAGTTAGAGGGGAGGATGAAAAGTGCAAAAGATATTTAGGGTTGTGATCCTATAATAGTGGATGCATGCCATTATACATTTATTTGTCCAAATTCATAAAATGCACAGCACCAAGAGTGATCTCTAATGTAAACTATGGTCTGTAGGTGATAATGATGTGTCACTGGAGGTTTATCAATTGTAATAAACACACTGCTCTGGTGGGGGATGTTGATAATGTATGTGTCAGGCCAGGGAGTATATGGGAAACCTCTGCACCTTTCTCTAAATCTTGCTGTGAGTCTAAAACTGCTCTAAAAATAAAGTTCATTAACATTATTTTTTTGAGACAGGGCCTTGCTCTGTTGCCCAGCCTGGAGTGCAGTGACACAATCTTGGCTGGCTGCAACCTCTGCCTCCCAGGCTTGAGTGATACTCCCACTTCAGCCTCCTGAGTAGCTGAGACTACAGGTGCATGCTACCACACCTGGCTAATTTTTGTATTTTTCTGTAGAGATGAGGTTTTGCCATGTTTCCCAGGCTGGTCTTGAACTCCTCAGCTCAAGCAATTCACCCACCTCAGCCTCCCAAAGTGCTGGGATTACAGGCGTGAGCCACCATGCCCGGCTTCCATTAACAATTTTTTAAAGAGAAAAAAAATAGACTATATAGGATAAAAGGAGGCATAGTTCAGTATCTTATAAACAAAAATAAGGGTCACCCCTCTGACAAGGTATGAACCAGTCTTCTAAATAAAATTAATGGCTTCTTTAAGAAAAGCCTCAGCCACCTTGCAAAGATGACTTGGGAAATCTTAAGGAAGAATGTGTCTCCTTCTGGAGACACCAGACAAATAACTCTCAGGTGCTTTCTCTTCAGCAACGAAGGACAGACTCGTTAACTTGTTTCATGGCCAGGAATTGATTAAGTCACAGGATGTTACAGCCAGAAGAGATTTGGGGGGCTTTTTAGTTCAGTCTCACCTTATTGCAGATCACTAAGTTGAAGCCAAGAGAGAAATGACTTGCCCCATGCCCCACAGTTTGTTCATGGTAGGGCCAGAACACAGGAAGATGGCCTGACTCTGAGGGAACACCTGGCGAAGCAGAAATGGCTTAGAAAACCTCTCTTTCCTGATTCCAGGAGAGCTGTGTCCCATTGGATCCCGCCTTCAGAGTGGCCCCTCCAAACATGAAAGAAGACTGGGGAAAGAGGTCTTAGATACAGCCTCTGGGGTCTACTTGCTTAACCATCTATTTCTTAAATCTATCAAAGAACATTGAGGAAGCTACCAGAAGTTAAGGGTAGGGAGACATCCACTTGGTCTTTGACCCTGGGTGAGTCATGGCCCTCACTGGGTCCCAGCTTTCCCATCTGAGAATGATAGGATTTATCTAGATTCTTTAGGCTCTAAAGTGTGATGGTTCTTCTAGATCAAGGGCTGGCAAACTATGGTTCACGAGTCATATCTGACCAACCTTTTGTTTGTTAACTGTGGCTGCTTTCATGTTAAAATAGTAGAGTGCAGGAGTTACAACAGAGACCCCACATGGCCCACAAGGCCATTTAGCCTTTACTGATAAACGTGGTTGATTTCTGTTATAGAATGAGCTTGGGGAAGTGAAGCGAATGGTTCCTGTTTCATTAACTTCTGCTTGAGGTCACTTGTCATCTCTTAGTGTTCCCAAAGCATCTGTCCTTTGGACAATGGCCCTGGTTATGCCTAGGATTGTTTGAACACTGCTGTTGTTTTGCTTTCTACCCCTCAGTCTCAAATTCTATGACTTGGCTCAAGTTCCACATTGTGATCAGCCACCATCTTACAAGGGTAGAACTGACTTCTTCCTTAGGTAGACCAGAGAGCTAGACCAGTGGGGCTGGACAGTCTGTGCTTATTTGGACCTGATCTTCTCAGAGCAGCTGAAACTATTTCTAAAAATCCCCTAGGGAGAGGAAAGCTATAGAGCTACCTTTCACAAAGCCCAAGTTCATTAAAAAAAATACTGCACAGCTAGCAAATAACTTGAGGTAGGATGGGAGGGAAGGAAAGGAGAACAGAAGGAAACTGAGGATTTTAGGGCCTCTGCTGTCACTACATTGTGACCCAGATTTCAAGCCCACAGTTCATTTCCAAGGAAACCTTGGGCCTCTTTAGACCCATTTTCCTACCCCACCAGAACATACCCACCTCCCTCCCTCCACAATTGTACTCTCCATCCTTGGGGAGTCTTTGAGGGAATTGTCCTTACCTGTGCTGTTTAGGGTGCTGGTCTCCAATAAAGCAGTGCCAGTGGGAGGCCCTGATGATTGATTGTCTTCTGTGGTGGGGGACATTTCATTGTTACTTTGTGTTTCAGAAGGAACCATTGTGATTAATCCATCATTTGGAGATGAAGCGGTGATTATGTCAGATGTAGCTAATGAATTTACATTTGTGGTTGACTCACTGTCTGCAGCAGTAGGTGTAGGAATTGTGGAGGAACTATGTGTACTAATTATGGGGGGAGCAGGTGAAGTAGCTGTTGGGAAAGAAGGTGTATTTGCTGTGGTGCTAGCAGTTTCAGGGAAATTAGTTTCAGTGGTATCAGCTGCAGTTACTGTAGGACCACTAGTCGCAGTTTCTGTGGTTGTTACAGCATCAGCTGAGTTGCCTTGGTTGGTGGCTGGAGGAACAAAGATACCAAGTTTGAGGAGACAGTACATTGAATAACTAATGGCAGTTACTTAATACTAAATCATATCCAACTCATTCTTTTTTTTTTTTTTTAGAGGTAGGGTTTCCCCAAGTTGCCTAGATTGGTCATAAACCCCTGGGCTCAAGCGATCCACCCTCCTTGGCCTCCCAAAGTGCTGAGATTATAGGTATGAACTGCCATGCCCAGCCTCAACTCATTCTTTTCTGGAAAAATGAAAATATATGACTACATTAAAAATTAAAATACACAGTTATTTCTAAACACAAAAAACCCACAATAAATAACATCAAAAATTAAACAAACAAAACTGGAAAAAATGTTATTGAAAAATAAATAAAGAGTTAATGTTTATTTATTTATTTTAGAAATAAGGTCTTGCTCTGCCACCCAGGCTGGAGTGCAGTGGTGCGATCATAGTTCACTGCAGCCTTGAGCTCCTAGGCTCAAGCAATCCTCCCACCTCAGCCTCCCAAATAGCTAGGACTACAGTTGTAACACCTCCATGGCTGGCTAATTTTTTTTTGTTTTTTAGAGATGAGGGTCTCACTATGCTGGCTAGGCTGGTCTTTTAACTCCTGGCCTCAAATGATCTTCCTGCCTCAGCCTCCCAAAGTGCTGGGATTGCAGATGTGACCCACCAGTCCCGCAGAGGAGTTAATGTTTTTTAAGTTGAGTACTAAGAAGTAATATTATTTATGCCTGTAGTCATATAACTGTAGATCAGGGTTTAATATACTTCAGACCATTCTCAGTGAGGACAATTGAGAATGCCACAAGGTGGCGCAGTGACTACCCAGAAATGGACTCCTTTTGTCTTTCTGCACTTTAAGGCAACTGTCCCATTTTTTCATTACCTTGATAGATTGAGGGAGGGAAAGGTTAGGGTTGGGTAATTTAAAGAATAATAAAATAAAAATACCTCATTAAGTGCTTATTATACTTCTTCCAAAATTTTATTCTAGTAGTGTTTTCCCATTCACAATTCTAGATACATTGACTAAGAGTAAGATGAATAAGTGATCTTTGCCCTCTGAGCTATGATGGATATCAAAGTTGCATTTTCACAACTTTTAGGAACCCCTGGACACATGGAGTAGTAAACTCTAGGGATCCAGTGATCCATTTTCTTCCCCCCCTCTTTTTTTTTTTTTTTTTTTTTTTTTTTTAGAGACATGGTCTTGTTCTGTCACACATGCTGGAGTGCAGTGGTGCCATAATAGCTCACTGCAGCCCTGAAACTCCTGGGCTCAAGTGATCCTCCCACCTTGGCCTCCCAAGTGTTGGGATAACAGGTATAAGCCACCTTGCCTGGCCCAGTGATAAGTTTTCTAGAACTTTTCCTTGTCTCTAAGAACTCTGACCTTGACAATAGGTTAAAAAAATTATTGAAAGAAAAAGTTTTAGTGAGGAAGCAATTTCTAAACCTTAGGGTGCAGAGAACTGCGGAATATGCTTCCTGATTCCCCGATGGGTCTATGAACCCCTTGAGGGCAGAGCCTGACTCTTCACCTTGAAGAGGGCTTGGCTAACATAGCCATTCAGAAGTGTTGAAGAGATCAGCAATTGCTCTTCCTAGGTAAGAAATACATCAGCAGCTGGCAATGTTGACTGCCAGTCTTCCTATTCCTGCCACTCAGGATAGTTCTCATCTATCAAGCACTGGCCCTGTGCCTGACTGTACCTGTGAAGTAGACATAAGTGCCCACATTTGACAGAAGAGCCCACCAATACTCAGAAGGGTTAAGGAATTTGCCCAGAGGCAAAGCCAGGTCTGTGAGATGACAATGTCCTAACTATCACTTGATTAAAGTTATGGGGAAGGCCATCCATTTAACGAAAAAGCCAAGACCCCCGAGGAACAAACACAAGAAAAGCAAATAGAGAAAATTGGGGATCAGAATGAAAGCGGTGGAAATAGAAGTGACCTCCACGGTGCCCTCTATCATTGGGGTAGCAGTGAGAGTGGCCAGGGGCTGGCTCTCGCTGTGGAAAACTCTGGACAGAAGAAAAGGACTTGGCAGGCTGTGGGTGCAAACAACCCCAACCCCACCAGACCCTGAATTTCATGCTTTGGGAATATTCATTCTCGGCCGATGCCAAAGAACCAACATGTTTCTGTAGATGTGCATAAAACAAATTGGGACTTCTTGAGAGGTTTTTGCAGGTCTATGGAATTATGACAAGGAGTTTTGGACTTGGTGGCTTGTTTATTTTGGTTTTAAATTTCTGTTCACTAGGGAGAATACATTTCAGAATGCTCAATTAGTTTTAATAAATGAGACACATTCCAAACTGACAGCAATTCATTGCTGTGAATAGCTATGATTTTTTTTTAAAACTAAAATACACTTGGGTGTGTCTATGTGTATATATGTGTTTTATCTGAGGGTTGTATAGATTTCAGGGAAGACAGCTTAGAGCTGATATCCCAGGCTTAAATTATCTAGTAAAAATACCCAAGAGGAATTGTAAAATAACCTATTTTGTTCAATCTATAGATAACAGAAATATATGAAGACATCTGTGCAGTAGAAATAGCTTTAGTCTTTGTATTTCCTTAGGTCCTAAAGCTTCTAAATAACACAAGGATAGCACAATGTCCGCAGAGATACAAATCATAGGTTTCAATGGGAAAATATATGCCCTGACCTGGTTTCTTTCTGGGGAACACTCCATAAGCACCACCCCTGTCTAGGGCACACCTATAACTGCTTTATTCAAAGCTAGCTGAAAGTCACAATCAAACGCCTTTCTCCCAGATCTGAATTCTTCATTATGATGAGATGTTGGTTCCCAAAGGCACTCATCAGATTCTGTGGAATAATGCAGTCCTAATCTCTCAGAGAAAGCAAAAACAACCTGGGAAGTTTTGCCTGTTAAAGGCACTTCAAATGTCATTGGCACATTTTTCATTTGTTTCAGTAAATGCTTGTGCGGGGGTTCTTGCAGTCAAGGTGCTATACAAGGCATAGGGGTGAGGAGGAACGTAAAGGTGTACAAGACACACTTCCTGCCCTTGGTTGCTCAGAATCTGAGATGGAACTCATGTTTGAAGTAGTGATTCCTTACACACACCTCCAAAATCCTTAACGTTACATTAAAAAGCAACTTTTAAAAAATTTTCAGGCCAGGAGCGGTGGCTCATGTCTGTAATCCCGGCACTTTGGGAGGCTGAGGTGGGTGGATCATGAGATCAAGAGATTGTGACCATCCTGGCCAACATGGTGAAACCCCGTCTCTACTAAAAATACAAAAATTATCTGGGTATGGTGGCACACGCCTGTAGTCCCAACTACTTGGGAGGCTGAGACAGGAGAATTGGTTGAACCCAGGAGGCAGAGGTTGCAGCGAGCCAAGATCGTGACAACTGCACTCCAGCCTGGCAACAGAGCGAGACTCTGTCTCAAAAAAAAAAAGCAACTTTTTAAAAATTTTCAGGCCAGGCGTGGTGGCTCATGCCTGTAATCCCAGCAGTTTGGGAGGCCGAGGCGGGCAGATCACCTGAGGTCAGGAGTTTGGGATCAGCCTGGCCAACATGGTGAAACGCCATCTCTACCAAAAATGCAAAAATTAGCTGGGCATGGTGGCAGGCACCTATAATCCCAGCCACTTGGGAAACTGAGGCAGGAGAATCACTTGAACCTGGGAGGCAGAGGTTGCAGTGAGCTGAGATAGTGCCATTGCACTCCAGCCTGGGCGACAAGAGCAAAACTCCATCTCAAAAAGTAAAATAAGGCCAGGCATGGTGGCTCACGCC
Organism: Pan paniscus; assembly: GCF_029289425.2. Lineage (NCBI taxonomy): Eukaryota > Metazoa > Chordata > Mammalia > Primates > Hominidae > Pan > Pan paniscus. The sequence continues at coordinate 122,927,739 of NC_085926.1, forward strand.
TGTAATCCCAGAACTTTGGGAGGCCAAGGCGGGCGGATCACAAGGTCAGGAGTTCGAGAACAGCCTGGCCAATGTAGTGAAACCCCGTCTCTACTAAAAATACAAAAAAATTAGCCAGGCGTGGTAGTGAGCACCTGTAATCCCAGCTACTTGGGAAGCTGAGGCAGGAGAATTGCTTGAACCTGGCAGGCGGAGGTTGCAGTGAGCCAAGATGGCGCCATTGCACTCCAGCCTGGGCAACAAGAACAAAACTCTGTCTCAAAATAAATAAATAAATAATAAAATAAATATTTTTTTCAAAAGCAAACCTTAATAGCCACAAAAACTGTCAGTATTAATATATCTGGAGGTAGATGGGTGGGAAGGCAGATTGGATGCTCAATTTTTATTTCATATACATCTGTATTGTTTGGATTTGTTACAGTGGGTCTGCATTACTTGTATAACTTTTTTAAACAAAGAAGAGGAAATCAAAACCAAAGTTTGAAAATTAGATCCAGGCTGGGCGTGGTGGCTCACGCCTGTAATCCCAGCACTTTGGGAGGCCAAGGCAGGTGGATCTCCTGAGGTCAAGAGTCTGAGACCAGCCTAGCCAACATGGTGAAACCCCATCTCTACTAAAAATACAAAAATTAGCCAGGTGTGGTGGCAGGTGCCTGTAATCCCAGCTAGTCGGGAGGCTGAGGCAGGAGAATTGCTTGAACCTGGGAGGCGGAGGTTGCAGCGAGCAGAGATCGTGCCATTGCACTCCAGCCTGGGCGACAAGAGTGAAACTCGGTCTCAAAAAAAAAAAAAGAAAGAAAGAAAAGAAAATCAGATCCAAGTGCAGACATGACAAAAAGAGAAATCATTTATTAAGTCCCTATGTGCCAGGCAGTATCCCGGCACATCAGGCTCTTTGTCTCATTTAATCCTCTCAGTCACTCTTCAGTATAGGGATTTCCCCTCTATTGCTACACAGGAAGACACTGAGGGTCAGAGACACCCCACAGCTAATAAGTGGTGGCATGCCATCTGAATCCCTGCTTGCCCTACTTTTGCCCTTCCCCCTGGGTTCTCTGGGTCAAGAAACATCTCCATTCCCGTAAGGTACCTTGAGCCTCAATGATTCCTGATTCCCTTAACTCTCTATTCATCTCCTTGTCCCCTCCCAGCCAACTTTCCCCTTTCTACCGCCCTTCTATTCTATTTTTAAAAAGTCAAGCCTTTTTTAACAGTGGCTCCTGAAAATCATACAAGCCTCACCAATTCTTCCTTTGTCCTGAAGGCTTGGACCTGGCATCTGCCCCCAAGGTTGGCAGGAGAGATCTGGTGAGCCCTCCCCTCCTGTGCAGCTAGCCTTCTCCAACCTTCCCGCATTAAGAGCTTGCAACCAGCTCTCAAAAAACTCTAATCCTGATGCCATTCATTCCAGTTCTCTGAAAGGGCTTAATTTCTCTTCATACATCTGCCTTATCAAATACTTTCTTCCTTTCTGCAAGCAGCTTCTAGATTTCAACTCATTGAACCTGAAGGAAATAAAAATATTTCACCCCCAAATATAGCTCCATGATATAATGAGTATTTTAAATTAAAAACTCTTAGAGGTCAACAAGCGCTGTAAGGACTGATCCACCAAAGAAGAACTATGGCTCCTGTTCCCCTCCCTGTTATGTCATTATCCACTACAGGAAAGAAGACCGAGAAGGAAACCACCCCTGAGCAGACCCTTCGTCAAGATAAGGACTGTCTCCAAGGATCTTTAAATTCCAAGGAGAATTATCTACAAGTTCATTTTTGTTCCCAGATCCAATTATTCTCCCTAATAATCATTTATTGCCCCTCAACAGAATTCCTCTTCTCCCTTCTTCCATAATTTGTTTTACCAAGATCCAAGCCCCCTTTCTTTCTGTAACCTCAAGATGGTGTATAAGCTTCTATACCTCATCAGGAAGTTGGGTGTTCATGCTGAAGGTTCCTGGGTACACGCATTAAATACAGTTGTATGCCTTTTTTCCTATTAGTCCATCTACTTCATGCCAGTGATTTTTCTGCAAAATTTTAGGAAGCCAATTGGCCCCCACAACCCTCACCTCTCAACATACTGCTGACCTCACCCACATGTGGCCCATAGAACCCTTCCTAACTCAGAACAGAGAGTACATGTCTGAAGTCTAATCAACGTGACAATTACTCCCTATGGTTTAGCATTCTCAAATTCAAGTACATTTGTGAAAGGAGGCTTTTTGCTGTGGTCAGGTCTCTGATTATCATGAGAGGGGATCCAGAACACTATAGTAGAGAACTGGGTCCTTGCAACCTACTTAGTCCTTCTTATCTGGCCTCAGGAACTCTCAAAGAGAAACCTCTGGTTTGCTGAGCCCCCAAATCTCACTCCATAGACCAGTTCTTCCCCCCACCCCCACAAGATGGAGTCTCGCTCTGTCACTCCGTGTCATCTCAGCTCACTGCAACCTCCACTTCCCGAGTTCAAGCGATTCTTTCTGTCTCAGCCTCCTGAGTAGCTGAGACTACAGGTGCCCACCGCCACACCTGGCTAATTTTTTTGTATTTTTAGTAGAGAAGGAGTTTCACCATGTTGGCCAGGGTGGTTTCAAACTCCTGACCTCAAGTGATCCATCTGCCTCGGCCTCCCAAATTGCTGAGATTACAGGTGTGAGCCACCGCGCCCAGCCCACAGACCACTTTTGCTATTGCTCTATCTTCCCCATCACAGGATAAAATGCCTGTGTCTTTGAGCTGAGCTGGAGAGGAAACTTTATTTATAAAATAGACCGTGTGCTGGGCCGGGAGAATTGGTAGCTATAGGCCTGCTGATTCTACCTCAAAGACAACATACATGATTGGAAGAATTAAAATGTAAAAATATTCCTTACCTGTGTTTACAGAAAGGAGAGCAAGAAGAGTAAGATGAGTGATGGCTTTCATTTTAGCTGTTCTTGCTTGGTAATCTGAGGAGGAAATGATTTCCTTTCCTGGCTACCTTTCGTTTTAACTGTCTTTCGGGTACAAAGTCTAGTCATTAATTGACGTCAAACCAGAGAAAGGCAATTATAGCTAGCATTTCGCCAAATACCATAGGTCTCTTCCGAGCTTTTGAGATAGAAGAGGTGGAGCTGGCCTTACGTATCATTTTTCTGACTCAAAGCCCAAAATAAGTCAGGACATTCCAAATATCCTTGTGAGGTTGGTGGCACATGAGTTTGGTTAATCTCTTGATATCTCAAATGTCTCCAAGCTGCCATCTTTTAGGAGGTCACCATTCCATTAAACATTCAATAACAAACTGTGCTCTACTCACCCACATATGAGTGCAGGAAACCACTTTCCTCCAGCTGTAGTTCTGAGAATCCCTGAAGAGGACTTACATGTTTCCCAAAATTATTAGTTGCTTAACTTTTGTCACTGTATGCTGGGGACTACTATTCCGGGCCTCTCTGATGGTCATGTCTAGCAACTTTGTAATCACATCTCCAAGGTTCTGTGACTCTACCTGGATACAGCCCCCAGTAAAGTTCCCAAGAACAATGGACATCACATCATGGCATTTAACCTAACTTTACTGAAGTCTTGTGGGTGACTGGTGTGTTGGGGAGTGGGTAATAAAGTACAGAAAAGAGAAAACTTAGAACAGCTGATTTGATCTCTCTGCTCCTGGCCACTCATTGGGCAGGCCCCACTTCTCAGTTCCCTTTCTCACCCTCTCTCTAGTTCCTCAGCCCCTCACCTCTCACCATGTGTCAGGAACCAGCTTTACTGCTTGGATTTGGGTCTTCTTAATCTAATTTTCCATCCTTAAAGTCCAGGGCCCCAACTCTACTGTGTCTAGCCCCAGCCAGAGGAATATAAACTAATGATACCTTGTGAGTTGTGGCTAGAGTTTTGAGTTTAATTTTTTTTTTTTTTTTGAGACAGAGTCTCACTCTGTCGCCCAGGCTGAAGTGCAGTGGCACGATCTCAGCTCGCTGCAACCTCTGCCTCCAGGGCTCAAGTGATCCTCCTGCCTCAGTCACCCAAGTAGCTGGGATTACAGGCATACACCACAATGCTTGGCTGATTTTTGTATTTTCAGAAGAGTTGGGGTTTTGTCATGTTGTCCAGGCTGGTCTCAAACTCTTAGACTCAAGCAATCCCCAACCACAGCCTCCCAAAGTGCTGTGATTACAAGCGTGTGCCACCACACCTGGCCTTTGGGTTTAAATTTTAACTCTGACCTTGATGAAAACAAAACATTTTTGTATGATCGCCCAGCAGATAAGCTGCTTATTGTCCTAGAGTCTCCATTCAAGAATAAGACAGGGGTTTGTTCTTACATGGCTGAGAGGTCCATTTAAACACTTTTTCCAAAGCAAAGACACTTCTAAGGCCCATTATGTTATGCTATTATTCTCAGCTTGAATAACTCCTGGCATCAAGATTTAAACAAAGGCTTGTTTTTCTTTTCTTTTTAAACTAGCTTTATTGAGCTATAATTTATGTCAATAAACTGTATCTATTTACAGTGTACAGTTCAACGAACTTTGATTGATGTTTATGCATGTGTAGCTACCGTTGCAACCAAGATACTGAGCATTCCCAACACACCCTTTGGGACTTTCCTCTTGTCCCTTTTTAGTGCTACATCCCCTATACTCCACCCCAACCCCAGGTAACCATTGATCTGCTTTCTGTCTCTATAAATTAGTCTGCATTTTCTAGCATTTTATGCAAATGGAATCATACAGATGTAGTTTTTTGTTTTGTTTTGTTTTTTGGGCCAGTTTCTTTCACTTATAACCATTTTGAGACTCATCCTTGCTGTGTGAATTCATAGTTTGTTTCTTCTTATATCTGAACACTATTCCACTGTATCAATGTACCATGGCGTGTTTGTTAATTCATCTGTCGATGGACATTTGAGTTGTTTCTAGTTTTGACTATTACAAACAAAAAGATTATAAATAAGGCCAGGTGTGGTGGTTCATACCTGTAATCCCAGCACTTTGGGAAGCTAAGGCAGGTGGATGACCTGAGATCAGGAGCTGGAGATCAGCTTGGCCAATGTGGCGAAACCTCATCTGTACTAAAAATACAAAAATTAGCCAGGCATGGTGGCAGGCACCTGTAACCCCAGCTACTCAGGAGGGTGAGGCAGGAGAATCCCTTGAACCCCGGAAGTATTATTTGCAGTGAGCCAAGATCACGTCACTGCACTCCAGCCTGGGCAACAGAGCGGGACTTCATCTCGAGAAAAAAAAAAAAAGTTATAAGTATTCATGTACAAGTTTTTGTATGAACATACACTTTCATTTCTTTAGGGTAAATATTTAGAATGGAATGGCTGCATCACATGGTAGGTATATAACTTTTTAATAAATGGTCAAATGGTTTTCCTAAGTTGTTATGCCATTTTACATCAGCAATATATGAGAATTCCAGTTGTTCCCTATCCTTGTCAACACTTGGTATTGTCCGTCTTTATATTAGCTACCCTAAAGGGTATGTAGTGGCATCTCACTTTTGTTTTAATTTGCATCTCCTGATGACAAATGATGTTGAACATCATTTTATGTGCATATTAGTCACTCGTGTCTCTTCTTTTGTAAAGTACCTGTTCAAATAATTTGCACATTGTATCGTTGAATTGGTTTTCTTCTTGGTTTTTAATGGTAAAAGTTCTTTATATATGTATTGCAAATCTTTTCTCCTTTTCTGTCGTTTTTAAATGGCATTTTAAACTTACTATATTCACTTTATAAAAGCCTAACCAGGAATCTAGAAAAATTGAAAAAGTGGCCTGGGGTCACATAAGTAGCTGCAGGATCTCAAATGCAGGGTCTCAAATCCTGTCTCCTAAACTGGGAGAAGCCTATCACACCCCATCATGTCTTAGGTTCAAGATATCAAGTGAGTAGCGCCCACAGTGCTCTATCACTAATGTCTACTGATGCCACCATATTACAACAGTGTCAATATTTCCATGGTTTTCTATATTACTTATCTGCTGAGCATAGAATGAAAAGTATAACCAGGAAGGCATGGAGTACTGCCAAGCATCTGGCTCCCTGACTCTTCCCTGGCCTTATCATCTGGAAAAATATGGGCAGCCAGAAAGTCAGGCAGTCCTCAAAGTATAAATCAGCAATCACTGGTATGCCCGCTCCTAACTCATCCACACAGGACTTCAGTACTGCAGGATGACAGAGACAATACACAGAGCTTTCATGAGGGAAACTGCTTCTTCCTCAGGGCTGATGTTTCCTCACATATGGAGGGAGTTTAATTCCTGAAACACTCCTGGCCTCTTGGCATGTCTTTATTCATTTTGCCCTAAAGGAAGAGTAGTGACTTATTTCAGAATAAACTGGGAATACACACCTCAGATCCTGCAGTTTCCATTTGGGGAGATAACCTGGATTCAGGATTGTTGAGCCCAAGAAGGTAAGGATCCAGAAGGAGGGAGCCCTAAGCCACATTCTCAAAAATAAGCTTCTATAAAAGTAATATTTTGTCTCCATCTGTTGTACTCTGTGTTTTACTTCTCACAGAACTCAAAACCCGGATAGGAAAACGGGGTGATATTTATTAGTATGAAATGGCTAAATTCTAAGTATTTATCTATAAGACAAGAACACAGACTCCATTTTCCCACAGAAACAATGTTATATGTTGGTAATGTTGTCACCAAGTCAGCTAAAAAAAAAGCTGTTTACCCATAATTACCTGGTTGCAAAAGAACTATTGTTCAGGGTGAGCTTTTCAATAATTCTATTGACTATGCAGAGGAATGGGACATACCCATTAATCTAAAGCAATATCCAGTTATTTAGGCATAAACTCAAGAGAGCTATATCAGAGCCATTTAGAATTAGAATTTGATCCATCAAGAGCCCCTCTAGCCAGGTGAGGTGGCTCACATCTGCAATCCCAGCACTTTGGGAGGCCAAAGTGGGAGGGTTGCTTGAGCCCAGGAGTTTGAGACCAGCCTAAGCAATATAGTGAGACCTTGTCTCTACAAAACAATTTTAAAATAATTATCTTAGCATGGTAATGCATGCCTGTAGTACCAGATACTTGTGAGGCTGAGGCAGGAGGATCCCTTGAGCCCTGGGGGCGGAGGTTGCAGTGATCCGAGATTGCACTGCTGCACCACAGCATGGGCGAGAGAGCGAGACCCTGTCTCAAACAAAAGAGCCCCTCTTTGGCTACTTTGATTCTGCAACACTGCAGTACCATGATAAGGCTCTAGAGGATCATTAAAACATAAAATTCTATCAAGATTAAATAGTTAGACCCAAAGATTATTTTCTGTCTATAGAACCAAATGTAAATGCATGTTAAGCTCCTATCTCCTTCTCACTAATTCCAGCCCCTCAATAGAGGTGTGAGTATAGCCTTCCCAGAGTCACTACTACCATTTACGGATATCACATTTAGATACTACATGAAGCTGATCAGCATTTTCCTCTCTAATTCAGAAGACCATTCCCAGAGAAATGACTTGTGGAATGCAATATTCCCAACTCAAATGTCTAATTGATGACACATTGACAGAACCATTTCCACTCTTGCTTTTTATACCCTCTGAAATTAACTTTTCAGTGAATGGTTGCTTTACATGAGTAATGTTCAGGAGGGGGCTGTTCAATCACTCCCAGGTACTCGAGGCATCTCTGCACATCCATCAGGTATCGAAGATGAAGCAGTGAACAAGATGATGAAGGTCTCTGCTCTCCTGAAGCTTCTGTGAGATGATGGGTAGTGGAGGTCGGCAAAAAAAGTAATAAAATACAATGATTTTAGAGAGTGGTCAATGCTCTGAAGAAAATAAAACACAACAATGGGATAGTGACTTGTGGGGTATGAGGTGCTACTTTAAATGGGATGGTCAGCAAAACCTTCTTGCAGGAGCTGATATCGGAACTGAGAGCTGCTATTGAAGGGAAGCCTGCCATATAAACATCAGAAAAAGGGCATTCCAGCTAGAAAAGTAGTAAGTGCAAAGGCCTGAGGCCAGAACAAGTCTGGTGTGTTTGAAGAGCACCATGATTTAGGAGGAGACTGGGGGGAGATGTTGTCAGAGAGGCAGGCTGGGGCCTGATCCTACAGGATCTTAGAGGCTGTGGAAAGGAATGTGGATTTTATTCTAAGCACAATGGCAGAAGCCATGGGAACATTTAAGCAGGAGAACGACAGGCCAGATCTTCCTTGGGGGCCTTATCGAAAGGAGCTGGTCTACTCGCCTGACCATCCCACCTCAGTTCGTTTCCTCCATAGCCCTCATCACAATATGTAATTACTTTGTCTCTTTGCTGGTTTAGCTACCTGTTGCCTAACTTCCATGAGAGTTTCTCTTCCCTGTCCACTCCTCTGTCTGCAGCATCCAGAAAAGCTGGCACATGGCAGGTGCTCAGTAAAGATTTATGGAAGAAAGGAAGGAATGAATGAAGGCCGTCCGATTTGTTCTAGGTGCAGGGAACAGGGAATGCAAAGTAAATAAGACACAGTTTGGGGTCTTCAGACCCACAGTGCATTCAGACAATTTATCTTCCAAAAGTTGGTTGTCATGATCAAATTATTCAAAAGAGAAAATATTATTAGTAAGCAAATATGTGGGGGAAGAATATTTAGCTTTTTACTCATCTTTTTTTTTTTTTGTTTTTTTTTGAGAGGGAGTCACCCAGGCTGGAGTGCAGTGGCGCAATCTCGGCTCACTGCAAGCTCCGCCTCCTGGGTTCATGCCATTCTCCTGCCTCAGCCTCCCAAGTAGCTGGGATTACAGGCGCCCGCCACCACACCTGGCTAATTTTTTTATTTTTATTTTTTAGTAGAGATGGGGTTTCACCGTGTTAGCCAGGATGGTCTCAATCTCCTGACCTCGTGATCCACCTGCCTCGGCCTCCCAAAGTGCTGGGATTATAGGTGTGAGCCACTGTGCCCGGCCTTTACTCATCTTAAAGATGTTACAACTAAAACAAAAGTGAGATTATATTTTACCTCTTTTTTTTATTTTAATTTTTTTTTTTTGAGATGGAGTCTTGCTGTGCCACCCAGGCTAGTGTGCAGTGGCCCGATCTCTGCTCACTGCAACCTCCACCTACCAGGTTCAAGCAATTCTCCTGCCTCAGCCTACTGAGTAGCTGGGATTACAGGTGCACACCACCCCACCTGGCTAATTTTTGTATTTTTAGTAGAGATGGGTTTCACCAAATTGGCCAGGTTGGTCTCGAACTCCTGACCTCTAGTGATCCACCTGCCTCGGCCTCCCAAAGTGCTGGGATTACAGGTGTGAGCCACCACACTGGTGTAATATTTTACATCTTTTAAAAATGTGTACAATGATATATCCAACTCTGGTGGGGGTGCAAATAATTCAATATGCTTTACAATTGCTACGTTGTAATATGCTACAATTTGGCAACAGGTATTAAGAGAAATTTAAAAATGTTCTTGGCTGGGCATGATTTTGAGAGGCCAGTGTGGGAGGATCACTTAAGTCCATGAGTTTGAGACCAGCCTGGGCAATACAGTGAGACACCATCTCTACAAAAAATTAAAACATTAGTCGAGCATGGTGTTGCATGCCTGTGGTCCCAGCTACTCAGGAGGCTGTGGTGGGAGGATTGCTTGAGCCTCATGAGCCAGTGGGAGGAGGTTGAGGCTGCAGTGAGCTATGATTGTGCCATTGCACTCTAGCGTGGGTGACAGAGCCGGACCCTGTCTTAAAAAACAAACAAACAAACAAACAAAAAAGTTTTTACCCTGTGACTGAGAAATTTACTTCTGGAACTTTATCTTAAATAATTTCTTCAAAAAAATCTTTTTTTTAAGTTTTGTAGAGACGGGGGTCTTGAACTCTGGCCTCAAGCAATCTTCCTGTCTCGGCTTCCCGAAGTGCTGGGATTACAGGCGTGAGCCACAGTGCCTGGTCAAGGAATAATTTCAAATGAAGGGAAAATTATATGTACAGATATGTTTGCTGCAGTATTACATATATACAGTACAAATAATTGAAAACAACCTTACCCAACAGCAGAGGTTTAAATGTGGTGACCACCCTTGATGAGAGGTAGGACTCTATCCACACACGATACGATGCAGAAGACCGCAGCCGTGAGGGGAAGTGCTTATGGGGAAGTGCTTATTCTACTACAATAGAAGTTGAAGAGGCAGGATTCTCATTATATCTCTAATTATGTAAAAACCATGCCTCCATAAATTGCCTCCATAAAGATAAGCGCTGGCAGGAAACACGAACACATGAAAATGACTTGCTTTGTTGGGTGGCAGGACGGCGGTCGAGCACTGTCATGGCAACTTCCTCTTCTTACACCCACGATGTAATGGGCTCAGAGAAAGGGTCAAGTACGAATGTATAGATTTTCTTTCTCTTTGAGAGACAGGGTCTCACTCTGTCGCCCAGGCTGGAGTGCAGTGGTGCAATCTCTGCTCACTGCAACCTCCCCCTAATCCTCCCACCTCAGACTTCCAAGTAGCTGGGACTACAGGCGTTGCACCATCACGCCTGCCTAAATTTTGTATTTTTAATAGAGATGGGGTCTTACTATGTTGCCCAGGCTTGTCTTGAGCTCCTTAGCTCAAGGAGTCTGCCCGCCTTGGCCTCCCAAAGTGTTGGGATTACAGACGAGAGCCGCTGCGCCGAGCCATGTGTTTAACCACTGGAGATGTGTTCCAAAACACCTTGACCTTCAAAAGGAGCAGGCATTGGCTTTTTGAGTCTTGGCTTATAAAATTTCACAATTGCTTATCTACTCACCTCACTGAGTTTAGTCAGCTCTAAAAATAAATTTCACATCATGAGAGATTTTGTGGGCTTCTTATTTTATTATTTTATTTCATTTTATTATCTTTTGGAATGAAACTCTTGGAGAAGTTCTATAAAGAGATTTTCCCCAGGAAGGAGTTTGATTTCTCACCCACTTCCTCCTTTACTCACCCATCAAGACTATGGGAGATTTGACTGAGATCAGAAAGCTCTTGCGGTGGCCACAAATTGTAATTCAGATCTCTTCAGAGAGGAAGCGAGTGGTTCCAGAGATTAAAACATTGTCCCCAGAGATGCTAGCACCAGGCCTGGACTTGTTGCTCTGAGGAAAACTGAAAACAATGGGTGGGAGTAGGTTTGCCCCTCTTTGGGGTTTGTACCTCTCAGCCTTACCCAGTCCAGTTATTCCTAAAATGAGAGATGATACAACTAGGGCATCAGTCCTCAAAAATGTGTTCCCCAGACCAGCAGCACCAGCGTGACCTGGAAACATTTTAGAAATGCATATTCTCAGGCCCCACCTAGGCCTACTGAATCAGCAATCTGTGTTTTTTTGTTTGTTTGTTTGTTTGTTTTGTTTTGAGATGGAGTTTCACTCTTGTTGCCCAGGATGGAGTGCAATGGCATGATCTCAGCTCACCGCAACCTCGGCCTCCCGGGTTCAAGCGATTCTCCTGCCTCAGCCTCCTGAGTAGCTGGGATTACAGGCATGCGCCACCACACCTGGATAATTTTTGTATTTTTAGTGTGACTCTGCTGGTGCTCAGCTCTGAGGACCACTGCCTTCGTGGCACACAAGATGATTTTAAGTGTCCATGGACACAGCATTAGATAACAGTGATTCACTTGGAGGGGAAAGTTATGCCTTTTCAAATTTCAGTCATTCTGATTACACAATGAGAAAATCTCATGTATTGCTAAGATATCTTTAACTCTTCTCTAATAATTACATATTTCTCTTTGTGAGGAAGAGAGCTCAGGCCCCAGACACAGAGCCTTTGGCAACCAAACTCCTGGTAATCTAATAACACTTTATTTTTGTTTATATTTCTTATGGCTATTTTCTATCCATGGCAAAGGAAACTAGTTTTTTTTTCTTCTAAATTTGGGGTGGTGATGTAAAGTTAATTTGCTTTTATTTATTTATCTATTTTCTGGAGACAGGGCCTTGCTCTATCACCCAAGCTGGAGAACAGTGGCACAGTCACAGCTCACTGCAGCCTCAAACTGCTGGGCTCAAGTGAGCCAGCCTCCCACCTCAGCCTCTTGAGTAGCTGGAACCACAGGCATGTACCACCATGCTTGGCTAAATCAGAAACATTTTTTTTTTTTTTCATAGAGACAGGGTCTCAGCATCTTGCCCAAGCTCGTCTCAAACTCCTAGGCTCAAGTGATCCTCCATCTTGGCCTCCCAAAGTGCTGAGATTACAGGTGTGAACCACCACACCAAGCTGTAAAGTTTATTTTAAAATTAAGTTTGGCCCGGCACAGTGGCTCATGACTATAATCCCAGAGCTTTGGAAGACCAGTGCAGGAGGATCACTTGAGGCCAGGAGTTTGAGACCAGCCTGGGCAAGATGGTGAGACCCCCATCTCTACAAAAAAGTTTTTTTTTAAATAAAAATTAGCCAAGCATGGTGGCACATGCCTGTAGTTCCAGTTACTCAGGAGTCTGAAGCAGGAGGGTCGCTTGAACCCAGGAGTTCAAGGCTGAGGCTGCAGTGAGCTATATCGTGCCACTGCACTCCAGCCTAGGTGACAGAGCCAGACAATGTCTCAAAAAAAAAAAAAAAAAAAAAAAAAAAAAAAAAAAAAAAAGAAAAAGAAAATTCAGTTAATTCTTTTTTTAAAAAGGTCAATTTCAACAAAAATATGTAAGAAAGTGTAGTGATAATACATGATTTGTCAAAAATCATGAGGGAGGTACAAAACCGACAGGTTTGGAAAACACTGTGCTAGGGCACACCGTAGGGTGAATGGCAAGGAAGAGGGCCTTCGAAAGTGTGAGAGCAGAGAAGCAAACAGGTGAATTAACTAAAAAAGAAATACACATTTTCTACCACATGAAAAATGTCACAACATACTAATAAAAGAGAAAATTGAACAATGCTAGAGCTAGAGCTAAATTTATCAACTTTAATGCAATAGGAACCCATTCCTGGAAAGTCTCTCCGTGCAGCTGACAGTTCTGGGAGAGAACATAATGACATTTAGACAGACATGCAAAGCTTGAACTCAACTCACAACTATCCCCATAATCTTTAACTACACGTTCTTTTTTATTGTTGTTGCTCCAAGTCACCTTTGCCAGAGGAAATCTTTGATTTGACTTTCTCAGAAACCTTTTACTTGATGGCAAATTTGCCTTTGACACATACTCATAAGCAATTTCCTAGAGATTGCTTTAGCCCTGGGAACCAATTAGATACCATGATGTTGAGGTTATTTAACTGGCAAAGATGAAGAGAATGGCAATGGTTGCTGTTGGCAATGATGTGTGGGAAACAGGCCTCAAACACAGCAGTAGGGAAGGTATTTAAACAGCCTTTGGAGGAGGGAAATTCAGCAATATGTATCACAGACCTTTAAAATGGATCTATCTCTTGATCAAGCAATTCCATTCTAGGAATTTATCCCAAGGAAATAGCCAGAGATATGCTCAAATACATTTGTATAAATATATCATTATTTTTGTATTTTCTTGTTTTTTTTTGTTTTGTTTTGAGTTGGAGTTTCGCTCTTGTTGCCCAGGCTGGAGTGCAATGGCGCAATCTCAGCTCACCGCAACCTCCGCCTCCCGGGTTCAAGAAATTCTCCTGCCTCAGCCTCCCGAGTAGCTGGGATTACAGGCATGTGCCACCACACCCAGCTGATTTTGTATTTTTAGTAGAGATGGGGTTTCTCCATGTTGGTCAGGCTGGTCTCGAACTCCCAACCTCAGGTGATCCGCCCGCCTTGGCCTCTCAAAATGTTGGGATTACAGGCGTGAGCCACCGCACCCGGTCTCATTATTGTTTTTCAAAGAAAACATTTAGTTTTTTTTTTTTCAGAGATAAGGTCTCACCGTGTTGCCCAGGCAGGTCTCAAACTCCTGGGCTCAAGTGATCCTCTTGCCTCAGCCTCCCAAAGTGCTGGGATTACAAGTGTGAGCCACCATGCCCAGTAAAACTATATAAATGTCTAAAAGTTGTGGCTTGGTCAAGACAAATTTGGTGAGTTCATGAGAAGGGTCTTGTGTAGCCGTTAAAACTCAGCTTATAGTTGATAACAAAGGAAACTTGCAACAATATGTTGAATTTAGGGTTTTTCCTTCATTCACCAAATACTTGAGAGTACCATGAGCACTATCAGGGACAGACACTGTTCTAGGCTCTGGGGATATAGCAATGAACTAGAGCCATCATTTCTGCAGCAAGAACTGTGCAGAGTACTTTTATAAAGGACACATTCAGGATATGGTGGGAGCATGTTTAACAGGAAAACCTCACCTTGAAACACTGTGATGTTCACCCAGTAAGAACAATACCCAGCAGGGGTAGGCATACAGTAGGCACTCAATAAATAGCCCTTGATTGAGTTTCTTTAGGGGCAAATATCCCAATCTCAGCACTACCCTGGTTAGCAGCTGCCATGCAGGTCAGGACCAGACACCACCCTTCCCTCTGAGCTCCTGCCCTGATGCTGGGCCTGACTCCCTCACGAGGCTCCTCCTTTCTTTACAGCAACTCCTCTCCAGAGGTCCTGGTTTCTCCTTTGCAATTTAGCCTTGGTCAGTGTTTGCATTTGTCTTAATACTGTTTGCAGAATTCAAGTCACCTCCCTTCGTCAGAAAGATCCTTTAGGGTCTCTATAAATCACTAGAAGGAGGGTGAGAGGTAAGAGGTGGGGCTGGGGCAATACTGTCTATGGAACTCTCCAGAAGGGATCACATCCTAATGCCTGCTGTGTAAATTACCTGCCCTGCAAATATTTACAGTGCCTTGAAAAATATCTTCTTATTGCCAATAATGGCTTCTTAGAGGGTGACACAATATGTGGGTTTGTGAATTGAAAAACTAATTATTGGCCGGGCGTGGTAACTCACGCCTGTAATCCCAACACTTTGGGAGGCCAAGGCAGGTGGATCACTTGAGGCCAGGAGTTCGAGACCAACCTGGCCAACATGGCAAAACCCCATCTAAAAAAAAAGGAAAAGAAAAAGAAAGAACGAAAGAAAGAACAAAAGAAAGAATGAAAGAAAGAAGGAAAGAAAGAAAGAAAAAGAAAGAGAGAAAGAAAGAAAGAAAGAGAAAGAAAGAGAAAGAAAGAAAGACTGGGCAGATGTGGTGGCACATGGCTGTAATCCCAGTTTCTTGGGAGGTTGAAGCACGAGAATCACTTGAACTCAGGAGGTGGAGCTTGCAGTGAGCTGAGATCACGCCACAGCATTTCAGCCTGAAGGACAAAGTGAGACTCTGCCAAAAAAAAAAAAACAGAAAAAGAAAATAAAAACTAGTTACCAATAGGACATAATCTCTGGGATTCTTTCCTACCTTGAAAAAAACTTACATTTTCAATGGAAATGACCTGAAGTTCTTACAGAGCTGAGCTCCTAGGGTGGTGTCCTCACATGGACCAAGCATGGAGTAGTATGAATGATTGCTTTCCCCATTGCCCCAACTTGGAGAATTAAGAGTGAGCTGGATACCATTTCATAGTCGCTAGAATAACCATCAACAAAAAAGGTAATTGCAAGTGTTGCTGGGTACGTGGAGAAATTGGAACTGTGATACACTGCTAGTGAGAATGTAAAATGGTGCAGCCAATCTGGAAAATAGTATGACAATTCCTCAAAAAGTTAGACATAGAGTTATCATTTTGATGCAGTAATTCCATTCCTAAGTATATACTCAAGAGAAATGAAAATATGTCCACACAAAAAACTCATACATGAATGTACATAGCAGCATTATTCATGATAGCCAAAAGGTAGAAACAACCCAATGTCATCAACTGATGAACAGATAAACAAAACGTGGTATATCTATATAATGGAATACAGATGCTCTTCAGCTTACAATAGAGTTATGTTCCAATAAACCCATTATAAGTTGAAAACATCATAAGTTGAAAATGCATTTAATACATCCAACCTACCACACATTATTACTTAATCTGGCCTACCTTAAACATGCTTGGAACAGTTACATCGTCTATGGTTGGGTAAAACCATCTAACACAAAGTCTATTTTATAATAAGTTTTGAATATCTCATGTAATTTCTTGAATGCTGTATTGAAAGTGAAAACAGTATGGGTACCACTGTAAAGTCAAAAGATCATAAGTCAAATGATTATAAGTCAAGGACCGTCTATATTATTTGACCATAAAAAGGAATGAAGTACTAACTACATGCTACAACATAGATGAACCTTGAAAATATTATGCTAAGTGCAAGGAGCCAGACAAAAAAGACCACATATTGTATGATTCCATTTATAATAAATGTTCAGAATAAGCAAATCCACAGAGGCGAAAAACAGTCTAGTAGTTGTCAAGGGATTGAGGGGCATGGGAGGTTTGGAGTATGATGGCTGAGAAGTTCAGGTTTCTTGTTGGAATGATGGAAATGTTTTAAAATTGATTGTTAATGATTGTGGTGATGCACTGAATTTACTTTTTATTTTTTATTTTTGAGACAGAGTCTCACTTTGTTGCTCAGACTGGAGTGCAGTGGCATGATGTTGGCTCACTGTAACCTCTGCCTCCTGGGCTCAGGTGATCCTCCTGCCTCAACCTCCCGAGTAGCTGAGATTACAGGTGCTCACCACCACGTCCAGCTAATTTTTGTATTTTTAGCAGAGTTGGGGTTTCACCATGTTGGCCAGGCTGGTCTCAAACTCCTGACCTCAAGTGATCCTCCTGCCTTGGCATCCCAAAGTGCAGTGTGAGCCACTGTACCTGGCTGATGCACTGAATTGAAATGAGTGAATTAAATTGTTTGGTGTGTGAATTATATCTCAATAAAACTGTTACCAAAAAAAAAAAAAGAATTTTTTTCTTTTAATGAGTTAGGACTGATTAGATGGAAACCCCTCCAGGGCAATTTGAGACAGGACCGACTTAAAGGAAATTTTTACTCAGAAAAGGCCTCCCTCTGCTACACATAATCTTTTGCAATGACCACAGAAAATAGATTTTGAGATATGGAAATTTCAAAAAACCTTCTTTGCACTTGCATTGGGGGACAGAAAGCAGCTGTTGAGACGGTAGTTTAACTTCATAAAATATGTCTGCTGCAAATTTGTGTGGGAAGGGAGATCTTGATTCTCATTGTAACTTTTGACCACCTGGTAAGTAAGGAAAACTGCTTTACATTACTCATGAGTCATACAACATCAGTTGTTAAAATGACTTTACCGAAGGATAAAATTTGCATGTAAGTGCCGCTTTGCCTTGTAATTATAAGTTGAATTCATTAAGAAGCATTATCTGGCCAGGTGCAGTGGCTCATGCCTATAATCCCAACACTTTGGGATGCTGAGGTGGGCAGATCACTTGAGGTCAGGAGTTCGAGACCAGCCTGGCCAACATGGTGAAACCCTGTTGCTACTATAAATACAAAAATAGCTGAGTGTGGTGGCACACACATAGTCCCAGCTACTCAGAAGGATGAGGCAGGAGAATCGCTTGAATCCAGGAGGCGGAGGTTGCAGTGAGCTGAGATTGGGCCACTGCACTCCAGCCTGGGCGACAGCGAGACTCTATCTCAAGCCAAAAAACAAAACAAAACAAAACAAACAAAAAAAGAGAAGTATTATCTAACCTTCAACCAAAGATTATTTCAAAAGCCATCCAGTGTTTGATAATAGTGGTTGAAAGTGGTTCTTCTGACTCAAAATTTTAATCTTAGCCCTGTGCTCAAAAACTTGCAATAAAATGTTGCCACTGCTAAGCCATGAAACTGCTGTACAGTAGGGTGAGTGAGAGTATTCAGCTTCTCTATCTGACAAAAATTCATGGAACCAATGATGATTAAGTCTATTTAGAGGGTATAAGGCTCACTCGACACTACTGGTTCAATAACACATGATGTATTCAAACATTTTCTGCAAAATACTTGCTCCTGCGTGCAGTGAATAACCGTATATTTTAAATGCCTCACAATTTTACAAGCTTTGCAAATGTGCCCAACTGCAGATGGTTCTGTTCCAACATATTTCTACCACCGTCAATTGTAGTACATTTTAGAGGAGTCTACTTCAGTTTATACCAAAATATTGCATTTCTAAGTTCTTTGAAAATATTCATTAAACAACAAAAAAACCCCAGATTTATTGAGATTTAATCCACATATTATAAAATGCACCCATTTAAAGTGTATAATTCCATTAAAATTGTTCTTGCCTATAGTTGTTCCACAGAGGCTATATAGGCTAATTCTTTAGTCATTTCAAACTTGTCATTGACTCCTTAAATAAACAGCAGAGCCGTATTGGTAGCAACTGTCAGCTCATCAAGATTCAAAGAAAACCACTCAAAATCATTTGTCTTGTTTTTAAATTAACTGTTGATACTGTTCCCAATGATTTCAACTCTCCGAGCAACTATTCTTTCCAAAGCAGTCTTAAGCAAGTTTTGCATAGTCTTGAACAAGTTTCTTTCCTCTGGATACATTTCTTTGGCTGCTGCAATCAAACACAATGTAATCAACTCATCCCTAAATGGCTTTCCTTGCTTGGCTTACAAATGAAGCACTCAGAAACTTGCTTTAGTTGCAGCCTCCTTTTCATTATTTAATTTTAAGAAGAAATTCTGCTATGATGAGACGTTCCATTTTAAATTTTCTGTTTTTTTCTATGGCTGCTTTCCTGTGACTTGGGAATATTGTGATATGTGCTTAGTGTAGTAATATTAACATGAACTATTATTTTAGCCTACCTATACCATCATTGCATAGTACACACAATGCTTTGCCATCTATTTTGATAACAAAATAATCCCTATTCCACACCCCAAAATAATTCATACTGTGACTTAAATGCATGACATTTAAAGTCCCCTTTTCTCTTTTTTTCTTGTTTTGACATGATGGGTATGCATTGGTAATTTAATAAAAAGAAAAGAAAATGGGCTAGGCGCTGTGGCTCATGCCTGTAATTCCAGCACTTTTGGAGGCCGAGCCAGGCAGATTGTTTGAGGCCAGGAGTTCGAGACCAGCCTGGACAACATGGTGAAACCCTGTCTCTACAAAAAATACAAAAATTAGCCAGGTGTGGTGGCAGGCACTTGTAATCCCAGCTACTTGGGAGGCTGAGGCAGGAGAATCACTTGAACCTGGGAAGCAGAGTTGCAGTGAGCCAAGACTATGCCGCTACACTCCAGCCTCAGTGACAGAGTAAGACTCTACCTCAAAAAAAAAAAAAAAAGAAAAGAAGAAGAAAGAAAGAAAGAAAGAAAGAAAGAAGAGAAAGAAAGAAAAGAAAAAGAAAGAAAGAAAGAAAGAAGGAAAGAAAGAAAAAGAAAAAGAAAGAAAAGGAAGGGAAGGAAGGAAGGGAGAAAGAAAGAAAGATAATGTCACGGTATGACCATATGCATGGCATTTGAAATATTGTTGAGTCATAGCTTCATCACTGGGATGTGTAGTGTTCTGTTTCAGCGTGCAGTGGTGACAGCATCACATACAATCTCTGTCATGACTATTATACTCTGCTATTACAGCACAAATGCAGCTACAGATTATATACACTCAAATGAGCATGGCTGTGTTCCAATAAAACTTTGTGGACACTAAAATTTGGATTCTATATAATTTTCACATTTTACAAATTATTGCTTTAAAATTTTATTTTAGTGATTTAAAATGCAAAAATAATTCTTAGCTTGTGGATCCTACAAAAATAGGCAACTGGCTGATTCTAACTCATGGCATATAGCTTGCCAACCCCTGATCTAGAGAGCTATCAGCTCAATGAGGATAGGTACTCCCTCAACAACATAAGAGCTCATCATTGTCCAGCAGTGTCCCAAAGATTGACAGGGGAAATGGGCTCTCAATTTTAACCTCCTAGAATGACCACAAGGCTTGACCTCCATTAGGATGTCAGAAACCACCATCTTTCAGAACTCTTTCCTGAGGCTAGGTTGAATATCATAGGACATCCATTGTCTCCTTTAACTCAACTCTGAGAAGTCAGTTTTACGGGCACATTTTTACTGACTAAAAAATTCAGCAATAGAGAAGTTAAGTAACAAAGGGATATGTGTCAGATCTGGGATTAAGTCCCAGGTTTCAAGGCTATGCTGTACTCACCACGCCACACTGTCACTGTTTAATCTAGACACTTATCTATGCCTGCCCCACATCCCTGCCCATGTTCTCCAACCAGGCCTTCTTCCAGAATCACCGATGACGTCTGCCTGTATCCTGCCTAGTCAGTCAACACAGCTGTGCTTGTGGGCCTGCCCTCTCCCGTACGCTTCTGTAGCTTACGTGCTTTTATGACACACACTTTCAATGACTACGTATGCCACAGAAAGGATAATAAACTGGACTCTTATTCCAACCTTCTATAAACCAGCTATGTAACCTGCAAAATACTTTGCCTTCTCTGATCTTTAGTTTTCTTATCTGTAAAATAGGACTGGGAAGTTGAGTGATACCAACATTTCCTGAGCTCATTTCTAATTTTAGCCTTCCATAAGTCAATTGATTCCCTGTTTTATTACCCACATGTTGCAACGTCACATTATTAGTAACTTACAGAAAGTTGTTACTGCTGATAGACCAGAGAATCATGGACCCTGAACCTTGTTTTAGGTATATGACACAATTGTCTATTACTAAGCATACTACCCCTGAAATGTCAACTGGTTGGCACATTCACAAGGGTATTTAAGAACAAATTAACTGCGTTTCCTGCTGGGCATCAAAAAAAAAAAAAAAAAAAAGAATAAATTAGCCAAAGAGGCCAACTTGATCTTTGATCTTTAGCCAAATGCACGAACTAAAGAGGGTAGAGAATGGGGCATTATGGAATGGGGAGGGACTGAAATGAAAGCCAATTTTACAAGTACTTATTAAGCACCTACCATGTGTTAACAGGGGGAGTAGGGGTTGATACCAAAACAGATAAGTAAGACTGAGATCTTTGTTCTTGAGGAGTCCACAGTCTAGTGGGTGATGACCAAGAAGTTAATAATAGAAATTTAAGAATAATACACATTTATGAATCAATAGCATTGATGTCAGTGAGTCTTTTGACCTATCTGCCACTGTAGAGAAGTAGGAGGAGAAAATTTGCTTTATTGTGATGCCTATCAATAAGGGGACAGAGAGAGGCTCAGTGAATATTCATGGCCTCAAAGTTCCATTACCATTAAAGGTTACTCTGACTTAATTCTTTGGACACAAGCACCGTGTTAGGGGGCAAGAGGGTGAGTAGGATGTGCTCCTCTCATTACAGTGTGCTTCTCAACTTGTTTCACAGTTTAGGAGGTTGTTGGGAATATGCCAAAAAAACACACGGCATTTTGTGAAATCAGCTACATAAATGGTGAAACCCAAGTCACAGTTCAATTGATTGATTCACAGTGTGAACTACAAAATGTATTACATTTAACAAATAGGTAAATTTATACATGCAATTTAATACATATGACTGTATTAATAAATGCCGTATTTAATGAATATTGACTCGTTTAATTCTCATGATAACTCCAACAGGTACAAATGTTATTGTTAACATTTGAAGAAACTAAGGCACAAAGTGATTAAAAATAATGTGCCCAGGGTCACGGAGCTAGTAAGTGGGGATGTGCACCCAGGAAGCCTGCATGAATGGCCAATGTCATCCACCCTCACCCACTATCTCTTCAGCCTCTGCCCTCCCCACCATGCCTGTGAGGATGGCTGGGGAGAAGTCACGGAGATGAGCAGGGAGCTCTTGCTCTTCACACATTTTTCCAGAGTCCCTGGAAAGGTGGCTGTGTCTGCTGAGGCCTCACGCTGGGACCCAGAGCAAAAGAATCTGTCCCCTTTGGCCAGTGCTTCTCAGTATGTGGAGCCCACCCTACCTTCATGTAGGAGGACAACAGACCCTCCTCTGCACTGTCAACTCTCCTCTCTCCTGATTAGTTTGCTTATATCTGTCCCCATGCAGCCCTAACCTAAATCCACTTTCTCCACTCCTCTCTCCAAGCTCCTTACCCCTTCTGAGAGGACTCTCTTCCAAGCAGAGAAAATCGCTGGGTTGAAATTAGGAAAGGACGTTCCTCCAGTGGAAGCTACGGAGCTCTATAGGGGGCTTCATCGTAGCAAACGAGCTCCCTGTCCCTGGGACATTTACTCAGATGAGAGAGGATTTAGGCATTTTTAAAGAGTTTTTAGGCATTTTAGAGTAGTTGATGGCTAAGATGTCTTCTCATCTTGAGATTTCAGTATTCTATATTTCTGGTGTTATTAATATATATATTTTTTATTTCAATAGCTTTTGAGGTACAAGTGGTTTTTTGGTTACATGGATGACTTGTATAGTGGTGAATTCTGAGATTTTACTGCACCTGTCTCCTGAGTAGTGTACATTGTATCCAATATGTAGTTCTTTTTAATCCCTCACCCCCAACCCTCCTTTCCAAATATCTAATGTCCATTATACCACTCTTTATGTCTTTGCATACTCATAGCTTAGCTTCCACTTATAACTGAGAACATACAGCAATTGGTTTTCCACTCCTGAATTACTTCACTTAGAATAATGGCCTCCAGCTCCATCCAAATTGCTGCAAAAGACATTATTTCACTCATTTTTATGGCTAAGGAGTATTCCATGGTGTATATATATCTCACTTTCTTTATCCATCATCAGTTGATAGGCATTTAGGTTGGTTCCATATTTTTGCAATTGTGAATTGAGCTGTGATAAACACATGCATGCAGGCATCTTTTTGATATAATGACTTCTTTCCCTTTGGGTAGATACCCTGTAGTGAGATTGCTGAATTGAATGGTAGATCTACCCTTAGTTCTTTGACAAATCTCCATGCTGTTTTCCATAAAGGTTGTACTAATTTACATTACTACCAGCAGTATATAAGCATTCCCTTTTTACCACATCCATACCAGCATCTATTGTTTTTTGGCTTTTTAATAACAGCCATTCTGGTAAGGGCAAAGTAGTATCTCATTGTGGTTTTAATTGCATTTCTCTGATGATTAGTGATGTTGAGCATTTTTTCATGTTTATTGACCACCTGTATATCTTCTTTTTCTTCTTTTGAGAGATATCTATTCATGTCATTTGCCTACTTTTTGTTTGTTTGTTTGTTTGTTTCTTTTTTTTTTTTTTTTTTGAGACAGGGTTTCACTCTGTCATGCAGTGGTGTGATCAAGGCTCACTGCAGCCTCGACCTCCCAGGCTCAAGCGATCCTCCTACTTCAGTCTCTTGGGTAGCTAGGACTACAGGGTCACACCACCAAGCCCAGATAATTTTTGTATTTTTTGTAGAGATAGGGTTTTGCCGTGTTGCCTAGGCTGGTCTCAAATTCCTGGGCTTAAGTGATCCTACTGCCTGGGCCTCCCAAAGTACTGGGATTATAGGTGTGAGCCACTGCACCCAGCCTTTTGCCCACTTTTTGATGGGATTATTTGTTTTTTTCTTGCTGGTTTGAGTTTCTTGTAGATTTTGGATATTAGTTGTGCCAGATGCATAGTTTACAAATATTTTCTCCCACTCTGTGGGTTGTCTGTTTACTCTGATGGTTATTTCTTTTGCTGTACAGGAGCTTTTTAGTTTAATTAGGTCCCATTGATTTATTTTTGCTTTTTATTGCATTTGCTTTTGGGGTCTTAGTCATAAATTCTTTGCCTAGACCAATGTCCAAGATTGTTTTTGCTAGGTTTTCTTCTATAATTTTTATGGTTGCAGGTCTTATTTTAAGTCTTTGATGCATCTTGAGTTGATTTTTTGTATAGGTGAGAGATAGGGATCAAATTTCATTCTCTTACATATGGCTATCCAGTTTTCCTAGCACCATTTATTGAATAGGGTGTCCTTTCCCCAGTTTGTATTTTTGTATGCTTTGTCAAAAATCAGTTGGTTGTAAGTATTTGACTATTTCTGGGTTCTCTATTCTGTTCTATTGGTCTATGTATCTACTTTTATACCAGAACCATGCTGTTTTGATTATTATAGCCTTGCAGTATAATTTGAAGTTGAGTAATGTGATGCCTCCAGAATTTATTTATTATTATTATTATTTTTTTTTTGCTTCGGATTGCTTTGGCTATGGGCTCTTTTTTGGTTCCATATGAATTTTGGGATTTTTTTTCTAATTCTGTGAAAAATGATGTTGGTATTTTGATAGGAATTGCATTCAACCTGCTTTGGGCAGTATATTTATTCTTGATACTGATAATTCCAATCCATGAGCATGGAATGTAACAAATTTCCATATGGTTGCATAATCTGTGATTTCTTTCAGCAGTGTTTTGTAATTCTCCTTGTAGAGATCTTTTACCTCCTTGGTTGAGTATATGTGTAGGTATTTTATTTATTTTTATTTTTTTGCAGTTATTGTAAAAGGCATTGAGTTCTTGATTTGATTCTCAGCTTTGTCATTGTTGGTGTATAGCAGTGCTACTAATTTGTGCACATTGATTTTTGTAACCTGAGAATTTACTGAATTTAGTTACCAGTCTAGGAGTCTTTTGGAGGAGTCTTTAGGGTTTTCTAAGTATACAATCATACAATCATATCATTGGCAAACAGAGATCGTTTGACTTTCTCTTTTCCAATGTGGATGCCCTTTCTTTCTTTCTCTTCCCTGACTGCTCTGGCTAGGATTTTCAGATACATATATATAATAAATAAATAAGTATATATATATATATATATATTTTTTTTTTTTTTTTGAGATGGAGTCTCGCACTGCCGCCCAGGCTGAAGTGCAGTGGTGCCATCTTGGCTCACTGCAACCTCCACCTCCCAGGTTCCAGTGATTCTCCTGCCTCAGCCTCCCGAGTAGCTGGGATTACAGGTGCCCACCACCACGTCCAGCTAATTTTTTGTATTTTTAGTAGAGACGGGGTTTCACTATGTTGGCCAGGCTGGTCTTGAATGCCTGACCTCATGATCCACCCACTGCAGCCTGCCAAAGTGCTGGGATTACAGGCGTGAGCCACTGCGCCTGGCCTCCAGTACTATATTTAACAGAAATGGTGACAGTAGGCATCCTTGTCTTGTTCCAGTTCTTAGGGGGGATGGTTTCAACTTCTCCCCATTCAGTATGATGTTAGCTGTGGGTTTGTCATAGATGGCTTTTATTATTTTGAGGCATGTGCCTTCTATGCCTAGTTTGTTGAGGTGTATTTAATATTTTTTAAAGCAAAGGATCTCCATCTGATGTCTTAAAACATTTCTCTTCCACCTATGCTAGTTTTACCTTTAATACTGTTGTTTATCACAAACGATGCTGTTGGGACACATCTGCTTCATCTGGAGAGGTTTCTCTACTTCTTCCTTCTCTATAGCCATCCTCTTCAGAATGCCTGTGTCCTTGCAGGCTAAGGGTCAGGAACAGTAGTTCCTCCTTCTCCATGAAGCATTTGTTCCAAGACCCCCAGGTGGATGTCTGCAACCATGGACAGTACTGAACTCTATATGTACAGTAAAACTATGTTTTTCTTTACACCAAGTATATATATATGTAATATATATGTTATATATATAACACATATATAACATATATATAAAACATATATAACATATATATAAACATATATATAACATATATACACACACACACATATATATACACATATATATATTTTTTTACTTTTTTTATTTTTTTGAGATGGAGTCTTTCTCTGTTGCCCAGGCTGGAGTGCAGTGGCACGATCTTGGCTCACTGCAACCTCTGCCTCCCAGGTTCAAGTGATTCTCCTGCCTCAGCCTCCTGAGTAGCTGGGATTACAGGTGCCCCCCACCACGCACGGCTAATTTTTTGTATTTTTAGTAGAGACAAGGCTTCACCATCTTGGCCAGGCTGGTCTTGAACTCCTAACCTCAGGTGATCCACCCACCTTGGCCTCCCAAAGTGCTGGGATTACAGGTGTGAGCCACCATGCCCAGCCTATATTTTTTAATAACATCAACTCTCTCCTTCTTTCAGCTAAGAACTGAGAGGTCTCTGATAACAGTGTTTTTACATTGGATGAGGGGTCCCTTCTCTGAGATTTTAGAATTTTACGTAAATATATTTCCGTGAATTAGCAGAACCTTTGAATAAGTAAGAAATCAATTTACCATAGGTTTCAGGTGCTCTCAGGATTCTTTTGGTTTTTGGATCACCAAGCATCGGAAGGGGTATTTAGGAGGTGGAGTGGACAGCAATTGCCCTTTCTGAGGCTGCATGGCATCTTTGCAGCCCTCCCTGCAGCTGGGGATCTCCCGCATCATGAGGCCAGCCTCTGCAAGGTAGAAGCCAGGACCTTGGTACCACAGCCTTTCTTGTTGCTGGGATACTGGCCTGTTACTTGGCACCATAAGTCAGAGGCACCTGCCTAGGACTTGTATTTAGAAGAGATAAATGGGCCGGATGCGGTGGCTCATGGCTGTAATCCCAGCACTTTGGGAGGATGAGGCAGGCAGATCACTTGAGGTCAGGAGTTTGAGACCAGCCTGGCCAACATGGTGAAACTCCATCTCTCTAAAAATACAAAAATTAGCTGAGCATGGTGGTTCATTCCTATAATCCCAGCTACTCAGCTGGCTGAGGAAGGAGAATTGCTTGAACCCGGGAGGCAGAGGTTGCAGCAAGCCAAGATCATGCCACTGCACTCCAGCCTGGGTGACAGAGTGAGCCTCTGTCTCAAAAAAAAAAAAAAAAAAAAAAAAAAGAAGACAGAAAGGAAGCAGGCACAAACAGAGTCCTTTTTTTGCCAGGATCAGTGGTGGGTACTGTGTGGTCCATGCCTTGTGGTGGTGGCAGTGTGGCTGTCTTCACTAGAGCCCTCCTGCGAAGTGATTTGACCTCTGTTCCTGTCTGCGGATCTTCCAAGACCCTCTGGAAATTCTGTGAGTCACTTGATATCCTTTAAATCAAACAGATTGGATGCTTACGTCTGCAACTAAGAACCCCAACTAATACAGGGGGGTATGATAGTTAGAATTTAAAGCTCTTATTCACCTCCTCAAGAAAGCCTTAATAATAGCCCTCAGCATCTATTGAGTGCCTACAATATGCCAGGAACTGTGCTAGGATATATATAGATATACACCAAAAATAAGCAGGAGAACATCTCATTCTTCTTTCCATACCTCCTGTTTTGTTGCCTATATTATTTTTACTCTATCAGAGTTTTATAACATATTCTATTTCCAAATCTTAATTCATTCAGTTTTTAGCATTAATTCTATATCTAAACACATCCAATACTTATCCCTCATAGCTTTTTCATTCCCAAATTCTGTGTTTTGATTCCTCTCTTAGTTGGCAGATGTCCCCATGGAGTGGTTTTCCTTGCATGCCAGGTTCCCTAAAATCATTTCTGTTGGACAAAATCTGCCTATTGCTTTCATGATTAAATTAATAACCTCATAGATGTTGACTCATTGCCTTCTGGCTTTGCATGTTGCTGTGAAGAAGTCTGGTTCTGCCCTTTGAAAGGGACTTCACTTAATTTTTTTTTTTTTTTTTGAGAGAGTTTTGCTCTTGTTGCCCAGGCCGGAGTGCAGTAGTGCGATCTTGGCTCACTGCAACCTCTGCCTCCCGGGTTCAAGCGATTCTCCTGCCTCAGCCTCCTGAGTAGCTGGAATTACAGGCACCCGCCCACCACACCTGGCTAACTTTTTGTATTTTTAGCAGAGACAGGGTTTCATCATGTTGGCCAGGCTGGTATCAAACTCCTGAACTCAGGTGACCCACCTGCCTCAGCCTCCCAAAGTGCTGGGATTACAGATGTGAGCTATCGCGCCTGGCCAGGACTTCCTTTTAATGCCAGAACTGTCCTGGTTTTAAAAGTAGCAAACAAAAGCAACAACTAAGATCTGAGAATTCCATGGTCTTGCCAAGGTCCTATCCTAGTAAGTAGCTCATTTGAGCCCAGGATTTGCATCTAGATCTGTCTGTGAAGCCTGCATTCTTCTATCCCACCATATGAGGATGTTTCTGTCCTGCTGGGGAAAATACTACCAGGGACATTAGGAAACTTTGGGTAAAGTCATTCAGCCTCACTGGGCCTGAAAATCCTCTTTTGTAACATGGCAGGACTGGACTACTTTAGTGGCTCATAGATTTAAAGGCTTAGAAAAATTAGTGACATGTCAAAAAAAAATTGATTGTGGAGGGGACTGACATGGAGCTGCTGACTAAGTGTAGGTACAGAAAACTACCATCTTCTATCACCATTAAAAGGGACATTTTTATTACCAAAAATGTAGAAAGGACATTATCGCATATCAATGAGGTAGCATTTAAATTGAGTAAATATTGCTTTTAGAAAATCTCCCTACTTATTTTATGCATTTGGCCTCTGCCCAGTGATAACGTCTTCCTGAATCAGCATCTCTCTCTCTATATATATAAGCAGGATTTTTAAAGCCCTGGCCCACATGACCTCACTAAAAAGTTATCCAGGTCTCACATTCTGATACTTTGATTAAAGGGGAAGCTGCTCCTATTTTACAGGCTAAGATGGCTATAATCTGTCCCTTGATCTTTATAAAGGAATTAGCCTCAGTGCAACATGTGAAGCAACCAGAATGGAAATGAGGGACAAGGGACTCCACATTGGGAGTGGTGGGTATGGACAGGCAGGAAACTTGGACCTTGCTCCTGATTAACTTAATTATCACCAGGCTAAATATAGATCGAGTTCTACATGGATTATCAAATTGTGATGTATTGTCCAATACAGCTTTTGTCTTTTTTTTTTTTTTTTAAGACAGGGACTGACTGTTGCCCAGGCTGGAGTGCAGTGGCATGATCTTGGCTCACTACAACCTCCGCCTCCTGGGCTCAAGCGATTCTCTCACCTCAGCCTCCTGAGTAGCTGGAACTACATGCACACACCACCATGCCTGACTAACTTTTGTATTTTTTTGTAGAGACAAGGTTTTGCCATGTTGGCCAGGGTGGTCTCGAATTCCTGGGCTCAAGCGAACTTCCCATCTGGGCCTCCCAAACTGCTGGGATTACAGGTGTGAGCCACCATGCCCAGCTGCTCTTATCTTATTGATGATAATAGTATCACAGTGATAATGCCTTACTTGCACAACCGTGAAGTAAGCAGGAGGGAAGGGCAGAGGAATTAATGTTTTAGTTTTTTCTGTTCTGTAACAAGACAGCTGCTTCAAGTGTGCCTGCCACAGAGCCTAATACACAGTTCCTCACGCCTGCTTCCTTTCAGGCCCAGACCCTCAGATGCACCCTATCGTTTAGACACAATTTAGAGACATCCTATCATTCAATCCCTCAGCATACGTCTAAATTCTCTAGTTCATTGCTTCTATGTTATAGAGGAGGAAACGAATGACTGGAGTGGTTAAGATATTCATCAAGGTCTCACTGCAGTAGAGGTGAGTTTCAAATCTAGGTCCTTCTGGTTCAACAGCACGCTCATATCACAAAGCTTCACACAGCAGCTTTGGCAAATATTAGACACACAATAAGTGCTTCTGATTTAAATTTTTAAAAACAAATTAAAACAACTTTGTTGAAGAATGTTAATGATAATCATAAATGGGGCTGGGCATGGTGGTTCATGCCTGTAATCTCAACACTTCGGGAGGCCAAGGCAGGTGGATTGCTTGAGGCCAGGAGTTCAAGACCAGCCTGGGCAATATGGCAAGATCTTATCTCTATAATTATTTTTAAATTAGCCGGGTATGGTGGCTCACGCCTGTAGTCTAAGCTACTCAGGAGGCTGTGGTGGGAAGGGAGAATTGCTTGAGCCGAGTTCGAGGCTACAGCAAGCTGTGATTGTACTACTGCACTTCATCCTGGGCAATATAATAAGACCTCATCTCAAAAAAAAAAATCATCTGTCTCAAAAAAAAAAAAGAAGGTAACATAAGCGTCCCATGGCATTGAACTAGGAATCAAACAATTTGCATGAACTGTAGTAACTAGGGTTATTTTGGAGAGCTGTACTCATCAGCACTCCAGCTAAGCAATGCTGCAGTAAGTCAAGTGATGCCTAAGTCTCAGTACCTTATCATAACAACATTTATTTCTCATACCAGTCCAACTCTGGTCAGCAAGGCACTATGTTCATCTGAGGCGGTCAGTGTCCCAGGCCACCAACAGCTCCATCCCAGCACATATTTCCGTGATTGCTGAGACTAGAGAAGTGAACATCATATACGGGCTCTTAAAGCATCTTCCCGGGGCCGGGCGCGGTGGATCATGCCTGTAATCCCAGCACTTTGGGAGGCTGAGGCATGTGGATCACAGGGTCAGGAGTTCGAGATCAGTCTGGCCAATGTGGTGAAACCCCATCTCTACTAAAAAAAAAAAAACAAAAAAATTAGCCAGGCATGGTGGCGCATGCCTGTATTCCCAGCTACTCAGGAGGCTGAGGCAGGAGAATTGCTTGAACCTAAAAGGCAGAGGTTGCAGTGAGCCAAGATCATGCCATTGCACTCCAGCCTGGGCAACAGAATGAGACTCCATCTCAAAAAAAAAAAAAAATGTATCTTCCCAGAAGTGACACATTTCACTCCCATCTACATTTCTTTGGTCAAAGCAACTCATGTGGCCACATTTCAAAAGGGTAGAAAAGTACATCCTACCATGCGCCTGGAAGGAAGAAAGCAACACGTATTTGGTAAATAGCAGAAATCTCCTCCTCCACCTCCAGGCAACCACTCATCTGTGTCCTGTTCCTATAGTTTTATCTTTTCTCAAATGTAATGTAAATGGAAAAGCCTTTTGTGTCCTTTTTGTGTCTAGCTTTTTTCACTTAGCATATTGCTTTGAGACTTTTTGTGTCCAGCTTTTTTCACTTAGCACAACACTTTGAGACTCATCTATGTCATTGCCTGTTGTAGTACTTTGTTCCTTTAAATTGCTGAGTGAGATTCTATTGCACAGTTCCACAATTCCCCAGGGAAAGGACTTTCTAGTGTGTTTTAAAAGTGTTTCCTCCACAAATGTTTGCCTGGGCTTTGCTACAAGAGATCTTTGCTAAGTGCTCCTGTTCAGTGATATGTCATAGCTATATATTTTTCCACCGTCAGCCAGTCATCAGCCTGCAGCTACTAGAGGAGCTAGAGCTCCAGAATCTTTAATTGCCATGATTTATTTATTATGTTGGCTGATTGGTCTGCCCACTTACTCATTCTTTGTTTTAGTGAATGCCTGCTAGGTGCCAGGCACTGAGCAGATAATATTTAACAAGGATAGGATTGGTTCCTATCCCCACAGGATTTATGATTTTGAGCCCATTAATCCCTTGATGATATAGGAAACAGGTGGGAAAAGGAGTAAAGGGGAAATATTAGAACATTTTGACTACAAGTCCAAGGTCTTCAGGGGGAGTTACTAGCATATCAGTATGGAGATGACGTTCAATTCTGCAACTGTCTTTCCTCTATTTTGTGGTTGTTATTGTTTTGTTGGCGGTAGTGGTGTCTTACTCTGTCACCCAAGCTGGAGTACAGTGGCTTGATCCTAACTCACTGCAGCCTTGAACTCCTGGACTCAAGAGATCCTCCAGCCTCAGACTCCTGAGTAGCTGAGACTACAAGCATGAGCCACCATGCCTGGCTAATTTAAAAAAAAAAAAAATTTGTAGAGACAGAGTCTTGCTTTGTTGTCCAGGCTGGTCTTGAACTCCTGGCTTCAAGCGATTCTCCCACCTCGGCTTCCCACAGTGGCATCTTTCCTTCTTTTGGTAACAGGAGGGACCTATTGAAGAGAACCAACGTGCTATTTCTTCATAGTTTTCAATTCCTAGGGCTGGATTGTGGTAGCCACTTGGCACAGAGAGCAGGAACTTCAGGTCAGAAAGATAAAAAGATCCCAGGGGTAAAGATATTTATGTTGATTTATATTAAAATCATAGGAAACACTCATAGTGTTTTCCTGTGAGTTCTCCCCTTTAACCCTCATGAGAACTTCGTGAGGCAATGATTATTATCCCCACTTTACTGATCAGGACACTGAGGCTCAGAGAACTGGGCAGCCTCTTAGGCCTGACATCATGATCTGGGAAAACAGCCACAAAATGGCTGGAGAGTGTCTTGTACCAGCTGATGGTGCTGCAAGTATTTATGGGGTCAATACACATCGACATAAATACCTTTACTCCTGGCATCTTTTTATCTTTCTGACCTGAAGTTCCTGCTCACTGTGCCAAGTGGCTACCACAATCCAGCCCTAGGAACTGAAAGCTGCCACAGCTGTTCAATATCCAGTACGGGAGAGGACTCTGACCTGTATGATCTATGTATTGTGCCCCTTACCTTTTACTTCCCAAGCAACTGGAAAATGGCTCATTGCACATTGCTGAGGTTTAGCCCAACAGTTTAAAACCACTTTTTAGCTCTTTACTTGCTGGTAATCAAAGCCTGAGGTGGAGGTTCTGTGTTGCCCGGTCAGTGGCACAAGTAGGATAAAGCACTCAGGCCAGCTTATCATGCACAGAAGTTCCTTCCATTTTAGGTTCAAAACAATCATCAGGGTGCAGCATTATTCACAATAGCCAAAATATAGAAACAACCTAAGTACCCATCAACAGATGAATGGATAAAGAAACTGTGTTGCGTATTACCACATGTGGAATATTATTCAGTATTAAAAACAGAGATCCTGCCATTTGCAACAATGTGGGCAGCAAGGAACCTGGAGGACATTATGCTAAGTGAAATCAGCCAGGCACGGAAAGACAAACACTGAATGATCTCACTTACATGTGGAATCTAAAAAAAGTTGAACTCGTAGAAACAGAGAGTAGAACGGTGGGAGGGCACAGAAATGGGGAGAAATAGATCAAATGGTACATACTTGCAGTTATGTAAGATGAATCAGCCTGGAGATGTAATGTACGGTCTGAGTACCATAGTTAGTAATACTGTGTTGTATACTGAACATTTGCTAAGAGAATAGATTTTAGGTGCTCTTACCACACACACAGACACACGTAACAATGAGATGATAGATACAATAATTTGCTTGACTATAATAGCCATTTCACTGTGTATTTCAAAACATCATGTTGTATACCTTAAATATACACAATTTAAAAATAAAATACAAACAAAAATTAGTATGAGGGGAGAGAAGGTCCGGAAATGATGCGATGTTTATGAGTCTGCCTAAGCTGAGGGGGAACAAGAAAGGGGTCAGTCCTGGGTTCCTGCTCAGACCTCAGTTGGGATTGTGAGCTGTGGGGAAGGGAGAGCTGAGTGGGTGGGGCTGGCTCAGGAGAGAAGAGTGCTACTGGCCACCTCCATTCATTTGGAAGGCCATAGCCCTGATCCAACCTGCCAAAAGGTCACCTTCCTGCCCCAAACTGCCATTATTGGCCTCCCCCAGTGCCAAGGTTTTTGCCATAAAGCATATGAGAGGCTCATCATCCCTGACCTGCAAGGCATCCAAGGAAGCAATTCATTCACGAACGTATATCTAAACAGGCAGCCACATCCCTCGGCCACCATGAGTGTAAGATCCATGGCCCACCATCTTAAAGTTCTGCAGATTCTCCCCACCAGAGCACACATAGGCTTACTTTCCCCTCTCCTCCAGCACATGAAGAGTTGGCATGGAAGGGGTAGTGGGAGACATTGAGGAGGGAATTGTAAGTATCTGAATTGGTCACACTTATGGTCTCCAATTCACGTAAACAAAAGCAGGTGCTGTATCTAAGTTTGGCTTCCTGCCATTTAGGTCTGTTTGTCCACCCATCCATCATCAAAAGTGTACTTCCCCAGTGCTGGGCACTGAGAATACAGAAATGACTCAGCTTCCACATTTGCCATGTGGAAGTTCACTGTACAACTGGTAACTTGTTGCATTCTGGTCTGGTTTTCTTGTTATTAAGAGGAAAACACACAATGAAAATGATATTAATTTTATTGCATCATTTTACTGACTAGAACGCCAGACTTAGAGTGGATATAAGTATAAAAATAACCAAATTCTTACAAATAATACTTTGCTGCTACAGTACTGAATAATTAGTGGAGGTTGCAATTATAATACAACTTTAAATAACACTCTCATAATGGGTTTAACACAATCAACCAGGGGCTAAGGTTTAAAGGTTTACAAAGAGAAATCCAGGACAACATGAAAACTCCCAAAGTTCATATTCCAGCTAAATGCTTCATTTAACCGTCAATCCACCAACACAAACATTAACAAAACTCAGAGCAACTCATGATGAAACAGTTGTTCTCTTTTTAGGACAGGCCAAGGTTAATACAGAAAGGTAAATGAGTCGGATTAGTTTCCCAGGCAGAACTGATTCCATCCCATCCCTGGCCTATCCCATCCTCCCTACCCAAGAAATCTGTAATGAAGTATGTTAAGCGCATTTTAAAAATCTGAATATGCAAATTCTTCAAAACGTCCTCTTTGAAAATGCCCAGGTGACAGACCCAGTCTCGGACCTGTCTCTTTTTAGACCTGAATGGTCCCCCTTTGGTTTCATAGGGTTTTCTGTGAGCAGTTTACACCAGATATGATGGAGTATAACGCTAATGAAGATACTTTACTACAACAAATTAATTGGCATTTAATACTTTCATGTTCCTACTATTTTAGTCAGTTCTCTTCCTTGGAGATTTAAGAAAAAAAGAAAACATACCCAAAGGCAAACTCTACAAAACCAGTATCTCTATTTCCAAAAACACACATGAGAACCTCAGAATGACACTTTGTTAAGGGAGGAAATGAAATGTCCCTTCTCATCCACACAAAAGCTTTCAGATAGGAAAAAAAAGATGCTACTAAGGGTAATTTCAAGTAAAATACAAAGTATTGAAATACTGAACTTTGCATTCTTCCTCTTTCCAAAGAAGTGCTGTAGTCTCAAAATTTGTGTATTTTAGAACTATGGGTCAAAACCCTAACTTTGGGTGTGTTAGGCTAAACTTAGCCAAGGGCAACTGGAGTGGACAGCTCCTCTTCCTCAGGCAGAGTTAAATCGGCTTACAGGACACCCGGGCATCTCACCAGGGGGCAACACAGTTTCACGCAGGCACCAAAAAGCCACACGTGATGGGTGACCCAAAGGTGCCTGCCCTGGGAACTTTCACATCTGAATAGGTGTCATCCTTCAACGGCATATTCTTGGGTAGCCATCCAGCCTAGGAGTCCAAAGATGCTGCCTTCTCCCTTGGGCCCACTTTAAGAGTTACCTCTTTAAGAACTCAATCGTCACATCTTAGTTTTTGACCTCAGATGCCATCAGCCAACTTGACTGAACCACCTATCAGCAATTTTGGCTCTAAATGTCTTAGCTGTTTCTGAAAATATACTTCCCCTCAAAGGAGGAAGATGTGTCAGCGTTTAAGACATTCCACTGAATATGTTCCCAATTCTGAAAACAGTTCACAAAAATATGCTTCCAGTATGTGGGAGCCATGGCCTTACCATGGGAACAAGGCAAGCAACTCTCAGATGGATGTGTATGTCTGACTGCACTTGTCAGAAACCCAGGTCCTTGCCTTCCACTTCCTATACCAAAGCCACGTGCCAGTGTGCTTCTTGCTGAGCACAAGCCAGCCACTATTTTCTTAATGACAAGTGTCTAAGAAATACATATAAAAACCAATCTGAAAGCACATTTTCAAAAGGGTAGTCAGCATTTTTTTTTGCATTTCACGTCATTAATTTGGTTACTTCTTAAAAATAATATTAAGGTTCCTTAAAAAAATAACTTATCTTTAAAGCCCTTTCTCTCTTGCCCTCTGATATTTAAG
This sequence comes from Pan paniscus, assembly GCF_029289425.2. Lineage (NCBI taxonomy): Eukaryota > Metazoa > Chordata > Mammalia > Primates > Hominidae > Pan > Pan paniscus. Next base: position 122,963,413 of record NC_085926.1, read on the forward strand.
GTATACAGGATGGTGAGGGGTGTGCCAGGACAGTAAGGCAGGGGGCTACAGTGGGCAGAGTAGCTGGGGGAGTCAGGCAGACAAGGGTTTCAGTCCCGCTTCTACAGGGCAAGCTATTTATCCTCTCTGAAGGTTTCTGTACCTGAGAAATGGGCACTTCCATGCCCACCTCTCAAGGATACTGTGAGGAGCCTTGCCCAGAGCCTGGTCATGGTAGGAGCATGTCAGTTCATCCGCCTAAAGAAACAGACTCCAGGGCCTTAGGCTGGCTCAAGGGGCAGAGGAAAAGACAATGGAATAAGACCCTCTGGAGCTTAAACCAAACCACTGATGCCAGGGAGCCAGCCAGCCACCCTTCCCTGCTGCAGTGTGTGACGGGACACACAGATGCCCCTGCGCCTGGCTCCTCTCTATGGAGGTTTAAGCATCTCTTGAGCTGTTACACATCACTTGCCCCTTCCTCTCACCTTCCTCCATCTGTGGGATATTGGTGCAGGATTGTGGCATCTGTGCACATGAATCACACACCCCAGGTGCAGGGGCTGACATGGAGCACTGTGTCTGGGCGGAGAGCCTCCGCGTGCCAGGTGTGCATCCAGGCCTCTTCTGCTATCAGGTGTTTCCCCTTGGCCTAGGCGGGACCCTTCTGCAGCTAGGAACCCCGTGCAGGAGTGCAGCTGGCCTCTCCCTTCCTCACTGGGTCACAGACATGCTTTACTCATGTCCTCTTAGAGCCTCATGCTCTGGAGGTGCCTTCCCCACACCCAAACGCCTCCTGGAAACTGTGGAGACTGTGTGACCTCAACCTTGTGGGTGCCTCCTTTTTTTCTCAGTTAAAACAACAAAATAAAACACTCTTAATCCACTCCATACGGAAGAAACCCATGAACAAGAAGCATTGTTGGAACTCACAGGACACCGTTTTCTCGATGTTGGGATTCTTCCCAAGAATGTTTTCAGGACAGAACACTTCATTTTGTGGAGCTGAAGTCTTCTGGCTCCGATAGAGGGGATGATTTGTCAGCTGTGACGTCAGCTGAAGGCAGTGGAAGTGTATGCCTGGGAATAGCCTCCCTACATGGCTCTTCCCACAGCTGCGGGTTCTGGGGGTGAGCAGGCATGCTGCGGAAGGAGCCAAGAAGCCTAGTCTGTGGGCTCAGATGAGCTGCAGGAGCTCAGAACTCTCCAGTTAGGTGCGAGGCCGTGAGCCACAAAGGGCCATTGGTTCTACAGCGAGAGAGGCCCAAGCTTTCAAAAAGGCGACACTTTGAAATTTTAGGTTAGCCTCCACTGATAAAAACAGTTCTCCTTTTATTTATCTCATGGATGAGTGCAATTTAACTACTAAAATGCACCTCCCCTGACTAGGACTCTTGCTACAGCAGGGTGATGGTGAGTGGTGGAGACCACGGGACACAGGAGTTCTTGCTTAAAACCATCAGGGCCAAGGATTATGTAAGAATAGGGATTATATTTAGAGGACCTTGAAGAAACAACCATGCCCGGGGCAGAACTGTCCCCAGTGGCTGCACCATTTCCAGAAATGTGAAGCGGGACTCCCCGCTTCAGGGTGGAGACAATTCTTTTACCTCTGTATTCCCCTCACTTCATCCCAAACCAGGATGCCCCAAAGAAGGCCAATAAACACAGTTCCCCAGGTGGCAATTAAAGACACTGAGTACTGGATGTCTCCCTGGCAGGACCCACATCACAGGCATAATAAATAAGATGAGTGGAACTTCCTTCCCGAAGGTCAACCCTCAGTTCCTCGACCAACCGGAAGTCTTCAGTTCTCCCACACGGACTGGAAGTATAACCACGTTTCTGGAGGGTGCGACACAGCCATATGAAGAGGTACAAATGACTGGGTGAGAAAAAAAAGTTATTTCTTCAGCCGAATAAACAGGCTTGAGTGGTTGAAAGTTTACATGGGGTTTGTGGACATGAGATTCTGGGTACAAAGTGCTGCAGTAGCCGGTGAGCAAACTCATGTGTGGCTCCATCTCGGCTCCCTGTTCTTCCTCAGGAATCCACGCAGCTTCCCAAAGCACTGTTGATGCAGGAAATCTAACCTGCCTATTCAGCCCATCCCTCTAACCACATCCAGCTGCAGGGGCTCAACAAGCTGCTTTCCTAGAGTGGTGAAACCTGCGTTCAGTTTGACATTTCTCCTCCATACGCAGCTGCCTCTGGCCTCCACAATGGTGATCAGAGTCCCAGGCCCCAGGCTGAGCCCTCATGGATGAAAAGCGCCCCCCTGCCTGCAATCTGCCTGCTGAGCCTCCAGCTAAAACCAAATATAAGTTGTTTTGCCCTGATCCAGGCTTGTTTGAAAAAGTGAGATTTAACTGCAAAGAGATTAAAAAAAACAAAATCTTAAATACATGTGTCACCTTGACTTAAAAAACACATTGCAGTTGTGTGCGGTGCCTCACACATTTCCTCACTGTGGGGGCTGGCTTGGAAACTGTAGCATAAGACAACCTAGAAACATATGAAAACACTGTCCGTTCAACGGTGACATCTTCAGACTTCAGTGGTACGCTCATCCTCATCTGTTGTTTAGCACGCAGGCGCTGGGCAGGAAAATAATTAACAAGCCAGTATTTTGCTGCAAATGAATCACCAAATTGCTGCCTATGGAAGTGTCTCGGGAAAGGAAGCCTTCTTTCTGGAACAGTCTCGAAACAGATCCAAAAGGAAACCTCCCACCCAATTTACTAAAGTGCAAACGAAGGGAAAACCAGGTCCCTGCACTGATGTCTAGTGGTCTGCCCTGGCTAATAGTCGCCCTGGTGCCAGTGCCATGGTGCAGTCACTCAGAGAGAGACTCTTGATACTGGCCCACATTCACGTTCACAGTAACAACAAAGGTGCTGAATGAGCAGCCTGTGGTTCCACATCCACCTGTCTCCTCCACTGTGGTCACGCCCCGCATGCCTGTCCCTCTTCCTGCTTGCCACTCAGCGTGGCTCCCGACAAATCCTGGGCGCAGCCTCCTGGTGCGGTCCTCTGAGCAGAGGTCCCAGGTGACTGGCTCAGAGCAATGAGTCCCTCTCTCTCCTGGACTTAAAAGTAGTCTCTTCTTCTGCTTTCATCACTGATGAAAGACGGGTTATACTGTCCGGGGAAAATGCAAGAATGCCGTGATCCTGGCAGTCCAGTGTAGGCCGGGTAGAGTCCGTTTCGTTCAAGTTCTGGATTCCTTACACTTGTAGGCTGGTTGCCAAAGAGAAAAGAAGAAAAGTCAATTTATCATTCTTGGGTTTAAATTACAGTGTTAAATCCCAATGATTTTAGACCAATGTAAGAAAAGATCTGGGTTTCTCCTGTATGATGTGGTTCTACCAATTATTTCTAATTTTTTTAAAGTATCTTTCTCTCTGGAGCACAACCCACTTTAATCCTTCCTGTCCCAGCAACCATGCAGAAGGCAACTGATGCAAATGGAGGAACTGACCTTTATAAGGTCCTACGACCATTTAGTTGCAGGTGGAGTTAGGACCCCAAACCAGGAGGCCAACAGCAATCCTCAAGTGACCAGTTAGATCTCAAAAAAAGGCTCCCTGGGAATAAGAGTAGCCCGCTACTTTGAGGAGGCCTTCATAGTAGCACCAAAGGTAAATTATTTCTTGGCAGAAATAAAATACTAGCTACTATGTATCATAAATGAGTTGCAGGAGAGCCCAATGTGGGAATCACCTGGACGACACCTGAGCCCACTGTGTGGAACAGCTTGTCTACCCAGGTGACAGTTTCATGCCCTAAGCTTAGGCTCTGCCTCTACAGACTGCTCAGCCCGCTATTTTTTTCCTTCTTTCTTTTTCTTTTCCTCCTTCCTTTCCTTTCTCCTTTCCCTTTCTTTCTTTTTCTTTTTTTACCTTTCCCTCTCTTTCTTTCTTTCTTTTCTTTTCTTTTCTTTTCCTTTTTCTTTCTTTTTTTAGATGGAGTCTCACTCTGTCGCCAAGCCGGAGTGCAGTGGCGCAATCTCGGCTCATTGCAACCCCTGCCTCCTGGGTTTGAGGTACTCTCCTGCCTCAACCTCCCGAGTAGCTGGGACTACAGGTGCACGCTACCAAGCCCAGCTAATTTTTGTATTTTTAGTAGAGACGTGGTTTCACCATGTTAGCCAGAATGGTCTCGCTCTCTTGACCTCGTGATCCACCTGCCTTGGCCTCCCAAAGTGCTGGGATTATAGGCGTGAGCCACTGCGCCCGGCCTTTTTTTTTTTTTTTTTTTTTTTTTGAGACAGGGTCTTGCTCTATTGCCCAGCCTGGAGTGCAATGGCACAAACACTGTTCACTGTAACCTTGACCTCCTGGGCTTAAGTGATCCTCCTGCCTTAGCCTCCTGAGTAGCTGGATGTACAGGGGTCCACCACCATGCCTGGCTAATTAAAAAAAGAAAAAAATTTGTAGAGACAGGGTCTCACCATGTTGCCCAGGCTGGTCTTGAACTCCTAGGGTCAAGCAATCCCCCGATCTTGGCCTCCCAAAGTGATTACAGGGATTATAGGCATGAGCCACTGTGCCTGGCCAGCCTGCTATTTTTGGAATAAAGATGGGGTTCATTTACATTCTTGACTACGTTTATTTAAGGTAACTGTTTAATACCATGGAAACATGCAGTGAAGTTGGTTCCTATGATGCCACAGGCCTGTTTGTTGCTAGTTATTGAACCGTGCTGGGGCTGAGGAGTCCCGAGTAAAGGATGAGAGTGTGGGGACACACCGGCGTAAAATACCAGCTCAGTTATAGCTTCAGTTAGTAAAGGAAAAGGACTTTCCTGATAAACAGAGAAACAAAGCCCAATGCAGAAATATCAATGGGAATATTTTTGCTAGAGCTAAGTTTGTATCTCTTTTATGTTTTTTTCCTTATTTATAACTTTTTGTTCTTCCTCTAGGTTCAAATTTTCCAAAAAGAGTCTATGGAAATAAACAGCTTCTTAGCATGAACAAACTTGTCCCTCCCATCCAAAGTCTGCATCCCCATGGTTAATTGCCACAGCAACCAGAGGAATTATGGTTTCTGTCACAAGATTGTCTAACACCATTAAGTCCCCACGGGGCAAGGTTTATTGCTATTCCTCAAACAGCTCCACATGGCACGAGAAGTCACCTGATAACCATTTACTTTTCAGCTCAGATACGCCTGTTCGTGTTTGCTTTATGGTTGATACAGTGATATGAAATGAGCTGGGCAGTTTACAGGAATATGACACAGGTTAAATTCAATATGGGAGAGAGGCAGCAAGGGTTCAAGGTTGTCTCCTACCTTTCCAAATGATGCAGTCCAGGCTGGACATAGCAAATTATTAAAGGCCTACTGAGTATACAATATTCTAAACCTGAGAAGTGCTTGTTGAGGACGACATTGAATTGTTGTTCTCTTTATACCTTTTCCCCACCCCCTAGTTGGTTTTTTTTGTTGTTGTTGTTGTTTATTGCTATTATTATTATTATTATTATTTTGAGATAGGATCTCACTCTGTTGCCCAGGCTGGAGTACAGTGGTGCAATCTTGGCTCACTGCAACCTCTGCCTCCCCAACTCAAGCAATCCTCCCATCTTGGCCTCTCAAGTAGCTGGAACCACAGGCAAGCACCACCATGCCAGGCTAATTTTTTGTAGAGATGAGCATGGTTTCTGTAGAGACATGATTTCACCATGTTGCCCAGGCTGGTCTCAAACTCCTGGACTCACAAGATCTGCCCACCTCGGCCTCCCAAAGTGCTGGGATTACAGGTGTGAGCCACTGTGCCCAGCCACCAATCCTCTAGTTTTAAGTACCTAACCACACAAGGTAAGCATGGCAGACAGGAGATAAAAATGAAAGGGCCAAAGGCTAAATATCACTAAATTCTTGCTCTACCTTTCAGTTTCCATTCCTGTAACTTAAAAGCCAAGTTTAGTAACAAGAGGGTTACTGCTACAACCACATAAATATAATGTGCTTTATGGAAATATCCTTCATACCTCAATAGCAACACTGATAAGTACCATGCAAATAGACTGTAGGTAAACTGACTAGTAAATCAGAGGTTCATGCCACTACTCTTTAACCCTTAACTAACTGTAATGCTTTTACTACAACAAAACAGAATTCCTTTACTTCTCAGAGGAACCGGGGGCCCTGGGGTCATCCTGACACAGGAATACACACCGAGTAGTACACATCCGTCATCTGGAGGAGGTTTTTGGTACTTCCATTCTCATGCATTTCAATAGCTTCTCGGCCCCATTCTTGTGAGCGAGGATTTTTGGGGTATTCAGCATATGGGGACATTTGGAAATCTCCACTTTTGAAGATGAGTTTGCTTATGTCATTTTTATTCTTTCTGTGGGATACAAAAATATTTGTAAAGCTCAATTCTGTAAAGAAGTGATACTGTGAAAGCACCAACTATGATTTTATAATGTAAATTCAACTGAAAGCTACCATTATATTTATTTGTAGCTGCCCACTGAGTAGCATTATTATTGTTGTTATTTGGTATTTGCCTACAACAAGTAAATATGCAGTTAGGTGCAAAAAAAGATACAAAAATTCTTCCAACCCAAAGGGGCCAGATTATCAGGGGGCAGGGGGACAAAAACAGCAGCAATAGGGCAGATTTAGACTCTTCTACAGGACAGAGATCACTGTGTCTTGGGGGTGGCCAGGAAAACAAGGGTCATAAATTCACAGAATGCTGGAGCCAGAGGGGCCCTTAGACTCATTCTAGTCCAGTGGATCCCAAGCTGCCCAAGCATCAGAATTTACATGGGAAGAGTCTGGGTCTCCCCCAGATTGACTGAATCAGGAGCTCTGGGGATAGGATGGGGCAGCTGCAGCTCAGTAAAGAGACCTGACTTGTCCTCTGGGTCACCTTTTGCTACTAGAAGGTTTGGAACTAGAATTCAGGCCTCCAACTCTCCGGGCAGTGCTCTTTCTACTACACGAAGCAAATATTTCACAAGTCATAAAAACAGAATGGTTTGTTTATGAAAAAGCCCACCTATTTATACACCTGTACAAATTCTCATTTCAGCAGGTTACAGAAATGCTACTCGTGAGATCTCACTGACTGCAAATTGTTGGAATCTGTGTTCTTCACCTATCTAACCGGTCCAGGATCAGAAATTTTAAATTATATTTGTCACAGATAGGATAATCTGAAATCTTTTTCTTTCTACCTCACTAAACTACAAATAAGTTTTCTAGGGAAGGCAAAAAGTGACTCAGGGTCATAAAACCAAATGTCTAGCATGTGGCTTAGGTGCTGGCTCTTTGTGGAAGTTGGGAACAGACCTGCCACTGTGTTGCTTCCTGGTGGGTGGGGTACCTGGGCTCAGACAATGACATACTCATGCACAACTACCTTCTCTTCTCAGGAGCCAGCAGGCACAGGCTCCTTCCCCAAATGGGTACACCACACAGTACAGAACACGTAGCAAATATGAGGCTTCTGTCCCTTGAGCGCTCAGGTTATGTCCCTCTAGGTAACCATTCCTAGTCTCATCCCCTGGAGTTTATTTCCACTCATATGGTTTATCTTTGATGATTTGATGGCAATTTGGAAAATAATAGGCAAAGGCTATACCATAAGGCCTGCATTCCTAGTTGGGCAGTTAGGGCACATTGCTCTCTGCTGCCTTTTTGAAGACAGAGGATATCTTAAAATGTCCTTTATGTCAACGGTAGAAAAGATAACTAGCTATTTTGGGAGGTTCCCCCCATCTGTTACATCTAGATAATTCCTGCCATTATTATCATCTAAGTCAGAGGTCATAATTTTCCCTTATCTGAATAGATCATCACAGAGAAGGGGAATCAATTTCCTCCTTTCTCTTCCTTTTCCAATAGAAACCCAATCTCAGTGGCTTCCAGGAAGCCCAAAGCATCCCACATTGCTGCTACAACTTCTCTACTGCAAAAATATTTCATCTTTCTTTGTCTGCTTCTCTTTCTGTACATAGCTTTACTGAGAAACAGTTCACATATCATACAATTCACTCATTTAATGGTTTCTGGCATATTCAGACTTGTGCAACCATCATCACAATTTTAGAACAGTTTCATCACCCCAAGAAGAAACCCCATACCCCTTAGCCACCATCTTCCAATTCTCCCCTTTTCCCCACCACTCTGGCCCTAGACAACCATTAATCTACTTTCCAACTCTATTAGATTTGCCTATTTCAGATAAGTCATATAAATAGAATCATACAGTAGGTGGTCTTTTGGGACTGGCTTGTTTCACTTAGCGTATTTTCAGGGTTCACCCATGTTATAGTATGTATCAGTACTTCATTCAGTTTATGCTGGAATCATATTCCATTGTAGAAATATATCACATTTTGTTTATCCATTGACAAACATTGGTAGAGTTTTCACCTTTTGGCTATTGTAAATAATGTTGCTGTGAACATTCACGTGAAGTTTTTGTGTGAGTATACCTTTTCACTTCTCTTGCTATACCTAAGAGTGGAAGTGCTGGGTCCAATGGTAACTCTGTCTTTAACTTTCAGACTTTTTCAAAGCGGCTGCACCATTTTACATTCCCACTAGCAGTGTATGGGGGATTCTGATTTTTCCACTTCCTCACCAATGCTTGTTATTTTCTAGGTGTTTTTTTGTTTTGTTTTGTTTTGTTTGAGACGGAGTCTGGCTCTGTCACCCAGGCTGGAGTGCAGTGGCATGATCTCAGCTCACTGCACCTCTGCCTCCCAGGTTCAAGCAATTCTCCTGCCTCAGCCTCCCGAGTAGCTGGGATTACAGGCATGCACCACCACACCCAGCTAATTTTTTATATTTTTGGCGGAGACAGGGTTTCACCATGTTGGCCAGGCTGGTCTTGAACTCATGACCTGAAGTGATCCACTCGCCTCGAACTCCCAAAGTGCTGGAATTACAGGCTGAGCCACTGTGCCCAGCAGCTGTTTTCTATTTTTTTTTTTAATAGCCATCTTAATGGGTGTGAAGTGGTGTCTCATGGTGGTTTCGATTTGCATTTCCTAGGTGACTAATGATGTTGACCATCTTTTCGTGTGTGCCATGATCGGGATATAGTTTGTCCCCACCCAGTCTCATGCTGAAATTTAATCCCCAGTGTGGAGGTGCTGGGGGATGGGGCCTACAGGGAGGTGTCTGGGCCATGAGGGCAGATCTCTCATGAAAGGACTAATACCTTTCCTGGGAAAGCTGGTTGTTCAAAAGAGCCTGATACCTCTCCCCTAGCCCCCCACCTCTTGCTTTCTTTCTCATCAGGTGGCTCCCTTCATCTTCCTCCAGGAGTGGAAGCAGCCTGAGGCCCTCACCAGATACAGACGCCCAATCTCAAAATTTGCAGCCATCAGAATTGTGAGCCAAATAAACCTTTTTCTTTAGAAACTACCCATTGATATGGTTCGGCTATGTCCCCATCCAGATCTCATCTTGAATTCCCACGTGTTGTGGGAGGGACCTGGTGGGAGATGGTTGAATCATGGGGGTGGGTCTTTCCCATGCTGTTCTCATGATAGTAAATGAGTCTCATGAGATCTGATGGTTCTATACGGGGGAGTTTCCCTGCACAAGCTCTCTCTTTGCCTGCTGCCATTCACGTAAGACATGTCTTGCTCCTCTTTGCCTTCCACCATGATTGTGAGGCTTCCCCAGCCACGTGGAACTGTAAGTCCATTAAACCTCTTTATTTTGCAGATTGCTCAGTCTTGGGCATGTCTTTATCAGCAGTGTAAAAATGGACTAATATACCCAGCCTCAGGTATTCCTTTACAGCAACACAAAATGGACTAAGACAACGTGCTTATTGGCCATCTGTATCTCTTCTTTGAAGAAATGTCTATTCAAGTTTTTGTCCAGTTTTAAAATTAGGTTGTTGAGTTGTAAGAGTTCCTTCTATATTCTAGATACAAGTCCCTTATTAGACACATAATTTGCAAGTATTTTCTCATGCAACCCATATTTGCAAGTATGGGTTGTCTTTTCACTTTCTTGATAGTGTCCTTTGGAGTACAAAAGTTTTTAATTCTGATGAAGCCCAGTTTATTTCTTTTTTCATTTCCTGCTTGTGCTTTCAGCTATTCTTTTCTAATAAAGAAAATGAAGTTCCATTTACTCCCCTTCTTTTTCCTCACAGGCACCAACTATCGTGAATTCCCTTTCTCCTTTTTTAAAAATGGGTTAGTCACACATTATGGTTTAATATTGTGAACCATCTCAAGTATCCTGTAAAAGAATACAAACTGACCCTTGTATAGCACAGGCAAAGGAATGGGATTGGAATCTGAACCCTCATCACTTACCTGCAACAGGTAACAATCAGTGCAATGCCTAGGATGAGCAGGAGCCCACCTCCCGCGGCTGCGATCACCACAGTGATAAGCTGATAGGCTAAACGTAAAACAAACAAAAAAGCATATTGGCTGGAGGTAATGAAGGAATGAGTGAGTTCTCAAGAATGGTCTCCCCTGACTCTACAGTCACCACCCTGCCTTGAGGGGTGCCCTCGCCTACAACTTCCTACTCTCTGGCAAGGGATCCTCAATGGCTATCTCCAAGGCTCTCCATATTGAGAAAAGTTTTTTGTTGTTGTTGTTGTTGTTGTTTTCTGAGACAGAGTCTCACCCTGTCGCCCAGGCTGGAGTGCAGTGGTGCAATCTCAGCTCACTGCAACCTCCGCCTCCTGGGTTCAAGCGATTCTCCTGTCTCGGCCTCCCAAGTAGCTGGGACTACAGGTGCGTGCCACCAGGCCCGGCTAATTTTTTGTATTTTTAGTAGAGACAGGGTTTCACCGTGTTAGCCAGGATGGTCTCAATCTCCTGACCTCGTGATCCACCTGCCTCAGCCTCCCAAAGTTCTGGGATTACAGGCATGAGCCACCACGCCCGGCCAAAAAGCTCCCTTTTTTAAGCCACTCCTAGGATGGTGGCTCCTAACTTTTACCTGTGCACCAGCCCCGATGAAATTTTCACCAACCCACGGTAGAAAAAGAAAAATAAATGTGAGTTATGAGTTTTTTAAAAACTTAATTTGTTCCTCTTTGATAACTGTTCTATAATCTAAGATTTTTGTCCTTTCTACTTTTCTCTGTCACTTAAGATGGATGCCTTTTATCATGTGTAAATTATGCCTCAGTAAATCTGATTTTTATTAAAGTAATGGATGGGTCCAGGAGACCGAGGTTGCTGTGAGCTGAGATCAAACCACTGCACTCCAGCCTGGGTGACACAGTGAGACTCTGTCTCAAAAATAAATAAATAAATAAATAAAAAAGTAATGGAGATAACGCAGAATCTTTTCTTGGTCACTTCCCACCCTTTGGTGTTGTTTAATTTTTTGAGTTAATGGTGATAGTAGATATAAAAATTCTTTTTTTTTTTCTTTTTTTTTCCGAGACGGAGTCTTGCTCTTGTTGCCCAGTCTGGAGTGCAATGGTGCGATCCCGGCTCACTGAACCTCCACCTCCTGGGTTCAAGCGATTCTTCTGCCTCAGCCTCCTGAGTAGCTGGGATTACAGACACGTGCCACCATGCCCTGCTAATTTTTTTGTGTTTTTAGTAGAGACGAGGTTTCGCAATGTTGGCCAGACTGATCTCGAACTCCTAACCTCAGGTGGTCCACCAGCCTCGGCCTCCCAAAGTGCTGGGATTACAGGCTTGAGCCACCATGCCTGGCCTAAAAATTCTTGATTCAGTTCTAGATTTTTACTTGATAAAATAAAAAGGAGGCAACCCTAGGTTAGACTCCCCAATTTTATAAGGAACATTACTGATCAGTTAAGTCTAGAGTCTGGGAATCACTGCATCAACCATGCTAGGGACTGAGTAGCTCCTCAATAGATACACATCAAATTTAATTACCAGAAATTAGCAGTGATTTAAGCAAGTACATATCATATGTAGAAAGCAATATTAAAAGCTTTAATGAATTGCTTTTATATCTATGTATTTCTGGTAAAATCATATCTTCAATAAATTTTATTAAATATTCCTATTGATTTTTTGGTTGTGGAAATACAAGAAAATTGTGTTCTCTAGTTGTAGGATCCAGGATGAAACACCAGTAGCCGGATTCTCGATAGTAAATTAAGATTGGAGCCTGTAATCCCAGCACTTTGGGAGGCCGAGGCAGGCAGATCACGAGGTCAGGAGATTGAGACCATCCTGGCTAACATGGTGAAACCCCGTTTCTACTAAACAAGGATGTAAACAAGGATGAGGTACAGGGCTGACACCTTCCTCCCCTCCTCACCAAGCTTCTAGAGCACTAGGTGCTGGTTGAGAATGAAGACAGGCAACAGGTAGACTATGAGCAAATACAAGCCATGCAACAATTTTCCTATCCTTTTATTTAAATAAATAGCACAGAAACCTGGCTATTACGTAAAACCATCAGTATTAGGATACAAAAGCCATCAGTATTAAGATACACAGGAAACAAAGCCAAGCCACAGAATAAACACATTCTCTTCCTTACCTCCCAACACATGTATTTGAAAGTTTCTTTTTTAACAAAAGTGAAGACAGAAAACAAACCTCTTGAATTTATCCACTTTTCTTCATCTCCCCCAGCATGGCTCTGAGCTACCATCATCCCTTGTCTGGACAACTGCAGCTGCTTCCCAACACATCCACCTGTGCCCAGTCTTGTCCACTCACTATTATAGAAAGCAAATCTGATCTTGCCATTTCCCTGCTTTAAAAAACCTCTGTGGCTCCCTTTTTTCCTAAAGACCAGAGTCTGGCTCCTGCTTATCCTGCCACACCAAGTTAAATTTTCTCACTTCCAACAAAACAAGTAAGCATCCATTTTAGAAGTGACCCTTGCAAGTGGCTGCAGCTGTAGCAGGTTCCTGTTGGAAACAAGCAGTTTTGTCTAAAAAGAGACACAGATGGTGTAGACCAGTGCTTCTCAAACTATCTGTGGTCAAGGACCAGTTTTTTTATTTTTTTTTTATTTTTACAGTGTCTGGCTCCATTGCCCAGGCTGGAGTGCAATGGTGTGATCTCGGCTCACTGCAACCTCTTCCTCCCAGGTTCAAGCGATTCTCATGCCTCAACCTCCTGAGTAGCTGTGATTACAGGCACGCGCCACCATGCCCAGCTAATTTTTTGGCATTTTTAGTAGAGATGGGGTTTTGCTATGTTGGCCAGGCTGGTCTCAAACTCTTGGCCTCCAGTGATCCGCTCACCTCGGCCTCTCATGGTGCTGAGATTACAGGTGTGAGCCACAGCGCCTGGCCTGAGGACCAGTTTTTGCTTGCTTGTTTGTGCTTCTGGATATCCTTTTTTTTTTTTGAGACAGGTCTCACTATGTTGCCCACACTGGAGTGCAGTGGCAAAATCACAGTTCACTGCAGCCTTCAACTCCTGGGCTCAAGCAATCCTTCTGCCTCAGCCTGCCAAGCAGCTGGGACCACGGGCGCAACTAATTTTTGGTTTTTGTAGGGACAGGGTATCACTATGTTGTCCAGGCTGGTCTTGAACTCCTGGCCTCAAGTGGTCCTCTCACCCTGGCCTCCCAAAGTGCTGGGATTACAGGTGTGAGCCACTGCGCCCAACCTGGATATTCTTTTTAAATAAAGAAAATAAAGTCGCATGTGCTCCTCCCCTCATCTGTCCCCACAGGCACCAACTATCATAAATTTCACTTTTTCCTTTTTTTTTTTTTTTTAAAGTTTTTTTTTTTAAAGTCACAGTCAACTCGACTGTGGACTGATATATTTGTGAAATATAATAAAACTCTTTTCCAAGGCTCCCATGCTTGGATGTCACAGTTATGTCAAGTTAATATAAACATTTCTAAGTGCTCACTCTCAACTTCTGTGTTATCTTGCCATGGTCCAGTAACAGTTCACACGGCAGACCACAAGTTGTACAGCACTGGCATAGACGAGGGCTTCTCAAACTCCCGTCTGCATCTCAGTCACCCACAAGCCTTGTTAAAACCCAGATTCCTGGTCCCTGCTCCAAGAGATTTGGTTCAGTCATACTGGGCAGGGGCTCAGAACCTCACTTCTAGAGGCTTCTATGGGATGGTGCTGCTGCCAGCCAATGGACCAGACCGTGGGTAGCACTGGTTTAGATTACACAGGAGAGGAAAGAGCACTGGGCTGAAAGCCAGGAGACCACCCAGCACACAAGCAGAGAGAAAGAGCCTGGGAGGAACTCACCAAAATGTTTGCACAAGTTAGCACTGCCTCGGGTAATGGTGGATAATTTGCTTTCTTCTTTGTGCTTTTCTGTATTTCCCAAATTTTATTTACATATTTACATATGCACACACACACACACACCCCTCCCTGAAATCTTGACATTGTGTATATATACACATACATATTTTTTTTTTTCTTTTTGAGACGGAGTCGCCCAGGCTGGAGTGCAGTGGCACGATCTTGGCTCACTGCAACCTCTGCCTCCTGGGTTCAAGCGATTCTCCTTCCTCAGCCAGCTGAGTAGCTGGGATTATAGGAATGAACCACCATGCTCAGCTAATTTTTGTATTTTTAGAGAGATGGAGTTTCACCATGTTGGCCAGGCTGGTCTCAAACTCCTGACCTCATGATCCGCCCGCCTCGGCCTCCCAAAGTGCTGGGATTACAGGCGTGAGCCACCACGCCCAGTCATATACATATTTTTTAAAGAGTACATTTGAAGTTCTTTGGCAGCCATGTCACTGTAACCTTGTAATATCCCCCACAGATCTTCTTAAAATCATTCTACAACTGATCTTTTGGGGTTAAGTACTGATTTTAGATTTATGATGACGTAGAAGTGCATGGATTTGAATAAGTGCCAACTGAAGTGTTTCCTAGCTTTAGAGGTGCTCTGAATATTTAGGTGAGACAGAGGCAGTGAATGTCATCTTAGGCTTGTCTGTCCTATCCTTTTTAGTGCGAAAAGATTTCTGGAATGAAGAGCTTGGAATTCTTAGTCCTACTTTCTTCTTGGCATTTGTTGACATTTCAGTCTTTCTCAAGCAATGGCTCCATGTTTCCCTTATTCTTCACAGCTTGACATTGCTGTCATCACAGTTAGCATCTTTCGTCAAACCAACAGCACATTCTGGGCCTTAGCCTTTCCCCAGAGCCATATTTGTTTATGTTTATATGCTTATTTGGATGGGATCTACTGGACTATCTGCTTAGCCACCCCCCTTCTGAAAACTGTGCACCCCCTTCCATCTGCAGCCAGGGGTGGGCACACTCGGACATGTAACACCATCCCCTGGACACAGCTGGCTGGTCCTGGAACAAACCCACCATCCAAAGTGGATCAATTAGTTACTTCCCAGGAATTTGAGAAAAGAGGGCCATCACTTTCACAATTGCTGAGCTAGAGACCTCCCCACCCCCAACCAAGAGCTGTTTGGTGACCCTATTTCCCATCATGTTGTCTGGGAAGGAGAGCCTGCATACAGATACATGGCAAAGAGTGGAGATGAGACATGAGGATGCAGTCATGGCAACATGTGCTCTCACAGGAAGCTCCTCGCTACCCCCAGCTGCTGAGCTTCCTTCCTCCACTTCCTTGGTTCCTTCCACTCCTGATGCCAGGATTCTTCCAATAAACTCTCTTTGTCGCTTAGGCTAGCTAGGCTCACTTACTCCAGGAGAACCTTAGCCAACCGTCCTTTAAGATTCTTGAACACATTACAGAATTTTCTAGGTAGCCACATTAGTTTTTATCTTACAATGCATTCAGTTCTCTCCATATTTTTCCTCACTGAGCTCACTTGTGATTTATGGTTAGAATTTTGCCTTTTATTTTTTAATCTTTTTTTGAGACAAGGTCTTGCTCTGTCACCCAGGCTGCAGTGTAGTGGCATGATTACAGCTCACTGCAACCTCAACCCCCCAGCTCAAGTGATCCTCTCACCTCAGTTTCCCAAGTAGCTGGGACACTAAGTGCATGCCACCATGCCTGGCTGATTTTTTTTTTTTTTTTTTTTTTTTTTTTTTAGAGATGAGGTCTCGCTATGTTGCCCAGGTTGGTCTCAAATTTCTGGGCTCAAGCAATCCTCCCTCCTCAGCCTCCTAAAGTGCTGGGATTACAGGTGTGAGCCACCGCACTCAGACGGATTTTGCCTTTAAAATCTTTCCATTCCTCTTCCATCTCTGTTCACAGCATTCTTATTTTCTCCTGCACCTTCTGAAATTCACCTTTTGCAAGTCTACAACCAGGGTGTGAACATACCCAGTGCCCACCACTCTCCACTGTGACAGTGCCCCACATGATTGTCACTTTCTCCTGATGTTTTACACAACTCTATCCCTTCCACCTCACCAAATAGTCCTCGCTAGCAGAAGGGTTGGGTACAGAACAGCAGTTCCCTCTCCCCAATCCCTGCCTTACCCCGTTTGAAGTGAAGGGAGGCCAGTCAAGACCGAGTAAAATGACTGCTTTTAGCTGAATGAGACTTCCAGCTGCCTTCTGGGTAATATTAATAGATTCTCCCTCCTTCCTCCTAAGCAGTTTAGTGCTGTCTTCCCAGATGTTTGTTCTGAGTGACTCCCACCAACACACAGCATTTCCATTGGTCTAAGTCTTTTATAACCCAAGGCAACAACTGGGTGAACACAACTGAAAGACACCTTCTACACCTGCCATCAGACCGTGGGTTGGGCTGGGAAGACAGTGTAGAAAGATATTTAAGCGGAATGTCTGGCTTCACGGGAAGAGGGCTGTCAGTGGGGAAGGTAGACTCTCACTCCCTGCTGGCTACACTGGGAGGCTGTGAGGCAGGGGTCTCCTCTGAAGAGGTGCAGACCCTTTGAATGAAAGGATGACCTACAAAAGAGACATGTGGCAAATATGAAAGAGGGATGGAAAAAAATGTCTGTGGCCAGAAAAAAGTAATCTAGGAGAATTATGTGAGCTCTATGATCACAAAATGACAATAACCATAAAACAGAAAAATGAGGCCAGGCACGGTGGCTCATGCCTGTAATCCCAGCTTTGGGAGGCTGAGGCAGGTGAATCACCTGAGTTCAGGAGTTCGATACCAGCCTGGCCAACGTGATGAAACCCTGCCTCTACTAAAAATACAAAAAGTTACCCAGGTGTGGTGGTGGGGTCCTGTAATTCCAGCTACTCAGGAGGCTGAGGTAGGAGAATCCCTTGAACCCCAGAGGCAGAGGATGCAGTGAACCAAGATCGCGCCATTGCACTCCAGCCTGGGCAACAAGAGTGAAACTCCGTCTCAAAAAAAACCAAAAAACAAAAAAACAACCAAAAAACAAAACAAAAACAAACAAACAAAAAACAGAAGAATGGCTTAGATGACAGAATATTTTAAAAAGAGACTTTTGAAAGGCAGTAAGAGGGGAATGGTTAAGCAAATTACAGTAGGTCCATAGAGCAGAATTTCACAGGACTATCAAAAGTAACATTATAAAATTATGTAAGTGAAAACATTCCACAGTTTACTAGGTTTAAAAGCAGGTTACAGAACAGTATGTTCAGTGAGATCGAATTTCTGTTAAAAAGACATACACATATATATCTCTGGAAAAATATATAATACCAGTGTTTCTCTAACTTTAATATGCATATAAATATGCATATTAACTAAATTTATGGGCCTGGTGAGAATTCAGATTCGGATTCAGTGGGTCTGGAGTGGGGAGCCCGAAGTTGCTCATTTCCAACAAGCTCCAAGGTGACATGGATCCTGCTGGCCTATGCCCCACACTTAGTAGTAAGGAAACATGGTCAACATAGTGTTTAATGGGTGGTGAGACTGTTTACTCTCCTCTTCCCTTAACTTCTATTTATTTTCTAATTAATTTGGGTTAAAATAGGGGAAATTAATGGGCATGTGCTATATTGTTATTTTTTAAAAAAGGAATTTATTTTAAAAATAGAAAAAAGGCTAAACAACCCAAAGTGTCATGAGAGCAATCATGAAACTGTGAGGAGGAACCAACGTAAACTTCCAGCAACAGAGGAAATGTGCACGCCCTAAGAAAAGGGTGGAGGCAAGGGGAGTGAGAGACACATCTGATGACACATTCCTAAAAGAATTCTGGGGCCATCTGGCAAATGGTATATTTGCTGTTGAAATTGGTGGAATCTGGGATATAAACAGAGAGATATTTTACGTGTTTAAAAAATTAAAAGGAGAGCCGTGATAAGAAAGGTGCAGGCCTGCGCTGCCCAGGAGTGGGGGCCCTGCTCCAGCAGGGGGTGAAGACTTGAGAGAAAGGTTTGTCCTGCCCTTTCCAGATATTTATTCGTTTACTTATTTTTTGAGACAGAGTCTTGCTCTGTCGCCCAGGCTGGAGTGCAATGGTGCAATCTCGGCTTACTGCAGCCTCTGCCTGCCAGGTTCAAGCGATTATCCTGCCTCAGCCTCCCGAGTAGCTGGGATTACAGGCATGCGCCACCACGTCCAGCTAATTTTCGTATTTTTAGTAGAGATGAGGTTTCACCATGTTGGCCAGTCTGGTCTCGAACTCCTGACCTCAAATGACTCTCCTGCCTCGGCCTCCCAAAGTGCTGGGATTACAGGCGTGAGCCACTGTGCCTTGCCCTTTCCAGTTTCTCTGTAAGGAGCAAGGACTGAAATCTGGGCACAAGTAGAAAGTGCACAGAAACTTTTGAGGGGTAGGACATAGGTTATGCCTAATGCCAAAATCTACTGGAGTTGGATGATGTGTGCTTGGCTGGAAAAAGCCAGCCTCCCCAGCCTCATTGGGCTTGGGTAGAGCATCTGCCCTAAGAAGCCTGCATAGAGAAGAAGCATTTCTTGCCTACGAAAAATCCAGCCTGAGTCACAGCCCCAGGAAGGCCCCTGCTGTCTTGGGTGGCAATAATGGGAGTAATAGCGGTGGGCAGTCAGAGCCCTGCTATTTGGCACAAAACGTTGAGTGATGATTCACAGACTCCCAATATGCTATCACCATAGAGAGGGATGAATTCCCAACTCCTTAACCAACACCCAGGTCTTGGCCCAGACCTCAGAGAAAGAGGCAGGTGGCAAGTGCTACTTATTATCAGCCACTATAATATTAACTCTCTTGCAACACCGAAACTAATAGAGATATCAAAATGATAAAGTGATATTTACATGCCATCACAGAATAACAAAAGTTACCAAACTAAAGATAGGCGGCCGGTTCTAAAAGGTGGCCAGGAGCAAACCATCCAGATAGGCCTCTGCCCTCTGCTGGACACAGTGACAGTGACTTGGACAAATGGGAAGGAAAAGGAAGTCTGAGGAATCAGAGAGAAATCTTGGCTACTTCCAGAACCCCACAAAAATAAAGGAGAGGACTTGACTTTTTCCTAACATAAGAACTTACAGAATAGTCAATGACATAGGGAAACAGCATCCCCAAACATGTATAGTACTTAATAATCTCTGAGAAAAAAATTACCAGTGCCACTTAGAATAATGCCCTGCAGCTCACACCCCTTTCCTGCAGCCCTTTATAGACTCATGTTCCCTCGATGGATCACTCTTCCATTCGCTGAGAAACATGAAGCATTTTCTAATAAAACTTATTTAGGGGTCAGGTGTGGTAGCTCATGCCTGTAATCCTAACACTTTGGGAGACCAACGTGGGAGGATTGCTTGAGACTGAGAGGTTGAGGCTACAGTGAGCCATGATCAGGCCACTGCACTCCAGCCTGGGCAATAGAGAGAGACCTCATCTCTAAAAATAAAAAATAAAAACTAGGGAGCTGTCTGACCAAAGCAGGTTTAAAGTACTAGCTCATTCTATGAGAGGCCTGTCAGGGATGAGAGGCACCAAGAGGACTGAGCAGGTCATATCTCTTACCTCCTGCTCCCTGGCTCACCCGAGGGGCACACGTGGAGAACAGGGTGGCCACACCTCCACACCTCTCACCTGTCTCACTGGCTCCCTCTTTCTCTGCCATCAGGTGGGATTGCATTCAGATGAGTTTCTTGCACACGTGATACAGGTCTGCTGCACTTTGAGCCTCCTGCTGCTAAGCCTCTCTCTTTTTTTTTTTTTTTTTTTTTGAGACGGAGTCTCGCTGTGTCGCCCCGGCCAGAGTGCAATGGCGCTATCCCGGCTCACTGCAAGCTCCGCCCCCCCAGGTTCACGCCATTCTCCTGCCTCAGCCTCCTGAGTAGCTGGAACTACAGGCGCCTGCCACCATGCCCAGCTAATTTTTTGTATTTTTAGTAGAGACGGGGTTTCACCGGGTTAGCCAGGACGGTCTCAATCTCCTGACCTCGTGATCCGCCCGCCTCGGCCTCCCAAAGTGCTGGGATTACAGGCGTGAGCCACAGCGACCGGCCAAGCCTCTCTGTTTCTAACAATATCTTAGGATCAGGTCCGCAGGCTTGTGATGTAACCTCTACTCTTAGCCTTGAAGCATCTCTTCTGAAAGACTATATATGTGTACACACACACACACACACACACACACACACACACATATATATACCATGTAGTTCTAGTATTCCAGCATTTGGGAAACAAGACTCAAATATCCTAAATTTCTGTCTGATTATTCAGCCTCCTTTTTCCACATTGAAACGTTATAGATTTTCTTATCTATTTTTGTGCACAGGCTACTCCATTCTCTGATCAGTTTACGAGCTCTCTGTGACTCTGTTCTGGTTTCAAGTGAGAAATGAGATTCACACGAAAAAGTGAACACACACCACTCTGTAGACCAGGCAGCCCCTTTAAGGCACAGATATCCTCCTAAACACAAAAGCATAAAGACCCTGAGCCCAGCTGAGAAACTGGCTTGCCTAAATACTGATCTTTAGAAAAGGACATGTACTGCCATCCAGACTGTTTTACATAAGCCAAATCTCCAAAATACTCAAGCCTACCCTGTTCAGCATTGACACCTAAAAAGAATTTTGACTATTCTTTAATTTATTAAATAAAAAAGCCTAAAATATGATAACTTCCTTGCCTAATATTATTAAACTGAGTGCACCAAACACCATTTAGAGCGTGATGACTGGGGTCCATTGGAGTGAAGGGCCGTGCTCACATGGTTCTATGGCCCCACAGTGTCCTCTGGGACTTCTAAAGAGTACAGGGTTGTTTACTACACCACTCAGGGCTGCAGGTTCCTACTTAAAAAACAAACATCGGCCGGGCACGGCGGCTCATGCCTGGAATCCCAGCACTTTGGGAGGCCGAGGTGGGCGGATTACAAGGTCAAGAGATCGGGACCATCCTGGCCAACATGGTAAAACCCTGTCTCTACTAAAAATACAAAAATTAGCTGGGTGTGGTGGTGCACACCTGTTGTCCCAGCTACTTGGGAGACTGAGGCAAGAAAATCGCTTGAACCCAGGAGGCGGAGGTTGCAGTGAGCCGAGATCATGCCACTGAACTCCAGCCTGGCGACAGAACAAGACTCCATCTCAAAAACACAAAAAAAACAAATATCAATTCTGTGAGCTCCTCCCTCTCTAGTCATATGACTATAAATATAATTGCTTTTAGAATTGCCTCCCTAGTCTTTCTCTGAGGCTATCTTCTGTAACCTCTTGCTAGTCTGCAGTCAAGATAAATCAGATGACCAAAGTCATCAGTAATCCTAAATGGATATGTAATTCCAAGTCTCTAGACTCTGACCTGAGAGTATAGCGCCATGCTGGGTGCACCAAGAGAGTTTTATGTCAGTTTTATATTCAGCATTGAATGTGTTTGATTTTTATTTCATTATTTTTATTTTTTAGTTATGCTCAAAGAAAGTCAATAATGAAACTTGCTAATAGAAAACCTTTACGAACAAAGAAAACACCACTGAAGAAATCAGATGTAAGGTATACCACTGGGGAATAGAAACGGGGGGCTTTTTTACACACATTAAATAAAATCATGTCTACTTTCCTTCTAGTAAACTTATAATATAGTCCACTGGCACATTTGTCTGTAGGATGAGAGCCAAAGCTGTCCTAAACTAAAATCTTCATTGTTAGTATTTCTATTACATCCTATGATATGCTATATCCCCAAATTTAATTTTGCAGATAATTTCAATTTCTAATGTATGAATATAAGAAAATGTCAGTGCAAGCAGTCTTAAATGAATCACAACTGCTTTTCTCCAAGAACTGGATTAGGTGCAAAACACGCCCCACTCACAGTCCCCACCAACACTTTTGGCTGCTTGGCGTTCCACCCTCTACTTCCACCTGGATCAGAGAGCACTCCTAAGTGTGTCTCTAGCATGCCTGGTGGGACTATGCTGGAAATATCTAAGCTGCACCCACATTCTCCTCTGTCCAGTCTGTTCTCAATGCAGCCCAAATTGCTTTCCTTGATCAAACTGCTTTCCTGCTCTAAGACTTTTGCCAGCTGCCTGACAGTTATTGATTAGAGTCTACACTCCTCAGCCTGGTGATCCCAACCCCAACAGTTCAGACCCCATATACTTTGCCAATCCAAATCCTCTACTTTCTGCCTTCCTATCTTCCTATCTTCCAGTCACACCCACTTACACACTGTCCCCAGAACACCAAGGGCCCATGGCTGCCTCAAGACCTTTGTCTAAGTTGCTCCCTCTGCCTGGGATGTCCTCCCCCCATACCTGCCAGTCTAAATCTTTCCTACTGTTCCTCTAATTCCACTCCCTCCAAGAAGTACTGTCGAGTGTCCTCTCATTCTTCTGTGGGCACAGTCCCTGCCTCCCCGTCCCACACCCCATGTCTGGTTATCACAGTAACACTCAGCACACAGCAGGGGTATTTAGGAGTGAGTGTTTCACTCCCTGCCCAGCCCAGACCTTGAGCCCCTGAACAGTACCAGTCAAGTCTTTCTCTTTGTTTTTTTTTTTGTTGTTGTTTTTTGGGTTTTTTTTTTTTTTTAAATGAAGTGTCGCTCTGTCACCCAGGCTGAAGTGCAGTGGCGTGATCTCGGCTCACTGCAACCTCCGCCTCCCAGGTTCAAGCGATTCTCTCACCTCAGCTTCCCAAGTAGCTAGGATTACAGGCATGTGCCATCACACCCAGCTAATTTTTGTATTTTTACTAGAGACAGGCTTTCACTATGTTGGCCAGAATGGTCTCTAACTCCTGGCCTCAAGTGATCCTCCTGCCTCCGTCTTCCAAAGTGCTGGGATTACAGGCGTGAGCCACCACGCCCGGCCTTTCTCTTTGTTTCCCCCATGCCATTGGCACAGAACCTAAGAAGACAGCGGGTGTGAACTAAGGGAAGTGGGAGGAGACTGACACCTGTGCACTAACAACAGGGCCGGGCCCCTGCCCACGCATAATGGTCCACTTTTGTACACTTACGGTTTCCACAGTTGAGACCACCAAGGCCAAATGGGCAACTGCAAGCCAAGAAAGAAAAAAGGGCAAGAATTAGTTTCCAATCTCAAAAGAAATAAGTGAGGCAATTTATCTAAATAAGATTTGTAACAAAATTAGACTAAATCAACATGGAGCCTACCTCATGCAGGTTTCATTTTCAAGCCTATATCCATCTTCACATGCTGAAAGACAAAAGGAAAATGCATGAGTGTGTCTATTTACCTCTCCCAAACTCCCAGTTAATTAAACGCCAGCCACCCTAAAGTCCACAAGATTATTCTAGTACCAGAAGGCTGCAAACTGCTTTGGAATGATCCTCACTTAAATACTGTTGCCGGTACAACTCTTTTTTTTTTTTTTCTGGGACAGAGTCTCGCTCTGTCGCCCAGGCTGGAGTGCAGTGGTGCCATCTTGGCTCACTGCAACCTCCACCTCCTGGGTTCAAGCGATTCTCCAGCCTCAGCCTCCCAAGTAGCTGGGATTACAGGCATGTGCCACCATGCCCAGCAAATTTTTGTATTTTTAGTAGAGATGGGGTTTCACCCTGTTGCTCAGGCTTGTCTCGAACTCCTGAGTTCAAAGTGATCTGCCCGCCTCTGCCTCCCAAAGTGCTGGGATTACAGGCATGATTCACCATGCCTAGCCTCAAATCTTAACCTTATCAAGAAACTTTTCTTAACCTCTTTGTGGCTCTCAATCTCCCAGCTATAAAAAGTATTTTATTGGAGGTGATTAAGTGAAATAAGGCAATCCAATGGCTTAGTACAGGTCTGGTACATAGTAACCACTAAATCAGGGTTTTGTAGTTGTAATTATTATTACTTTTTGAGATGAGTCTAGCTTTGTTGCCCAGGCTGGAGTGCAGTGGCACTATCTTGGCTCACTGCAACCTCGACCTCCCAGGTTCAAACGATTCTCCTGCCTCAGCCTCCCAGGTAGCTGGGATTACAGGGGCCCGCCACGAAGCCTGGCTAATTTTTGTATTTTCAGTAGAGATGAGGTTTCACCATGTTGGCCAGGCTGCTCAAACTCCTGACCTCAGATGATCCGCCCTCCTCGGCCTCCCAAAGTACTAGGATTAAAGGCGTGAGCCACCATGTCGGGCACGTAGTTGTAATTATTATATGACCAATGCAATTCATTTAGAAGTTCTCTATAGATGAAGAATGTCCCCTGGGGAAACTCTTTCCATCACAAAGACATATGGCTCCCCTTCTTTAATGTAAATCAAACCTTTCACCTGATAATGGCCCTGCTGACACCCTTCCATGAGAAGGGGGGAGCTGTGGGTGACATCTTCTGGGGCACAGTCCTGGTGTGTACCCAGGTTTTCGTAACAGAATGCTCACCCTAGAGTCTGTGTAGGGGATTTCGGACATATCTAGATGTGTACTAATCGGCACCTTGCCCAAGAACAGAACTTTGAACCCTCGGGTGGTGCGGCTCATGGAACGCTACTTCACTGAAGCAGTTGCAGCCTGGCCATTTCCCTGGATCAGCAGTTCCTGAATTTATGTGATCACAGAACATTTTCAACACAACAATAAGATGACAGAACACCATGAGCTATAATGCATGCTTGAATGAAAGCAATGAAAAATGGCCTCACAGACAAATTCTCTGCTGCAAGGAATGATAAAAATGTGATATACAGGGTTAATGTACGAGATACATTGCATAAAAGATCCCGAATAAGAAAAGGTACAGAGTGTAGAGCTGCAATACTTGATGGGATGGCAGACGTGCTAATGGTGAGTTATGGGGGCCAGTAGCATGCATGGCTGGGGGTGAGGAGGGGCAGGGGGCTGGCGAGTGATGCCCTGCGGGCTGGGTCCAGCGTCCTTGTGCGTGATAACCTTCCTCATGACGATGTGTTGAATGTTCTTCCTCCTACTTTCTTAATGTTAGCAGCTGAATGACTCTGGCATGTGCTTTATTGTTACAGACTTTCTATTAACATATCACTAGAGTGTTGTGGAATACAGTTTCAAAAACACTGTTCTAAATCATCTGTAATGTGTCTCACGGCAGATATTAGAGAGCTGTGCACCTGGACAGCACTGTTTTGGCCCCACAGTATCACTTTTCCTGAGCTACATTCTCTTGTATTAAGGGCTTTTTGTTATAAGCGGCAGCCATGGGAAAGTCCCTGTGGTATTTATTTGGGGATGTCATGGACTGCTTTGCTACAATACCACTCA
Organism: Pan paniscus; assembly: GCF_029289425.2. NCBI lineage: Eukaryota > Metazoa > Chordata > Mammalia > Primates > Hominidae > Pan > Pan paniscus. The sequence goes on from NC_085926.1 coordinate 122,988,860, forward strand.
GTAACCTCTTGACGAGGATGCCCCAGAGAAATTGCTCTTGGCCCCATTGTTTTAAAAGACAGGGATGCTCCTGAACAGCTGCTTTTTAGGGACCCTGACTCTTTTCAAAGTCATGTTTCCCTTTTTGCCTCAGTGTCCGGGAACCTCAGCACTTAAGTGAGGGGCCTTCTTTTAGCAAGCGTGCAGGACCCTGCTGTGTCTCATTCTGCATATTCACTTTCCTTCTGGCCTCAACAAAACAGTCCGTTAATTTCCCCTTTAACCTGATTTACCTTTTACATATTTTAAAATCTTATATTATCAAATCAGTTTTCACTAGGTGCTTTCACTTTATGCCACAGGTAGAGCATAATTGCATCCTGTTTAGGGAAGGAGTAACGAGGCCCCATCTCCCAATCTTTGATACCTGAGTTCTCTGCTGGCCTCACTCAGGTGGGGCCTTCTCTAAGGAGGCAGCTGAGTGCTCCTGCCTCTCCCATGTCCGGTGGCCCTCCTCCTGTGTATGCCTCTGCTTCATACTGCAGCAGGTCGTGGGAGTGGGGGAAGCTGCCCTGGATGATCCGTGGATGGCTAACGCTGCGGGGCAGCCACCGGAAATTGCTTGCTTCTTCAGTGACTCCTCCCCACCCATCTCGGCACTGAGGCAGGCTGATGTCACACCAGCCTTTTCTATTTTGAACACTTCTTCCTGGAAATGTTTTTACATCCAATCTCCCCACCCAACATTAGACTTCATCTGCTGGGTGGAAGTGCTCCACTCCATGGCTGTCATCCAGGCAGATGTAAGGTCCATCTGTTGTCCTGCCCGCGAGCTGATGGGTTGGGCTGTTGTCATTTTGTATCAGAAGTGACCTGGCTCCCTGATGTCATGATATTTCTCTATTTCAAATGGGCTCATTCCGTTACGCATCAGTGGTTGAGTGCTACTGTGCCGTGGCACTCTTCTGGGGAAACCTTGTCAGTGAGGTGCTCCTGTGCTCCTTAGGACCCAGCTTCTCATCTCACTCACCCTAGAGCAGCAGTCCCCACGTTTTTGGCACCAGTGACTGGTTTCATGGAAGACATTTTTTCCATGGACCAGCAAGGGGGTGGTCTTGGGAAGATGGTCTCGGAATGAAGCTGTTCCACCTCAGATCATCAGGCATTAGATTCTCCTAAGGACCACGTAACCTAGATCCCTCACATGTGCAGTTCACAACAGGGTCCACACTCCTATGAGAATCTAATGCTGCCGCTGATGTGACAGGAGGCGGAACTCAGCTGTGCAGCCCAGTTCCTAACTGCACCTCCTGCTGTGCAGCCCGGTTCCTAACAGACCACAAACCGGTAGGGTTGGGGACCCCTGCCGCAGAGGTATTCTGACCACAGAGCACTGAAGATGAAATGAATTTGGCAACAGCTAGTATATATTCCCAAATTGGGCTTCCCCTATTGCCATAAGACACAAGTGAATTCAAGTCTTCTGGACTTAAAAATAGAAATAAGTAGATGGTGGCATCTTTTTTTTTTTTTTGGAGACGGAGTCTTGCTCTGTCACCCAGGCTGGAGTGCAGTGGCGGGATCTCAGCTCACTGCAACCTCCGCCTCCTGGGTTCAAGCGATTCTTCTGCCCCAGCCTCCCTAGTAGCTGGGACTACAGGCATGCACCACCACGCCCAGCTAATTTTTGTATTTTTAGTACAGACAGGGTTTCACCATATTGGCCAGGCTGGCCTCAAACTCCTGACCTCCTGATCCTCCCGCCTCAGCCACCCAAAGTGCTGGGATTATAGGCGTGAGCCACTGTGCCCAGCTGACAGTGGCATCTTAAAAACTCTTTTGTTCCCTTGCAGGAAATTATATCTAGCCATGTCAATCTTTTCCCATCTTATTTGCTGCCTTATCATCCACTCGTTCGTTCAACAGACATTTGCTGAACCCTGCACTGCTCAGGACATGGTTCTAGCACTCAAGGCAATGGCAGTCGGATTAAAGAAAGAGACATGCAAACAGGTTGTGAGAATTCACTGCCAGGTGTGGTGGCTCATGCCTGTAATCCTAGCACTTTGGGAGGCCGAAGTGGGTGGATTGCTCGAGCCTAGGTGTTTGAGACCAGACTCGGCAACATGGCAAAAGCCCATCTCTACAAAGAATACAAAAATTAGCTGGACATAGTGGCAAGGACCTGTAGTCCCAGCTACTTGGGAGGCTGAGGTGGGAGGATCACTTGAGCCCAGGAGGTCAAGGCTGCAGTGAGACTTGATTGCGCCACTGCACTCCAGCCTGAGTGACAGAGCAAGGCTTTGTCTCTAAAAAGAAAAAAAAAAAAAAAGAATTAATCATGATGCCTGCATGATGGAAGGAAGCTAAGAAACCTATGAGAGGGATATCTACTTTGATTTTATGTGTAGCTTTGAAAGTCTGGCAAAGACATTTTCTGTGAGACACCAAGCACGTTGTGTGTGCATGTGTGTGTGCGCACGCACACGCTGCAGAGAACATAGAGACTTGCTAATGTATAGGTTGAACTGCAGTGATTTAGAAAACACACACTCCTCTATCCTCTATTTATATTGAGCCTTGATTTGAGGTGTCAGTGCTCCAGCACTGATGGCCAGAAGATGTCACTGCTAACCCATCAGAACCCAGCCTAAAGGGCTGTGGCCCAAGAAGCTCCGGAATCCACTCCTCAGAGGCCTGATGGTGCAAATACTGCTGAGAAAGGGCTTCACGGGGTCTCAGCAACAAGCCCAAAAGCGAATCAAGGTTTCCTTATGCTGCTTCTTGGGTCCTCACTTGGTCAACATAAGGTTGCTGGTGCCTGTGTCAGCACACTCAGTAAATCTTTCACAGCTATTGTTAATGCTAGCCTGTAACTGAAACAATTACAAAATTGCTGACTTGGAAACAGAGGAAGTGGCGCAGGCCAGCCAGAAGCAAAGGTGATAGGGCCATTGTTGAGACACTGTTCACAGGGAACACCACAGCACCATGCCCATACCTCTGCCCACCTTGTGTCATCCCCTGTCAGCAGCACAGCGCCCCAACACACATGGATGTTAGCCCAGTCCCCTTCCCATGTGAAGATGGGCTCAACTCCTCATTTGTTTTCTTTTTTTTTTGAGACGGATGTTGCCCAGGCTGCAGTGGTGCAATGGCGTGATTTCGGCTCACTGCAACCTCCACTCCCCGGGTTCAAGCGATTCTCCTGCCTCAGCTTCCCGAGTAGCTGGGATTACAGGCATGCGTCATCACACCCAGCTAATTTTGTATTTTTAGTAGAGACGGGGTTTCTCCGTGTTGGTCAGGCTGGTCTCCAACTCCCGATCTCAGGTGATCCGCCCGCCTCGGCCTCCCAAAGTGCTGAGATTATAGGCGTGAGTCACCACGCCCGGCTCAACTCCCCATTTCTAAGAGGTGCAAGGAACACTTTGCATTAAAGCAGATAAGATGGCATGAGGAAGCATCATCTCTTTGTAGCAATGTGGCAGTCTGGCACGGCACTGAGACATGCTGTGTGCTAGTCACACATCTGGACCTAGGCCCAACACAGAGAGTTGGCCCTCCCCTTCAAAACCCATCACAGGTCCCGCCTGGAGAGCTGATGATGCGCACTTGAGAAGAACTTTGTATCCAAACCTAACAAAGTCAGAGGGTCTGAAGCTCAGGATAAGAGTGCTGCCCTGAAACATATTTTTATCTGTGATGAACAAGTCCTCTCATGGGAAGTCCTGATGGAGAAAAGTGGCATGTCACCTCGCCCCAGTATGTGATTTTTATTCAGATTCCAGTAACATCCATTGACATCTGTCACCAGCAAGGTGTTGACTGAGTAGGAAAACTGGCCATCCATGATGGCCTTTATATCGTTAGTTTTTCTGGTGATTGCAAGTTGCAGCAGCCTTTTATAAGTCAGGGTGCGTGGTGCTCTTGGACCTGAATTAATTTTATTTTAAAGCAGTATTCTTGGACTACATTCTTTGAGCAGTTTTTCCCTCAAACTAAATGAATTTAAGCCTCACCTTAAAGGTTAGTAGAATTAGATTTCTGCTCTCAAACACTTCATGAGACCTTTAAAACCAGAACTCATTAATTCAACAACAACCTGGACCAAATACAAGAGCAGATGCTGACAGCTTACAAAGGGCCTCTATATCCACTGCCTTCCTTAACTCTTAGAATAAATATCCAACAGAGGATCACCATACCCGTTTCTCAGAAGAGGAAACCGAGGCTCAGAGAAACAAAGTGACTTGCCCAAGGTGATACATGATCAGTGAGGCAGAGTCGGGCTCTGACTCTGGCCTCAGCTGCCTCTGAAAGATATAAGCCTGACCCCATGCTTGTACTTCCACTTTAAAAGATTAGCAGACAATAGATAAAGCTTTGGGAATTAAAACAATAATTTTTCTAACTTCCTTTAAATGGAAAAAAAAAAAGAAAAGGCACGGCTACCACAGGCATTCCATTCTGTCTTCCTTTGAATTTAATTGGCCAGACCAGCATGCACCAGTCAAAGATAATGCTATTATTCCAAGGAGATAATGTATTCAATCCTGCCACGAGCAAAATAACAAGAACCAGTTACCCTCAGTTTAGAATGGTCACGCCTAAGCAAAGAGAGAGAGAGAGAGAGCAAGAAAGAGAAACAGAGCACCAGGCAGAGTCCCAGGACTGGGCACAGAACCCCAGGTGAAGCTGTGGCTACCTCGGCAGGAGTGGTCCATCTTGTTGAACTGAAAGTATCCCGACTTGCACTGGCACAGGGCAACGCCGTCCAGGTCAGTGCAGATGGAGGTGTCTTTGTCACATTCGGGACTCTTCCGCTTGCACAAGCTGCCCGCTGGAATGGAAAAACAAGACAGTGAAACAAAACAAAACCTTCTCCACTTCAAACCTTAAAATCTCCTCCACTTCAAAGCTCATGTGTCTGCATGAACTTTCTATTTCAAGAGGCTGAGAACAGTTTTCCGAAAAGTCTCCACAGAGCAACACTCCTCTCAGGAGTCCATCTGTACTGCCTTCTGCCACTTCTTCTCTGATCAGCCGCAGGCTGTGCACCAGCGTTCCCCATTGAAAACACCCTCACAGCGTGCCACGGACCCACTGAGAAACCAAATTGGAATAAACAGGCCCTGTTCACTCCTCTGGTGCTCACTGCAAATACAGCCCTTAACGGCCCTGTGTCTTCCAAAGGACTGCGGAGGAAGGATCAGCACAACCAGAAAATACGGCTGAGTTCTTAGGAAGCCGAGACTTGGACTAAGAACAGGAGTGCAGGCCAGACCTGTCTCAAGTGGAAGTACATCTCAGCTCTGTGTGTCTGCATGGCCTAAAAAGGGACCTAGCACCACTCCCTGTGGCAGGGTGGCTTGCTGTCCTGACAGCGTGCTGCCTACAAGAGACTGGTGATGAGGAGAGATCTGAAAGACAATCTGCTTGCCCCGGGCTGTAGTGTAATTCTGCTTATCAGGCAGTCTCCCCCACTCCACTGATGGGTTCTCGGGGCTTCTTCATCTCTGGGTCTTCAGTGCCTCGCACAGGGACTGGTTGGTACACATGGCAGCCTGTCACTGACCAGGCAGAGAGAAACAGAGGCAGGCAGAGAAGGAGCCCATCTTTCAGGCTTGCTACCTTGTTCACTTTAGGGCCTTATTCATCTCATGGATGACAAAGAATCATTTCATTATTATCAGAAAGCATTTCCTGTGGGGCATATGGCCCTCTGTGAAGTTGTGTACAGCAGACACAATGAGGGTGCATAGGCCTCCTGTGTATATGGGGTAAACAGAGAATAGAACAAAAATAGGAAACCAACTGGATAGTGGATAGTACCTTATTTACACCCATGTGCAGGGCAAGGCAAGCTAGATATTTGCTGTTGTTATTGGGGGGCAAGCTCAAGTTCAGAATGGGAAGAAAGATGCAAGGGGAAGGGCCATGTATCTATTGTGCAGGGAGGAATGGCTGCCAATTTTCCAGGCATGGTCTCCCATTTCCCACCCAAAGGAGGAAGCCAACCTATTCAGAAGCCAGGTACCCCTTTTAATGCTGCAAAACTGCCCCTGCCCAGGCAGGTTTTGGTGACATGAGCTGCCACCCCACATGGGGTTCCTGACATCTGCCCCCTTTTGTGAGTCCTGAGAGCTCAGGACCGGTAGACAGCCTGGTCACACGAGGTAAGCTTAGGACACAACTCTAGTTCTCAAAGCTGAATTTCCTGCCTTTATCAGTGGAAGCTAGCGTGCTCAATCAGAACCACATTTGTATGTGTGATAGAATTTCCTTTGTTTATTGTAAAAAGTTTGTATTTAAGGGAGAAAAATTAAAAATGGAAAATCTCACCAGGCAAACACTGCAAAGCTGGCACCAGGGAGGTAATGAACTTCCACAATCCCTCATCTCAACTCTTTGAAGGCTTTGCCAGTCCTCAAGCCTTAATATAAAGAAATTCCTCCAGGGCAGAAACCTGTCCAGGCTGACACTTGCCTTGTCCAGCAGCCAGCCAGAGTTGCCTGGCCTGATTAGATATTTTCTGGAAGCCAATGTCACGTTTTCCTTCCACCCTGCCCATTAATCCAGCCTGCTGGCAAATCACTCTGCTGGAGCAACTGCGCCCTGCACAGAAGCAGATCCATGCAAAAGCATGGGACACAGGCCCTGCCTCTGCAGTGGAGGAGTTGCTACCCTACAAATTCTCAAAGAATATTCTACCGTAAATCCATCCAATAGGACCACGTAGAATCCCATTTTCATATAAAGCCTGGCAATGTGATTTTGCTACATTCACAATTCCCATGGTCTTTCCTGGGCATAACATCTGCCAAAACAGACAATGAGACTCTAAGTAAATCTAAAGCTGAGACATTCCATGGGGGATTTCCAAAGACTAAACCTCTGGAGATGACAAGAGCTGAAGTTCTTTGAAAGGCAAGGAAGTGGATGTTTTATGAAGTGAAGACAGAAAATCCTCCTTTCCAATGGCAGTGTCCAGAGTAGCCCAGCACTGCCCTTATGCTGGAAACACCCAGATGTCAGAAGCTGTCAAGGCCACCTCTCTAGTACTCAGAAAGGTTAGCATGAGACCAGGCTGGTCTTGGCAAAACCTGGAGAAGACCTGGGAGGAAAAACAGGGAAACAAGCCTGTTTTTTTCAGCCAATATGCATAGCTGTCTTTGTTCTCATGGGCTCTGAAAGGAGAAGTAAATAGGAACTTCGGCAAGGCAGCAAGGGTGAGAGGTACTTTCCCATAAACCATATACAAGCAGTCGGAAGAATGGGAGTCAGAGGGAGGGTAGGGCTGCCATGAGCAGGCTCTTTCAAATCCAAATGGCTGGCACTTGATTTGCAAGGCACTTGATTTGAATGCATTTATGGGGCACAAAAAGTAACCTGGTGCAATGTTGATCACATAGAATGTACTCCATAAATATTTAGTGAACTGAAAGGTGACTTTCCTACCTCACTGGGGAGGACAACTTGGTACCCTTGAATCCTTGTCAAGAGAAACAAAAAAGTAAAACCATAGAGTCTCAAAGTTTCGAGCATGATATAATGGGGCATGACCTTTCTACCTCACTCCCCCATCAATAGTAACTTCAACTTCAGAAAGTTTAGCTTTTTTTTTTTTTTCTCAAATTAATAACTAGCCTTAAATGGGCCAAGCTCCAGCTCTTATCCCAGAATGAAGGGCTAACAATCTGGCTCCCAAGCTCTGTAATATACAGGCCCACTCCAGAAAGCTCTCTTGACTGGCAGTTATGGAACCCAGGCCCACTGGGAATGTCAATGTCATGAATCTACCAGCAGACTGTTACAACCTGATATCTTCTACTCATGTCCAGCGTCTGGATGCCAGATGGGCGGTTTAGACTAGATTCTCCATCCTTTGCCAGCCCTACTTGTGTAGTAAAATGAGCTAACTTTGATCATGTAGCATGTGGCAACAGGGACAAGCCCCCTTTGCAAAGAAGTACTTTAGATTCCAGTTGAGTTTTCCTGTCCTGGAGGTGAAACTTCTCCTCTAAGACCAAAACTTCCCTTTTGAACTTGTCTCCAATCCCTTTCTTCATTTGCCTCACACCAGAGGCACTATAGAAGCTTTTGACAAAACAGACAAAGCAAGAATGAGAAAAGGAAAATAATTGTTTATGGCGCCACTGTGGGCATTCTGGCCTCCATTCTTCTGGTTTTGTTTCTGTGCATTTATAATGTGCAAACAAACAAACACAAAGGATGGGTAATACTGCACATGCTTTTTTTTTTTTTTCACCTAATAATGTATCATGATGAAGGTTTTGGTGGTGGTTGTTTATTCTGTTTTTTTGAGGCAGGGTCTCACTCTGTGGCCCAGGCTGGGGTGCAGTGGTGCAATCATAGCTCATTGCAGCCTCGAACTCCTGGGCTTAAGGGTACCTCAGCCTCCCATAGTACTGGGATTACAGGTGTGAGCCACTGCCTCTGGCCAGATGAAGGTTTTTTTGGGTCATTGACAAGCATGTACATTCTGTTTCCCCAAAGACAGCAGGAACTTTTCAATGGAAAAAGAGTGATTTCTGCTTTCTCACATCAGCTCCTATGCCCCTCCCCCTCCCACATCAACACTGGATAAAATAAACAGAAGGAGCTTCATGCCAAGGACCAGGTGTCTTCAAGGCTTGTGTACAGGACTCTGGGTGTGTGCGTGCATGTTTGTACATGCATGCACACATAAAAGAAGATGCATGTGCACAAAGGTCTTTGACTTAACACCCATGCCAAAAATAGGCTCTGTGAGGGCCTTTCCTGGGCCTGAGCCCTGGATGCCTTGCAGTTCCATCTTAGGTCTGTGCCTAACTATATGGGTAGGGTCCTCCCAGAGGGCTGCCCTCTTACCTCTAAAGATCCGCCTCTGAGATCCCAAGAGCTGGCAGACCTCGGCAGAGGACTTGCAGGAGTTGACACATTTCTGCATCCTATCAGCCAGGTCAAATAGCGTCACATTGGAGGCCAGGGAAAAGGTTGTTTGCAGTGAGATCACCACCGCGTTGGACTCCCTATAGGCAAAGTTTGTGGGTTTTTAACAGCCCTGAAATGACACGTGGGTCCCAAGGCTTTTGGAAATGAATGTCATCGCCATTCACCAGTGACGGAATGGGAGAGCATGAAGGTCAGTGACCTTGGCCCTGGATTGCCCCATGGCTGGGTGAAAACAGCCCGGTTTTGTTGCTATCACCCATGTTAGAACAGCCTCCCCTTTCTACAGACTAGTTCACAAGCAAATATAATTCTGTTACTTACCTAGAAGCGTGAACTGTAGATTGGATGTAACTAGGTAACGCTGAAAAACACATATTTAACTGAAAGGAAGAACAAGCCTGTCGTTAACAGTGAGTTAGACAAAAGCCTTGGACCTAGAACCAGTTTCCTATTTTCAGGATAAAACAGGCATTTTCCAGCCATCAAGTTATCAGCACGCGGCTTTGCACAGAAGTGGTGTCCTTTTTTTGTTCCCCTCTTAAATGCCTTTCTGTTGTTCCACGAGTACAAAGAGAAAGAGGCAGAGAGTAAATCAGTGGGGAAAATCTTGGCAGGAAATGATGTTCAGAATAGCACCCTTGGATGCAAAACATCTTCAAAGAAGCAGCTCTCTTTTAAGGCCCAGGGTTTCAAACAACTCAGAGGCAACTGTTTATTTGGACTTTGCATAGTGAACGAGCTGCACTGGAAAGGCTCCTTTCAGCTACCCTAGGTCTGACAGGCCCTACATAGACGCCTCATAATCTACAATGAGTTGACCTAACTCAAAGACAGGTCTTCTTCAAAAAGGCTCTCCGTGAGAAATTACATTACGTGGGTCAAGAGCCCCTTTGTTGAGAGCAAATTAAGAGCTACTCTCCCTATGTTTGCCTTGTGCCCTTGGAGACGGCAGAAAATCCCTCTGCAGCATGAAATATCAGGCCTGCTTCCCTGCTACCCTGCACAATAGGAGCTATCGAGACTCCTTTCCCGGAGTGGAGGGTCTCAGTACTGGGCCCAGTGCAGACCCACCTGTCTTCAAGGCCCGTGTATCAGATACATGCCACTCTGCAGAAGACGGAGGCAAACATGGGACATTATCAAACCCTTTTTATGACATCAGTGTATAGCCTAATAGCAATGATTTATTATTGTTGTTTTATTATTAACCTGTTTTTCCAGGTTTGGTAAACAGAACACCTCGGGAAAGAACATTTGAGTGGCTTCTTCAGCCAATGATGGATTAATCTTCACTCTTTCTTGGGGACAGGTATGTTACATCACCAGTAAATTATACATTGATACTGGGCAAAAAATAGCAAGTCAAATAAGTCACTGAGCGCCACGTAATGCAAAGGACTGCACTTCTGCACAGGGTTCTAAATCCCTGTATTATCTTAGCAGGAGATATCCACCTGAAGCACGATCAACAGGCAGCTGTGGCGAACGGACAAGGTATAGGATTAGTAGACATAAAATTCTGCTGTGTAGTAAAGAATTTAACCTTGGCCCCAGGGAAGTCAGGCCTTTGCTCTTGGATCCTGGGAGGCCATCTCTAAGCCCTTGGAATGTGCTGTCTAATAAAAACTTCTTTGTTTACCTGGGGGTGCTGGGCCATGCCAGAGTCCAACAATGTGATTTATGGTGGGGTTGGGTAACATGGTATCAGCTCAACCTCTAGAGGGGCTGGAGATTGAGGTCAGCCACATGACAAAGCCCCAGTCAAGGCTCTGGAGAGCTTCCGTGGTTGGCAGTACTCCCTGCATACTGGACACACTGTTGCCAGGAGGAGTTAACACTGTGCATGACTCCTCAGCGGGAGGACAGCTGGAAGCTCTGCATTTGGAACTCTCCCGGACTCTCTGCCCCGTGCATCTCTTTCCTTGGCTGATTTTAAGCTGTTGACTTTCACTGTAATAAACAGTAGCTGTTAATATAATCGCTTTTAGTAAGCTCTGTGACTCTTCTAGTGAATTATTGAAACTGAGGGCAATCTTGGGGATGCCTGAACTTGAAATTGGTATCAGTAGTGATGGTGGTTTAGTGGACTGTTCCCCAACTTTGCACCTGCTCTGCGTGGACTCAGGCAATGTCATTCACTTCCAGACCTCCCGGGGTTCTATCTGCAGACGTGCTGGCAATGGCTGTTACAGGAGTGCGCCATCTGACATCGTCCCTATCATGAAGTGAATGCTCAGGAGATAGAGAAATAGAACTAGATCCGTATTTTACACAGATAAAGTCCAAAGTCCTATAGAAATGTATAATTCCTAGCTAATATACTAACTCTTATCCACAAAGAACAAGTAACATTGAGATTGGAAATCAATTCATCTCTAAAGTTTTTTAATGGCAAATTTCAATTTTCTGAACCTAGAGTTTAAGAACTCACTGTATAGATAAGTCAAATCTCTGACTCAGATAGCAGTTGAGAAGCAAAGTTTATTATATGAGCTTCATTTTCCTGTCTTCTTTCTTCCTCTCCATTTTCCTTTTTAGTTGTTTCTGTTTTGGGGGGTTTCTTTTGTTTTTGAGACAGGGTCTCACTCTGTCACCCAGGCTGGAGTGCAGTTGTTCGATCACGGCTCACCACAGCCTCAACCTCTGGGGCTCATGTAATCTTCCCACCTCAGCCTCCTGAGTAGCTGGGACCACATGTGCACGCCACCAACCCTAGCTAATTTTTGTCTTTTTTGTAGAGACAGGGTCTTGCCATGCTGCCCAGGATGGCATTTTTCTTTAAAAAAAAATTCTGATAAAAAGCGGGCAAAGAGGGAAAGAAGCAGAATCAAAGACCCCTTGGTCATCTATACAGTGAGTTCTCAAACCCTAGGACATCAGGATTAACTGCTGCACCTTTGGCATTCCTTTGAGGAAAAAGAGTATCATTTCCCTAAGTTCCAAAATACAAGAGGAAAGTCACACAGCCTGTTAACAGCAGATGGGACCGTAAGATTTTTCTGGGTCTTTCCTCCTCACCAACAGCTCCTGCTGATGCCTGTCATCGGCATGTCTGTAACTATGAGTTTGCACATGGAAAAGAAACACAAAGGTGCAGATAAAGACTGTGCATGAGGACACATTTGAAGAAACTCTTCTACTGGGCACAAATACCTCACTTCCATTTCTGAAAGGCTTTTTCTTTAACCAAGAAGTTTCCCTTCCAAATATAACAAAAGTGAAGAGCCCAGGAGACACAGCTGACCCCTAGGCAGTCCCCTCTTGGAATAAAATCTGTTCTAGGAAACAAAAGACGAGTAGAAAGATGCCATTCAGGACACTTACCGTTTTGGTGATCTCATTTTCAACTTCTTGTAGGTCTGAATGTTTTTCCACAGTTGTATTCAGAAAAGTTCTCTTTAATTTAAACTCTGTCACGAAGGTTCTAACTGAAAATGAAAATGTAACTTGTTAGATTACACAACAGAAGAACCTATGCAAGGCTGTGTGTTTGCAAATCTCTGGGGTGTCCGGCTTTACTCCACCTCACAGGACAATCTCTGCATTTCTTTCTCCTTATGGATGGAGACTCCCTCTCCCTCTTCTAGATTTTTCTCTAGCAAAGTGAGCATCTACTGGACTGTGCTGAAGGCTTAGATTGAGCAAACTTTTGAGAGAGAGAAACTCCAAAGAGCCTTTTTTGTATGTGCAAGGCTGCTAAGAGAAGGAGCCTTAGCAATGTCCCTAGGATGGCCTCCCGCACAATAGATGCCCAAGAAAGCTGCTACAAAGAAGAAAGATGAACAGGTCTAAACAATGTCATCCTAGGAGGAGGGAGGGAGATGTGTTAGACACTAAAAATGCTCCTCAGGCCTCATCAGGCTTTCAACAGAGGAAAGCTCTTGTCCTCTGAGGTCTCCAACTGAGTCATGCCCACCACTTCAAGGGGGTGCTTCAGTTTCCTCTTGTCCTTAGAGCCACACCCATCCAAACCCCATTCCTCTTGGTCAGAGGAAATTCCCATTTTATCATTGATAAAGGGGGCTTCCAGAGGTCAGGCAACTTCCTAAGAAAGCTCACCCAGGCTCCCAAGGGCCACCACTGGCATTGGAGCGTATGCGTGTCCATCTTCAAAGCTCTCCTTTCCCCTATAACCTCTGTGCCCTGAGGAATCTGATATCCTAAGGACACCCAAGGGGCTTGAGAGAAAGAAAGGTGCCCAGCATGTGTCGTGGGGCTATACTCCATGGGGCTGCCGACTCCATGATTATAAGCCACATAATGAAAACAGCCCATATTCAAGACACTGTTGGGTTCGGAAATGAAAAAAAGCACCCTCATTTTCAAGGCCCATTTCACTCATAAAATAAAATTCCAGTTAACATCAATTTGTGCTGATTGAGCCTGAGGGGAACGGGACTTACAAATGGGCAGGCAACCAAAATTTAGTATGGTGTGTTTTATTGCTGGCTCTTATCTTCCTTTATATTAAATGCTTATCTTTCCCTCCGGATGGAAAACAAATAACTCAAGACACAGAAGTCCATGAAGCTACTCTTTCCCCGAAAGCTTGCATGCCGAATTGAGAAAAAGACCCACAAATGAGCCAGGGAAAACATTTAACATCTTACACTTACTGTCTAAAGCGCTTAATCCTTACTTAACATCTTTTTGCTTGTTCTACAGTTCAGTGAAGCCAGCTGCTTAGGACTCTTTCTGAGCAGCAGGGAGCTCTCTGAAAACATTCTTGGCCAAATGAAAGCATTTCAGCATGCTCTAATTTGCATGTTCCTCTGATGTTTATGAACAATGAAGCTAAATGACTTGAAAAGGGAAAGATGATTGTGAAGGCGATAGTGCTGCTCTCCTCCTGAGCTGTGCTACCTGTGGAACCCTCTGCACGCAGGCTTCCAGAACAATGGTCCTGCTTCTTCACTTTCTCATCTCACGTGTCTAGGCTGATACCCAGACTCTCTGTATAGAAATTCACATCGCAAATGTCAGGTACGTAGATCTATTCTGAGTCAGGACAGTAAACGTGGCATCTGCTTTTGGTGTGAATATAAAGATATATCAGTTTCATTCCAAACCCTGCACTCACTCCAGGCAGAGTTTTTTGTTGTTTTTTTTAAAGACACTTACACCTTTACGCCTGCAGTTACAGCACCTGGCTTTAAGTAGAATTTTTACTTCCAATTTACATGTTGATTTCCCTATGTTATCTAAATGATTTTTTTGGGAAAGAGCCATAATTATTACTTTGTATTCAGCACAGTTTATTGTTTTCAATCCTTTCAATTCTGGTCCAGGAGTTTGAAGACTAAAGTTAAATGATACCTCCCATCTGGACAGCTCTTTACCATTTTCAAAGCTTGCTCAAATATATTACTTTACTTGATCTTCACAATAATCTTGAGTGGGAAGCAGGACAGATGGTAATCTGATTTTACAGATGAGGAAATATAGGGCTCAGAAGCCATGTGCTATAGGTGGTGGCCCTGGAGCTGGAAGCAAATCATTTGAGTCCTGGGCAAATACACTTTCCCCACAATCCTTAAAAATAAAATCATTTCCACTTCTCTATTCTTAAACTGAAAACTCCTGGCAATATCTTAGTGCGTGGCTAAATAGTTTACTAAAATGCAAGTAAATTATTAGAATAAAAGAAATTCTTTTTTTTTTTTTTTTTTTTTTTTTTTTGAGACAGAGTCTCACTGTGCAGCCCAGGCTGGAATGTAGTGATACAATCTCAACTCACCACAACCTCCAGCTGCCGGGTTCAAGCAATTCTCATGCCTTGGCCTCCCAAATAGCTAGGACCACAGGTGTGTGCCACCATGCCTGGCTAATTTTTGTAATTTTAGTAGAGTCAGGGTTTGACCATGTGGACCAGGCTGGTCTTGAATTCCTGATCTCAAGTGATCAGCCCGCCTCAGCCTCCCAAAGTGTTGGGATTACAGGCATAAGCCACTACACCAGGCCAGAATGAGAGAAATTCTTGATTTTGACTGATGTCTCTATTTCTAGATCCTTCTTTTTGAAACAATGTTTTGACTTGATCTTTGTATTTTAAACAATTTTCAAAATTCTACCATTATTTTGGTAGGGTATTTCTTAAAAATTCTCTTCAGCCCACAGGTAATAGCACTTTCAAAGGATACAGACATTTGCTCTCTCAAAAACACTGAGCACTTTTTGTGTGTTAAGTGTCACACTGGGCAATTTAAGATGACTGAAAGATGAGTTATTTTATCTGCCAGTTTCCTTACTTAGCTTAGAAACTCTGTATCTGGCCAGGCACAGTGGCTCACACCTGTAATCCCAGCACGTTGGGAGGCCAAGGCAGGCAGATCACTTGAGGTCAGGAGTTCGAGAGCATGGCCAACATGGCAAAGCCCTTTCTATACTAAAAATACAAAAATCAGCTGGGCATGGTGGTGCATGCCTGTAATCCCAGCTATTTGGAGGCTGAGTCATGAAAATCGCTTGAACCTGGAAGGTGGAGGTCGCAGAGAGCTGAGATGGTGCCACTGCACCACAGCCTGGGCAACAGAGTGAGACTCTGTCTCAAAAAAAACAAAAAACAAAAAAACAAAAAACTCTGTATCTTTCATTTCTAACTTCTTCAACAAGTTATGTATTAAACTTGACATTCTAACAAGGGTCACACCCTGCAAGCAAGAAAGCTCCTAAAATTAACACATTATCGTGTAATAGAAAGAGCTGTGGGCTGGAAACCAGGCTTCCCACCAACCCGTTACGTAAGCTTGGCCACTTAGCACCTTGTGAAGGCCTTGGTTTTCGTTTGGTTTGTTTGCTTGCTTTTTAACTTGTAAAATGGAGATTATTTTCAAAATCAAACAGCTTCATCATGAATCTATCAAATTAGTGAACAAAATATGACAAATTGTGTGATACAGTTAGGACAGCAGCTTTCTCAAAATGTATCTGCCTATGAGCAAGAGCATGAAGGTCATTTTTAAAAACTGAAAGAATGTGTGAATGTGGTAGGACAATCAGAGTTTTACTCTCTCTTTTCTCCATCTAAATTGTTTTTTTTTTTTTTTTACTATGTGGTCAGAATAATCCTTTTGACTTTTTTTTTCCTAGCTCCAGGGTGGAGTGGTTAAGCAAATAATATTATACACAAATGATGGCATAATATGCCATCATTAAGATGTTTGTACAATGTTTTTAACAACACAGGAAAATGTTTAAGATATAAAGTTTATACAAATATCCTATGATTTCAACTATGTAAAAATATACTGCACATCAAAAACATAATGCAAAGTAGGGTGTTCTATCTCCAAGTATTAGAATAATGGACAATAGCTTCCACTTTTTTCTATATTCCTTAAGTTTATACCTTGGACAAATAATGATTTTGATTAGGAACAAAAATAACAAATGTTACCTTGTAAAATATATTGTGGTATGGAATAAAGTCCGAAATAGACTAAGTCTCTTACCCAAATTGCATATCCCTTTTTCCAACTGGTACCCAACCGGGCATCTGCAGATAAAGGATCCCTGAGTATTGTTGCATGTGGCCGTGGATGGGCAGGGGTTCGACAGGCATTCATTCACATCTGTAGAGGAGAAAAAAGAAGAACATCTTGAATCTGTAGCAAACAGCAAAACCGTAACCCAGTGTAGTAAGTACTTACTAAGGGCCAAATGGTGCTAGGTGTGGTGAGACCCCAAAGGATAAGTATGAGAACACTCTTGCCCTCAAGGGGCTTGCCATCTATTGAGGGTGGAGGTGGCCATATAAACAACTAACTGTAAATACAAGACAAGATTTGCATATACGGGGGAAACAGCAAATTTTAATGGAGGGGAGAATTAAAGACTGTTTCACATAACATCTGGACTACAACTGGAAGGACTTTAATCAATAGATTAGGGTGGCAGTGGGGGGATTCCAGCCTGAGGCATCAGCACAGTAAAGTCCAGGGGCAGGAATAGGGTACAGTGTGGCAGGAGTGTTGGGAACAGACACAGATCAGGAAGTCTGTCAGTGCCACACTACAGTTCCTGACATTCTCCTGCAGATCACAACCTACAAACATGCTGACTCTCAAGTAAGCAGGGTATTAACTAAAACAGTGTATTTGTCCACATTTTGGAGGAAAAAGGAGTTTATTGGGTAGCCCAACGTGGTACTGTAGTGCAGACCACTGGGCATTACTTTTTCTCTTACCCACACTGCAATCATCCCCTTGCCAGGAAGGCGGGCACCTGCAGTGGTAGCCACGGCTGGTGTTGTCTGCGATGCATTCGCCATCGTGAAGACAAGGGTTCACAGCACAGCTGTTGACTACAAACACATTCCAGGAGTAAAGCAGTTAACCACACAGGAAATGTAAAGGCAGCTTTAGGTAAATATTTAATTCTCCCAGCTAATATTTGATTCTTGCTTATTTCTGTTTACTTGCCCTGAAAGGCCACATTACAAAAGTAAAATGGGTTTCCCAGAGGTGCATTGGGACTGGGTCCTGGTACTAGCTTGTGTCCAGATCTAAGTGTCAGACAATGGGATCCCTGAATGCAAGAACTGATTGTAATCAAATGCTGCTTACAGGTCACTCCATTCAGGATTGATGATTATATTGCCTTTGTGACACTTAGAAAATTCTACTTGAATCAATGCCAATTGAAAGCACACTTTAGGGGGGAAAAGGATCTCTGATCAACTCATTCCCCCGCTAGAAGATTTACTCTGTATGCGTGTGTCTGTGTGTCTGTGCACACGTGCCCTGCCCTTTCTCTTGGGCTTTCTTTATCAAAATCATAGTATCCTTTACTCCAAAATCTCCAAATGTAACTGAGCCTCCACATATTGTGCCATATTTAGAAAATGATCAGAGTTGAGCAGCTATGTAATATGCTTCATACAGGTTTCTGACATACTTAGAGAAGCCGAAGCCTACAACATAACTGCATTGTCTGCAAAAAGGAAATCAGTGGTGGAATGAAAAAAAGAAGGTAAAAGTCAAGTCTTCACTCAAAAAAAAAAAAAAAATAGTAACCCTGAAAACAAATGAGCTAAACCTAAAGATGGTGTTCCTATCCTGTATTGCCATGTCAAGTGTTATCTAAAATCACCCATAGAAGCACAGCACTTATATAGCCAAACACTAACCCATGAACACTGGCACAAAAAATATACTAACAGCCAGTGAATCTGCCCCTGATACTTGCCTACAGTTATCATCAGAATGGCTAATGGCTTTAAGAGAGACTTGTAAATTAGATTTCATCTGGCACTGGAATATATGTGGCCTCTGAAACTGAAGGCTATAGGCCTTGAAGCAAGGCTCCCAAACTTCCCTGGAGAAACAGCCACCTTTCATTTCCCAGAGGTGCTCAGATCACTGATACAAAGGGGCACTGTGGGGCTTGGCATGGGGGTGGTTTGCTTATGAGCCTCCAGCCCAGGTTGATTGTGGCTGACAGGTTGGAACTGTGCTGCTCCCTGAGCTTTCTGCTCCAGCCACTACAAAGCATCATCTCTTCTTTCCTTCTTCCCTAAGACGCCAGTTTCCATTTCACTTCTTCTCCAACAGCAGTTTTCCTTTCCCATGTCTGGACAAGCCAGAAGTGTAACTTTGAACATGACATGAAAAGCTGCATCATCCTGCTTCCTTCTACCATTCCTTAAATGACAAAGGATCATTTGGCTGGCTTTACTTTCCTGGTACCAGCAACTTCAACGTGGCTATAAAAACAACCCTAAGTGTAATGTAAAGGAGCCCTGGCCGTGCGGTCACTGTGGGAAAAGGTTAGTTCACCATCTTTTCATTTACATGTCTCCCCACTCCCATTTATCAACTAGCCACACACTCTTTGGGAGACAAAGGAGCTTGGGCTTCCCTGGATCAAGAGAAGCCCAGTGACACCAAGAAGCTCCCTGGTGACTGGGGAGCCCCTGACTCAGAGACTCTGGGATCTGATCCAGATGCAGATACCCAGTTGATCCCTGTCTCAGCCAGGCCACCTAAGCTTCTTTACTTGAGTTTCTCCACCCTACAATCCTGCATCACTGCCCTCCTCTGACCTCTGAGGAGTTAACGGCATGCTTGAAAAGCTCTTACAACTACAGGGCGCTAAAAGCTGCAATTGTACCATCTACTAATGTGACACATGGCCAATGCATCCTTTCCTCTTTATTCAGGAAGCATTATGGAACACAGGGGTGAGAAAATTAGGCCCACCCATGACCTTCTTTTACACTTTAAGTGTTTCAACAGGAAGCATTTTAGGTCGCAAAACAGAAGCTATTTCAAATGCCAGCCATTTCTACAAATTCACATGAACCCCGAGCCCCATGTAGCTCTCAGTGCTGGACTGGGCCTTGCAGTTAACATGTGCTTGTGTGACTGTGTTTTACCTGAGGCTGAAGAGGACAGTGTTGTTGGTGACTGTGTGCTGCTCTGAACAGCAAAGGTGGCAGATTTGGGAGCCAAGTCTTCAGCCGTGGAAACAACTGTGGTTTGGGGAGAAGGAGATGTTCCGAGGGAACGTGAAGCTGGGCTGTACTCTGCTGTAACGCCAAGCTTTGTGGTCATTTCTTTTGCTGATGTGGGTACACTGGTCAAAGGGATCAATCCAGTGGTAGCATCTACAATCACTCGGTTCCTTTCTGTGCTGATGCCACCTTCTGTTGAGATTTGAGGAACTAGAATTTCAGGATGGGTCAGCGAGAGCTGTTTTCCAGCTGTAGTCTGTACGGCTATAGGGCCAGTGACCAGAGATGCTGTGCTTGACAGGGTGCCAGGAGTGGTCATAAGAGGCTGAGAGGTCTTCAGAATGGTAGTTGTGAAAGTTGGAGACATTTGTGCTAAGTTGGTGCTTGTGGCTGGAAGGGTTTGCTCTGTGGAGGACTCTGTTAAGGATGGAGGCAAAGGAGAGTTTGTTGTTACAGCTTTGGTGGACTCTGTGGGCAGAGACACCAGGCTTGGTGACTTTGATTCTGTAATGACTTTCTCTTGGTGTGGGGTGCTCTGGTTCTTAAGGTCTGCAGTTTGACTACTATGGAGCATTGTCATGAATGATGTCATTGTTGATGTCTGAACTGAAGTCACAGGAGTCTCCCTTGCCCTGGGCAGGACTGGGGTAGAAGATGACTGTGGCAAGGTTGTTTGTGAGACAGAAAGTGGGGCAGATGTAGATGTTGTTAAGGATACTGGTAAAGGTGATGGTGAGGAAGACCACGGTGTGGACGCATCAGAGGTAGACTTTAGTAGATGCACAGAGGCCCTGGTTGATGGTAAAATTGATGAAAATAAATGGTGGGATTGTGACACAGAGGGCAGAGGCAAAGGAGGCCCTGAAGAAGAGGAGGAGGAGGAGGAGGAAGAAGAGAATGAGGAGGAAGAGGAGGAAGAGGAGGAGGAGGAGGAGTCACTAACAAACTCAGCATCAGTGTCCAGAACAACCGAAGTGTTCGGCATATTAATGGTGGGTGTGTAGGATGGAAGGTTGGATGTATGCAGAACTGGCGACTCAGTAGAAGGCTGAGCATATTCCCCGTCATAGGATGAGATGTTACTTCTCTCAGTCTGAGCATGAAAAAAGGAGGAATACTCTGAATGTGAAGAGTTTGAGATTTTAATATAAGAAGTTGAGCTCTCCACAATGTCTGAGGATGAACTGTTATCTGTAATGGACAGTAATGCCCGTTCTCCTTTGGTGAAAGTAGATGACAGGTAGGTGTGGTCTGTGTGGTCGCTGGAAGTCCTTTGTTCAATAGCCGTGCCACGCACTTGACCGTAGCTAATCCCAGTGACTGTAAATGGAAAAGCCAAAGTTAGGTCAAATAAAAGAACAACAAAACTCTGAAATATGCGCTATCAAACAGACTTTCAGTGTCATGAAACTCAATGAATTCAAGTGGGTGAAACACTTGCTTTGGAGAGGTGGTTTTCAATGGTGAGCACTCTGAATAAAGACATTGTGGGCAGGCAGGAGTGGTCAGTGTCTCCTCTGAGCAGACTGACCTCCTGAGAGAAGCAGTGGTAGCGGCAGTGGAAATGGTAACAAAAGAGAAGTGGGGACTAAGGATCTAAAAATGGAGAGGAGTTGCAAATTTCCTCCACATGCCTTTTTCGATAAAAGCAAACTGGTATCTGAAAAGCTCTTAAGACCCCAAATAGAATAACTGTTATGCCTAAATGAAAAAAGGAAAATCTTCCCAACTTTCCATTCTATAGAATGAGATATTTCTTTCCCAGGAGATTGACCTTAGCCACAAGTGGTTGGTCTCTTATTTTAAGTCTCCCAGCAAACACTATCCCAAATTCCTTAGGTGAGTGTGTGTGGAGGGCTGGGGGTGGGAACTGGGGAGGGGTATTCACCTTCCTGAGGTGGGAGAATCTAGAAAGTTCTCTCCATAAAGAGCTTGTAAGGTACTTTCTGGCTTGAGAGCTAACTGAATCATCCTAGGACTGTGAGTAAATGAATAGATGAGCTGAAGGGATGTGTTAAAAGAGACTGTGGAAGACACCCCACCTCCGAGGGCACTGGAGGCGGCCAGTGACCGTGAGACCAGGCCCATGTCGTCCGTCACGTTTACGTGCAGAGAGGCACCCTCTGTTTCTTGGGGCATGGCCGCTGCAGGGCTGCCTGCTTCCCCAGAAGTCGTGCTCATGCTGGTGTTGGTGAGGGTGACAGACCGCAGTGTGCGTTCCCCGTTTCCAGTGACAGTAGCCAAGGTGTGGGTGCCGAGAGAGGGCACCCCAGAAGTCCTGTCCTCTGCATTGGCGGAACTGTCACCTAGTGCTTGGCCTGGCTTTCGGCTGTCTTCCAAGGCTAAAAGTGGAGTGAAAGAGGACGGCTGAAAAATGCAGGGCTGGAGCGACAGGATCATGCCCCAAGCCTCACTTCCTGGGCTGTGGGAGCCAAGACGCTTCCCCGTACTTTTAGGGTCTTTATCTGAGATGTCTGTTGCCGTTGCAAACATGGCTCAGTGATTGAAACCTCAAGAGGAACTGTGGATCAGCACAACTGTTCAGGCACCCTGGATTTATAGGAGGGTATATTACTTTAGCAAATAGGATCGATACTAGATTTCTGCTCAGTGATACATAATAAATAGAGTTTATGTCAGAGAAATTGGTAGTGGTGGTGAGGAGGTAAACAGTTGGTGAAAGACTAATAATCCTACTGGGGCTTCAGACATTTGCACAAGGCCCAGGAGGGAGGCCATAGTCCTCCTTGGAAGGCTCTTCCTCCCGGAAGGACCAGGAATACATGAATGGCCACAGGGCCAGTCATTACACGGCATTAGTACAATGGCAAAGAAACAGCCTGAGGTGGGGGGCGAAAGGTGGGCTTGTTTTTTTGTCTTCTTTTATTTTTTAAAATGCATGTGTTTTATTCTATTGATGGGGATGGAATAGGGCAGACGACACATGAATAAATGTCCGTTTCATTCTCTTTTGGGTATGTGTTTATGCTACAAACCTAAAGGGTCTTAGAACTAATCTTAGATTGTTAGATTATCAGATAAACCCTTCTTTTCAGAAATGATGAAAATGAGGTCCAATCCTCCTTGGCCTAAATCCTTCCTAATCTGGCTGTACAAAAAGAAAAAAAAAAACAAAAAACAAAAAACAAAAAACAGGCTCTTTTCTGGTTCTTATTCACATTCCCAGCCCAGACTGGCTGTCAGTACGCCATGGCCATGCTTTGATGGAAGACAGTGTAAAGCTGAGTGTTGGCTAAATTCATTTTGGGATAGGTTTGAATTGACAGAGACAGGAATGAGCATGGGCCATGAGCATCACTGAGAAAGCCAGAAGCCAGACAGAGATGCGACTCAAGACAGTCTGAAGGGCTCAAGACCTGTGGAGAGCCAACCAGGAGAGGCGCAAGAGCAGGATCTATCTAAGTACGATTTCTCTGGGCAAAGAGAAAAAGGCCTTGGAGGGGGAGATCCTAAACTCTCTGTTAAATGAAATTTAGGCCAATGACCACATCAGGGTTACAAGCTTAACAAAGTAGAGAGAGAGTCAGACATGAAATGGAGACTCTGAATGCAGAAAAGGGAGCGGGCCAAGAACTCTAAAAGGCCGGAGAGCAGAACCCCGCCAGCTTTGGGTGACTCTGAGGGAACAAGATAAAGTATTGTGTTAACCCACAGTGAGATGGTTTCAGGAATGTGGCTACTTTCTATCTAGCTCTTTATAACTGAACTCCAAGATCTGATCACACTGAAATCATATGTTCTTCGTGAACCAACTGAGCATTAATTGCAGAGAAGCGGGTACTGAAGAGATGTAAAAGGGAAAGGCTATGAAACTCAAGATCCTGGTTTGAGAAGGTAGAAGTCCTGACTCCCACAGTAGTGAGGGTGAAAAATGATTCCTTTTGCTTAGGACATAGATAATGTGTTTTCCAGGCACAAACATAAAAGAGCATAAATATCCCCCGCTCGTGTGTGTGGTATTCTTTCATATAAGCATATGCTTTTCCACTAATAAATGCTAATCTTCCTCATCAATTAGGATTCTCATATGGGGGAATGAAGCTATAACTAGTGATGGAGAAGTAAGAATTTAAACCTATTCAAAGCTTAAATGATAAGCTAATACATTTTTGCTTTAGTCAGAATATACTTTACATTGATAAGAGACTGCTGAGAATTGTTTTAAAAAGTTATCCCTAAGCATTATTAAAAAGAAACATCAAAAGAAAAATTTTCTCAAATTGACAAATTGGACTTCTTCAAATTTAAAAACTTTTGTGCTACAAATGATTCCATCAAGAAAGAGAAAAGGCAACCCACAGAATAGGAGAAATGTCTGCAAATTATATATTTGATAAAGGACTGTATCCGGAATATGCAAAGAACTTTTTTTTTTTTTTTGAGACAGGGTCTGTCTGTCACCCAGGCTAGAGTGCAGTGGCATGATCTCAGTTCACTGCAACCTCTGCCTCACAGGTTCAAGTGATTCTCCTGCCTCAGCCTCCCAAGTAGCTGAGATTACAGGCACGTGCCACTATGTCTGGCTAATTTTTGTATTTTTAGTAGAGACAGGGTTTTGCCATGTTGGCCGGGCTGGTCTTGAAGTCCTGACCTCAAGTGATTCACCCGCCTCAACCTCCCAAAGTGCTGGGATTACAGGCGTAAGCCACCACAGCCGGCCATAAAGAACTCTTACAATTTAATAATAAAAAGTCAAATAACCCAATTTTAATAGTCAAAAGATTGGACTAGACATATTCAAAGAAGATATACAAGTGGCCAATAAGCACATGAAAAGATGCTCAGCATTATTAGTCAACTGGAAAATACAAGTCAAAACCACAATGAGATGCCTTCACCCCCACTCAGATGGCTATAATCAGAAAAGATGGATAATTACAAGTGTTGGTGAAGATGTAGCAACATCAGAACACTTGTACACAGCTGGTGGGAATATAAAATGATGCAGCCACTTTGGAAAAGAGTTCGGTAGTTCCTCAGAAGGTTAAAAATAGAGCAGCCACAGCCACATAACCTGGCCATTCCTAAATAATTGAAAATTTATGGCCAGGCGCAGTGGCTCATGCCTGCAATCCCAGCACTTTGGGAGCCCAAAGCAGGCGGATCATGAAGTCAGGAGATCAGGACCATCCTGGCTAACATGGTGAAACCCTGTCTCTACTGAAAATATATATAAAAAAAAAATTAGCCAGGCATGGTGGTGGGCACCTGTAGTCCCAGCTACTCGGGAGGCTGAGGCAGGAGAATGGCATGAACCCGGAAGTCGGAGATTGCAGTGAGCCGGGATGGTGCCACTGCACTCTAGCCTGGGCGACAGAGAGAGACTCCATCTCAAAAAAAAAAAAAATTGAAAATTTACGACCACATATCCACTTGTACCTGAATGTTCACCACAGCATTATTCATAATAGCCAAAAGGTGGGAACAACCCAAACATCCATCAATTGATGACAATTGATAAACAAAGTGTGGTATATCCCTGCTACGGCATATTATTGAGCCACGAAAAGGAACGAAGTTGTGATACAACATGGATGAACCTTGAAAACATGACACTAAGGGAAAAACACAAAGGACCACATATTGTATGATTTCATTTATAGGAAATGTCTAAAATGGACAAATCTACAGAGACAGAAAGCACAGGAGTGATTGCCAGGGGCTGGGAGGAGGGGAGAATGGGAGTTGACTGCTGATGAGTTTGGAGTTTCTTTGTGGGGTGATGGAAATGCTCTGGAATTAGACAGTGGTGATGCTGCACAGCTTTGTGACTACACTAAAAATCACTGAACTGTGTGCTTTAAATGGGCAAATACTATGGAATATGAAATATACCTCAATAAAGCTGGTTTTTAAAAAACAGATAATTTATTTGGATGAATGCCCCGACAACTACTAACGAGAAGGTGATATTTTCACCTTCCAGAAGCTCTGTGACTGAGGCAGGTATGGAGTTATGGGTTGGCTACAGGGAATGAGAGGATGTGGACAGAGAAGTCCCTGAGCTGTGTGTGGGAAGAGGAAGTGGCAAGAACAGCTTCTCAGAGATGTACCAGAAAAAACTGGGGGATATATAGGTGTATCTGTATCAACCAGCTAGAAGAAGGGCCTGGGAAATAAGGAAGGAAGGTGGAGGGGCCTGAGGAGTTATTTCATTCATGCATGCTTTTTTTTTTTTTTTTTTTTTGAGACAGTTTCGCTTTTGTCGCCCAGGCTGGAGTGCAGTGGTGCAATCTCAGCTAACTGCAACCTCCGCCTCCTGGGTTCAAACGATTCTCCTGCCTCAGCCTCCCAAGTAGCTGGGATTACAGGTGCCTGCCACCACACCCGGCTAATTTTTTGTATTGTTAGTAGAGACAGGGTTTCACTATGTTGGTCAGTCTGGTCTTGAACCCCTCACCTCAGATGATCCACCCACCTCGGCCTCCCAAAGTGCTGGGATTATAGGCGTGAGCCACCACGCTCGGCCCTCATGCGTGGTTTTAATACGCCACAGATTTCATAAGCATCATGAGTCCCTCTCTCCTCTATGGGGCACAGTTGCGTGAAATGGAAAAACTCACTCGAACGTTCTCCACGTGGTGCTGATGAATTCAAGCTTTCCGAGGAAGATGTAGATGAAGACTCTGAATAACTCCTATCTCCCAGTGCTGTGTGACTTCCTCCAGACTGTACAGTAGAGTCTGAGAACTGGGTCAACACTGAAGCATTCACACCTTCAGGATATGAAGCAGAGCTTCCTGTCACATCTGCAGATGTTGTGCTGTTGGTCAAGAGCCAGTGTGCAGTGATCTCTCCACCTCTCATGGGTGTGACTGACATAGACACAGTCTCAGTCTGAGACATGGGACTTCCATTTTGCACCTCAGAGCTGCTGGCAAGCTGATGTTCTCTAAAGGCTATAAGGTAATATAGGAAAAAAGGCCATTACATAGGTATGAAAGAGATCCCTTGGCAGCTAAGAAGTGAGACCTCTCTAGGGAAAGATTCTTTGCCAAGGAACCTGGTATAGTGTTTATTAAATGTATTATGCACTATCATATTCTAAATAATTATTTCAAAACTCTTGGGTGGCAGCAAGAGAGTAATACAAAAAAATATAACTTGTTGAACAGGGGACCTTTGAAATAGCATGTGCAAGTAGCAAAGTAACCTATAGGCTTGAGTGTTTCATTCTCTTTCCCATAAAAAGTGTTCGAGAGAGTGAGTGTGTGGTTATGTACAACAAATACAATGCACATAATATAGCACAGTCAGAGCACTTTCCTAAAACAGTTCTCATATGAATAAAGGTTATTCTAAATACCAAAGTATAGCAAAAACAAAAATCAATTATAAGGATTAAGCCAAACCACGAATTTGGGAATAATATTTATATCTGCACATTTATGCGGAAAGATGATCTGTACACAAAATAACTGAAGCTAGTTTGAAGAGTGGGCCAGGCTGTGTGCAGTGGCTCATGCCTGTAATCCCAGCACTTTGGGAGGGCAAGGCAGGAGGATTGCTTAGGGCCAGAGCTCAAGACCAGCCTGGGCAACATTGCAAGACCCCATCTCTACAAAAAATAGAAAAATTAGCTGGATGGAGTGGCATGCACCTGTAGTCCCAGCTACTCTGGAGGCTAAGGTGAGAGATCACCTGAGCCTGGAGAGGTTGAGGCTGCAGTGAGCCGTAATCATGCCAGTGCACTCTAGCCTGGGTGACAGAGCCAGACATTGTCTTCAAAACAAAATAAAACATAAAGAGTAGGCCAGCTCTCAGCTTGAAGACCATCCTGCAGAGTGAAAAGAAGATGGAACCAAAAACCCTGAGGCTAAGGTCTCAACTCTACTGAGTGAGCTAAATGGCCAGGCACCCATTACTTAAACCTTCAGAGCCGTAGTTTTCTCATCTATAAGAAAGCAGGAGGAATGACACCTGTCTGACTAACTTCACAATGTTCTCATAAGAGTGACCATCAAAATGCAATAGTGCCATTAAAGAGCACACTTTTCTCTGGAGATTACAAATGGTCTTGAAGAGGTCCCCTAAGAAAATTCAATGATTTACAAATGTCCCTAATACATCAAGTAAAGATGGAATACTTACTTGGGGAATCATTTTGCCAACGCAAAGACGTAAGTCCAAATTCATTTTCTGTGGATGGTTCAATGAATTCCTCATCCCCTGGATTCCCAGTTACTCTACTGTTTCTTCTCGATTCCACTGCAGAGGGTGAAAGAAGGACTGAGGCTGAAGTCGTGGCAATTCTGGAGTCCTTGGGGAAGCCTTCTGTCTTGCTCACAGGTCCCAGACTGACCGTCAAAGATCGGAGCGTTCTCGGGCCACCATCAGTGAACACGGTGGCAACATGCATTGTCTTTGTTTGACTGACAGAGGAGCTCTGGAGGCCAGTGGAGTTGTTAAGCTTCTCTGTACTTTCAGAAGCTACAATGGAAAAAGATATGCTTCAAAATTACTCAGGAGTTTAAGAAAATCCGGACTATATTCGAGATACAAATGACGTTTCTTACATTTTGGTGGATACATCTAAATACCATGGACCTAATATAGATACAAACGTATCTATACACACGCATGCTACCAGGACACATGCCTGCACTCTCCCCTTACTAGGTCTAATCCTCACAGAGGAAGGTGGAGAACACCGAGATCCCTCACCAGGCACAATGAGAAGCTTATACGTTATTTTGCATTATTTGTTTTTTAAAGAGAAAGATGAAAATGTCTGCTGAATTCTACATTACAGCTTAAACAGGACTGGCCACTGTGATAAGGTTTTTATTTTGTTCTGCTTTGTTTTAGCAATGTAACCTTTTTGTTCAAATGCTATTATTGATTAAAATCTCATAATATAAAATGAATAAAAGTGAAGCTGCTGCAAGGTGCCCCACCCCAGGTCACTATTGAGGAGGCCTAGGGTTTTGCAGAACACAGCTGGGACACTCATGGCCTAGAGCAGTAATTCCTAGGCTTGTCACCATCAAGGGTTCTTTATTTTTCCCTACCTCATGGCCACCATAAGCCCTATGTTTTGAAAGACTATTAACCAAACTGCGTTTATTAAGTAACAGAATTTCTAACCAGCAGGAAATACTTATTATTACCCCACAAATTTAATTCCACCCAAAAGCAAACAGGCTTCATTATCATACTTTGCCCCATTAAGCTTTAGAGACCAGCTCTCAAATCTGCATACTACTCCAATGGGCCCCTCAGAGATCAAGGACTCCAGGAGCATTTTCTCTAATAGATGGATGGCTGCCATGGGGAAACTGTCAAGAGCCTCAAGGAGTGAATCAGACGCTATTGGTCAAAAGGTGTAGTCTGCTCCACATAAGTACGGGTGTCTCCTTTCCACAAATAACTTTTCAAAGGATGCCCTGAGAACTGACCTCCAGAAAGGTCTATTAAAATCTTCATTCCAAACGGGAATAAACTGCAGGAAAGCTTAGGGAATGGAAAGAAACATGGTGGGTAAGACTAAAGTCACAAAAAGACAGTGTTTTTCTTCTTTTTAGGCTAAAAATAATAAAAAGTACTCTACACTTATATAATAAAAGGCTTTGAGCTGTTAATTATGGCCTAGAAAAGGGAAAAAGGAAGTTGTCATTACAAACAATTCCTTGAAGACCAGTCCTATGTGCAGTTGTGAGCAAAACCACAAATAAATTTTAAGTATCACTACAGCGAGAGAGAGAGAGAGAGAGAGAGAGAGCAAGCATGGGAAACAAAAAGGTTCCTCTCATTCTTGTGCAAAACCATAAAACCAGCTATATCCAGAACACAGCCGGCAGCTCTGGTCACCCCACCTTAATGGAGACAAAATGAAGATGCAGGCAATCTATAAAACTAGCAATGGAAACAAGAAACAGAAAGACCTGGACACAAAAATAGAGTCCCAGACCACCAAAACCCACCTCTACTTAAAAACATAAACCAAACCAAACAAAACAAACAAAACACACTTCAGTATTTAAAAAAAAAAGAAAGAAAAAAAAAGAAAAGAAAGCATTATAGATATGCCCCAAATCCTCACTCAACCATGTGACTTCTCAGCCCTAACTTCATTAGAGTCATCATTTATATCCACCAAATTACAGCCTCATTAGCTTGCTAGAGGTTCTTTCAAAACACTTTTATTCCCAGGATACTGCATTAATTTCATCCATTCAACATTCCCATCAAAATCCAGTGGTCGGCCAGGTGCAGTGGCTCATGCCTGTAATCCCAGCACTTTGGGAGGTTGAGGCGGGTGGGTCACCTGAGGTTAGGAGTTTGACACCAGCCTGGCCAACATGGTGAAACACCATCTCTACTAAAAATACAAAAATTAGCCGGCTGTGGTGGTGGGTGCCTGTAATCTCAGCTACTCGGGAGGTTGAGGCAGGAGAATTGCTTGAACCTGGGAGGTGGAGGTTGCAATGAGCTGAGATTGTGCCACTGCACTCCAGCCTGAGCAAGAGAGAGAGACTTGGTCTCAAACAAACAAAAAAACAAACAAAAACAAAACAAAACAAACAAACCAAAAAATCTCCAGTGGTGATACTGAATTCAGCCTGAAAAAGCCAGGCCTGTCCACCTCTAGTGGATTTAGCAAATCAATGGCCACAGAAATATAATTACAAAAGTCACAAAGGCTGAAAGTCATGAAAGGAAAACTGCTCTGTTTTTCCCTGACTCTGAGAGCTCTGCAGAACATTGCTTCTTTATCTTATTATCTCATCATTATCATCATTATCAAAAACTACCATTTACTGACCAATTATGACTTGCAAGGCATTGGGCTAAGTACATTATATACAAATCTCATTTAATCCTCACGGGAAAGCTATGAAATGTGTGTGAATACTTTGGCAGAGTTGGTGACTCTTCATAAAAAGAGAAAATGTTTGGTCAAACTAATCTACAAACACCACTTATATTACTAAATGAGCACCTGTTAAATAAATCTAGGGGGAAATGTACCACATTTCTAATCAACAGGCTGGATTCTTGGTTATTTAATAATTGCCCTTCTTGCTCATTTCTACCCCGAAAGCAGCCATTCAACGACAGAAAGACCATCCATCTGGGAGCAGAAACAAGCCAAATTCCTGATCTTTATAATGGGAGGTTGCAAGAATGCCTACTCGTCTGCTAAAAGTGCATGGGTCTCTCTTCAATCACAGCACAAAACACTGGAACCTCAGGAACACATCGGAACGCTCAACCTTGACCTGACTGCTATCCAGAACTTGCCGAAAGTACAGCTGAAGCAGCTGATATTTGAGAAAGATACGTCACATCTGCAATCTTCTGAGTTATTTATGCTCTCTTTCTTTACAAAGTGAAATCACCACAAAGCAATTTACCTGGACCACAGTAGCTTAGCTACCCACAGAAATACTTTCATAAGTTGAGATACATTATTATACCCTCAGCTCCTATTGAGAATCTATATAAAATATCACCTTTTAAAGAACATTAGCACAATTTCCACAAAACAGCAATTGAAGGCATTTTCCATTACGATTCTCAACATTTCTTATATAAACAGTCCTCTTAAAATGTACTGCCCCCAAACACTTATGCCTATGGATGAAATTGTATGCTTACTTTATCTGAAAACAATTGCATGCCCCACCCGGTTTCCCTTTGTGCCCTGGTTTCCAGGAAGCTCAGTACTAAATTTAGTGCTCAATTGTAGCCACTCTCACACAATTCAACATACACATATCTCTTTCCACCTTCAAAAGGGAGCTTTTTTCCCTGTTTTGTTGCTTTGTTTGCTTTTCCCTCCGATGATCAAATAGTACAATGGTCATTATTAAAAAATATGGAACACATAGAAAGACATAAAGCAGCAAAAGATGTAAAGCAGCAAGAAAAACAATTTCCAATGGTTTCTGATCTCTTTTTAAAAATCTGATTCCATTGCCTAGGCCTATACTTGCTTTAACACTGTAAGGCATACAATTTGGTTTTGGAAGCAGGTAACTCCTGACTATCCCAGCCTCGGAAGAGGTTATGTTGCATGCATGTTTCTGTTGTAGCTGAGTGAAGAGTGAAACGAGGCACAGAATACAAAGGCTGAATACACGTGGAATCATAGATGCTGAAACTAGAATCTTTCAGATCATCTGCTCAAATTCCTTCATGTTCCAAATAAGGAGCCCCCTCCTCTCCATGCCAGGCTCCTAGCTATCTTCCTTGTGTTCACCTAGTGAGGCGCATCACTCATCGGACTGGTGTAAGCGCCAGGCTTTTCACAGGGTCATATTTCCTAGTGGGTGGAGTGGCCAAGTGTTCACCTCCTTTGCTTTTGTTTTTCCAGAGCTGGCCAGCCAGGCTGAGTCGACTCCAGGTCTCCCTGGCAGGTCCTGCTGGCTCTCTCTCAGCACTCTTGCCTGAGTGCCTAGAGCTCCTGTATCGTGTAGTCAGAAAGGGACAGTAATGTCTCAACTTTTAGATTCAAGGGGAAGACTCTGGTTAGTGGGTTACCAGATGCCAGCCCAGCTTTAAAAACAAAGCAGAACTTTGTTTCCCATGTAACTTCAGGTCTTTGTACATGTACCCTCTGCATCCCCACGGGGAGGAGGGGAGGTTGGCAGGAGGGATTCAGACATACTTGGATGCCTGGTGAGAACCCCATTTAACAGCACCCAGAGCCATCTCTAATATCTAAAAGGGTGGTGGGACTCTACCTCGAACTGAACACATAGTTCACTAAAAAGGAAGAGAAATGCTCAGTAAAAGACTCAAGAGATATGAAAGATATGATGAAACTCACCAGCAGTTAAAAGTATAAGCTTTTAAAAGGATGGATGGTAAAGAATTTCAGGGACAATTAATTTTTTAGTGTTGAAAAATATAGGTGAAAAAAATACATAGGTGAATATAGAGTCATAGAGTCAAGTCCAGTAAAGTTGGAAACATAGGCTGATTTTTCAAATATACCACCAAAGTAGGTTGAATTTAAATTATAAATATTAAATGATCCTGACCAGAATCAAAGCATAGCTTCCTAAAAAATACTTCCTTTCTACCGTTTAGTAAAGTTGTAAATCACTGAACCACAGAACTTTGAGGCTGGAAGAATTGCAGCTTTTATCCAATCCAAGCAATGTTTATGAATAATCTTAAAAAGCAATCTTCTAAAAACATGAATCATGAATTATATCCAAATCCAGTCAGCAGGAAACTGTATACAGGGTATGTGGAAGAAGAATTGGCTGCTTTAAACAGGCACTCCAGAAGGGACTCCTGGGTTTAGTTTTTGCTTTGATGACACAAACCCAAACTCCTAGTCTCGCAAGTTACTTCTAAAAACCTCTGACCTGTAAAAATTTTGCAATGGCAATTTTGGAGACAACCTAACCTCTATTTTCCAAGAACATTTCCAACCCTCTCTGTCCTGCTCCCTATGGTACGAGGATGAAAACACAAGCAGCACACACAAACACTGAATAAAACCTCGGAGAAGAAAAAAGATGGTCAGAGTTTCCAATACTCTCTTTGGCTCATGGCATGATGTGCCCTGTGAGGGTATCTGGGCACATGCTAATCCCTATGTCTTATCGGCTGCACCTTGTTCTTGGGCGAGGGGGAACCTAAAGGAAGTAACAGACACAGCCCATGTCCTCAAGAGGATTACAGTCTCTCTGGGCAGAGAGGCATTAGATGACCTGCTATGATGAGGTGTACAGCACAGAGGACCAGATGGTTGAAGAAAGGCTCAGGAATCCCTGAGCTGAGACTTAAGTGATGAATAGTAATTGGAACAGCAGAGAGAGAGGAGAGCACTCCACAGCTGTAGTTACTAATATCACGCCTCGCAAACTCCTGCATTATATCTGCTTTTTTTTTCAAAATGATGCCTAGAAAAATGTACACTCATGTTTTCTTTACCATCGAAGGAAACATTTTTGCAATAATGAAGAAATAAAAATCTCACTCCTAATCAAATGGTACAATGCTCACCATTTCATGCACCCCAAGGTAAGGTCTCTTGTTTGAGAATAGACACCAATGGCTGGGTGTGGTGGCTCATGCCTGTAATCCCAGCACTTTGGGAGGCCAAGGTGAGTGGATCGCCTGAGGTCAGGAGTTCAAGACCAGCCTGGCCAACATGCTGAAACCCCGTCTCTACTAAAAATACAAAAATTAGCCGGGCATGGTGATGGGCGCCTGTAATCCCAGCTACTCAGGAGACTGAGGCAGGAGAATCGCTTGAACCTGGGAGGCAGAGGTTGCAGTGAGCTGAGATCGCGTCACTGTACTCCAGCCTGGGCGACAAAAAAAGAAAAACTATGTTAAACATGAGGCTCAATACTGAGAAAAACTGGGTAGGTTGTACCTACTTCCACTCCAAGTACCTGGCATTAGAGGAATGGCATTTTGGCTTGATGTCTTTTCCCCTTACCCACTATTATGAGTATGTAACTAGCTGGCTATGCACATTGATTTATGTCTACTTTGAGTGACTTCCGAGTGTTAAGCTGGGTATGTGGCACTCACATGAGGAAAGGTCTAAGAGAGGAGAGGAAGCTGCTGTCCTGTAGAAATGCAGCCAGGAGAGATCTGGTCCTGAGGAATTTCTCTTCCTAGAAGGCGTGGTCAGCTCTCCCATCTCCAAAGCAGGAAGAAAGGACGGGCTCCAAGCCGAAGTGGTGGCCTCTTGGCTGTGCACAGTCCCTTCTTCTGACAGCCCCATCGCCCTCTCTGTTCCCATCTCCGAGGCTGTTCCACTCTTTGTTTGAAAAGCGGCAATTCTTTCATCGAACTCTGAACTGCTGGATGGCAGGTGAAGACTTTCCGAGGCTGAAAACAGACAAAAACAATTAGAATTCCACCAGCAGACTTCAAAATGTCTTAATATGCTTTTAGGGGGCTCAGTTCTGACATCTACAAAATATACAGACATAAGAAGAAATTAGGAGAATAATTCATTCTATGAAAAATAAACTCCTGAAAGAGACCACAGACGAAGGTCTGTGTATTAGATCTCACAAAGATTCTGTGTATTGTGGTAAAATTCTCAGAAAAGGAGCTCACTGGAGGTAAGTATCAGACAATATGGAATCAGAGATCAGGGTCTGATCATCAGGACCCAGCATCCACATTCCACCAGATTGGTCCCAGAATGTACCTGAATGCAATATAAACAAAATTCCTAATATCTGGGTGACCAAGAGGACCAGGGAATGTCATGTGCAGAGTTTCTAAGCTCTGTAGGAATCATTTATGAATACAAAAGACTTTCATATGCATCTTTACAGAATCGAGTCCCTCCCAACCAGATCTCCTGCCACTAGGACCTGAAACCATGGAGTCATCTCTGACGGCTTCATCCTTTACTTTCAGGCCATCAACAGGTCCTATCACTTTTCCTTGGTGAAGTCTCTACCAATCCCCTCCTTTTCATCCCTGTGGCCACTAGGCCACATCGCAGCACCTGGTGTCTGAATTTCTCTGTCTGCCTGGGTGGTCCCTTTGACTCCAGGTTCCCTCCATCCTCCCACCCCCATGCTAGACATCCTGTACCTGCCTGCCAGGCGAATCCTCCTCAAATTCACTTTAGTTATGTCACTTACTTGCTCAGAAACCTTCACTGACTCTTGTTACCACACCAAATCTAAACTGCCAGGTTTCAAAAGTCCTCCGTCATTGTCCCTAACCCCGTTCACGCAATGGTCCTACCTGTTCCTCCTCTCCTTTGTGGGCAACTGATGCCCTCCCCAAGGGAGCCTGCTGGCCTTACCACCCTACAGAGAGGCCACACCTGTCTTTCTCTCCTCTGCACCTCACTCTCGTTGTCCAGGCATTCCACACCTCAGCACCCCCACCACCTTGCTCAGATACATACACATAAGCTCTAATCCCAGTTCTGAAACCTGTTAACTGTTTGACCTACACATATTGGGACAACTAACTTCTCTGAGCTTCAGTTTCCAAATGCCTAAAAGGAGAATAACATGATCTCATAGGCTTGCTAGAAGGATTGAGAGAACAGACATGGTGGTATGTAGTAGGTCCCTAATTAATGCTAGTTTTCTTAGTCTTCTCTTCCTCAGTGAAATTTTACCCATTGAGCCCCAGCACCTTCTTGACATTCTTTGCTAAAAATAGCAAACCACCAAGCTGTGCACACCAGGGCAAGAACAACCGTTTGGGCCACATCAACACAAACCAAACCCAAGCCTGTCGCAGCTATGCATCCCACAAAACCTACTGCCTCTGAGACCCTCGGGTGTGGCAGGCTCCCTGGAAAAAGAATGAAGGTTGGATTCCACTGGCCATGGATCACAGATACCACAGGACCAGCAAATCTGCACCCTTGTCTGGTCTGTATTGACAAGCATAATACATATGAGGCCTAAGTCACAGGTCTGACCCACCCCAGCCTAGGAACCTTGGAAGGGCACAATTGCTCAGAATGGGGTTGTGGGGAATGGCAGAAACTTTGTTTTCCAGGACTGGACACACATGCATGAAATGCGCATCATCAGCACAAGCTCACCTAAGTTGCCACTCTGGGAAGTCAGAGCTGTTGCTATCTCCAGTGAGTACCCAACAGGCAAAATGGTGAAGTTTGTTCTACTTGAAGAGCCGCTCCTTCCTCTAGCATCTGCTGTTTCAGCGAGTAGAGTGAGGTTTTCTGGAGCATCCGAAGCAGCATGGCTCTTCCCGGAGGTCTGAACCATCACGCCCTCTTTGGAGGACACTGTTGAAAAGTCCTCTTGATTCTGATAGAAGGTGATGTTTTCTACATGGGCCTCAGTGTTACTTTCTGGCCAATGTTTCCAGGCAGCATCTGAAAGAAGAAGAGGATGCATCAGGGAGAGTTTGCTGGCTTCTGAAAAGAAAAGTAAACCTTCAGAAAAGACACCGTGAAATACATCAGTAGAGAGTGAATTCAAGTAAAAGAATTTTGGCCAGGCGCGATGGCTCACACCTATAATCCCAGCACTTTGGGAGGCTGAGGCGGGTGGATCACCTGAGGTCAGGAGTTCGAGACCAGCCTGGCCAACATGGTAAAACCCTGTCTCTATTAAAAATACAAAAAAAATTAGCCAGTCGTGATGGCAGGTGCCTGTAATCCCATCTTCTAGGGAGGCTGAGGCAGGAGAATCACTTGAACCCAAGAGGCAGAGGTTGCGGTGAGCCAAGAACGTGCCATTGCACTCCAGCCTGGGCAACAAGAGTGAAACTCCATCTTAAAAAATAAGAATTTCACCTTTCTTTTTTTCCCATATTCATTATTCTTATAATCCAGAGGAAGGAATTATGAAGCAACAATATAATACAGGATTAAATTTCATTGTGCATAGAATAAATGATGGAAACTTATTGATAGAAAGAGATCAACATGGGGCTCATGGAAGAGCAACTGAACCTCTGGCACCTGTGCAGGGTCAGAGAGGGGATTGGAGGAGGAAGATTGGGTGTAAGCAAAAGGCAAGAAGCATCTCATATTCGCCAAAGTTGCTAACTGTGCCTCCTGGGGTGGTAGGAAGCTATTATAAAAGCTGGCAGCCCTTGACCCTGACACCTACTCTTGCAGGTGGGAGCTGTAATGCGCAATTCTGATAAAACATGAAGACTCTGGCAATATTACTAAAACTTGTGTGATGTGAATGGGTTTGAGGCAGCAATTCCAAATTGAATTTATCTGAAGGAGATACTCAAGAATGTGGACAAAGATTTAGCTGCATAGACGTTCGTTACAGCATTGTTTACAGTAGAAAGAGGAAAAGAAAGAACAAACCTAAAACTCCTTCAGCAGGTTATCAATTAAATCAGTTACAGTAGACAGTATCCACAAGAAAGAAAACTATGTGGTCACTGAATTGGTGCTATAAAATAAAGATATTCTTCAGGGATTGTTGAATTAAAACAGCACGCTTCAAATAGACTTTATATGTAATGATCTCATTTTGTGAAAAATAATAATAACAGTAAATATGCACGGAGGTAGGTAGCAGACGTAGGTGCCTGATGTGTATTCATTCAAGCATTGCACAAAGATGAAGACAGCTCCTCTTATACTTCCCATTTTACATAGGAAGCAAAGGAGGCATGGAGGGTGGGGGAGGTCATGCATCTTGCCCAAGTCGCACAGTCAAAAAGCAGGAGGGCCAGGCAGCCTGCTCCAAACCCAGGCCCCTCACTCGCCAGCTGTGCTCAGCTGGAAGGGAAAATGGTGGAGAGGAGAATGGTTTCCAGTTGGGAGTGCTGAGGAAATAATGCTGTTGAGTATGGACTGTTACTTGAAGCCTGTATATTAGGAATATATTTATATTAGTCAGAAAATATATTTAAATGATAGTTAACTTCCATAACACCCAAGATGGTGGCAAAGAGGGTATTAGTTTAAAATGTTCTGAGGATGAAGTTAAAGTTGGGGGTTAAATTGGGCAAAAGGAAGTCATGTGTAGCATCAAATGCCATTTGTCAAGGCAGGAGGTTCAGGGTCAGAGCAGGTGCGTGGGATGCCCAAGTCAGGTCCAAGAAAGCTGCCCTGTTACTCTGGAAAAGTCTGCACCCAACCTGGCCACTGCTTAGAAGCCAAAGCTGGGCCACTGCTGAGTGCTGGGTCACTGCTGGGTGCCAGGCCCCTAAAAAATAGTACCAAAACCAAACAGCATTCTGAGAACACTGTCCTTTCCCCATACATCCAAACTAATATGGAATCCCATATCAAATATGGGTGCCAATTGAGGGACACTGAGCAAGGGTGAGGACAGGGCCACATGAAGTTGTCACTGACTACGTGACTCCCTGAAAAAACCATTTAATTTTCCCCACTTGGAAATGTTATTTCTCTTTCTGTTTGGGAATGGGGACTGTGGGCATTGGTGAGAAACCTCTTTGGGGATGAATGGAATCACTTCGATTTATATGAATCAAACAAAAATGGCAAACCATCAGACAAGTAGAGGCTGCAGGTAGAACCTACAGTTTGTATCTAAATACCACACACACACACACATACATACACACACACACACACCCCCACATATACCCCCCCCACACACACATACACACACAGGCACACATACACACACATACACATGCACACATACACATATACACACACACATACACTTAAACACATACACACACAGGCATGCATACACACACACACACGCACACACACATACACACGGAACAAGTTATCTTTCAGATCAGTGCTGCCTAAGAGATACTGAGTCACAAACACAATCCACATGTGTACAATTTAAATTTTCTAGTAGCTGCATCTTTAAAATTAAAAAAATGTGAAATTAATTTCAATATTAATATTTTATTTCACTCAACATATCCAAAAGATTAGCACTTCAATATGTAACTGATATAAAAATATTGAGATATTTTATATTCTTTTTTTGGTTTTAAACATTTAAAATCCAGTGAATGTTTTAGGAGCCACATCTCAAGAGCTCCATAGCCACATGTGGCTGGTGGCTGCATCAACCACACGTGGCTGGTGGCTGCATCACTTGCCAGTGCAGTTCTAGATCAATGGTTCTGAACATTTCTCCACTCTGATTCACTCCTTCTAGAAGCAGTGGCTCACTTATTTGGGGTTAGGGGGTGATGATTATAAAAAACTTCCAGAAGACATTCTGACAAACTTTCCTGAGGGAATCACTTCCTCCCCAAATCCCTTGAGATAACTGTTTTTATGCCTCCTGTTCTGTTTCCTGTGGGTGATAATTAACAGAGGCTTCCTGGAGGGGGAGGGAAGTTGCCATGCCTCTGGGCTCCTCTGGGGCCCAGTTCCAGACAGGCAAGACCCACATGCAGCTAGAAATGGGATGTGGAAGGGCGTTTCCAGGGGCAGCCACAAGGCCTGTAAGTTCAACTTGAGAGACTGGGGTTACAGACAACAGTGGCCTACAGGGCATGTCCCTTTGTTCTACCTCTGGGAGCTGCGAAGGCAAGCTGGTCTCCTGGGAGGAGGTGAAAGGTCTGAGGATGCTTTCTGTCTCCTCTTGGCTAACTGTGCACAATGAGACATTATTCTCCAAGGAAGACAGAGAGAAGTGATTGTGGGGAAGCAGAAGGGACTCAAAACCCATGCCCCAAAGCTGGCCAGCTCTGAGCAAAGGGAAGGCAATGAACTTGGCTCCATTACAACCTTCAGACAAGGTGAGACTCAGCCATTGGTGAGTGTGGCGGGGCCTTTGAGGAAGCAGCTTTGTTCCCTTCCTCTCCAAGGACCAGGATTGGAAGTCCCAGAGCCAATTCAGCTCAGGGAACTCCAGCACAGTCTCCGAGGGGAAAAGAATGGCCACATGCAGACAGGGCAGGACCCACACTGACCTGCGCTCTCTTCCTAGAGGGGTGACTAAAGATGTAAGAAAGAAAAAATGCACACCATAAACAAAACTAAAAGGTAGACAACAGTCCTGCAGTATCCTCCATAACCCTGCCACTATAAACAACTCAAAATGCTGAATAAAATATTTTTTTAAAAAAATTTCTAAAAGCACTGCTGAGCTGGCAAGTAAGTAAAGAATCAAATCTGAGGCCAAAAATGAACCATGACTAGGAATCCAGAGAAGTGAGCTAATGTTGAGGCTGGCAGCTGCCCTGGAGGCACCTGTTCAACATTTGTGACCTTGAATTTCTGTTCTGATGGCTGCCAATAATCAGGAGATGGGAGCCACGATTCTCAAGGAGGGAATCCAACAGGAAACCACTGTGTAAAGCTGGGACTTTACACAGCTATGCCTTGGGTGTAAGGCAAATAGAAACAAACCGGCCCCGCAGAAGGGCACAGCAAGGAAACCTGGCCCTTCGATCTTGGTTTCAAGTGAAAGAAAAAACAAATCTCACCCGAGTATATATAACCATAAAGCTAGCCCTCGTATGGGTGTGCTGTATGTCACATTACCTCTGTGGTTTAAACTGAGGATGTATTTACGAGTGGTCCTGAATCCTGGGAATGTACTAAAACCCACCGAATTGTATACTTTCAAAGGGTAAACTTTATGGCATGTAAATCAGGGACCTCCAAACCCAGGACATGGACTGGTAGCGGTCCACGGGCTATTAGGAACCAGGCTGCACAGGAGGAGGTGAGCAGTGGGCGAGCGAGCATTACCGCCTTAGCTCCGCCTCAGCTCCGCCTCCTGACAGATCAGCAGTGGTATCAGATTCTCAAAGGAGCAAGAACATTATTGTGAACTGCGCATGTGCGAAAGATCTAGGTTGCATGCTCCGTATGAGAATCTAATGCCTGATATGATCTGAGGTGGAAGAGTTTCATCCCAACCCCCGGCCCACCCCACCCCGCCCTATCCGTGGAAAAATTGTCTTCCATGAAACCAGTCCCTGGTGCCAAAAAGGTTGGGGACCACTGATGTAAATTATATCTCCAATACACACACATCCTGTTAATAATGGGGCAGGGGCGGTCCTGATGGATAGTGCCTCCAGGTACCTGTATTGTGTAGACACAAATACAAATGCTCTCTAGATAAACATATCTTCAAACCAGTTTTTGTCATTTATTGATAACATTCTAAGGAATAAGAAACCACAGTCAAAAATCACAAAATACATGAGAAAACGAGGCATCCATGAGGAAACAAGACATCCACACCTCTTTGTCTGGTAATTCTAGTAGTTGAAGTCTTTGCTTGTTAAACAATCGCCAACAAATTAGAGAAGCAAAGACTTCAAATGCTAGAATTACCAGACAAAGAAGTATACAAAATTACATTAGAAAAAAAAAATTTTAAAAAGAGACTATAAATAATAACCCAAAATATTTGAAAGAAAG
Source organism: Pan paniscus (assembly GCF_029289425.2). Classification (NCBI taxonomy): domain Eukaryota; kingdom Metazoa; phylum Chordata; class Mammalia; order Primates; family Hominidae; genus Pan; species Pan paniscus. Next base: position 123,030,049 of record NC_085926.1, read on the forward strand.
CTAGATGGAAATTCTAGAAATAAAAAAAGTAATAATTGAAAATTTAAAAACTCAACAGCAGATTAGATATGGCCAAAGTGAGAATTAGAAAATAATTATAATTCACTAGGCATGGTGGCTCATGCCTGTAATTCTAGCACTTTGGGAGACCAAGGCAGGAGGATCACTTGAGCCCACGAGTTCAAGACCAGCCTGGGCAACATAGTGAGACCTTGTCTCTACAAAAAAATAAACAAAATTAGCTGGGTGTGGTGGTGCATACCGGTGGTCCCAGCTACTTGGAAGGCTGAGGTGGAAGGACTGCTTGAGCCCGAGACACGGAGGTTGCAGTGAGCTGTGATTGTGCCACTGCACTCCAGCTTGGACAACAGAGTGAGACCATCTCAAAAGAAAAAAAAATGAATTAGAAAATAAATGATAACAGAATGCCCAAAATGAGATTAAAAAACAGAAAATATGAAAAAGAGGTTAAGAGACAAAAAGAGTGAGAAAGTCCAACACACAACTGATTGGAGTTTAGGAGGAGAAAACAGAGAAAGTAGAAGTGAAAATATTTATTTAATTTTTATTTTTTTATTTGAGACAGAGTCTCACTCTGTCACCCAGGCTGGAGTACATCTCAGCTCACTGCAGCCTCCACATCCTGGGTTCAAGCAATTCTCATGCCTCAGCCTCCTGAGTAGCTGGGATTAGAGGTGTGCCACCACACCTGGTTAAATTTTTTTGTATTTTTAGTAGAGATGGGGTTTCACCCTGTTGCCCAGGCTGGTCTCAAACTCCTGACCTCAGGTGATCTGCCCACCTCAGCCTCACAAAGTGTGGGGCTTACAGAAGTGGTAATATTTTAAAAGGTAATGGCTGGAAAATTTCCCAAACTAATGAGAACTATAAATCTTCATTCTAAGGAGGCTCCTTAGAGTAAATTAAAAACGAAACATGTACCTCTATCATAGTGAAACTGCACAAAAACCACAGACTAAGAGTAGGTCTTAAAAGCAACCAGAGGGGAAAAAAATGGCAAATCATCTATACAAGGTGACAATTACAGCTGATTTCTCAACAGTGACAATGGAAGCCAAAAGACAGTGGATAAATATTTTCAACGTGCTGAGAGAGAAAACTATAATCGTATATTCAGCAAAGCTATCTTTGAGAAACATCTTCAGACTATCAAATAAAAACACGTTCAGTCAAAATTGAGTTTTTCAACCATTTCTACTACAGTAAATTATAACAAATTTCTTTCAAGCAGAAGAAAAACAATTCTTAATGAAAGATATCAGATGCAAAGCAATATAATGAGCAAAAAAATACATGTGTGAATAAATCTAAAGGAACACTGAATTTATGAAATAATAACAATAATTTCTCATTTGTGAAATTAATAAAACAAGTCAGATCAAATCCTGGATAACAATAGTTCATAAGTCTGGCATGGGATAATTAGAATCATGTTGCATAGCAGAAGCGTAACTTTGAGTTCTGTGAAAAATGCATTTAAAATACCTCTCTAAAGAACAGAAATAGAGGCCTGGCATGGTGGCTCATGTCTGTAATCTCAGCATTTTGGGAGGCTGAAGTGGGAGGATTACTTGAGGCCAGCCTGGGCCTCAAGTAGAGATTCTGTCTCTACAAAATAAAAAAAAATTAACCAGGCATGGTGGCACATGCCTGTAGTTGCAGCTACTTGGGAGGCTAGGGTGGGAGGACTGCTTGAGCCTAGGAGGTCAAGGCTGCAGTGAGCTATGATGGTGCCACTGCACTCTAGCCTGGATGACAAAGCAAGACCCTGTCTCAAAAAAAAAAAAAAAAAAAGAAAAGAAAAGAAATGGAGTGTGTCACTTCCAAACTGGCAGAGCTTGGAATGATACAAAATTGTCATAGAGAGAAATCAGTGAATACTGTCTAAAACCAAAATTAAAAAAAAAATCAATAAATAGCAACATAAGCAGGTTAGAGATATGGAAAAAATTACTAAGATAATCAGTTAAAAGGGTTGAGAATGGTTAATTCTGGGGAACAGAAAATGATGATAATAGGAGTGGTCAGAGTTTTTATTACAGTCTTATACAATCTATTTGATTTTCAAACTATGTATAAGTCTGATAAAAATAAAAGGTATATTTGCAAAAAGTTGAATGACAAATAAGGGTAAATGTCTGCAGTGCCTGATAAAAATGTTTAGCATCCTTAACACATAAAGAACTTTTTCAAATCCCTAAGATGTACCCCTCGTAGACAAAGAACATGAATGTGCAATTCACAAAAGGAAATATATAAGTGGAGAATAAATACATGAAAGCATTGTTGAAAAGCATGGAAATACAAACCCAAACTAGAAAAGACCTTTAACATTACTTGTGTATTTTTGTGTATCAAATTGGCAAAGACTTAAGAATAATATCTAATGTCATCACAGGTACTTTCATATGATATTGGTAAAAATACAATTAACACAGTCCTTTTGGTGAGGAATTTGGCAATCCATTGCAAAAGCATTAAAAATAGGCATATATTTTGGCCCAAGAATTCCATTTCTGGAAACCAGTTCTAAGGAAATTATTAGGAAGTGTGCAAAGTTTTGGGTATAAGGAAGTTTATCACAGAATTGTTTATAATAATGAAAAGTGGAAACAACCTAAATTTCTACAATAGGGAGGTGGTTAACTTAATTATGAGATAACATTTTAAAGGATTGACGAAAATACATTGTTGATACAGTTTTTCTTATGTATTATGCTCACACTATACTGTCAAATGCAAACATAAATTATAAAATAGTATGTATCATATGATTCCATGTTATTAAAAATATATCTATGACAAATTGTCTCCTAAGAAAAAGAACAAAAATGGTTGGTATCTTGATAAAAGGATCCCAGGTCTACGGACCTGGAGAAGCCACTTAGGAATGGGCTTTCTGGGGTCCCCAGATGGCCTCCTAAGGTAGGTGAAGTCTGTAGACCTTTAATAGAAAGTTGGCTCATGCAACTTGCTACTAACAAAGTGTGTAGGTAGGAGTTCCAGTGACATTTCTGAAACATAACGTAAGCATGTGAGTGGCTTTTGATGGCATAGCTGAAAGACTGATGAGTTTCCTTGTGCCTCAGCTGCTCTGCCCCTGGATGCCTAACTACTTTCAGTAACAGTCATGGCCATAACTGGTAGCCCATGACCACCTCTGCAGAGCAGCTAGACACCAAATACACCCTTGGTTAGTGCAGCCACTGCTGGGCCCTGCTGGCCCCAAAGAGCTGCCTTCTGTGGTTACACCTCCACTTCTCCTTAGTCAGCGGGTACCAAAGTCGCCTGCACTGGTGAGAAACTACTGCTTTCCGTGTCTCTAGAAATTCAATTCTTAATAAGAGAGGCAGTGGGGGAATGCACAGACTGTGGTTCAAGTCAGACCATGTAGGTTAGACTTCTGGCTCCACCTCTTTCATACCCTATGATCTTAAGTGAGATCCTTAATTGCTTCATGCCCCAGCTTGCCTTCTGTAAAATGAGGATATTAACAGTATCTCCCTCACTGGGTTGTTGTGAAAACCAATGGAATGTAGACATGTAAGAGCTTAGAAAGAGTGCCTGGTACACAGTGAATGCTACATATGTCATAGCTATTAAATGGATTTAGAGTTGTCAACTTTTAAGAAATAGATTTGGGTGGATGACCTTGGCAGGCACTGCTAATCAATCAAAGCTCAGTGTCCTAACCCTTCTTCAGGTAGTGGACCACAGCCCATACCAGAGCGGCCCCAGGCTCCCAAGCCCTCTTGGAAGCTAGGAATCCACTCTGACAAAAGCACTGAGGCTAGACAAATGGCTGCAGGAACAGTTTGGGCCTTGCTGAATTCCACTCCACGACACCTCTCCTAGGAGGTATAGGGAGAGCTTAGGACGCACAGGGTGAGACCTGGGACCACCTCCAGCACAGCAAGCTCTTGAAGTCACTGGCCTGGTACCCCAAAAGAACAATATCCCACTGTCCCCTATTGAACTCCGGGTACCCCTCTATCTCTCTTATTGCCTACTAACTCTTCCTTGGAAAGGGATTAATAAACCACACAGCTGGAGCAGGCAACACCCCCAGCCCACCCCTACTGCCACTGGAGGTCTTGTTTGACTGTGAACATCCAAGCGCTTTACACCATTCCAGGTGGCATCTCAGTGGGGACAATGGGTCAAATGCTAAAATATGTACTGAAGTCCAATGGCTGATCCTTTCTGAAGCCCTGAGTTCATCAGGGCCACTGTGGATGAATTCTGTTTAGGGCATGGCTCCCTATTCAGCACCTGTGTACACCCTGAGTAGGAGAGTAATTTGGAATAAACCTGCCACATGGAGGGCGAGGTGTCAAAGAACCTGCTCTTATTCTTGGTGGAGAAGAGAAACGGCCCTGGAGAAATGGAAAGGAGACGGGATTCCTCAAGCTTCAGAGCCTGGGCGCAATGAAGTCAGGAGTAAGGAGAAGAGGCTGTGCCCCCTCAGACATTCATGGGCTGGGAGGGGGCACCCTGGAGGCTCAGTAGGCTGGTGCTGTGCACCTCACCCAGGCCAGCTTCGCAGATGGTCAGAGATAATCATTCAAACCCCATTCACACCAACCCTCCTCATATTGGAGATTAGACATCCCATTTCTCAGGTATCTTTTGAGCTGAAAATACCATCCTTCCCTCTGTACTTTGCCCCCTGTGCTGGGCCATAACTTTCCCTTGTACCATGAATGGAGATTAAATTAACAAGAGCGTTTTATTGCTTGCTTTGCCTGTTTTTTTTTCCTCCTAATTGACAACTTCCACTTCTGTAGCATCTTAATGTTCCAAAACATCTGTTTGTGAACCAGCATCATCAGGGATGCTAGCAAAGCCCAAGAATAGGATTTCCTAATTAGCAGCTGCTACAGAGTCAACTCCTTGCCACCCACCACTCCCTGCCAGTGATTTGGGGCTTTTCAGTTTGCATTGTTTCTGAGCAGTGGAGTGAGTAGGAGAATACAGGGAGTGTGCTGTGTTATCCAAAGAGGTAATTTCCTCCTGGAGGGTCCACCCCACCCCCACACCTCAGCCTCAACCCCCGCAGCGGGCCAAATGACAAGCGCTGCCAGCTACAAGCTTCTGGGGCACACAATTGAAGAACAAGCCCTTTATTTTCTTTTCCCTCCATTTGGATTCAGATTTCACTAATATCTATTTAGGGCTTACCACGTGCTAAACATTTTCACATGCATTATCTCATTAATACCCTGTCAAGCGGGTATTATTATCCTCATATAGCACATGGGGAAACTGAGGGTCAGAAAGATTAAGTGATTGTTCCAGGTCACGCACTCAATAGCAGTACAGACACAGTCTGAACCTAGGGCTCATTCCATCACACTCCAGCTTATTCCATGAGGCTTTAAGGCACTGGCCAGAAGAACAGAGCCAAAAAAAAAAAACAACAAAAAAAAAACAAGTCCCCCACAAAAAGCCAAACTGCAGCTTGAAACACAACTGTGCTGACCTTGTTTCTCTCTAAGAGGAATGAAATGGTGCCTATCACACGGGCTTTGGAATCAGACAGACTTGATTTGACAACAGCTGCACATTATTAGCTGGAAGACTGAGCAAGAGGACTTCTAGATCAGCTTCTAACTCAGAGAGGATTTTTACGCATAACGAAAAGAATAAGAGAGAAAGAGTGGAGCCATAACGGAGAATGAGCTTGAGGAACAAGAAAAGTCTGTTTTTGATATGTGACGTTTGGGGTGATGTTACAACTTCCAAGGGAAAATGTCTGGCAGACAGTTAAAGATTTGGGACTGTTGATTAGGAGAAAGGACAGGATATGACATACGAAGGGAAAAATCAAGGATCAAGGACTGATTCCCGGGAAAACTTAAATGTAGAGACAGGAGAAGAGCCAGTGACAGAGACGCAGATGACAAGGGAAGGATAGGATGAAATTAAAGGTAGGAGCCAGTGAAGAGGAACGCAATGAGACCAGCCCTACAGAAAGTCCCTAGGTCTTTCTAGGGTGTCGCCTGGTAGAAGAAAGATGAGGGTCATATTGCTCAAAAGGGAGCGGTTCCAGAACAGTAAGACACTGATGCCCAGCTGTGGAATTGCCCGTTCCTGCCTCCCCGGTAGAGCATTCCTGGGATCCTCAATTTGGGGACTGGTGGACCACAATCAAATGAAAATATAACATTGTCTTAGATACCAGCAATGGATCCTTATACCTATGAGAGTGGGTTTCTTTGTCATTTTAAAACATTTTCCTAAAATTTAATTGTTCACACAGGGAGGGGAGAAAACAGACTTTTTTTTTTTTTAAAGGACTTTTAGCACCCTCCTTTAAAATTCCCCTTTGAGTATGATGGACGGCCACAGACTGAAGAGGGGCAGACTACTGTTCACAGGTCCTTTCCAGGAGAATGAATCTGTGCTTCTCTTCCCACAGATCAAATTAAGAAAAAAATTCCCATGCATTTTACAATCGACAAACCACTTTTCACAGGATAATTTCATGGCCTAAATTATCCCTTTAGATTCTGACCCTCTGAGCGGCAGGCAGGAGGGTAATTCTTGCCCTATTTTACAGAAGTGGAGACTGAGGCTCAGTACAGAAGTCAACTGCCCAGGTTAACCCAGAAAATAGGTGGCAGAGCAGAGACTAGAGCCCAGCTCCTTCATTCCAGTGTCTTTCCTAACTGACCACTTTCAAATGAAAACCAGTGAAGATTGAGCAGAGAGAAGCTCTTGCTAAACTGATTTCCGGCGTGTGGCAAGCTCTACTGACTAGCATCCATACTGCTTTACATCCTTCATTCTGGCCAAAGTTACCTGGATTGTCTCTGGTGCCCCCATCCCTCTCCAAAGGTGACCACTACCCTTAGGGACCATAGCAACCAACTAACCTGACCTTCACAGGACTGAGGTCCAAGAGGTATAGTAACAGTTTCAAATCTGCAATACACCAATGAGTAGCATTTATAAATTCAAAAAATATTTACTTTCATACCCATTAGGAAGGCTATTATCAAAAAGGAAGGATGGAAAAGAAATGCTGGCAAGGATATAGAGAACTCAGAACACTCCCGCAGTGCTGGTGGGAATGTAAGATGGTGCAGCCACTGTGGAAAACAGTATGGCAGTTCCTCAAAACCTTAAGAGTTATGAGTTGATCCAGCAATCCCACTTCTGGGTCTATATCCAAAAGAACAGAAAGCAGGAACTCAAACAGACACTTATGCACCCATTTTCATAGCAGGATTATTCACAACAGCTAAAAGATGAAAGCAACCCAGCTGTCTATCAGTAGATGAAAGGATAAACAAAATGTGGTATATACGTACAATGGGATATTATTCAGCCTTCAAAATGAGGGAAATTCTAACACATGCTACAACATGGGTAAACCCTAAAAACATGATGGTAAGTGAAATAAGCCAGCCACAAAAGGACAAATATTACATGATTCCACTTTCATGAGGTATCAAGAATAGGCAAAACCACAGAGACAGAAAGCGGAATAAAGGTTATCAGGGGCTGGAAGCAGGGAGGAACAAGAAGTTATTATTTAATGAGTTTCTATTTGGGATGATGAAAAATTTCAGTAAACAGATGGTGATGATGATTGCAACAACATTGTGATTGTACTCAATGCCACTGAACTGTATACTTAAAAATGGTTAAAATGGTAAATTTTATGTTATGCATACTTTACTACAATAAGAAATGTATGTATTTACTAGGCCAAGCGCAGTGGCTCATGCCTGTAATCCCAGCAATTTGGGAGGCTGAGGCGGGTGGATCACTTGAGGTTAGGAGTTCGAGACCAGCCTGGCCAACATGGCAAAACCCTGTCTGTATTAAAACTACAAAAATTAGCCAGGCATGGTGGCACATGTCTGTAATCTCAGCTACTCAGGAGGCTGAGGTACAAGAATTACTTGAACCTGGGAGGCAGAGGTTTCAGTGAGCCAAGATCATGCCACTGCACTCCAGCCTGGGTGACAGAGCAAGACTCTGTCTCAAAAAAAAATAAAAATAAAAAAGTATGTATTTACTGAGCACCAACCATAAGCAAGACACTGTGAGGATTACACGGATGAATCAGGTATAGAATCTACCTCAAGGAGTTCCAGGAGAGCTGGACCATGTTAATAAGTCCCTATGATGCTTCTGGGGTGTGAGAAAGGGCCCCCCAGGGGTAGACACTGAGACTGTGCCTGGGAGTTTGGAAGGGGCAAGGTTAGGATTAGAAACTCATCCTTCCTTCCATGGCTGCCAGTCCCAGTCCCCTTCAGATAGCAGGGGCCCTTCCCCTGCAGGCCCTCTTTGCCTCATACCTTCCCCCAAGGGGTCCTCCGGATGAGGGGGATTTCAGGCCGGTGGCCAGCAGCGGGATATTCTGGGACATGCAAGAACCTTGGGGGCCTGTGGGAAGGTGGCTGCAGCCTCCCCAGAAAAGCAGCCGCCCACTCAGCGAGGCCACTCTGGGCTGTGTTTTGAAATGCTGCTGCGGATGTAATGATTTTGGGTGGAGGACGTTTAGAAGCCAAATGAGTTTGTGTGAACAAAAGACTCAGCCCTCGATCTGGACTGTCCAGGGCTCTCAGGGAGTTTCATTTCCTTCCTTGTTCTTGCTCTGAAAGAAGCAGCCCTAAGAAAAATCAAGCACGTTGGAAAGTGCTGGACATGAGATTTGACGATCAGATTTTTAAAACGCTTCCCCTGCAAGCGCTCTAGCGATGAAGAAAGTAAAATCTACCTCCCCTCCCTGTAAGGGGTCGGCTCTTGTTCAGCTGAGCATTCTCTCCGGGTGACAGACGTCTGCTGGACTGAACCCAGACCCAGGGGAGGCCTGGCCTGGAGCTCCCAAGTCAGGGTCAGCCTTCCAGAAATAGAACTGGCTCTGAGGTGGCCTCGGGCATGAAGGAGGGATACAGCCTATCCCAGCAGGAGTGAAAGATGAAGGACCTTGGAGTGACCTCAAGCTCTTTGCTTTAAAAAGAATTCTATAGGTTTTTTTTTTTTTTTCCAAGGCCTTGAGGAAAAGTCCTAGGGTCAAAGGTCAGAAGATTCCCAGTTGGTTAAATAACTGAACAAAAAGGCTTTCTGCAGGGAGGAAAGGGGGTCTACCTTGTTTCTAGGGGCACCTTCCTTGCTGCCTCCATTTTCTTTGCCCCTCTCATCCTTTGACAAATAAACATCCAACACAGTGGCTGAAGAGGAGGCTCTTTGGTAAAGGGGGAGTTTCTAGAAAGAAGTTGAAGCTGGTAGCTCCCAGTCCCCTCTGGACGCGAAGGCCAAGGGTGCCAGCGGGGTGGTGCGGGCCTCCGGGTCTCCTGTGTTGTCACCGTCACATTTGATCACACCCAGAGAGGAAGCTGGGTGGCAGGGCTCCACCAAAGGAGACCTGCCAGGTTAGCGAAACAATAAAAAGGCAAGGAAAAACATCCTGGTTCCGAGGAGGAAGAGGGGGGAGAGGCGGGCGCAGGAGGGGCGGGAGGAAACGGGCCTGCTCCCAGGGGTGTGTACACCGGGCAGCCCGGCCTGGGCCCGGGCCCCGGTGTCCACACAGCTGGCGGCTGACTTTCAGAAGCTCTGCAGTTAATTTACTCGATAGACCTCGGTGAAGTGGCCCAGGACTCTGAGGAAATCATAGAAACATCATTTGTCTGGAGCGTTGACGACTGCTAGAAAATGGAGCCGTGGAGTGATGTTTCAGCACCAAGGGCTCTGAGGCCTGTGCTGGCTGATGGGAGGGAGCTCCAGGGCCTCTGAGGGGAGAAGCTAAAATCTAGTTAAGGGAGAAATGTAAAGTCTGCTAATGCGTTTTGTAAATCAAGATTAGGAAACCTGACATTCTATTCAAATATAACCAGTATTTTAAAAAATCAGTTGTATGCCATAGCCATTTAAGAAAGATAGAACAGAGAAAGAGGAAGAAAGGAAGGGGGCTGAAAAGAGAAATAAGACAAAAAGAAATAAAGTTAAGGAATTTTTTCAAAAGACATACCAGAGCAGGACAATAGTAACGATTATTATTGTTATATTGCAGCCAAAACGTAGGTAGCATCCACTCCATGCCAGCCACTGTGCTAAGCATTTCACACAGACTGTCTCAATCCATCCTCACGACAGCCTTATGAGGTCCTCCCGTTATTATCCCTACTTTTCTGATAAGGAAACTGAGGTGTAGTGAGATTAAGTAATTTGTCCAAGGTTACACAGCAAATAGTAAAACTGGATCCAAACCCAGGTCCGTCTGACTGCAATGAAAATCCAGTTTAAAAAAATACAGAAATAGAGAAAGAATGAAATAAGAAAGAGTAAAACTAAGACTGAGCGCTCCAGAGAAAGGGTAACATGTACTGAAAGCAAAAGCCAGAAAGGACAGAGCTAGGCTTCCTCCTTGTGGGCTTCGGGGATGTCTCACTAAGGACACTGGGATCCAAACTGCAATTTCCTGACACAAACAGGGATATGATATCTTGATGTCCTATGTAACTCACTGTCCAAATGGAATTCAGCGCTCTGATATGATTTAGAAGAAAGGGAGGAAGCAAGGATGGGAGGAAGGGAGAGAGAGGAGTCCATGCTGATTTCATGTAAGTAAGAAAAGGTGGCAAGAGACGAAGATGATGGTTTGAGTGCATTATTGGGAGATTAGTGGGACCATTAGCAAGCAAAGGGAGGTCAGGTCTTAGAGGAGGAAGAGATGATGTGTTTGCATTTATAACTGTTACCTGTTGGTTTAAAGTGAAGCTCACTAAACCTCTGTGAATGCTGGCGGATGGCTGAAGGCACAGAACTGGACTGTAGTTGGAAGCACCCACTCGGAGAAAACAGGGAACTGCCTTTGTCACGCAATTCTCTCTACCTAGACTGTCCTACTTCCTTCCCCTCGGCCTCCTGGCAAAATCAGCTCAGAGATCACCCCTTCCAAGAAGTATTCCCCAGAGACAACTCTCTCCCTCTGGACTATTTTATCTTGTTACACAATTCTAGCTTATTCTCTCGCAATCCTAGGTCTCTTATGAGAGACTGTGGCTCATAGCAGGTGCTCCATAAATGTTCACTGAACCGAGGGGGAGGCAGAAGGTCAAGGGTAGAGCTGTGAAGGACATCCCACCTGGTGGGAGGCAGAAGAGATGGGAAAGCGTTAGCCATGGCAATCACAGACAGATGACAGGACAGAGACGAACAACTGAAAAGGCTATTGAGATTTCTCAGCAATGTTCTCCCTTTCTCCAACTCCTCTCCAATTTTCCACTCATCCTTCCATGTCTACCTCTTCCTGATGCCTGACTCTCTTAGAGACATAACGCCTGATGTGTTCCCGGGAAGCATTCATGACTAACACGTACACGGCACATGCATGTTTACAAAGCGTGTCCATGTGGATCAGCTCCATTCATCCTTCCAACAACACTGAAGTCAACAAAACAGTTATCGTCTCCATTTTACATATATGGAAGCAGGTACAGAAGTTAAATGACTTGCCCAAGGTCGTGGCCAGTTCACTATATCACAACTAAAACATTGCTCTGTCCAGTTACAAGTGCTTTCACAGTCATAATTATATTTGCTCCTCCTCAAAAACCTTGTTAGGAGCAGGAAAGTCTTTATTATCCTCATTTTTAATATGAGGAAATCAAGGCCTAGGGACATTAGGCAGCTATCCAATGCCACAGAGGCAGAAAGCAGAAGGGGTTAAGCACAATTCCTCCAACCCCCGCCAGAGCTCCACGGCATCTCTCCCCAACTCTGCCAGCAGCTACAGCCAGTAGCACTCCATTACCATAAAGCATGACTGTACTAGAAATAATCCCTAACAAACCACAAGAATTCCCCTACCCAAGTGAGTATGGTCCTCTTCAAAGAGGTCCCAATAAGACAATACTTATTCCATCAATACTGTTATTGCTCAAACCATTTTCTAAAATTTGCTACTTTTCTTTTTTCATATATATGTATATGTATATATATATACACATACACACACACACACACACACACACATATATATATATATATTTTTTAATTATACAGATGAGGTCTCACTATGTTGCCTAGGCTGGTCTTGAATGCCTGGCCTCAAGCAATTCTCCTGCCTCAGCTCCCAAAGTGCTGGGTTTACAAGTGTGAGCCACTGTGCCCGACCCAACTGGCTAGTTTTCAATAGAGCCTGCAGAATATTGTTCTCTTGAGTTTCCTGAATAATGATACATTTCCATCCCTTGATAATGATGTTGGATTATTTTGGAAACACAAAACTTCAAAGACGATCTGATGGAAGATGCAGTAGATAGAGATCTGCAACCCCATTTTCAATCCAGGAGGTTTGCTGCAAGAAACACAAGGGAGTTGCTCATGTGGCTCACACACACTCTGAAGGTGGCTCTCAACTCCTGCAAACACTTGTGAAGCACGTATTGATAACCCCCAAAGGTTCTGATTTGAAGAACACTCATTGACCACAGAGGTCCAAGTGTGACTGATTTTCAAAGGCTTCTTATTTTGTGGTCACACCTGGCATACTGCTTTTATTCAATCCTAATAGCTTTCTATGTGTTCATCTGGTCTCCTCAGATGACCATAGGTGAGGGCTGTTGCACTTGGTTTTTCTGACTTCAAATCACGAAAGTTGGCTCTTTCCTCTCCATGTTTAAGGCTAAGAAGCAAGAGAGAGTTCTAGGGATACCAAGGGGTGAGGTTGGCAGGGGTCCAACGAGGGGAAGACCAGTTAACAGAAGTCTTTGGAACATGGACTTGAACCCTAGGCAGGGAGCTTGCCCACTGTCCAGTAAAATGCCTGGAAGGCAAGGTGCGATGGGAGGGTTGCTGTCAACACAATGACCAGTGTAAATGGGCACTGGTTTCAGTAGCATCATCATTGCTAGCATTTCTAGAGCTCTCTTGCCCAGGCATCAAGCCGTCTACTTTACAGGTGTTATGCTGGACTTCTCCATTCTGAGCAGGGCTCTTTCTATTAATAGCCCATTTGACAGATGATAAACTGACCGCACAGAGAGGCTAAATAACCTACCACAGTCCTACAGCTGGCAAGTGGCACTGCTAGGGTTTGAATTGAGACTGTCTGACCCTTCCAAGCCGGGACCTCTGTGGCCTGTGACTGCAACACCAGCAGGGCTCTCGTCTACACCCTGGCAAAAGATGATCCCTGAAAAAGTCTCACCACATGGCCATAATAAAGGTCCTGGTGGCCAGGGAGGCTGCAGGAGTGAAACCCGTCCCCAAGTTGAAGCTGTTTCCATCTCCTATCACCCAGAAAAGGAAAATGGAGTGGTTTTCAATTCTAGCCCAACAGATGATAATCACTAGTCACAGCCCTGCACTAGGAACCTCCCTCCAGATGACAAGCAGGTGTCTCTCTCCTGCTTCTTGCTACTCCTTCCTCCAATTTGATTCTTCAGTTCCAAGGTGGAACTGCAGGGCCACCTGAAGAGCTTGACCTTGGCCTCTGCCCTCTTCTTGTCACTTTTCTTCCTCCCCCATCTTCATTTCCCAGCCTATCAGAGACATTAAGAAGAAACTTGTCAACTTATCAAATCCATTTCTTTGCCTTCAGCACCTTCTCTGCACAGATAGATGGGGGCTCCTGTTATTCCGGGTCTTCAGTGAGGTCAGATCCTCCCTCAAGTCCCCCGAGACATCCCAGGAATTGGGATTGCAGTCTTGTCTGCCTGCCATGCCATCTGACCTGTAAGCTTTCCTCAAAAACGTTTACATGACACGAAAGCTAGAATGAAGTTCAAGTACCTCAGAGCTAAAATATTAAGCAAAAGGAAACTGTCCATTTTTAATAGCCTCTGTAGACTTTGCAGATGGTCTTTCCAGCTCCTTAAGAGACCTTGCAACCAGAGCCCCATACCATGTGGTGGTGCAGACCCTGCTGCAGGACCCTCCATGGCACCTAGAGGAAAATCGACCTCCTTACCATGGTCCTCACGGCCCTGGGTGATCCAGACACCCTGGCCTTCCTTCTTGCCAATCCTGAGACAAGGCAAGCTGGGTCCTGCCTTAGATCATCTGCCCTGGCTGCTCCCCCTGCCTGGAAGGCTCTTGCTGCTATAGGCAGGGGGATGCCATGTGCCAAGTCTCCAAGACAGGAATGAGTTTGGCATGTATTAACAACTGTCTGGTGTAAGTGGAGAGCAGAGCAAGAGAGGGTGAGAGAGGTGGCCAGTCAGATCCTGCAGGCCTCATATTCCAATTTAGGGGGTCTGGATTTTATTCTAAGTACAACGCAAAGCTCTTTGAGGGTGTTAAGCCTCCGAGTAAGGTGACCTGAGTTACATTTTAAGAAGATCACTCTGGCTTCTGTGAGTACAGATTAGAGAGAGAGCATAAGTGGATGCAAACAACAGAAAAGAGCAGTGGGGAGGAAGAGAGCAGATTCACCATGTATTCTGGAAGGATCACCTGGAATTGCCAAAAAAGAATCACGGTAGTGGGTGAGGAAGGGAGAGGAATGGAGGGTGACTTCTAGGCTTCTAGCTTAAGGAACTAGGTGCATATTGTTGCTAACTGCCGACACGGGAAGAGGCAGGAGTTGACACAGGGTTAGGGGATGAGAATCAAGGATTCTGATTCTCTCTGATTTTCCTCTTTTATTTCACCATCAAACTTTGCCACAGACAGGCCTTCCATGCCTATAATATGGTAGGCAGGCTTCTTCCTGCACTTTTAGGAGTCCCACTAAACAGTTCAGAATGGAGGCCAGAGGCCTTTCCCCAGACCTCATTCTCCCCAGGCTCCCTCTGCCTTTTAACTTGGATAGTTTCCAGATGAGAGGACAAATCAGACAGAAAGCAGAAATATGTTAACTTACATGGACCTTCACAGACCTCCACATATGATGCATAAACCATGCTACATTCAGATTATCTGCCAATCCACAACCAACCTGCAAGCCACCCCCACCTCTCATTGCGCCCTCATGCCGGGCTGGCATCCCTTCCTCCCCACCATCCATACTGGATATTCTCCACCTGACTGGAGCTGATTTCCTCTTCCTCTGTGGCTTTAACTACTGCCCCTCAGGGCTGAATCTGGCCCCGGCCTCCCTCTAGTTCAGTTCCACATTCTCAACCATCCACAGAATACTTCCAAGGGGACATGCAGTCTTTACACTGAACGGCTGAAACTGAAGGAGCCCCTTTAAAAGCAAAGAGCTCCTCTCCATTCTGTCCCGTCATCCCCGTGGCCAGGCAGTCTAGTACTCCAGCCTTACTCTTTTAAGTGGCCTTTGCATCTCTCCCTTTCAATTTCCACTACCTCCACTCTAACCCATGCTCTGTCCTCAGTCTTTCCTCCCAACACATCAATACGATGCCCACCAGCATTCCAGTGTCTCTTAAACAACTACGGGGCTGTAGTGAGGGCAGATATGTATGTGGTTCATCTATGAGGCCCCAGCTCCAAGCAGAAATGAACAAGCTAATTATGCTTTCCCTGTTCAGAAGCCATCAGGGGCTCCTTGGTATGGATGGGATGAAAACAAACACCTTAACAGGCCTCTAAAGCCCTCCACAATCAGGTCTAATCCTCCTTTCCAGTCTTGTCTTCAATGACTAGTTGATTTGGGAGCCTAACTGGCCTCTTCAAGTCCTTTTCTCCAGCCTTACTGACTGTTGATCACCTCCATTTTGAAAAGTCTTGGGCTTTTCAATATTTGGGATTTTGTGGATGCCATTCGTCCACCACCTCTCTTTTTTTTTTTTTTTTTGAGATGAAGTCTCACTTTGTTGCCCAAGCTAGAGTGTAGTGGTGCACTCTCGGCTAACTGCAACCTCCGGCTCCTAGGTTCAAGCAATTCTTATGCCTCAGCCTCCTGAGTAGCTGGGATTACAGGCACATGCCACCATGCCCAGCTAATTTTTGTATTTTGAGTAGAGACAGGGTTTCATCATGTTGGCCAGGCTGGTCTGGAACTCCTGACCTCAAGTGATCCACCTGCCTTGGCCTCCCAAAGTGCTGAGATTACAGGTGTGAGCCATCGTGCCCAGCCCATCGTCCACCTCTCTGTCTATCCACATCCCAGTCAACTTTCAAAGTTAAATCAACTCCCCCCTTTCCCACTGAAGTCTCCCTGGACTATCCAGCCCCCAGTGGTCTCCACGTCTGCATGCAGCAGCCCATTTCCACCCTCACCATTCCTTTGGTCAGTATGATCTCCTGTGGCATTTCTTCAGTTGTGAATCACTCATGCATCGTTATTTCGCTTTTTACAATCTTGATGTGTGTGCTCCAACAAGACTGAATGTTCCCTGGGGGCATCACAGACATGCACTGCAACCTCATCACCTCGCATGGCTCTTCCACATAGCAAGGCTTCTGTAAATATATCTTGATTTACAAATCAGTCCAATGTGACACAAATAGAGGCATCTGCTACACTCCAACAAAAGAAGAGTGAAAAAACAGGATAGAAACGTCTTTGTTTCTGTCTATGCCCGATGAATGGTGAGTGGGTAGAAGAGAGCATAGATGTTCAAATGAAAGCAATTTGACAGCATCTGCATGGAGTACCATTTAACCTCACCTCCTACTGGGCAGGTATTCATAACAACTGCCTCACAATGTCAGCCACTGCTCCACGTTCCCAGGAGAGGGCCCATTAAGAAAGTCACCAATTCATTTCAGCTTGGCTTATAATTAATGCAGCAACCTCTGGCATCCATAACCTACGGATTGGCATATGAGTAGGGCATAATTTACAATCTCTATATAAAATGTCATTTTAAAGACTTGTGGTCTTGTCTCAGGTAATTTCAAACAAAATTTTTAAAAAATTTTTACTCAATAGGTGTCCTCATTGCCACTGCCATCTCCTCATATTTTCCCCACGCCAATGCTGGCCCCTAATCTCTACAAAAAAGCAAGAGCAAGGAATGGAGGGAGGGAGGAAGAAGAATGATGAGCAGGAGAGGATCTTAGAGATCTAGGACAAGTGGTACCCCATTTTACAGATGAGAAAACTGAGACCTCCTGATATTGTGGGACAAGCACATGGATTTGGTCAAAATCTATTAAAATCCTGCCGCCTCCATTTACCGTGTGATCTAACCTCTCCAGGCTACTGTTTCCAGAACTGTAAAAGGCAAATAACATCCCTCGCGGGCTTGTTTTGAGGGTTAAATGGATAAGGAGTGTGAAGGCGCCGACCACACATAGGTGCTCAAAGGCCAGGGAGTCAAAAGTCAGACCCCAAAACTAGTTTCCTTCCTTGTTGCCTCCCCAGGATTCTTGGAAGAGAACATTTACTGCAGCTGAAACCTCCCATTCATACAAAAAGGACGCTGGAGACAGAGGGAAGCCACTGAAGAAGGCAGTAAGTGGCTCACAAAACCACAACTGCCATCTGTTCTTTGCTTTCTTTCTGAGTGTCTCTGGACAAGGACAAGTTAAATTCAGGAACAGTGTTTTCAGCCAGCTGGGCAGGGCTGCTGGAAGGCAGGAGGGATCCCCAGGAGGGCAGAGGCTCCTTCCCCAGCCTCCAGGACAAGGATGCAGAAACTGCCCAGCTGGGCAGCAAATACCTTTCAGTCTCCCTCAGTCCACACCATTCGGGTCTCTGGCAAAACATAACAGTTCAGCATGTGCACACAGGCTGAGGAAAGCAATAAAAGGGTTCTTGCAAGGCAAAAAGGATGTGGCTTTTAAACACTCATGCATCACGGAGAGTCCCTTGCCCCCTCCTGCCTCCCCCCCTTCTATTTGGGACACCCTCCATCAAAGCAAACAGGCTTCTCAGGAATCCCCACTACCACCACCCCCAAGCCTCCGCCAGGAGTGAGGTAGCCGCCTTCTGGAGGGAAGCCACTCTCCCTTCCCTGAGGGGCTGCCTCTTGCCCGCTGCACCTTGTAATGGTTCTCCCAGCAGCCAAGCTAAATGACGAAGTTGGCCCACAAAGTTAGAGCAATTCAGGCGACAGCTATTTAACAGCTCAGAAGGGGCTCAGCTCAAAGCGCTTCCTTTCCTCCAGGGAGCTGCATTTTTCTAAGATTATTATTTCTTGGGCTGGCTGCTCAGCTACTCAGCGTCATTTCCCCTTTGGGTGGGAAAGTTCTTTCCTTCTGCATTGATTTTCATTATGATTTAAGCCTTCTCTCCCTCTCATCTGCAGATCTCACAATTAAAGCATAGCATATGGATCACAAAATTAAGGCATATAAACTTTGCATTCAGCTTAGAACTGTGGCTCGGAAGTCCTGAGTGGTAGAAAAACACACGCAGAAAAAGAAAACCTCTAGGTCTCAGCATCTTGTCACCACTGGCTGAAACACCAGCAATAAACATCAGCTGAACAGCCAGCAGGGTGACAGGTGGGCGCAAAAGCTTAACAATGGCTATATAAACAGGGAGCTGCTCTCCAGGGACTTACAGTCTAATACAGGCAAACAATCCACATAATGGAATGCAAACACGGTTACTCAGCAGTGAGAAGCTGAACTCTGCCAGGAAGAGAAGAGCTGGAAATGGCCCACAGGGAAGAAAAGGACATCTGTGGCCCTTGCTGCTGACATCAGTGTATTTGGAAGTCCCAGGGGCCAGGCCCTGACTACCAGCATCCCCATGGCACGAAAGGCCTGCAGGCAGCTTCCCCAACAACCAAATGGAGCACGTTACTTGTAAGACTCAGGGCTTGTTAGTGACAGTAGCATGGTGCCTCCCCAAACACAAAAATGCTGAGGGAGAGCCGGGATGACCATCTGTCAGGGGTGCTGGAGAGGCAGACATTTGCATGGGACACATTGCAGACTGGAGGACCTGTGGAGGCCCTCTCAGCATTGAGACCTTGCTGCCTTGTGAAATGAGTGATAGCATCTAGTGATACATGAGGACCCATCCAAAAGGCTCCCAATCCTGGTTATCAGAAAACTCAGACTCACTGAAATCACTGAACACTGGTTTTCTTATGTGCTGTTTCTTTTTTACCCCTAAATGATACTGTTTGAGCCACTACCAGAAAAACAAGCACAGTTCATGCCTAGATCCTTGGCCATATGAGTAGCTTCTAGCAGCTTCAACAGGTGTTCATTTCATCTCTTCTAATCGCACCTTCCTAACATCCCTTCAGAAATTGGGCCTTTGAGCCACTGAAGAGGAGGCACTCCTTGCGTGGTGTCTGTGGGGCACCAGGAGACCAAGAGAACCTACTTAGGTAAGAGAAGGTGTACACTATTCCAACTACTCTCTCACTGCTTTCTGGGATTCTCACATGTATTCCTTCCAGTACCTCATATACCTGAAGCCTCCATCACTCACCTCTGCAAAGGAATCAAACTGGGAAAGCCACAAAACCAAGACCAGCAGTGTTACCTGCCACACCTGTGAGGGATGTTTGGGTCACATAAGGCCCCAATTCTTACCAGCTGAGTCCTCTAAGCTAGCTGCCTCCACTGTCCCTACCTCTCTGTAATACCTGTAATACCTACCTCTCTCTAGAGATCCCGCCCCTAAGAGAAGGAAAGAGACTCATGTGCCTGCCCCATCCAGCCAGGGCCCCTGCAAGTCAGTGTCCCTCCCACCTATCCCCTAACAAGATGGAAGCCATTCAGCTAAGACAGCCTGACTACTACCCAGAGAAATCTGCCTTCGGCTCTTGGGTGTCTCCTCTGAAATGTTCTCAATTCTCTGC
Organism: Pan paniscus; assembly: GCF_029289425.2. Lineage (NCBI taxonomy): Eukaryota > Metazoa > Chordata > Mammalia > Primates > Hominidae > Pan > Pan paniscus. The sequence continues at coordinate 123,049,707 of NC_085926.1, forward strand.
AGTTCACCTTCTGTTTAGAAAAACTCACAAAATACTACACAGTGTTCCTCAGTTACTTTTCTAGTTGGAGAAAGTCGGGAAATATGTTGTTTTATGTTCTTGATTCCTTCCCGTGGAAGTTAGCAAAACAGAGTATGCTGTAAGTAATCTAAAGTCACAGTCACTCCGGGATGTGTCTCCTACACGTCTTCAGAAGCTTATCTCTCCTCTCCCTTTTCTTACTGTTCCTCGGTTTCTCAATCTTATGCCAATGATTTAAAAATTCACAAAATAAGGCATTTTGCAATAATGGGAATACTGTTGAATATGAAATTGAGTTTTTACAGGAGAACTTGATTTTTAAAAATCCAAACTTTTTCGTATTTAACTCTAAGAAGCACCTCTAGGTTGGAGGAAGCAAGCTAATTCACGTGCCCGAAAGTCTGCATGAGATGAGAAACTTAAATGAATTGTCAATTATGCAGACAAAAAACTCAACTTTCAGGGAAACTCCAAATCAATGTCCAGTGTTGCAAGCAACCCAGCTTATTTGAATAGCCCGGACAGAGCATATGCCCTGTGTCACTCACAGGAAGGCAAAGGCTAACACCACCACGTTGCTGACTTTGTTCAAAGCACTTTCCATTTATTTTTACTTTCATTTTGTCACATCATCACTAGGAGGCTAGAAGGAACAGGGATCATCACTTCCATTTCACAGATGGAGAAAGTGAGCGCAAAGAGACAGCAGTCCCAAGGTCATAATGGTATTATGGTTAGAATTCCACTCAGTATGTGGCATATTTTTCCAGATCATAAGAAAGAACTGGACACAAAGGTAGCAGGGAGAAGAGGTCAGTTCCTTCTCTCTGCGTGGGACAGGCGGTGGCTACCACGGAGCAACAGTTCATTGGGAAAGGAAAGGGGAGGGAGGAGACTCAGGGATGGTCCTGTATCAGCCTGTGCCTTGCAGGGGTCCAACCATGCAACCCCAACCGCGTTCCTTTGCTTTTAAGTCGAACCAGTAGAGCGTTTTGTTTCAAACTACGTACATCCTTTGTCCTTTACAATATCCCGTCCTAGAACCCCTTAAAAATCAGTTATTTAGATGAGAAAGTCGAGCCCTGTACCTGGAGAGGCCAGTTCTGTATAGCGGAAAAAATGAAACTGGGGACCGGCTGGCCAGATATCGGAGGTGGGAGAGATGCTTTGGAGTCTTTTTCCCTTTCCTTTCCATTTTTTTTAAAGTGGGGTGGAAGAGATACAGGGTACCCCATAGGAAATAAGTTTTCTTCCAAAGGGTTGGAGGAGAACGGGATGGTCACACCCCTCAGTCCAGCCAACTGCGAAAGCGTCCCTCCCTACCCGCCGACCCTCAGGGTCCCGCACACGCCGGGCGAGGAGCCCCCACCCTGGGTCGCGCCGCGCGGAGGGGCCTACGGCTGGGGATGCAGCCCGGGGCGCGCCCACGCCCCCAGCACAGACTGGCCAGGCGCCAGGTTCCCGGCTCTCACTCACCCGCGCTCCCGCCTCTGGGGGCCCGGCCGGAGGGTCCCCGCTGTGTCGCGGCGCCTGGCTCAGGGGCCCTGTAGCTGGGGCCGGGGGTCGCGGGCCCGCGGCGCTCCCGGGGCGGCGTGGGCGGCGGCTCGCGCTCCGGGCGGCGCTCCAGCTGCAGCTCCAGCCCCGCTCCCGCGAGGGGCGCCAGGCTCAGCGCGCGGCGAGCCGGGGAAGGCGGCGGGTCCCGCGTCCCGGGGGCCGCCGGCGGCAGCAGCAGCAGCGGCAGCAACAGCAGCAGGAGCGGCGGCGGCCACCGCGAGGCGCGCGGCGAGGCCATGGTGACGGCGCCCGCCCGCGCTCACATGCCCGGCGCGCGGGGCGAGGGCAGCGGGCAGCGGGCAGCGGGCGGCGGGGGCCGCGCGGGGCCGGGGAAGTGAGCGGAGTGAGGCTGCGAGCGCGCTCCCCGCCTCAAAAGTTGTCGGGAGCCGCGGGAGGGCTGCCGGGGGCCGGGCTGGCTGGGCGGAGGCGGCCCGCGGCGCCGCTACATGCTAATTAGCCCGGGCGGGTCGCTGGCTGGCGGGCGGCTCCTCCTCAGTTGACATCACCGGCCCCGCGCGGCGGGCCCGGGGGCGGGGAGAGGGCAGGAAGGGGGCTGGGGCCCGGCGCCTGGAGAGCGGCCCGGCCCGGGACAGCGGGATGAGGTCAGCGGAGCCACGGTGCTGCAACTTTTGTCACACACATGCTCCAGAGTCTTCTGAATCGGGCACCACTTTCCCAACTCCTTAAACGCACAAGAAGTAGGCGAAAAGCAGGTCCTGGGTAATGTGATTAGCACCAGACTAGATTATCCCAAGTGCTTTGATAGGAGAGAGAAAGGGAACGGTCCCCTGGTACCCAGCCCGCGCTGTCACCGCCCTTACTGATTTGAAGTGTCCCCACTCCCACCCCCACCTCCCCTTCTCCAGGCCCCAGGGCTGGTGATGAGCTCGTGTTTGCCAAACCTAACACCTCACCCTCCGGCCAACGCGAGAATCCGAGTATCCCCCACGCCCTCTCAAGCTTGGATGCCGTTCCCATCCGACCACTGCCTTTGGCTCACACCAGAGTTCTGCAGAGATGTCACCGCGAGGACACCCAAACAGGCTGCAGGGAAAAGAAAACTGTGAATTCAGGCAGGCTAGGGCAAACTCATCATCAGGAAAAGAACTGCAGATCGCAAATTAAACCAAATGATGCCCAGAGAACACAGAATTTTAAATGGAAACCTATGGGGAAAGATTCAAAGATTTCATGCAAACAAATTTTCTTGGTCAATAAAGTTCCATTTGTTTCCATAACCTCTCCCTCCCCAGTAAATGAATAATAAAATGTCTAAAGTTTAGGACTGTAAGCCACCTCATTAAGTGAAGAAAGAGGGGCTCAAATGGGAAAATAACTTGCTCAAGATTCTGAAGGTAGACCCGAAGACGAAATGATTGATCTGTGAATGACCATGTGATATTAATTCTGGTCTCCTAATTCAGAGTTTGCAATAATTCGCAAACGGAAACAAATAGTATTGCAACAGAAACAAATGTTGCAGCTCCTTGGGGTTCTTGCCAGTTCTGTTGGGGGCCCCTGTCTGACAATCAAATGCTCGTGAAAATATGAGTGTGCACCTCACTTTCAGGCCTGGCTCTCCATCCTATTTCTCTGCTCTTCTCTGTTTCTCTGTCTCCAGATCTCCATGACCCACCTCCAGGAGAATGAGATCGTAGTGTCCAGGGCAGCTGCAGATGGGCCTAGGCCCACTTTCTGGTGACTCAGTACAAGTGAGTCATTTGGCAAAAAAACATAAAGGAGGCTGTGTATAAACAAACTCACCTTAAATGAGAGAATGAGGAGTAAAGATTTGGTTTTATTTTGTTTTGTTTTTAAACAAACCAGCTTTCCAGGGCTCTAACACAGAACTTCCAGGTCTCTCCAAGAAAGTACCAAACAGTAATCCCCCTGAAACTGACTTGGTTTGCTCCCATGGCCTGAGCTTAACTTCTCTGGATGCTGCTCTCACATTAACAGGCAGGACTGCACAGCTGCCCAGACCCAGCCAGACAAGCCCCAACAGACTAGGACTGTGCTCAGAGGTTCTGGTCACTGCCACTCCCTCCCCTCCAAGGAGACCATGTCACATAGTACTGGTTGCACTCCCAGGCAAGCAGAAAGGTTTAAGGGTAGAATGGCCCTTACAGGCTTCTCGTGTGGATTCAGGGATCCTATGAGATAATCTGCCTTCTCTACTAAGACCCAAGGAGTAAACATGTACCTGCCACCTCCCCCCAATCCTCCCCCACCCCCCAATCCCACCCCACTTTAAGTACCACAGGTTTATCTCTCTCTAATCTTCTCTCTGCCTTCTAAGAGAAATGACCGAGTTCAGGGTAACTGTCAGCTAGAAAGGGCTTAACCAGCAGATTAGGAGAGGGACACACAGGGAGAACTTGGAAAGATTGATCAAGGTGTAGATGGATCTCAGCTCTTTTTCTTCTCCTCCTAAGGCAGAACAAGAGAAAACAGCAAGACAGCAAGAGAGAACTGGATGCAGTATAGAACCTTGGAAAGAACAGTTGACTTGGTCCTAGAGCCCTTGCTTCTTTTCTGGCCTTTACCACTGTTTAATTGTGTGATCTGGGCCATAGTTTCCAATCTCTAAAGCAAAGATGGTCCTGGATGATTGCTAAGGAGTGTTCTAGCTCTGATGTTTTAGAGTTCAGTAAAGAACTTCTGGCACAGTAGCAAGGAGGTATGAAATAGGTATCTCCCATCCAAGTACTAACCAGACTCAAGCCTGCTTAGTTTCTGAGATCAGAAAATATCAGGCACTTTTAGGGTGGTACGGCCATAGACTAAAACAGTTATCTAAGAACATTTGTAGTGTTTTCTTCCCAGGGATATGAAAATCCAGACAAGATTCTTGATCATCTCAGATAGCTTGAGAGGTCCTATCTGGAGCCAGGGTCATAAATCAGATGACTTCTCAGACCCATTCCAGCCCTGGGAATCTGTTGATCTAGGATAAAACAGGTGGGAAGACAGCCCAGAACAAATTCCAGGACTGAGTGAGTTAACAGGCATTCCTAACCTCTCCACAGGTAGGAGTGGGGGCACCCCAATGTAATTGACAGTGAAATCAGCAGGGAGCCCAGTGTCTTTGCCACCTGAAACTTGATGTAGTCAGAGCTTTCGCCAGGGCTTTCCTGCCTCTACTTGTGTTAATCAGACTAGGCTAGGCTATAGTAACAAATAGGCCACCCAGATGCAGCAGCTTAGCACCATGTGTTTCATTCTTGTTACCTTAACAGCCTTAGACACCGATGTTCAGCTCAGTAGGCTGTGTGAAGAAGCTGTCCATTGAGCTGAACATCAGTGTCTAAGGCTGTTAAAGGAACAAGAATCCACATTATGCATGCACGTTATGGTGGTTCTGCCATACTCTAGTATGGCTTCCAAAGTTGCTCTGGGAATTGGCATCCCAGTCAGCCAGAGGTGAAAAGAACGTGGTGGCGTGAGCAGAGGAGGTTTTGGTGGGCCCGGTCTGGAAGTGCCTCATCTCCTTTTACATTCCACTGGAGAGAGCATGGTCACATGGCTCACCCAACTGCACAGGGGGCTGGGAAATGTAGTCTAACCATACAGGCAAAGAAGGGGAGAAGGGATTTGGGTAGACCGCTAACCATCTCTGCCCTACCTCTAGATATCAGTAGGGCAGGGAAAGAAAGGGAGAGTAAAAAGATTCATCTTTTGGTCTCAGTTTCCTTCTTTATGAGGGTGTTGAATCAAATGATCTCTCAAGGCCCATCTAATCTAACATTCAGTGGTGTGAAGGGGCCATGAAATGTCCTTCCACACCAAAGCGAACAAACTGTGCAGGTTCCTGCCACAGCAGACCTGCAGCTTGAGGAGGCCTCCTCTGCTGATTGGTCTGACTGGTAGACTTGACAGAGAGGACCTTGGGTTCTCTCTAAGTTCTGTTCCAAAGCTATTCTCATTTCTTGGCCTCTCCTTAGCTGCCCAGCGGGGAGAAAAATCATTTCCCTCTGCTGCCTCTTGGGGTTGTCCTGAGGATATGATGAGATCACTGACCAGAAGGCACCAGGAACTCTTCTGACTAAAGTGCTCTGCATGATGCCCTTATTGTAGCCAGAGCCTTTTATAACACTGCATTCTAACCTGGCCCCACGGTGTGCCCAGTTCCTGAGGATGGTGCCTGTGCAGGATTTCACGCGGGTTGGCATTGCCATGGCTGGGATGCAGTGCCAGATGCACAGCAGTAATATCCTACGGACACTCAGGACTCTGGTGACTACAGGTCCCTGAGGGCTGACAGATCAGTTAATAGACACCTGGATTGAGCTTCACCTAGGGACAGGTAGGCTGGGCCCACGGATCACTGTCTCCACTGGGGCATCTGGCCGGCTTCTCTGTTATCTGCTCATCACCCTATTAAACCCTGAGTCTGTTTACTCATCCTCTCATCTGCTTGTCCCCTCCCACTCTCAATCTACAAGGTGCTTTCTGGGATGCTCTGTGCTTTATTCGTCTTTATATCCTCAAAATCCAACATAAGACTTTATTTAGTCATTCAACAAATATTTACTGAGTGACTACACTGTGCCCAGCACTGTGCTGAGTGCTGGGCAAGTCTGTGACATCGTAGAGCTTAAGGGTTTGGAGGAGACAGACAGTAATTAAGAGTATAAATGTAAACTTGTCATGTGTAAGTGCTCGAAGGAGAGCACTCAGGAGGGTGTGCTGGGTTTCCCTGTGGACATGAAATTGAGCCCTGATCCGAAAGCTGTGTAGGCTGTTAACCAGGCAAAGCAGAGTGGGGAGAGTATATGCAAAGCACCTGAGGCAGGAGGAAGTGGGATGCATGGAAAGGACTGGAAGAGAGCCATTGTGGCTGAGGTAGAGAGTGAGGAAGAGCATGGAAGGAGGTAAGCCTGGAGACTTTGATAGGAACTAAATCAGGGAGACCTAACAGCTCATTTTAAGGATTTTTTATTTATTTTAAGAGTTTAAGAAGTCATTATAAAGTGTTAAGTAGAGAAGGTAGAGTATGGTGAAGGTGGAGGAGGAGTTAAGGGGCGAGGGGTGACATGATTTGGGATTGGAAATCATCATTCTAACTATGATAAGAGGAATAATTTAGAAAGAAACAAGAACTCATGCCCGGACTCTTGGAGTCCAGGTGGGAAGTGATAATTCTTGGATAAGAGTAATAGAAGTGAATTCAGAGGAGAATATGGATGTGAGAGATTGCAGTAGGTAAAATCCACCAGACATGTTGATGGACATGGAGGATGAGGGAGAGAGAGAGTGGCAAGGTTTCTCAGGTTTCTGGTTTGCATGGTTGGATGGATGGTGGTACCATTCACAAGGAGAGGGAACGGTGGACAAGAACTATTTGAATCTGCAGACTTGGAGCTGAGGGGAGAGGTCCAAGTTTAAGGTTTGGAGTACAAGGGGATGGAATTAAGTAGGGAAGAGAGTATCATAGTCAGAGAAGACAGGCTGAAAATGAGTCCTGGGGGACACAACATGAAATAGCTGGGAGAGGAGGCTGAGCCAGAAAAAAGACTGGAAAGGAGCCACTGAGAGATAGGAGAAAACCCAGGAGAAGGTTACATCACCCCAGCAAAGGGAAGGAGATCCTGGCTCACAGTGTGCAATCCTGCCGAAAGGTCAAGTGAGGTGAAGACTGAAAGTAGCCATTCGTTTTAGCAACATAGAAGTCACCGGTGATCATAACAAAAGTGACTTCAGAGGAGTGTTCAGAGCAGAATCCACATGGAGAACAGTGGGAGGAGCGAGAGCTGAGGAAGCCGAGCTGGTGGAGATAACTTTTCAAGAGAGTTTGGCTCTGAAGGGGGAGAGTGAGCTGGGACAGTAACTACAGGGGAATGAGTAGAGGGGAGTTCTTGTTTTTAGGGGGAACATTTGGACGTGAAAATGGTCTGTGTGGGAGGGAGAAAGTCAAAGGTGATGGGATAAGGTTTCTGAGAAGCAGGAGGGGATGGACTCCGTAGCCCAGGTGGACAGACTGGCCTGGGAGGAGGAAAAGAGGAGAGCGTGGGGCACTGCAGGGCCTGGACTTCCCTCTGGGGACTTCAGTTTTCTTGGTAAAGTAGGGGACTTGACTTGTAAGAGAGGCTACTTGCTGTGAGTGGAGGGAATGAAGGGGCGGCCCTGAGGGATTTGAAATTTTGAGAAACACCAATGTATTCTTTTCCTAGAGCTGCTGTAACAAAGTCCCACAAACTGGGTGGCCTAAAACAACAGAAATGTATCCTGTCACTGTTGTGGAGGCTGGAATTCTGAAATCAAGATGTCAGCGGAACCATGCTCCCTCTGAAGGCTCCAGGAGAGAGCTCTTCCTTGCCTCTTCCTAGCTTTGGCGGTGGTTGGCAATGCTTGCTGTTCCTTGGCTTGTAGCCCCTGCCTCAATCATCATGTGGTCTTCTTCCCACTGTGTGTGTCTGTCTTCACATGGTCTTCTTAGAAAGACACTGTTACTGGATTTAGGACCCCTTATAATCCAGTCTGATCTCATTTTATTCACATCTGCAAAGACGCTATTTTCAAATAAGGTGACATTCACAGATACCAGAAGTTAGGGCTTGAACATATCTTTTGGGGAGACATAATTCTATCCATTATCATTAAGACATTTAGAAATGGTTGTAGAGAGGGAGAGAAATGTCCCAGCATGCCCAGCGCTGTCACGGGCCCATGGGGACTGGTGAAGATAAACCAATAGTGAGAGTATGCTGCGGCATCAGCTGCTCTCCCACTTGCTCCTCTCTGCTGACCGGCATCCTTGGGCAGAGCTGGGGCACCCCAGCCCTCTCCTGCTGCAGGGCAGATTTCCCTCCCACAAGAACAGAACCTTGTGACCTCTCTTGACTCTTCCTCCCTTCCTGCCTCAGCCTCCATCTCTGCCTCCCATTCAGTCCCTTTCTCTGCCCCAAGGTACATGAAGAACTCTTGAAGACAGGAGCTGCAGAGCTGGCCCCACAGCACCAGAGATGTCACAAAAGAGCAGAATTCCAGCCCTCCATGGCACATGGGCTACATCAGCACTATTTTGTTCAGAGCTCCAAGAAGCAGGTGCATTGGGATTTTCACCAAAGAACGAAAGGAATAAACCCATCTCCCTATTTTTAACCCCCCAGAAGAAGCCTTATTCTCTCCTTTCTGGAATGTCAGGACCAGTGTCATTTTGTCCAGGCTGCATTGACCTCTTTGCTGGACCCCGGGCATAGGGAGCCCTTGCTGCTTCTCCACCCACCAGTGCTGAGCTCCGGGGGTGTTTGCCTTGCAGGTCCAAGGTGAGAATATAAACACTGCAATTCCTCTGAAAACTGGCTGGAACCTCCTCCAGGGAGGAAGGGTTGCTCATGGGCTGGCCAGGCTCCCAAACATCATACACAGCAACCCAGAGCTCCAACTTAACATAGCTTGGGGCAGGTCCTCAAATGACCTTCCGTTTCTTGTCTGCCCATCTGAGAGGACCATTCCATTCCAAACAACATTCCTTTGATAAAAGTGGTTACACATTGTAAACATCAATGAGCCAGGAACATTCTCCGGTGCAACAGGATTCTGATAAAGCAGTCCTATTTTGCAAAACCTTCCAGTGTGAAACATCCTCCCCACAGCAAGCAGGGAAATTCCTGGGATGCCACAACATTGGGCAGAGTGTCTAGGGCCCCAGGGAAGGAGCAGAAAGTCTAGAGGTGGAGCTCCCATTGTGGGCAGAGGGACCTGAATTTTCAATCATCTGTTCATCAGTCACTCACTCAACAAATATTTGCTGAACACGTCCCAAGCGCCAGGCTCTGATGGAGTCACTGGAAATGCAGTGTTTCCACATGACTGCAAAGCTCCCCTGACTTTCAAAAAGCAGCAATGATTTCCTCTCCTCACACAGTCCAGGTTGACAGTCGGGTGCAATATCCACACGCCTCTCTACCTCACTCCCTCTGTGAGTCTGGATGTGTTCTTCTTCCTCTCCAGCCCCCTGGGCCCTCATTCTGTTGGCTTTTCTGTTGTCGCTCTCTGTTCGCAGGTATCTGTTCTTGAGTCTGTTTCTGGGTCTCTCAGTCTCTATTCTTCAAGTCTCCCTTTGTGTCACCAAGTGCTTCCCAGCCTAGCCACTCCTCTACCTCTCCATCAGTCTGCCTTACTTCCAATCAATTCATCCCCATTTTTTTCTCCTTCCCTCTTCTGCTTCTTCTCCTTAAGTGACTGTTGATACAGAACTAGATACATTTTTCTTAGGTTTGTGGAATAGACTTTCACATTCTCTGGTGTTTAGTTCTAAAATTGATTGAAAAATGTTTGTATTCTTTAGTGTTGTCTGAATTTCTTATAAGAGTATGTGTAATTCTTTAAAACTGTTTATTAAAATACGATGCCTATATTAGTCCATTTTCATCCTGCTGTGAAGAATTCATGAGACTGGGTAATTTATAAAGAAAAAGAGGTTTAATGAACTCACCGTTCCACATGGCTAGGGAGGCCTCACATTCATGGCAGAAGGCAAAGGAGAAGCAAAGTCACATCTTACATGGCCGCAGGCAAGAGAGTGTGTGCAGGGGAACTGCCCTTTATAAAACCATCAGCTCTCGTGAGACTTACTCACTGTCATGAGAACAGCATGGAAAAACCCACCCCCATGATTCAATTACCTCCCACCAGGTCCCTTCCAAGACACATGGGGATTATGAGAGCTACAATTCAAGAAGAGATTTGGGTGGGGACAAAGCCAAACCATATCAATGCCAGTGAAAAAGTGCCCATGAAATGCCATAAACATGCCATGCAGAGCTCCAAGAATCTCACTCACTGAACACACTTGTGTAGCCACATCTCGGACTAAAAGTTGCTTATGTTGCCTTTCAATATTCTCCCCCACATGCGTCACCACTGCCCTCACTTCTCTCAGCATGGACTCCTGTCTTTGATAAAAGACCAAATCCCTGGTTTTGTATGTTATGGAAGTGAAATGCAGTCATATGGATTAGTTTGTGTCTAGCTTCTACTGTTCAGGACTTCACGCTCTTTGTTGCATGTAGGCATGGACTCTTCATTGTCTTTGTGAGGTGGTGGCCATTGTGGGACTATCCCGCAATTTACTTTCTCTTCAGTTGTTAATAGGTATTAGGGTAGTTTCCATGTGCAGCTGTTACAAATACGCTGCTGTTAAAATTCACGTATGTGTCTTTTGATGGCATGTATTACTGTTATAATCAGGAAAGAAAAAAGAAAACTATTTCCATTTGGAAAGATGGGGATGGCCAAGTGGGATGTTTTCATAAAAGGGCTGTGGAGTACGAGACAGAACACGAGTCTTCCTTCTGGCTTGTCTATTCTCTAGTTCTACAACTTTAGGTCAATCAGTTAACCTCAGTGAGTCTCAGTTTTCTTATCTGTAAAATATGAACGGTAATGCCTGTCATTGGTAGGCATTACTACCTCACAGGGTAGCTGTAACAATCAAATGAGATGATGGATATGAGGAAAAAAATTTTTAAGGTGTCATGCAAAAAATAATGACCAGGTGTGGTGACTCATGCCTATAATCCTAATGCTTTGGGAGGCTGAAGCAAGAGGATTGCTTGAGCCCGGGAGTTCAAGACTAGCCTGGGAAACATAGTGAGACCCTGTCTCTACAAAACTAAAATGAAATAAAAATTAGTCAGGCATGGTGGCATGCACCTGTAGTCTCAGCTACTTTGGAGGCTGAGGCAGGATCGCTTGAGTCCAAGAGTTCAAGGTTACAGTGAGCCATGATCATGCAACTGCACTCCAGCCTGGGCAACACAGCAAGCCCCTGTTAAATAATAATAATAATGTATTTATTTCTCTTATTAAAGAAAAAATTAACAGCAACAATGTGATGCTCTTATCTGTTTTAAAATTTTGAACTTGTGACTTTCATTAGACATGAGAGCTCCCGAATCCCTGATCCACTGTGGGCCACAAAAGAGAAGTGTCTCAAAATGTCCAATCTCCAAAGGTCTATATTTCACATGAGCAAGTGGGAACATGTGGCCTGTGCCATGTTTTTCCCCTTCCAGGTGGCTCGCATTAGTTGGGGGCTCCTGGTCTAGATGAGCAACAGAAAACCCCACCGAGGATGTACCGAGGATGCACAGAGGAAAAACCCACAGAGGAAAAACCCACAGAGGATGCACAGAGGATGCACAGAAGGCCAGGTCTGGACCTGTCTTCAGACACCAGCCAGTGCCCCATCCTCTACCTTACACTGCCCAACCTCATATAGCAAGGATCTGACGAGAGTGTGGGCAGGAGACAGGACTCCATGTCTGCTGACCATCAGAGCCAATCTAAGACTCTTCACTCTCCGCCAGCATGGATCATCTGTTAGTTTATGCAGGCTGTTGGAGTCCACACACTGGTGAAGATAGGCAGGGCACCCTCCCACCCAAGTTGTTCCTCCCCATCCACCCAAAACAAACCTTGTGTCCTGAGGCTCATGCCGTGAAATGTGTTGTTTCCTCAGGCCTTGCCCGGATGGTTTCTACAAGGGGAGACCTCGAGCAGCCAGCCCACAGATTCTTTGTGAGTGCCCATCACACTGGCAGACCTGTCCTCAGTGCTCTGGGGATACAAAGCTACAGGCTCCCTGCCCTTGGGGCACTCCCACCTGGGTGAGGGGGGAAGTATAGCCTGAATGACAGAGAGTGATATGAGTGAGGAAGGGTCTACAGTGCGAGGGGGCTCTGAGGATGATCAACATGTGAGAGGGGTTCTGAGGCAAGAGCTCCTGAGAGCCTCCTGGGGAGACGGGGAAATGAATGAGAGCCTTGAAAACTACATGAAACCGGTGATTCTCAGCCCTGGCCGGACATCACCCATGCCAGGGGAGCTTTCACAAAATGCCAGTGCCTGGAACCCCCCACTCCATCACAATCGATGGCTGTGGGGCCCGGACATCAGTATTCTTCCAAGGCTTCCCAAGTGGGTCTAATGTGCGGCCACACCTGAAACTGAAACTTACTGCACTAGGAAATAGAGACTCAGTGTAGGCTTTCAGCAGTAGAGGGACATGATCAAAGGGTCACTCAAGAAATATTTATTGAAGGGAGAGGGCCAGGGTTGAAAAACTACCTATCAGGTACTATGCTCACTAGTTGGGCAATGAGATCCTAAGAAGCCCAAACCTCAGCATCACATAATATACCTATGTAACAAACCTGCACATGTGCTCCCTGAATCTAAAATAAAACATTTAGAAGAAACATTTAGTGAGCACCTACTCTGGCTATCCAAAGATGAAGAAGATGTATGTAGTGCCTGCCCTTGTCCAGCCAACAGATTAGGAGAAAAAATGGATCCATAAATATGTGTAATGTAAGGGAAGTTATTTCACATAAGTATGAACCAAGTGCTCTAAGGACATTGAGAGTTGCTAGAGAAAGCATTCTTAGAGATATTAGAACTCTTTCCTGAGAGATGTTTAGGAGTTTCCCAAGCAAAGAAAACAGAGGAGAATATTATACATGAAAGACAGAGTACTACACGGGTGCTGAGTCCTGTGGGGACCAGGTGTGCTCAGGGAATATTGGGAGAGGCGGACAGGAGGCTGGAAAGAATGGGGAAGGTAAACGCCAAGGGCCTGGATTCTATCTGAGCTCTCAGTATTTGAACAATGAGACAGAGGGGACAGATCAGAAAAGAGAGAGGAAGGTAGACCAGTTAGAAGCCACAGTAGTGATTCAGATGTAAGGTGATGATGGGCTGGACCAAGGAATTGACGGTGGGAATGAGGAAGGGAGAAACCCAAGAGACATCTCCTTAAAAGGCAATGGAATTTGGTAACAGAACAGAGATAAAGAAAGAGGGAGAGGTGAAGATGGCTCCACAGTGACTAATTTGAGGCAACGGGATAGATAACACAGGAATAGCAAAGACTGAGGACGCTGGGTAGATGACTTAAATTTTGCTTAACTCCAAGACATCCACACGGAGATGTGTCCAAAAGGCTAGCAGAAGGACAGAAGCTGGATTGTAGAAGGTGAAGGGGGAAAATATAAGGAGAGAAAGTGGAATATCCAGATACAAGCTATATACACCAGGCACTCGGCAGGAGAAGGAAAGAACAGGGGTGGCACCTGGCAGATCAGGTACCAGCGTATTTGCCAGGACTGGCCCGTGTGTGGGTAGAGACCGGAGAAAGGAGGGGAAACAGGAGTCGCTGAGGAGATGGTCTGTAAGGCACAGGAGCATGGCGTCCAACAGAGGGGAAGAGTTTGCCTTTAGAGAGGACAGGCATGTCTTTTTTTTTTGGAGACGGGGCCTCACTCTGTTGCCCAGGCTGGAGTGCAGCAGCGTGATCTGGCTCACTGCAACCTCCGCCTTCTGGGCTCCAGCAATTCTCGTGCCTCAGCCTCCCAAGTAGCTGGGATTACAAACGCACCACCAAGTCTGGCTAATTTTTGGATTTTTAATAGAGATGGGGTTTTGACATGTTGGCCAGGCTGGTCTCGAACTCCTGGCCTCAAGTGATCCGCCTGCTTCGGCCTCCCAAAGTGCTGTGATTACAGGTGTGAGCCACCACGCCTGACTAGGGCAGGCATTTCTTAATAGAGGTAGAGATGTCTGAGAAAATGTTCCCCAGGGCCCAGGTCCTGTCTAAAGAGAATAGATCAAAATCATCTAAAGCAGGGCTCAGGAAACATTTTCTGTAAAGGGCCAGATAGTAAATATTTTAGGCTTTGTGGGCCCTATGGTGCCTGTCACAACAGCTGTAGAACTCTGCTGCTGCAGTGTAAAAGCAGCCACCGACAATGCGTGAGTGGGTGTGCTGTGTTCCAATAAAGCTTTCGTTTCAAAAACAGGCAGTGATTACAATCGTTAATTTTATGTTATGTGAGTTTCACCTCAATTAAAACAAAAGCAGGCCATGGGTTTGATTTGGCCCATGGAGCTGTAGTTTGTAAACACCTGTTCTAGACAGTGGGGCAAGAGGGGTGAAGGGCAGGATGGGGAGGAGCACTTGGGGACTTAGAGAAGACAAAGGCTGGGCTGGCTTCCATGGGTCCCATGAACAGTGACCAGTGAATGATCTGAGTTCAAATCTGACTCTGTCACTTCCTAGCTATGGGACTTTCAGTAAATTACTTATTTACTTATCCTGAGCCTCAGTTTTCCTCTTCTATAAAATGGGGAAAAAGAGTACCTACATCATTGCATTGTTCTGGGAATCAAATGAGATAATGAATGTGGGTGGCTAGCATAAGGTCAATAAAGATTTTCTTACTTAATTTTAAGGATTGACTATGAATTGCAAGACCCTAGCTGTTCCTAGGGCTCCAAGCCCTGCCTGGGGTCCCTGATCATGGATCAGCTCTTCTCTGGACTGTTATCTAGGCAGGGCTTGGAGCCCTAGCAGCCAGAGAGGTGAGACTGGAAAGAAGGGAGGAGTTGGGCACTGGGGTGGGAGGTAAAGGAAGAGGCCCTACCAGTCAGTGGCAGAGAGAACAAAATGTGTATCCCCAGATCTACAGAGAAATAGACCCCACAGGTGCAAACACAAACTTCATGCACACATGCACACCAAGATGATGCAGCCCGTCTCCACCATGCTTGGTAAAACAAGGTTCTGAAGTGCTTTGTCTCCAGCTCATCAACGTGACCCACAGGGACAGGCCTCGTTGCAGTGTGGTTTATTGGACCCCAGTGTGGACCAGTGTGTCTCACCAGCACTAGCACATGAAGCTCTGGTCTGGGACTCCTGCTGCTCGCTGCAGAGCCTGGAGCTGATGGAGACAGCTAGTCACAGACTCAGGGCAGCCCAAAGCCCTTCCACCTGTGCTTCTCATGCCTTAACAAATCACCTGGAGAGGGATTGCTTAAATGGAAGGGCCCCAAATCTGCATATTAGCAAGCATCCCAGATGACTTTTTATTTTATCAGTGAGCTGAGGACTACACTTTCAGACATAAGGCTTTACTTCCTCATCTTTGAATGCAGTCACATGACGGCACAAGGAGGTCCCCAACTTCCTTCCTGGACTGTGGCTATACGGCAGGGTCCACCCTTATCTCTTATGCTTCCTCCTCATTGCTCATGAGAAAAAGATAATCTGAGGTTGTATTTCTTGGGGTGACATAAGTAATTCTGAAATACATGTGAGGATGTTCCAAGACACTGGGTTTATTCAGAAAAACAAAACACCAGTCCAGGGAAAAGCTGATCCAGTGTTCTTCAGCCAATGAGAAAATGTTATGGATAATCACTCTTCCCAGGACACTTCAGTTGAACCATCAAGTGCAGCCTATTCCAAGACCAGTTTCCTCTCATACTGGCCATCCAAGAGGTCTGTGCCCGATTCTTGCTTCTTAATCCTAGAACACTCTGTTGCTAGCAACTACAAACTGAGCTTCAGGCTGCTAGGGAAGCGGTTGCTGTCATCTAGTATCACAGTTTGTCTGAATCAAGCAAAATAGCTTTGCACACATAGACATTCAATACATACTTAGTGAGTGACTGAGCAAATCCATGATGGGTTATACAGGCTGATGGCATGTCAAGAATACTTAAAACCATAAATTGAGATGATTGCTTACAGAAGATACACCTCTACTCCTGTAGATTCAGTTGATTGGGCAAAAAGATCAACATAGATCATGAATAAATGACAGCGTATGAACGTAAACTACAAAGCAATCCACTACACACACACACACACACACACACACACACACACACTCAATTTATCAAAATGTATATACAGTCATGTGTCATTTAATGACAAGGATACTTTCTGAGAAATGTATCCTTAGGTAATTGTGTTGTTGTTTGAACATCATAGAGTATACTCACACAAACACAGAAGGTACTGCCTACTACGCACCTAGGCTGTATGACATAGGCTACGGTTCCTATGTGACAAACCTGTACAGCATGTTACTGCACTGAATAATGTAGACTACTGTAACACAATGGTATTTGTTTATCTAAACATGGAAAAGCTGCAGTAAAAATAAAGTATAAAAGATTTAAAAAGGTACACCTGTACAGGGCACTTACCGTAAATGGATCTTGTAGGACTGGAAGTTGCTCTGGGTGAGTCAGTGAGTGAGAGGTAGGTGAATGGGAAGGCCTGGGACATTCCTGTGCCTGACTCTGTAGACTTTATGTAGACGCTGTGTTTAGGCTACGCTAAATTTATAAAAGATATTTTTCTTTCTTCAATAACAAATTAACCTTAATGTAACATTTTTACTTTATAAACCTTTAATTTTTTTAACTTTTTGTCTCTTTTGTATTAACATTTAGCTAAAACACAAACACATTGTATAGCTATACAAAAAGATGTTCTTTCTTTATATCCTTTACATCCTTATTCTATAATTTCTGCTTTTTTCTACTTTTCTACTTTTTTTCTAATTTTCTAATTTTTTTCTACTTTTAAATTTTTTTACTTGTTTTTACTTTTTAAGCTTTTTTGTTAAAAACAAAGATACAAACACACACATTAGATCTACACAGGGTCAGGATCATCACTATCACTGTCTTCCATCTCCACATCTTGCCCCACTGGCGGGTCTTCAGGGGCAATAATACACATGGAGCTGCCATCTCCTGTAATAACAATGCCTTCTTCTAGAATACCTCCTGAAGGACCTGCCTGAGGCTATTTTACACTTAACTCTTTTTTTTTAATCTGGAAATACCAGATTAGGTTTACTTTAAATTTTAAAAAGAGATTTTAGCAGATTTATTTAATTTTTCTTTTTTCTACACCACTTCTTTTTTAATAAGTAGCAGGTGTACACTCTAAAATAACAATAAAAAGGCTGAGTGTGGTGGCTCACACCTGTAATCCCAGCACTTTGGGAAGCCAAGGCAGGTGGATTACTTGAGGTCAGGAGTTCGAGACCAGCCTGGCCAACATGGTGAAACCCTGTCTCTATTAAAAACACAAAACAAAATTAGCTGGGTGTGGTTGTACACGCCTGTAATCCCAGCTACTTGGGAAGCTGAGGTGGGAGGATCACTTGAACCCAGGAGGCGGAGGTTGTAGTGAGCCAAGATCATGCCACTGCACTCCATCCTGGGTGATAGAGCAAGACTGTCTCAAAAACGAAAAGAAAAACAAAAAATAAGATAACAATAAAAAGTATAGTATACTAAATATATAAACCAGTAACATGGTTGTTTATTATCAAGTATTATGTACTATATATAATTGTATTAATATGTGCTATACTTTTATACAACTGGCAGTGAAGTGGGTTTGTTTACACCAGCATCACCACAAGCACGAGTAATGTGTTGTGTTATGACATTACAATGGCTATAACATCATTAGGTGATAGGAATTTTCTTATATAATCTTATGGGACCCCTGTCATATATGTGTTCTGTCTTTGACCCAAATGTCATCATGTGGCACATGACTGCATGTAAATGAATGTTGTTCCTTCCAAATCAGCCCCTTGGGAAGCCTCACAGAATTATTCCAGTGACACAGTCAATCCTCAAAATGTGCTGTGTGGGTATCTCATCTTTGGAATTTGCCTCAAGAGTTGGTTTACTTTATGGTCACACCTCATTTTTGACCCAAAAAAGGTGATTTAGCTTGATCAGTCCCCTTATTCCCAGGCTTGGTTCCAAATGATTTCTGGTGCTTCTAGGAATCAAAAGAACTCTCAAAGGATAAAAATTTACCATTCATTAGAATATTCAAAGGCTCTGAAGAGAGTACCAAAAATGGAATCCCAAGCATGATTTGAAGAATGGCAGAATTGTTGGCTGGAGTGTGTGATTCACCACAGGAGACAGAGCTCTGAAGGCACAAACCTAGTCAAGTCAGGAGACTCACTCATTTGCCCTTAATAAGGAACTTCATCCAGCTTTCTCATCCAGCAGCATGGTGGCAGGAACTGGCCAGATGCCCACCAAACTCAGTCCTCTTCTTCCTGAGCACACAGCTGCTCTGTAGCTCCCAGACTGCTTTCAGTTTGACAGATGATATGTCTACTTCTGGCCAACTGAATGAAGGAGAAAGTGACAGGAGCCCTTTCAGGCTTGGCCCCTAAAACCTTTCTGGGTTCCTCCATGTGTCCCTCTTCTCTCACCTGCCAGCTGGTGCTGAGAATTCAGGGGAAGACTCTGGGGTCATAGAAGGTGTTCAAGCCATGCAACTGAAGGAGCCCAGGTCCCTGAATGACAGTGTAAAGAAAAACTCATTCCCTTCTGACTTGCATTGGACTGTAACATGAACTAGGAATAAATTTATAGTGTTCAGTCACAGCAATGTGGGGGCCGTTTGTTATAGCAGCAAGTCTGGCCTGACTGACACAGACACACAGAATTACACTAAGTTGCCTATGTGAGAAGCAGCTTAAGTAGAATAGAAATTGACACTGCCATTTGGAGCATTTATCCTTATGACTTTCAGTTTGGGGTTCATATCTGAAGCCAGTGTTGTTTTCTCCATCGTCAGCCTCTTAATACATATGGTATATGTCACATCGCACAGATCAGCACTCGTCAAGCCCTCCTGCTGGCTGCTGGGGCATGACTGCTAATCCTTTGAAATGCCACCTGCCCTCAGAGCTCCCCAAAGTGAATCTGATGTATACCACATGGCCCGTATTTTAAGCCAGGCTTCACATTTGGTGAGTCCAACCTTCTCTAACAGAAACAAGAAAGTGCACACATGTACACATGCACTGGTGTGTGTTATTTAAAACAAGATAAAGCAGGAAAAAAAAACAGGCTTTCCAATATTTTAGAGACTCTCATTTAGAGAATCACTCTGCACCTTTTAGAAGGTGGCTGTGTCCCCCTTCACGCCAACGAAAGGTGGTGAGTCTGCATCCCCCACTCACCCTTGGCAGGTTGGAGGTTGGGAACAGGGAGCTGGTGCCAGCCGTGATGCTGCAGAATGGGCTGCATTCCCGGAAGCACAGCCAGCTGGAGACCCCTGATGCTGGTGGGCCTTTCTCACCATCTGCTTTGCCTTCTACTTGAATGTGGCCTTCTTCCCAAGAAGAGTGCCTTATCAAGAGTCAGGGGCTTAAGCCTCTCCTTCCTGCCTCAAGCTGACTAACTGGCATCTGTTTCTGCTGTGAGCCTCCCCAAAGGAGCCCAGGTACATCTCCAAGATGCAGGACTGCTGAGCAGTATTTGGTGAGCACAGATTTCCACAGTCCCCCTGCCGATGGAGAAGTGCCAGCAATGTAGAAAAATCTCCAGCCCATGCACTTCCACAGCGGATCCTCCCCTCTTAGATGTCTATGAGGACCTCGAGGGGATAAGACAGAGCAAGGTGTGAGTTGTTTACTCTCAGGTAAGCCATGGTTCAAAAGAACTGGAGAGCAAGGTAGGTTTTAAGTAACATTTCCAGCCAGGTGCAATGACTCACGCCTGTAATCCCAACACTTTGGGAGGATGAGGTAGGTGGATTGCTTGAGCCCAGGAGTTCGAGACCAGCCTGGGCAACAGAGTGAGACCCTGTCTCTACAAGAATAAATTTTTTTTAAAGTTACCTGGGTATGGTAGTGAGTGTCTGTGGTCCCAGCTACTCAGGAGGCTGAGGCAGGAGGATCACTTGAGCTTGGAAGATTGAGGCTGCAGTGAATTATGACTGTGCCACTGCACTCCAGTCTAGGTGACAGGGTGAGCTCCTGTCTCTAAATAAATAAAATAAAATAAAATTAAAAATTTCCAAAGCTCTGGGAAGGGAGGGAGGAGGCTGGGCAAAGGAGTGATATAGGGAAGTGGCTAAATAAATTTGATAGGCTAAGGGGGTGGCTGGGTGGCGCAGTGGGCAGAGCTGAAATGGCAGTTGAGTGGCAGCTCTGCAGCCTCTCCTCTCTCTGATTTGGGCTTGCAGGTTTCCTGGTGCTGGCTAGTGAGGGTGCACCGCTGTGTCTGTGTCTCACATGATACAGCATGACCTCCTGAAGCAGAACCCCACTGTGCTCTGAGATTCCAGGTGAGCAGATGCCAAGACACACTGCAATTTTCATGGCTTTTTGTTTTTTTCCTGTGGTGTTGCCCACAGTAAGTGGCATGGAATGAGCAGGGGTGGGAGGAGAACATTCTTGAGATGCTCCTCCACATCCCCCAGCAACACCCCATCTTTATCTCCTCCAAAAAAATGTGTCTCACTTTTTTAGTACTCACAACTCCACGTGGAGGAAGGTAGGATTATAATTCCCATGTTACGGAGAAGGAAACCAAAGCTCAGAGATGAAGGAGGCTGCCCGAGGCCACAGAGCTAGTAAGTGACAGAGCCAAGGTGGAAACAGAGATTTTCTTTCCCAATTCCCATGAATTTGCAGCCACAACAACCTCCTTCTCAGGTGACCTCACTTAAAAGTAAAAGGCAGGAAGAAGAGGCCTGGGTTACAGGTAGGCCTGCTCTCTCCTGCCTGGGGCCTTCTGCCCCATGTGTCTTTGTCCATCTCATTCTCTTGGTTCAGAAGCCTTGCCATGTCCTCTCACCAACCTGGTTTGAAACTCGCTTCCTCCAAGAAGTCTCCTGGGCTTCTTCCTCACTGGTTGTCTCCCCGGCACTTGTGGATTCATCTTGTCGCATGTTGCTTGGCTGCATGCTGTATGCTTTGTGGTTACGCTCCAGCCATTTCCCGCATGCCCCCAAGTCACATATGGCAGGCAGAAGGATGCCCCTCCAAAGACGGTCTGGTCCTAATCCCCAAAACCTGTGAAGATGTCTCTTACAGGACAAAAGGGACTGTGCAGCTATGATTAAATTAAGGATCTTGAGAGGGGAGACTGTGCTGGATTATCCAGGCATGCCCGATCTAATCACAAGGGTCCTTCAAAGCAGAAGAGGAAGGCAGGAGAGCCAGAGAAGGAGGTGAGATGGCAGAAGCAGAGGCCAGAGGAGATGTGCTTGCTGCCTGCTGGAGCTGAAGATGCAACAGCCTCGATCAAGGAAAGCAGACACTTCTAGAAGCTGGAAAAAGAAAGGAGCAGACTACCTCACAGAGCCTGCAGCAGGAGCCCAGCTCTGCTGCCTTGATTCTAGCCAGTGAGACCCATTTCAGCCTTCTGACCTCTAGAACTGTAAGATAACAAATCTATGTTGCTTTAAGCCACTAAACGTGTGCAAATTTATTGTAGCAGCCACAGGAAAGTAACACTTCGGGGCTGGGTGTACTGTTCAATTTGTTCCTGTCTCTACTCTCCCCCAAGACCACTTCCACAGGCCCCCAGTATATACAGTGCACTGGAGCTCAGCATACAGTGGAGGCTCTGAGAACTGCAAGTGACTGCCCCCTGCCCCTCCAGGGGTCTGGGCTGGCTCCTCGGCCTCTCCTCCCACTGGCCTAATATCAGGGGTGGAAAGCCCCCTGCTGGCCCTCCCCCAATTCTCCAGTGTAGCAAGGAGGGCAGAAACAGGAACCAACGAATGTGTCAGGTAAAGAGGAGATCAGAGGCTGGATTTTTCCTGATCCTGGATCATGCAAATTCATTTTAAAAATAAAACCCCGTAACATTTAGAGGATTGATTTTTGCTATCACTCTCCGGCCTTCCCTCCTCATTCTCTAGGCACATAGGGTGGTCTGCAAGCCCCTTCAGGATCCGACTTAGCCTACCTCTCCTGCCTCAGGCTGCTGCAGGCCATAGGCTCCTGAAAGCCTAAATTATGGCCAGTCCCCATACACTGTGTCTCATCTCCTTGCCTTTGATCACGCTGTCCCTTCTGTGTAGATGCCCGGCCGTCCTCTCTGCAGCTAACTGCTTGAGTGCGGGTCATTTACCTCCTCCCCAGGGAGCCCTCCCTGACCATTGTCAGAGTGGGCTAGGGGCTCCTTTGCCCATCCATGGACCCTGGCTCTGCCACTGTCTCTGCTGTCACCACCACTGGGCTCCTTTCTTCAGTCCTCACTTCCCTCCACTCATGGAAAGGATGGAACTCCCATCCAACTTCCTTCCTCCATGACAAAGAAGAGGGAACACTCTGCCCCCTGCTCCACCTCTGTCGTCCTGTATTTGCTCCTCCCCATGGTGGGGGGCAATCTGATTGGCTAGTGCCTGGACCACCCTGCATTGGTAGGCAGGGCCCTGAGTTGAAAGGTAATGTGTGGCCACCACATGGTCTCTGTCCATCTGTTACTGGGTGACAAGACCAGCTGCCCTCGCCACCCAGATGGGCATTCTTTCTCTTGGTGCCAGCTTCTCATCCATCCTCATGGGGTCTCTGGATTCTTAGACTTAAGAGGAATAAAGGTAGACACTAGAGGACTTGTGTCAATCCTCTGACCTTGACTGCATTCTCCACTACAGCTCTTAACAAAAGCTTTGCACCCTCGTCCTGGTATTAATACATTAACAGACACATTGTTTCCCATCTCCTCAGTCAGAAACCTGGAGAGAAGAAAGGATGATGGAATCCTGGACCTCAAACTCCCACACTAATTTATAATTGTGCAGGATACCCCCTATTATATAGGTGAGAGGACTTGTTAGCATGACTCCTGGAGACAGCTGAGAAAATCACCGCTGTTCTGGTTCCTCACCTGAGTTTAAGAATGCTCTGGCATTGGGCTGTACTCATCCTTAAGGTCTGAGGTTGGTGGCTGGGGAGTCTGCTTATACCTGCATGGCCTGTGATCATATTTTTACATGATAGAGCTCTGAGACTGGTGAGGTGTACCTGACTCTGATGAGGTAGTTTCAGACACCCATCTACAAAGTTATGAGAACAGTTGCTCCAGCCATGGATGGATGGGTGGATGGATTGATGGATGGATGGCTGGGTAGGTCAATGGGTGGGTGTGTGGGCGGGTAGATGGATCATTGGATGGATCAATCTATAGACTGGTCTGAAGGGAGACCTTCATGGGCCCAGAAGGTCTGATACAACCTTCACTCATTCAGACATTATCACCTACAACTGTGGACTTCTTGGTAAAATTCAGGCCAGGAATCTGCCCCTCTCCCTATCTTAGAAAATGTTGCTGGTCTCACTGTCACATATACCGGCTGTACTGACATTTTGGGGGCATCCTTTAGATAAGAATGATCCAGTGACATGCATGTTTTGTCTGACAACCTGTACTTACCACTGACCTCTGTCAATATACACGTTATTTATAATCCCTCTTAATGTGCCACCTCAGATCCTCTCTGCTCCACCTGTCTCTGGGGCAAGTCCACTTGTTCCATCTCAGCCGCCACTGGAACAACCAGTTCTGGTGGGCTGCAGCAAGTGTCTTCTTGCTGCAGCCTGCTAAGCACTCACGTCGTGCAGGTCACAATGGCAGGGTTGCCGGTGCCCACCCAGAGCTAACTTTTGATTATGGGAAGCAGAAGCCAGTAGATGAATTCTGATCCCTTCCTACCCCTAGGGTTCCTGTGGTTTCTCAGCAGAGTCCTTTGAGGTGAAGCATCATTTGCATATGATACTAAGTTGTTGCTAGCCCTCTTCTCCTGCTTTACCCCTCTTTCCTCTCATCCTGCTTCTGTGGCTGCACTCTCCAATCAAGGGGTAGCTCATAAGCTTCCGCTTTCTGAGAAATCCAGGCTAAGACCTGGTGTTACTATTACTATTTTCACAATCTAGCTGGAGTGAAATACAAGATTTTTGGACCTCATTAGAAAGTCAGCCTGTGTAGCACCTGCCTCCTACACTAGACCGAGCCATTCATTTTGGCGTCCCCAGTGTGGAAAATAATGTTTGAATTCTGTATCATGCTCCATTCTTCTCTTATTCTTTTCCATAAAATCAATCACATTAGGAAGGTGCTCTTCCTGGATACTTGGATATTCTACTGCATTTGATTTTTAACCTTGGTACCATCTTTTTCAAACTGCTGGTTTTCAAACTCAGTACTATCCTTTTCAGAGTGGTTACTTTCTTAAGTGTATAATTCAATGATTTTAATAAGTGGATATAATCATAAAACCACCACCGAAATCAAGTTACAGAATAATTTCCCCAGCCAGGCGCAATGGCTCATGCTTGTAATCCCAGCACTTTGGAAGGCTGAGGTGGGAGGATCACTTGAGGTCATGAGTTCAAGACCAGCCTGGCCAACATGGCGAAACCCTGTCTCCACTAAAAACACAAAAATTAGCTGGGCTTGGTGGCACATGCCTGTAATGCCAGCTACTTGGGAGGCTGAGACAGGAGAATCACTTGAACCCGTGAGGCGGAGGTTGCAGTGAGCCGAGATCGCACCACTACACTCCAGCCTGGGTGACAGAGCGAGACTCCATCTCAAAAAAAAAAAAAGAAGAAGAAGAATTTCCTCACCACAAAAAGTTGTGTCATGCCCTTGGCAACCGATCCCCTCCCAGACCCAGACCCAGCCTTCTGTCATTGTGCTACTGCCTTTCCTGGAGGTCAAACAAATAAAACTTCAAGTATTTCATCTTTTGTGCCTGGCTTCCTTTACTTACCCAGTGCTTTAAAATTCAGCTACATGGTTTCCTGTGTCAGTACTTTAATACTCACTAGGATTCCATTGCGTGGATGCAACAGGATGTTGATCCATTCTTGTCAATAGAGAGTTGGGTCATTTCTACTTTCTGGTTATTTTACATAAAGCTACAATAATGTTGCTTGTTACCTCTGAACTGGACTGGAGCTGGACTCCCAGGCAGTCCTGGATAGAGATGAGCCTGGGGGCAGGAAAGGCCAGGACCTGTAGACAACTGGCAGCCACAGGACTAGAGCTCCATCTTCTTTTTGAAAAGATTTCTCTGGCTGCCACACAAAAATGATACCTTGGCCAGGGTGGCATCAACATGAAAGGGGATATATTTGGCACTACAGCAATTCCAGTTGCTCTTCCAGCCCTCAGCCTCCAGGTCCACTCAGTGACAATGAGCAAAAATAGACATATTAAGATTAGTCATGGCCGGGTGGGGTGGCTCATAACTGTAATCCCAGCACTTTGTGAGGCTGAGGCAGGAGGATTACTTGAGCCTAGAAATTCGAGACCAGCATGGCAACATGGCAAAATCCCATCTTTACAAAAATTACAAAGATTAGCTGGATACGCTGGTGCACTCCCAGCTACTTGGGAGGCTGAGGTGGGAGGATGGCTGGAGCCCAGGAGGTTGAGGCTGCAGTGAGCTATGATTGCACCACTGTATTCCAGCCTGGGTGACAGAGTAAGATCATGTTTCAAAGGAAAAAAAAAAAAAAGATGAATCATAACAGCACAAAAGGAAAGGAGCAGACAAGATAAGGATCTGTCCACTCAAAAGTCAGGGCCGATTGCTGTGATTACCTTAAGCCCTCGGGACGCAGATTTGAGGACTGACCCAGAGGTCTTCAAATGGAGAGAATCAAGCTTAGTCTTGATGGACACCATCAGAGATGTCACCTTTAAGCATTTATCACAGTTACCAGTTTACATTTTTGTAATTTTTTAAGAAATGCTTGTTTCCTAGTAGAA
Source organism: Pan paniscus (assembly GCF_029289425.2). NCBI lineage: Eukaryota > Metazoa > Chordata > Mammalia > Primates > Hominidae > Pan > Pan paniscus. Next base: position 123,075,645 of record NC_085926.1, read on the forward strand.
TATCATTCCACTTGTATCCTACAATCAGTGACATCTGATTACTGGTTTCTAGACTTTTGAGACCAGTCTCCTAGGCAGGTGCTGGAGACAACCTCTTCTCGACACTGCTGAGGAGTGTGGGACATCCTCTGTAAACAAGAGACCTTATTCTTGCTGCTCCAGGAACTACTGGAGGCTGTCACGACAACTATGGTCCCTCAGGCTGAGCTCTAGGCCCAACATGGAGTCATGATATCTAGGCCACAAGACTTGGCCCACAGAGCTCTGTACTCTTTCCAGGAAGCTCTTGGGCAACAATGCAAATGAGACCATACCTGAATTTTGACCTATTCCTTACCATTCTGCTGTCCTTTCTGAAGCAAAGTCAGGACTCCCCACAAAAGCCTTCCCTTCCCTATTAAACTATCACCAGTAAATGACTGTGACAAAGCACCAACTGAAGCACACGCTTGGGAGCACAGGTGGCTCCTGCACTTGGTGCTTAAGGCAAGCAGTGCCTGATACTGCTCTCAATCCATCCCATGCAATGAGCAGGAACCCCAGGATTGAAGTGGCTTAAACTCTTTGTCACACAATCCAGGGCAGTGTAAGGCAGGCAACTCCTGGGCTAGAAGAGTTGGAAACTCGATGCGTCTCATACAGGCATCATGTGTGGGGCCAACAATATCCATGAGAAAGGGCAACCATCTCTGGAAGCTCTGAGACCCCATCTCAGGTGCTCTTGGCCAAGGTTAGATCATGTCCTTACCTAACCCATCAATGGGGAGGCAATGAGGGCTCCCAAAGGGCTTAAACAGAGTGGCTACTTTTTTAGCTTGTTACATAGAATTCAAAAAAGCAGATTCAGTAAAGGTTCTGTGATAGGCTGAAAAAGGGCCCCCCAAAAGACCCAGGTCCTATTCTCTGGAACCTGTGAATGTTTCCTCATTTGGCAAAGCGTTTGCAGATGTGATTGAAGTACGGCTCTTGAGATGTGGCGATGATCCTGGATTATCTGGGTGGTCCCTGAATGCAATCACATGTATCCTTACAGAAAGGAGACAGAGGTAGACTTCATATACACAGAGAAGAGGGTGATGTAAAGATGGAACAGAGAGATTTGAAAATGTTGGCTTTAAAGATTTGGGTGATGTGATCACAAGCCACCAGAAGCTGGAAGAGGCAGGGAATAAATCCCTCGTGGAGCCTCTGAAGGGAGCTCGGCCCTGCTGACACCTTGAATTAACCTAAGTGTTACTGATTTCAGATGTCTGGCCTCCAGAACTGTGAAAGAATACATTTCTGTTGTTTTCAAGCCATCCGATTTATGTAATTTGGTATAGTAGCCACAGGAAACTAGAACAGCTTCTTCTTAAAAAGCGCCTGGGTAATATACCAAAAAAATTAGCCAGGCGTGGTGGTGTGTACCTGTAGTCTCAGCTACTTAGGAAGCTGAAGTGAGAGGATCGCTTGAACCTAGGAGGTGGAGGCTGCAGTGAGCTATGATCATGCCACTGCACTCCGCTTTGGATGACAGAGTGAGACCCTGTCTCAAAAATAAATAAAAAGGTCCTCCAAGGTCACCCAACTTAGCCCTTCATAGCTACAACCTTTTTCAGCATTTCTCCTTCCTACATGCCTACTGCCAACTCAGACTCTGCTTTCTAATGATGCTCAGAAATCTGGTATTTAACTAAAGCCAGATTGTGAGAACAGTAATAATAAATAAAACCTCATCTTCCAGGAGAGAACATTAGGATCTAGCTGACCCTTCATCCTGACCTTCCCAGCCCTCACCCACACTAAGCCCCTTCCATTCAACAGCTCAGCGTTTCTCAAAATGCGGTCCAAGGACTGCCTGCATTGAATCACCTGAGGCACTTGTTAAAGATGTAAAGTCTAGGACTCCATCTCAGACTTGCCAAATAAAAAGTTTAGGGGTAAGATGCAGAAATCTGCACTTTTTTTTTTTTTTTTTTTGAGACGGAGTTTCACTCTTGTTGCCCAGGCTGGAGTGCAGTGGTGTGACCTCGGCTCACTGCAACCTCTGCCTCCCAGATTCAAGCGATTCTCCTGCCTCAACCTCCCAAGTAGCTGGGATTACAGGTGCCCGCCATCACACCCAGCTAATTTTTTGTATTTTTAGTAGAGACGGGGTTTCATCATGTTGGCCACGCTGGTCTCGAACTCCTGACCTCAAGTGATCCACCCGTCTCAGCCTCCCAAAGTGCTGGGATTACAGGTGTGAACCACCAAGCCCAGCCTGAAATCTGCACTTTTGACAAGCATCCCAGGTGATTGTTAGCCCACTGATTCATGAGAACCTCCACTACAGAAGAAGGAGCCAGAAGTGATCCAACAGTACTTTCCTCCATGGCTTGATGGCGAAGCCTCTGACCCTGGGCCAAGTGCTAAACTTTTCTGGGGAAAGCTACTGCCACGGCCCCCGGTACTGGGTGCTTGTGATGAATGTCAGGCAGAGCTCATAAGGAAACCAAAAGAGTCCTGTCCCCTCATGCCTTTCATGCTGCAAAACAGCTGCAAAGGCATTCCAGGAGTTGAGGACCACAAATTCTTTTGAGAATATGAGTCACCATTAGGCAATTCATGTTAATTCTTTAATTAAAAATACCCTCACTAAACAATAATAGTTTACAAATGCATGTACCTTTTGATCCTGCAATTCCACTTTTGGGAATTTATCCTAGAGATACACTTTATGCTTGCACATTTGTACAAGATTATTCACTGCAGAGCTGATTGTCATTGCAAAAGATTGGAAAGAATCCAAATGCTCATCATTGTGGAACTGGTGAAATAAATTATAACACATTTATACAATGAAAAAAGTGAACAAATGGCATATGAATTGATATGAAATGTCTCCAAGATAGATTGTTAAGGGAAAAAAGCAAGGTGCAGAACATGTGTATAACGTGCTAACTTTTGTGTATAAAGAGAGAATGTGGGACTCTACATTCCCATTTGCTTGTATATCCATAAAGAAATGCTGGATGTATGGATGAGAACAGTGGTTACCTCTAGGCCAGGGTAGACAGGAACTGAGCAGGTGGAGAATAAGGATTGGAGGGAGACTTTTCACTCTATATATCTTTTGGGTGTGGAAACATGTGAGTGTATTATTTATTTTTGAATAAATAATACAATAAAATATAAAACATACACTTATTGTGGCCCTCTGCACAAGCAATCTGGTTGTGCAGAGTCTTGGTGTCCCCTGCTAGTCTTAGTACCTGTATAGAGCTCTTCAGACTGGGTGTCGTGTTGCCGAGGCTAGCACCATTCCTGATGTCATCCTGGGTGAGACGTGGTCCTCAGAATCCAGATTTCCTTTTTTGTCTTTTTCCTTCTTCCACATGTTCTAAGAAAACATAGATTTCTGGCCAGGCATGGTGGCTCACGCCTGTAATCCCAGTACTTTGGGAGGCTGAGACGGGTGGATCACGAGGTCAGGAGTTCGAGACCAGCCTGGCCAACATGGTAAAACCCTGTCTCCAGTAAAAATACAAAAAATAGCTGGGTGTGGTGGTGCATGCCTGTAATCCCAGCTACTCAGGAGGCTGAGGCAGGAGAATTGCTTGAACTCGGGAAGCAGAGGTTGCAGTGAGCCAAGATTGTGCCACTGGACTCCAGCCTGGGTGACAGGGCGAGACTCTGTCTCAAAAAAAAAAAAATGGGAAAAGAAAATGTAGATTTCCATTGTCCAAAGTGACAGCGGGAGGATGGGTCTTGAGTTTCTCAGGTTGGAGAAGCAGCTCCATGAAGGTCCTGGGCTTGGGTCTACTGTGCATGGGACAGCTCCAAAAGAGGAAGGTCCCAGCACTGCATCTAGTAGTGAGGCATCAGCTGCTCCCGGCTCATGAGGGACGAGTGGTGGTAGCGATCCCGAGTGGCGAAGTCTGCATTCTCCTGGGTGAGCTGAGTCATCTCCATGTCAACCTTAGCCAGGGACGGCGCCAAGATGATCTGCTCCTGAGGGGACCGCAAGCTCCTGCAGTGAGAGAGACACAGAGGATGGTGAGAAGGACAGAACAGAGACTGAACAGTAGAGGTGAGTCTACTGGGCATAAAGAAATTATTTGTAAACACACATGTATTTGAATGTTTAAAACATAATTGTTGAAAGGTATATGTACAAGTATATATGAACTCAAAGCATGAGAAATACAAAGTATCAAATAAAATAAAAAGAGAGAGAGAGTGATATTTACCCTCCCTCAGTAGAAAAGTATAAAGCCGTACCTACCTGATAGGAAATAACCAACAAAGAGAGGTTTTGCCCTCCAAATGGTATCATGTTGGGGCTCTGTAGCTTTTCTTTGCTTTTTTTTTTTTGTCAAAAATAATGGAATGGAGAGGCTGGAAAATTGACAAGAGCAGAAAGAGAAAATTCTCGTAGGTGTATTGAAAAGACAGTTGAATAAGGAGTGATTTCAAGAGCTAAGGCTCACACAGCAAGCAGCTAAGAGGGACTGCAAAGGCTTTTGACACCAAGGTGGCCTCAAGTGAAGAGCAAAACCCATATGGATTCCACTGTCACTGGAGTCTCTGCATACAGTTTCGGTTGGAATAAACTGGGAAAGAAAAATGTTAGGGATGCATAGGGAAAGTGCTAAGAGGAAGAAAGGAGTGAGGAAAGCTCAGGCTGGCTGCCCAGGCAGCTGCTACGGAAGGCAGACCCAGTCACAGCTCTGTCCCTAATCAGCTAGGTGGCCTCCAGAAGCCTCTTTACCTTCTTGTGTCTCTATTTTCTCATCTTCCCGGGTCTCTTCCAGTTCCTATAGTCTGTGTTAGGTCCGTAAGTCATACCTTAGACATGGATTTCCTCTTAAAATTTTTACTCTAAAAGAATCATCTACTTTATGAGTAGTAAGGTTCAATTGTTTGAATATGGAATATATTTGAGAGTTGTGAAAAGGTAGAAATCTAATGTTATTGATCTGTGGAACCTAAACAGAAAGTTTCAATGGACTCTGGCCAAATGTCCTGCTATAGAAGTTCAGATCACGTGACTATGGCATTACAGCCAGTTGTTGAGAACATGTATAAATCATATAGGTCTCTGAGGGTTCTTGAGAACTGAATTAACTTCTATAAAGGCTGAATATCCAAAAAGGTTAGGAGGTGACAAAAATGTCACACCAGTCAACATGTAAGTGTTTTTGCTAATGCTTTTGATTTGATTTTTTAGGTGAAACCATTACATTCTTCTGAGTCTGGAGAAGTAAAATACTTCACTCTCTAGTCTAGAATGACTTTCAAATCCTCATTTGGACAGTTGCTAGTGCTTCAAGAAAGAAAGCCTTCTCAATGACAGGCTCAACTTCACACAGTTCATGGGAATTGTAGGCATAACAGAGGAAGTAACCTAGTCAAATTCTTCTGCCAAAACACACCCTACATTCTTCTTCTTCTTAGGTTTTGAAGAGCATTTTGGGGGTTATAGTTGGGGACTGGGAGGGGAACTCAAAACTACAAAGCAGAAACACAGCTACAAATCTCTATTTTTATTTTTTTATCTTATTTTAATTATTTGAGACAGAGTGTCATTCTATTGCCCAGGCTGGAGTGCAGTGGTTGATCTCAGCTTACTGCAACCTCTGCCTCCCAGGTTCAAGCAATTCTCATGCCTCAGCCTCCCAAGTAGCTGGGATTACAGGTGTGCACCACCACACCTGGCTAACTTTTGTATTTTTAGTAGAGATGGTGTTTTGCCATGTTGCCGAGGTTGGTCTCGAACTTCTGGCCTAAGTGATCCGCCTGCCTCAGCCTCTCAAAGTGCTGGGATTACAGGTATGAGCCAGTGCATCTGACCAATCTCTATTTTAAAATAAATCACCATTTTTTTTCTTTTTTTTTGAGACAAGGTCTCACTCTATTGCTCAGACTGGAGTGCAATGGTGCTATCTCAGCTTACTGAAACCTCCGCCTCCCGGGTTCAAGTGATTCTCCTGCCTCAGCCTCCTCAGTACCTGGGACTATAGGCACCTGCCACATGCCTGGTGACAGGGTTTTGCCATGTTGACCAGGCTGGTCTTGAAATCCTGACCTCAGGTGATCTACCCGCCTCAGCCTTTCAAAGTCCTGGGGTTACATGTGTGAGCCACTGCGCCCAGCCTTTCTTGGTTCTTTCAACCTCCTGAATAACCATCCCAAAATATCACCCAGCAGCCATGGTAAGGCCAATGAGTTTGATGTTGACTTAGCTGAGGCCTCTGCCCCCCACCTCACAGCCCGCAGAGCCTGGTGTTTGTGTTATGAATGGTGTGGACTGATTCTACTCCAACCAAAGTACTGTCCTTTTCTAAGAATAATCTCCCCCTAGTACATTCTTCTTTCTACATAGCACTGCTGTGACCTCCAAGGTGAAATCCTAGGAATTCAGAGTACAACATAAGGACTGGTGACCTCCCATGGCATTTTTAGGCTTTAAAACCAGAAATGACTAAAAATATTCCTGTAAATCAGGCAAGGCAAAAAAATAGTCTCACCCACACACCACTTGCAGCTCCAGAATCTGTAGGCAGCTTTTACACAGAATCTATTTCCATTTAAACTCTACTCTTTCTCAGGACTGGGTTGTAGGGGAGAAGAGATCAGTGAAGAAATGTTGTGACCTGGCTCACCCAACCTTGTGCATCGGACAGGACAAGAGGCAGAAAGATCACTCACCCTCTCTGCAGCTCCACATGAGACATTGAGCCCAGCTGGCCCAAGGAAGCAGATGACAGGGTGCTCCCCATGCACCCCAGCCTCCATCCCTGGGCCCTGTCCCTGCTGGTGTCTGTAGCCCTTGCTGCTGCTTCTTGTCATCCCAAGCTCCAGCACGAACGCTTTATTTCTTGTGCCATCTTGAATAGATTGGCAATTATTTGTGAAGAGTTGTCTTAAATAGGATTCTTGGGAATGGAGAGTGTTTAATGGGCATGGTGATGATAGCACAGCAATGTGAATGTCCTTAATGCCACTGAACTGCACACTGCACGTAAACATGGCTAAGATGGTACATCTCACGTTACATGTATTTCACTTTTTTTTTTTTTTTTTTTTTGAGATGGAGTCTCACTTTGTCGACTAGACTGGAGTTCAGTGGCACGATCCCGGCTCACTGCAACCTCTGCCTCTCGGGTTCCAGCGATTCTCCTGCCTCAGCCTCCCTAGAAGTTGGGATTACAGGCACGCCACCATGCCCAACTAATTTTTGTAGTTTTAGTAGAGATGGGGTTTCACTATGTTAGCCAGGCTGGTTTTGAACTCCTGATCTCAGGTGATCTGCCCACCTCGGCCTCCCAAAGTGCTGAGATTACAGGCGTAAGCCACCACGCCCAGCCCTATTTTACCATAATTTTTAAAATGAGGGGAAAAAAGGATTATGAAGTTACACCTGGGATCAATGGGAAAGGATCCCATGATCCACTAGCAATGTCTGAACATGCAGGGTGGAAATATTAGCAAGTACAACCTGGACATCTAGAGTCTCAAAAACAAACCAACAAAATGCAACCAAATGAACACTCGGTTGGGTTCTGCCTGGATTTTCCTAGCCTGCAGCTCTAGCTCCTCACTGATATTGAAAGGGGACAGAGGGTGGGTGTAATTCCCCAGAATCCCAGGGCCTTAAAAGGTAAGAAGCAGTGATACTGCAAGAGTGGAGGAGAAGGAGTGAGATTAGGGCACATGTGAAATATACCCTCTCTATGAGGCTTCTATTTCTCAGGAAAGTTTTTTTCTCCTTTCCTGTATATCTGACCATGGAGGTCCCACAGAAATCCTCCAGGATCTCCACTTTATTTCTATACTTGGCCTCTGCACTGTCCCCAACCCAGTCATGTCAACTACCTCTGACTCAGATGGAAGAATGTGCTTCCTGGCGTTACATTTCCCTTGGGCTTTAATCTTGTGTGTGATTATGCATTGATGTGAATGTGTCTTAGACTGTAAACTCACTGAGAGTAGTGACTTATCACCCCAGCAACCAGATTCTAAATAAAGCCTCTGTTCTTGATGACTGAGGATAAGAAGGGAAGAGGACACGAGCCTAGAGGAAGCTTCTGATGAGCCGAATCTGGGGGCCGAGTGTGGTGGAGTGCAGGCAGGAGCAACATCTGAGTCTCCCGGAGGTGCCCAGTTGTTAGGTTCCCATGCCACAATCCAGGCCCAAGCCCAGCCAGGAATGGGACACCCTTGGCGCCTCCCAGGACTCTGGACACTCATCCATTCTGGTACTGGCTCCAAACTGGCACAGACCTGCAGGAGGGGAGCAAGAGAGACCTCATCCACCGGAAAAAGCTGAAGTTGGAGGCTGATCCTGCAGGGAAGACATATACATAACCATTTTTGAAGGTTCTACATAACGCATCTAGAAGCTCAGTTTTAATAGGGTGAATGCAAACCCCAATACACACACACGCACAGAATTAACACAAATGTTTTCCTTTTTCAGTCTAAACAAATAATATTCATTTTAATCTTCCATGACAGCAGCCTACTAAGGACTTTTACTCATGTGAATCCTTCAAAAGTTTATTTCCAAACTCCAAAATCACTCCCAAAAAACTGGATAAAGTGCTATAAAGACAAATGCAGAAGACTTGCTAACTTTAGTCTTAAGAATTAAAAAACTTTGATAAATTTTTTAAGATTCATACTGACAAGTGTTGAATACACGCTATAAAATTTTCTACTAGACCATACACTGAGAATTGGGAACATGTCTTTTTCATCCTTATAATCATCACAGTACCTCACAGGATCTGGCACTTAAGAATTTTTTTAACAGGTGTTAAGTGAATCAAATAGTTCCACATGTAGAAATGTTAGAGCTGAAGTTTGAAGTGACATTGTTGTTGATTCTAGCCAAATAATCCTGACATCAAACACACAGATTTGAATAGGGTTTATCAATTGAAAAAAATCCATTCCTCCTTTGGTGTAGGTTTAAAAAAATTCACATAGTAAATTATATATAACTTTAGAGAAACAAATCAAATGTGATTTTAGAAAATGCTTTCCTAAATTATACATACTTATGATTGAAAATTGATTGATTAGATAATGTTCAATATATGATCAGGAAAATAGCATTATTTTAAGAGGCTTATGTTAAAATCTCCACAAATATCAACAGTATGCAGCTGATAACCTGTTTCCTCAATATCATTTAGGCCCTTATGGCTAAAGGGAAGATAAATTTTAGATCTGCATTTGCAATTGCAAAGAGAAGATTTCTAATACATTTTAAGATTGTCAGAAGGAAGAAAATAAACATAAACATTTTATTAACGCACCCTACTTAAGTGTGATAATTTAGATTCTAAATTATTTGAATTTTAGATGGACATTGGCCTGAAATTTGATTTCATGTTTTCCTATGAATAGATTTCTAGGAAATAATTGAAATTTCTTAAGATGAAACTACTTTAAAAAAAAAAAAAAAGAAATAAAGAAGCAATCACTGAAGTAATCACTGTTAATTAAAATATATTCTATCCATGATGTCAGCTAACATAAGGACCTCTTCTTAACATTACTGTTTTTCTAAATCATTATTTTTAATACACACGACTTAAAATGTTTGAAGTGCATTTCTTTCAAAGTGTTTGAAGTGCATCAGACTATTCTAATTCTGAAGAACCTTTTTTTCTTTTTTTTTTTTTTTTTGAGTCGGAGTCTCACTCTTGTTGCCCAGGCTGGAGTGCAATGGCTTGATCTCGGCTCACTGCAACCTCCGCCTACTGGGCTCAAGCAATTCTCCTGCCTCAGCCTCCCGAGTAGCTGGGATTACAGGCACCTGCCAACATGCCTGGCTAATTTTTGTATTTTTAGTAGAGATGGGGTTTCACCATATTGGTCAGGCTGGTCTTGAACTCCTGACCTCGTGATCTGCCTGCCTTGGCCTCCCAAAGTGCTGGGATTACAGGTGTGAGCCACCTCACCCGGCAAACTTTTTTTTTTTTTTTTTTTTTTTAGTTTGCCTAAATAGTTATGGGCTATTTGATTTAGTTAGTAGTTGTAACAAGTTGCTTTATTTTAAATTGGAGCATCATAGGATTTTGCTGAAAAGGGCTCTCTAATGTATTTTTAAACAGCTTTATTATTAAAGAATAATTGATATGCAATAAACTGTGTATTGACTGTATTTTCTTGTTTTCTATATTCTGGATGCCCTGGCATTTTGGATCTTGATCCTGGAGGGTCTAGCTAATTCCTAGATACTGAATAGCAAACAATTCTCCAGTGGGTGGGCTTTTGATATAAAACCAACCAATCCAGGGCCTTCCCCTTAATGTAGTTCTTTATCAAACTCTCCCACACCAAGCCAATATTACCCCTGCCCTAAATCACACGAGGACGAGACAACTATAGTTCATCCCTGTAGCCCAGAGTCTGCTAAAATTACTCGAATTATTCAATCCTAGCCTTACGCAGTGTACCTACCCTGCCTTGCTCATTCCTTTCCACAAAAACCCAAAAGAGGCTCTAGGCCATGATCTCCCCTCTTCCTCTTCTGCCCCATGACTAACCCTGGTCCATCCCCACATGGCCCTGCATGGCATGCCAAGCCTCCTGTTTCTAACGATCTTCCTCCTTCATGACAGTCATTTCCAGGTCTGTGTGTTTTACCACACCTGACTAAAACAAATCCTGGGTACATCTGCAGAACAAACTGCATGTAAAGACAGTCCATGACTTACAATTATTCTTTACGATTGGTTTATCAGGACATAATCCCATCATTAAATCAAGGAGTGTCTGTATTTAAAGTATACAATTTGGTCTGTGTGTGTGTGTATATATATATATATATATTTCACAGTGTACACATGGTTAGATGTGTGTGTGTATATATATATATACACACACAAGCAAGATAATGAACATGTCTAGCATCACAAGCAAGATAATGAACATGTCTAGCACCTCCAAAAGTTTCCTCAAGCCACTTCATAAGATCTCTCTCCCATGTATCCTTACTCCACTCCCATTCAAAAGTATCCACTGATCTGCTGTCACTATAAATTAAACCCAGCCTTAAAAGTATTTTTTGAAGGTCAGAAGTCCTTAATTTTGATAAAGTCCAATTTATAAATGTTTTCATGCTTTTGTTTTATCTAAGAAATCTTTGCTAACTCACAGTCGCAAAGATTTTTCTCTTACATTTCCTTCTAGAAATTTTATAGGTTTAAGTTTCACATTTAGTTCTAATATCCATTTTGAGTTATATTTTTATACGGTATGATATATAGGTGGAAGTCTACTTTCTGCATATGGCTTTCTGGTTGTTTCAGTGCCATTTGTTGAAAGACTATTCTTTCCTCCCACTGAATTACCTTTGAATCTTTTTCAAAAATCAGTTGACCATATATGTGTGGGTCAGTTTCCAAATCCTCTACTCTGTCCATTGATTCACTTGTCTAGCTCTTCCACATCACACTGTCTTGATGACTTTAGCTTTAAAATCAGTCTTGAAATCAGAAAGTGCAAGTCTTACAACCTTATTCTTCTTTTACAAAATTGGTTGGGCTATTAGGTCCTTTGCATTTCCATATAAATATTTTAGAATCTGATTAACAATTTCTATAAAAAGGCAGCGGAGATTTTTGACTGGGATTATGTTAAATGTATATAAAAATAGAGGGATAATTAAAATTTTAAGAATATTAAGTCTTCCAATTCATGAACATAGTATATCTCTTCATTTATTTCTTTAATTTACTCTTTAATTTTTTTTCAGGAATGCTTTGTAGTTTTCCTTTTCTCATCTGTAAATATGGTGAATTACATTGATTAACTTCAAATGCTAAATGAACCTTGCATTCCTGGAAGAAACCCACTTGATCATGGTGTATTATTCTTTTCATATATTATTGCATTCCATTTGTTAAAATTTTGTTAAGAATTTTTGCATCTATATTCATGAGATATGTTAGTCTATAGTTTTCCAAAGAGTTTGTATAGAATTAATATTTTTTCTTCTTTAAATGTTTGGTTGAATTTATTAGTAAAGCTGTCTGGGCATAGGCTTTTCTCTCTGGTAGGGTTTTTAATGACCAGTTTAATTTCTTTAATAGATGACCTGAATAGCCCCATATCTATTTCTTCTTGAGTGAGCTTTGAAAGTTTGTATCTTTCAAGGAATTTGTCCAATTCATCTAAGTTGTCAATTTATCAAGAGAAAGTTGTTTATATTATTTCTTTATTTCACTTTTAATATCTATAGGATTTCTAATGATGTCAGGTCACTCATTCCTGGTATTGGTAATTTGTGCTTCTTCTTCTTTTATTCTGATCAGTCTGGCTAGAGGTTTATCAATTTTACTGATCTTCTCACATAATCAGTTTTTTGCTTCATTTGCATTCTCTATTTTTTTCTGTTTTACATTTTATTAATTTCTACTCTGATCTATTCTGATTTATTATTTCCTTTTTTCTTCTTACTTTGGGCTTAATTTGCTCTTCTTTTTCTAGTTTCTTAAGTTGGATGTTGGGATCACTGATTTGCAAATGATCTTCTTTTCTAATGTAAGCATTTGATGCTATAAATTTTCCTTAGCTACATCCCACAATTTTGCTGTTCCATTTTCACTTTTATTCAGTTCAAAATACTTTGTAATTTCACTCTGCTTTCTTCTTTGAATCATGGATTATTTATTTTCTGTATTTTAATTAGGGTTATGTAATATTCTTTAGTTTCTAAATATTTGGGGATTTTCTTTTCTTTTTTTAATTTTTAATTTAGGAGACAGAGTCTTGTTATTTTGCCCAGGCTGGCCTCAAACTCCTGGCCTCAAGCAATTCTTCTGCCTTAGCCCTCCAAGTAGCTAAGACAACAGGTGTGTGCCAACTGTGCCTGGCTTATTCAAGGATTTTCTGATATCTTCCTGTTATTTATTTCTAATTACTCCCCGCTCTGGTCAGAGAGCATACTCTGTTCTTGAATTGACTTGAACACTTTTAAATTTATTGAAATATTTTTTATGTACTAGAATATAGTCTCTCCTGGTAAATGTTTCATGTATAATTGAAAAGAACATATATTCTGCTGTTTTGGGGTAGAATGTTCTCTAACTGTCAATTAAGCCAGGTTTGTTGATAGTGTTATTCAAGTCTTCTGTAGACTTACTGATTGTATACTTATTTATCAATTATTAGGAAGGAGGTATTGAAATCTCTGACTATGGTTGTGAACTTTTCTATTTCTTCTTGTAGTTCTATCAGGTTTTGGTTTGTGTATTTCAAAGCTGTGTTTTTAAGTGCATAAATGTTAAGCTTTGTTATGTCTTCCTGATGTGTTTTTCCCTTCAGCTTCATGAAATCACCCTCTTTATCACTGTAATATTCTTTTCTCCAAACTCTACTTTGCCTAATGTTAATATAGCTACACTGCTTTGTTTTTCATTAGTGTTAGCCTGATGTATCTTTTTCCTTCCTTTTACTTTTAACATGTTTGTGTCTTTATATATAAAGAAGGATTCTTGTAGGCAGCATATAGTTGGGTCATGCTTTTTCATTCAATCTGACAATCTTTGGCATTCAATTAGGGTGTTTAGACCACCCATATCTAGCGTGATTATTGATATGGCTGGGATTACATATACATAAACCATCTTGTTATTTGTTTTTTGTTTGTCTCATTTGTCCTTTATTATCTTTTTCTGCCTTATTTTGATTGAGTACTTTTTATCTCCTTTACTGGCTTAACTATAACTGTTGTGTTATCTTAGGTTGCTTTAGGGTTTATAGTATACATTTTAAACTTACCACAATCGGCCATCAAGTGATGTTATAGTATTTAACAAAGTATAAGAAACTTACAACAGTATACTTTCACTTCACTGCTAGCTCTTGGACTATTGTTATTCATTTTTACTTCTACATATCTTATAAACCTCACGCTAAGTTATTATTTTTATTGGTAATCATTCATGTGCTTGTCACAGTTCTCCTCCTAGACTATAAATTATTTGAAAATGGGATTCACATCTGAATCAGTGTTGGCATTCAATTGATATTCAAAATCTTTTTTTTTCCAATGAATGGTAGAGAGAATGAGGGAACCAGTGGCAAAATGGCTCTGCTGCTTACCAAGGTGAAGCCCTGGACTGGCCCGGCCAATGTAGAAATACACGATGGCAGCAACACCCATGTTAACCAGGGTATACACCCACTGTATCACAAACATGATGAGAAGGGACCCAACAGCCTGTGAAAACAGAGTAGGAAGAGCAAATCACCTAATGGCTTTCTACATGGTAAGCAAGCCACAAGGCTAATGTCTTCAGCAACAACATTCCCTCTCATCAACTTCTGATCACTGTAAAAGTCTGAATAATTGAAGTTTATGAAGAATTCAAAAAACCTCACTTAAGCAGATATTTGGGCAGATATCCTCTGAAAATAACTCTTTAATTAAAACTATCAACTAGATATTCTATCTTATCTCCTTGTCCCATTCCTCCCTATAAGAAACAAATTAGGATGAAAGTATGATAACTTAGCGTACCTTAAAATTTAGTAACCCAGAAGTTATCATAGACAATTATTTAAAAAGGAAATTATTGATTAAAATAAGCGGTTCATTAAATGTAATCTTGCCATATGTAGTCTCATCTAAATTCTAATACAACAGGCAAATCACATTGCTTCTAATTAGGCCCTCCATCTTTCCTCCCCCACAGCCCAAGATCACACATGTGTCCACCTGAACTCTGTCCCAAAAACAACTGAGATCAAGATGAAGTTACTCACCCCCAACAGGGAGACCCAGGGGTTGCACATGTGGGTATAGAAAGAAGTGGATCTTCTCCAGACATCTTGTTCTTGGAGCCTGGACTTCAGGAAGAAATCTAAAAAATAGCCAAATATTTGGCTGCCAAATTGCTATCAACCCTCTACTGTTTTTTAGGAAAATATACCTATGAGCTCCTCTTCCCCAATTTTGTAACTTAGCCTAAAAGACATCTCCCAGGGCTTGCTCTTGGAGAAGGAAGAAAGAAGTGTTTATGGCCTCCCACCAGCCAAGGATCTGAGAAAGAAAGAGAAGAAAGAGACAGAGTGGAAAGGAAGGTCCTCTGATGCTCAAGGCACAACTGTCCAGATATGTCATCTGGGGCAACTGGAAACTCAGCTCTCCCCTCTTTTTCAGATGTAAGGTGTTAGAGTGGGAGAACTAGACATCTGGTATTCTTGGCTTCCAGGTGTGACCACCGGGACTGCTAGGGCAGGTTGGCTTTTGTCTAATGAGAGATGGTCTTTGCTACCTTCTGACTCTGAAAGTTAGCTCATGTTAGACCTGTCTCAGGTATCAACCAGAAACTGATGAAGGAGAAAGATGGAGGGAGAATAGCTCCTCTGATTCCTTCCTCGGGCAATTGAAATGGCTGAGGGGAAAGGGGCCTGGCAATAAACAAATGCATGATCCTGCCTCATCCTTTCAGGCACAACAGGGCTTCTCAGAGCTATGTCATGTTCTATTCAGCTCTGCATTCTCAGTTTACAGTTGGTTCCAGAAGCGCTCAATTTAAAAATAATAATAATTTTTTAATGTCAGAGTAGTGAAGTTTGGGCTTTTAGTGTAAGCCTCACCCAAATAGTGTACACTGTAGCCATTAGGCAATTTCTCATCGCTCAATCCCACCCTCCTACCTTTCCAACTCTCCAACGTCTATTACTCCACAATCTGTGTCAATGTGTACACATTATTTAGCTCCCACTTATAAGTGAAAACATGAGGCATTTGACTTTCTATTTCTGCAGAAATGCTCAATTTAACTATGAAAATGCATCTAGATTGTTTAACAATATGGTCTAATCACCATGAACACCACAATAATGTTTCAAATAAATGACATGTTGAATTAACTTCGCAGTATGTTTATACTTCATTTCAACACTAAAACTTCAGGTGTTCTCAACCTTCATAGTTTGTTGCTCAGGAAATATAGTAGAAAGCTCCCTACATAGCCCTTCTCTGTTCTCCAATATCAAATTTCCACTTCAGCCAAACTGTCTTGACTGTGCCATCTCCTCTGCCAAGCCCTTCCTTCTTCACTACGGTCCAAATCCTGTCTCATATACCAGTGTTCTTCCTCACGTCAACCACTCCTGATGTGTTGGTTCCTGGAATCTATCTGGGATCCACGTCTCATGGATCCCCTAGCCCTCTGCTTATCTAACTCCTATGCATCCCTCAGGTCTCAGCTCAGTTATCACTTCCTCAGGGAAATCAGCCCCCACAGGAAAATCTAAATATATTCCCACATACCATTAATATTTCCTTATGGCCCATTTCCTTCACAGCACTTACCATCATTTATAGTTGTATACTTATTTACATGTTTCTATGCCCACTGGATTATATGCTTCATGGGGGCAGGGTCCACATCCATCTTGAGCCTAGGGCTTGGCATGTAGCAGAACTCACTAAGTATTCCTAGTCCAAGTCTCCCATCCTCTCTGGTCACTGTTGCTTTATGACCTAGCCCCTTTGAAGCACATGCCATCAGACTATTTCACACCCTACCCTTCATCATTACAGTCTTTTACCAAGTTGTCATTCTTCTCTTGCTTGTTAAATATTTCAGCCCCTGGTTCACCATCTTTTTCTCTATCAGCATCCATTGTCATCCTTGGTGACTTCTACAAAAACAACTCATCCAAAGCCCTACTTTCCGATTCCTCGAAATCCTCATACTAATAATCTTTTCTTTCACTCATCCCAACTGTCAACTCCCTTAGCTGCACTTGCGGTGTGTCATTACCAGTAACCTTACACTTCCTAAATCATGACTTTAAGCAATCTACTCTCAGCCCATAACCTCCTTTAAAAACAATGTTAAGCTCATTTGCTCTGCTGTTCCTCATTCCAACCATTCATAGTCTACAGAGGGACCTTTAGATAATTTGCCTTAGTATGTTTTTTATTTCCATCACCTACCTCCCACTTTCCCTAACCTCTTACCTACATACACATCTGCTCCCATGCTTCAGAATTACTCAGCAGCCTCATACCTAGGCAACTCATCCTCCTACTCTCTGATAGAACAAATTTACAAGCTCTCTTCTCCAAAGAGAACTTTTCATGTTCTCTCATCACCCAATTAGCCAATTCACTTGCATCTATACCCTCTATTCTGCCTTCCTTCCTTTCACGGTGGATGAACAGCCTCTGATCCTAACTAAGGCCCATCCCTCCACTTGTGCCAGGATCCCATCCCTTTTGGCCTGTTCAAGGACTTTGTTCTCACATCATCAATTTTTCTGTCCCCTACTGAATCATTCCCAACAAATACAAATATACTGTTATCTCTCCCTAAACAAATGTCTACAGGTCACCCCTAGTTATTGTCCTATTGCTGTGTCTCCCTTATAGCAAACCTCCTCAAAAGAATTGCCTATGCAGTCTCTATATCCCATTATTTCCCCAACCCACTCTTATGATTGTATCCACTTTTCCACTAAAACTACTCTTACCAAAGTTGCCAATGATTTGAATCTTTTCAAATTCTGTGGTCAACTCCTAGCCCTCATCCCATTTGATCTTTCAGGCAGCATCTGATACATGTGATCACTTTCTCCTTCTTGGAACAATTAGCCTCTAAGATGCCTCACTCTCTTGATTTTTCTATGTCACTGCCCACTCTCTCAGTCTTCTTTGCTGGCTCGCCTCCTCCTTCCAGCCTGAAAATATTGGAGTATTCCAACATTCAGTCTTCAGCACTCCTTTTTTCCATGTATACCCACTCCTAAGAGATTTCTTCTAGTCTCATGGCTTTAAATGCTACTGATATATTGATGACTCCAAGTTTACATCATCCTCGACCTCTCCCTTGAACTTAAGTTTTGAATAGCTCATTGTCTTCTCAGTATCACCCATTAGTTGGCTAATAAGCACCTTAAACTTAACATGACTAACACAGAAATCTATTCACCTCAAATCTTCATTTGAATAAATAACACCACCATTTACACAAACATGTAAGATTCATCCTGACTCCCTTCTTTCTCTCACACCTATACTTATTCCATCCGTAAACCTTGTTGATTCTACTATCAGAATATATTCTGGATACAATGACTCCTAACTGCCTCCATTGCTCCCATCCTAGTCCAACCCACTTTCATCTTTCATCCATTTACTGCAGCGGGCTCCTGTGGTACAGACCACAGCTAGAGTACAGTCCACAGGATTTCTCACTGTTAGGTGTAACCATGTGACTAAGTTCTCAGCAACAGGATGTGAACAGAAGCACTGAGTGCCACTCCTGGCCCAAGGTCTTTAAGAGAATGTGTGCCTCTTCTCTGTGCACTTTCCCCTTCCTCTGCCTGAAATCTGAATGTGGTAACTCAGTCTTGACTCTTCACACGACTAGGTCCGAGGGCACAGTGAAGTCATACAAATGGCAGGAGCCTGGATCCCTGAGTGGATGCATGGAAGAGAGCCTCCCACGGAGTTGGAACACCCTTCTTGCACTGTAAAGCAAGTAAATAATATTTTTTGGTTATTTGTTTAGCCTACCCTAATTAATATACCTCCAAATTGGCCTTGGCTCTCTCTCTTACCTCTAAAAGCCAGTGATCTTCTTAAAGACTGACTCTGGGCACATTGTAGCTGTAGCTAGAACTTTCAGCACCTTCCATCACACTCACAATGGCCCACATGGCCCTATACAGCACTGCCCCCCACTTTCCTCACTGGACCCCTCTCATCTCTCTTCCCTGGCTCACTGCTCTCCAGTCACTACTGGGCCTCTGCCATTCTTGATGAGTTGCCAGTCCAGTTCCCACCTGGACTTTTTTACATGCCAGGTCCTCTACCTGGAACTCTTGTTCTACTTCTCTGCATGGCTCACTGCTTCATGCAATTCAGTTCTCCATTAAAATATCATCTTCACAGTGAGATCTTTTCTAATAAACCTACCTGAAACAGTGCATCTTCCTCCCCACCCTGGTCTTTCTTTATCCCATTACTCTATTATTATTCATTATACTTATCACTTACTGACATCACAGTATGGTATTTGCTTGTTTACCATATGTCTTCCCCTACTAGAATGTAAGCTCTACAACAGCAAAAACCTTCTATGTCTATTCAGCATGTTCCCCCAGCACTTGGGACGGTGTCTGGAATGTACGAGGTATTCCATACATGTGGGTGAATGAATAAATCATTCTACACCTTAAGAAGACTTCATCCTCTCAACATCTATTTGCATTCATCATGTGCCTCCAAGTATTATGCTTATCTTTTTTTACATCTGTACCTTCAGGGATAAGGACCCTCTTTTATATTCTAAATGCCAACTCTAGGCATTTAGAAGTTTGTGAATAGGAAGTGCTCAGTAAAAGTCTCCTTAATAATTATGGATTAAAATAAAGTCTGCAAGATTGATCTGAATGGATGGCTCTATTACTTTTCAAAAAATAAATAATTGTGTTATGATTGCCATTAATTAAATTGTATAGTTTTAACAATTTAATTAAATTGGTTATTTGTTTAGTTTTGTACTTATCACTTATTGACATCACAGTGTGTATTTGCTTATTTATCATATGTCTTCCCCTACTAGAATGTAAGCTCTACAACAGCAAAAACCTTCTATGTCTATTCAGCATGTTAAATTGTATAGTTTTAACAATTTAATTAATGGCAATCATAATTATTTTAAAAATTGTTTAATTTTAACAATTTAATTAATGGCAAACATAGGCTTAGTAAAATACAGTTGCCCTCTTGGTTATTAAGAAGGAACACTAGGCCGGGCACAGTGGCTCACACCTGTAATCCCAGCACTTTGGGAGGCCAAGGGGCAGGTGCATCACAAGGTCAAGAGATCGAGACCATCCTGGCCAACATGGTGAAACCCCGTCTCTACTAAAAAAAATACAAAAAATTAGCTGGGCATGGTGGAACGCACCTGTAATCCCAGCTACTTGGGAGGCTGAGGCAGGAGAATTGCTTAAACCCAGGAGGCTGAGGTTGCAGTGAGCCAAGATCACACCACTGCATTCTAGCATGGGCAACAGAGCAAGACTCTCTCAAAAAAAAAAAAAAAAAAGAAGAAACACTATTGGTTAAGAACTTATATTTTTGCCTCTCTCTGAGACCTGTCACCTATTAAAGCTCACCCTTTTACAACACTTGATCTTACACAACCTCAATTTTACTGAACCTAAAGGGAATTGTGTGTGTGTGTGTGTGTGTGTATGTGTGTGTGTTCTGAGGAACTTGGGCAGAAGTAGTAGGAAAGGTTTGTCCTCTAGGCAGCCACAATGCTGTTTTATATATCAGCAATGTAAGGGAAAATTTATGCAAAGATGCTCAATGACTCTTTGAATAGGTACTGTAAAATAGACAATTATTCATAATTCTGAATAGCTAGGGTTTCAAAACTCTTCCAAAGTGACTAGAGGAATTTTTTTTCTTGTCTCAGATTTTGCTGGAGAAAGCAAGTTGTACAAACTTGTCAGAGGGGCAGGGGACAGCTTCTCATGCTAGAAATACTAGGAAGTTACAACTAGGCAGGTAACTTTACTTTATTAAGCCTCTACTCATAAAACAAACAAGCATGCATCGTGCATGTTAAAAATGCTACACATAACAAATATAAGGCAAAATATTAAATTGACTTTTAAAATCTAGTGATATGTCTAAGTTCTATGTTCACAGCAGATATAAACACTTTAAGCATAAAGGAGGAAACCCCAATTATGTTAATTTTTAAATAATAGATTTAAGTAATTTTATAGAAATCACTTAAATATTAAACCCTCTGTGAAAATTCACTTCATATCTTTATCAGAATAAATAAACACATAGTTCTAATTAGCATGTATAAACTGATAACGTATATTGCCTTAGTCCACACAGAATCATGTTTAAAGTCCATGTGGTATTTTATCATGTTGATGTTATAATTTGCTTAACCACTTTCCAAATGCTGAGCACTTAAGTTATTTCTAATTTGTCATTAGCACAAACAATGCAGCTATGACAATCTTGTACACATTTTTTGGTTTGTTGTTTGGCTGATTTGGGGTTGTTTCCTCGATAAACAGTTCCCTCAAATAGACTTACTAAGTCAGGGCAATTAAACAGTTTTGTGTTTCTTGTTACATCTTGAAAGATCATTCTCCACAAACAATGAACCAGAGGGACTTCCAGCCATGGCAGTATGAAGAGGTCAGTGAATCTTCTCCACACACACACACACACACACACACACACACACACACGTATAAAACTAGACAAAATAGTCCAAAACACTTACTTCAGAGCTCCAGAAATTTACCAGATGAAGAAAACAAATTGAGAAGTATTTATTTTTCAAAAATTTCTAAGCTGAGGGTAAGAAACATGAAAGTCTGCAGCCTTCTTGCCTAAGCTGCTCCCATTAAGCATGAAGCTGGTCAGAAACCAACAGTTTGCTGTCAGAGGGGCAAAGTTGATCCGAAGCCAGGGCAAAAGGCTGTGGCTTTATATGCTAAATATGATAAGCACAGTAGAAAAATGAATGGGGAAAATCCTTGCTAGCCTGAAAGTGCAGACCCAGCTAGGGTGAGCAGAAGACCAGCAGAAATTTAATGGGGAGATCCTGGAAATGAGAGCACCATAGAAAGACTAGATAACCTCCCCACATTCCCCTGGATGACTAGAAAACTATGCCCATGCCTGGGGAGGCCTGAAAGAACCTGGCAAAACATAAAACTCAGAGGAGAATGGGGAACTAATTGGATCCAGTTTTGACTATGCTTCCCAAGTGACACACAGATCCACTGGCAGAGAGCAGAACCTTAAGGGCTATGCAGACACAGGGGGCAACTCCTAGGAAGCAAGGCTAAACACATAAGAATAAAAAGCTGACTAACGATATCAGCAGCCACACACCACGGGGGAGGCAGATGCCACAGTTGAAATCCAGGCAATTTACTAAAATAAACAAAAAACCAAAAACTCAGAAATATATATCAGAATAAAGAGTTGCTACAATACATTATTTAAATTGTCTAGTTTTTAACCAAAAATTACAAGACATGCAAAAAACCCAGAAAACTGTGATCCATGCTCAGGAAAGAAAAACATCAAGTAAAAGAAACTAACTGAGTAGGTTCATATGTTGTATTTAGCAGACAAAGACTGCAAACTTCAAAGCAGCTGTTAAAAATATATTTAAAGAATTAAAGAAAACTATAATGTTAATGAGAAAAAAATTCAGATGACAAGGACTTTAAAAATAAAGAATACCAACAGAGAAATATAAACTAAAGGCCAGGTACAGTGGCTCATGCCTGTAATCCCAGCACTTTGGGAGGCTGAGGCATGCAGATCCCCTAAGGTCAGGAGTTTGAGACCAGCCTGGCCAACATGGTGAAACCCCATCTCTACTAAAAATAAAAAATTAGCTGAGCATGGTGGTGGGCATCTGTAATCCCAGCTACTCAGGAGGCTGAGGCAGGAGAATCGCCTGAACCCAGGAGGTGGAGGTTGCAGTGAGCCGAGATCACACCATTGCACTCCAGCCTGGGCAACAAGAGCGAAACTGTTTCAAAAAAGAGAGAGAGAGAAATACAAACTATAAAAAAGAACCAAATGAAAACTCTACAGTTAGAAAGCACAGTAACAGAAATGAAAAATGTACTAGATGCTATCAACAGAAGATTTGAGATGACAGAGGAAAGAATCAGTGAACTTCAAGACAAAAATGATCCAAAGTGAAGAACAGAGGGGGAAAGGTGGAAGCAAAGGAAAGAGAGTCTCAGAGGCCTAATGGGATAATGTCAAGTATATCAACAAATATGTAATGGAAGTCCCACAGGGACAGGAGAAAAAGAAAGGGCAGAAAAAATATTTGAAGAAATATTAGCCAAAAACTTCCCAAATTTGATGAAAAACTTTAATCAACAGGAAAGAAAGAATCAATTGATGTTGCCTCTAGCAATGTGTACATACACCTAATTATCACAAATCTGCGATTTTTATTTAAATTTTTATAGCTTAATAGATATGCAATTATATATATTTATTATTATTATTTTTTAAAAATAGAGTCTCACTCTTATTGCCCAGGCTGGAGTGCAATGGCATGATCTCGACTCACCGCAACCTCCACCTCCCAGGTTCAAGTGATTCTCCTGCCTGAGCCTCCTAAGTAGCTGGGATTACAGGCATGTGCCACCATGCCCGGCTAATTTTTGTATTTTTAGTAGAGATGAGGTTGGTCAGGCTGGTCTCGAACTCCTGACCTCAGGTGATCCACCTGCCTTGGCCTCCCAAAGTGCTGGGATTACAGGCATGAGCCACCATGCCCAGCTTAATGATATCTTAAAGATGATTTAATTTGTGTTCATTTAATCAATATCATGGCCTAGTTCAAAACAAATACCCATTGCAAGTGTTGGCATACACACTGTGTAGTGGTTAAGAGCACAGGTTTGACAGTCAGATTGACCTGGGTTCAAATTCTGACTGTCTCCTATCATGAGCAAGTGTTTAACTTCTCTGAGCCTCAGTTTTATCATCTGTAGAAAGACAGAACAATGCCTAAATCTGGGCTTCAGTGAAATAGCTCATATTAAATGCTAATCTCAGTGCCAGGCACATAGGATGTGCTCAGTAAGTGCTGGCTATTTTTAGCTACTAATAATACTTAACAATAAGAATTCATTTGTTGAATGGACATGAATGAGTGAGCATTGATTTTTCAAATGTAAAACTTTATATTTATCTCACCTGACATCTTTTCAGTAAAATCTGGATTTTGACCTTCCTGTTTTTAAAAATAATACGCTTTGGAAGGTATGCTTTCATCAGTTGTGTTTTGTCAGAATAATTGTTTCCTTCTGTGACACTGTGTTGTACAAATGTTTTTTATTTCTATTTAATCAGATATCTTGTCTTTGATGATGTCTACATAGTTAAAAATATCTCTCTTGCACAGCTGTTGTAAATAAATAATTCTTGTGTATATAAGGTATAAAATACAGCCTCAAGTTAATTTTTAAAATCCATGCTTTCAGGAATATTTATTCCATTGTGATTTGATTATTATTATTTTATAGCATCTGGTTTGTCAACGATTAGGTTCTTATAATAGTTTAACTCCTTCTATTTGATCAATGCTTCAGTGTTTTAGCCAATATTTGCTCAATTGCTCATCAATTCAAGTAGGCTTTACTGAGTGTTTGCTACATTATGTGTACTGTGTGGGAATATTGTGATGAGTACAGAGGTAAAAAGACATAGTTTGAAAACGAAGGAATCTGACAATCTAGTGGCAAAGAAATGAGTTTAATATTTATTTCCTTAAGATAGACAAATAAACCTAAAGACAAATGTGTGAACAAATGTGATATAAATATGATGTGACATAAATATGAGATAATAGTTTATATTACTAATATGAATCAAATGTTATGGTTGCACAGTGGAAGACATCAGAGAATCCTCCTCCAAAAGGGGTGAAAGTGGATCTTAAAAGTCAGATGGATTTTAAATGATGTCAGAGTTTTCCAGATGGAGAAGGGGGAGGTGAAGCAATCGGAGGAGGCAGAACAGGGTGTATGAAGGCAGGAAGGAATAAAGAACATGGTGTGTTTAGGACATCAGTTTGGGTGAAAGTGGAACGCACAGTGCATGGGTTGTCATGAGAAGTGTGGCCAGGAACGTAGGTTAGGGCTGCATTGCGAAGAACCTTGCATCGTACATACTATCTGGGACTTCACATGGAAGGGGTTAAATTCCAGCAAGCATTTTTAAGTAAGAGAGACATGATGAGAGTTTTATTTTAGAAAGATCATTCAGTGGGCAGCATGAAGGAGAAATGGGATGGGGGAGAGTCTTGGAGACTTAGCAAGAGTCCAGGTACAAGATGATGAGGGTCTGCACCAAAGTAAAGGCAGCAGGGAGTGGGAGAGAGGGAATGGTCAGCAACACCTATGACATTTCTAAGACTAGGCAGCTGGACAGCGACCACTTCCTTGATTAAACATTGCAGACTGTCCACGTCTCTCCTGAAAATCCAATGAGAAGACAGAAAAGGAATGAAACAGACATAAACCCATAAACACGAAGAGAATGAGAGAGGAAAAATAAAAACAAGTCCTGGAAGATGGAAAGGTGACAGTAGTGACAGACTGAGCAGAGCAGAGGAGAGTGAACCCTAGGGCCTCCAGAGAGGATGCTGGCAGGGAGCAGCCTAGTTCATTCCGGCAGACCAGCTTCAGGACCAGGAAGCACCACATCCCACGCAGTGGTAAGGTATAGGTGGCTGTGGGAGGTCTATATTTGTTGTATACCAAGATCCTTTTCTCTGCCTATGAAGCCAAGTAACAACCCTTCCGTTGCCCAATTCCCTCCTCAAGGGGGTTTTCCTTTGAAACAATCAAGCCAGAGAGTGCCTAAACTTGGCACAGCAGGCACAGCAAAGAGTGTGGAAATGGAACTTGAAGCCAGGGAATTAAATGAACATCTATACCCTAAACAGTGAGACCCCTCTCCAACTCACTCACCTCATCCTGTTCCCAGAACGCCCGTACCTATCTGTGTGTCCCTCGGGCAAGGGATTAAAGAATCTCCTCTAGAGGAAAACGCTGAAGAGCCCAAGAGAAAAACCTCTAGATATTCACATTTGGGGGTCCTCCAGTAAAAGTCTAGCCCACTCCTCCTTATTCTACAGTAAGGTGCCCCAATTAACAAGCCCTGCTAATGTACAAAGCTCTTCTAAACAGTTTTTTAGTACTTCACTTAAAAAAAAAAAAAAAGAGAGACAGGCTCACCCTGTCACCAAGGCTGGAGTACAGTGGCATGATGATGGCTCATTGTAGCCTCAACCTCCCAGGCTCAAGCAATCCTCCCACCTCAGCCTCCTGAGTAGCTGGAACTACAGGCATGTGCCATCACACTTGGCTCATTGAAAAAAAATTTTTGTAGACACAGGGTCTCAATATGTTACCTAGGCTGGAGTGCAGTGATGTGATCACCACTCACTGCAGCTTCAACTTCCCAGGCTCAAGTTGTCTTCCCACCTCAGCCTCCCAAGTAGCTGAGACTACAGGCATGTGCCACTATACCCCCACTAATTTTTTAGTTTTTTGTAGCAGCCGGATCTCGCTATGATGTCCAGGCTGGTCTTGAACTCCTGGGCTCAAGCATTCCTCCTGTCTCAGCCTCCCAAAGTGCTGGATTACAGGTGTGAGCCACCGTGCCCAGCGAGTGCTTCACTTTTAAGTACAAAAAGAAGTCAAAAGATCAATGGACATTTTAGTAAAAGCCTCCAAGATTTAAAAAAAAAAAAAAAAGAGAGAGAGAAAGAGAGAGCCCAAACCAAAGAGAAAAGAATTAAAGAAAACAGGAACAGTGAAAGGAACAGAAAAACTTTTTAAAATTATTTTTACTTTTATTTTTAGAGACAGGGTCTTGCTCTGTCGCCCAGGCTGGAGTGCGGTGGAGTGATCATAGCTCATTGTAACTTTGAATTTCTGGGCTTAAGAGATCCCCCCACCTCGCCTCTGGAGTAGCTGGGGCTACAGGCATATGCCACTATGCCCAGCTAACTTCCCTTTTAATTTTTGTAGATAAGGGGTCTCACTATGTTGCCCAGGCTGATCTTGAACTCCTGGCCTCAGGTGATCCTCCTGCCCCAGCCTCCCAAAGTGCTGGGATTACAGGTATGAGCCACCATGTCCAGCCTCAGAAAAAAATTTTAAAGGAGGAAGATCAATAATAGTATCAGAGAGAGAAGATAAGCCATTGTACTCATAGAACAAAAATAGATGATGTTCAAATTAGAAAAAAAAAAAAAGACAAGGACAAATTAGATCACAACCAAGAGGTCTTGGAAATTAAAAACTGCATAATTGTGGCATAGACTGATAGTTGCTACCTTCTCTCTCCTCCTTTCTTAGGAAAAAAAGAAAAAACACATAATTTTATGTAAAGTAGTAATATGACCAGTTAAAAAACAATTTTATCAGCCTTCTTTGCAGTTTGTTGTAATCACATGACTAAATTCCAACCAATGAAATATGAGAAGTTGGAATGGGACTTTTGAGGAAGCCTCCTCCAAATGACTCAATTTAGAGGCTCACCCTTTTGCCCTTTTTCCCTCCCCTTTTTCTAGTGCCTGGAATATAAATGTAATGGCGTGACCCCAGCAACCACATGTTGGATCACAGAACAATATACTAAGTGATAAAGGAGCATGGGTCACTCAGGACCATGGAGCTGCCATGGCAGCCATGGACTGCCCACCTCTGGATCCTTGTGTATGAGCTAGATGAAGTCACTATTATTTTGCAATTTTGTTATCCTCAGTGAAAACTAATCGTGACTGATACAACAACCAACACTTTAAAAAAAAATCATTAGAAGCCTTGGGAGAGAAAATCCATGAAATATCCCAGAAAAAAAACAACAAATAAATGAAAAATAGGAAAGAGAAAAAGAAAGAAGATTAGAGAACCATTTAAGAAGATACAAAATCGAGATAATAGAGGGGGGATGGAGGGATGGGGGTGGGGAATTATCAAAGAAAAACTATGTAAAAGCATGACTTTGGTAACAAATCTCTTGTTTCCTGGATCTGACACAGAAGTGTGGTAACAAGAGGAATTCTAAGACAACAGCTTTGTAGCAGACCTAGCAAACAAACAATCTAGAGTGGAACAGAAGGATGGAGCCATAGGACAGAGGGGAAAAAAGAAAAGAATACATTTCTGAAGAATTGGAGCATTTTGAAAATAACACAAAAAGGCATTTGACAGATCTGCCAGAGCATTTAAAGAAAAATGATGACAGAAAACCAAGCAAAGAAAAAACTAAGGCAATTATTAATTCCAGGAAACAGCAAAAGTTGAGCAAAAAAGGAAATGTAATCATAGTGTAACATATGGCTCAGAACTGAGCAATATTTACTTAGTCATGATAACAAGAATACTAGCTTTTAATTTAATAAAAAACTGTGAGATAACTACTCTGGGGGCATTAAATAAGGGGAAGTCAGAGTGGCATATAAGAGTTAATCCAGGCAGGGTGTGGTGGCTCACGCCTGTAATTTCAGCACTTTGGGAGGCTGAGGTGGGCAGATCACTTGAGGTCAGGAGTTCAAGACCAGCCTGGCCAACATGGTGAAACCCCATCTCTACTAAAAATACAAAAATTAGCTGGGTGTGGTGGTGGGTCCCTGTAATCTCAGCTACTTGGGAGGCTGAGGCAGGAGAACCACTTGAACCCGGGAGGTGGAGGTTGCAGTGAGCTGATATCGCACCAAATCCTCATTTACCATAACAGCAACTCAAAAGATGATGTCAGAAACTGACATATCAAGAAGTAGCAACGCAAATACATTATTTAGTGACAGATTAACAGAAGAAGCATATTTTTGGTTCAAAGTGGGATTTTCTGGGAATGGGACTGGAAATAGAGAAGGGTAAAAGGGGTGGTATAAAAGAGTAGGAACTACTGTTTCTGGTTATGTGACTTTTAATATTATTTGGCTTATTAAATTGTACACTTATTACATTGATTAAAATAAAATAATTTTTATTTTTAATTAAAAGTTCCCCAGAAATTTAGAGGCAAAGAAGGAAAAACAGGTTTCTGGGAGAACTTAAAACACTAGGTTTTTGGGGTTTTTTGTTGTTGTTGTTGTTGTTGTTTTGTTTTGAGATGGAGTCTCACTCTGTCACCCAGGCTGGAGTGCAGTGGCATGATCTTGGCTCACTGCAACCTCTGCCTCCCAGGTTCAAGCAACTCTCCTGCCACTGCAACCTCCGCCTCCTGGGTTCAAGCAATTCTCCTGCCTCAGCCTCATGAGTAGCTGGGATTACAGGCACCAGCCACCATGCCTGGCTAATTATTTGTATTTTTAGTAGAGACAAGGTTTCACCATGTTGGTCTGGCTGGGATTACAGACGTGAGCCACCGCGCCCGGCCAAAACACTATTTTTCAGACACCTCCTTCTATGTCCCTCATCTCCTCCTCTTTGCCCACACCTGTCTGTATATAGCTCCAGGGAGAGCATAATGTAGAGGAAAGTACATGGGCCTCAAATACAGACAATACAATGCAGGGTGATGTCCAGCTGTGCAAAGAATCAGGTCAGAGTCTTCTCTGTGACCTAATGTGGACACAAGGTCTTATTTGTAAAAGGGAAAATGCTAATATATGTTATATTACACGAAGTAATAGATGTAAAGCACCTAGAATATGGTAGGTCCTTGAAAATACGAGTTCTCATTTTCAGAATTTCTCATGCTCTATAAGCCTCTCTGTGAGTGTCTCTGTGTATTTCTGTGTTTATAGATTTGAGAAAACAAAGCTTGAGCCACCTTCTTTCCATCCCCTCTTGCCTGGTTTGGGAGGTTCATCTTCCACAAAGAAAACATATTGCGTCCTTAACAGGTAGTTTATCACAACACATTTCCACTTCTCTTGTAAGGAGAGATGATTTTACTCACATTGGCTTTATACTTCCGTTCATTTTTGAGTGAAAAGAGATTGATACCCAATTACTAGCTGTGGCTCTCAGGTCTAACATACAGGAGTAGATAGAAATTTCTGTTTAAAATTAACTATCTATAACAGAGTACAATTACAAATAATTCAGCTGATACCTGAATATAATGTTTTAAAACAAATATTGCACAAAATTAACAAGGATTTTAAACCCAGTCATAACTGGTTCACAATAACTGGGTAGGTAGGATAATCAGTGGTCATCCCCAAATAAGAGGCCCCAGTGTGATACCAGAGCACTCACCTTCTCCACTGGACTCTGATTTGTTGCACAGCTCAGGAACAAGTTGCTCTCCATATGTTCCCTCAGGCTGAGTCCCTTCGCTCCTGGAAGTCTGCTTGTTCCAGCAGGACTCCTGCCCCTCCCAGGAGGCAGCGGGCAACCTGTCAGAGATCTCAACAGGGAAAGAAGGAGGGGATTTGAGGTCCAAGAGGAAGCTATCTTGTAGGGTCTCCTTGGTGGCCTTCTTGCTTTTCCTCTTCTGACTTTCTGGGGTCCTGTTACCCTCTCCTTGCCTGGGCTGGCTACTCTCAAGCTTCCTGGTTAGCTGGAGGAGCTGATCCATGTCCTTGGTGAATTCCAGTAGCGTGCCCTCCAAGACTCTTTGGGCAGGTCCCTCAGAGCCGTAACTGGGAGCTTTCTCTAAGAGCAGGTGCTCAGAGCAGTGGAGGCCTTCCGGGCCCTCCCTGAGCACCGGCTCAGGCACCGGGGTCAGGCTGCAGGAACACATGGACAGGGAGAAGTAAGAGTAGTCCACTGCGATGTATGTCAGCATGAAGTTGATGGTGACGATGGGGGCCAGAACGTTCACTTGACCCACAAAAACAAAGGCCATGGTCACCAAGCTGGTCAGGCAGATGGCAGCCACGGGTGTTTTGTTTGGCCCCTTCTGCAGGAACAAAAATAACATGCAGGACCATAAAATTTCAGATAGAACGCTTCAGAGATTTCAGAAGTTACAGGCTAGAAACACAACTCATAATGACTCAGCCACTTCTCCCCATGTGATTATTCATCTATAAACTTGAGATAATAATATCCTACTCATGGGATTTGTTCATGCATGCGAAATGCTTCACACAGACTGACATGCAGTAAGCTCCACAGATATTAGTTGTATTAGCAACTTTTTTTTTTTTTTTTGAGACAGGGTCTGGCTCTGTTGCCCAGGCTGGACTGCAGTGATGTGATCTCAGCTCATTGCAACCTCCGCCTCTTGGGCTTAAGCCATCGTCCCACCTCAGCATCCTGAATAGCTGGGACTACAGGTGCACACCACCATGCATGGCTAATTTTTGTATTTCTTGTAGAGATGTGGTTTTGCTATGTTGCCCAGGCCAGTCACAAACTCCTGGCCTCAAGCAATCTGCCCACCTCGGCCTCCCAGAGTGTTAGGATTACAGGCATGAGCCACTGTGCCCAGCCATATGAATAACTTTGAACATGGGGCATTATTATAGAATTTTGACTTCCCAAATATTTTCTCCTTTTGTCTTTCATTGGGTTTTAATACCAGCATAGAAAATCAAAGAAATGCAAAGTTGATTCTTCCCAGGGAGAGGCAGATTCCGGAAGACACAGCAGAATCACTGGTGGCTGGAGGAGGGGAATTCTGACACTAAACATCCGCAAATGCTCAGGCACACACATTACACACACCTGTTATTAATGGAGGTGGGTATGGTGACCTTCAGGTGGACAGGAGTGGAAAAAAGGTGCTAGCTGCCTCTCCTGGGAGCTCTTCATCACAGTCACTGACATAGTTCTTGGGCCAAAAGCAACAGTCACTTCTCAGTCCCTGTCTTCTTTAACCCAGCTGGCTACTCTGTCCTCTTCGAAACACTTTCTTCACCTTACTTCTCCTGATTGGCCTCCCTCTTCACTGGCTGCTCCTTCTTGGTTTCTGTGGCTGGCTTTTCACGTCTCTGAACTCCACATTTAAAGCAGCCCCAGGCTCCATCCTCAGATCTCTATCTGTACTCCCTCCCTTGGTGAGCTCAACTAGGCTCACGGCTTTGAATACCGGCATTATACTGACAACTTCCAAATTTGAATCTCCAGCCTAAAACATTCCCCTGAAACCCAGGCTTACATATCCAACTGCCTACTCAACATTTCCAGTGAACGTCTAATAGGATCTCAAACGGACTATGTCCAAAACCAATCTGCATTTTTGGAGGAAGATAAAGGAAGAAATCAAGGATAAGTTGCAACGATGTGTTCCCTAAACCAGAGAGAGGCTGAAAATTGGAAGTGGCTGGGGAGGCCCTCTGGGGTACCCCAACAAGACAAAAATGAACTCTAGCTTGCAAACCATATTAGTGGGAAATGGGATTCTCTGTTTATGTCTCTTTGGTCCTCCCCTGGACTTTAGGAATGTCTATTTTAATCATTCCAGCCATGTCTCAACTGAGCTGTCCTTTATGTATCAGTTAAGGTTTGGTTCATGATGGTTAACAGGGAGTGTAGATACCAGAGGTGTAGGAAATCATCAAACAGCAACCCCCAAGGGGCGGATGAAACTCAAGGGCAGAGTTAGAGCTGCAAGGACCAGCTCGCCTCCTGACCAAAACACACTTTCTTCTATGCTAAACCTGGAGGATCCTGAATTCATTTTTATTAAAGGATGGGGCACTGCATTTTCATGCTGCTCAGGGTCCAAGATGTTACTAGGACTGGTTAGCTAACCCAGTCCTAAAAGTGCTAAGGGGCTGGGTGGCTGTGACATTTAAGATGCTTCATCTACTTAGCCCTAACCTAAGCCAGCCAGAGGACAGGGCTGAAAGAAATGACCTCTGCATTATTTTCTGTGTCACCCCAAAGAAATTGACCAAAGGCTCTGATCAGAAAAGCTTAACCAATTGATGGGCCAACAATGAGGTTAGCAGCAAAACATGTTTCAAAAAACAAACCAAAAAAAGAGGATTACTCACCCCTTGTCCCAGACAGGCAAGTGCAGGGATCACTTTCTCCTGGGCAATGCACTGCAGGATGCGGGGAGCTCCATAAAGTCCTCCCATACAGGAAGCCAGGGACGAGATGTATAAGCCCAAAAGGAACAGGAAGCCCACGAGGGATACCTGTGTGAGAAGCGGTTTCATTCGCCAGTGCCAGAACCTGCTCCTGTGCCTTTCTACTCCCCCAGCACCCACCCACCTGCACCCCATGCAATCATCCACTGAGTCCTCTAGATCTGATCTCTGGGATACAGTTTCCACATCCCCAGCCTCACCCCCATTCATTCCATGGTTTCAGCTGAATCCACCACCACTTTTCATATGGATTGCACAGTGGTCCTCAAATGAAGCGTCTGCCAGACTCAGCTGCAGGGCTTGCTAAACACAAACTTCTGGGCCCCCTCCTCAGAGTTCCTGGTTCAGTAGGCTTGGGGTGGGGCCTAGAAATTTGGATTCCGCATGCGTTCCCAGAGACCACACTTTGAGAACAAACTGGCCAACCACAATGCTCATTGGCCTCTTGCCTTTAAGCTCACCCTTAAAGATGAGTTTAAATCTTCAGATGATTCACTCTGAATCATCCCATAAGCCTCTGTTCTCTAAACTCAAATCTGATCACAATGTCTCCGTTGCAGATATATCAAAATCTCCCCCTGTCCTGACATATAAGGCTCTTCATGGTCTGTGACCTCTTTAGCTCCACACCCTGCACACTGAAAGTCTGATCAGCATGATTTTTCTGTCTGTAGGAAGCCTCTGTTCACACACCCTAATCTACTCATTGTCTGTTAAACTCCTAATTGTGCTACAAAACTCAGCACCAACCTCACCTCCACTGTGAGGCCATCCCCTCTTCCCTGACTACAGTAGTCGCTTCTCAGTGCTCCATAGCATCCCCAACATGATGTTAGGATAGCACCTATCATCGTGCCCCCTCCACTAATCTGGAGGCTTCATTTAAGCAGGTCTTCTGTCTTGTTTACCCTAGAATTCTTGGTGCCCAACACAGAAATATAAATGATGAATGAATGAATGAGATCCATGACCCACAAGGCACCAACAGATAGAATAAGAGGGCACAGCTGTTCTTCTTGGTGTCAACTTGCAAAAGATCAGGGTCCAAGATGTTACTAGCTAACTCAGGGCTAAAAGTGCTAAGGGGCTGGGTGGCTGCATGACTGCTTGCCATGCACAGCCAGATCCCAAGCTGTCACTCATGAATTCACCCTCCTGGGCCAGACCTCATCTGTACCCACAGGGAAGCATCTTTGTTTTCTTATTTGAGGTGCCCTTTCCATTCTACTTTCCTTTAGGCACAATGGCCAGAACTGTACATTCCAAGTACTCATGCGTCCAATGCTTACAGATAGGTTAGAGTTAATATTCAGCTTTGTCACTTACACCCTTCTTGATGAAGCCTCTCCTCACCCCATTTTTTACTTCCTTGCATCAGCAAAGCACCAGATTCGTGTCATCAAGCTACATTGAACACAAGCCACTGGCTAGACTTCTTTCCTGGCTCATAAATTATCACTGGAATAATTTGACTGACTGATGAATCAGTCAGGACAGTTGATTGGAAAAAAAAAATTCTTTAAAAAAGAATATATTTGTAGGACACTGGTGGTTTGTAGAATCATCAGGAGGCTAAAGGATGAGGCTCAGAAAAGGGCAGGACCAAGCCTGGAGGCATACCCAGCCTCTTCCCCAGGAACAGCTTGGCCAGGATGCTGCCAACACCCCTGCTGCCCTGTGGACGGATTCTCACCAGCTCTTTATCTTTACTTCATTGGTTACAATGGGAGCACGCAATGGCCTAGTGTAGGTCATGTGCCCTAGCAGGGCTGCAAAGGGACAGGCAAAAGAGGTCTGGTCCATTGGGTTTCTCTTACACACAATGGGGGTACTCTCTCCCTTCAAGACCATTGGTGGAATAACCCCCAAATGGTCAGGAAGGTCAGAGGCTTGATGAACAAGACTAAGGTCCACTACGGAGCCCACCTTGTCTTTAATTCACTATTGAGTCCTGTCTTTATCATCTCATGCTTATCCCCAAAGAATCTCATCTGTCTCTTTTTTCAATATCGCAGATTTCTTGGGTTTGTCCTGCCCACCCCACTCACCATTTTATTACTACAGGAAATCAATGTCATCTAGTGTTTCCATCACTTTATGTGATCTGATGGCATTTTGTTACTTTCCATCCTGTGGGATAGTTAGTTATGCTCATGGCTTATCCTGCCAACACCCTGAGCACCTCACAGGTAGAATTGTATCATGCTTCCTGGCCCCCTTCCCCCAGCACCTCATGCAGAATCTGGCAAGCAGAGCTCAGCAGCTGAATTCATGCAGCTTCATAACTTTGCTGTAATCGTGCCCTAGGTACCTTACAAAACTGTTAGATAAGCTGGATCCATTATCAATCCTCAATCCATTCTGAGATGTGATCATTCATCGATAACCTTTATTTCCGTCTTCTCTACCAAATGCAGCCTATGTTGACTGGTTTTTAAAAACCAGATTCTATGATGAAATTTTATCAAGAAAGAGCCTTTTGAAAATTTAAGTCAATAGTTCTCCACTCTGCCTAAACATAAGAATCACCCAGAGATTCTGATTTAATTAGTGTAGAGTGAGACACAGACGTGGTTGAGTTTAAGAAAGCCCTCCAGGTGATTCTAATGTGCAGCCGATGTGGAGAACCCCTGGGCACAACACATTGTAGCCACTGCATTCTCCCCTCAAAAAATTCTTTGGGAGAGTCAGGCACAGCATCTCCTTGCAGAAATTTCACTGCTTCTTACCTAAAAGGTTATGTATATTTGAATTTTTACAACTCTTTTTCATTTAAAGCCTGTCTATTTACTCAGAGCAGGAATGAGTGGGAATGCCCCAGCCTGGCATCCTCCTAGTGTTGGACTGACCTCAGGAACTGGGTTGAGCCTCTGGCACCATGAGTACACGATATGGTGGCTTCCGTCTTTGGCCAGCCTTCCCACAGACACACCCTGGGATTCCTCCAGAGCCCTAGGAGCTGGGGTCAGACAGGGCCAAGTATAGCAACCTATGTCCAGTTTGTCAATTGTGTAGAATGATCTGTTCACTTACCACTTTAAAAAAATATAAAACTATTATTCAGTCTATTTTCTGAGTAATATATGAAATGTTGGTCTCCACATCTAGATAAATTATAAAAACTTCACTCCATCTCTCTCCTGCCTAAATCCTATCTCTTTCTGTCATTTGTCATCCATCCATCCATTCAGGAAGCATTTCCTGACAACAGATTATGTTCCTGGCATGGTGCTAGGCAGAGCAAGGCTTATAGACACGTAGCTCTGCTCCCAGCCCTCACAGAACTTAATTGTTTTCTCTATTCATATCAGACTGAAAATTTGCTAAATGTGCCAGTGGAGGTGGAAGTGAGAATTTATTTGAGCAGAGGTGTGTCAACAGCTCTTTTTAAATAAACAGTGATTCTTTTCTGGCATACACCTGTTTGAGCCATCCCCCCACCCACAGAGCTCTTTCCAAAATATTACATGGGGTGTGAGCTACCCTGATTTCTTTCTTCAGTAACTACTGACGAAAATAATTACTTCCATCTCTCTGCTCTTAGTATTTTCTCCCAGCTCCCACTTGAGCTTCGGTCATTGAGGGACTCCACTCATTCATTGGCTGCTCTCTTCTCTCAAAGGACTGGATTTAAAGTCATTTGCAAGGGGCTCATTCTGTCTCATCTAATTGCGGTGACCCCTGACATAACTGCGGAGTGCACCCTAAAAACCTTTACAATCCCAAGTGTATTAATAAGGCCGAGTCTCAACAACACTTTGGTTTTTTCCTCCCACATCTCATTTCTAGAGTCATGAGTTTCCTAACATCTCCACGCTCCATGAATTGATCAACATCTCAACTTTCAGTCAAGTTTTACCTCTCACTTGAGAGCCATTTTCCATAATGAGACCTAGTCTGCTTCCCTTCCTGAGAGGCAGGACTGTGTCCACGATGGAGGGCAGAGGACACTCAGACTGACCCACTCCCAGGTGCTGAGTGGCCCACTAGGCTCACTCCCCTGTTACCAGCGCTGTCCCATCCCCATCTTCCCTGTACAGCTTGTGTCATGAGCTTCCAAGGTCCCTCTTGAATATGTGAAACCATGACTATTAAATCCAGGAATCAGAGTTTGCTCTGTGGGATTACCCAGTTTTAGGGGGGTTTTGTATTTTTGAGACAGAGTTTCGCACTGTTGCCCAGGCTGGAGTGCAGTGGCACGATCTTGGCTCACTGCAACCTCCGCCTCCCGGGTTCTAGCGATTCTCTTGCCTCAGCCTCTCGAGTAGCTGGAACTACAGGCATGCACCACCACGGCTGGCATATTTTTGTATTTTCTGGTGGAGATGGGGGTTTCACTGTGTTGGCCAGGCTGGTCTTGAACTCCTGACCTCAAGTGATCTGCCCGCCACGGCCTCCCAAAGTGCTGGGATTATAGGCATGAGCCACCCAGATTCCCTAGTCTTAACAATAATACTTTTGGGATATTTTTCCTTCTTAGATTGCTCTTATTTTGCTAGTTAGCAAGCCCCAGGGCTCCTAAGGTATTTGGCCTTTTTTGTTTGTAATAAACATCTGTTTCCTGGACTGTATACAAGTTTATTCTGAAACATTTAATCTATTTAATTTCACCCCAACTAACACTGTGTTTATACAATTCCTTTTCTAACTAAATAATACTGAGATTGACTGTTCTGGCTTTTCTATTAAATATGGTGGATTTGTGGGGAGAAAATGTGTTCCTAAAATAAATGTCTTGATCTGTAAGGGTATGCTCATAAGGAGTGTGGAAGGGAGTTAAAATTTAGTTAGCATCTGCTATGTGCCAGGTAAAATGTATTATAATTAGCACCTACTACATGCTTTCATGGGTTATCTCAGAGCCACCACTGTATACAAGACGTTTAAGAACACACATACACCTGAGAGCTGGGAGAAAGTTCCTCTGTGGTGGGGATAAAAAGTAAAAAGACATCGCCGGGCGCAGTAGCTCATCCCTGTAATCCCAGCACTTTGGGAGACTGAGGCGGGTGGATCACCTGAGGTCAGGAGTTCAAGACCAGCCTGGCTAACATGGTGAAACCCCGTTTCTACTAAAAATACAAAAAATTAGCCAGGCATGGTGGCATGTGCCTGTAATCCCAGCTACTTGGGGGGCTGAAGCAGGAGAATCACTTGAACCTGGGAGGTGGAGGTTGCAGTGAGCTGAGATCATGCCATTGCACTCCAGCTTGGGCAACAAGAGCAAAACTCCATCTCAAGAAAAACAACAACAAAAAAAGTAAAAAGACGCTTCTTAGAGAAACTGTGAGTTGAGAAGCCAAATAATTAGAAATAGATCAGAGAAGCTGTAGGAAACCCAGAAAGAAACAGATTAACTGACCAGCTGCAGATCAGTAGAAAGGAATCCAGGGCAGCCTGCAGCCATTGAAGATAATTGTTCTGGCAGAAAGCCCCCAAGAGAAAGAGGAGTGCATTGGGGAGCTGCGTGTGAACGAGCGCCAAGGAGAGTATGTCAGAGACCCACCCTGTCTCAGTGTCCAGAGGTGATGCGCGGGGCACACATACAGAAGAGGCCTTTTTTCAGGCCCAGGAAAGCTCAGAGATGCGCCGGCTCAGAACTGAAGCCACAAGTAAGACAGGAAGCTGAGGTGAACAGGTTATCAGGGTGGCCGGTTGTGTCAAGTGACCAAAGTAAAGAAACTCCGCCCTTGCACCTCCCAACCAGTGTAGGTTGCACCCTCCCATTCTCCAGGTACTGCCAGTAAAAACATCTGTGGCCCAATCTACTGCCTGAGCACGGTACCTGCTACTGCAGCGGAGTCAGTCCCAAGGAGCGACACCAGTGAGCAGGAAAGCAGAAAAGGTGTGGGAGGAAACTCCTGTGTGGTCCCCTTTAGGGGGTGGGTAGTGGGAACCAGAAGACCCAGGTGCTGCTATTTTGAAGTCATTAGGGTCGGTTCCATCACTGCTTACTGACTTGCTGCACCTGCCCATTTCTACTGAGAACCAAGAGCAGTAGCTTTGTTCCTTTATAGGCTTTACAATGGTCTCTTCCAGGGAATGGTCTCTTGTCCTCTCCGAAAACTAAATCTCCACATTTCATCCCAGTGTGTGCATAATTACATTCCCAAGTGTCATTGCTGGGCCTGATGAAGCAGGTGCCCCCAGCTGGCTAACTGCTTGCCTACCTGCTCACTGTTGGGACAGGTGGCATTCCAAAGGAGGCTCCCCCGGTTTGTGTGCCTATTATTAGGTGTGGGATTTCCACCCACAAAGGCTCTCATGTGCTGTTTCTGGGCTGTTTTTACCCTACTGCTGTTTGTGGCCTTCCTTAGATACAAAGCTGCCTGCCCTCCCATATACCTACTCTGATCATTCCCTTGAAAAGCAGGGGAAGGAGAGGAGGGAGGAAAGCTGCGGCCCAGGGGATAATCAGATCAGAGTCTCTAAAGGGTGGAAGGACCTCTGTGAAGGAAAGCACGAGAAAGGAACTTTAGAAGCAGGCAGAGCTGGTCAGCCACTGGCAAGCTGCAGATGAGCAGGAAGCATTTCCCTCGGTCAAACCAGCCTCGCCCAGTCTGCTCCCTGAGGCCTTCAATTCCTGTAATGCAGCCAAGCTTTTCATTCCACAACTAGAGAACAGGCCCTTGGGAGTGAAACTTCAGACGGAAGCATGCATGTAGATACAAATCAGGGCTATAGATTCCTGCCCTGAGAGCAAACCTTGCCACCTGGGGGTCTGTGACCTTGGGTACTGGAAAGTGGGTATCAGTTCTCTCACTAACTGAACTGTACTGCCTTCCAAAAAACCTGCTTTTATACTAAGGGCAAGACCCTTGAAAACAAATAATCACCTTTGCATGGGTGCCTACAAGCCTTAAAAAGAAACCTGTGCTAATGTGAAAACCAAGCTCAAACATATCTCTCAAAAGAAAATTCACAGTTTCCTGCCCCAGGTTGCCCCAGGCACTGGCCCTCCATGAAGATCAGCAGGGCTGCTTTGCAAAGCCTCACACCAAGAGAAAATGGTACTCTATCCTAAAATATAGGGGCTCATGCCTGTAATCCCAGCACTTTGGAAGGCTGAGGTGGGAGGATCACCTAAAGCCAGGAGTTCGAGACCAGCCTGGGCAACATGGCAAAACCCTGTCTCTACAAAAAATTGAAAAAAAAAAAATTAGCTGGGTGTGGTGGTGCATGTCTGTAGTCCTGGCTACTTGGGAGGCTGAGGTGGTAGAATCACCTGAGCCCTGGAAGTTGAGGCTGTAATGAGCCATGTTCACATCACTGTACTCTAGCCTGGGTGACAGAGTGAGACCCTGTCTTTAAAAAGTTAAAATTAAAATATTAAAATTTAAAATACATAAAATATAAGCAGTGATACTCAGGAGTTCACAGAAAAACTCCCTAACCAACTACATTTCTCTGAAAAATGATGGGAATCTCAGGGTCTACTTTTTCTCCAAGAACTTAAAGGAGGGTAGGAGTTTTTGGGGATTTCCAGAAAAATATCTGGAAATCTTATTCATGTGGCTTCTAGGACGCCAAATAAATGTCCTTGATGTCAGATGACCTCCAGCCAACGCCAGGAATTCATTAATCTTCTCCTGGCAGGGTGCGGACTCTAGAAACAAAGATGTTGCAGCCAAATCAACCCAGAATGTCTGAGATCCTCAGGAAAGCCAAAGGGGTCAAGGACCTCAGGGACAAGGAGGGCCTCGGCCCTCACCCTGGCACTGGGCTTCCGCCCGCTCCCTCCACCTCTGCCTGTCCAGCCTCCTTCTCCACTTGCCACTTCTGAGCAGCACATTTGATTCATCGTGGAAGGTGAAGCTATTAGCAAAAGTGAGGCACTTGCTTAACTGGGAATTTGGGGTGAGCAGATTCTTCTGTTTCTGTCCTGATTTTTGACAGGAAGAGATGTCCCCATTATCTAGCCCCTCATATTCGTGAATCCCTCTGGGCATCATTATCTGTTTCTAGAAATCCCTAAGCAGGGCCTGTACCTTTTCCATCATGTCTCTTCCCCACCACAACCCAACACTTCAGTCCTGGGCTAGAGACTATATGAAGGCTGGGCGTGGTGGCTCACGCCTGTAATCCCAGCACTTTGGGAGGTCAAGGTGGGAGGATCACTTGAGGCCAGGAGTTTAAGACCAGCCTGGGCAACATGGTGAGACCTCATCTCTACCAAAAAATTAAAAATAAATTAGCCCAGCATGAGGGCATGCCCCTGTAGTCCCAGCTACCTGGCGGTCTGAGACAGGAGAATTGCTTGAGCCTGGAAGGTTGAGGCTACAGTGGGCTGAGATTGCAACACTGCACTCCAGCCTAGGCAACAGAGTGAGACCCTGTCTCAAAAAATTAATTAATTAAATTTTAAAAAGACTATATGGATTCCCAGACAGTACTGCAAGGGGAAGGTGGCCATTTGTTGGTGAGAACAAATAAATCACTCCGGCATACTGAGCCCTTGGAGTAGCGCAGGCCTCACTCACCTTTTCCGCTATGAGGAAGTCATAGCGAAGGGCCTCTCGAGTGCAGATGGCGCCCAGGAAGAAGACGAAGACGATGTACAGAAACCACCTGCAAAACCCAAGAGCAGAACAGAGCTGCCCCCAACTCACCTCACCCAGCCCCATCCAATTCCCCCACTCAACCTTCTGTTTCCAAAGGGAACTTGTATCAGAATGAGAGAAAGGCCAGTCATGAAGCTTCCCCAGCTGGCTTGGGAGGACACTTTTTGTACTATTTCTCTTCTGGCATATTTCTTACCAAAAAAGGGGTACCATTGTTTTGTTTCTTTTTTTACTTTTAAATATATATAAAAATATGGAACACTTCACGAATTTGCATGTCATCCTTGCACATGGGCCATGCTAATCTCTGTATTGTTTTAATTTTAGTATATGTACTGCTGAAGTAAGCACTGTTTTTTCTCTTTCTTATATTACAAAAAAAAACATACAAAGGGCATTCCGAGTAGGGAAGTGGGAGGCCCAGTTGCCTCTAGGTTGCCAGGATTCAGGCCAGGGTTGCCCCGCAGCCTCACACCCCAGCCTCCTCCAGCAAAAGAACAAGCTGATGATCCTTCGGGCCTCTAAGTCCTGCTGGTCTGTTATCTTTGGATCAGATAATAAAGAGGGAAACTAAAGTCAAAAGGCAGAGAGCAGAGGCCTGGCTCTGTCCCCAAGATGCCCTGTAACCTTGAACAAGACCCAGGTTCCT
Organism: Pan paniscus; assembly: GCF_029289425.2. Lineage (NCBI taxonomy): Eukaryota > Metazoa > Chordata > Mammalia > Primates > Hominidae > Pan > Pan paniscus. The sequence goes on from NC_085926.1 coordinate 123,117,401, forward strand.
GTGGTCTCCTCATTCCCATCTGGGTAGCGAGAGGATGGGCCAAGGGTTCCTCCTGGAACCTCCCAGCTGGGGCCAGAAACAAGACAGGGTCCTCATTCAGAAGCCTCTTTCTTTTATTTCGTTCCCAACACTCAACTCTATCTCTGTTGTCTTCATTTTCTTCCCAATGTTATTGCACAAAATACCCTGATGCTGTACGCCAGGCTGATAGCAATGGTTTCACTGCAGTAAGCTAAGAGCAAATTCAGTGTTTGTGAAACAGATACATTAATATTTTCTAAATACTGTGGTTAGAATAACACAGGCCCTTTTAACTTCTCAAGTCATTGTTTCTGGTCTCTGATCTCTTTGCCTCTTCACACCTACCCAATGAAGGGCAGAGAAGCTTCTTCCTGTGGTACAGAGAGAAACAATATTCTAAAAGGTCAGAAATAGACCCAAGGTTACCCAGCCTGCTTGTGTGGGTGGCACAGTGTGAACTAAAACCCCAGAGGCCTGACGGCCTGGGGGAGCTGGAGGGGAGGCTCACTGGGGGAAGAAGAAGAGCTGGGTGCTGAGCTTCCACTGTGTGCCTTCTCTCCCCGCCGCAGTCTACGTAGCACATACAGTGTCATTATCCCCATTTCACAGGAAAGGACATGGAGGCTCAGAGAACTCAGTAAATTGTCCAGAGTCATGCAGCCAATCAGCGGCAGAGCTGAGGTGCAGCCCCAATTCGTCTGATTGCAAAACTCTTCATCTTTATGCTCCCTCCAGTGATCCTGGAAACTCGGTGGTTAAAAAAATCCCCAAGTTCAAAATGGGGGTGGGGGAGGGACGGGGGCGGGAGGCCGAGGAAAGGAAAGAAAGGATTCGATCTGTGATCTGGGTCCTGACACTCCTCCTCGGCAGCATTCCCAGGCAGCGCGCATGAAAGGGCAGTGTCTGAACCCACCAGACGTGAATTTTCCAGCCCACCGAGTGTTAAAAGAAGGATCGGAATATGAAATAGATTGGTCACAGTCGGGGCACTCTCAGAACAAAAGGGGCAATCCCTCTTCTGCCTGGGGTTTTCTCTCCCACTCTCTAGCTCAGACTGATTGCCATGAGGGGAACTTACGAGATGCCAACAGCTGCCAGGGAGCCCAGGGGAATGCTGGCGGCAGGCTCCCTGAGGTCGCCCCCCATGTTGAAGCCGGCCATGACTCCTGAAAGACACCCAGATGGGGAATGGGGTGAGCAGCCTCCTCCACGCATCGCCTTCCCCAGGGCTGCCCCTTCCTCTCCTGCGGGACCCTCTCCTGGAAGCTGTCCCACGGCAAGCCCTCCAGCTGCAGCTCTGCGCACAGGCTGCTTTTCAATCTCCCCTGGCAACTAGGGAGGCATCCCTGTGGCGTGAAAGGGACCTTTGTGGGTTGGAGGAGGCTCAGGAGGAAAGCCCTCCCAGCTCCAAAAGCATCCTACTGCTCAGCGCAAAGCAACCAGGGGGAGGAAAGCGGCTTGCAAGGCACACAGAGGTCCTGCGCTGCCTGCTGAGCTGGGACAATGCCCTGGAGAGGCTCAGCATTACAAAGGTCTGGCAGCCTCCTGCTCAGCGGCTTTCCCTGCCTCTGCTGCCTGCTGATTCCATGGGAGCTTCCTGTGTCCTCCGGGTCAGGTACCATCCTCCAAGCCCCTGAGCTACCAAAGGGCTTGAAATAAACTCCAAAAAAACCAATCCTGATGCCACTGACATGGAGTCACAAGCTCCTTTTCATCATCACCTCTCTTCTGCAAGAACACTAATGAAAACGAATTAATCCATGAGGGACCCACAGCACGGTGCTGCATGGTGAGGTGGGGATGTTGCCTCTTCCCATACAAACAAATATATGAAAGCAACGAGACAGGGTGTTCTGAACATCGGATGAGGATCCAGCCCACAAGTGCCATAACAACTCAGTGTGATGGGCTGCCCTGGTCAGAAAAGACCCGTGGAGGGGGGTGTATCTTGAATGTGGCCTTGAAAGAGGGATTTGAATGGGCTTAGGGATGGGAATGAATCTAACTCCATGATTTGTGAACACTTTCAAACTGCCTGGGCCTGTGTCAAGTGCTTTACATGCATTTTTTTATCCTGTTTAATTCTCATAACAACCTCATCAGAAAGGTAGAATTATTTCCTCATCTTATGGAAAAGTGTGCAAAGAGGTTAATTAAAACAGCCTAAGGTCACACATTTAATAAGCAGCAAAGCTAAGATTCAACCCTGGTCTGTCTGACTCTGAAAATTATGCTCTTAATGCCTCTGCTATAATGCTTCACAGAATCCAAGCGAAGTGCAGTGAAGTGACAGTTTGGAACCAGAAAGTGAAAGTAGGGGGGTGTATTTCAGAGAGAACCCTGAATGCTGGCCCACGGATGGGGTGCATATACTGTCACCCAGCAACTCCACTGTGAGGACTTTACCCATCGTAGGTAGTCAAGGCTATGAGGGAAGATTTAGCCCAGCGTGTTTATAAACGCTTGTTTAGAATAGTGGAAATTAGAAACAACCTAATGTCTAAAAATAGAGGGTTGGTTAAATAAGTGATGATATAGCTTTCAATAAATACTAGGTCTCAGAATATTGTAAGGGATATGTTGTGACATGGAAAGATGTTTAGAAGTTTTTCCTTAGTTTTAAGAAGCATATTAGAAAACAGAACACATGGTATGATCCCATTATTATAAAAATATATAGAAAAAGGAACTGGAACATGTTTTAAAACATTAACAATGTTATTTCTGGGTGATAAAAGAACAGGTCATTTTTATTTGACTGTTTATATTTTCTCAATTTTCTACAATGATCATTTTGAAACGTGAAAACTTCTAAGGTTTTGTTGTTGTTGTTTTTGTTTTTGTTTTTAACGGCCTGTTAGGCACATTTTCTTTCCTTTCATTCCCTCCTCTCCAAGATCCTATTAAAAGCATAGTAAAGGGGAAAAGTAGATAAATTCCCATAAGCAAAGAGAAGTTGGGAGGGGGACCCTAAGTAGATGAAAGGTTCCCATGAATGTCTGGAACATAGAACATAGAAAATGGAGAATATAATACCGAGGAAAAGAGAAGGAAAGAAAGCCTCGGAATGCTTCTCTACAAGATCTCAATACACTGAGGAAAATCAGAGCTGGACATTTGCACCCCAAATAAAGCCCTGCTCAAGAATCAACAGCACTCACAAACTTCTCATCAAGGTAGGGCCCCAGCAGGGAGACAGACCTAACCATGCGACAGCTCGGGAAATCCATGCCCGCAACCAAGATCACCCAATGTGTAATGAAAACCAGCAACAAATAAAAAAATACATGCATAAATAGAAACAGAACAACCCAGGCTGGAAGAAACATATAAATCAGGATACAGAGAGAATTTGGAAGAAAACACTAATTAGTAGCTCCAGGTACATCCAAGAAGAATATTCTATCTATAAAACAAGGTGCTATGAAAAAAAATCCAAGAACAACAAAGAACTTTTGGAAATTAAAAATATGATCATTAAAATTAAAAATGCAACAGATTTAAGGGCCAGGTGTGGTGGTTCATGCCTGTAATCCCAGCGCTTTGGGAGGCCAAGGCAGAAGGATCACTTGAGCCTGGGTGTAATGGCTCACACCTTTAATCCCAGCATTTTGGGAGGCCGAGGCAGGCAGATCATCTGAGGTCAGGAGTTCGAGACCAGCCTGACTAACATGGTGAAACTCCATCTCTACTAAAAATGCAAAAAGTAGCCAGGTGTGGTGGTGCACACCTATAATCCCAGCTACTTGGGAGGCTGTGGTGGGAGGATCACTTGAGCCCTGGAGGTAGAAGTTGCAGTGAGCAGATATCATGCCACTCACTCCAGCCTGGGTGACAGAGATCCATCTCAGGAAAAAAAAAAAAAAAAGAAGGATCCCTTCAGGCCACAAGTTTGAGACCAGCTTGGACCACACAGCATCTCTTCATAAAATAAAAAATTTATCCGGGCATGGTGGTACACACATCCCAGCTACTCAGGAGGCTAAGGCAGCTTTAATTGACTCACAGTTCCACATGACTGAGGAGGCATCACAAATCATGGCAGAAGGGGAAGGAGAAGCAAAGTCACGTCTTGCATGGCAGCAGGCAAGAGAGAGCTTGTGTAGGGGAACTCCTATTTATAAAACCATCAGATCTCGTGAGACTTATTCACTGCCATGGGAACAGCACGGGAAAGAGACTCACCCTCATGATTCAATTCCCTCCCACCAGGTCCCTCCCACGACACGTAGGAATTGTTACAATTCAAGGTGAGATTTGAGTGGGGACACAGAGCCAAACCATATCATGACATAGTGCTCTTTATTCCTCGCCATTGTTGTACCTCCTACAGTTTGTCAGGTCATTTTGTACACCTTCCTTCAGATCATTTATACAGAAGTTAACCCATGAAGACCCCTGAGAACGCCACAGCAATATATGCTTCTGTGGAGGAAAGTGACTGATTCATCCTAATTGCTTCCTGCTTCCAAACACTTACTGTCTCCATAACAAAACCCCTTTCCTCCTCCCCCAGGTTCTGTGTAGCCTGCCTGTTGTGCAGTACATTAGGATGCTGCTCAGTGGGAGGAGAAAGGACTGACCGTGACACAGGAATGAGCCAGGCCCAGATATGGCCAGAAAGTTGGCTTTTGAGACAAAACAGAGAAGCCAGAAAGTAGATTATATCACAGACACAAAGAGCCAGAAACAAGGAAATGGAGGCAACTCGGACTGCAGACAAGAAGTCTCATGGGTGATTCCTGCTGGGGCAATGTGGGTGGTTCCCACAGCAAAGTGTACATTTGTTTTTGTTTGTTTGTTTGGATTTTTTTTTTTTGAGATGGAGTTTCCCTCTGTTGCCCAAGCTGGAGTTGCAATAGTGTGATCTTGGCTCACTGCAACCTCTGCCTCCTGGGTTCAAGTGATTCTCCTGCCTCAGCCTCCCAAGTAGTTGGGATTATAGGCACCTTCCACCATGTCTGGCTAATTTTTGTATTTTTAGTAGAGATGGGGTTTCACCATGTTGGCCAGGCTGGTCTCGAACTCCTAACATCAGGTGATCTGACTGCCTTGGCCTCCAAAGTGCTGGGATTACAGGCATGAGCCACCGTGCCTGGCCTGCACATTTGTTATAGGGGCTCACACACTGTGGCTGTCATTTCCAAAATTCTACCTCTGTGTTACCACACAATTCTTGGGCAATGTTCCCTAGCTTCGGTGAATTATAAATGTCTCATTCACTAGTTAGAGCTAGAAAAATTATTTTGACTTAGTATTTTTTTCCTGTCTTTGTTAAGTGTTACAGAAATTCTCTAGTTTGCTTTCTTTTTGCATCCAGTGCAATTTTAAAACACTATCATTAAGGTTAGAGTTACATTTAGGGTTGGCGTAATAGAACAAATACTATTTCCCAGAGCATTAGTGCCCAGGTGTTTTACAAATATTACATTTTTTAAAAAGTTCCACAATTGAAAATAAGGTTGGGAAAACCTTAATTAGAGAGGTTTTCAGTGCTGGGCTATTGTAGTGCCTATAATAAGCTAATATTCATTGTCCATCTCTAAGAAGAGAAATACAGAGCACAGTTTCGCAAAACTTATTTGGCATTGAACCCTTTTTTTTTTTAAAGAAATGAAACCCTTTCTTCATTATTAAAGTTCCACAGAGCACAGTTTGGGAAACACTCAGTGCCCATTTTATAATTACTATTTGGTCTTGACACTTTTCTTGGCGGGCTTCCAAAAATTGTTTAAATTTGGCTATTTAGGACTGGATGGAGTGGCTCATGCCTGTAATCCCAGCACTTTGGGAGGCTAAGGTGGGTGGATCACCTGAGGTCAGGAGTTCAAGACCAGCCTGACCAACATTGTGAAACCCCGTGTCTACTAAAAATACAAAAAATTAGCCAGGCATGGTGGCATGCACCTGTAGTCCCAGCTACTTGGGAGGCTGAGGCAGGAAAATCACTTGAATCTGGGAAGCGTAGGTTGCAATGAGCCAAGATCACGCCACTGCACTTCAGCCTGGGTGACAGAGCAAGACTCCGTCTCAAAAACAATAAAAATAAAAAATAAAATAGTTATTTAGAATCATGATTCTTAAATCTAGGTGATACCCTAGTGATCATCTACTCCAACCTTTTATTTCACAGATGAGTCAACAGAGGCCCAAAGAAGGGAAGCCATTTGATTCAAGTGTTCCAAGCTAATTGCTAACAGAACCAGCACTAACCCTCAAGCTTCCTGATTCCAAGTCAGTGTTGTTTCCACTACATCACATAGCCTCTCCATTTCTTCCTAACACCCCTGCTCTTCGTAGATTTCCCCTTCTGAAACAGTAATTGCATGATTAATGTGGGGTTACATACCCACAAGAAGGCTGAGCTTATCAGTTATAATCGGCGCTATGTATTGGTTTCCCCACAGGCACTTGCATCACCAGCTCCTAATCTCTAGACAGTGCTGGATTGATGGCATTTCTGGGTTTTAAACGCCAATTCCAGGAAGCAGTTAATTGCTTTACCCAAAAACATTTTTTCTCCCTGCATCACAACGATGATCTGTCTGGTCTGCACACTGTTACCATGTGACTTAGGTAAACAGCTTCCTTAATATGGGGAAAGCCTTCTGGCTTGGTCTTCCATCCCAGTCCTGGGGACTTCGGGCACATATTTATGGTCTGTTTTGATATGCAAGTCTGAAGGTGTCAGCCATCACTTGACCAGCTTAGGTTTATGAGGCTACACCTCGAGTGGCATCCGTAGCCACCTAGACATTGACATTACACCTACAGTTTCGATGGATGGCACCAGGTGAACAGGGGACTTGGGGTCAGCGCCTACTTCCAGTGTCTGGTCTCACAGAAGACATAGAGGGCCAGAAAATGAATCAACCCCTTATAGCTCTCAAAAATATATCCTTGGGTAAAATAACCAGTGTAAATGTCAATGACCACTTACCAACATTTGCAAGTGGGTAGGTCATCTCTTTTCTTCCCTGCCCCCTGAATCACCCAGTGGCACACATTGATCAAAGTCCTTACTTATCACCAATTACCACAAGACCGTTTCCCACCCCAATTCCCTTTTCTGTTCCTGAAAATGAAGATTAGTAGGAAAAGAAAACCCCAACAGTTTTTCTAGGCTTTTCAGGTTCCTGTTAGTTCATAAAGGCTACTTACTCTTTCTCAAGGAACTTCCAAGATTCCTCCTGGGGACTTTTCCATCCAAGTCTGTGTCCTCAGAAACTCTTCAACTTTTTCTTTCCATTTATAGCTTAATCGTTTCTCTGCTGCCTGTTTTCTAAGTTCATAACTTTATTTTTCTTTCTTATGAAGGTAGACGACACATGCACTAACGTGCCCAAGTCTCATCTGCTGCCTTTTTTTTTTTAACTGAAAAAAAGGGATCTACTACTGTTTGGAGGCAATGTGGCTCTGAGCCCTGCTTTCCTCATCTGTAAATGGGGATTATACTATTTGCTTTGCAGGACTGTGGTGAAGTTGGAACAGATATTCATAAGCACCTAGCACAGTGGCTGGCACCTTGTAGGTGCTAAATAAATGCTCACCCAGGAGAGATGGGCTCTGCTCCTTACTCAGAAATCCCTCAGATTCCTAAAGACTGGTCTGCCTCTCTTTACCTTCCTTCTGATTTCCAAACCCCATTCCTTTCCCATACCTGGCTTGTTGGTTGGTTTGTTCAGCTGTTCCTGCAGAAATCTCTAAACCTGTCTTGCTCTGTTCTTGGAGCAAAACTTGTGAGTTTCCCTCCCTCTCAATGTTTTAGAGATGCTGCTGGGACAGACAGTGTCAAATAATGCAACTTTCCACCTCCAGGACCCAGGCAAGATTTATTGGCTTCTGGATGAGGGGCGGCACCAACATTATGTGTTCTCTCTTTATGGGAAGCAACGGGGTTTACCGCTTACTGGCCGGGAGATGTTGGGGAAATAACCTCTCTAAATCTTTGTTTCCTCATCTGTAAAATGGGTAAATAATAGAACCTGTGGGAGGATCTAGGTTCCATGTGGCCTGATATTTTTTTGAAAGTACAAAATTATGAATACAAAATTAGGAACAAGGCTTTGGAAGGAGCTCACGCAAGTGAGGGACCTTGAAGCCCAGGCTTCAACCACTTCATGGCAGCCTTGTGTCTGATGGAACTAGTCAGGCTGTGGAGAAGTTTAAACAGAAAACTATACATAAAGTGCTTAGTGGCTGACATAATAGGTTATTGTAATGATAATAAGTATTGTCGCTATTTATAATTGTTTTGATAAAAACTGTTGATATGTATAATTATTTTGATAAAACAATTATAAATTAATTCCATAAATAAAATTACAAAAAATAAACATGTATAATAATTATAAAGCTTTTTTTTTGAGACGGAGTATCGCTTTGTCGCCAGATTGGAGTGCAGTGGTGTGATCTTGGCTCACTGCAACCTCCACCTCCCGGGCTCAAGTGATTCTCCTGCCTCAGCCTCCCGAGTAGCTGGGACTACAGGCATGCACCATGCTTGGCTAATTTTTGTATTTTTAGTAGAGACAGGGTTTCACCATGTTGGCCAGGATGGTCTTGATCTCTTGACCTCGTGATCTGCCCGCCAACCTCCCAAAGTGCTGGGATTACAGGCATGAGCCACCGCGCCTGGCCTAAGCTTATTTATTTTTTTTTTTTAAGACAGGGTCTCACTCTGACGCCCAGGCTGGAGTGCAGTGATACAATCTTGGCTCACTGCAACCTCTGCCTCCTGGGTTCAAGCAATTTTCCTGCCTCAGCCTCCCGAGTAGCTGGGACTACAGGCTTGAGCCACTGCACCCAGCCAAAGCTTCCTTCTTGTCTCCTGTTTCTGCTCATAAGTCCATCAGAATGAAGGGAGTGGAGTGAGCCCCCATCTTCAGACTGTCCCTACTTGGGGCTCTCTAGTCCTTAAACATGGGAACCCCATTCTGATCCAGCAGGTTCTTGTCCTCTCACTCACAAGACACATAACTTGTGAGGAGACCCAGGGGACGCCTAGGAGGGGGGAATGGGGGAAGTAGGCCAGAGGAGGGGTGAGCACTAACAGCCGGGCTGAGGGGCCTGGAGACAGCCAGCCAATTGGAGGGCCCAGCAAATTCCCAGAGCTTCCCAGGGTGTGTACATGAGCAGGAGAGAGGAGTCAGGCCCAGGGAGGTCAAAGGGCATCACAGAAATAGCTGGGTTCTTGAAAAGGAAGGTGACTGTGGACATTTCAGTAAAGGCTGTAGGTTTCCTACCACATTTTTTCGTGCTGGGTGTGGTCAACCACAGGCCCATGTGTTGGCTGTGGCCAAAGAGGCCCTTATCCCTTCCAGTAAGAGTTTAGAATCTGGGAACAAGGGTTACAGGACTTCACATGACTGATATTCTTTTCAGTGAATTTCCATTTCCTAGTTCCTCTGTGAATCGTGTTCCTGGATCCCTGGAGTGGCTGCATCCACATGGTATGTGTGAAACCCTGGAGAGGAGATGTCTGCTTCTCAGGGAAAGTTTGGTAGTGGAGCTTGGAGAAGGAATGCACTTTGAGAAGGAATGCACTTTAAGAAGCAAAGCAAGTACAGCGTCCACTCCAAGCTCCCCCCACTCCACCCCTGCAGCTACCAGCACAGGGTGTGATGGAGAAGAGTACAGTGAGGGGGCAGGGGGACAGCTTCCTAAATCCAGAGGAGCCCCCAGACCGAATCTCCAGCCGCTCTTCCCAGGAAGCTGCCTGCCCTTGGGATAAAATATCTGAAGTAACGTAACTATCATATCTCTGACAGGAGGATGGGGGGCTGGGGACAGAAGGGTTTGTTCATCAAAACTCTCTCCTCACCACAGTCTGGAGGTTCTCTTGTTCCAGAAGAGGATGGTGTTGGAGGGAGCCCCAGCCATGACTCACTCGGAGCTAATCCTTAGCAAATCTATCACCATGGAAACTGCCAATCATCCATGCTTTTCATAGCTTAACCGAACATCTGCCAGGAGACAGCAAGTCATACAAACCATTCGTCCTGCCTATCGTGTTTACAATTGGGGCCCTGAAAAACAGAGACAGAGACACGGAGGGCAGCTCTCCACAGCAGGTGACGGCCCAGCTCTGGCTACTAATCAGCTTCGTGACCTCTGTCGGGTCCTTCATAAGCTCCTCTGCACCCCTCCTCCCCAGCTGGTAAAATAAAGGATCAGATCAATGATTCTTCACCTCGGTTGGGCCAATGGAGAGTGAGAGGGACAGGAAAGCAGGTCACCTAAGAGGGGTGGGGCAGAGAGGCCTGTGTAGTTACAATCTATGCGCTATTATCATTTTACATTTGAAAGCTTTCAAAATAATACTCATAACTTAAACCACAGAAAATAAATCTTGACTCATTGTCTTAGGTAGCTATAGCTTTCTCAGCGGAAGGACAACGACACTCCATCTCTGAGCCAGAATGTCCAGTGTCTGTAAGGCTTTTAGTATCATTATCAAAAGTGAATATAAGCCAGGCATGGTGGCTCATGCCTCTAATCCCAGCACTTTTGGAGGTGGGAGGTTGAGGCGGGTGGATCACTTGAGGTCAAGAGTTCGAGACCACCCTGGACAACATGGCAAAACTCCATCTCTACTAAAAATACAAAAATTAGCCAGGCATAGTGGCATGCTGTTGTAATCCCAGCTACTCAGGAAGCTGAAGCATGAGAATCTCTTCAACCAGAGAGGCAGAGGTTGTAGTGAGCTGAGATCACACCACTGCACTCCAGCCTGGGTGACAGAGCGAGACCCTGTCTTAAAAAAAGAAAAAGAAAAAGAAAAAGAAATATGGATTAAAAATACAAAAGCTTGGGAGTTGGACTAGCTGATCTCACATGTGAGTCCAGCTCATACTCTGGGCTACTGGGTGGCATCTTCAAGCCTCAGGCTGCTGCTAACTCCTGCCTGGAGGGAGAAGCTGGAGGGGAGGCTCACCGCCCCCTTCCCCCACTCACACCAGGCATCCTCTCTCTTAGGAAAGCCAGCCGTGGGAGCAGAGTGGAGGGGCACATCAGGGCCACATTGCCAAGACAAACCCCTGGTGCACCTGAGGACGCCCGAGACATTCCCTGCACAGTGTGACCAGGCAAAGAGGCCTTCTGCCCTGCCTCTAGGGTAAATGCTAACCTGGCATCTTGGCCCAGGGGCCTTCACTCAGTGGGGACACTGCCAGGCTCCAGAGAACACTCAGATGGTTTTCAATTTGTGTGTGGAAGGAAAGAGGAAGAGAGGCTGGGAAATATCTTCAGATGTTAACTTTGTTTAATTCCCTCTGTTTTTCCCCTTTCCTTTTCTGTCCATTCAGGAGGAAGCTGACCTATATTCTCTTGTCTTGTGGGAGACAAGAGGCAGAGAGGGAGCAGAATTTGCCTGTGCACTGTTTTGACTTCTGTTTCTCAAAAGCCTAGGTCCTTAGAAGATTTTGGAGGGAAACAGAAAAGAAACAGCAGAATCACTGGGGAAAACATGAGGCGACAAGGAGAAAAACTATCACACAGTTTGTGGGGCCACATAAAAATACAAATGCAGAATCAAAAATTATTAAGATTTGAGACAGAGTCTTGCTCTGTCACCCAGGCTGGAGTGCAGTGGCACGATTTCAGCGCACTGCAATCTCTGCCTCCCAGGTTCAAGTGATTTTTCTGCCTCAGCCTCCCTGAGTAGCTGGGATTACAGGCATGCCCTACCACACCTGGCTAATTTTTGTATTTTTAGTAGAGATGGGGTTTCACCATGTTGGCCAGGCTGGTCTCAAACTCCCGGGCTCAAGTGATCTGCCCACCTCATCCTCCCAAAGTGCTGGTATTACAGGCGTGAGCCACCAGGCCCAGCCCAAGAATTTTAGCAACAGCAAAGCCTTAAAACAAGCACGAGTCCCTTCTCAGGGTGGGGACAGTGTAAATGCATAGGTCACACACCCAGAAAGCTGGCCCTGGACAGGAGTGTCCCCATATTTGACAGAAGATTGGTTCTGGAGTCGGGGGCAGGGAGAGAGAGAGGCTGTTCCCAGGTTCTGGGGAAATGAGGACCTGGAACCCCCTCCCCCCCGCCAACTCCCTGGCAGTACTGGTGGGGAGCCGGTAAGACCCCCAGAAGGAAAGGTTTGGGGAGTACATAGACCCTAAGCATAGGGTTCCCAATCTCAGATTTCCAGTCCTTGAACGTGGCTCAGAGGCAGCACAAACCTGAAAGGCCCTATGGACAGGACAATGGGAAGGCCTGGTTCTGTTTACAGATAAGGAATTGCAGAGCCCCCCAAACATGTCTGGGTACTGTTTAAAACCCTAAGCCCCTGGAGCTGGTGCAGAGCATGGCAGGAGCAGGTGGAGGCATGCTGAATTACTGCTGTTACTTTTAAGCCATCCTGGCAGAATGAAGGCTTAGAGTCGGAGACTGACTCTTTTTGTTTTATAAAAATGAAAGCGACGCACTATTTCTGGCAAATCTGGATTTGTAGACCAGGATTCGACCTGCCACTTCCAAGCCCTAGTTCCAGGCTCATTTCCATGGCTGAGCCTTAAGAAAAGTCAGGCAGGAGGGTGACACAGTGATACAAGTGATAGATGAAGCTGGGACCAGAGTGGTCAGGTGGTAGACATAAGGAGAAGTAGAGAGAATCTAGCAACTCTTAGGAGGTAAAATTGACAAGACTTAGAGGGCACTGGAAAGAAAGAGGGAGGTCTGATCACTGGCATAAGCATTTGGCTGGGTGAAGGTGCCATTTACTGACATCAGGAGTACAGGAGGAGGACAAGTTGAGGGGTAGGTGAGATGGGTTTGGTTCAAACTTGTTCGGTCCAAGATACCCAAGAGAAGATGTCACATGGACAACTGAATGTATGATGTGAAGCTTGGAAGAGAAGTCTGGGCTGGAAGTGTAAATTTTGGAGTCACCAGTTTTGAGGGTGGTTATTCAACAATAAGCATGGATGAGACTCCAAGGAAAATAGTTGAGAAAGAGATGTGAGGGCCTAGGAATAGCTTGAAGATCCCCAACACTGGACAGGCAGGCAGAGGGGATGCACCTATAAAGGCAAGTCAGAGAGTAGGAGGGAGCTGAGAAGCCTGCATCGTGGAAGGCAAGAGAAATGCAAGGGGAAGTGGGTTGTTGCTGAGAGTTAAATAAAGTGAGAGACTAAAAATGCACGCTGCATTTAGTAACAAGGAAGTCACTGGTGAAAGAGCCATGTCATTGCAGAGACAGGCTTGCAATTCCCAAAGGAGAAACTGGGAGAGTTGAGTAGGGGATACAAGAATGGACATGGGGAGCCATGTTGTTTGGCTATGAAGAGGAGAGGGAAAGGCTATTGCTATAAGGAAAAGTGGGATTGAGGAAAATCAATTAAAGATGATTAAAGTTATTGTCTTTTTCATTTTAACAGCTTTATTGAGGTATAACTAACATTCTATAAGATGTACATGTTTAAAGTGTAACAACTTGAAAAGCTTTGCTATATGAATATACCCATAAAACCATCACTATAATCAGGAATACACACACACACACACACACACAATTTTTTTTTTTTGATACAGGGTCTCACTCTGTCACTCAGGCTGGAGTATCATGGCATGACCAAAGCTCAATGTAGCCTTGACCTCCCAGGATCAAGCAGTCCTCCTGCCACCCACCTCCCACCCCTAAGTAGCTGAGAATCACTACAAGTGATTTTCCTGCCTCAGCCTCCCGAGTTGCTGGGACTACAGGTGCATGCCACCACGCCCAGCTAATTTTTGTATTTTTAGTAGAGATGGGGTTTCACCATGTTGGCCAGGCTGGTCTCAAACTCCTGACCTCAGGTGATCCGGCTGCCTCAGCCTCCCAAAGTTCTGAGATTGTAGGCATGAGCCACTGCGCCCGGCCAAAGCTAACTTTTTAATCATGTTTTGTAGAGACCACAGGGTCTCACTATGTTGCCCAGGCTGGTCTCAAACTCCTGAGCTTGAGGGATCCTCCTGTCTTGGCCTCCCAAAGTGCTAGGATTATAGGCACAAGCCACCACGCCAGGCCAGGAATATATTTTTCATCCCCCCAGAGTTTCCTTCTGCACTTTAGTAATCCCTCCTTCGTGCTCCTCTCACTCCCATTCCCAGGCATCTGTCACTATAGATTGCATTTTCTAGAACTGCATATAAATGGAGATTTATACAATCTTTTTTTGGTCTGACTTATTTTACTCAGCATAATTATTTTGAGATTCACCTATATTGTTGTGTGTATCGATAGTTATTTTTCTTTGTTTAGAGACACAGTCTCGCTCTGTCGCCCAGGCTGGAGTGCAGTGGCGCCATCTCAGCTCACTGCAACCTCTGCCTCCCAGGTTCAAGTGATTCTCCTGCCTCAGCCTCCTAAGTAGCTGGAACTACAGGCATGCACCACCATGCCAGGCTAATTTTTTAATATATATTTTTAGTAGAGATGGGGTTTCACCATGTTGTCCAGGCTGGTCTTGAACTCCTGACCTCAGGTGATCCACCTGCCTTGGCCTCCCAAAGTGCTAGGATTACAGGTATGAGCCACCACGCCTGACCAGTTATTTATTTTTATTATTGAGTGGTTTTCTATTGTGTGGCTACATCATAGTTTATTTATGCACTCACCTGTTGATGAACATTCAAGCTATTTCCAGTTTGGGACTATTAAAATTTAAGCTGCTTGGAAGTTCACGTACAAATCTTCGTATGAACACAGGCTTTTGATCCTCTGCAGTAGATAACTAGGCATGGAATAGCTGGATGTAATTTTTAAGAAACTGTCAAACTTTTTTCCAAAGTCACCGTACCATTTTACATTCCCTTCAGCAGTGCATGAGGGTTCTGGTGTCTCCACATCCTTGCTAACACTTGTATGGACAATCTTCTCAATCTTAGACACTCTAGTAGCTTCTCCTTCTTTTTCTGTCCCTATCCCATTTGGGGTGGGGACAACAAGTAAGGAAATGGCCATATGTAGGAGGGCAGAGGGAAAGGAGAGAGAGACAAGGAGACAAGACAGATATCCTCTGGCCATCAATACTCTCTTGATCAAGAGTGAAATGCTTTTCTCTCTTCATTAAGAGTCTGTTCCCTGGGGACAAGCCCAGTCACTAGCAAATGTTATTTTTTATGGAGCATCTGGTCAACATGTTAGCTTATTGCCTTCCAGGCCAGGGACCCAAGCATGGGGCAGGAGCCCTACAGGGACCTTGGCTGTGGGAGGCTCCTCTACAGTCACTGCAGAGCAGGAACTTGGGGAAGGGAGGGTAAGGAGATTCATTCCTCACCCCCGCGATACTGGTTTGGCTCACACCTGATACAGCAAGAAAACAAAGACAATAGTGTTTCTCTGCCCTCTGGGAGAAGATGTGCTGGTACGGGTAGGGGGAAGGGAAGTTTCGATTCCAGGTATGCACTTATTCCACCTGTGGAAAGAGCGGCTTGTCCTGCTGAGGAATCCGTCCTGTTCAGCCCTATGAGATATGTATCCTTTCTATGAACAAAAGGTGTCAATGTGTAAGGAGTGAGGAGGATTAAATCATATCGAAGGCCTTCAGTAAACTCTGTTAAAATAATAGATTTTTATGTTTGAGGCCAGGGGTTCAAGACCAGCCTGGGCAACATAGTGAGACCCTGTCTCTACAAAATACATACATAAATAGATAAAATAACAAAATTTTAGTCAAAGCTAAGCCCATATCTAAAGTTGGATATACATACCAAGAGCACCCGCGGGCCAATGATGATGCTGAATTTTGGAACCAAGAATGTATACCCCTAATTTGAGAGTAAAAAAGAACCCAGATTACAATACCTGTAGCCGCTGGGAAGAAAACCCCAAAGACAGTGAAAAAAGATTCCCCCGGGCTGTAATCGGGCAGCGTGTTGTTCTGTAGCAGTTCGGGTGAATATCCAATGAAACCATGTTCTGAAATAATGCAATGGAGAGCAACGTGAGCCCAGTGAGAAGACACAGGACACATTTCCCTAGATTATGGTACTATTTCATATATTGCTTTAAATATTGGAAAGGTAGGGGCATGTATGTGACACACAGTGACAGAGCGGGTCTGCAGAACCATCTACCTTCCCACTTCTAGGGTTGACTTTTGTGTGCTGATCCCATAGACACAGGTGGATGAAATAACATGAAAGGAAGCAGTGGTTACTTCTGGGAAGGGGAGCATTTTCATCTTTTGCTTCATAGACTTTAATATAGCTGAAATATCTTTCAATGAGCATGTATTTATATGTTTGTTTTCCATTTAAAAAATTAATCGATATTTGCAAGTTACTTCCGTACTCGAAAACCTTCCACGGGTCCCTAATAGCTACAGAATCAAGTCCAAACTCCTATCAAAGCCTCCACAACCTGGCAACAGCCACCGCTCCCTACTCATCCCTTGCTTTTTCTCCTCCCCAGCAGCCACACCCTGAGGAAGGCCACCCACACCCACCCCCATGCCTTCGTTAGGCAGTCTCCGGGCCTTCCAGACTCTTCTCCCACATCTCTAAGCATCGTAGTGGGCCAACTCTTCAAGCTCAGCCCAAATGGTGCTCCTTTGGGCTTTATAAGCACTCCCTAATCAGAATCTATTCCTCCCTCCTCACCGCTCTTGACGCTAGGTCTGGCCACAGTAGGACTTTCCCCAACTAAACTCCTTGAGGCATGAAATCCAGGTCTGCAGATCTCTATCCCCCAGAGCCAAGCACTGCACTGGTGCACAGTAGGTAGGTTGCAAATATGGGTCACGCTGAAAAGAACCTTTCTTTTAGATCTCTCAGCCTATGGACACATCTCGCTTCCACACTTTCAATTTGACTTGTTCACAGCCTACTTCATAGCAGGAACATCTCAGATCTCATTTCCTCAAAGCATTTTAAACATTTTTGTACATCGACTTTAACAAACTTTTTTCAAGTGGTTTCAACCCTGCAGGCACGTTGCTTCTTTGTCAAAGGAGGTCACTTTGAACAGCATCTGTGAACATGCTAGTGGGCTGTGGAATTTTAAGACACAAGTCAAGTGTTGTTGGTTTCAGGAACACCCAGGATATTCAGCCTCTGCTTCTGAATCTTGTCTCTGAGAAGGAGTTGGTTTGTTCCTATTAACTGTCGTCCAAGAGAAGCCAATCCCTGCTCCTTTTCCCTCAACCCCTGTAGTCCCGTAGGATGGGTATTCAGCTGTCACTCCATAGCCAACCCTAGGGTTTCAGGGACAGAATTTCCCCAAGCCTCATCCTCCACCCGCTCGGAGCTTAATTACAGCCCAAGCTTCCATCCACAAAAGAAGGCTCCTGCCACTCTGATGAGTCCAATGAGGTCGCCCGCACTTCACACAGCTTCCAAGATTCATAACTTCATAAGAAAAATATTTTTTTAAAAAAATAATGAAACGAAATCTCAGGGAAGCACAAGGGACCCTTGGGAGTCCAGTCAGGACTTAAATCATTGTCAATTGCTTTATTTTGCCTGAACACAGAATTTGTTCTGGCATATTCAATCCCAAGTGCTGTACAACTTTTCTGAATGGTTTGGCGTCTTTGTAGCTGGCCCTCCCCTCATTAACAAAAAAAGCAATAATAGCTAAGTTAACTTTAGCTTATCCGCTGGCTGACCTCACTGATGAGTCTTAAGGAGGAGAAAACCAGCCCAGCCTGCCTTGGAACCGAGCTCAGCCAAGCTGGACTAATGTGCAGGTCGGAAAGCACATCTGAGCGGAGGGCTGTGTGTGCCCGGCAGGCCCGCCTCGCAGGACAGAAAACACTTCATCAGGCGTATTCATCTCCAAGGGCCCAAGGGCGGCCCTGACTCAGGGGAATATTTGGTCACTGGGCCTGAAGGGCTTTGCCCTGGCCAGCTTGAAGGTTCAGAGGGATTTCAGGCCCAATAGATGAGTCACTGGGAAGCCTTTTCTCTGCCCATCCCTTCAGCAAGACCCACAGGCTGAGATAATGAGTCACTTGGCTCCCTCGTGGGCCTGCCTCAGTTGCCATCTCTTGCAGGGCCAATGAGAAATGCAGCCCTGCCACATTCACAAAGTGCACACTCACGCTGACACACGCTCACGCTCACACTCACGCTCATGCTCACGCTCACACTCACACGCTCACACTCACACTACTGCTGGCCCAGCCTGCTCTGGGCTGAAGCCAAGCTCAGTTCTGAATCTTGCTCTAGGAAATAGTCTTAACTTTGCAAAGAACGCTATGGACAAAAATATGTGTCAATGCTTTGTTTACAATAATGTAAAATCGGGGGAGGGGTCGGGTGCAGTGGCTCACGCCTGTAATCCCAGCACTTTGGGAGGCCGAGGCAGGTGGATCACTTGAGATTAGGAGTTTGAAACCAGCCTGGCCAAAAGGTGAAACCCCATCTGTACTAAAAATACAAAAATTAGCCGGCCGTGATGGGGTGTGCCTGTAGTCCCCGCTACTCTGGAGGCTGAGGCGAGAGGATTGCTTGAACCCAGGAGGCAGAGGTTGCAGTGAGCCAAGATTGCACCACTGCAGTCCAGCCTGGGCAACAGAGCAAGATTCCATCTCAATTTTTTAAAATTTAAAAATAAATTAAAAATGAAAAAATCAGAGGAGGTTCTAAATGTTTATGTGGAACTGAGACATTTTAAATGCTTATAAAGAGTTTTTAGTATAAGAGAAAACTGTCCATGTTATATATACTATATGCTAATTCAGAAAACTGGATGCCATTTATAGTATAAATACAAAAAAAGGTGTATTAATCTATACATGTAAGAAACAGCTAGAAGAAAACACACCGAAATACTAACTGTGGTTGTTTGTATAATGCAATTACAGGCAATTCTTTTACTTTCTTTTTTTATTTCTACAAAACATCCACATTTAAGTTAAAGGGCTCAGTGCAGTGGCTCATGTCTGCAATCCCAGCACTTTGGGAGGCTGAGGTGGGAGGATTGCTTGAGCCCAGGTGTTTTAGACCAGCCTGGGCAACACAGAAAGACCCCTTCTACAAAACACACACACACACACACACACACACACACACACACACACACACACACTTAGCAGGGCATGGTACTAGCTACTCAAGAGGCTGGGGTGGGAGAATCACTTGAGCCCAGAAGGTCAAGGCTGCAGTCAGCTGTGACTATGCTACTGCACTCCAGTTTGGGTGACAAAATAATTTTTTTAAATGAACATAATCTACTTGTCATCAAAAAATATCTTTTAGGAAAACAAACAAAACATCCCACAATTGAAAGCCCACTTTCTCGTCAGCTTTTCTATGTATGAAGAGCTTTTCTTTCTTTCCGTTTGTACTCTGTTTCCCAAAATGACTTGAGTGGCTTATGAGAAAAACATAAACAAGACAGGAAAAATAAAATAAGGACCAAAGAAAGAAAGAAACTGAGCAAAAGAGAGAGAGGGTGAGAACACCCCCAGTCGTACCTCCATGACCCACAGTCTGAGGCCTTATTCAGAGAGAATTTTCTAACTCTTTGACCAAGCGCACTGAGGCAGGGCATTGGATCTGGTGGCCCATCCCTCACATGGGCCACTTTCCAGACAACAAGGAGCCCCCAAAGCTGGCACAGTGGACCCTGCCTCATTTCCTCTGCCCCTATTTTCCCAGGCCCTTTATGACTTGCACCCCTCACCTATCACCACCCCACCTCACGGTCCCCTGTCCTGAGCCAGTCCCCAAAGAGTCTTGCTCACTGGTCCCCATCCTGCCTGCTGGGGCCTGGGTCTCTTTCCCGCACCCTGAACCTGGTGGCCCACCCAGACCTGAGGCATTGTTGACTCTCTGTTGGGCTTATGCAGAGTGGGTGCCCAGGGGAGGCACTCATGTCTCTGACTGGCCGGTACTGGCTAGCTAAGCATGGTGTGAGGTCAGTGGGTCACACCCAGGGTAGGGCTGAGGTCCATGCCGCCTGCCATGCCCTCCGACAGTGGCTCTTAATGCCTGACTTGCTGATGCCCAGAACAAAGGTTCCTAATTCTTTTAGTTGCCCCCATTTGAGAGTCTGATGAAAACCATGGTCCCTGTCCCCATAGACACCACATTTTGCATACCATTTTGGGAAAGGGCAGATTTCTGAAGCCTCTCTGGAGAGCATGGACCTTAAGGTTCGAGACCTCTACTCTAGCAGCTACATCTGCACGTGAGATTGTCCCGCCAGGAGGCACCTACAACTTCCCAAGGCCTGACTGCCACCATGCCCTGCCTCAGAGTGGACAGCAGCCCTGAGAGTGACATAGCCAATAATGTCTTCATGCCACAGTCCTTGCCAAGCAATGGCCAAGACTGTGTGCACAGAGATTGTGCAGGTCACTCCAAGGACACCACAGGGCAACCTCACTTCTGAAAATAATGCTGAGCGACCAGTGACTGAACCCTTACTATGTGCCAGCCACTGAACAACAAGACCTTACAATGTCATACTTGTACGACAACTAACTGAGGACACCGAGGCTCCGGAACGTGAAAAAGCTTGTCCGAGGGTTACATAGCCAGATCTGCCTGTATTTCACCCACTGCCTCTCCCGGTGGCAGAAGCCAGGCCTCTCTCCAGGAGGTGGGTTCCCAGGCCCTGGCACTGCACCCCCTTACAGCACAGGTTGCCATTCAGCCCCAGGAAACATGCCCACAGAGATCATGGCATCTCCCCCGGCCCCATCTGTGTAGGGCAGGCAGGAGTCCTATCCTGTGGAACACCATGTGCCTACCGGTATGCAACTGGCTGGAGCTTACACAGCTGGGAGGACACAGCCTGTCCTGGACCCCACATCTGAGTGAATTCAGGTCTCCATCTACCACACTGACCCTCTGTAATCCATCCCAAAGTCATTCCCCAGGAATTTCCTTTTTTTTTTTCTTTTCTTTCTTTCCTTTTTTTTCTTAAAGAGGCGGGGTCTCGCTCTATCACCGAGGCTGGAGTGCAGTGGCACTATCGTAGCTCACTGCAACCTCAAACTCCCAGCCTCGAGCAACCCTCCCACCTTGGCCTCCCAAAGCACTGGGATTACAGGTGTGAGCCACCACGTCTAGCCTCCCCAGGGATTTCTAACACTTGTTTCTTGACCTCAGAAGAGTCTCTTTGCCTCTCTGTTGGGCTTTCAATTCCTCTGCTGGTGAAACTGAGTCTTGTGGTCTGGGGTCCTGTCATCTGACATCTTTCAACTCTCAAAGGCCTGGGATGCCTGGGGCCTGCAGCTGCTGCGTGTGAATGGATCTGGGTTTGACCTGAACATCTGTTTCTCTATCCACGGAATAAAAATACTTTGGTCCAGTTTGAGCTGTATGCTTTTAGGAAGAACAAAAACAAAAAGGGGGGTGGGGTGGGGTGCGGGTAAGAGAGACAACAAATGACAACAAGACCCAGGCAGGAACAGGCAGAGGGAAAGTCCTTGAAGCTCTGTCTGCAGAAAGGCTTGATCTTTCCACCTGGAATTCGGGTAATTCAGGCTTCTTGTGATGTGGCCAGTGGGCTGTGGCTCTTCAGGGCCCACCATCTGCTCCCAAGGGGTGCTCGTGGGAGCCTACCCTCCTCCCCTGAGCCAAAGGCAGGCAGCGGGGGTCACTAGTGGGACCGAGAGCTGCTCCAGCAGGGCTGCTTGGGGTGTCCAGCAGCCGGGCATGGGACCCTTGCCCTGGGTAGGCGGCTGCTGGGGGGCTCTGGGTGGCACCTGCGGTGCCCCCGACATCCCCTCCCCCCACGCCGCTGGGGGCTGCTGAAATTAGAAGAGGGAGTCGGGAAGTCATACCCCTCCCTGTGGGCGTCGGGTTGCACTGTTGACTAACTTAGAAAGCGAGATTTCTAAAAATGATGCTGGGGCTGCAGGCTGCGGGCTGCGGGCTGCTGCCGCGGCGGGGGCTTCCGGCGGCGCTCTCTTCTGGGTCCCCCACCCCTGGACCAGCGACCGACGACCAGCCAGACAGCCCTTTCCTGGGAATGGACAATGGGAGAGGCTGGCGCAACCGAGAATAGCCAGCGCGGAGGAAGGGCTCCGGACGGAGCTAGGAGGGTGGGGCTCGGAGGGCGCAGGAAGAGCGGCTCTGCGAGGAAAGGGAAAGGAGAGGCCGCTTCTGGGAAGGGACCCGCACGACGACGCCCGAAGGGCGTCGGGGGAAACGGTAGGCCCCGGAGACTGCGCGAGGCTCCTCAGCAAAGGAAGTGGGCGCGGCGCGCACGCAAGACCTCGCACCCGGCCTCGCGCGCCGCCTCTGGACAGCCCAGCGCCTCTCAGTACCTGTACCTCGCCAGACGCGGCCTCACGGAGACGGGGATCTGCAGCCAATCCGAAACTGCCTGACCCAGGGGGTCCGCGGAAAGGGGAGGAAGGGGAGTGTCCACGGGCCCCATCCTGCCACTTGTCACCCACAAGAGTTCCTTCCCAAGCAGCCCCACCCTCACCCGGACACTCACTCAGATACTGCCCAGCCCCAGATGGGCTGAGAGGCACAGAGATGGGCAATTAAACACAGCAGGCCTGGCCTGCCTGGGCTGGGGATGGGGTTTTTCTTCTGGGAGCTGCAAAGGGTGAAGCAGTTACAGGTTGTCAGGGAGGAGCCCAGTCAAAACTGAACTCAAGGAGCATAGATTTGGGAGAAGTCCCTGCCATGCTTATCCTCCCTCGGCGTGAAGCACAGGGCCCCCTTCCAGGCACAAGGACCCTGAAGATCTCTGGGTGGAGGAAGGCAAGAACAGTGGCAAAATCAGGAATCAGGACACCTGGGTTCGGGCCCTGGTTATGCGAGGACTCACTGTGGGACTGTAAACAAGCCCTTTTCCCTCTGAGCTTTGAAACGCAAATTTTGAGTCAGCGAGACTGGCATGGGCCAGAGACCCAGCCTTCCTAATGAGCTCCCCGGAGATGCCACGCTCCTGCCTGCAGATCGAACTGTCAATAGCACAGTACGAGATGATTTTCAGAACCCTTCTAATTCTGAAGTCTTCCCAGCCAGAAGCCCACTCTCAGGCCTCTCAGGACACACTGTCCAAATACACAGTTGGTTTCCAATGGCAGAGGTAAAATCCCAAACCAGCTTCCATAACATGCCCTCCTCCCTTCCCTGACTCTGTGATTGTTGATACAGGATGTGCTCCAGAACCGTGAAACAAGCTCACTACGACAGTTTCATATGTTAATAAAACCTTACTGGCCGATAATGAGAGATTACATGGAAGGGCAGAGATGAGGAAACCTTCATGGTCTAATTCATTGGCCTATTTTGACAACTGAGGAAACTGAAGTGCAGAGCTGGAGCCAATTGTTCAAAAGACACGCAGAGTCAAAAGGGGAACAGTAACCCTAATTGAGAGTACAGTTTGGAGTCCAGATAGTATCAAGTCCCAATCTGTTGGGCTCTCCCATTGAACTGGGTCATAACAATCCTGGTACAACTAACTATTGGTGTTCAATAAAAGTGTTTTGAAATAGAACTGAATCGGGCTGTATTGCGTTGGACTGTTTTGAAATTAAACTGAATCGGGCTGTATTGCTTTGTATTGATCACTGCCTGGAGATTTGGAAGAGGAAATAATGATAGGTTTCGAAGAGGACCCCAAAGAGTCCTGGGCGTGAGCCTGGAGTCTTCCTCGGACCACAGTCTCCTCTCTGGCTTCAGCCCTATTGACTTTGGTCCTGCAAAGAGAGGGTGGAGAGAGGATGTGCACAGGGTTTCCAGCCTAAGACCCCACCCAGAGAGAAAATACACAGAGGGAGGGCTGGGCATTCCAACAGTGGCCAGAAGGGAAATCTGAAGTGGGGCTTGACCTGCCCAGAGGGCCAGGGGAGTCCCGCCCAGCCTGCCTAGAAAGGAGCAGCCTAGAGCCCCTGCCTGGCCATGGGGAGAGCCTCCACCCTGTGGGAGGACTGGCTGTTGTGAAACAGTGGGAAGGACCCCCAGGGCTGGGCAACCCACGGGATGAAAGGCCAGACTGGGGGATGTCAGGGCAGCCTCCCTGGCCTGGGAGGGAAGGGGCTGAAAGTGTCCCGTAACAAGAGCAGCTCCTGCCATGCCCTGTGGTCTAGGAGGGCAGTCCCGGGGCTCTTTCTGAGCTAAGGATTCCTCATTTGTGAAAGGAAAGATAAGCCTTTTCTTCATGAAGAATGGTTTCTAATAACCAAGAAATTGTTCCATCTGCTAACACGGGCTCTATTTTAAATGCTTAATGAATCTTTTCTCATAATGGCCTTGGGGTCAGTAAGCTGAGATGAGATTTTTGCCTAGAGAGGCCTACAGCGGAAAGAGCTGTCAAATGCCCAAGAATGTGAAAAGAATCTGACTTGAGGAGACACTAGGTTCTCACCTGGGCCCCAGGAAACAAGAGGCATCTTGGGGTGAGAACAGTGCTGTCTACTTCCGCTGCATACCATTCGTTCCAAGTGCTTTACCGTATTAACTCATTGAAGCCTCACAACTACCCTATGAGGTAGATGGATTTTTTTCAGGGAAGGAAACTGAGGCACAGAGAGGCAACTGGGATTCAAATGTTGTGCTGCCACTGCTGCGGCAGTGCTTGTCCAAGGCTGCAGGGAGTCTTGGATGAGTGCCAGGGGCTCCAGCTGCTCCAGCTGGAATCCTGCAGAGGGGTCCAGAGGGACCTGGCCCCAGCCCAGCCCACAGAGCCCCTGCTAGCCTACCCTAGAAAGGAGCCCTGAGAAAGGAAAATCTGGCCTCCTTATCTCCTGGGGTAAAGGAATGCACTCTCCCTCCTGCCAGGATAAGGGGCTGTTTTAACGGGAAGTCTCCACCCTGGCTGTGGGTTCCTCCCAGCCACCATTTATTCCTTCTGGCTGTCTCTGCCTCTGGCATCCCACTTCCCGTGCTTCAACTCCTGACCCCTGACACCCCCAAAATAATCCTAACTCAACTCATGGCCCCCTCAAATCAGCTGCCCCTGCACAGCTCCAAGCTGGTCAAGAAGTCTTCCCTGCCCCACTGTTGCTTGGATATCCTCTCTAGGCAGGCAGCTGAGAGGGGGTGGGAGGTCAAGTGACCCCTGCAGGGAAGGGGCAGTCAGTATCAACACACCGATATGTAAGCAGAGCCCCCCTCCTGCCAAGCACCAGGCTGAAAATATTCACATGCTCAGACCCCTTCCCCACCAAGTTCTGAGGCCATGGGCAGCTCTCCCCCACCCCAAGTCCTACCCAAGAAACAAAGCAGGGCCTCCCTCAGAATGCCATGGCTAAAGATTCAGTATCATAGAACTGTAGAAAGTTAGCATCACAGCAGTCTTTAGCCTCAAATCCATTTTACAGATGGGAAAGCTGAGGCCTGAGAAAGGAGATGCCCACGTCACAAAGTTAGCAGCTGCTCAGGGGAGACCAGAACACAGTGTGGCCAAGCCCTTGTCCAATATGTCCTATGGGTCCCCATCTCTCTGCTGTTACTGGCTGGCTACTTGCCTGTTTTTTCCACTAGACTATGAGCCAGGTGGGGGCAGGCACCATACTCTCTTATTTTCTGGGGTGTCTCTGGCACCTAGCCCCAGGGGACATGCAAAAAATATAAAACATTAATAATAACAAACAATGGAAACAACCCAAATGTCCATCCACAGATGAATGGATAAACAAAATGTGGTATATCGATACAATGGAATATTATTCCACCATAAAAAGGAATGAATTTCTGATACATGCCACAACACAGATGAACTTTGAAGACCTCATGCTAAGTGAAAGAAGCCAGATGCAAAAGGACAAATGTTGTATAATTCCCCTTACAGTAGCTCCCCTTTATCCACAGGGCATCCTTTCCAAAACCCTCAGTGGATGCCTGAAATGGCAGATAATACCAAACCCTATATATACTATGTTTTTTCCTATATATACATACCTGTGATCAAGTTTAACTTATAAATTAGGCTCAGTAAGAGACTAGCAACAATGACATAATAAAATACAATTATATTATAATAAAAGTTTTATGAATGTGGTCTCTCTCCCTCATCTCAAAATACCTTTTTTATTCTTGTATTTCTTTCTTTTTTGAGACTGGGTCTTGCTCTGTCACCCCATCTGGAGTGCAGTGGCACGATCACGGCTCACGGCAGCCTCCACCTCCCAGGGCTCAAGTGATCCTCCCACTTCAGCCTCCCGACTAGCTGAGACTACAGGCTGGCGCCACCATGCTCAGCTAATTTTTTATATTTTTTGTAGAGACAGGGTCTCACTTTGTTGCCCAGGCTGGTCTCAAGCCCCTGAGCAGAAGCAATCCTCCCACCTCAGCCTCCCAAAGTGCTGAGATTATAGGCATGAGCCACTGCGCCTGGCCCAAAATACCTTATTGTACTATACTATTTTCATCTATTTTTGGACCACTGTTGACCGTGGATAACTGCAACTGCAGAAAACAAAACTGTAGATAAGGGGAACTACTGCCTATGAAATATCTAGAATAGGCAAATTCAGAGAGGCAGAAAGTATCATAGAACAGAAGTTACTGGGGGCGGAGTTTCTGTTTGGGGTGACGACAAAGTTTTGGACGCAAATGGTTAGGATAATTGCACAACAGTGTGAATGTAACTAATGCCACAGAATTGTATAGTTAAAAAGGGTTAAAATGGCAAAGTGTGTGCTATGGATATTTTACCACAATAAAAAACAAAACAAAACAAAACAAACAAACAAAAACTCAAGCCATTTCTTTCCACAGCACCCTCCCCAGGGATCCTCAGAGATGGCACCCTGCATCCTTGCTTAAGGCCTGGGCTCCTCCCTGCCGTACAGATGTGGGAATAGAGGACAAAGGGGGCTTCCTGGCCAAGGATGGTGGAAGGTGAGGACAGAGCCACAGGCCTTGCCTACTAGTTGTGGCCTCCCTCGGAGTGCAGCGGCATGATCACGGCTCACTGCAGCCTCCACCTTCCATGGCTCAAGTGATCCTCCCACTTCAGCCTCCCGACTAGCTGGGACCACAGGCTGACGCCACCATGCCCAGCTAAGTTTGTACATTTTTTGTAGAGACAAGGTCTCTGTTTGTTGCCACAGGGAACACCTCTTCGCACCACAGGGAGGCCCTTCCTCCACGAGAAGCGGGGCGGGGAAGCTGCCCAGCAAGCCATCTGACCACCAGTCACCAATGTAGGCAGAAATCACTGTGTGCTCAGGGCTTTAGGTGGAAAGGACCGTTGTGCTCGGGAGTTTGCCGACGTCTGGAATCCTTGGAGTTTTACTCAAGGGCAAGGTGCGTGAGAATTTGCAGCAAAGCCGTCAAGAAACACAAACTGCAGCGTCTCAATATCAAGCACGCCCAACTTCCAGGGAAGACTTCCGCAAAATCAAGGGCGCTGTTGTCCTAGTCCTAGGGCCAACACATGTTCTCATTTTCAAGACTTTCCTGGTCACTGGGACCCAAGGCCTGGGAGCAGCATTTAACCTGCGGTGCCACTAAATGAGAGCTGGCCTTGAGTGAGTGTGCCTTTAACCTGGGCTGCCCTGGGCTAGTGCCATATCACCTGACCTTGCAGCTTCAGGCTGCACTCCGCTTCCCTTTGTGGGGCTGGCAGGGGCACTCTGCTCTCAGCCTTCTAGCTCTGAGAGGAGAAAACCAGAAGTGGCCCCTTCCTGTGCCTCTGTGTGTTCCTTTGCAAGCCATTGTGTGCCTTTTCTGCAGGCGCTTATGGAGAGTGAGGTGTGTTTGTACCATCTCCCCATCAGATTAGGAATCCTCAAGGTCAGAGACAAGTTCCCTCCTCCCTCCGGATCCCCTCCTCATCCCCAGGTGGCTGCAGTCACTGGGGTGCTGGATAAGTCCAGTGACCATACATCCTGCCCTACATCCTGCCTGGACAGCCTGGGAAGTGTTTTGATGATTGATCAACCCAGAGAGCACGAGGCGAGAGCAAGAGGAGGAGAAAGGATGCTGCTGCTCCTGACTGAACGTGATTGAGGTGCCCCAGGAAACTACCTTGCTATGCAAAGTATGGTCCCCAACCTGCGGCATTGGAACCTTCATTTTAACAAGATCCCCAGATCCTGAAGCACTGCCTTAGAGGATAACCCAGGGCCTCCAGGGACCTATTCTTCCAGGACAAGCAATGATAATGACAATGATTATTTATTGAGCACCTACTTTGTGCCAGGCATGACACTAGGCCTCTTATAAACATTATCTTATTTTATGCTTTGGCAACCTAGAGAGGCAGGCGTTATTACCTGCTTTTCAGAAACAAAGAGAGCAGGTCAGAGAGGTTAACTACCTTGACCAAATCTATGCAGCAAATTATAGCTGAGCTGGAACTTGAACCTGGAGGTCTGAGTCCAAAGCCATGTCTCTGACAACTGTAGTATATGTGATGCAATCTTTCACATTAGGCCAACAATGACAGCCACTTGCCAACTCTCTATGGGGCCCAGAGATTTAAAGGCAAATGCAATCCCCAGGGAGATGTCTAGAGGCTGCCCCATTGCCTAGTGCTGGCCTGGGGTGTGGGCACCTATGTGTTGGGGTTAGGTCAACCCTGTGGCAGAGGCCTCAATATTTCTTCAAAACACATCCCTGAAGATGAAGGTGCATGCCTCAGTCCCCAGGGAGCATGAAGATCCAGGCAAGGGGGACATGTAAGTTGGATTGTGAGCAGGCCTGGAAGCTCTAGCACTGGCCTTGTCTGGGCCCTGGAGTGAGGGTAGTGGGGAGAAGAGTGGGGTGGGGGGCCCACGTGAGTCCTTTGTATATTATTTAACTTTCAAATTTGCAATTTGGGACATCATCTCCTGCCAGCCTCAGGAGGCGGCACTCTCCTGCCAGCTCCACCTCTGGGTTCACTCCCACCCCCGACCCTCGGCCAACACTCACAGGCTGCTCGCACCACAGAGCCCACTCTCTGCACGCCCACTGTCAGCCCAGGACTTCCTGCCTTGTTCTCTGGGTCTGTAGCTGGCCGCCTTGCTCCCCCCCCAAATGTGAGTGACTTGAGGGCACATATCCCACTTTGTGCTTTATACAGACCCACCATCCTGCCTCCTACCCCAGGAGGTACCCCCAAAATGGTGAAGCCAGAAGTGCCTTCAGGGACCCTTCTACAGTCACATGGAGAGTAATCTGCAAATTCCCCACAGCCAGGGGACACCTGCCACGTGCAGTGAGAGGAACACAAACCAGCAGTGGGGGGGGCACAGGCAGGATGTTTCGGCCCACCCCTCAGCGGTCACCCACCGCTTCCTCGCTTCCTCGGAACTCCCAGCTGCCCAGGGCTGAGGCGGGCGAGGCTCAGAAGTGTGGAAGGGCCCTCCCCAGCTGGTGACTTCATGTGTCAGGCATCCATACCCGGAACGCCCAGCCAGGGAGTCGGGCCAGCCCATCCCTCCTGCTCACAGAGTCACAGAGTGGGAGCAGACTCAGGGGTCGAAGCTGGGCAGCGCTCGCTCGCACTTCCTTCTGCAACCTTGACCAGGTCCCACGGCCTCTTCAGCCCATGGCTCCTTTCTCTGATCCCCAAGCCAAACCCAGCAAATGAGAATAATCCAGAAGAGACAGCTGGGTTGTGGGATCAGGGTAGGGGCTCAGAGCCAGGGGTCTGGGATTCTGGTCAGCCAGTTTTTCTTCATCAGAATCAATCTCAGAACAAGAGGGAGGCCTAAGGCATGCCTGCTGCTGGCCAGGGGTGATGGGGACCACTGCCCACAGAAAGCCTTCTAACAAGGGCTGGATCCAAACAATCAAGGAACAAGGATGCCTAAAGCATTAGTTTCTCACCTAGCCAGAGAAATATTAAATGTGCAACTCACATAATTTTACAAACAAGAACCACCAATATAAAATAAGTGGAATATTGAAAATATTCAACAGGTAGAACAAGTCAAAGAACATGCTTTGCTTCCTATTCAGGCCAGGAAGGGAGAGAAAGAGAAGAAATGGAAGGTGAGGAAGGATGGGGAGATGGCAAAGTGGGGGCAGAGGGGAAAAAGAGAGACAAAAGGATTGGGGAGAAAAAACAGAGAGAGACAAGAATAAAGGAAGAAAGGATGAGGCAGAAAGAAAAGAGGAGGGAGAGCAGGTGGATTTTGGGGAATGCTGGACAATTGGTCAGGCTTGGTCTTCAGAGGCTCAGAAATCCTTACCTGGACATGAGCCTTTGTTTATAATTCTTCACTGTTCTAACCCTGAAAAATACCTCTGTTCTAATCCTTAATCTTTCCCCCTTCAGGTCAAGAATGCCTTTGAGAATCTGGCAGTAGTTCTGAACCCTGTCCTAGAAAAATACACTTATTTACATACAATTGTGTACGCAACTTCAGGGGCTCAAGGACTCTATGTTAAAAATACTTATTCTAGAAGCTCCACTCTGATTGGGAGACCCATAATGGCCAAAGCAAAAACACCTCAATTGCCAGATGAAACTAAAATGAGGGTGGGATGTGTTGTATTCAAGTCTTCACATTGAGCTTTAATTATACCATTGGTTTCAGTGACAGAATTTAGGGCCTAAGCACCTTCTCCTGGTTACTACCCCAACAGTCATATTGGAAGCAAGGCTGGTTACTCCAAGGGGTCCATTGTGTACATGGATGGTTATTTCGCAGTAAGGGGCCTGTCAAAGACAGGTAACAATGTGTGAGTCAAATTAACCCTTTACAGATCAATAGGATTAGTAAATCCCATATACGTAGTAGTTTCCAAATCTGAATGTACATAAGAATTTCCAGTATGCTTATCTAAGATGTAGATTACTAGTCCAAAATTTGAGAGTATGGATCAGACTTTCTAATGAGTTTCTAGATAATTCCGATACAGGAAATCTCCAAACCAAACGCTGAGACACACTGTTCTCAGAGAACATTGCAAGCCTGAGAGTCTGAGCTTCTGGTCCCACAGGTCAGCTGATTCTCTACTCCTTGCAGTGCGATTCTTGTACAGTAGGGGGTAGGACTGAGCACATACACAAGGGCACCGCAAGACGAGATTTGGACTACTGCATCAAAAAGGCTACCTTTACAGGGGAAAATAGAATGAGCAATGCAGAACATGAAAGGTAGAGTGCCAGGAGAAACCTTCCAAGGGCCTTGAAGACAGTAGTTCCCAGATCTGACTTAAAAATCATGATAAAAAACTACCTGGAGCACTTCTTACAATCCAGATTCCCGGGCCTCAGGCTATTAGGAAACGCGCTCACACACACACACCAAGTTTCCTCAGGGATTCTGATACACACGCAAGTATCACAACTTGTTTGTTTATGGCACTTCAAGCCCAAGGGTATTTTGATCACTATACCAGACCATTATTATAAAGACGCTTCGAAAAACTAAAGTGCCCTTATAATTCTAAAGCAAAAAACAGTGAACATTACCAGGGTTTTCTTCTTCTTTTCTCTTCCTCTTCCTCCCCCTCTTTCTTTTTCATTGAGGAGGCTAATTGGAGAAGGTGGGCCACGCTGGAATGCCCTGAATGGGTTCCAGATGGTGAAGTCATTGGCCTCTTGGCCCAACTGTTCCTCCCTTTTCCCTGGAGTGCTGTACAAATGTTATCATTTTCTGGCTGTGCAGTGACATAAAAATGGTTGAGAGGCTCTAGGTCAGGTGTAAAAGAAACGCATGGAAAGGGAAGAACAGCTCGGTCCAAAAGAAATTGTGGAGATACTTTCTGATTCTCTGCAAGGTGGAGAATCCCAAATCAGATGCCAAGCTCAGCGTGGATTGGTTTGGGCTCATCATGTTGTCCAGTCCCCACTGGGTTTGGCATCTGATCTGGGATTGTGAGGGGGTGGGGTGGGTCTCAAGAGAAATGCTGAAGGGGCAGCCCTGCTTCAGGCTGCTTAGCAGAGTGGTGGCGACAGGGAAACCCAGGCACAGATTGCAGATCCTCCGCCCAGGGAGGATGACCACGATAACAAGACTGTCTTACATTTATTTAGAATCTTCCTTTGCCAAGGCAATCGTATTTATAGTAGTTGCTCATTTTGAGTATAACTTTTTAAAAACATTTTGATTTTCTGAAATTTGGATGTCTTACAAGCAACATGAGGACTTAATGTAATGCTTTTTTCCACCTGAAAATTTGGTGTGAATTAAAATTGATGGTGACTTGGAATTGAGGAAATACGTTTTATTACGTCATTTAATCTCTAAATAATCTGTGAGGCAGATATTATTATTCTCTATTTTCTAGAGGAGGAAACTGACGCTTAGGTGATTTCCCCAAGGTCAAGGATTGAGAAAGTGGCAGAGCCAGGACTAAAATCCAGGTTCCAGTATTTCTTCCCTGATAATGTATGAGCAGATTTGTTCATACACTAGGAATTTGGGATTGCAGAGTAATTGCTCCAGAACTGCTCCAAAAACTGGCTGCCACCCACAGTTACTGGGGCAGAGAAAGCAAGAAGTGACTTTCCTTTTGCTTCAAGTAGAAATTTGAGGGAAAAGAAACAGAAATGTATATAGGTTTGTATGGTGGCTGTTTGTTTGCTTTAGGCCATAACAGAAGTCCCTTGATTACTTTAGGAGCTTCAGAATGTACCATGCTCATTCCTCATACCACGATCACCTCTGGTACGTGTGAGTTTAAAATGGTGCTCATTCGGTCATTACAGATTTACTGTTTGAATTTGTTATTTTATTTACTTTAGAATGCTTTTCATTTTTAGCAATCAGGATTCTAGAGTGTCATATCTTTAAAAGTCTAGCATTTTTATTTCTGCCAGTTCAAGAGGATGCAGGAAGAAGTTTAACAGAAGAAACCGTCTTCAAAATAATAAAACCCCAAAATTATTCTCTACAATATCCAGTAAGTGCTGATTTTCTAGAAAACAGTTGGCAGGGGGAGAGGGAGAAGGAACCACCCCTCCCCCCAGACTCAAAGAAAAAATAACTACTTTGGACATATTATTTCTAATCCTTTAAAAAACACTCTTCCAGGAGGGTATGTCTTTCCATTAGACAGATGGACAAACTCAAAGGGTTTCGGTGACTTGCCCACAGCCACACGGCTAACAAGAAGCATGTGTTCTGATAGCATTAATCAGAAAAGCATATATTGCTGACATGGATTCCCTGTTTCATGAGGGCAGGGACCATGGCTATCCTATTCTCCGCTGTATCCCAAAGCCTACCTCCTGGCACCCCGTAGGCTTTGATGACTACCTATAGGGTGGGAGGATGCGAGGAAGAAAGAAAGGGAGGCGGAACAGGTGTGTGTGCAGCCAGGCGCTCCGTCCACCCTGCCACTCCTCTTCTTTGGAGACAGTGCTCTGACAATCTGTTCCATCAACTCCATTCTCCTGCAACTCTCATCACACTTTCACAAGCTGCGCAGATTACGTTTCCTAGGACTGTGTCCATCCATCTGCCTCACTGGATGCTGATCCACTCTGGTGTGTTTCCCAGTCAGTCACTCAGCAACGTGCAACCGAGAGCCAACCATGTGCCCGGTACTTTCCAAGATGCCGGGATAAAGCGGCAATAATATGGGATTCCTGTGCTTGAGGTTTTTACAGCCTGAAAAACAATGACCTCTGCATTTCCTACTCAGCACCGCGTGCCATCAACATCCAAGGTATGGGGATTTTCTGTAGCTGCCTATCAAACTCTCTCAGCTACCACCAGTGCTTCTTTCTGCTATATCTGATGCCTTGTTTTGTTACTTTCAGAGACACCAAAGGATGGCCGCAATTGAGGGACTCTTCTCAATAGCATGTTCTTGTGCTTCTTCATTTAGGACACATCTCCCATGCTGGGAAGTACAAGACAAATACGAGGAGTTGGGCAAGTGTCGCACTAAGTTCTGCCCCTGGCTGGGCAGCCCACTGACTTCTAAGAGATAATGAAATTTATGTATTTATTTATTTATATATTTTTTGAGATGGAGTCTCACTGTCTCATCCAGGCTGGAGTGCAGTGGTGTGACCTTGGCTCACTGCAACCTCCACCTCCCAAGTTCAAGCGATTCTCCTGCCTCACCAGGAGAATCTTGTGATGCTGTAAGATGATAAAATGCCTATGTGACGAGACGATGTGGGGCGGATGACGCAGCATCATGACATAGCACTTGGCTATTATTGGCCTTGAGCTCTGGACTAGCTGGGGTTACAGGCGCGTGACACCACACCCAGCTAATTTTTGTATTTTTAGTAGAGACAGGGTTTTACCATGTTGGCCAGGCTGGTCTCGAACTCCTGACCTCAGGTGACCCACCCACCTTGGCCTCCCAAAGTGCTGGGATTGCAGGCATGAGTCACCGTGCCCGGCCAGATGATGAATTTTAAAATCAAGTTTTATTATGGGGAAACTGAAGACCCACAGATATTGGGGTGCTGGCCTAGGGTCCCACAGACAGTGGTAGAGAGAATGCTGGCTTCAAGTCTCCCAGTGCAAAATACTTTAACTACCGTCCCCTTTCACTTCACTAGTTAGCAGCTTCGCAAACTGCATTTTCAATGCCATGCCCTACATGGGACTTATGTGTCCTGCTTGTTTTCTAATTCAGTCAGTGAAGAGCAGGCGGCCCCAGCAGCTGGAAACAATGTGAGCTTGATGGTTAAGGACACGGACCCTGAGGTCAGAAGCCAGGGCTCAAATTCTGGCTCCATTGCTTACCAGCTGGATAACTGCTGGGCAATCTAACCTCTCTGAACATCAGTTATCTCATCTTTATCATGGGGACAATAACACACAGGGACTCCATGGATAGGATATAGTGAGATGTATAATGCTTAGTATAGCACCTGGCACAAACAGAATGCTCAATAAACATTAGCTATTACAGTATCCCCCCTCCCTTATCCATTAGGGGTACATCCCACGACCCCCAGGGGATGCCCGAAACCAAGGATAGTACCTAACCCTATATACACCACGTTTTTTCCTATATATGCATACCTATGGTAAAGTTTAATTTATAAATTAGGCACAAGAAGATATCAACCACAATAATTAATAATAAAATAGAACAACTCTAACAATATACTATAATAAATGTTATGTGAACGTCTCTCTCTCAAAATAGCTTACCATGCTGTATTCACCCTGCTTCTTGTGATGATGTAAGATGATAAAACGCCTACGTGACGAGAAGTGAGGAGGATGATGCA
Organism: Pan paniscus; assembly: GCF_029289425.2. Taxonomy (NCBI): domain Eukaryota; kingdom Metazoa; phylum Chordata; class Mammalia; order Primates; family Hominidae; genus Pan; species Pan paniscus. The sequence goes on from NC_085926.1 coordinate 123,152,422, forward strand.
GGCATCGTGACATAGCACTTGGCTATTATTGGCCTCGAGCTCAAGCCCTCTGCTACTTGACAGTTGACCTGATAACCAAGCCAGGTACTAAGTGACTGATGGCAGGTAGTGTGTACGGTGTGGCCACACTGGACAAAGCAGGGTTCATGTCCCGGGTGAGATGGTGCAAGATTTCATCATGCTACTCAGAATGGCGGGCAATTTAAAACGTATGAACTGTTTGTTTCTGGTATTTTCCATTTAGTATTTTCGGACTGTGGTTGACTACGGGTAATGGAAACCATGGAAAGTGAAACCGTGGGTGGCGGGGTGGGAGCTACTGTGTTACTTCCCTTGCTCACCGCACCACCTTCAAATCTTAAATTCAAGAAATGTACAGCAATGTGAATTGACCCAGGACTTTTTTCTCATCTTAATAAATTATTCCACTTTACTTTCTTCTCTGCTTACAAGCAGAAATATACTCAGTGTTTCAAAAAGTATTAATTTCAGCGAGGCCGTTTGGTAAAGAATGTCTGATAAGGACACTGTGAGATTCTGATGCAGGAATTGATGTAGACATCTGACATGATTTTCTGATGGCTTATTAGAAATAAGTTTGAGCCAGGCGCAGTGGCTCACGCCTGTAATCCCAGCACTTTGGAAGGCTGAGGCGGGCGGATCACAAGGTCAGGAGATCGAGACCATCCTGGCTAACACGGTGAAACCCTGTCTCTACTAAAAATACAAAAAATTAGCCGGGTGTGGTAGCGGGCATCTGTAGTCCCAGCTACTCGGGAGGCTGAGACAGGAGGATGGCATGAACCTGGGAGGCGGAGCTTGCAGTGAGCCAAGATCACGCCACTGCACTCCAGCCTGGGTGACACAGCGAGACTCTGTCTCAAAAAAAAAAAAAAAAAAAAAAAGAAGTTTGAAAGGACTAAGAGCAGGGTAACAGTTGATGAACCACTTTTCTTAATCATTATTGCTTACTCTTGCCAAAAAAAAAAAAACCCAACTTCGTAACTCCAATTATTTTTAATTTTTCAGAAAAGTGGCACATATTCTCAGAGAAGTAAGGGAAATTTCCCTTCACATCCCTAGACCGTATGCTCAGGGTGAAAGAGACTATTGTTTGGGCCACAGACTTGTGAGCCAGACGTGATTTTCACATGCAAATGGTGGCCACATACAGAGATAATCCAGGCCCCGGGCCAGGCAGAGACCCCAGCCGGCTGCCTCATCATGCTCTCACAGGGCATGTGGCTGAGCTGTAGTGCTGTGATGAGGGAGTGTGCCATCCAATGGGAGAGGCCATGTGTGGAAAAGGACTAAAAATACAAAGCACGCTAGAAACCGTGCAAATGAATTTAGTTCAGAGTGAGAAGGCATTTCGTCACTGAATCATGGATGGGGCTGGCCAAGGTTTACCAGAGGAAGTGAAGTGTTTGAGTTCATGTGCCAGACATGGTGCCGGCTGCTTTGTCTCCAGTATCTCAGGGCCAGGCCATCAGTGTGTGTGATCATGCATGGGTCTATGTGTGCACCCACTCACGTAGCCAGTGGCGCGAGAAAAGTAAATACTTAGGGCAGGATCTTGGACCCTTTTAAATTTTTTCATCATTGTTTTGGATTATAAACTAACGAGACAAAAAATCAATCAAAGTTCTCATTGGTTAAAATAATTTTGTTTGTGTTTAACAAGTACGTGGATGTTCCCGATGGCGGTGGTGGACCAAAGACGGGATGAGAGGTGGGATGAGAAGGGCGGGAATGGAAACAATTAAGAGGCATGTACAAACAAATCAAGAAAATGAGATCACGAAACTGTCTCCCAAACTGCATCTGGTCTTCATCTCTACCCCACCTCGACTGCATCAGTCCAGGCTGTGTCTTCTCTAGACTGGACAATTGCAACCACCTTTGAAGGGCCCCAGCCTCAGTCCCTCCCCATTTGTGCCTACCCTAACTCCAGGCAGGGCTCCAAAGAGCAAATCTGATTCAACCCCTTCCCTGCTTCAAAGAAAAGCCTATTGACCTTTTGCTCAGCTTTTATGATTTCCGTATCTTTAAAACGCATGTTGAATTTTAAACTTATTTCTGGTTATTTTGTTTGTTTGTTTGTTTGTTGTTTGCTTTTCTAACTAGAGAGACTAAGAAAATTCTCAAGATATGTCATCAAGCCTCTGTTTATAGTACATTCCATCTGGGACTTCTGAATGTTGCTACATTAGTTTTAACTTCAAAAATATTATATACTATGTGAGCTCAATTATGTTTTAAAACGAAAAAGGATGAAAAAAAGGCTATAAGGAAATAGCTTTTAGATATATTTTTAAATTAAATATGTATAGTTCTTAATAAAAATAAGTTAAAATTATAATTTAGTAGGTACTATCTACTCACATATATGAATACAAACATGCAAGGCAAGAATACTGGAAGGAAATACACTAATTATAAATACAGATGCTCCTTGACTTTCAGTGGGGCCATGTTCCGATAAACCTGTCATAAGTGAAAAATAACGGCTGTGATCTGAACAGAGACAAGCTACTGTTCTGCTTTTCACCAAGACCTGTGATTCAAGCCAATCCTGGAAGCCCTAGAAGCTGAAAGTTCCCTGAGCTTCCCTCTGCCTCCTCGCTTTGAAGCACCATCACCTCAGGGAACTCGGAAGAACTCTCTCTTGAACCTGAAAAGGCCCTGTACCCTTCTGGCCCTCTGTCCCCAAACCCTGTCCCAGCACACTCAGCTCCAGCACACCTACCTTCCTGCACTTTCTGAACTCTTCCATGCGCACTGAGTCTTCACATACGCTGTTCCTGTTCCTTGGGATCACCATCCCCAGTTTACTACTAGGTGAACACTTGTGTGACCTCTGGGGTACACTCGCATCACCCTCTCCTTGAAGACATCTCAGAAACCCCAAGGTCAAGGTTCTTCCACTCTCCTCCACCTGCAACTTGCATATTTTCCTTTAAAATACTGACCCAGGAAATGGTGATTGTTTGGTTAGGGGAGAGACTGTGCCTTATTCTTGTGTGTATCCTCAATTTCTAGCTTTGGGTCTGCACATAGTGGGACTCAGGAAAAGTTTTTCAGTGAACTGATTAGAGTGGAGGAGAGAGGGAAATCCAGGTGGGGAGGAGACAAAGAAATACAGAGATGAAGAGGCACACGAGCCAAGGAAGGATGGCGGAAATGAAGGAATCAGGGACCGAATGTTAGCAAGACACAACTTGACAACTCACTGTGGAAAATCTTTTCAGGAATAAATACATTTTCTTGTTTCAATCTAAGGTTTCATTTCTAAGTAGGCCATTTCTCTGCTTATATTTGTTCCTAGTAAGCCCCAATGTCAAATTAGCTTTTCCTTTTTTTTTTTTTCTTTTTTGAGACAGAGTCTTGCTCTGTCACCCAGGCTGCAGTGCAGTGGCGCGATCTTGGCTCATTACAGCTCCTGCCTCCCAGGTTCAAGCAATTCTCCTGCCTCAGCCTCCCGAGCAGCTGGGATTACAGGCATGTGCCACCACGCCCAGCTAATTTTTGTATTTTTAGTAGAGACGGGGTTTCACCATGTTGCCCAGGATGGTCTCCAACTCCTGACCTCAAGTGATCTGCCCACCTCGGCCTCCCAAAGTGCTGGGATTATAGGTGTGAGCCACAGTGCCTGGGCCCCCAGTGGGCTTTTCTAATTATAAGTGTATCCAACTATTATAAGATCCTCTTTAGACAACTTAAGCTTTTTCTTTAGATATTGTTCCCACATATTTCAAGCATGAAATCACTATTTTCCCTGGAGTGATACCTAAAACTTGCTTCTCTGCTGTTTGCAAATCCTCAAAAGTCAGGGAGGAAAGCTCTTACAGTCACTTTGGAAGGGTGTCACCATGCAAATTCACAGTTTCTGACTGCTGTGATTAAGTATCAGCCCATAAGGTAACACCTACTGAAGATAACAAGTAGTCTCAAATATTTATGATGACACTAAGTCAGAAATCATATTGCAGCAACCCACCAAGAGAAAATACCTTCTTCATATCTCTTCCATGATACCATCCCAAATGGCTTCAAAAAGACTCAGAAATCTGTTTACAAAGCACTATTCAGATTTCCACAAATGGTCCCTAGAATCAGGGGTAGAATTCACAGTGATCACAGTCCTGAATCTAGGACTGTAAAGTTTGCCAGAGCAAGACAGACAATGATCTCTCACAAAGAGATATACGAATACACCTTTCTAAATGAAAAATGATACTTTTTGGAGAGGAAATAATAAAATTCTCTAATTAAAAATTTTTTAAGTATGGTTAGTTTGTCATAGAAAAATATTAATACCAGACTTATCAGTTAAGATGGCAGACTGAATACATGTACCTAATTTCGTTCCCTCCCCACATCCTGCCAATATATATCAAAGAACTTTTTTTTTTAGAGGTGGGGTCTCACTATGTTGCCCAGGCTAGTCTCAAACCCCTGGACTCAGGCAATCCTCCCCCCTTGGTCTCCCAAAGTGCTGGGATTAGAGGCAAGAGCCACCGCACCCATCAAAGAAATTTTTAAAAGGATATAAATCCATAAGAATGGGGAAAACAGTAGAACACAGCAACAAAATTTTGGAAGTTAAAAGTAGATAGTCCAGTGGTACAGATATCAGTCCCAAGAAAATGGAATGTCAAGTCAGCAGAGAGAAAATCTGAGAACCAATCTGATTTAGCCCTCCAAATGCTCAGAGGTCTCAGGAGCTGGCAGCACCAGGTATTTCTGGACATGGGTGTGAGAGATGGAGGCCTTGGCCTCCCAAAGTGCTGGGATTACAGGCGTGAGCCACCGGCCCCCAGGCAGTGTTCTGGTTTGACCCAATCCTGAGACCTAGAGGTAGGCAATGAGGAGCTTAGAAGCAAAATACAGAGCAGCTCGCTCTCCCAAGCACTCCCTCCGGTCATCTAGAACCCCAGGCCTATGACGGCCCCTCCAGCTGCCCAGACACATGCCCTTTTCTGGGACTCAGATTTGACTCTATGAACAGAAAGTAGGTACATAAATAACCAAAAGTCTAAGAGTGACTGCTGTGGAGATGCAACTGGAAAGAAGCAATGGTACTGGTAATATTCTTTCTTTCTTTTTTAGGGTCAGGGTTCTCGCTCTGTCGCCCAGGCTGGAGTGCTCACTGTGACCTCGAACTCTTGGGCTCAAGAGATTCCTCCTGCCTCAGCCTTCTGAGTACCTGAGACAACAGGTGTGCACCACCATGTCCAGCTAATTTTTAAAATGTTTTCTAGAGATGAAGTCTCACTGTATTGCCTAGGCTGGTCTCGAACTCCCGGGCTCAAGTGATCCTCCTACCTCAGCCTCCCAAAGTGCTGGGATTACAGGGGTGAGCCACCGCACCCAGTGCGACTTGGTTCTCAACTCTACCTATGGTAGGTGAGGTACTCACCTCTCACCACCTCTGTTTCCCCACTGTAAAATGGGAATAATAGTATCTACTTTTTTTTGTAAGAGTTAAATGAATTAATACATATAAAGTACAAAAAATCAGTGCCTGGCATATAGTAATGCTCAATAAAGGTTAGCTACCACTGTCCTCACTATTACAGATAAGCAGCATCTGACTACACATGATAACTATCTGCAAGTGAAGTTCTTTCCGTCCAAAGGTCCACAAGTCCTGGCCCTTGCTGAGGGGGTCCTTCTCCTCATGGCTTCCTGGTGTCCACAGCCTTTGCCATCTCTCAATCAGCCACTGGTTGCAAATGCGAGTTTAGATGAAGCAGGTGACGTTTATAACACCTTAAGTCTTTTCACATTCAGGATTAAGACATGGATCCCTAAAAGTGGCAAACTTAGCCTGCTGGTGGGCTGTCAAACAGCATAGCTGCCTCCTCCACCAGCCAGTGCCATAAGGGGCCTCTTTGCAAGAGAATCGATACACAGATGTGAGTGAGGACTCATCATAAACACAGGTGGTCACATGGGACTCGGAGGGAGCTGCACGGGGGCACAGGGCAGAGAGCACTGGCTGGGGAGCTGGGAGAACTGGGTTCCAACAGTGGTTATGTGTGACCCAGCGAAGCTCACTCATCCAGATTCTACATGCCCGGGTTCCGGGACTCTTAAGTGGTTTGTTGGTTTGCCTTTAAATACCATGTAATTAATGCAGGGAGAGAGGGAGGTCAGTCACAGGGCAGTGAGTCTACTGAAAAACACAGTCTATCATCCCAAACTGACTTCAGAGCCAGTGCTGACCTGCTTGGGCTTCCCATCCTCTTGTCTCGGCAGGGCTCATAACAATGTTATCACTTTTTAAAACATATGCCTAAGCTAGTTCCTATTCTAGACAATTGGCAGGTGCCCAGTTAATAGATTATTCCACCAGACAGTTGAATGCATTGGCCATTGATCAAAAATGAGGTCACTGCAATCCTATGTGCTAGCACTGGAAAAGCCTGATGAGAAACAACTGTATCTTTCTTAACAAATAGAAATCCATATTCCTATTTCCCTAAATTTGTCTTGCCTGGTGTGTAGCTCAGAAGCAAAGGAGGATTTTGTTTAAGTTCAAGTCAGTCTTGCTTTTTGGCCCCATATGTTTGGTTTTGTGACTGTCCATGCGTGTTTCACATCAGCAAATCCCCAGCTGGATTCCAACTGACCTGCAGGAATATCTGGCCAACACTGCCAGATCCCTGGTCTTTCTCTCAAACCTGCACAGTCGGAAAGAACAGGTCAAGAGACTCTTCGTCCCAGCTATCTGGATCCTTGTTTAAATTTTACTCACTTACATCTGTGCTGTGGACACAGGTAATATGAAGCACATGTACTTTTCTCAAAAAAAAAAAAAAAAAATCTAAGGAACACAGAGCTGTTATATCAGAGGCTGCAACGTCTTCCCAGCACGTGGGCATTCGCAGACAAAGCTATCCCTGCTGACCTGCTGTGGGAAAGACACGCACTCTGATTTCACCACTGACCCGGCCACACTCTTTTGTCCAGTATATAACGCCTCCCTAAGCATCTCCTTTCCTTGCAAACAAAAAAACCCTGGAGGAAAACTTTCAAAGCCACAGTTTCTTCTCAGTTGCAACCCTTCCTTCCTTCCTTCTTCCCAAGAAGGTCTGACTGGGCTTGCAAGCTGGCCCCACCCTGGGCTGGGCCTCCACACAGGCATTGTGCGATCCTCTGCCATTCTGTGTAGATGGAATACCTGCAAACTGCTGCCAACACAGGAAGGTTGGCGCCTCTCTGGAGGGAGGCCTGGGGAGTATCCATCGCCCAGGCGACTGCAGATAAGCAGCTAAGGGGCTAGGGTTCTCCACACCTCCATGTGGGTTCCAGAGCCTTTCTCTTGTACTTCTTTTACTGTTTTTGATTCATCCTTAATTCATTCACTTAGCAAACCTATTGAGCCCCTGCCCACAGCAAGCCCTGTGCTGGTGTTGGAGGACACAGAGTTGACTGAGATAGATTCCTGTCCTCAAGGCTCTCATGTTGCTGAGACAGGCCACTCATGGAGCAACCCTGGCACCTGGGACTCCTGGAGCCCCCACTGAAACCATCTTTCTGCAATCCCAGTATCAATCCCATCAGCGGGGTCCCTTAGATCACGTCACCACAGACAAAGCCAACGGAGGGTGGAAGCAACAGGAGCGTGGTGCGGATCCACCAGCCCCAACTCCACCTCCTGGGTTTCATCCCTCCCTTAGCACCAGCGAGAACTTCCAGATTCAGATTGTTTTTGGTCTTAAGAACTTTCTTGTCACAGCCAAGTGGCAGGCGGGACATGGTAATTGGCCTATGTTGCGCTTGGACCTAGCAAATGAGTAAACTTTTTAAGACTAAATCATCAATGCTACCCACTCTGGATCCTCCAAACACCTGCTCATTATCAGCATCTGCAATACAACAAGTACCTACCTAGGTAGTAACTAACATACATAATGGTGATTCACAAAGAGGAATGAGGGCAGTAAGAGGAAGGATCTCAGGCCTGGCCAGAAACCCCTATCCAGTAGCTCATCCCAAGGGTCCAGCTAGGGATACTGGCAGAGGGAAAGAGATCAGAACCAGAAAAAGAGGAAGAGGAAAAAGAGTCAGAGTCAGAAAGGGATGGGAAGAAAGAAAAAGAAAAAAAGACAGGAGAAACCTAATAAAGGTTTGAAATGGTCCTTGGGGCGAGGTGCGGTGGTTCATGCCTATAATCCCAGCCCTTTGGGAGGCCAAGACAGGTGGACTATTTGAGCCCAGGAGTTCGAGACTAGTCTGGGCAACATGATGAAACCCTGTCTCTACAAAAGATACAAAAAGATACAGGTGGTGCACACCTGTAGTCCCAGCTACTCAGGAGGCTGACAAGTGGGAGAATCGCTTAAGCCTGGGAAGTTGAGGCTGCAGTGGGTCAATATCACACCACTGCACTCTAGCCTGGGTGAGAGAGCAAGACCCTGTCTCAAAAATAAAAATAATAAAAAAAAGAAAGCCGGGTGCGGTGGTTCACGCCTGTAATCCCAGCACTTTGGGAGGCCGAGGTGGATGGATCACGAGGTCGGGAGATCAAGACCATCCTGGCTAACACGGTGAAACCCCCATCTCTACTAAAAAAAAAATACAAAAAATTAGCCAGGCGCCTGTAGTCCCAGCTACTTGGGAGGCTGAGGCAGGAGAATGGTGTGAACCCGGGAGGCAGAGCTTGGAGTGAGCTGAGATCGCACCACTGCACTCCAGCATGGGCAACAGAGCGAGACTCTGTCTCAAAAAAAAAAAAAATTAAAAAAAAAGAAAAGAAAAAGAAATGCTACTTGGTGCTTCCCATGTCTTTCATTGTGGCCACAAATTCCAGCAGGTCTGCTGCCTCTTTAGGGGCCCTGTGATCCCTTCGTACTTCTGATTAACACAACCTTCCAAGGAATCATCCAAGAAAGGGGCAGAAATTCTCCCTGATGCTGGGGTCAGACTGCCCAAGGCCAAGGATGCAGAGGGCTGGGGCCGAGCAGCTGGGCTCCCAAGCTGGCCTCACCCTGTGTGCTCCAGGAGGTGCTGCTGAGGCCCTGTGGGCTGAGCTGGGAGCGCCCCTGCCTGGCCGGACACCATTCCCCGCCTGACGTGGGACTTGAGTTTGGTCCTGAGCTGAGCGTGTCTATGGCCTCTGTTCCTGGTGGCACTGGGGAGGTATGTTTTAGCCGCCTCAGCCCCTGGTCCTCACAGTCCACATCTCATTTCCTGCTTCCCCTTAAAGAGGCTCACCTCTAACAGTTTTAACCAGGCATGAACGGGCCCAGCGGAGACTGGCAGGTTCTCAGACCCCCTTGATCCGAAAGGAGAAAGGAAGCAGTAAGGAGTTCACCAACTTCCTCCAAGGGCACCCCAGAGCCAGCAGGTGCCAGGGGGCACCAGGGAATCACGCTTTGGAGTCAGGTGCCTCTGGGTTTCAATCCTGGCTGAGCCACGGACTATGCAAACTCAAGAAAGTTGCATAACCCCTCTGGGGCTTTGACTTCCTTGTCTCTAAAACTGGAATAACCATCTCACCCATCTCACTCAGTTGTTTCAAAGATAAATAGAATAATCTATGCAAAGTGCGTGACACAGAGTTGGTGCTCCTTCCCAGTTCGTCACACACATCCACACCCACAACTAAGCAGGTGTTTGCTGTACTTGTGGCCCTCAGCTGAGTGCAGGTCGAGTGGGAAATGCAGGAGGAAAAGGAGCCAGTCCTTACGTCAGGGGCTAACTGAAGAAGAGTTCCAGTCCTGGCCCTGAGCCTGTGCCCTGTGTAAAGGGGATGACAGTCTTGTCTCCAGGGTCTTGCCGGCCTGAGCGCTGAGGTACTTGGCCTGGATTGCTTTGGTTTCCTCCACTGAGCCTGGGCGCCCATCTCTGCAGATAACAGAGCAGAGCCTGCATGAGTAGAGGCTGAAAGGCAAAGGTTCTCAACCCTGGCTGCACAGTAGCACCAGGAGCACTTGAAAATACAGACCAATGGGCCCACCCCAGAGTGCTGATTTACTCGGTCCGGGGTGGAGCTTGGGATTCTTCTTTCCACACCTGAGGCTCCCCTGGTGCTTCTGATGTGCAGACAGGGTTAAGAACCCCAGGGATGGAGGCCAGGCTGTGAGGCTGGGGCCCCCACTTAAACCGCTCATCAGCTATTCTGAGACTTTCTTCCTCTCTGCTGGGCCAGGAAGGTGGCTGGAGACTGAGGCCTGGGCTTTGAAGTTACTTCACCTCTCTAGGTCACTGTTCCTGCATCTTTGAGGAGGGGAAAGCAACCCAGCCCACCTCCATCCCACCATCATCATGAGGGTCACATGAGAGAGTGCGGAAGGCCATGCTGTGTAGCATCACCCACCCCACCAGCCCAGAAGGAGAACATGAATGCCAGGATCCCACAGCCATTTCACGCAAAAGAGTGTTTCCTCTTAGTACCTCTGTGGGCAGTGAGGAAGGGTTGAGCCCGCTGTCCTGGGACGAGCCTTTCCAGCCATGAGAGGCCAGAAAACAAACAGTCAGAATCACAACTCCACACAGAGGCCATCCTGGGCACTGCAGGGCCCTTCCAGGCTGCCCTAGCTCACTGGAGCCCAGAAGACCCTTCCTGGCAAAGACATGCAGATGCCCTTCCACCACATGGCGAAGGGAGCCACAAAGGAGACTCGGGGACACGCCCTGCTGGAAGGACGATTCTACAGAATTTTGGTGGTAGCTAACTGCTGGCTCTTCATCTCAGGAGGATAACAGAGCCCCATCCAAGGGGGACCCAGGCAGATGTTCCCCATGGGGGCGTGGAGGGCTCCCTCCAGGCACCCATGGATGAGCCATCCTCACCCGTCCGGGCAGAAAAGGCCACTGAGTCAGGCATCACAACCTTCCACGCAGTGTGTTCGTTCTTTGCACAAGTATTTCCTGAATACCTACAAAAGGCCAGCACCGTGCATCCTAGGAAGACCTCAGGCCTGGCCCTCCGCAGACACAGTGCAGGCCAGCTGCGAGGCCCGGAGAGCAGCCAGAACATCCATGTGTTCCCTGCATCCCGAGTGGAACAGCCACCTGGGGAGATTCTGGGTGTGTTTCTGGGCAAAGAATATTGATTTTTAGCTTACCCACTTTGTATGTTTGGAATTTTGTCAGAAAGGTTTTTTTTAAAAATATATAGAACAGTGAAAATGCCTCTTCTGGTAAATTAAATTCACTCAACAAATATGGCTCTTTCCGCTTCCAAACCAGCACAGGCTGCCCAAGCGTTTCGCCCAGCCCACCGCTTCTCCTGCTCCCATGCTGCAGGGCGCTTTACCCCAGCCCTGATCACACCTCCGAGATCTGGGCCACTGTCTTCGGCTGACCTCTCACACTAGCCTCGCCATTTCCCCCACACCTGTTCCAGCTGCCATGTTCCTCCCGAGTCCCAGAACGGGAAGCCACCAGCCAGCCAGTCAGGCGTCAGCCTTATCCCTTTTCTTGGCCTCACCCCATACTCCGCCCCCATCTCGTCTCTTTTCCACCCTAGAGGCCCTGCCTGGCTCTTTTGGGTTGCCGTAGCAGCCTCTCAAGTGAGTCCTGCCTCCTTTCTTCATCCCTTCCTGGGCCAGTTTCCGTATTGGGACCAGAGCAATCTTTCTAAAATATGAACTTGAGTCAGGTTTCCCGCTGCCCCCAAAATAAAGCCCAAGCCCCGCTGGGTGGCAGACAAGGCCTCTGCGTCCGTCTCCCTTAACACTCAGCTCCCAGACAATCTCCTCTAAAAAGTCTTTCCTGCCTCTCCGACTGTACGGGGAGCGCCAGGAGACCCGGGTGCCCTGTGCAAACCCCTCTCACACCACTTTCACCACTCAGTAACTTTTCTGTGTCTCCCTTGCACGAAGAACAGTTAAAATGAATGAAATGCCATGACATGCATTAACATGGATAAATTGCGAAAATATGTTGCTGAAAGAAAGCAAATTGCACAATCATTCACTCACCATTCAAATTATTTATCAAGTGAAAGGATCCATGCGGTATGATACAATGTATATAAAATTTTCAAACGCTAAACAATAGCCGACATCACTTAGGGCCAGCTACATATGGTAGAAAAATAAAAACACACGGGGAGGATGAGCCTCCGGACAGTGGTCCCTTGGGGAACAGGAGGGGGTCGGTGAAGGTACAGCTTAAACTGCATCTGTAATGCTTTATTTATTTTTATGTTAAATAGAGCTCTGAAGCAAAACTGGCAAAATAATATCCATTAAATTCGGGTGGTGGATAAATGAATATCTGTTATACTCTTTCCTGTATACTTGAAAGCATTCATCAGTACATTTTTAAAACTTTTTTTTTTTTTTGGAGACAGAGTCTCCCTCTGTCACCCAGGCTGGAGTGCAATGGCACAATCTTGGCTCACTGCAACCTCTGCCTCCAGGGTTCAAGAGATTCTCCTGCCTCAGCCTCCCCAGTAGCTGGGACTACAGGCATGCACCGCACCTGGCTAATTTTGTATTTTTCGTAGAGATGGGGTTTCACCATGTTGGCCAGGCTGGTCTCAAACTCCTGACCTCAGGTCATCCACCCACTTCGGCCTCCCAAAGTGCTGGGATTATAGACATTAGACACAGCACCCAGCCTTAAAAATTTTAACAAGGAACCAGAGTCCCAAATGCCCTCATTAAAGTCCCTGGGGTCCTGAGCAGACTGTTATAGCCCCTCACCCAAAGGATCTCCATGGGCCTTGGGCCTGGCAGCCACGCTGAGACAGGCAGGAAGGCAGCCTGGAGATGTAAATATGATTTTCATCCTTGTTTTTAACCAATGAGAAAACCAAAGCTGAGAACATCTAACATGGCTCAAGACCACACAGGGGATCCTGGATTTCAGACCATGCCTTCTTCATGTACAATTTCCTGAACTACTTCATCCAAGAGCAAGAACTTAGGTCTAATACAGCATGGTGAAGAGAATTCCAGAATTAGAAGGAGAGCTGTATTCATATGCTTCATAAATCAGTGAATAAACACGTTTTGCGGAGAATTGTTCAGAAAGGGGCAGAATTGGAGATACAACCAAATGGGAAATTTAGGGATAGCCCATGTGGCTCTTTGAATGCAAACAGAATGGGTTTGGGTTTTGTCCTATAGCAATAGAAAGCAACTGATGCTGTTTAAGCTGGAGAGTGACCGAGGCAAAGCACTGTTTTACGAAAAGTGATCTGGCTTCAGAGCATAGGAGGTGTCAGTCGCCCTTAGGAAATGGCTGGGGACAACCAAAGGGAAGATCCTCAAGGGATAAATTTGGATTTGGACATTATCTAAATGGCCCACAGAGGAAATGACATTGCTAATCTAAGGTGAGAACTGTGGGGTTGTAAAGGATAAAAGAGCTTAAGCTAGACAGAGAAATAAAAGTTCTTTTCCAAGTTTTCCAGGCTTGGGGAAATGGTGATAGGCATTCAGATGATAAGCTGATTATTGGCTTGTTGATTAATTGGTGGAAAGGGCAGTGGGGGAAGAAAAGGCTAACTAAAGAGAGGAGTGAGAAATTGAGGGCTTTCGCTTTGTCTGCCTTTAATTCAAGATGGTGCCCAGACAGCCAGGTAGAGATCCGACAGGAGCTGGCGATATGAGAGCTATATTGAAGAAAGCTGGAGAAGCAGGGGACAGCCACTGGTGCAGCGATGGTGGAAGTTTATTTCTGAGGAAAAAGGCACAAAAACAGTGACGTGATAGCAGAGGACTGAGCCCCGTGGCCTCCCTGCCCACATCAGGGAACAGGAAAACCAAGAAGAGAGCTAAGCCAGTGTTGTATTGTGGAAGAAGTAGGAAGAGACCATTTCAAATTAGCATAGGTGGTCAACAGTGCAAAAAGTTTCAAGAATAAGAAATGAGTCAAGGTCCTGGGGTTGAAGATCAGGAGATTATGGGAGTCTGAGATAAAGGAATCTCAGCAGACAGCAGAGGCAGGCATGCTTGCCCCATCCCTTCTACAGCTCCAAAGGAGTGACCTTGTCCTCACAGCCAAGCACAAGCCCCCTCCCTCACCCAGCAGAAGCAGCTCCCGTCTGCTACATTCAGCGTGAGATGGACCTGTGCCTGGCCTGGCCCAACTGATCCACCTCCCACAGATGGCAGAGGGCCATGGCAGGACAGAGAGTGTGCAGTGCAGGCTCTGGAGTGGAACCCTGTAGAGACCAGGCTACCGTCTTCCTAGATAACCAAAAACTTCAGCTTGGAGAGGCATGAGTTCATTTCCAAATGCAGAACATAGGATTCAAATGTGCCACGTGTCACTTTATTTTCTAAAATGTATTTTCTGTATATTTGCCTGACTTCTATGGCAATAAAATCATTTTGGCATGACACTCATCTTACATAAATGAAAATATGAGCCAACAGAATGGCATTTTAGTAGCTTTAAGCCAAACAAATTCTTGAGAGGGTCTTGTTTAAATTAAGTTTTCGTGCTATTTAGCTTTTTACAGTGAAGAAGCTCTGTGTCTTCAGAGAGCCTTGTGCAGTGATGCTTGTTTTTGGAAGGACGGGACAGGAGGTGAAGAAAGGAAGAGGGGCCCAGGCTGCCAGGCTGCAGATCAAGAAGTCAGGAGGTGAGGAAATGAGGACGATGAGGAGGACCCACTGTTATTGGAAGTTTGGAGATGAAATGAGAGACAAGACATAGAGTGAGGGTGACAGGGGAAGACAACTTGAGATGGAAGGACACAGTGGAGGGAGGGGTGTGCCAGGGGAAAGCATCTGACGAACGACAGTCTGCACCTGACTATGAGGCTGCCAGCCCCTTTGCCCACCTCCACTCTGCTCCCCGAACTGAGGCAGCCGGGCATGTCCCTGGCAGGAGATGAGAGAATTCTTCTCTGGAGAATACGAACTATACCAGAGAAAGACCTGCAGAAACGAACATTTGGGAGACTTCCAATGAAACAACGCAGTTTGCCACCAATCACCCTACCGTGATGCCCACCTGTCACAACTGCCACCCACTTGGGTTGTGGATGGAACTCCCGATCAGCTCTGTGGTGCCTCGTTACCAACAATGGATGGACAGCCAAGGACTACCAGACATTTGGAGAAAGCTGGCAGCACCTGACAGGGAGAGCAGAACAAGATTGTAGAAAAAGAAATCTGGAAAAGAAAATAGGGAAAATAGAAAGCAAAAACAGGGAAAGATTATAGACGATTCAAAGAAAAAAAATACAAGTGGGAATAAAATACAAAAAAAAATCCTCATTAATGATTCAAGAAAAGCAAATCAAAAGAAAAAGATTACATTTTTTTGCCCATCACATGACAGAAACTTGAAAAATTGAGCCTCTTCAATATTTTCCAAGGTATGGGGAATCAGTAACTCTTAGCTACTGTTAGTGATCGTTCAGAATGCAACAACTTTATTGGAAGGCAATCTGGTAGAACCTAACAAAATTTTTAAAGTGTTTGACCTTTGTCCTGTGAATTCTATTTATAAGCAATAATCCTGCAGAAATTAGCTCAAACTTTTGTACAGGATGTACACATCAGCAATATTTGTGATAGCAACAAACTGGAAAAATCTAAATACTCATCAGTAAGCTAATCTTTAAATATAAAGTATTTTAAATCTCTAATATGGAATGCTATGTGGGTGTTTTAAAAGAATGAGGACATCCTAAATGTACTGACATTGAAGGATATCCATGATATGTTAAAGAGTGGGGAGTAGCAAAACAATGTGGAATTTAATTATACTTTTACAAAGAGCTGTGCTGTGTGTGTTTATGTACATGCACATGTGCATGTGAGCTTGTGCATGTATACAAAATAGACTGGGGGCCGGGCGTGGTGGCTCACGCCTGTAATCCCAGCACTTTGGGAGGCTGAGGCGGGCAGATCACGAGGTCAGGAGATTGAGACCATCCTGGCTAACACGGTGAAATCCCGTCTCTACTAAAAATACAAAAAAATTAGCCGGGCATGGTGGCGGGCGCCTGTAGTCCCAGCTACTCAGGAGGCTGAGGCAGGAGAATGGCGTGAACCTGGGAGGCAGAGCTTGCAGTGAGCCGAGATCACGCCACTGCACTCCAGCCTGGGTGACAGAGCGAGACTCCGTCTCAAAAAAAAAAAAAAAAGAAAAAGAAAGAAAATAGACTGAGAAGCTATGTGCCGATCTCCCTCTGGAGAGTAGGAGTGGGAAAATGGAGTGAAGGGAAGAAACTTTCACTTGTCACTTGATAAATTTCAGGATATTTTATATTTTTATGAAACAAAGACATTGATTTTGTCTTTAAAATAAAAATAAAGAGAAAAATATAGTTTGACTTAAGTGTATTTATAACTGTTTTCTGATTTTAAAATTAACTATTGTGGTTTTTAAATGTGACTTCAAATTCTTTGACACTTCTCCATTGAAAAGGTGAAAATTAGGCTGGGCATGGTGGCTCAAGCCTGTAATCCCAGCACTTTGGGAGACAGAGGCAGGCGGATCACCTGAGTTCAGGAGTTCAAGTCCAGCCTGGCCAACATGGTGATACCCTGTCTCTACTAAAAATATAAAAATTAGCCAGACATGTTGGCAAGTGCCTGTAATCTCAGCTACTCAGGAGGCTGAGGCAGGAGAATCACTTGAACCCAGGAGGTGGTAGTTGCAGTGAGCTGAGATCCCGCCACTGCACTCCGGCCTGGGCGACAAGCACAAAACTCCTTCTTAAAAAAAAAAAAAAAATTCATCTTCTCTGTTCTCTCTCTCTCTCCCTCTCCCTCTTTCTCTCTCTCTCCCTGTCTCTCTCTCTCTGATTGTTTGCTCTGGGAGAAGTCAGTTACCCCTTGTCTTAAGGATATTAAAACAGCTCTCAGGAAAAGACCACATGGACCACTGAGGCCTCCTAACAAGAAGAAATACCAACTTGCCAGTGAGATCCTCCAGCCCCAATTAAGCCTTCAGATGACCACAGACCCTGAGGACATCTGACTGAACCTCACCAGAGACTCTGATCCAGGGCCGCCAGCCAAGTCACACCCAAATTACTGGCTTACAGAAAAGGCCAGAGATAACAAATGTTTATTGTTATCTTATGCCACTAAATGTTGGGGTAATTTGTTTGACAATAATAGATAACTAATACATGGACCAATCTCCCTCTGGAAGGAAGTGGAGAAACTGAGTGAAGGAGGAGACTTTCATTCTTTACTTTACTTTTTACATTTTTACATTATACATTTCAGGATTGTTTGGAATTGTTTCGTTTTTTATATTTAAAGAAATGGGAAGAAATAAAGTTAGGCTTAAGTGTACTTTAAAAAAACCTTTTTTCTGATTTAAGAGTAACACTGGTCAGGCGCAGTGGCTCACACCTGTAATCGCAGCACTTTGGGAGGCCAAGGCGGATGGATCACCTGAAGTCAGGAGTTCGAGACCAGCCTTGCCAACATGGTGAAACACTGTCTCTACCAAAAACACAAAAATTGGCCAGGTGTGGTGGTGCATGCCTGTAATCCCAGCTACTCGGGAGGCTGAGGCAGGAGAATTGCTTGAACCCAGGAGATGGAGGTTGTAGTGAGCCAAGATTGCACCACTGTACTACAGCCTGGGCAACAAGGGTGAAACTCCATCTCAAACAAACAAACAAACAAAAAAACCACTGGTGAAAAGGGACAAAGTTGGAGGATAGATGCTAACCAACTTTAAGACTTACTATAAAGCTGTAGTAATCAAGACAGTATGGTATTGGAGACAGAATAGACAAACAGAGCAATGGAACAGAAAAGAGAACCCAGAAACACACAAATACAGTCAACTGATGTTTGACAAAGGCACAAAAGCAACTCAATGGAGACAGGAGAGTCTTTTCAACAACTGGTGCTGAAACAACTTGATATTCATGAGCCAAAAAAAACAAAAAACAAAAAACAAAATAACCTGGACACTCATCTTACACCCTTCACAAAATATTAACTCAATCTGGATCATAGAACTAAATGTCAAACAAAACTTCTAAAATGAGAAAATCTAGGAGTTTGGCAAAGAGATTTTAGGTACAGCACCCAAGCACCCAAGGCATGATCCACGGAAAAACACTGATAAGATAGACTCCATTACAGTTTAAAACTTCTGCTCTGCAAAAGACACTGTTAAGAGAATGAAAGAACCAACCACAGACTGGGGAGAAAAAATTTGCAAAACACACATCTGATAAAGGGTTTGAATCCAAAATATACAAAGCACTCTTAAAACTCAACAGTGGCCGGGCGCAGTGGCTCAGGCCTATAATCCCAGCACTTTGGGAGGCTGAGGCGGGTGGATCTCTTGAGGCCAGGAGTTCAAGACCAGCCTGGCCAACATGGTGAAACCCTATCTCTGATAAAAATACAAAAAATTAGTCGGGCGTGGTGGTACATGCCTGTAATCCCAGCAACTTGGGAGGCTGAGGCACAAGAATTGCTTAAACCCGGGAGGCAGAGGTTGCAGTGAGCCAAGATCGTGCCACTGCACTCCAGCCTGGGTGACACAGCAAGACCCTGTCTCAACACAGAACAAAACAACTCAATGATAGGAAAACAAACAAACAAACAAAAAAATACAAGTTTTTTAAAAGGGCAAAAGATCTTGACAAACACTTCACCAAAGGTGATATACAGATGGCAAATAAGCATACAAAAACACGTTCAATATCATACGTCATTAGAGAATCGCAAATTAAAACAATGATGAGATATTACTATGCATCTACTAGAATTACTAAAAAACAAAAACAAAAAAACTGACAATACCAAATGCTGATGAGGATGTGGAGCAACAGGAACTCTCATTCATTGTTGGTGGGAATGCAAAATGGTACAGCCACTTTAGAAGACAGTTTGGCAGTTTCTTACAAACATAGTCTTACCATATGCTCCAACAATGATGCATCTAGGTATTTATCCAAATGAATGAAAAATGTATCCTCACAAAAACCTGAACATGGATGTTTATATCAGTTTTATTAATAATTGCCAAAAACTGGAGGCAACCAAGATGTCCTTCAGTAGGTGAATGGACAAACAGTGCTACATCCAGTTTCTTTTTATTCAGTGATAAAAAGAAATGAGTTATCAAGCCAGAAAAAGACATGGAGGAATCTTAAGTGCATATTACTAGTGAAAGAAGCCAAGCTGAAAATGCTACGTACTGTATGGTTCCAACTATACAGCATTCTGGAAAAGGCAAAACTATGGAAACAGTAAAAAGATCAGTGGTTGCCAGGAGTTGGGGAGCATTAAAAGGCAAAGCACAGGGAATTTTTAGGGCAGTGAAACTCATCTGTATGATGCTGTAATGCTGCATACGTAACATTGTACATTGTCAAAATCCATAGAATGTATAATACTGAGTGAACCCTAAACTATTAGCAATAACATATCAATATTGGTTCATCACTTCCAGTAAATGTACCACATTAACACAGGATATTAATAATAGGGGAAACTGTGGTGGGGGAGAGAGAAAAGGGGTATGTGGGAACTTTTGTACTATCTGCTTAATTTTCCATAAACCTAAAACTGTTCTAAAAGTGAATTAATTTTTTTTTAAAAAGTAACACTGGCCATTTGAAGGAAAAGTAGAAATAAGATAATTTAGCCACATATAATCTCAACAGAAAGATAGTCACTATTATGCATAGTTCCTTCCAGTCTTTTTTTCAAATGTCTATGTATATGTCCTCATTTTTTAAGAGTTGAAATCACTCTGTTAAATTCATTTTGAAGGTTTATAGTTTGGTTTCAGTTTGGATTTTTAACCACAAAGAAAAAATCCCATATGAAACATCAGTGATACCAAAAACAGATTCTTGAGGAGCCAGTTGCTATGGGAATGATTGAAAATAAATTTCATCTCACACTACACTCTACTAATGTATTGACCAGAAGGAAGGAAAAATATTTGGAGTAACTTAGAAGAGCAGCCAAGAAAACTTCTAATCAAGAAGAAGGAAAATACATCAGGCTAGTGTGAGGTTTCAAAGAAGCCAGTAGCACGGCCTTGCAATTTCACTAATTAAGCTCTTCCAGCAACCGTGTCACTGGAGGGGGAAGTACAAGTAATCAGGGACCTGAGTGGACTCTGTCTTTCCTTCACTGACAGTTTGATGAGCCAAAGGCCAGCAAGTCTCCCTCCATATGCGGGCCATCTCTGCAGGGTGGTACATGGCCAGGAAAAAAAAAAAAATCACTGTTTCCTTCCTGGAGATGCGTCAAATATTTAGCAAGCTGCAAAGCCTGGGCTCCAGGTGATCAGTATGGACATCACATTGGCCCTGAGCATTAGAGTGGGCCCTGGGGTTAACCCTTTAGGTGCTGGATCGTTGGGGCATCTGAAGGTTCCTGGAGAGGGACTAGGATGCCAGAGGGTAGGGGATACTCAGGGAGTTCAGGGGAGTGACAGTTTTCCAACAGAAGATTTTAACATGCTCAGAAGTAGTAAGGCCAGATCAGTGGATGCCAACCGAATGCTGACCTTCCCACAACCAACATTTTTCTAAAAGGCAGGACTGTGTAGGTGCACATCAGGGCTGGCCTCCAAGGGGAAAAGCAGAGTTGCTGTCACAAAAAGACAGCATATCATCGTGCAAAAACAGGCCCCACTTCTCACCTCAGGGAACAGCTTTAGCATCAAACAGATCTCGCTAAATAATTTTTTTTGTATTTAGTAGAGACAGGGTTTCACCATGTTGGTCAGGCTGGTCTCAAACTCCTGACTTCAGGTGATCCATCTGTCTCGGCCTCCCAAAGGGCTGGGAATACAGGCATGAGCCACTGTGCCTGGCCTGGTTTTTTTAATAGCAAGAAAATAAAAGGACACATAGGCATGGGCAAGGACTTCATGTCTAAAACACCAAAAGCAATGGCAACAAAAGCCAAAATTGACAAATGGGATACAATTAAACTAAAGAGCTTCTGCACAGCAAAAGAAATCACCATCAGAGTGAACAGGCAACCTACACAACGGGAGAAAATTTTTGCAACCTACTCATCTGACAAAGGGCTAATATCCAGAATCTACAATGAACTCAAACAAATTTACAAGAAAAAAACAAACAACCCTATCAAAAAGGGGGCAAAGGATATGAACAGACACTTCTCAAAAGAAGACATTTATGCAGCCAAAAAACACATGAAAAAATGCTCATCATCACTGGCCATCAGAGAAATGCAAATCAAAACCACAATGAGATACCATCTCACACCAGTTAGAATGGCAATCATTAAAAAGTCAGGAAACAACAGGTGCTGGAGAGGATGTGGAGAAATAGGAACACTTTTACACTGTTGGTGGGACTGTAAACTAGTTCAACCATTGTGGAAGTCGGTGTGGCGATTCCTCACGGATCTAGGACTAGAAATACCACTTGACCCAGCCATCCCATTACTGGGTATATACCCAAAGGATTATAAATGATGCTGCTATAAAGACACATGCACACGTATGTTTATTGCGGCACTATTCACAATAGCAAAGACTTGGAACCAACCCAAATGTCCAACAATGATAGACTGGATTAAGAAAATGTGGCACATATACACCATGGAATACTATGCAGCCATAAAAAAGGATGAGTTCATGTCCTTTGTAGGGACATGGATGAAGCTGGAAACCATCATTCTCAGCAAACTATCGCAAGGACAAAAAACCAAACACTGCATGTTCTCAGTCATATGTGGGAATTGAACAATGAGAACAAATGGACACAGGAAGGGGAACATCACACACCGGGGACTGTTGTGGGGTGGGGGGAGGGGGGAGGGATAGCATTAGGAGATATACCAAATTTAAATGACGAGTTAATGGGTGCAGCACGCAAACATGGCGCATGTACACATATGTAACAAACCTGCATGTTGTGCACATGTTATCCTAAAACTTAAAGTATAATAATAAATTAATAAATAAATAAATAAATATACATTAAAAAAAGAAAATAAAAGGACACATAGAAAATGTGCTAGGCGATGTCTGTGTGAAGAGGAGCTTCTAGCCTCATGAAGCTGCTCCAAGACACACCTGCTCACCTGATCCAGGAACAGCTCACACCAATTGTAGGTAAAGCCTATGGTAAAGCCTATGGGGGTTAGGGGGAGATGGGGTGGGCAAACTCACACCTACAAACATCTCCAAAGCAGTGAAGATCCATGAGGCCACATACTGGACTCTGAAAGGCTTACCTGGGTCCAGGTGGGTGAAAGAACCCACCACAAAGTCCAGTGTGGACACAGCCAGCAGGAACAGCAACAGCAGCTGGAGGCGGATTATCCATTTGACACCTGCGAGGTTAATGCCCAGCAAGGCCAGAAGCACCGCAACTGAAATTCCTCGCACAGCCCAGATATTCCCGAGGCCCAGCAAATCCGAGATGGATTCAGCAAAGCCGGTGATGTACATGGCACCTGCAACACACTGACATGCGATTCCAGGTAGAAGAGTCAGCAGGACAGAAAGGCATGGGCCCATGGGCAGAACCGCCCAGCGCTGAGAACCCTGCACCCCCATCAGACACACTCACTGGCACCAAGGCTCAGTGCCTGGGACCAGTGCAGGGTTAAACCAGCCCTTCCCACCCGTGAACCTGCCTCAGGCCCCATTTCTACTTGTCTACATCTCAACTAAAGAATGAAGGAGGAACCCAAGCTGAGAGCTGGCTGTCAGTGATAACAAAGATGAAAAGACTATGGGAGGAAGAAGATGGGACACTGGGCTAAAGAGGCCTCCGGATTTCTCAGTCCGAGTTATTCAAGAACTAAATATAGAACAAGAACACACAGGGGGTCCCATCTACAGAGCCTTAAAAGGACACTGCAGTAAACCAGATTTTTCTTCATTTCTCTATAGGTCAGTATTATTTTTAAAATTATCTAAAACTTAGCAATAGAAAAAAAAGTGAGTGGCACGTCTTTTTCAATGTCATATGTGGCGAAGGCTACCTAAGGACTATCTAGGTGAATGTACTTCATTTTACTCACTATTTGCTGTTGATTAAATGCATTATATGCCCCAGATTTAATAAAGTTACATGTTACCTTATGGATTTTTTTCCAGTACAGATGCAAATAACTTCTGTCCAGTGGAACATATAACCCAAAAGATTAGGATTTGTTGTCCTGTAAGACATTAACTGATTTTCTATCTAACCCAGCAATCTTATCCTAACATTTATTTATTCAACTGCCTAGTTATGAATTTACTAATCTGACCTCTGTCCACCCAGCATCCTTTGCAGATGCTCTTTAACATCTTACTGGCTCCTCCATTAATTCATAAATTAAATACAACCCCTGGTCCAGGTGACGCTTCCTATGAGTATTTGTTATATAATCTTTTTTTAAAAAAATGAAATGAAATCCTTGGCACATGTTTTTCTTATATTTGCCTGAGTATCATGATTTTATCTTTTGGGAAATATTTGAAAGATCATTTCAAATTAAATTGTTGAAAATAACATCAGTCTCACTTTTCCTAATTCCTCAGCCTCAGCCTTCTTCTCTCCTCAGGTTTGTCCTTCACTGCCCCCCAGGGCCAGCTGGTCACTCTAATCACTGTAGCCCTGTCCTTGCCATTCTCTGGGAACAAATTCTATTAGGGCCTCATTCGTTCAAGTCCCTCCTTTTCCATGAAGCCTCTCCTCAACCTCTTTTTCTGAATAAATAGTAAGCTAACTGCTAAGGCCATACAATTAATTATCTGGTTCCATATTCTATTATCATGTCATGAACGTAAGTTTGTCTCCCCACCCCACAACCAAGAATGCAAATATCTTAAAAAATTGTTTATGCTGATTGTACCTCTTCAAATACTTGCATTTGCTAAGTATGTTGCAAGCATTCAATAAATACTTTGTGATATGCTGATCATATAAAAGGTGCTCTGGGAAGCAGGCTCCATGAGTTCCAGCCCTTTCGTGTAAAGGCAAAAGGGTAATATAACTTCTGGATTTGAAAGGAGCTTGTGAACAAGGCCCCATTCTTCAATGAGATCAGCTCACTTTGCAGCTAGGCACATATCATGTTTGTCAGCATCCCCCAAATTTACACTTAGCTTAACAGTTATTCCAGCATCCCATAGTGGTAAACATTTCTGTCCATATTAGGATGAGGTGGAAAGCCCAAGGAATGTGAGGGAAATACAATCATTTCTGAGAGAGAGAGAGAGAGAGAAAGAGAGAAAGAGAAAGACAGAGAGACTAATGTTTTCCTGCATTCATCTCAGAACTCAAACTTCCTCTTTACTAAACACCAAGAGTGTGATGTGTGATAGTGACGTTATTTCATCAGTATTTGGCCAGGTCAACAGGACTCTTCATGGTCAAAATTATCGGAGCAAAATAAAAGTAAATAAAATAAATGACAAAAATGTAGCAATGGATACCATTTATATGGGCACCACTTTCCCAGGTACCTGATGTCTCTGACATGCAGAGGATGATGCCATGGGACCATCTGCATCCAAAGCTTCCAAACTGATTTTTTTTTCCTAGCAGTAGAACAATTTGCTCACGCAATGTGAGCCAAGCTGTAAATGCTGCCTTTTGTTCCCAGTAACTCCAGTGGATCTCATCCTTCTGGTTTGTATCTAAAATTGCTTTTTAGCCCAAAGATGCCAGCAACAGGGGATGGGGCAGAGTAGGGGGCAGGGGAAGCTCCTCAGGAGGCTTGTAAGGGCATGGTGGTTAGGAGCATGACTGAGAAGCCAAAATATCTAAGGCCAAATCCTGGCTGACTTGGGAAAGTGTTTTAACCCCTCCATGAAATACAGATAATGATAGTAACCTTCAAAAGGTTACTGTGAGAACTAAATGAGATGATTTATGTAAAGACCTAGAACAATATCTGGCTCATAGAGTTGTAGAAACAATAGCTACCACCTGTAATCCCAGCACTTTGGGAGGCCAAGGAGAGCAGATCACTTAAGGCCAGAAGTTTGAGACTAGCCTGGGCAACATGGTGAAACTCCATCTCTACTAAAAATAAAAATAAGCCAGGCACGGTGGTGTGCACCTGTAGTCCCAGCTGCTTGAGAGGCTGAGGCAGAAAAATCGCTTGAACCCGGGAGACAGAGGTTGCAGTGAGCTGAGATCACGCCACCGCACTCCAGCCTGGGCAGAAAACAATAATAATAATAATAGCTACCGTCATTATTATGACTTTGTTATTCTTCGCTGCTGAAGAAGAGGAAACAGTAGCTAGCTATGAATATCATAAGATACTTTGTTGATGCTAAATAGATGATGGTACCATCACTGGAAATTTGCAATATAAGTTGTAAATAAGGATGCTTGAAACCAAAGAGACTTACTTTAAGGAAAGCAATTAACAGTCCAAAATTAAACTGTCTTCTCACAATGAGTCTGGGGGTAGAAGTGGGGGTGTTTATGGAGAGTAGGAAAGTAAATGTATCATAGAAGTTTAATATTTGGTTGGTAGAGGAGCTAGTAAATAATGTGTCTTGGTTGAGAAGTGTAGAAAATTATGATAGAAAAGGATAAGTTTAATTATGACTTCTGAGGGTAGACTGTCACTACTAGAAGAACTAAAAGCATAGTAGAACTTCCAAATCAACCAAAATGCAATAGAAAAATAACTGACACATGTTGCCAAAGTCAAAAGAAATGAAAAATAAAATTTTATATTTTTTACAAAGTAATGAAAAAGAGAATGTTTTATTCAAAAACTCAAGAGGCATAACTAAACTTGGGTTCAGAAGAGAAAAATGTAGTCTTAAATGATTTTATTAGTTAAAAAGAAAAATAAAGGAACAAAGTATTAACTTCAGTCACAAAAATATCAACATAAATAAAAAGATAATAGAGAGAAGTATTTTATATAAAGAAATATGAAATTAATGAAATAGAAGAAAAAATAACAAAAGAAAAATACAAGAAACAAAAGCTGATCTTTTAAAAAAAATTAAATAGATAAGCCTCTGGTAGCCTGATTACAAAGAAAAGAGAAAATGCAAAAATATAGACTATTAGGGAAAAAACTACATATACAGAGGAGAGTAAAGAATGAATAGAGGGCCAGGCCCAGTGGCTCATGCCTGTAATCTCCGCACTTTGGGAGACCAAGGTGAGAGGATCACTTGAGTCCAGGAGTTCAAGACCAGCCTGGGCAACATGGCAAAACCTTGTCTCTACAAAAAAATACAAGGCTGGGTGCCGGGTGCAGTGGTTTACGCCTATAATCCCAGCACTTTGGGACACCAAAGTGGGAGGATTGCTTAAGCCCAGAAGTTCAAGACCAGCCTGGGTAACATGTCAAAACTTTGTCTCTACAAAAATAATTTAAAAATTAGCTGAGCATAGTGGTGCATGCCTGTAGTCTCACCTACTCGGGAGGCTGAGGTGGGAGGATCACTGGAGCCCAGGAGTGCCAGGCTGCAGTGAGCTGTGATGGCGTCACTGCACTCCACCCTAGGCAACAGACTGAGACCCTGTCTCAAAAAAAATTTAAAAAAGAATGAATGGAGAATAGAAATGAGCCATAAATTATGGTATATTTATACTATACGATATTAAGTAACCATTTAAAAAGCATTGGTTTAAAACATTGACCAAGAGATATATCTATTACTTAAAGTGAGAACTACAAGCCATGGAATAATGTATGAAATTTGTCCCCATTTTTTTTTTTTTTTTTTTTTTTTTGAGACAGAGTCTTGCTCTGTCGCCTAGGCTGTAGTGCAGCGGCGTGATCTTGGTTCACTGCAACCTCTGCCTCCTGGGTTCAAGTGATTCTCCTGCCTCAGACTCCCGAGTAGCCGGGACTACAGGTGTGCACCACCACGCCTGGTTAATTTTTGTATTTTTAGTAGGGACAGGGTTTCACCGTATCGGTCAGGCTGGTCTCGAACTCCTGACCTCATGATCCACCCGCCTTGGCCTCCCAAAGTTCTGGGATTACAGGCGTGAGCCACCGCGCCTGGCCTTGGCCTTGTCCCCATTTTTGTAAAAACAAGCAAGCACTTCAAAAATCCATAAATACATGTGTATAAGCCGAGGGAAATGTTCCAAAAGAGAACACTGGGATCACCTCAAGGGTGTGGGGGAAAACTCTTTCTTTTCATTGTCTCCAATGTGTTAACTGACTACAATGAATATCATTATGTAACTGTCAAAGAATTTTATTAAAAAATACAAGCAAACATATTAAAAGTACCCTTATGTTTACGCAAAAACTAAATCAGGGTATATCATCACCCTGTCTGCCCAGGTTTAGGGAAGCAGCCCAGGACTCAAGGCCTTCGTCCACACACTCAGCAACTGCCCAGCCTTCCCTAGAGCAATCCAGCCACCCCAGAGGCGGTACCCCTTCCAACGTGAATGCTGCTTTCCTTGGAAAACATTCCTGGCGGTGTGTTTAATGTGTAAATGTCTTAAGGGTTTGTTATACGTTAAACGTATTCTATTTCCTCCTAAATCTTAGACCAGGCATTCCTTTTCTTTTTCATTCTCCACAGAGAAAAGCCCAATTCCTTCTCACAAGACACAGTGGGTGTTGCTCACCATTTTAAAGAGAGAAAGTGGCCTATTTTCAGAGTGTAATGCTTCCATTCCAAGGTAATTCTTTTAGCAAAATTGCACCTTGACAATCACAGGCATTTTCCTTCCACCTTACCTGGAGGATCAGCGCTGCCCCTCAACACCCCTCCCCTTCTGACACAAACTTCCAGGTTTAAGGTTAAAGAGTTGGTGGATTAACACATATGTCCCAAATATGCGTTAACACCCATAACAAAAACTCCAGGCCTACATCAGGTCCATAAAAACTTTCCAGTCATTCATTGTTTTTATACAGAGTCCAGCACAAAGCATGTGAGCCACTAATGAACGTTCTTCCACGTGTCAGCACAGGCTGAAGCTAGACATTTTGGTGTTCAGGTTAAACAGTCACCAAGAACCCTCAGGCCCACACAGGTAAGTGGAGCAGGGAGTGAGGGGAGTCTCTAGTCCATCGTCTCCTCCCCTGACAAAGAGTTTGGTCCCACAGAGCAGGCCCTGCCACCAAGGCCTGAGAGGGATGAAGGGGGAAGGGTTTTGTAGGATGCAGGGCAATGACGAGCCTTTGCAAGCTTTTGTTTTACTTTTTATTATTATTATTATTATTATTATTACTATTACTATTATTATTATTATTTTGAAATGGAGTATCGCTCTGTCACCCAGGCTGGAGTGCAGTGGCGCATTCTCAGCTCACTGCAACCTCTGCCTCCCAGGTTCAAGCAATTCTCCTGCCTCAGCCTCCCAAGCAGCTGGGATTACAGACGTGCGCCACCACGCCTGGCTAATTTTTGTATTTAGTAGAGACAGGGTTTCACTATGTTGGTCAAGCTGGTCTCGAACTCCTGACCTCAGGTGATCCACCTGCCTTGACCTCCCAAAGTGCTGGGATTACAGGCGTGAGCAACCACGCCCGACCTGCAAGCTTTTAAAATCGTTACTTTAAGTGTTAATATCTCCTCAGTTTTGATGCTCTAGGGAAGGGATTGACAAACTTTGGCTCACTGGCCAAATCCTTCTTGCTGATTATTCTGGTAAATAAAGTTTTATTGGGACACAACTATACCCGTTTTTTGTAAGCCATTTATCTATGGCTGCATTCATGCTACAGTGGCAGGGTTGAGTAGTTGTGACAGAGCCATATGACCCTCAAAACCCAAAATATTTATGATCTGGCCCTTTATAGAAGTTTGCTGACCCCTGCTTGGGGGTAAAATCAGGGAATCTGTTTTGACAATCATTAGAAATAAATGAATGCACACATGCCCTGGAATGAGGGCTGAGGGAGTTAATAAGAACCAGGAATAGGGAGCCTCAAAACCCCAACCGCACCCTAGAGGAAGGAGGAGCTCAAATCAATAACCCAACCTGTCACCTTAAGAAACTAGGGAAAGATGAGCAAAGTGAACCCAAGCAAGCAGAAGAAGGAATCAATAAAGGTCAGAGCAGAAATGAATGAGGGACCAGAAAAACAATAGAGAAAATCACCAAAACCAATAATTAGTTCTTTGTAAACACACCTTTATCTAAGCTGATCAAGAAAAAAGAAAGAGAAGACATTATTTAAATTAGGAATGAAAGGGGAGACATTACCACCAAACTTACACAAATAAAAAGGACTATAAGAAAATCTATAGACAATTAATATGCCGATGCATTAGATAACCTACATGAAGTGGACAAATTCATGGCTGGGCACAGTGGCTTATGCCTGTAATCCCAGCACTTTGGGAGGCCGAGGCGGGCGGATCACCTCAGGTCGGGAGTTCAAAACTAGCCTGACCAACATGGAGAAACCCCATCTCTACTAAAAATACAAAGTTAGCCGGGCGTGGTGGCGCATGCCTGTTACCCCAGCTACTCGGGAGGCTGAGGCAGGAGAATTGCTTGAACCCAGGAGGTGGAGATTGTGGTGAGCCGAGATCACGCCATTGCACACCAGCCTGGGAAACAAGAGCAAAATGGCGTCTCAAAAACAAAAAACAAAAAACAAAACAAAATTCCCAGATTAAAAAAAAAAAGAAATGGACAAATTCCTAGGAAGATATAAACTATCAAAACTAAATCAAGAAGAAGTAGAAAATCAGAATATGCCTATATAAGTAAAGAGATTCCATTAGTAACAAAAAAACTTTCTATCAAAAAAAACCCAGGACCAGATGGCTTCATGGCAAAATTCTACCATATGTTTAAAGAATTAACACCAACCCTTCACAAACTCCTCCAAAAAATAGAGAAGGAGGGAACACCTTCCAACTCACTCTACGAGGCCAGAATTAGCCTGACACCAAAACCAGACAAAGAATCATAAGGAAACTACAGACCAATATCCCTCATGAATATATACACACAAATCCTCCACAAAATGTTAACAAACCAAATTCAGCAATTTATAAAAAGGATTACACACTAACCACACCCTGATCAGGGACTCCCGGCCCGCGCCAGCTACAAACAAAGCACAAGCACTCCAGAGACAGTGACCAGGGGGACTCTAATGTTTGGGACCAGGGCCCAAGTGGAAAGGCAGGAAAATAGCTGGGATGCTGGGGCAGTGGCGTCTCAGGCCGTGGCCGCCAGCACTTAGAAAACATCTTATCTGTGAACATCTTTTTTCCAAATCAGCCCATGTAAGTGGGACTCTCAGCAGCACAGCTCCCTGTCTTTGTCCAGGGGTGTTCACACCAGTGCCCATCCATGGCATCTGCCTCTAGAGGCTCACTTGGTGTCTGCACCAAGAGGGGGAAAGCAGGATTTTGCCTACCTTGCAGCCTGGTTGGCTATAAAATAGCAGAGAAGTAAAAAAAAAAAAAAATTTATATACCAAGTCCCCAGGGTAATTAAGTAAACTGACCATTTATTACTCCCCTCTCCAACTACTATACTTAAATAACTTTCTGCAGTCAAGGCAAGTGCTTTTTAAGAGTGCAGAGGCCATCTGTTTGCCTTCCCTGCACTGTCTTAGACACACACAGGCACCCCCACCGCCCACACATGCACACACGCAGCTCTGTGCTGTTCGAGAATCAGATGTATTTATGCTGAAACACCCTGCTCCTGCTGCCTAAAAATAAAAGAAACAAAACCGATGCTTTCTCTGGGGAGATTCTTGCACACTCTTACTTAGACAAATTCTTCTCTTTAAACTGTTTTTTCAACCACCCACCACCATTTGCACTCTCATAAAAGCCTTTTTCAATCCAAGAAATGCTGACAAAGAACTGCTTCTTAATGTCTGTACTTTGTTCCCTCAGCATTAAGTCACCATGCCTGTGTTTTAGCTAAAAAAGCCTTAGGATTTCCCCCTACTCGCTCGTTTTCGGAGTGCCTCCGTCCATTCTGATGAAGCACACTCCTCATTAACATTCTCCCTCTCAGACAGGACGTCCACACAAGAGGCTGTCAGCCTCCCTGTGAAGGCCACCCGAGCTATCAAATGCTCCCGGGAGCTCCAGCTCATTTGAGAAGTGCCTGCTTCTAGGAAAGCCCTTTGGCACAGGCAAAATACCCATCTTCAGTAAAAAAGCGTCCCAGGGCCCAGGCCACCTGGTTGCCACCTGGGCTTCAGCCACTGTCATGCAATCTGGTCCCCAGATTGAACAGCAAGAATGTGCTGGCCAGGCCCTGCCCTGCTGGTCACATCAGGCATCCAGGAGGCGGGAGTGGCAGAGGGAAAGGAGTGCTGGACTAAGAGGTCAGGCCCTGGATAGTGACTTGACTCTCTGCTGAATTCCCTTCAGAGCCCCAGCCTGCTCGTCTGTCACATGCGGCAATTGTCCCCACCCTCGCCTCTCACCAGGTCAAGTGAGGAAATGGACAAGAAGAAAGTGGCAGAGGGCCAGGCAGGGGAAGCATCCCGGGCGCAGGCCTCACCTGTCCAAACACATAGAGCAGCCCGATGGTGCCTCCCGTCTGCCCACCCAGGACCGAGGAGATCATGGAGTAGACGCCACCGCTGCCGATGCTGCTGCGCTCCCCGACGCCAATGCCAGACAGCACCGTGATGAGGGCCACCAGGATGACGAAGGACACCAGGAACATGCCCAGGAGCACTCCTGTGTTTCCCTGCAGCAGAATAGCAAGGAGCAAGGTTGGATTAGGTGAGGAGGCCCCGCCAGCTCCCTGCTGGGGGCATTGACCACCTCCCCTCCTCCCACAGCACTGGAATAGGGGCCAGGGGCGGGGGCACAGAGTCAGGACAACTAAAAAGGACAAAGCAAGCACCACAACAGCCAAGGCCAGGAAGAAGTTCTAAGTGAAGGGAAGCGTCCTGGATGCAAATTCTTCAATGACTCTCCCACCTATAGGGTACAGTCAGAGCTGCTGATGCCCTCACGAGGTGCCTCCTAATCTCACTTTGTGCCTGACGTGCAGCGACAAGTTCTCTCCCCACCCCCACCCCTCCTCATGCTGATTCCCCTGCCTGGAAGGCCTCTCCTGGTCATTCTGTACCTTTGTCAGGTTAACTCCAGCATATCCTTTAGGCCTCAACGTTTAGGATTTCTCACCAGGAAGCTGGCCCTGTAACCCTTTCTCTGGGCTCCTCCAGTGCCAGGGCTTAGTACTTTTCACAGGACTTGTCATATTGAGTCTGTTTCCAAGCCAGTTTTGACCTCTAGGCTGTGAGCTCCAGGGTAGAATGATATGGTTTAGATGTTTGGATTTGGATCCCTTCCAAATCTCATGTCGAAATGTGATCCCCAATGTTGGAGGTGGGGCCTGGTGGGAGGTGTTTGGGTCATGGGGGTGGACCCCTCGTGAATGGCTTGGTGTCCTCCCACAGTAATGGGTGAGTTCTCACTCTGTTCGTTCACAGGAGAGCTGGTTGTTTAAAAGAGCCTGGCATCTCTCTTGCCTTCTCTCCGGCTATGTGGCACGCTGCTCCCCCTTCACCTTCCCCCATGAGTGAAAGCTTGCTGAGGCCTCACCAAATGCAGATGCTGGTGCCATGCTTCTTGTACAGCCTGCAGAACTGTGAGCTAAATAAAACTCTTTTCTTCATAAATTAGCCTCAGGTATTCCTTTATAGCAAGGTAACATGGACTAATACGGAGCAGGATCATGTTTTCTTCCCCTTCATATTCTCAGTGCTTAGCATAACCTCCACAAAATAGGTGTTCATTAAATGCTTGTTGAGCGAATAAACAAACCTTGCATGCCTGGAGATGAACACATGTAGACAGACACATTTCAGTGTGAAAAGCAAGAGTCGCAGAGAGGCAGTGGACACAGCACTTCTAAGAAGGAGATGTAATGTCACATGTTTTGCAATAGAAAGCAAGGAAGACTCCTGATAGTCAAGACTCCATGTGTTGTGAGTGCTGGAGAGGGTCCTAGGAGTGGGCAGAGCCAGTTCAAGAGCTGAGTGGCCTAACATGAGCTGGAAAATTGTCCTGGAAGTCAGTTGTACTCTGTTCCAGTGTTCATAATATAATGCTCAAGGGCTCCACTGCTGGTCTGAGACCCACCCTGGCTGTGGCTAAGGCTGAAACCTGAGCTGAGAATCTGAGTGTGGTGTAGAATGAGAGCTTAGGAAGGTCTGGCCTTGCCCAGACTTCTTATGGGGGCTAAGAATCCTGTACATCCCACTATAAAGGAGCTTAAATCTCCCCAAATTTGCCTATGTAATGGTTAATTTTATATGTCAACTTGGCTAGACTACGGCAACTAATTGTTTAGTCAAACACTAGTCTAAATGTTGCTGTCAAGGTGATTTTCAGATGTGATTAATATTTACTATCAGTTGACCTTAAGTAAAGGAGATTACCCTCCATAGTATGGGTGGGCCTCGTCTAATCAGTTGAAGGCCTTACAAGCAAAGGCTGGTTTCCCAAAGAGGAAGGAATTCTGCCTCCACGCTGCAATACAGAAATTCTTCCTGCATTTCCAGCCTTCAGACTCAAGACTGCAGCATCAATCCTTACCTGCTAATATATACATGACATACTTACATCTTCTGTTGGCATTGGCCTGTTTCTCTGGAGAATCCTGACTAGTAGATTCTACACCTTGAATGGCCTCCTCTCTTTCACCCATCTAGTCCAGCTCACCCTTCAAAGCCTGGCTCAACTGCATCTCCTCCAGGAAGGCTTCCTGACACCTCAGTGACTGCAGCACTCATAGCCTGTTCCACCCCAAGGGACTTAATGCTGTTTTCAGAACTCTCCTAATGCAATATCTACCCACCACAGCTGTTAGCTCATAGGGCTGGGCGGGGAGGAGAGGAGGGGATGAGGGCCCAGGCCATGTCTTGTCTTTTGTGATCCCACTGGCACTAAGTAGTGCTTGGCCCACAGCAGGTGCTCATCCATGTTTAGATGGTGACTGGCTTGCCTTTTGTTCTGCGCACCTGTGTGGTCTACTGAAGTCCCACTGCATGAGATGGCACTGTGTGTGGGACTGAGAACCCCTGCTCCAGACACACATCTGCTTGGAAGGTCCTAGGATGCTTTTGCATAAGAATTAAAGAAGAGGCCTTTTGTTCCTTCTACAGGGGGAGATGAACTGACCCCCAGGATCTCACACAGCAGAGTCCATCCTAGGCAATCCATCCCTAGAGGTAGGCGGCCCACACCTCTGACCAAGCATCCCCATGCACAGTCTTACCTACAGGGTTGCAGTGTGGTGGGGGAAGGCAACCATGTGGGCGGGCCCAAGATGAAGTGAAGAATACCGGGAAAACTACAGAGGGCCACAAGCTGGAGGCAAAATTGCCATCAATCTGATCTCTGTGACCCATCTCAAGTCCCGCCCATGATGAGCCCTGACTTCTGTGCTCCTATTCTGCAGTTAAATCTACGGTGTGAGGTTTCCATTAGAAATTCGGAAGCCTATGTTCACAGGATGCTCATTTAACAAGCAATGCTAGCTATTCGTCGTGCTTGCTTCTGTTTCATGTTTCAGGAGCATCTGTGCTTCAGGAATCTGTGGCCTGCACTGTAGAATGCAAGAGTGGCAGAGCTTTCCTGTCTTGGGCCCGTGAGAGGCTCCAGGTCACCAACTCAGCACTCACCACCAGCCAGCCAGTCCTCAGGAAGAGCACAACCCCAAAGATGTTGATCATGCAGGATGTGAACACACCATCCCAGGTCCCAAACAGCACAGGCTCCCACACGAACAGCTGGGTCTTCCACCAGGGCTGGGGCTGGGCCAGGGCATCCTGCAAACAGAACACACAGAAATCAGCTGAGGGGCCATTGGGAGGGCCAGGGATGGCAAGAGAGTGGAACAGGAGGAGGGAGGTAGGAGAACTCAGCTTAAAAACAGTCCTGTCTTATTGTGCCAGGGCAAGTATGTGTGTATACACACATGCATGCACATACACACACATGCACACACACACATCTTGAAGCATACCTCTACAAAAGGATCACTGTTCTCTCATAACAACAGTGATTCCGTATCCATATGTAGCAGAGACTCATTATTCACAAACGTAGTCCTTTTCCTCTGGTCATCACTCAAGTAGTCAGGGAGTCAGGTAGACTCCCAGCCTCTTTGCAGCTAGAGGTGGCTGTGTGACTGAGTTCTAGCCCTTGGAATGCAGGCAGAAGCAATAGATGACACTTCTAAGTGAGTGTGAGATTCTGGGTTTCACCTCCTGGGGCTCATGGTCATGAGCCCTCTTCATCCTCCAGTCCTAGCAGGGACAGCAGCTTCCGGCAGTTGACGTTTGGCCAACCTTACTGAAGCGCTCTTTGCTCCTTCAGCCCTTCTAACACCTCTGCAATCAGCCCTGTGGATGAGATTCCCTGTTTAAAATGACTGAAGTTATTTCTGTTTTCCTTACTGAGCACTAATACAGTGATCTCTGCTGATACCCCAGGATTCTACAGCATTACTGGACAATTGTTTGGAATCAGAGGCGAATCATGAAAAAACAGATTCCTTGCTCATTTTTCCAATTCACAAATAACAAAGGCACTTATAAACACTCAAATGGAAACCCTTTACTAAAAAAACCATAACTTGGTGGATATACTAAAATGATCTTAAACAAAACCAGTAGTAACTCACACTGTGAATGCTCTTATGTAGGTTTGGCAATTAATCTAAACTCAGGCATGAACAGAGTCTTCCAGTGACCACAAACGACTACAGCAGTGATTATGGTTCTCAGCTGGGTGGGGTGGGTGGGGAGAGGGAGGCATCCAAAGCTAGGAGTCACTGTGTGCAATGAATCTGGACCTGGTGAGCAAATGTTATCCATAAACACAATAAAAAGGCAGAAAAATCAAGAGTTTAAGGGAAAATCCAAGATCCAGAGTCCACGGGGCATGGCTCCTGAATGGCTGAGAACAATGGGTGCGCCGGGGATCTAGAACCAAAGGCTGAGGCCAACGGCATGTGCTCAAAACCAAAAGGGAGGATCCCAGCTCCTCTTCCACCTCCTGTATCACACATCCACAGATCAAGAAGGGGCCTCGAGAAATACTCAGGGATCTCAGTTCAGCCACATGGGACTGATGGGCCAGGGGACCCCCTGTGTCTCCGTCAGTCTCCAACTCCGTAAGCTTCATTTATGCATGTACATGACTGCTTGCCTGTCCTTCACAAACCACAAATGAGCAATCTCCTGAAAGTCAATAATTGTCAGAACAGTCCTCGTGGTTCGGAACAAAGACTCTGCCAATCTAGGCTTGTCCTTGAGCAAATGGTACCAAAGGACCTGTCTGGGGAATGCAGGAGTGTTTCCCAGGATCCTCATCTCGAAATTCAGGATGGGTCCCAACTTCCTGTCTCTGCTTGTGTTCCACTTCCTATCGTGGCTTGCTACAGGCCGACTGTTCCTCAGTAATAACAGTGACTCTCAGCAACAAAAAGACTAATACCGTAGAGAGTGCCATCAGCTTCCACAGGAGTTCTCTGCTCTGCTCCTCACAGCAGCCCCGTGAGGCAGGCCGGGAGGGGGCCCCACTGAGGGCTGAGGAGATGGAGGCTGAGAGAAGAAACCTGATGGCCCAGTCTCACAGCCAGGGCTTCCCCCAGCACTTGTAAGATCTGTGCCTTTCCCTGCCCCACACTCACCTAAACATTACTTGCCCTTTTTGCCCCTAAATTTAAGTCTTTCAGGTTTCAAATTCTAACACTCTGGACTTTGCATAACTGCGAATACATCTGCCTCACCCATGAATGCCTTTGTGATGACAGAAACCTTATTCCTCTTTCACGCGTGCCTTCATTTTCCCATTCTGAAGGCTGGTTTGCATATGCATTTGTTTACCTGCTGGTGTATGAAATGCCTTTCATTTCCTTGATCTCACTGGACTAGTCAATCAGCCTCAAGGGTAGAAACTTAGAGCAGGTAGAAACTTCAGGAAACCCTTTACCCTGAGAATGAAAATATAACTGGTTTAAAATGGGTTTGGTGACTGAGCCCTGGCAGCTTGTTTCAGGATATTGAGGGGTGCGTACCTACCTTTTCTCACCACATGACAAAAAACCATAATTAAGTCTTCCCACAGTCTGCTCATCGGAGACTGGGTGGGAAGAGCGTAGGTTTGACCCCAAGGGAGTAACCCTGATGTTCTTGGAGAAAGAGAGAGACACTACATAAGCCCAGCAAGAGACAGAGAAAGAAGGAAAAGGACAAAACCAAAACAGAGAGAAAGGGGAAGCGGATGAGATGGAAAGCCCCAGAATAAAATGCCAAATAAAGCCCCCGAGGGATATTTCCCAGATGCCACGCTGCCTCCCAGGCATCCATGTAGAAATAGCAGCTTGGGGCTGGGCGCAGTGGCTCATGCCTGTAATCCCAGCACTTTTGGAGGCTGAGGTGGGTGGATCACTTGAGGTCAGGAGTTTGAGACCAGCCTCGTTAACATGGCGAAACCCTGTCTCTGCTAAAAAATACAAAAATTAGCCGGGTGTGGTTGTGTGTGCCTGTAGTCCCAGCTACTCGGGAGGCTGAGGCATGAGAATCACTTGAACCTGGGAGGCTGAGGTTGCAGTGAGCCGAGATTGCACCACTGCACTCCAGGCTGGGTGATAGAGTGAGACCCTGTCTCAAAAAAAAAGAAGTAGCAGCTTGTGTGTCCCCGCTCTTCTCACAGATCCCTTGTCCAGGCTCGCCACATTTGTGATGCCATTCAGACTTTAGCTAGTGCCCAGAGCTCGCCTCTTGGGAGAGGACTGGCTGGAGAACTCAAAGCAGCTCCCTTGCGTCGTGAGAGCTCTTGCTCTGTCCTGCATGCTCTCCCGTTCTCTTCAGCTCCTGCTCTGACAGGCTGAGGGGCAGGGCCACGGTCTGCAGTACGGGCAGACATGTAACATGAGGACAGAATGTCAGCTCCCGTCCACATACACACAAAGTACTGGATTCTAGTGAGTCTGCATCCCCAATTCCTTCCCCTGAGGCAGAAGGAAGGAACCCCTCAACCCAAATAGGCCCTCCCACAAAGTCCACGCTAAGATTCTCTGAGTGCCACCACCCAGTCATTTCTGTTGCCCAGGGGAGGAGGGGGTGGAAGGGCTGGGGTGATGGTTGCTGAAGGTTAGGCCAGTTCCAGGCTCTCTTGTTAAACACCAGGAGAGAGGTCTGGTCCCAACCATGGGTAGCTCTCTTTAGGACCTAGTGTCCCAGATTTGGGCCCCAGTCCTCAATTCCAGCATAACATGAATCCCATTCAACATCCTATTACATAGACATAATGGGCTGGGGAAATGGAATGTACCCTACGCCCAGCATTGAGTCTACAGCAAAGTAGAGATAGAGGATGAGGGGGATAAGAAAAGCAAGGGGCAAATCAATCCTTCAGAAAGGGCAGCATAAAACATGCCTGAGGGCAAGAGTCCTCTCCTCCCTGAAGACCCTCAGCCTGGCAGGGGCCAGCTTGACAGGTTCCAGGGGTGCGGCGACTTGGCGCCTGGCCCAGGATGATCCCTCTGCCATGCTCCTCATTGCTAGGGTCTTCCTTCCCAAGCCCCCAGGACAAGAAGCCAGACTCCTGTCCCTCTGAGCCCAGGGGCCTGCGCCCCATGCTGGAAAAACCATGACTGCCTGGTGGGTGTTTTTAGTTCAGAAGGGGAAATCGTTCTCCTGTGAATAATCTCCATACTTGAGCGAGGTGGGGGGCAGATTGGTGGGGGTAGGGGGTTGTCTAGAAAGGTGGGGAAGTTGCACCTGAGTGGGAAATAATCTCAATCCTGCATCCAGCAAGCAGAGCTGAGTAAGAGGCTGGAAAGTTCTGCCAGAGGCAATGACATGAGCTCAGCCCCAGAAGCCTTTTGCCTCAAACAGTCACCAGCTAAGTCTTCATGAATGCATCTGCAATGTGAGATGACACCTTTTCTCCTTTCTGGGAGCTGGAGGAAAAGCAATCAGGTGAGAAATTCTGCTTCTGTCCATGCAGGTCAGGGGTGTAGGTGGAAGCAAGACCCGGCCTGCCCCTTTCTCCCAAAGTGCACCTGCAGAGACTGGTTCCACCTGGATTACATACACATGCGAACCAGCAGATGGCTTTCTGAAAGTTAATTATTGGATTATTAATTAAACATCAGAGAATATACCCAAGCTGCTGCTGAACTGCAATCCAATGGGCAGACTGAGGAGCCTCATTCCTTTCCCCTGCCTCTGAACCGGCCCCATGTGCTGGACCACAGGGGTTGAGAGCTGGGCCGGGCGCCAGCATGGCTGTGGGTTCCATGGGCCACAGTCCACATGTGCAGCTACATGCCTGCCTCAGGGGGGTTTTGTAAAGTTTAGATGAGATGATAGTTGTGAAAGTTTGTGTAAACACGAAACACAACAGAGGATTTTAAATATACATGAGGATTTCTTCAGGGAAGTTGGAAGGAAGACAAAGAAGTCTTTTGACTGCATTTGCTGCTTTCCCCAGCTAACTTGTCTTCATGTTTAAAGTGGAATCCTTGCTCTACAGCTCAGCCCTGAAAGCTGCATCTCTAACCCCTGCCCAGCCCAGGCATTCTGAGTAAGAGAGAGCCCATCCCTTCTGTTTTGTAGTGGGAGTTCC
The DNA here is from genome assembly GCF_029289425.2 of Pan paniscus. NCBI lineage: Eukaryota > Metazoa > Chordata > Mammalia > Primates > Hominidae > Pan > Pan paniscus. The sequence continues at coordinate 123,191,860 of NC_085926.1, forward strand.
AGAATGGACCTCCAGTGAGTGCTGCGCCATGTGACTGATGCTGGAAATGGAAATGGCTCTGTAGCCAAGGAAGCAAGGATCCAATTGGAGCCGTCAAAGTCTGATTTCCCTGGGTTAGGATCTGGGCAGCACCCTTGGTCTGTATAGATTTAGTCATTCCTAGAAATGTGAGGTCTTCGTGGCTGTGTCAGTCTCTTCTACCACAGAGCTTGTATGAAAGCTGGGGTTGAAATCTAGTCATTCCCACAGACTCAATCTGTTGTTTTTTTTTTTCTCCATATCTGTGCATCTTCACACTTGTTCAAGGCTGGGATTCTCACAAGGGCATGACCTGGTCACACATGGCTCAGCCCCCACAGTGGTAAGACCATCAGAGGCTGTGAAAACTTTGATGCCGAAGTTCTGCCTCCCAGGACCACACAGCAGCCTCAAAACTCAGAGCCCAGAGACGAGCTCTGGAAATCTGATGTCACCTGGCAAATGACAAAACCCCACAGCAGCCATGTCAAGGCCACCTAAACAAGGGCTTCCTCTGCCCTTCCCAACCTCCTTAGCAAAAGGGCAGAGCTTTACCTGCTGGACACAGGCTGCCGCTAGGAAGTCTACCTGGATTTAACACAAGGAGGAGCAAAATAGACCCTAATGCCCTCCCCCTAATAACAGGTGAACCAGTGAAACATCAGCTGCAAAAAGGTTATTATCCCAGGTGCTTCAGTGGATCAGCCACTATTCTATCAGTTTAAGAATTCTTATGTAGTGAGTAGACCCATTCATATAGTTAAAATTTTTGGAATCATGTTAATATTTTATATATACTCAAAATCAAATACAATTAAATCAACAAAGATGAAAGTTAAAAATCTAAATAGAATGCAAAGAGAAACAAATTATCCTAGCTGTATTTCAAATGAATGACATAACCATACTTAAAGCGGAAAAAGAACTAACCAGAGTAACTTATGAACACAGTACTTTGACTATGTATCACATTCGAAAACAAAAATAACTGCAATTAATATTAAATGCCAGATAGAAAATTTGGGTATTTGTAGGAGTATGAATTACCAATTCTAAATCTGCTTTCTGTGAATTATAAGCAAATAACAAAATATATTGAATAAGAGTCAAGTTTCTCACAGTTGGAGAAGGAATTCCAACTAAGGAAATAAGAGGAGAATAACCCCCATACTGAGGAATTGGAGTTAGACGTATTAGTATGAATTTATGGTTTTTAATATATAGAGACCTAGATAGATCACTGTACATATTTATATTTACATTCCTTCCCTCTGCCCACTTGAAGTGTCTATAAGGCCAGGCACAGTGGCTCACACCTGTAATCCCAGCACTTTGGGAGACAGAAGCTGGATAATTGCTTGAGGCCAGGTGTTTAAGACCAGCCTGAGCAACATAATGAGACCACACCTCTACAAAAAATAGAAAAAGTAGCCAGGTGTGGTGGTGCATGCCTGTAGTCCTAGCTACATAGGAGGCTGAGGCAAGAGGATTGCTTGAGCCTAGGAATTCAAGGTCACAGTGAGCTACGATCATGCTGCTGCACTCCAGCCTGGGCTACAAAGGAGACCTTGTCTCAAACAAACAAACAAAAAAAGTGACTATAAGCCAAGACATCCCAGTGGCAATGAACATACCTAGCACCCAGATCTTGATTTTGAAATATCATTCTTCACTTTAAGGAACCAGGGCTCCTTGCAGAAGTTGCTAATTCAAGGCTAGGGCAGAGAACGTACAAAATGAGTCTGGAATATCTTGTACCAGAAAGTAGGGAAGTGCTAAAAAGAAAAAAATGACAAAGATGTGTCAAAAGGACACAAGAGCCACTTGAAGGGGCTCCCACTAGCCAAATCTGGCACAATTTGGTCCTGAAAGTAAACAATAGCAATAGAATATTCAAGGAATAGAATAAGAATCTGAGTCCATACGGACATAAATAAATTAATTAACCGATTTTTTTTCTTTGAGACAGGGTCTTGCTCTGTCACCCAGGCTGGAGTACAGTGGCATGATCACGGCTCACTGCAGCCTCAACTTTCCAGGCTGAAGCAATCCTCCTGCCTCAGCTTCCTGAGTATCTGGGATTACAGGTGTGCATCACCATGTCCAGCTAATTTTTGTATGTTTTGTGGAGACAGAGTTTTGCACTGTTGCCCAGGCTGGTCTCAAACTCCTGGGCTCAAGTGATCCTCCTGTCTCAGCCCTGCAGAGTGCTGGGATTACAGGCGTGAGCCACCCCACCCGGCCATGACTAATCATAATATATCTATTTCTGCTCATTGTCACTGAGTGGACCTGGAGGCTGAGGGCTGGAAGAGCAACTGGAATTGCTGTAGTGCCAAATATATCCCCTTTTATATTGATGTGGCCCTGTCAAGGGTATCATTCCCGTGTGGGAGCAAGAAGAGAAAGCCCTTCCTTACTGTGGAAAACCAAATGATCCATGTGGAAGGAATTATGGGGTTAGAAAATCACCATTTTGCAGCCATCACAGCAATAGCCAGCTCTGCCAAGAATCATCAATGGATGCTAATGCTAGTGAGTGAAGGATTAATGAGGAAGAGAGTATTTCTATAGTCTCAAAGCATCTACAAATTACTTATTAACAAAAAATAGAAATTAGTAACTTTAGAGGGGATTAACCTAGTGGACACCACCTTAAATAAATAGCCAAAGTTAACATCACCAATAACGGGACAAATGGAAATTATGTAGCTCCTACTATGATGTCCTGGGAAAAGCACTGCATCACTGCTATGGTGTTCCTGCCAAAAATAGAAAACCTAAATCTACCTGTGACAGGTCATGCCCCAAACTGAGAGACATCATCCCCAATTCTGCCTATAAAATACAAAAAAACAAAAATAAGAAAACCTGAGGACATTCTACAAAATAACCAACATGTGTTCTTTAAAAAAAAAAAAAAAAGAAAGAAAAAAAAAACAGTCAAGGTCATAAAAGACAAAGAAAGGCCAAGGGACTATTCCAGATTAAAAGAGACTAAAGAGATTGTCACAACTGGCCAGGAGCGGTGACTCAGGCCTGTAATCCCAGCACTTTGGGAGGCTGAGGTGGGTGATCACCTGAGGTCAGGAGTTCGAAAACAGCCTGGCCAATATGGTGAAACCCCACCTCTACTAAAAATACAAAAATTAGCTGGGTGTGGTGGCGGATGCCTGTAATCCCAGCTACTCGGGAGGCTGAGGCAGAAGCATCGCTTGAAACTGGGAGGCAGAGGTTGCAGTGAGCCGAGATCTCACCACTGAACTCCAGCCTGGGGGAGAAGAGTGAAACTCTGTCTCAAATAAAATAAAATAGAGAGAAATCACAACTAAGGATCATGTATGATCCTGGATTGGATCCTGGAAGGAGGTCTTGGGGAGAAGCTGGGGGATGTTAGTGGGATAACTGGCAAAATTTTAATGTAGAGCTACAGATTAGACAATAGGATTTTTTTTTTTTTTTTTGAGATGGAGTCTTGCTCTATCACCCAGGCTGGAGTGCAGTGGCGTGATCTCGGCTCACTGCAAGCTCCACCTCTCGAGTTCACGCCATTCCCCTGCCTCAGCCTCCCCAGTAGCTGAGACTACAGGCGCATGCCACCACGCCCGGCTAATTTTTTTGAATTTTTAGTAGAGATGGGGTTTCACCATGTTAGCCAGGATGCTCTCGATCTCCTGACCTCGTGATTCACCCTCCTTGGCCTCCCAAAGTGCTGGGATTACAGGCGTGAGCCACCATGCCCGGCTGACAATAGGATTTTTCTATGTTAAATGTCCTGATCCTGAAAAAGATACTGTGGTTAGGTAAAAAAACATTCTTGTTCTTAGGAAATAGACACTGAAGTATTTATGGATAAAAGGACATGATGTCTCCAAATTGTTTTTATATGGTTTAGAGAAAATATATACATATATATAGAGAAAATGGTCTAATGATAAAGCAAAAAGGCAAAGTGTTAACAAGTGGTCAATCTGAATCGACTGAGTCAAGAGTATGTGGGGTTTTTTATTGTATTATTACAACTTTTCTGTAAGTGTAAAATTTTGTCAAATAAATAAATAGGTTGCAAAACATTATGAATGTATTTAATACCATTGAACTGTACACATAAAAATAGTTAAGAGGGTAGGCCTGGGGCAGTGGCTTATGCCTGTAATTCCAACACTTTAGGAAGCCAAGGCAGGAGGGCCACTTGAAGCCAGGAGTTTGAGACCAGCCTGGGCAACATAATCAGACCCCTTCTCTAGAAGAAGAAGAAAAAAAAAGGGCAGGTGTGGTGGCACATGCCTGTAGTCCCAGCTACTTGGGAGGCTGAGGTGGGAGGATCGCTTGAGCCCAGGAGTTCGAGGCTACAGTGAACTATGCTCACGCCACTGCACTCCAGCCTGGGTGACAGAGCAAGACCTGGTCTCAAAAAAAAAAATAAAATAAAATACATTTTTATAACCAACTATAATAAACATGAAAATACAGTTCCAGAAAAAAATGGTATAAACCTTGACAATGTAAAAATAATAAAGCAACTATTAAACAATGGAAATTAAATGAGAGAAATGGAAGGAAGTGTATGTGTGCCAATGTCCTATTTTTCATATGGGAAACAGGAAGTGAAATGATAACAAATTGGTAACCTAAGAAACTGAGGTATAAGAATATTATTTAAAGTTACAGTGAGAACAATTAGAAGACATGAAAACCAGAAGCCATTAGCAATGACTGCCACTGGGGAATAGAAGTGAAGGAAGAGGGAAGGCTTTTCATTTCATGTCATGCTGTATTGTGTGAATCCTTCTCACTTCATGCATGTAGTACTTCTATGATAAAAACCCTAGACCAGCCACAGTGGCTCACACCAGTAATCCCAGCACTTTGGGAGGCCCAGGCAGGCGGATCACTTGAGTCCAGGAGTTTGAGACCAGCCTGGGAACATGGCGAAACCCCGTCTCTACTAAAAATACAAAAAATAAGCTGGGCATGGTGGTGTGCCCTTGTGGTCCTAGCTATTTAGGAGGCTGAGGCGGGAGGATCATCTGAGCCTGGGAGGTTAAGGCTCCAGTGAGCCATGATCGTGCCACTGTACTCCAGCTGGGAACAGAGCGAGACTCTGTCTCAAAGAAAAACAACAACAACAACAAAAACTAACTTATTTTATGTTTAAAGAAAAAATTACCACATTATTAGAAGTATTTTAAAAACAGAATGGGTTTTTTGGCTGACCTGGCGTTAGGGATACCGTTTATGGCTATATGTCATTTTATTCAGTGGATGAATTCACCAAAAGATTCCTGTGATTTCCATCACATTTTAAAATGTATTGAATACATGGAATACTTAAAGATGGTGAATCCTTTTGTAAAATCAATATCTACCTCAAAATTCTTTGTGTATCTCAAGTTTTTAAATTTGTTTTTGCTTTGTGTTATTCTTTACTAATAACTACCTAAAATTAAAAAGGAAAGTGACTCAAAAGGAGTCATGGCTTTCGGTTTTAAGTTGAATTCTATGAACACTGAGACTCATGGTAGAGCAGGAACGCAACTATTTTTGGCTTAGCGAGGGTTGCTCAGCCACCATTGCCTCAAGTTAATCAGTAAGCTCCTAAAGCCTGTAACCAGGGACAGTGACCATGGATGTGATTTACCGGATATCTGCAGACTGGGAAAAGAACATGCTAGAATATTTACACAGGTGAGTGGTTTTTACCATACTACCCTTTTTTCTTTCTTTCTGACTGTTCATGTGGGGAAGAAGACATTCACACAACAAATCAAAAACAAACAGGCTGGACACGGTGGCTCACATTTGTAATCCCAGTGCTTTCAGAGGCTGAGGCGGGAAGATCACTTGAGGCCAGGCAAGGAGTTCATCACCAGCCTGGGAAACACAGTGAGACCCCATCTCTACAAAAAATTTAAAAATTTGCCAGACATGGTGGCATGTGCTGTAGTCCTAGCTACTTGGGAGGCTGAGGTGGGAGGATCCCTTGAGTCCCAGGAGTTTAAGGCTGCAGTGAGCTATGATCACATCACTGCACTCCAACCTGGGCAACAGAGTGAGACCCTGTCTCTAAAAACAAAACAAAAAAAGGAATGTAAATAGGACCTTTCTCCCAAGCAGTGGTAAATGTTAAAGCATTATTGTATTAGAAATGCATCAAAGCCAGGTGAGGTGGCTGATACCTGTAATCCCAGTACTTTGGGAGGCCCATGGGAGGATTGCTTGAGCCCAAGAGTTCAAGACCAGCCTGGGCAAAATGGCAAAACTCTGCCTCTACAAAATATTTTTAAAATAACCAGGCATGGTGGCATGCACCTGTGGTCCCAGCTACTCAGGCCCAGGAGGTTGAGGCTGCAGTAAGCCATGATAGAAAAAAAAAAAAAAAAAAGAAGCATCAAAGCTTAAATAGGTACTACCTCTAAAGACTTTTCACGTCAAGCACACCCACCCTTTGATTAAGGTGTTAAAATTCAGAAAGAAAAAATTTAGGAATTAGATTAAATTATACTTGATAATTATTGAAGAGCAAAAAGAGATACTGAATTGAATTATACTGAAGTATGTGTATTTCTTTTTAATTTAATTTTTTTGAGATGGAGTCTCACTCTGTCACCCAGGCTGGAGTGCAGTGGTTTGATCTCAGCTCACTGCAACCTCTGCCTCCTGGGTTCAAGTGATTCTCTCACCTCAGCCTCCTGAGTAGCTGGGATTACAGGCACCTGCCACCACACCCAGCTAAACTTTTTTGTATTTTTGTAGAGATGGCGTTTCACCATGGTGGCCAGGCTAGTCTCGAACTCCTGACTTGAGGTGATCTGCTCGCCTCGGCCTCCCAAAGTGCTGGGATTACTGGCATGAGCCACCTCGCCCAGCCGTATGTGTATTTCTCTTAATCCTACCACAATTAATTGATAATGTTCTAGGAATATAGAACTATCTAATGTTTTAACTGTTATTCTGAAGAGATGTGTTTTGATCAGAGAAAGTATAAAATGAATGAAAAGGTAAGCTAAAACTCAGTTACTCTCCCCTACAGGAAGCCAGGGTGTTCAATCAGGCCGGGCGGCCAGAGTAAAAGCACCACCTAATGGCACCTTATTCAAATTACAAGAATAGTACTTCAGAGGCATTACCATAGCATCTAGGCTTTCCTTGCAAACCCCAGACGATTAAATGATGGCAAATGCAGTATTTTGTCTATATCTGACCATGGATGAAATTTAGCTTAAGGCAGTAAGAAGGTTTGAAGTTACCTAGTCCCTCTATTCATAGCTAGGTGGAATGTATTAACCATGTTTTTTTTTTTTAAAAAAAAAATCTGTATCTAATGATGTTATGACAACTTAAAAATCTTGCTGACCAAGGACATGAAAAACCTCTACAATGAGAACTACGAAACACTGATGAAATAAATTAAAGAGGACACAAACAAATGGAAAGACATCCCATGCTTAGAATTATTAATGAGAAGCCGGGCACGGTGGCTCAGGCCTGTAATCCCAGTACTTTGGGAGGCCGAGGCGGGCGGATCACCTGAGGTCAGGAGTTTGAGACCAGCCTGCCCAACATGGTGAAACCCCGTCTCTACTAAAAACACAAAAATTAGCCAAGTGTGGTGGCAGGCACCTATAATCCCAGCTACTCGGGAGGCTGAGGCAGGAGAATCGCTTGAACCCGGGAGGTGAAGGTTGCAGTGAGCTGAGATCGCATCATTGCCTGGGGGACAAGAGCGAGACTTCATCTCAAAAAAAAAAAAAAAAGAATTATTAGTGAGAAGAATTACTATTGTTAAAATGGCCATACTATGCAAAGCAATCTACAGAGTCAATACAATCCCTATTGAAATACCAATGACATTGTTCACATAAATAGAAAAAAAAACCCCTAAAATTTGTATGAAACAACAACAAAAAATGAGCCAGAATAGCCAAAGCAATCCTGAGCAAAAAGAACAAAGCTGAAAGCATCACACTACCCAACTTCAAAATATACTACAAAGCCATGGTAGCCAAAACAGCATGATATTGGTATAGAAACAGACACATAAACCAAAGGAACAGAATAGAGAATCTGGAAATAAATCCACATATTTACAGCCAACTGATTTTCAACAAAGGTGCCAAGGACATATATTGGGGAAAGGACACCCTCTTCAATAAATGGTACTAGGAAAACTGTATATCCACATGCAGAAGAATGAAACTAGACCCCCATCTCTCAACCTATACAAAAAGCAACACAAAATGGATTAAAGACATAAATGTAACACCCAAACTATAAACCTGCTAGAAGAAAACATAGGGGGCATGCTTTGGGACATTGGTCTGGGAAAAGGTTTTATGGCTAAGATTTCAAAAGCACAAGCAACAGAAACAAAAATAGACAAATGGGGTTATATTGATTTAAAAAGTTTCTGCACTGCAAAGGAAACAGTAGAGTGAAAAGACAACCTGTAGAATGGGATAAAATATTTGCAAGATATTCATGCAACAAGGGATTAATATCCAGAACATACAAGGAACTCAAACAACAGCATAAAATGACTAATCCCATTAAAAAGTGGGCAAAACATCTAAATAGACATTCCTCAAAAGAAGACACACAGATGGCCAACAGGCACATGAAAAAATGCTCAACAGCACTAATTATCAGGGAAATGCAAATCAAAACCACAATGAGATACCACCTCACACCTGTTAGAATGACTATTATCCAAAAAATGTAAAATAACAAGTGTTTGTGGGGCTTTGGAGAAAAGGGAACACTTGTGCACTGTTGGTGAAAATGTGAATTATTACAGGCATTATAGAAAACAATATGGAAGCTCATTAAAAATTAAAAATAGAACTACCATATGATCCAGCAATCCCACTGTGGGTACTTATCCAAAGGAAAGGAAATGAGTATATCAAAGGGATGCCTGCACACCCATGTTTATTGCAGCCCTATTCGCAATAGCAAAAGGAGTCAACCTAAGTGTCTATCAACAGATGAATGAATAAAGAAAATGTGGTAAATGTATACAATGGAAAAAGTATTTAGCCATAAAAATGAATGAAATCCTGTCATGTGCAGCAACGTGGATGGAACTGGAGGTCATTAGGTTAAGTGAAATTAACCAGGAACAGAAAGACAGATATCACATGTTCTTATCCATATGTGGGAGCTAAAACAGTTGACTTCATTGAGCTAAATAGTAGAATGATGGTTATCAGAGGGTGGGAAGGGGATTGGGGGGATGAAGAGAGGTTGGTTAATGGGTATAACTGTATAGTTAGATAAAAAGAGTAAGTTCTAGTGTTCTATAGCAAAGAAGGGTAACTATAGTTAACAATAACTTATTGTATATTTCAAAATAGCTAGAGGAGAAGATTTGAAATGCTCCTAAAACAAAGAAATGATAAATATTTGAGGTGATGGATACCCCAATTACCCTGATTTGATCATTACACATTGTATATATGTACCAAAATATCATATGTACCCCCATAAATACGTATAATTATTATATATCAACTTAAAAATGTTTTAAACTCTTGCTGGCCTAGGAAAGACTGACCCTCTCAGACCTAGTCAATTCTCAGAGAGAGCAAAAGGCTTAGCCATGAACACAGCTTTCTTAAGCAAAACAACCAATGCTGAGTCTATACCACCAAAGACCACCTCCTCATCTAACTCACACACCAAGCCAAGATTTCTCCTGACCCCAATCATCCCAGAGCCAGACACCTGGCAACCAGAGGCCACCCCTATAACCCAGAGCCCACTAGAATTGTTCAAACTGCCAGTCCTAAGCTGTCCACCGTGCCCTGCCTTTCCTCTCCTGCAGAAACCCCAATAAACCCTCACTCCTGTATTCAGCCCCCTGAGCATCCCTGGTGCTTCCCCTGTGACCCTGTGTGGCATAGTGTATTCTCTCTTCTCAAGCAAGGTAAGTGACAGAAATCTTCTTTCAGTGGCATTGACCTCTGCATGTTCTCACCTCTGTAAGTTAAAATACGGCGGGTACAAATGAGTCACAGAACCCTGCCTAACTCATTTCAGTGAAGAACACTTTCACTCCAGTTTCTAGGTGGGACACTTTTATCCAGAAAATGTCCCCACTCTATTTTTTACAAATATGCAGCATTTGGGGCCCAGTTGTCATTTTGAGGCAAAGTAACCAACAGGTCTTTAAAGTGGAAAGGGGGAAAGACAGAGGAGAAAGAGGAAAGGATGTCAGTGTGCATATGAAATGCTCCCGCCGCATCTCAATCCTGAGAACAGGATCTGCTATTACTTCTCTCCAGCTCCAGGAGCATAAGCCTCTTGTCTTCTGCTGCCTTTAAAGTTGCTTCTGTCCATTGACCAGAGGTGGTTTTATGGTGAAGCTAACAGCTTAAGCCTTAGGATGCATCATTTGGCATTTGGTCCCTTCCAAAGATTATGCCAAATTTTCTATTTGCAATTTGTATCCTTTTTACTGGAGAGTCCATAAAAATGGTATAAGCTTCATGCCCTACAAAACCTGGGATAGTGAGGGGGTCATGGCCCTAGGAATCCCAGAATTGAGCCCTGCTCTTCCACCCAACCATTTGGGCCCCAGTGTCCTCATCTTAAAAAGAGGGGCTTCAAGAGATATAAATATGCTTAAAGAAAAAAAAGAGGGGCTAACAAGACCGTCTTGTCTGAAGTTCCCTTTTCCTTCCTCCTCAGCCGCATTCATTTTTCTACATCTACTAATAAAGCAATATGCTATTGCCTGGCACATGGCTGCTGAGGCTCACTTTGCATATTGCTTTTTAAAGATGCTAAAACAGCCCTGAAGAATGCATAGTAAAAATAAAAGTCAGTTCTTAACCATACACTGGCTAATGAGCACTCAGAAAATATGAGCCAAGCTTTTGCAATGAAGCCTGACACCCATACTCAAAATTGGATATGTCAGGGTCAACTCAGGGCTGTGTTCTGGGGCCAGTAGCCTTGCTTCTAACCTGGTTCTGCCTTCTAACCTTGCTCTGGGCAAGTCATTCAATATTTACGTCCTCCTGGACCCACTACTGCTGGAACTCAAGTCTCTGGGCTTGCTTCTTGACACGACAAGCAAATGGACTAGGCCAGAAGATCTCTGAGGACTCCTCCGTGTCTTGATTGTTTGGTTCTATTTCTATCTACCTCTCTTGCCAGTGCCACTTCTCTATTCACCATTGCCCCAAAACTTGACCAGGCTCTATCTTACCACACCAAGCTAACTCAGGTAAGCCATCTAATTGAAGAGGAAGAGACAGAGAAAAAGTGTGTATTAGTCCGTACGTGCATTGCTATAAAGAAATACTTGAGACTGGGTAATTTATAAAGAAAAGAGGTTTAATTGGCTTATGGTTCCACAGGCTGTACGGGAAGCATAGCAGCTTCTGCTTCCAGGGAGGCCTCAGGAAACTTTCAATCATGGTGGAAGGCAAAGGCGAGGCAGGCATCTTATGTCACCAGAGCAGGAGCAAGAGGTCCTGGGAGGTGCTGCACACTTTTAAACAACCAGATTTCATGAGAACTCACTCACTCACTATCAGAACAGCATCGAGGGAATGGTGCTAAACCATTCATGAGAAACCACCCCCAGGATCGAATCATCTCCCACCAGGCCCTACCTCCAACACTGGGAATTACAATTAAACATAAGATTTGGTGGGGACACAGATACAAACCATGAGAGAGCAAGAGAGGAGAGGACACAGAAGGGAAAGAGCTGGGACGCTGTACAAGAAGACGGAGCAGAGTCAGAACCCAGGCAGGTCTCAGAGACCTGGAAACTCCTCCTCCTGTGCTTGGGCCAGACATAACGGTTCTGACGGGGAGCCTGCTCCCACAGCCTGCAGCGGGTTTTTTCTAGAATAATTAGCCAGACTTTGGCCTGCAGACCTCCTAGAAAAGGGTCCACATGGACCCACTAGTGCTACACTTCAAGTCTCTGTGGTAGAGCAGAATGCAGAAAAGCATGAATCCAGTGTACTAGTTATATTGGTTTTTGGTGACTTATTCTCAGGCCAGCTTCCCTTTTAAGTTCCTGTTGAGACCCTCCAACCCTGAGAGAAGAAAGACAAAAGCTTCAGGCTAGCTGGAGGCACTTCTTATTCCATAAGAACTAGGAGATTGCTGTTGTTTTTGTACTTGTTTTAGTATCTCCAGCAGGAACTGGGGATCCTGGCAAGAACTGTCATTCAATAAACACCTGGTAAATGAAACCGAGTTTTCTCCCTATTCCCAACGCTAAGAGCATGAGATTCCGCTGGACTTCAGACCTCCACACAGCTTGTCAGCTTGCCATCTGTTTTTGTCTCAGGCTACCTGCTTTCTCCTGCCAACTCAGTCTTCCTGAAACACCCAGATCGTCACAGTCCTGTCTGTCCAGTACCTGGCACAGACAAGCACCCAATCATGGCTCATTAGCCTTCTGTTCACCTCCCTCTGCACCGGCTGTTTCTTTCTTAGTTTTCAAGCCCCAAGTTTCACAGCCTACTCCGCTGGGTTTCTGTGTGCAGTCAGCTTCATCCAATCATCAAATAAGCATTTTACTTAGGGCTTGTCATGAGAGAGGCACTGGCCCAGACCCTTCCACATATGGCATCTCCTTTAATCTCATAAAAACCCTGAGAATCAGGTCCACTCACCCCATCACATAGTTGTGGAAATAGACTGGGAGCCTGTGGGTAACTTGCCCAAGGGCCCAGCCTATCCAGCAGCACAGTCAGAATGGGAAACCCAGAACCCAGGTTTGAGTCTACCACCAGAGCACACAAAGTGCCTCCAGATGGAGGCCCCTGGAACAAGACTTGGCCTGCCAGCAGTTCGGTGGGTCTCCAAACACACACTCACATTCCCAAACCACTCCAGACTCACCCAGGCCTAGAAAGCACACATCATCCTCAATAGACTGCCCACCCAGCAGGTTGTCTGGAACAATGTCCCACATTCTGGTGTTGGCCCAAGGTATGATTTTGGGTTTGAGACTCCTGCCTTAGGTCTTCTGCCTGACTCAGCTGTACTGAGTCATGCATTGATTTGCCAATGGATCCTTCTGCTCATTTATACCACTACCCCCTGGATTAAATACATACTCCCCTTAGTTTAATTATTAGCCATTTATATAATATAAGCTGAATGCTGACCAGGAACCAAGCACTATACCAAATATTTACACAAATTATCTCTTTTAATTGTCTTCATTCTCTATGGTAGTTTCAATCACTGGGCAGTCATTTTGTAGGTGAGGAAATGGAGGCTTAGTGAGGTTACGAAACTTGTTCAAGGTCACAAAGTATTAGAGCCAGGACTTGACCCAGGCAGCACATGCACCCTCGACCACCACACCATTAACACTCAGATCTACAGCTCCTTCCCAGCTGGTTCACTTATTACTGACCAATCTACACACACACACACACACACACACACACACACACACACACACAGAGAGAGAGAGAGCGAGAGAGAGCTACCCTATCTGGTCCTAAAATGATTAAAGCCAAACCAAGAGTCCATTCATTCACCCTCCACCTAACTTCCAAGTGTCCCCACCCTTGCCAAACTTCCTGTGAGCCACTTTCTAATCACCGTGACCAAGAGAAGAGCAGGTCAAGACTGAAGGTGGCATGACACCCACTAGCCTGTCTTCCCACTGGGCACTGCCTCCTAATCTTGTGTTCTGCAGGCCCCAAAGCTCCTAGCAGAATTTCTGATCCCCAAGACTGGAATAAAATTGTTCAAAGGTTCACAGGAAATTTCTTGAGGGCCAGCCACTCCTAGAGTTCAGCTTCCAGCATTTTAGCCACCTAACTTACTCTCTGTTCCCACGCAGAGGTCCTTAATTTGCCATCTGGGTGGCTTTGCTTATACCATTTGGAGCAGGAGGCACATAGCAAAAAGGATGAAAGCTTGGGACTTGGCATCAAACATGCCTGGCTTTACAGTGCTACAGTTCTTCTTGTGTCAAACCAAAATAATCATATCAACTTCAGAATGTTGTAGTGGAGATAAATGAGGTAATGCATATTAAGTGCTCAGTATACAGTAAGCGCCCACTAATTGGTAGCTATTATCATTTTCTCACCCTCCCACCTGGAATATGCTTCCCAAGTCCACCATATGTTCCACTTCCACCATTACTTTAAGACTTAATGCAAATGGCAACTCACCCAATTCCTAGCCAGGTAAGTTCAGTTCAGTAGAACCAACACTGATGGGGCATCTTCTATACACAACACACCATGCCAGGTATTGGGGATACAAAAATAAATAAGACATGCCCCTGAATTTAAGTTCACAGCTTTAAGGGAGACAGAAAAGAAGCAGCTCATTTCAATGCTACATGGTAAGTGCAGTGACACAGGATGCTGTGGAACAGAAGGGATGAGTTAACCATCACGGAGGGCCCTGGGGGCCAAGATGAGGAGTCTGAGCTGAATTCTGAAGGCAGTGAGAAGCTATTGAAGGAATTTAAGCAGAGGGGTCAAATGCACAGATCTATGCTTCATAAAAGCATCACTTTAGTAGCAATGTGGAAAAAGAACTTAGGAGAGTATGAATCATCCAATCAAGAAATGGTACCTTAACAAGACAGTGCAGGGGAGGGAGAGAGAAAGAAAGGATGGATTTCTAAATCATGAACACCAAAGGCCTTAAAATTGGGCATTGGGCCATGTCCAATTCTTCGATGTTTAGCTATTAGGGGAGAAGGAGGCAACACAGAGATCATTGTATCCATCACATTTTAGAAATCAACTCTCTCAGGGCACTTACGACAATTTAACTTGCATTGTAGTTTTCTGTTGTTTGTTCATGTGATCAATCAACTAAAATTTACTGTCCACTTAAATACCAATTTAAATACTTAAATACCACTTAAATACTTGGGCGAAGGTTTCAGTGACAAATTGTTGATAAGAAGCATCAGCAAAGATCAAGGGAAAGATATAAGCTCTGGGGAATGGTGTGGTTCAGCTGGAAGGTGTGGCAGGAAGAAGAAGATGTGGGGAACTCAACTTGAGACTCAGGTGGGGTCAGACTGTATAGGGCTGAGGCTGAAGAGTTTGAGCCCTGAGTGGTGCACATGAGGAGACACTGAAGGTTTTAAACAGGGGAGAAAGGAACAGATGCCATCACATGGGAGATCTCAGAATGTCTTATTTGTCTCTCCTTTGGGAATTCCTGGGCCTCACATTTTCTATCTGGGTTTCTTGTTCATTGTTGATTCTCTCCCCTCTGATGGGGCTTGTCCCCCTGTTACAAGGCTGGGAAACCCTCCTGTCACTCTCTAGAAGCAGGAGAGAAACCCAAGGGATGGTGAAAACTTCATGTTGAGTGATCATGGATGGCAAAGACCCTGGGTGCACATAGTTTCTGGATAAACACTTTAGTATGGTTTATCATTATTATTATTATTTCTTAAGGGATCAGCTCTCCATTTCTGGGTAGAGCCACTTCAATTCCATATCTACAGAATGCATGTAACTAATGATCAGCAGGGAGAAGATAAAGAAAAAAGAAGAAAAAAAAATAGCAAACACCAGGGCATCCAGAAATCCTTTTGGCTTCAGAACATAAGAGTTTTTTCAGAAATCAATTTACCTTCTTACATTGGTTTGATTCAGAATTAAAATGAGTTCATATTATCTGAGTCCTCACTGTGACTGTCTGTGGAAGACCTCTCAGGATGGAGTTTGGAGTTGTGGGGGATCCCAGGATTCAAAATCCACCACAAATAATGCCAAAGGTTTTCTGTATATGAACAGTTAATAATGGCTATAATATTTTGGCTATAATATTTTCTCATTGAACTGGATGACCAAAATAGACTTTGGAGTTAATTACGTCTAAAGTGTACACTGTAATGTTTGCATCCAGCCCACTGTCTGGGGATCCCCGTGCTCACAGGCCTCCATCACAGACCCTGGCACATCCTGAGCCTACCTGCTGGGCTGCCTCATGGAAGAGCTCCTGCACCTGGGACATCTGGGTCATTCTCCAGCAAGCAGGGATCCTGGTGATCTGGACAGGGAGACTGCTCTGGAAGGTAACAGCATCCTTGGTCAGGCTGGCTTCTCCTCTCCTCTCCCCTTGTTGTCCATCCTTTCTCTCTACTAGAATTGTTCAAACTACCAGGCGAGGCCCTGGCTGAGGAAGAAACCTTGTCTACCTCATCTGGAAACTTGGCCGGGTTACCTTTTTGGTACCCAGGTAGATCCCGCTGGTCCTTCAGAGCCCACCTGTGCTCAAACCTTGCTGCCCTAGAGCCTCAGGCACTCCCAGCTCTCTCCTTCCCTGAGCTCCTTAAATACTTGAGGGTCAGAGCCAGCTGCCCTGCTGCCCAGCCCTTGAGGACACAGAGTCACACTCCTCTCCCACCCTCAAGTGCCTCGTGAACCCCTCTCTCCAGGAGGAGGGCATCATGACGCACTAGACCTGGCTGCAGGTGGTGAGTGAATGTAGCTGCGCCCTGAGCAGAGGGGAGAGGGGCCATGAGGAGGCTGTTTTGGGGCCCTTCTGGAGCAGGGCCGGAGAAGGGTAGGGGATTGAAGAGGGTGAGTGAGAAAAGGCTGGACAGGACTAGGGCAGCTCCTCAACCCACCCCCCCAGGCACCCTCCCCTTCGCGCTGGACCTGGCTTTCCTTGAGGGGAGAAGGGAGTTTGTCCCCTTGATCTGTGTGGCGCCTCTCCCCAGCACAGTGCTGCAAGGTAGACGGGGCTCAGGACCCTTTGGAAGAAGGAGGAAGGGGGAGGAAGAGAGCAAGGGGGAGGGGTAGAGCTGATCGTCCTGGGAAGAGGGCGACTAAGGACAGCAGCCAGCGCTGGCGAGGAGGGAAGGCGCCCGGAGCACTGAGTGGGGGGTTGGGGGAGGAGGGTTAGCCCAGTGGGAAGCTGGGAAGGCTGGGGGACTTGGTGGGCTGCAGTCCTGCCAAAAGCCGGGTGACAGGTTGGGAGCCAGAGCACCCGGGTGTCCCCGGCTGCCCGCGCCGCACAGAGCAAGGGACCCCAGGCCTCCGCTCGCCCTTCCCGCCGTCCCGCGGCCTCCGCAGGCCGCTCCGCAGGCCTCCGCCCACATTCACCCGGCTCCTCCGCGGAGCCCCTACCCTCACGTTTGGGCCACGCTGGGACCCGGGCCCCTTGGCACCCCACGCAGACGCGGACCCGCACCCCAAGTACTGGGGCCAGGCCCGTGTGCCGGCGCGCGGGTGACCGGCGGTAGGAGAGGATCCACCTGGGCGGGGAGGTGGGGGCAAAGGTGACCCCAGGCCTGGCTCCTAACTGCGGGCCGGGGAGAGGAACTGTCCCGAGACCACCCTCTCCACCCCCCACAGCCCTTCCGCCCTCACCTGCTCCTGGGACAGCCAGCTCCCAGCGCCCGGCCCTCCCGGTCCCCGCCCCGCCGCCACGTGGCTGCCCCGGCTCGGCTGCGCGGGTCCCAGCTGTCCCGTCCCGGCGGGAGCACCCCTGCCACGCCAGCACCGGGAGTCTCGGGCCCAGGTGGAGAGGAGGCGCTGCAGAGGCTTTCCCTCCGCAAGGGCCGGGCCTTCGCGCCTACCTGGACAAGAACATTCACCTGGGTAGGGGGAAGGGCTGGGGGAAAACAGGGAGTAGGAGCCGCAAGCCCACAGGCTCGACGTGACCAGCCACTGCCTCTCCCCCCTCGACAGTGCCACCAGCGGAGATGCCCAGCCCCGGGACCAGGGGACTAGGGACAGGAGCCTACCCTGTGCGGCTCTGAGGAGTGGCTGTGAGCACTGCACGCAGGACTGAGAAAGCCCGGGATGAGCCCGGAGTGCAGGGAAACCCACAGCCCCCTGGGCAGATGTGGAGAAGCATCTGGACAAGCTGACCGAGACCCCGGTACCGGGGGTCTCCGTGTGTGCCTGGCTGCGTGATCAGGTGACCCCAGACTCTGAAGGCGTGGAACTGCTTTTGCCAGGAAAGCGCTCTGGGCATGCTGTGTAGGGGTGAATTACCCTTACCCCCTTCACCAAGACCCAGAACTGCCTTTCCTAGGGGTGAAGTAAGGTTTCCAGGGCCTCATGTTGCAGAAAAAAAGAACCCTAAATTAACATACAGAGAGATTAAATTATCTCCATTCCCAATCTGGCATATTTCCTAAACCTTAAATAACTTGAGAGGCTTCCATGTGGGCTTCTGAGAAACAGGAGGGCAGCTGGGAGAACTTCCCACGCCCACAAGCCTTTGTGTGAAAATCCCTAAAAATAGAGGTTGTTCTTTTAAAAACAAAAGGGAAGGCTAAGCCATGGGAACACTGACAGAACCTAACCTCTCGCTTCTGCTCCAGCAAAGACGTGTGTGAAGATATAGAACATCATATTTGCCATTTTTACCATTTTAAGTGTACAGTTCAGTGGTATTAATCACACACAATATTGTCCAACCATCATCGCTATTTCCAAAACTTTCATCGTCCCCAGTAGACACTCTGTAGCCACTAAGTACTAACTCCCCGTTTCGTCTACCCTCAGAGGTAACTCCCCTCATCTACTTCCCCTCTCTATGGATTTACCTATTTTGTGTATTTCATGTAAGTAGAATAATACAATACTTGTCCTTTTGTGTCTGGCTTACTTCACTCAGCATAATGTCCTCAAGGTTCATCCATGTTGTAGCATGTGTCAGAATTTCATTCCCAGCAAAGAAATTTTTAATAACCCATCTCTGCCAGAAAAAAAGACCCCCCAAAAGTTACAGATTAACCATCTGTGAACAAAGGATGAATGGGTGGACAGGCTGACACAGTCACGTTACTGGAATCCATTATGCAGTCACCGCTTGGCATCTGCAGGAGATTAGTTCCAGGCTCCCTGACCAATACCAAAATGTGTAGATGCTTAAGTCCCTGATATAAAGTGATGTAGTATTTGCATTTAACCTACACACATCCTCCCACATACTTTAAGTCATCTCCAGATTACGTATAATACCTAATTCAAGGCCAGGCACAGTAGCTCACACCTGTAATTCCAGCACTTTGGAATTACAAAAATTCCAAATCTCCAGGCCAAGGTGAGAGGATCACGTGAGCCCAGGAATTCAAGACCAGCTTGGGCAACATGGTGAGAGCCTATTCTTTTCCCCACAAAAGAAATTTTAAAAATTAGCTGGGCATGGTGGTGCATGCCTGTAGTCCCACCTACTTGGGAGGCTGAGGTGGGAGGATTGCCTGAGCCCAGGAGGTTGAGGCTCTAGTGAGCCATGATCATACCACTACATTAAAGCCTGAGTGACAGAGTGAGATCCTGTCTTAAAAAAAAACAAACAATCAAACAAAAAAAAAACTATGTAAATTGTTGTTATACTGTATTGTTTAGGGAATAATGACAAGAAGAAAACTTTGTACATGCTCAGTACAAAAAAGCTGCAACCATGCTTTTTTTTTTAACCAAATATTTTTGACCTGCCTTGGTCAAATCCACAGATATGAAGGGCTGACTGTATTTCCACAGATTCATCAGAATGATCAGCAGAGTCATTTTTCTTATTCACTTTTGGTGGGTCATACATGACACTGCTCTCTTTTTTTTTTTTTTGCCTCAAGCTGGTTTCCTGTTTGCTGTCACCTTCCGATGAGTCTCCCTCTAAGTGTCAACATGAATTTTGAAGAATCTGCATTCAATTCCATATCAGCCTGAGTTAAAAACTTTAGAATGGGGAATCCACCTCTCGCTTTATAACCACCTACTTCCTGTCACTCGTCATTTTCTAAATAAATGAGAAGTTCCCTTCAAAGCTTATAAGCATCTTCTAAACCCAGAAACAAATATAGTTGTTTATTTTCTTCATGTTAAGGCTACAGAAACCTGCCCTTTGCAAAGAAAAAAATATATATATCCTGCTTAATGTAGATTTTTCTTATAACAATAACACCTTAAAAAAACAAAAAAACAAAAACAAAAAAAAAAACCTCATGTTGAAAAATAGTATCCTGGCTGGGCGAGGTGGCTTGCACCTGTAATCCCAGAATTTTGGGAGGCTGAGGCAGGTGGATCATCTGAGGTCAGGAGTTCGAGACCAGCCTGGCCAACATGGTGAAAAACTGTCTCTACTAAAAATACCAAATTTAGCCAGGTGTGATGGTAGGCACCTGTGATTCGGGAGGCTGAAACAGGAGAATTGCTTGAACCTGGGAGGTAGAGGTTGCAGTGAGCTGAGATCATGCCACTGCACTCCAGCCTGGGCGACAGAGTAAGACTCTGTCAAAAAAAAAAGAGAGAGAGAGAGAGAGAGAGATAGTATCCTGCATATCCTTTAAACATTGCCATTTTTAAGATACTGCCCTACATGAACTAGGAAAAGCATGTTTGTTGCATCATTACTTTGTAATACTTTAAACAATGAGAACAACCTAAATGTCCATCAACAGAAGACTGCTTAGATAAACGGTACAGCCATACTATGACAGCTGGCATTAGAAATAATTAGGTGTTTCTGGGCTGGGTGCAGTGGCTCACGCCTATAATCCTAGCACTTTGAGAGGCTGAGGCCGGTAGATCACCTGAGGTCAGGAGTTTGAGACCAGCCTGGCTAACATTTGTTTTTTTTTTTTTTTTTTTTTGAGACAGAGCCTCACCCTGTCGCTCTGGATGGAGTGCAATGGCATGATCTCGGCTCACTGCAACCTCTGCCTCCTGGGTTCCAACGATTCTCCTGCTTCAGCCTCCTGAATAGCTGGGATTACAGGCGCCTGCCACCATGTCCAGCTAATTTTTGTATTTTTAGTAGAGACGGGGTTTCACCATGTTGGCCAGGCTGGTCTCGAACTCCTGACTTCGTGATCCGCCCCCTCAACCTCCCAAAGTGCTGGGATTACAGGCATGAGCCACTGTGCCCAGCTGCCTGGCCAACATTTCTCATAAAAATACAAAAAATAAAAACCCCATTTCCTATTTTTTTTTTTTTTGAGACGGAATCTCACTCTGTTGCCAGGCTGGAGTACAGTGGCATGATCTTGGCTCACCACAACCTCTGCCTGCCAGGTTCAAGTGATTCTCCTGCCTCAGCCTCCCGAGTAGCTGGGATTACAAGCGCCAGCCACCACACCTGGCTAATTTTTGTATTTTTAGTAGAGTCAGGGTTTCATCGTGTTGGCCAGGCTCGTCTCAAACTCCTGACTTCAGGTGATCCACCCGCCTCGTTCTAAAAACCTCATTTCTAATAAAAATACAAAACAAATTAGCTAGGTATCATGGCGCGTGCCTGTAACCCCAGCTACTTGGGAGGCTGAGGCACAAGAATTGCTTGAACCTGGGAGGCGGAAGTTGCAGTGGGCTGAGATGGTGCCACTGCACTCCAGCCTGGGTGGCAGAGCGAGACTCCATCTCAAAAAAAAAAAAGAAGCAAAGAATTAAATGTTTCTATACATGCTAACATGGAACTCTGTTCATCACATAATAATGAACAAACACAGCAAGTCGAAGAATAATGTATAGTGTTGTTTTTTTAAAAAGCAGTGTACACACACACACACACACACACACATATATATGTGGTTTGTATAGAAAAATATGGCCGGGCGCGGTGGCTCATGTCTGTAATCCCAGCACTTTGGGAGGCTGAGGCGGTTGGATTACCTGAGGTCGGGAGTTCAAGACCAGCCTGACCAACATGGAAAAACTCCGTCTTTACTAAAAATACAAAAACACTAGCCGGGCATGGTGGCACATGCCTGTAATTCCAGCTACTCTGGAGGCTGAGGCAGGAGAATCGTTTGAACCAGGGAGGCGGAGGTTGCGGTGAGCCGAGATTGCGCCATTGCACTCCAGCCTGGGCAACAAGAACAAAACTCCATCTCAAAAAACAAAAAAAGAAAGAAAGAAAGAAAAGAAAAAAAAAACACATCAATCTGTTAATAGTGGTTATCTCCAGGGAGAGATTGAGATAGTGAGTATAGACTTTCGTGTATAAATTCTGAATTTTTGTTGTTGTTGTTCTGGTAGAGACAGGGTCTCTGTTGCCCAGGCTGGTCTCAGGCAATTCTCCTGCCTCAGCCCCCCAAAGTGCTGGGATTATAGGCATGAGCCACCAAACCAGTCAATTCTGGATTTTTATTTATTTATTTTTTCTTGCAATGAGCATACGTTACTTTGGAATCTGGAGGGGGTGGGGTGGGAGGTGAATAAGAAAATTAAAAAACAAACAATGTGGGGTAGATTGTATTTCCCATATGCTCTTCCTACAATATGATGTTGGGATTCCTTCAAAAGGAGTTAGGGTCTATGTTACCTCCCACTGAGCCTGAGTGGACCTTTTTAAGTGCCCCAGCCAACAGGAGAAATGGCAGAAATGACACTACATGACTTTGTGGGCTAGGTCCTAAAGGCAATACGGAGCCTGGCTTCCTCACTGTCAGTGCACTTACCCTTGGGATTCAGCCACCATGTCGTGAGGAAGCCACATGGAGAGGCCACATGTTGGTGTTCCAGCCAATAGCCAGTGTCAACCACTGGACATGTGAGTGAAACAAGCCTGCAGATGATTCCAGCCGCCCGCGGAGGCTCCAGGCATTGTAGAGCAAAGACAAGCTGTGCTTGCTGGGCTCTGTCTGAATTCCTGACTCACAGAACCCAGAAGAGAAAATAAATCATTGTTGTTGTTGTAAGCCACTAAGGTTTGGGGTAATCTGTTACGCAGTGATAGTGAATACCTAGAGCATCCAACCAAGGTTAAAAAAAAAAAAAACACTTTATTTCCCTTCAAAGTATTTCTATTTATTTCATTGTTTGAATTCACTGTTTTTGAAGCCCGGTTATATATATATAAATAATAATATTGCTATTAAAACTCACTTTTTTTTTTTGAGACGGAGTTTCGCTTTTGTTGCCCAGGCTGGAGTGCAATGGCACAATCTTGGCTCATGGCAACCTCCACCTCCTGGGTTCAAGTGATTCCCCTGCCTCAGCCTCCCGAGTAGCTGGAATTACAGGCATGCACCACCATGCCCAGGTAATCTTGTATTTTTAGTAAAGATGGGGTTTCACCATGTTGGCCAGGCTGGTCTTGAACTCCCAAGCTCAGGTGATCCACCTGCCTGAGCTGGGTGAGACACACAAAGCAATAGGCTCACTACTGTGTGCTTCACCTTGACCTTGAGTTGTTACTGAATAGAAGAAAAGGTGAATTTAAGGCCGGGTGTGGTGGCTTAGGCCTGTAATCCCAGCACTTCGAGAGGCCAGATGCTCCCTCACCTCTTTCCTTCCAGTGGCTGGCGCTGAGAAATGCCATCTGTGTGAAGGCTGGCAACAAAATCATAACCTGAAAGATAGCGTCATTTGTCAGAAAGTCTGAACCCTGGAGGGAGATCAGGGCTCCGAAAAGGTCAACCAGAATAGGAATGGGAAAGCGGGTTGAAAACGTTAAGTCATGATGTGAATAGGTATGTACACAAAAACATATCTATCTCACAGCCTAGGCCCTGGAACCACAGTCAAAAGTGCCTCGAGAGGTGGCTCACCTAGTGTGGTGCACATTTTACAATCACCTAGGGGTGGTTTCAGAAAATACCAATACCTGGGGGATCCACCTCCAGATATTCTGACTTAATTACTTAATTGGTCTGGGGTGGGGCCTAGAAATCAGCATTTTCTTTAAACTTCTCAGATGATTCTAATGCTCAGCCAAGGTTTGAAAATCATGAGATTTCTAGCCCGATAGTATTTTTTCCCCTCTTCAAAACACCTGAGAGATGGAATACATCTTGTTGGCAGTGGTGTCTTATTGTAGTTACAATTTTCAATGACAGGGAGAAGGTGGATATATCACTAAGGCAGCACAAGTAATTTACTATTTAAAGAGAGTAATTATATAAACTGCATATATATGTTTTAGTTGGTCATTGTGATGCACCTCCCTAGGGCAAGCCTGCGTATTTAAAAAAATCACAGGAATTCTGCACACACTCACAAGGGTTTGCCGGCTCTGAGGGTGGAGCCGAGATTGGAACATAGGTCTCATTCCAATGCCAGGCTCTCTCCTCTGCACAATGCAACCTCTTTAATCCAGGTGAAGAGATAAAACAGAAAAAAGTTTTCCTTCTTCACGGACTTTGAAATGCAATTCCAAGAGCCCCAGGTCCAAGAGGGTGTCCTGCCAGAGGGCCACCCAGCATTCCGGGGAGCTGGGAGGGGGTGACTCGGGAGATGCAGGCCGGAACAAAGCACAAGCCCTCACACAGGCTGAGAGAGCCTGGCTCCCAGGGAAGTTGGGGCAGGCCAGTCTCCTCCTCTGGCTTCCCTGGTAAGACTGAGTGGAGAGGGAGGGGCCGCAGCTTTCCTGGTGTCGGGTGTTCAGCTCCTGTTGGACAGGTCTCTCCTCCAGGATCTAGGCTATTTGTTGATTCTGGGGGTTTGCCCTGACAAGAGAAAGTCATTCTGCCTCTATCAGCCACCTGGCATCTGTCATGGGCTGGGACCTGGTGGGAGCACAAAACAAAATGTAGATGCAGAAAAGAGCCAGAGAAACAGGGTCCAGATTATTTTATGATGACAGTGGCAGCCTCACTAGACTGTGACAACAAAGTGATTAGCATTAGCTTTTCCTCAAATACCATCTACGGCAGACCCAGTGACAGGCTGTCTAGAGTGTAGATGAGAGAAGTCAGGTCTGGATCTGAGACCTGATTCTCCCTCTTCACTCTATGACCTTGCCCACGGTCTCCAATGTGTCTAAGCTTCCATTTTCTTACTTGTAGCATGGAGTTAATGATTAAGACCTGCCGAGCCTACCTGGCAGAGTGGTTATGAACATTCTAGAATTTTACTGGGGACTGAAATCCAGATCAGCTATCTCGTTTTCACAATCCACTATTTTCCCTCCCATTTTGAAAATCACATGTCCAGTTTTCTGGTCTTATGGCAGTTATCCAGAGCCTCAAACTCCCTGCGAGTGATTCTTCTGCCGGACTGGCAAGCTTCTCTTTCCATCCTTGGATATAACTCAGGGGCCTGCATCCCCTCCTTCAACCACATTCACCAAACATCTGTTGCTCACTGACTGTGGCCAACACAGAACACAGAGTGGGAAGCAAGACCACTCCAGGCAGGCGGGCAAGACAGACATTCATCAAATGCTCACACATTACAAACAGCCATCTAGAGGCTAGAGAAACTGTACAGAGTGATGAGAGAGATTCTGAAATGGTTAATGTGACCTAATCAGGAAAATCAGGATACGCTTTTCTGGGAAAGTGATGCTAGGGCTGAAATCCAAGGGATGCATGGGGTGGGAGTAGGAGGTTTAATGGAGTGTAGAGAGAAAATAGTGCCTTTGTAGCCCAAGAGGACATGACCAAGTATCCGAAGCTGAAAGCAGTCCAGTGGTGAAAGAGGAGAGAGAATGAGAGCCTTACTGTAGGGAAGGCGGGGGCTACGGGCAGCAGATGACCTCACAGGGCCAAGGTAAGGAATGCCATGTTTCTCCAAGTAACAACTGGGAAGCTTCTGACGCATGGCTGTTATGTGGAGCAAGAACCAGAGGCCAAGAAGAGTGCATGTACAGGAACTTACAGAAACCCAGGCAAGACCTGAAGGTGGTTTGGGCTGTGGTAGTAGAAAAGGGAGGGAGGGTTCCAAAGAATTTGAGAAATATTCACAAGCCCTGCCCTCCAGGAGTGGCCTGATTGATTAGATCATAGAATACTTACTGAACCCCATCCAGCAGTGAGCATTTTCCATTACTAAGCCTCACATGTGGACATGTCTCTTTTTTGCTTCTTCTTTTCTTTGCTCCTATGCAACTGCAGCAGTGAGAAAAGGGCTGGGGCCCACCTGCTCACTGATGAGTCCTGGCCATCCTACTCCTTATTCATTCGATTCTCATATACTGAGATGCCCCGGTCAGCACCAGGTGGTAAGGTGCCAAGGGGAAGGAAGTGGCTCTAGAGGCCTTATAGTTCCAGCCACATCCTCTAGCTCATTTCTATACTAGGGTTTGGGAAATGGGCATAGCACATATTGTATTAAGAGGGTGCCTTGTTTCCCACTGGCCTTTGATTCTTGTGTGCCACTTTACGGAATTTTTTTTTGAAGGTTATGGCAAGTGCAAGTTGTAGTTGAGTGCAGAATTCTGGCATTTCCAGGCTCCTGGATGACAGCATCACCTTAATGCCACTGAATTTCCACCATACTTCTAATACCTTCAAATAGCCCTCCGAATGCCTCCTGTACCCCCTAGCATTGTTCATTCATTCACACTTGCTCATTGTGTGAGGTAGCTTTATGCTCTCTGAACTTAATGCCTTTAAGAAGCTTACAATCTAATCCAAGGGGTCTCACAATCTTCTCCTGATGATCAATTTAGTTTTGAATGTTCCTGAAATATGAATACTTAAAAAAAAAAAAAACAAATAAACCTAACCTGCATGAGAGGCAGGGCTTCAAAACTCATCACATAGCATCTGCTGGTTGTTTCTATTCAATGTATACCTGTGATTACGGTATAGACACTCAGGAGAAAGAAATAAAAATAATAGCAAAGAAGGGACAGAAATAGTGAAAGAAAAATAATGTAAGAGAAAAAAAGGAAGAGAGAAAAAAGGGGTTCCAACATCCTAACCTCATTGTCCATAATTTTGCTTTTGCCTCATGGGTCAGCCAGGTTCCCGTTCCTGACTAACCAATAGCTTAGGAGTGAGAAAGTGGGGACTTCCACCTCAGTATATTCCCTTACTTTTGTAGGATGACACTTCTGCTTATCGTTTCTCATTTGTGGCAATGTATGTCAGTGTTGTTTAGACTTCGTCCAGAATGTTCCATCCCGTTCAGTGTATGTGATAATGAAATCATACTTTTTTTGAGACAGGGTCTCACTCTGACACCCAGAGTGGAGTGCAGTGGCACAATCACGGCTCACTGCAGCCCCAACCTCCTGAGCACATGATCCTCCCATCTCGGCCTCCTGAGTTGCTGGGACTTCAGGTGTGCACCACCACACCTGGGTGTTAAAAGTTTTTTTGAGAGATGGGGGTCTCTGCTATGTTGCCCAGGCTGGAGTCATAGTTTTTTAATGAAGTTTTTTGATTATGTGTTTCTAAGGTTTAGGGCATGTGCTATAAAATAATACGCTGTACTCCATTTCCCAGTGAACACAAATTATGAGATAAGTAATCACTTATTTACAAAATTCCTATCACTTCTGCCTCACTAACTAGTTATTCCTTGTTGGTCAATTAAATCCAGACAGACTCTCATATCTTCTTCAGTCTTTTGAAAGATAATATTGTCTGCAAGTGAAAGTTATTACATGTTCTGCTTTACATGAGATGAAGCTTCCAATTGTGAGGAAGCCAGGCTCTCTATTGCCTTTAGGACCTAGCCCACAAAGTCATGTAGTGTCATTTCTACCATTTCTCCTATTGGTTGGGGCACTTAAAAAGTCCACTCAGGCTCAATGGGAGGTAACATAGACTGTCCTTTTGAAGGAATCCCAACATCATGTTGTAAGAAGAGCATATGGGAAATACAATCTACTCCACATTGTTTTTTAATTTTCTTATTCATCTCCCACCCCACCCCCTCCAGATTCCAAATACTTTGGAATCTGTATTTACTGAATACAGTAAATACAGTAAATACACTTGTCCAACTCTGCTCTATCTTGCTTTTGTGCTGCTTCAAAATCTGGATAGGCTGGGCACAGTGTAATCACACCTGTAATCCCAACACTTTGGGAGGCCAAGAAGGGAGGACTGCTTCAGTCCAGGAGTTCGAGATCAGCCTGGGTAACATAAACAAACAAACAAACAAAAAAACCCTGTCTCTATAAAAAATAAAACAAAGATTAGCTAGACGTAGTGGAGCAAGCCTGAAGCCTCAGCTATTCAGAAGGCTGAGGCAAGAGGATCTCTAGAGCCCAGGAGTTCGAGGATACAGTGAGCTATGATCATGCCACTACACTCCACCTGGGCAACAGAGCGAGACCTCCTTAAGAAAATAAATACATAAAATCTGAATAGGGTATGTATTTAGCACTTTACAGTTTACAAATTATCTCAAGTGATTTGACATTCACAGCAATTCATATAGGCATTCTTTACCCTTAATTTGCAGATGAAAAAGTTGAGGCTCAGAAAAATATGTGACTTGAACGAGGCTACACAGATAGATCAAGGCAGAACAGTGATTTAATCCTCTTAAGTCCTCTGCTTATTTCACTGCCCCTTATTTGCCCATGCAGCCTATAGAATATTATCAAACTACAGCTCTACTGTCTCACAATCATCCTCAACAAAAAACATGCATAGCTCATTTAAAGCTGTCCCATGCAGCATTGGATATGCTGCCTTGGAAGTATTTTCTTGAAGGATATTTTTAGTCCGAGGTAGGGTGATCACTTGAGACCAGGAGTTCAACAGCAAGCCTGGGAAACATACCAAGACCCTGTCTCTACACAACATAATAAACATAACGGGGCATGGTGGCACATGCCTGTAGTCCCACCTACTCAGGAGGCTGAAGCAAGAGGATCACTTGAGCCCAGGAGTACAAGGCTGCAGTGAACTATGATCATGCCATTGCATTCCAGCCTGGGCCACAGAGCAATACTCCATCCCCCTCCCCCCGAAAAAAACATAAAACAATCCACAAAAAAAGGAAACCCTATTTTTTACACACATATTACTAGACTCTGTGTATACTCTCCCCTTCCCCCCCACCCCCGACAATGCACAAAACTGCTCTCAGCCATCTTCTGTGAAGTCTCAAATTACTCTGCATGCGTTTACTCTGCTGTGTCCTCTTTCAGCCATTTCGTGATCTAGCAATCAGGCTTAACCCTCATACTGTCTTCACAAAAGTTGCGTTAGGGTGATGGTGCTGAAACTTCCATAGTTTTCCCATAGGGAAAACTACCATATCGGAAGTTTAAAAGGTAAGTTTGGCAGAGGCCAAAATACCTTGAAGGAAATGGCCAAGGAAGAGAAAGAGAATCATACAAAGGGACAGCTGGAAGTTATTTAACATGAAGTACCATAAACATAATCGTAGTCTGGGAGGATTGAACAAGTAGCATATGACTTCAAGGTGTTTAAAATATTAATACCTTTCCATGAAGACTGCTAGAATGACGAATCAGCCTTGGTTTCGTTATTTCTCCACTTCCAGGAAACCATCTCTCACCACCCATTTCCAACCCCGCAGTGGGGTACAGGTGACCCTCTAGTGTATTTTCACTCTAACGTGTGTGAACCTCAGTCCTGTGGTAGGTCAGTTCCTTCAAAACAAAGTCTGTTTCTCATTTCCACAGTCCAGGCTTGAATCCTATCCCTAACTTTGTTATTTTAGGTAGAGTATAATTTTTAACAATGTTCCCTATTTCCACTTTTTTAGTCTGTATATATTTTCTATCTTGTGAAATTTATTAAGATTATATTTTCTAATCCTATCCTAACAAAGGGAATAAATGTACTTACAAGTTTGAGGGATGAGATTACTCAGCATAGCACTCAACACATCTTAACACTCATTGTTTGCTTGAATAATCTAAAGTACAATACTGCAACCTGCAATTGATAACACTATAAATACCTTTCACATGGTCAAATAAAGATGCTAATGGCCTCAACCATCTATTATTTGCATGGAGCACAATGCCTGTTATTAAATAGATGATTGGTGCTGAATGAACGCAGGGTCAAAGAAGTCGGCCCCAGTAAGACTCAAATCAATAGAAAACACAGTTCCTACCTTGGGCAAGGCATTTCTTTGGCTCCCTTCCCCACCTTGACACAACATCTTATTTTCAGAACCTTATTAAGAATGAGAAGCTAGGGAAAATTAAGGTTACAACTTTAAAAGTTCATCTGTATTAGTAGGTAAATATGCAAATGCTCAAATGTTCTCTAACAATTCAAGTCCATTTCTAAACTTGAGTTTTCCCAGTCACTTGAAAATCACTTTGAAATGTCATTCTAATTTACAATATCACATTTCACATCCCAGCTCTTACACATATGCATATGCAGCTGTGTGAATGTCTGGGTAAAATGTTCCTTTTAATTACACTTGAAAATGACAAAAGAAAGAAAATTATGAGACCCAAATTTTAGCTTTAGTTCACTTAAAACTTTTCACCTCCATTCATTCTTTATGCATCATATGAATATAATTTATATCCTATCAGGTTCACCAGAGAAGAAATAAAACAGAACAGCCAGCATTCTGAAAAAAAAAATTTTTAAATTCAATCCAAACATATAATCAGGAAAATCTTCATAATCACTTTGTGCATGATAAATTGTCGAGTAAGACTCAATGACAACACATTAATTCAAGTGACTTCAATTTTTTATTTTTTCTTATAATCTTTAGAAGATTGGAGAAGTATCATGTAGAATATCTCCCCTCCCCTCTCCCCACCATTCCTAATCATTCAAGAAAAACTGGGATCTAGGAAATGCATTAGTAGACTATCAGTGGTATTATTATGTACAATTGGTTAAAGCACCATGCTAATAATAAGGCCAGGGTCCTAGGACTGATCATTGCGAGGGCCAATTAGTTTAAATTTGTTCCATGGACCCAGACTGCACTCCTAACCACAGACAACTTTCTTACAATGCATCCCGCTGGTCACAAGCTAGGGTACTGGCAAGGTGGTAGATGGATGAAAACAAATCTCCACTAATGAAAGAAAAAAGAAAAGAAATCCCACGTATGCTGACAGTGGGTTAACAGAGTCTTATCTGTAAAGAAAAAAACACATATTTTCTTAGCCCTATGATAAACACGTTTCAAGTCTAAAATATTCAATGACAGTAACATTTGACTCTTGCATTTTAGAATAACATTCCACATAAAGCTATAATAAAGGCCCTGATAATTGTTACCCAATTTGTGTAACTGTTAATTCCACACAGAAATTCTTTTCTCTTTACGGTTGTATCTATGCACCATGATTTTTGCATATTTACCATTCGTTATTTGGTTCAGAATATTGTGAAAAATTCAGCTCGAAAATTATCCATAAAACTGTATTCTATATTTTATTTTTCAAACAGCCAGTGTCCACATTTAAAATGCAGAATTTGCAAATATTAGTCTAATAATTCAATTTAAAGTAAAGCAAAACAACTTCCTTTAGTATCACAATACATAAAATGGTTTTATAAACTCCAAATGGCAAAGATAACTATATGACAATAGTGTTGAAAGCCGTGAAACTCATTAAACCTCTTATCAATAGGTCAGTTTAAAGAACATCTCTATGTTCCATGACTATGCATGAAACAAGCTGTCACTGTATTATAAAGGCTCAGCAATTCATTCATGGCATAATATAGGGTCAAGCAAGATTTTGTTTTTACAATGACAATTAAAACATATTTAAAGAAACAAAAAATCCTTCCAATTGTTTAAAAACAATTCTATTTGGAGAGCGAAATATTTTAAAATATATCGACTTACCAAATTTCAATTGTCAGGCTGCTGACTACTGATGTAAAAGTTTATATTTAAAAATATCACAAATCTCTTTTTATTTAACACTGAAAATTTCAATGTGATAAGTTTCATTGCAAAGCAACTGTCACCTGAGTAGATTTTAAAATTTAGTGCTCCTATTTTTTGGGGGAGAGGGGAAGGAAAGACCCATTTTGTATCTGATCCCGAGTTTGCAGTTGAGTCCTTCACAATGATTTCTTAGGGAGTTGAAGAAACAACCTGCTGCAACCTTCCCAAGACACACGATGCCCCCCTTTCCCTCGGAAATTTGCTCTAGCATTTTAGGAACTCTCAGTATTCATCAAATATTTCCATTTCACTACCCACTCAAGCATAGCAACCCAATTCATTTAGTTCTATACAACAGTGTCTATATTATGTACATATTTAATTATCAATAGGAAATAGAAAATAAAAATTTACAGTGATTGAGAAAAGGTCAGAAAATGGGATAGGAATAGTAATACTGTATAATCAGAATATCCTATTATCTTACCAGTTTTAATGACAGGGTTTTTCCTTTATTAGTTGAAATACAAAGAAGGCATAGGGGATCCCAGGAAAATAACACTATATATCAGAAAATTCAACGTGCTCCACCATCAGGATTTCCATCACACATTTAATTTCTTCTGTACAATGTTTATAAACTTGTTTTTCTTTTCAAAATCATCAGATTTTCAGATTAAATTCAGCACTACACAGTATGCCCTTGAAGTAAAATGAGGTTACCTGCTTTATTTGGATACCAAGTTCCCTTCAGACAGCATTAAAATAAAGACAAGTAAGACTACACAGATAAAATCCAGTATAATTCAAATCCAACAATGAAAAATTTCCCCCATATTGTTGCAAAATTCTTTCTACTGAAATGCTTTGCTACAATAATAAAAAGCATACATTACATATAAAAGATACCAGTGTACTAAAAAGTGACAGAAGTGGACTAGCAAATCCTTCAAAGCACATTATATAAATGACTAGCATTTAAAAACATTTTTTCCTATAAAATGTAGGTCATATACATTTATAAATTGGCGGTTTTATTTCTAAAGCAGTGATGTGTGTTCAAATAGCTGTCCTGTACAGTATAATGTCTACTCACTTGAAACTATAATAGGTTTGTCTTTCTTTGTATTGAAGTTGAATAAATTCATCTGATCAGCTGAGAAACCAAGCTTGAAAAATAAGTATCTAAAAATCAATGTAGAAAGTTTAGAATTATTGAAATGTAGTTATGAAATATGAAGAGAACTATCTATTTCACAATGGAGCTGAAGTCACCTCAAAACTTACGGGCTTGAATCTAAAACAGAAACAAATATTAAAATCCAAAGCAAATCACAAAGTTAGGTAGCAGTACAGAAGCAGGAAAAAAAACCACATCCCTTCCTTCAGTGTGATGGGCACTAAGTTTTGCGGTCTTCCTCCATCTTGCAGAAGAGTGGTAAGGCCATTCAATGCTTAGTGAAAGTGAGTACAGATGAAGTCAGATTTAGCCTGTCTCCCCTGCAACTTCAATTATGCTGTGTAAACAGTGTTACGTTCCAATAGGAGGAACAATGGAATTTGCTTATAAAAACTGATTAAAGATAATCATTATTAAATGAAATAAGGATAATTAATAACTCTGAAATGTTTTTAGAACTTTCCTGATGCTACTTGTAAAGTTAGCACTGCTATGTATTATTGCTTACATACAGTACAACATCATATGCCTTCTAACATAAAGCAGTACTGTGATTTGTTTGTACATATTTACAGATTCTTAAAAACAAGCTGTAAAAACATTACATACTTTCAGACAATACAAATTAGCACATTGGTACTCACTTCAAAACAAATGGAATGCATAACATTAATAAACATCATAAAGGAAGACTCACATAAAAGTCCTTGATTGTCAAGACACGTTTATATATAAACTCTAACTGTGCAGAATTAAAGATTCAATCATAGGTACATCCTTATTTGATGAACCATATTTACAGCATGGTATTGCATAAAAAAATAAAATAATGTTTACAGGGTTTTACTTTTTTATCCATTGGATTAAAGAAAGCAACAAACATAACAAGAAATGTTTGTCTGCTTTAGTTTGTTTCCTACCAAAGTTTAAGTGAAAAAAGGAAACACGGTTTTTATTTGCAGAATATAGCAAAACAACTGGAAAATTATTTCCCTGAAATAAAGCAATTTGAAACGGAAAATTAAATTAAATTTCAGACTCAAAATACTTCTCAATGATTATTATAGTGCTTCTTCAAGTAAATATACTGTGAAAAAAAATGAGTTCTAGTTTAAAATGTTCTAAGAAATGCAGTACTACAGTAATGCCTACTTTTAAAGTTTCCCGGCCTTTTTTTTTTTTTTTTAAACAGCCCTTTAAAAACCCAAATTAATCAAATGAAAGAAGCGGCAAAAGATCTAACCTAGCTGGCACTCTGCAAGTGTCTCTCCTCTGTGGAAACGAAATCCTGCCCTGAGCACAATTCTTGACATAACTGCCTTCTGCCTCTTGAGATAAAAATGACCTGACCGATGGCTGGCACCCTCAGCCAGAGCTAAGAAGATGGATTCCTACCTTATTAAGTACCACATTTGCATGTAGACCCAAAACGTTTAAGAGCCACTTAAATATTCAAGACAAATGAAATATGTGAGAATAAGGTTTTAAAAAACCCTTTAGAAGATGTTCAAGAGATATTACCTCGCCTAATGTGATGTTTCCAATCTTCAAACGTGAGTAGGTCCCAAGAGGAAAAGCACACCTCACTCAGATTGATCAAAAGTTTAAGGGTGTACCAGCATGTTTTTATAGAACAATGTGCTCACTTTGAGAAATGAGAAACATGAATTGCAAAAGAATATCTCATATCCTCCATGTTTCAATCTGAAGCAGCACACAAGGCTACTTATGTTCTCCATTAATGCCCAGATAGAAATTAAATAACCTTCTGAACCAAAGTGGGGAAATCCAAAACTGTTGAGATGTTTGTCATATTATGATAGAACAAGGTAACTCTGGTAGGCATTTGGAATTTCACAGTAAGAGAGTGATGACTATACGTAAATGGTAAGTCAATAAGTTATGCTGGCTGAGTATCACTTATCTAAAAAATGCTTATAACCTGGTAGAAAAGTCTGCCATTATGTAGATTTAAAGAAATGTGTTGAAAACAGGAATGCAACACCTGAAAGTCTGCTTGCATAACTACCATTTTCAAAGGCCTTCCTTCCCAAGCTCACCCTAAATGCTCAGCAAGAGTCACATTCTAAAAACTATGCTGGTGATGTTAAAACAACCGAAAAAAACCTCTCCACTGTATCAAAATTGCATCAAGTTCTCCATGAACAAAATTTTTGATCAGGCTCCAAAACAACTCAAGAAATAAATGCCTACTCTCACCAAAAGAGAAAAATACCAATGCCTATTTAGGGTGAGCACAGTTCCATTTTTAACATATCACCTGAATGAAGCCTTTTTGTAATTATGTAATGCACAACACAACACACACAATCTTAAGAGTCAATAATGGCAGAACTTAAATATTTACTTCAAAGAAGTCTTAAATTCTTGAAAACTTTGGCAGCAAAGAAAGCTGTCAAACGGGAAAACTACTATTTCAAGCAAAACTTAATAACCAAAGTATACAGGAAACCACATTAAATATAATTTATATTCCTTATCATAAAAACACCAATATATTCAAAATAAATGAAGGATGTTAAGGGTGGATAGTTATTTCTTCCCTTTCTTTATGAGAACAGTCTTCGGATAACATTAAATAAAAGAAAAAATAATTTAAATGGATAACATATTCTATATTGAAACAAAGACTGCAGAGCTATAGGGCCAGTATAAGAGTCAAAATGGAAATTAAGAATATTTTCATTTTCCAAGGGTATTAATTTTAGATTTTCACTGGTGCTATATCAGGATGTGCATTGTGACAACGATGGCAGAAATTTAAAATGTAAAAATGAAAAAGTTGTAACAAAGAGTCAATAACTAATATAACTTCCAAAAATCAAAACTGCCCAACACATAACTCAAACCATCATTCTTCAGAAAAGTGTGTGTGTGTATATATACATAAAAGCACTATTTATTGTACCATGCTGTATTATTTTAAGACAGAGTATTAAAAAAAAACATTCATGGTATAAGGATAAAGTCTGTAGTTTATTTAGATTTTGAAATGCAACAAAAATTTTCCGATCACTCATCTAGCTGAAAAAGAAATGGTAGTTACTGGAATTAGTAAACACTTTTGGTTTGTAAAGTTGTAATGAGCAGTGTTCATTAAAAAGTAACTCAAGATAAAATATGCAATTAAAATGCCCATTTCTTTAGTTTCTCTGGATACTGTTTAATTATTCAATCTATCAAGAGTCTAGAAAGAAAAAGATTAAACCAGGTTTTACAGTTCCAAAGATATCCCAATTTCCTTTTATTGCCAAAAGTTAAAATTGTCAATTATGAGATGATTATGACACAACCATATCAAACCTAAAAATCTAATTTTTTTTTTTACTTTGAGAAATCAAAAATACCAAATAGATTCTAAGTGCTCTATGTTAACTGAAGTGTATATGTAAAGTAAAATACAATTAAGCTTTAAAACGTGGAATATACATTTTGTGTAAGCATTATGTTCTTGGGAATGTAATCTACAGAATTTCTTTTACTAAAACTTCAAAACCTTGATACCTGCACATGAAAAATCATAAAAAATATCTAAGTACAACTGTACAAAGAAACTGACACCAATATGCATACTTCCATAGAGAAGTGACTGCTTCAACAGTTGTGTGTTTTGGTAAAAGTTTTGAAAGTATGCATATTTTTAAAGTAATTAGGCTTTTAAATAGTGGAGTCTTAGACTATCAGATTTTTATTACTTTTTTTCCTTCAAAAAAACACGTCAATATAATGCAAAATGAAAATCAAGGGTATATGGCATATCATTCTTTTTAAAAGGTGGTTTCTTGGTTTTTTTCCCCCTATAGGACACACTAATTTATTTAAGCCATAATCTCTTGACATTAAACTTTTAAGTTCACTCTGTCTGTAAAGTATACTCAGATTCCCTGCTGAAGTGCAATGACTATGCTGAAAAACTTAGAAACAGTATGAGTAAATTTCACACAATTACTAATCTCCTAAGAATGTACAATGTTATCAGTTAGGAAACAATTGTGCGAAAGTCTTTTTTTTTTCCTTTTTAACTTGGTGTGGGTGGAATAGCAAGTTTCTGATCTAAAACAAGTAATGCATTGCTTCTATAAAGGTGACAACATGTAAGGCAGTTCAAAGAATGCTGACTAACCAAACGAAATGCAGTTATTGGATTATCTTGCTATTCATATCAGCTTAACTTGTTATTACGCATTGCTCTTAAATCTGTACAGCACTCCATTTACACAGAGTAACCCCACTCTTGATTAATCTGTTCTAAAGTGCCAGTATTATTTACACTTTTTTTTTTTTTTTAGCCAAAAGTCTGGCCAGTTGTGGCATCAGGTGAAGATGTCATCCCAGCTCTATTATCATTTACATTCACCAAGGGAAATTCTGAAAATTCAGCACTTGTCCCTGGTCCCCGAAGGTTCACCTGTCCATTGGCAGTGCTAAATTGAGTAGCTATTCCAGCTCTTGATCCATGATAGGGAGCACGGAAGGGCTGTTCAAAGGAGCTCATTTGGTAAGCTTGGTGGACAGGCTGGGCCTCAGCTTTCTTCTGAGAAGTCACTTGATCCAGAAAGTCCTGTGTTGATGTGGCAGAAGCATGGTTTGTCTCATCACCTGAAAAGGGAAATGAGTGCTGTGAATCACCAACTATTAGTCCAAAGTGGGACTTATCTGGAGTTGTTCTTAGTGGAGAATTCATTCCTGATCGAAAGCTATTGATGGGCATGGTGGCATAGACCTGCTTGTCTATGGAAGAGAATGCTGGCTGATTTGGGAGGGTCTGGTTATCAGTCACAAAGTTAAGGCTCGGGCTATTCAAATAGGCATCATTTTGGCTAGTTCTGTCCAAAGCCTGCTGCAGAAACTTGGAGTATTCCTGCAACATGTTGGCTTTATCTGATGAGGATGCTTGGGAGCTTGATCCAACATTCTCTGACGGGGTGACCTCTGGTACTTCTGAAGAATTTATTGATATGCTAGAAGTCACTTCAGTATCTGCAACACTGAAGGATATCTCATGCTGTCCATTAGCTTTGTGGGAATAATGATCCAACAGAGTCTGCAGTACCTCATCTGGAATAACATTTTTGTCATGATTACTCTTAATCTCCACATTCAGTGCCTGTGACTCTAATATGGATGCCGTGGTACTTTCATCAATGACACTTGCCACAGCTGCTTGTGTTACAGAAGGCTGAGAAGCTATGGTACCCACATTCAGCGCATATTCCCTGCTGTTGTTACTTGCTGCTTGAAGATACCGCTTCTTCTTCAAAAACTGCATGGCATCATCATAATTAGTACTACTATGCACAGGTTTACTGGGCCCCTCCTGCAAATTATCAACCTGATCAATGTCAGCATTGCCTTCTGAGTCCAGTAAAGCCTGTTTATCCACAAGTTCAAAAGCATACTTTGAAACTTTGCTCTCTTCATATGTGGATAAAGGTGAAATTGTTTGATTTTGCTCCAGTGGCTGTTTCAGACTTCTCTTACTATTAATTTTTTTGAGAACTAACTTAGGTGGGTGTATTTCTCCTGACGCATCTTCTAAATGCGAGCCCCCAACTGAAGAATGTGGCATTTCAACAGCATATTCTGCAACCATATACTCATCTTTTACTTTAGTACTTGAAGAATAAAGAGGCAAGTAATCATTTTTGTCTTTTTTCAGGTCAGATTTGTCCAAAGCACTCTCTTTGTCCATTCCAGATGATTTTTTCTCCGTTTTCTGCCTTTTCTTTTTTGGCAGTGAGTTGTCTTTTGGTGATGTAGAAAAGCCAGAATCTTCCTCAGATGTCAGAAGGCCACCTTTGATGGCACATCTATTTAGTTTTTTGTCATGATTTTCATGGCACATACGTTTATGTTTCAATACACGATCTGTTCTGGAAAAATACTGTTGAATTCAGAGGATGGTAGTGGGTTGTGGTTTTGGTCAACCAAGAAAAGAAAAAGTGAAACAAAACAATTAATATAAAGATATATTAATGCAATAACATACATAATTCCAAACAAATTCACTGAGCCAATTTTCTATTATAAATCTAATCTGTAAGAGTTAGAAGGCCCCTCAAATAGCTCTAAGTTGTAATATTTTCTAATCTAATTTATAATTATTGTATAATTTAATTACAGTAGAAGAATTTCAAGCCATCTCTCTTACCTGTAAACAGTATTCACACTGGTAAGGTTTTTCTCCACTATGAGTTCTCTTATGCCTTTCCATATGATATTTTTGTATGAATCTCATACCACATTCATCACAGCGAAATGGTTTTTCACCTAGCACATAATATAGAAAGTTTAAAACAAAACAAATATTGTAAAATAATGAATTGCTTTGCCATAAGAATCTCTAAAATAAATGGCTTTTGAAAGTTGTAACTTCCAATTTCATTTGCCAAATATATTTTGCTTTATAAAAATGAAAAGGATTAGCATATGCTATTGGAAAGAAAAGGATGAATACAGGCACAGTCCATTTTCCTGTCTTTTTGTTATGTGCGTATGTAATACCCTCTTTCCAAGAAGAACAGCAGTGCCAGGAATTTATAGCAATATGAACAGACTAGCTGATGTTTCTAATCTTTTTTTCAATCATATAAAATATTGTATAACAGTAAAAAACAAAAAGTTACCCATGCACAATACAACACAATTCCTGGAGACAGTTTTTTAACTCAATTCCTTTTTTAAAACATTTGTGGTTAAATAAAATCTGAATCCTGAAAATATCCTTAAAAATCTAATTTAATAAAATACAAAAAGAACTTAAAGAGTCTTAAGTTTGTTTATATTTATTCTTTTCCTCAACTCAAGCCAGCACTTCCCATATCATTTAGGGAATGAATTAAACTGAGTATTGTTAATTGGACACATAACACATAACCCCCATTTTTGAAAATCCCCTAATGACTCCTAGAATCTTCTGATTCATAGTCAGGTGTGTTATCCATTGTGCCACTGGCCCCCGCAATGATTTCTAAGCTGTAAAGAACCACTACTATGAAGCTCTAAAATAGTTTTTACTGATAAAACCACAGTCTAAGTAAACAGAAGGGTATGACAAGAAGTTACCTTGAATAATGCTTGTTGGGGAAACTACTGTTTCTCCCTTTCATACATTTAACAAAATTTTTACCAAATACTACTACTATATCCAAACCCCTTGTTGTAGGAGGTTAAAAGTATAAGACATACTACTTGTCTTCAAAGTTTATAACATAATTGGGAAAACAAGATACACACATTTTAAAAAGACAACTAACAACACTATGTCTATTCTGATTTACTTTTACATCTTTATATTTCACTCTTTCTCTTGGTAACCCTTTCAGACAAACCAAAATACCTACCATCTCATGCTTTCCTACTTTTGCCCTGATTCACGCTGCTCCTTCGATTGGGAATGTCCACCTTTGGGTGTTCAAATACTATATTCCCTTTGAGACCCAACCCATCTCCTTTGGGATACTCTGTCCTTTTCTCCAAGGTGAAAGGTATCTTTAAGTTTCCACAGAATTCTATCTGTACCTCTTCTATGGCACTCATTACTTTCAACTCAATAATCATTGAGTTAAACTTTTTTTAAATTTCAAATTACTGAGTTGTTTACTGCTGCACTATTCACAATAGCAAAGACTTGGAACCAACCCAAATGTCCAACAACGATAGACTGGATTAAGAAAATGTGGCACATATACACCATGGAATACTATGCAGCCATAAAAAGGATGAGTTCATGTCCTTTGTAGGGACATGGATGAAGCTGGAAACCATCATTCTCAGCAAACTATCACAAGGACAAAAAACCAAACACTGCATGTTCTCACTCATAGGTGGGAATTGAACAACGAAAACACCTGGACAAAGGAAGAGGAACATCATAAACCAGGGACTGTTGTGGGGTGGGGGGAGGGGGGAGGGATAGCATTAGGAGATATACCTAATGTAAACGACGAGTTAATGGGTGCAGCGCACCAACATGGCACATGTATACATATGTAACAAACCTGCACATTGTGCACATGTATCCTAAAACTTAAAGTATTAAAAAAAAAAGAAATAATTATATTTAATTATTTTGCATATCTCTATTCTTCTACTAGATTATATTTCTTTAGGTCAGAATCCAGGCCTAAATTATACTGATGTAGTTCAAAGTACCTTACACAATTAAAAAAATTTTTTTTTCTTGTACAGATGGGATCTCACTATGTTGCCCAAGGCCTGTCTCGAACTCCAGGCTCAAGCAATCCTCCTCCTGCCTTGCCCTCACAGAGTGTTGGGGTTACAGGCATGAGCCACTGCGCCTTGCCCCTTGTGATAATTTTAAGTGCCAAATGAAAGGCATAAATAGTGACCATTACAGTGGATTATTAAGGGGAAAATGTTACTATGAGCTAGTATAATTTGGAATGGTTTCTTAGAAGTGTTGAAATTTAAGCTCAGTAGCAGAGAGATTAAAGCCAAGGGGAAAAAAATGTTGGGGGTGGGGAGGGAAATAACAGTACTCTAAGTGTTTAGATACTATAAAATGTGCAGGAGAAATGGTGTCTAAGAAGAGAATTTAATTTGGCCACAAGTAAATTGTTTAAAACTTTCAGGAATGTAACTTCAGTAATTACTGCAGAGCTACCAAATTTTAGAGCTGAAGGGTTTCCAGTGGCTTTTGAGCTGTGCTCTTTCAAGCTCCAGAGGCCCACACGGACGGCTGCTGATGTGGCAACAGGCTCAAAGCTTACCACTCAAAATTAGTACAGAATAGCTCACTTGTATACAATGGGGCTCCAAGTAAGGGTTCCAAAGATTCAGAGACTAGAAAGACGGCTTACTACAATGAATCCAGACCAATTCACTCATTTTACAGAAAGGAAATATTGAAGGCCGAAAAGTTAAGGCACTTGGTCAAGGGGTAATGAATGCATTAACTAATGAAGCAATGGAAGCTGGGAGAGAAAGTCACTTATAAAGGAAGTTTGGAAGTGAAAGAAATGAGAAGATGGAGATGGGAAATAATAGTTAAGAGGCAATCCATTCCAGAATAAGCACTGTTTAGGACAGGGAGACTGAATTGACTGAAGGCAGAGGAGCCAGTGAAGAGAAACTGATTATCAATACTGAATACCGCTGAAATGGTGCACAATCAGAAGAACAAAATCCAGAGGAACCAAGATGGGAAGGGAAGGAGATTACAGGTAATGTTGTTGGACAGGGGAAGAAAGAATACGTGCAAATTTTGAAATAGAACTGGTAAAGCTGGGTGCAGTGGCTCATGCCTGTAATCCCAGCACTTTGGGAGGCTGTGGTGGGTGAACTGCTTGAGCTCAGGAGTTCAAGACCAGCTTGGGCAACATGGGGAAACCTGTTTCTACTAAAAATACAAAAATTTAGCCATGTGTGATGGTGTGCGTTTATGGTTCCAGCTACTCGGGAGGCTGAGGTGGAAGGATCGTTTAAGCCTGGGAGGTGAAGGTTGTAGAGAGCCAAGATCCAGCCACTGTTCTCCAACCTGGGTGACAGAGTGAGACCCCATCTCAAAAAAAAT
Organism: Pan paniscus; assembly: GCF_029289425.2. NCBI lineage: Eukaryota > Metazoa > Chordata > Mammalia > Primates > Hominidae > Pan > Pan paniscus. The sequence continues at coordinate 123,234,080 of NC_085926.1, forward strand.
TAAACTAAATTTAAAAAAGAATGTAGATGATAGAGCTCATTAACGTCAGAAGTTAGTTATTTATCAAAAGTGATAATGAAAGAGAAAAATCAGTAAGTTGATTACAATTCAATTCATTCTATATATTTGTGGATTGGAAGACTTAACATTAAGATGGCAAAACTCCTCAAACTGATCTACAGATTTAAAACAGAAATTGACGAACTAATCTTAAAATTCGCATCTAAAAGAGCCAAAACTATCTTGAAAAAGAAGAATGAAGCAGGAGGACTTATACTTCCAGATTTCAAAATTTACTACAAAACCACAATAACCAAGATATCGTGATAATAGCTTAGGGACAAGACATACATATCAAGGAATAAAATTCAGAGTCCAAAAGTAAATCCTTACATTTATGGTCAACTGATTTTCTAAAAAGTTGCCAAGGTAATGGGGAAAGAATAGTCTTTTCAACAAATTTGATACCCACATACAAAAGAATGAAGTTAGACCCCCCAACCAACTCCCACACCTCTCACACCATAAACAAAAGTTAACTGAAAATGGATTAGAGGCCTGAATGTGAGACCTAAAACTATAAAAATGTTAGAATATAATATAGGAATAAATCCTTATGACCTTAGTTAGGCAATGGTTTCCTATACAAAATCAAAAGCAGCACAAGCAAACAAAAAATAAATAAATTGGACTTAATCAAAATTTAAAACTTTCATGCTTCAAAGGACACTATCAAAAAAATGAAAAGATAGGCCAGGCACTGTGGCTCACACCTGTAATCTCAACACTTTGGGAGGCAGAGGCAGGTGGATCACTTGAGGTCAGGAGTTCAAGACCGGTCTGGCCAACATGGTGAAACCCTGTCTCTACTAAAAATACAAAAATTAGCCAGGCATGGTGGCACACTCCTGTAATCCCAGCTACTCAGGAGGCTGAGGCAGGAGAATCACCTGAACCTGGGAAGCAGTGGTTGCAGTGAGCCGAGATCACACCACTGTACTCTAGTCTGGGCGACAGAAAAAGACTCTGTCTAAAGGAAAAAAAACGCACACACAAATGAAATGACATTTAGGAAATATGTCTGCTGTTGGGACTGAGGAAGAGTTTGGCACTTCCTCGAAAAGTTTAACAGAATTATCACATGACCCAGCAATTCCATTCCTAGGTACATATCTAAAAGAATTGAAAACATGGATTCAAACAGATGCTTGTATGCCAACACTGATCACAGAATTATTCAAAATAGACAAAAGGCAGAAGTAACCCAAGTGTCCATCAACAGATGAATGGATAGAAATATGTGACACATACAAAGAATGAAGTATTATTCACCTAGAAAAATGAAATTATGATACATACTACAACATGAGTGAATCTTGAAGACATTACGCTAAATGTAGAAGCCAGATACAAAAGGGCAAATGTGGAATGATTCTGCTTGTATGCGGTATCTAGAACAGGAAAATTCAGAGTGATAGAAAGTAGAACAGTGGTTATCAGGACTGAAGAAGAGGGGAAAAGAGAGTTATTGCTTAATGGGTACAGAGTTTCTATTCGGTTACACAACATTATATATGTACTTCATGTCACTGAATTGTACACTTATGATAAACTTCATGGTATGGTTGTAAAAAAGTGAAGACATAACTCCAGAATGGAATAAAAAATATTTACAAATCATGTATCAGATAAGGAACGTGTATCCAGAATATAAAGAGAACTCTTACAACTCAATGGGAAACACACAACTAATTTAAAAATAGGCAATGGATCTGAATGGGCATTTCTCCAAAGAAGATATACAAATGACCAATCAGCACATGAAAAGATGCTCACCATCATGATCATCAGGGAAATATAAATCAAAACCACAAGATTTCACTTGATTTCACCACTTCACACCCACGAGGATGGCTAAAATAATAATAACAAAAGCATGGATGTAGAGAATTGAAACCCTCATACATGGCTGGTAGAACTGTAAAATGGTATTAAGTGCTTTGGAAAACAGTTTTGCAGACCATGAAAATGTTAAATATGACCCAGCAATTTCACCCCTAAGCACATACCCAAGACAACTAAAAATGTTAAGTTCACACAAAAACTCATGCACAAGTATTCATAGCGGCATTATTCACAATGGCCAAAAGAGGAAACGGCCCAAATGTCCCTCAACCAATAAATGAATGAAAATGTGACATATCCAACTATAAAAATGGAATGGAATATTACTCAACTATAAAAAGAAAGAAAGTGCAGGCTACACACATGCCCCAAATAGGCAAATCCACAGTGACAGAAAGTGATTAATGGTGACCCAGGGCTGGAAGGGAGTGGAGAATGGGGAGTGACTACTAACAGGTATGGGTTTTCTTCTGTGGGGTGACAAAAATATTCTAAACACCAGATAGTGGTGATAGTTGTACAACTCTGTGAACATACTAAAAACTAATGAATTATACATTTTAAATGGGTGGGTTTTCTGAAATTGTGAATTATATTTCAGTAACGTTATTTTTAAATATGCATGGTAATACAATTGATACTATGCAAAGTGAGAAGTTATTTTTTTCCCTCAAGGAGCTCAAGATTAATTAAAAAGAAATTAACTGGAGAAAGCCGAGTGCAGTGCCTCACGTCTGTCATCTCAGCACTTTGGGAGGATGAGGCAGGCGGATCACTTAAAGCCAGGAGTTCAAGACCAGCCTGGCTAACATGGCGAAACACCCCCAACCCACCGTCTCTGAATGAATAAATACACACATACATACATAAACTGGAGAAAACCCATGTTTAAATTACTTGCTACATTCTAATAGATGAACCAATAATTAACAGTTTATTTAACTAAAAGCAACACTACGGCATTTCCTTTAACAAAAAAGTCAACCAGGTGTGGTGCCTCAAGCCACTGATCCCAGCACTTTGAGAGGTTCAGGCGGGAGGATCACTTGAGTCTAGAAGTTCAGGACCAGTCTGGGTGACACAGTGGACCCTGTATCTACAAAAAATTTTTTTAAATTAGCAGGGTGTGGTGGCACGCGTCTGTGGTCCCAGCTACTCAGAGGTGCAGGCAGCAGGATTACTTGAGCCTGGGAGGTTGAGGCTGCAGTGAGCTGTGATTGCGCCACTGCATTCCAGCCTGGGTGACAAGTGCAAGATCCTGTCTGCAAAAAAAAAAAAAAAACCAAAAACCAAAAACCAAAACAAAACCAGAAACATTAACGCCTTAAAAGTAATTTGTACAAATGTTCTTTTGTTGCTAAAAACAATCCTCCTCCCAACTAAATAGAGCAATTATGATGGCTAACTCAGTCAAAAATGAATGCAAACATAAATTCACCTTCCATGGTCATTTATTATTTTTTGATTGGTTCTCATTTTTTATTCCTGTCTTTTGTTCTCCTTTAGTACATATTTCCTTCCTTTTTTACTGTACCATCTTTTTTCATATCCCTTTTCCTCCCTCCCATTCTTATACTCATCTCCATTCCTTTCTTTTAAAACTAGCCATTCTAGATATTTTTAAAATTTAAGTTTTGCCACTTAAGGATCCCTATTTATGGATTAGGGAATGTATTTACAGAGTTAAAAAAAATCAAAACACTTAAAAAGAGTATACAGGAAAATGTCTTCCTCCTATCTTTGGCCCCGACAAAGGTAACTACATTTATTTGTTTGTGCGAGTTTCTTTACAGAGTTTCTTTCTTTTTTTTTTTTTTTTTAAAAAGACAGGGTCTCGCTATATTGCCTAGGCTGGTCTCGAATTCAGGGGCTCAAGTGATATTCCCACCTTCTAAGTAGCTGGGATTACAGGCATGCACCTGGCCAGGTTTCTTGACACAACATAAGTAAAAATGAATACATAATCTTTTCTACTTTTCCCTCATTCTTTTACAAAGATAGCATATTTAATTCACTGTTCTTATCTTTTCTTTTTCCTTCAGTCAACAACGTATTTTGGAGATCTTAGCAGCAGAAAGAGAATTAGCTCATTCTTTCTGACAGCGGATGTTATTTAATTTTCACTGATGGAAAGACATACTACAATTTATTTAATCAATCCTCTATTATTTCCCAACATTTGCTATTATGATTTTGTATTGGATAACTTGTAAATGTATTAATTCACATATATGCAGGTATATTTGTGGAATAAACACCCATAAAAAGAATTTCTGGACAAATAAAATATATGTTCATGATTTTGAAATGTATTACTAAACTGATCTCCACAGGAGATGCTATGAATCTGTACTCCCACACCAGCCATGGATGTGTTACAATTTCCCTATAACTCACTATGTTGTCAAACTTTCTGATGACTACATATCTAATAGGTGAAAAAACATTATCTCAGCAGGAGGTGGATGGAGCCATCTTATATTTCATTTTCTGCGAACTGTCTGCTCATATCTTCCACCTACTTTTTTGTAGTTCCAGGTTTTTTGCTTGATGACTTAAAATAGCTTTATTAAGAAGGTTGGTCTTTTGTCTATAATGAGTTTCAGGATTTTTTCCTGGCCTTTCCCCTGCCCTTGAATGGTAGGGGTAGAGTTGTTTGCTAGTAGAGATTTTCATTTTTATGTAGTTGAATGTATCAATCTTTTCTTTTATGGATACTGGATTTTGAGTGTTATTTAGAAAAGACTTCTCCACTCCGATCTGCTCATATTTTCAGACACATAAGTTTAAACTGTTAAGTTTCATTTTTTACATTAAATCTCTCATATGGCCGGGTGCAGTGGCTCATGCCTATAATCCCAGCACTTTGGGAGGCCGAGGCAGGTGGATCACCTGAGGTCAGGAGTTTGAGACCAGCTTGGCCAACATGACAAAATTTCCCGTCTCTACTAAAAATACAAAACTTAGCCAAGCGTGGTGGCACACACCTAATCCCAGCTACTTGGGAGGCTGAAGCAGGAGAATTGCTTGAATCTGGTGTCGGGGAGCAGGCAGAGGTTACAGTGAGCTGAGACTGCGCCACTGCACTCCAGCCTGGCAAAGGGGTGAGACTCTGTCTCAAAAACAAAAACAAAAACAAAAAAAACAAAAATGAAAAACAAATCCTCATATATTTGGAGCTTATCTTGAGGCAGAATGTGAGGTATGGACAAAACTTTTGTTTTTTCAGATGGCTATCCAGTTTCCCCAACACCATTTGTTGAAAAGTTCAGCTTTTCTTGATCACACTTACCATTCCTTTATCATAATCACACACTAATTAAGTTCCATGGGTCTATCCCTAGACCTGCTCATCTGTTCCACTAGTGTGACTGTTCATAAGCCAGAACCAAAATGTTTCAATTCATAAGCCTTTATAATATCCTTTATTGTTGGTAAGGCTAATCTTCCTCATTGCTTTTTCTGCATTCTTCTCGTTTGTCCTGCTGGACCACTTTCCATATAAATTTCAGAATTAGCTCATCTAGAATTAGAGGGAGGAGAGTTCTCTGAAGTGTTTATGTTAACTTATGAACAATTTGATATTATTTACTATGTTTACTCTTTTCACCTAGGAAGAAAAAAGATACGTCTTCCCATTTCACAAACCTTTGTATCCTCCGTAGTGCTTTGAATGATTTCTTCATATGGGATTTTCTACATCTTCTTAAATTCATTCCTGGGCTTGTCTTCTCGTTGATATTGTGAAAAGAGTGTTTTCTTCTGTTATATCTTCTATTCCCTGCGTATGTGTGTGTGGCTATACAAAGGGTATGGTTTTCTGCTATTTTAATGAATTTACTTATTTGCAGTAATTTTTCAGTTGAACCTCTTGGGTTTTCCAAGTTTATAATCATATTGCTTGCAAAAAATATTTTTTAACTTATTTTTCTCATCCATTATTCTCAAACAATTAAAAAGAAGTAGTGATAATGGGCTCTACATCTTATTCCTGATGTGTGTACTTTCGTATGTTTCTGATTCTTTTTTTTTTTTCTTTTTTCGTTTTTTTTGAAGAGCAGAGTCTCACTCTGGCACCCAGGCTGGAGTGGAGTGACACAATCATAGCTCACTGCAGCCGTGAACTCCTGGGCTCAAGTGATCCTCCCCAACTTCAGCCTCCCAAGTAGCCAGGACCACAGGCATGCACCACCATGCCCAGCTAATTAAGAAAATTTTTTTTATAGAGACAGGGTCTTGTTATGGTGTCCAGACTGGTCTCGAATTCCTGGCCTCAAGTGATCCTCCCAACTCAGCCTCCCAAAGTATTGTGATTACAGACATGAACTACCACGTCTGACCTGTTTCTTGATTCTTGAAATAAGAATAAAATGACTGATATCTATTTTTCCTGAGAAAAATAAAAACACTTAAATGAAAAATTCCCTTATTGAGAAAATCCCTTTATCATTTTTCCCCTTGAAGGCTAAAGCCTCTCTACTGGAAAAGGAAGATAAATCTATACAGCACTTGAGTGATTTCAAGAATGACACAAAAAGCTTATCTGAAAAGTATCAAGAAATTTTAAATGTTTTTTACATCCAGGAAAGCAATAACACGGTAAGGAAAAAAACAATCTCCAGGTGTCCCACAAAATGATGATTTTCCCCTACCCAAGGGCCCTAAAGTTTCTCTTCTAACAGTTATCCAGTGAGACTGTTTCCCCAATGTGATGTTTCTCCCTGGTAACTTTGACACTGCACACAATCAGCTGTTTATGGATAAAAATTTTTACTATAATATATGGGTAACTGTTAAGGTAAACTATATATGAGAGAGTTATAAAGACATAAGATTTATGTATAATCTAGCTCCCTATGGTTTGACATACTAATCTGATTTTTGGCAACTGCAAACCTTCCTTTCCCTCTTCAAACCATTCCATCCGGCTGCTGCAATGACCCACCATATCAAAATGGTTCTTGTAAATCACACTCAGGTCACCAATACAACCAAGTCTCTTCAGAAATCTTTTTTTTTTTTTTCTGAGACGGAGTTTCGCTCTTGTCCCCCAGGCTGGAGGGCAATGGTGCCATCTCGGCTCACTGCAACCTCCACCTCCCTGGTTTAAGTGATTCTCCTGCCTCAGCCTCCTGAGTAGCTGGCATTACAGGCATGCACCACCATGCCCAGCTTATTTTTGTATTACTAGTAGAGATGGGGTTTCACCATGTTGGCCAGGCTGGTCTTGAACTCCTGACCTCAAGTGATCTACCCACCTTGCCCTCCCAAAGTGCTGGGATTACAGGCATGAGCCATCGCATCTGGCCCAGAAATCTTACTAGTCCTCTCAACAGCATTCAACTCAAGTGATCCCTTTCTTTTTCCTGAAACTCACTTTTGCCTTGGCATCTATGACATCCATACTCCTTCAACCTCTCCAACTGCTCCTTCTCAGTGGTCTTTCCAGCTCACCCTCTTCCTTCCAAATGTGAAATGTTTTAGTTCTTCAAAACAAGCTTTCTGCTTATCTCATTCTATATTTTTCTCTTTGGCATGAAGGGAAGCCCATCTATCCATAGCTTTAATTACTCTCAAGACCTCCAAAACCACATATCCAAACTGCTTATATAATATATCCACTTCTGTAACACTTAAGAATCTCAAATACATCATATCCCACAATAAACTTAGGGACTGTGACATGGTTTGGCTCTGTTCCGCACCCAAATTTCATCTCAAATTGTAATCCCCATAATCCCCATGTGTCAAAGAGGGACCAGGTGAGAGGTGACTGGATCATGGGGGCATTTCCCCTCATGCCGTTCTCCTGATAGTGAGTTCTCACGAGATCTGACGGCTTTCTAAAACAATTTCCCTGCTCTTGCTCGCTTTCTCTCACCTGCCACCACGTAAGACTTGCCTCTTCCCCTTCCACCATGATTGCAAGTTTCCTGATGCCTCCCCAGCCATGTGGAACTGTGAGTCAATTAAACCTCTTTTCTTTATAAATTACCAGTCTTGGGTATGTCCTTACAGCAATGTGAGAATGGACTAATACAATCTTCAACTTACAGCTTATGCCACAAATGGCACTCCTCTCCCCTCTAAACTGCACAAACGAGAGAACTGTACAGCTTTTTTCTTTATCCTCTCTCCATATTTGGACAATTGACAGGCCCTACTGATTCAGCCTACTAAATACCTATCAAATCTGTTCACTTTTCTCCACTTTCCACTGTCATCACCCAAAGGTCAAGACACCATCATCCTGTGGTCTAGCCTATCACATAACATCCTCCTAAGGAGTAGTTTCTCTGGGATCTATTATCTTCTTCTAATTCCACATTACAGCCAGCCTCTGTTTATTTAAGTAAATCTGATCATGTTTAAAGCATACTATTGGCCTTCTGCTGTTCTAAGAATAAAAATTAAAACAGGGTCCTCTATTCATCTGGCCCCTACCTTTCTTGTGTCTGACCTGTCTTCGCAATTCCCCACTCTGCTTTCTGAGCTCTAATCAAAGTGGCTTTCTTTCTATTCCTAAACTACCATGCTTTTTTCTTACCTCCATAATCATTTTCTGCTGATTTTTTTCTACAAAATTTCCCCAAATCAATTCTTTGTTATGACAGCAAATGTAAAGCACTTAATACTCAAAAAATGGTATCCACTGTTGTATTAATCAGAATGTATGTGAAAATTATTTTAATAATAAAGGGTCTTCATAAAATCTGGGTGAAAAATAATGATGAGACTATGACAAAGTTAACATGGCATAATAAACATACTTGACAACACAAGGAAACATCCATATTTAATAAATTACAAAGGGTAGACAATAAAATTTACAAGCATCATAACTATTACACTAACCAAAAAAAGATCATGTACCATTATGTGATGCAACATAAAATAGTACTTAAGAGTACAGGTTCTACAGCCAGATGAGCTGAGTTTTAATGCTGGTCTCAGCATTTCTTACTGTGAGAAATAAGCATGTATTTAAACTTCTACGACTTTATATTCTCATCTGCAAAATGGAAATATTAATAGAATATACCTCAGAGCCAAATGTTAAATGAGATAATTAATGTGAAGTAGGAATTTAAGAAAGAAGCCTAGCACAGTAGTATAACAGCTCAAAAAAATGTTAGCTATTAAGAACAGGAATGAGGAGGTTGATAACAAATGATTACTTAGATATTGATTATACATACATATTGATTATAATTATAACCATACTTACATATTGATTATAATTATAACCCAGTGTCTGGGCTATATATCCTAAATGAAAATATCCTTAAGCTGAACAATAAACTTGAGAAAAGGTGAAACAATGACAATTACTAAAATAAATCCATGGACTAATAACTACATACCCAATAATTTTCCTTAAAACTTTAGAAAATATCAGAATATCTTTGGCATATAGTGCTTCCAGGAGGTTGGAAAGATCATTTATCAGGCTAAGTAGAACCCATATACTATGCAGGAAATTACATCCTATAGGAAATCATCTGAGACTAAATTACAACCAATGAAGTAGAATATAAAAACTGAGAAGCTGCAACACTAACACAAAGACATGTCAATGTCAGTTAAATCAAAGTGGCAAAAAACTCACAGGCATTATGGTAACTAATGAAATAATTAATTTTTCTGGGTATCAAACTTTTTAAATAACACCTTTCTAGTATAGAATGGTTTTCTTTCCCTAGAATGCAGGGCAGTGAGAAACTTCAAATTCTGCATTTCAAACTTCAGAAAGATTGGCAATGTTTGCCCATTTTGTAAAATAACAGATTGGGGTCACTAACTCCTCCCTCCCCAAAAAGAAAGTTTAAAAAATTCTTTTTTCTGGGTTTTCTTTTGCAGAGTTATGAAATTACACATTTATATACACTGTAATATTTAAAGTAGTCTATTTCTCAAGTTTCTTAGGATGAAACAGCAAATGAGAGCAGGAAAACTTTTTTTTTTTGAGACAGAGTCTCACTCTGTCAACCAGGCTAGAGTGCAGTGGCGCAACCTCAGCTCACCACAACCTCTGCCTCCTGAGGTTCAAGCGATTCTCATGCCTCAGCCTCCTGAGTAGCTGGGATTACAGGCACGTACCACCAGGCCAGGCTAATTTTTTTGTATTTTTAGTAGAGACAGGGTTTCACCATGTTGCCCAGCTGGTCTCAAACTCCTGACCTCAGGTGATCTGCCTGTCTCGCCCTCCCAAAGTGCTGGGATTACATGTGTGAGCCACCATGACTGGCTGAGGGAAACTGTTTCGTGGCTTCCATAGATTAGGTTTTAAACTTCCACTTTATGAGGGAGCCATCAATGAAAACTGATCAATTACCTCTAGTAAGAGCAACATCCTCAGGAAGCCCTATGCACAAATTAAAGATCTGAGAGTTGGTCTAGGAAGTATACATGAAAAATACAAAACAAAACAAAAAAACCATTGTCCTAATTCCAAAATAAGCTGAACACCATACATTTATGACACTTCCACATCTCACTTTTCTATCAGCCAGTTATACACTCGGTACACAACTGGTACTAGCATCTAAGCATATTAACACTAAATAATTGATGTTCCAATGATGGCACCTATGCAGTACAAGACCTAAATTAAAGCAATAGCAGTTACTGTAAACACCATCTAAATATGACGTATGTAAAATTAGTAAAATGGCTGGATATGTAGGCACCAGTGAATTCTTACCAAACACAAATGAGTTAGAATCCCAAAACGTACAACAGATTTTTAAAAACGTTTACTAAAAAGTATCCTGACTTCTAACATTTTAAATTAGTCATGTCTATTTCTGAACTTGATATAAGCCCCCCAATTTCCAGCTACCTCCTGAAAACAAGTGCCCTATAATAAGAGCTCAGCAGTGAAGGCTACATTAAGCCCATAATGGACTTACCAAATCAGATGACTCTATGTTGAGTCCCCTTAAAAGAAACCCATCATCAGCTTACTCTTCATATAAAACTGTAAAAATGCACATCGGCTTTCTTCCCTTTAAAAAAATTAACTAGGGTATAAAAGATGAAGGACCATTCTCTCAGAAAGCATACTTTTTTCATGACTAAAATCATTTTCCTAATCAGGGTCCTGTGGCTTTTTGCCCACCCATACGATGTCACTATTATTCTGCCACAATAAAATGATTTGCTTTTTTTATACTAGCTGCAACTTACACTTTAATTTCATATACACTGTATTTCAGAAACATGGTTTAGGTGCTCTAATTTGAGCACACAGCATTAACACTACTTTTATGCAAAGAAACGAGAGAATCAGACTCAGAATTAGTGACAAATTCAGCAGCTATCTCTTCTGGATTTGGCTGTCAATTAAATATCTAAAAAGAATAAACAAGCACTACAGGTTCCAGGAACACGAAGTGTTCTGCTGCAAGAGGTCTATTTCTTAAAGTATCATCTTAAAAATGCAGGTGTAATTTGCATTTCAATCTAGAATACCTGCCTTATTTCTCTCTTTAAAGCTTAAATCTCTATTCTTGTACACCATACACGAAAAAACAACTCAAAAAGGATTAAAGACTTAAACGTAAGACCTGAAACCATAAAAATCCTTGAAGAAAGCATGGGAGAAAGCTCCTTGACATGGGTCTTGGTAATGATTTCGTAGATATGACAACAAAACCATAAGCAAATAAAGCAAAAATAAATGAGTAGGACGTCAAACTGAAAAGTTTCAACACGCTCAACAAAATGAAAAGATAACCTATGGAATGGGAAAAAACATTTGCAAGCCATATATCCATCAAGAAAAGCTAATATCCAAAATGCAAAAGGAACTCATACAACTCAATAGCAAAAACCTACAAATAGCCTACTTTTAAAATGGGCAAAGGACCTGAATATACATTTTTCCAAAGAAGACCACACATTTTTCCAACAGGCATATAAAAATATACTCAACATCACAAATCATCAGGGAAATGCAAGTCAAAAGCATGAGATGTCATCTCACACCTGTTAGGATGGCTATTATCAACAAGTCAAATGATAACAAGTGTTGGTGAAGCTGTGAAGAAAAGAAACCACTGCACACTGCTGCCGAGATTGTAAACTGACAGAGCCATTATGGAAAACAGTATGGAGGTTTCTAAAAAAACAAAAAAACTAAAAATAGAACTACCATATGATCCAGTAATTTCATTTCTGGCTATATATCCAAAGGAACTGAAATCATTATCTTAAAGAGATATCTGAACATTCACTGTAGCATTATTCACAATAGCCAAGATATAGAAACAACCCAAGCATCTGTCAATGGATGAATGGATAAAGAAAATGTGGGGGGTGTGTGTGTACATAATGAAATATTATTCAGCTTAAAAAAGGAAAGCCTGTCATTTGTGACAATGTGGATGAATCTGGAGGACATTATATTAGTTGAAATAAGCCAGACACAGAGAGACAAACATGCATGATCTCATTTATAGGTGGAATCTAAAGAGGCAGAATTTAAAAAACAGAGTAGAATAATAGTCACCAGGAGCTATGGTAAGGGGGAATGGGAGGATTTTGGTCAAAGGTTACAAACTTTCAGTTGTAAGATGAGTTAGTTCTGGAGATATATAGCATGGGATCTATAGTTAATAATTTGTAAACATGGAATTGTTGAGGGTAAATCTTAAGCGTTCTCACCACACACACAAAAGATCGTTATGTGAAGTGATGGTTATGTTCATTAGTTTGACTGTGGCAATCACTTCACAATGTATACATATATCATGTTGTATACCTTAAATATATACAATTTCCATTTGTCAATTATACCTTGATGAGGCTAGGGAGAGGAATAAATTATCCTCACCAGGTGATGAAAGTTTTGCCCAGGTCATGATGCTAATAAACCAAGCCTGGGAATCAACGCTGGCTGGCTGCCTTTCATCTCCAGAAAAGCTGCTTCAGTGCCTTATTCATCTGACATAGCTTATCTCAGAGCATCCCTGAGTGTGGACCTCTGATTACATGTACATACTTCTTTCAAATAATCTGTAACTTACCTGTAAGAAACTCATGCTCAATATTTTCTATAGTTAAAAAAAAATGTAGACCAATAATATGCCAAATGGCACCCCAGTCATTAATTCATTTAGCAAGTATTAAGTTGTTACTAGTGTCTGGTCTTCTTCCAGGTAGATGACAGCAGTTGGAATAAGTTGAACCTAAGTTTTCTGGGGTTTTTTGTTTGCTTTTGTTTTTTGCATTATTTGACTATTTGGTTAGTTCTGAAAGCATCATCACAATCAAGACAATATATTTATCTTAAACCACAAAATTTCCTTTTATTCTCTATATTTCCTTTCTCCTGCTCCTCTCTGTCATCCCCCTCCAGGAACAAATTGTCTGCTTTCTATTCCTATAGTTTATCTTAATTATCATTATGGATCTTTTCAAACATACACAAAAGTAGAGAACACATAAAGATCCCTCGCTTATCACCCAGCTTCAATAATTACCAATAATCAGCAAATTTTATTTCGTCTAACCCTTCTCATTATTTCTTTCTTCGCTACTTTCTTATTTTAGGCAAACTTTTTACTAGAGTGTAACAGTCATAGAGAAAAGTAAATAAATCATAATCATAGCTCATTAAATTTCCACAAAGTCCATCAACTCACGTAACCAGCACTCATAATCAAGAAATAGAACATTATGAGCACTTCCTAAGTGCCTCTTGAAGTCTCACCTGATCAGCATGTCTAACTTCTCAAAAATAACCACTATCCAGGCTTCTAATACCACAAATTAGTTTTCTCTTTTAACTACCTTTTTATCAAGGAAAATTTAAAGCATATAGAAAGTACACAGAAGGTACCCTCACTATATTTTAAAAGTAAACATACTGAACTGTAATAGATGTACAGAAAAGTATACAAACCGTAAGTGCCGTTTGAGGAATTTTCTCAAAGTGAACACACCAGTGTAATTAGTAGCCCAATAAAGAAAGGGAACGTTAGACACTGCAGAAGCACCTCCACCCCTTTTCTCCATCAGTGATCACTATCCTAATTTCTAACACAATTAATTTTGCCTTATGAACTTCACATGAATGGAATTATATAGTATATATTCTTTTGTGTCTTTTAGTCAATGTTATGCTTGTAAGATTAACCCACAATGATGGGTCCAATATTCATTCCATTCATATACCACAATTGATTCATTGTGGTAGATTCTTGATGGAAATCTGGGTTGTTTCCTCAGTTTTTGGTGACCACTAACAAGGCTGCTTAAATGTTCTTATCCTTTGGTGAAAATATGTATGCAATTATATAAGGTATGTAGCTAGGAGTGGAAATGGCAGATCATAGGGTTTGTGTATGTTCAGTCTCCACAGATTACCGAAGTGGATGCACCAATTTACAGACTTGCCAGCAGTATGAGAGTTCCAACTGTTCCACATCCTTGTGAGTACTTTGTACCACCTGTATTTTTCATTTTGGCCATTCCAGGGTATATGCAAGTGGCCTCAGAGTACAGTTTTATGTAATTTTCCTGATGGTTAATGAAGCTGAATACCTTTTCATACATCTAACCATTTAGATATCCTTTTTGTGTTTCTGTGAAGTGTCTATTCAAGCACTCTGCCCACTTTTCTACTAGCTTGTCCTTTAACAGATTTGTAGAAATTCTGTACATATTCATCAGGCTTGGTTTTTCACCTTCTTGATGGTGTCTTTAATGAACAAAAGGTCTTAACAATAATGTGACCCAAATTACCAATTTTTCCATTATGATTAGTACTTTCTATATCCTGTTTAGGATTTTCCCCCCATTCCAAGTTATGACATTATTCTCTAAAGTTTTCTAATAGAAGTTTCATTATTTAAAAAAAAAGAAGTTTCATTATTTTACCCTCATATTTAGATCTACAATTCATCCAGAAATGGTTTTTGTATATGGTGTAAGATAAAAGTCAAGATTAATTTTTCCCCCTAGACCTAGCAACATTCATTAAAACATCATCCTGCCAGGCCTGGTGGCTCACACCTGTAATCCCTGCACGAGGCAGGTGGATCACGAGGTCAGGAGATCGAGACCCTCTTGGCCAACATGATGAAACCCCGTCTCTACTAAAAATACAAAAATTAGCTGGGGGTGGTGGCGCATGCCTGTAATCCCAGCTAATCAGGAGGCTGAGGCAGGAGAATCACTTGAACCAGGGAGTCGGAGGTTGCAGTGAGCCGAGATTGTGCCCCTGCACTCCAGCCTGGCGACAGAGCAAGACTCTGTCTCAAAAAAAAAAAAAAAAAAAACCCACAAAAAAACACATCATCCTTTCTCAGCCACACTCCAGTGTCATCTTTACTGTACATCAAGTGAATGTAATATATGTAGGTCTGTTTCTGGAGCAACTGATCTCTGTTTCTCCCTGTGCCAATTATACAATGTTTCAAATGATTATAGCTTTATAATATATCTTGATATCCAGCTTAGCTCCATGCTTTTCCATATATGTTTTAAAATCAGTTTGAAAGCTCTCCCCTCCCATTCTCTCCCCTCTCTCTCTGACACATACGCATCTGCTGGTATTTGATATTTTAACTGAAATTGCATTTAATTCATAGATCAGTTAGTAGGATAGACTAACATTAGTCTCATAATCAATGAATACATTATATCATTCCATTAAGTTTTTTCATATCTCTTTATAATGTTAATTTAGAAGTCTTGCACATCAGGTCAGATTTATTCCTGGCTATCTGATCCTTTTAAGTTATTTTAAGTGGTATCATCATAACATGTTCATGTTCTATTCATTGGTATACATAAAAACACAATTAATTTTTGAATACTGACCTTGTATACAGTGATAACTGATGAATTTACTATAAATTATCTGCAAGTTATTTTGAATTTTCTATGTATTTAAAATAATTTGTGAGTGATAGTTTCCTTTCTTTACTTTTTTTTTTGTTCTGGCCTTACTGCACTGACTAGGACCTCCAATACCATGTTGAACAGAAGTGGTGATACCGGCATCAATCTCAGGGGGAAAAATTTTAGTATTTCACCATTAAATAATTCAATAGTTGTTATAGATGTTTGCTACATAGTCAGATAAAATAAGTCCCCTATTATTCTAGTTAAGATGTTACTAATCGGAAGACGTTAAATTTCACCAAATGTTTTCTACCTACCTACTGAGATAAAATTTCCCTCCTTAATTTGTTAATTAAGGGTGAATTTGATTTGCTGATATGTGAATATTAAACCAGTTTTGATACTTGAAAAGTTGATGTTGTCATGATAAATTATATTTAAATACTGCTGGATCTGACAGTTAATACTCTACATAGAACTCTTAAACCCATGTTGATAAGACAGAAATAGGTCTGCAATTTTCTTTTCCTGTCATTTCTTTCTTGGGGTTTGGGTCAAGTTATGATGGTTTCATAAAACAAACTGAAAAGTGCTTCCTCTCTTTCTGTTTTCTGGGAGAGTAAGACTAGCATTATTTTTTCCTTAAATATCTAGAAGAATTCACCAGGGAAGCCACCTGAGCCTGGAGATATGTGAAAAAAATTTAAATTTAGATTCAATGCATTTAGTATATACAGAATTAGTCACAGAATTATTTCACTTTTGGTAAACTGTATTATTTTAGGAATGTCCATTTACCTTATTTTTCAATTTTTGAAACAAAGTTTTAATCTCTCTCCCCTTTCTTATGACTATGTAGATCTAAGTGATGTACACATTTATGTTCCTAATAATTACCATTTATATTTGATAGTGGGCTGAGGTTTGCTTTATGGCCAAATGCATGATCTCTTTTGACAAATGTACCTACCATGTACACTTGAAAATAATGTGTACTTGGTTACTGTTGGGTACATGGGCTATATATGTCACTCAGGTCATGGTTGTGTTATTCAGATCTCACAGATTATTCTATCTCACAGATACTTTGGTCTCTTGTACTATTGATTATTGATGAACACATTATCATAGGTAACCACTATGTGAATCTGTCTACTTCATTTTGTTCTGTCCATTTCTGCTTAACAGACACACGTTTAAAATTTTTTGAAAAATCTTCTGATGAAGACAACCCTTTATCATTATTAAATGTTTCCTTCATTTCTAATAATGCTTCTTGCCTTATTCTCTTCTGTCTGACATTAGCTTAGCAACACTTGCTTTTTGTGGTTGTTTCATACACAGCATTTTTTAAAAATTATTTTATGTTCTGCCTTACTAATCCTTACATATAAAGTGTGTCTCTTGTAAGAAGCATGCCATACGGTTCTGTTTTGATATGAATCTAACTCTTTACATGAAAGTATTTAGATTATTTGCATTTAATGTACTTTCTAATCTGTTTTGGATTAAATCTTTATTTGTTTTCTGTTTGTCCCATCTGTTCTTTGTTCTTTTTATTTTTCTTTACTGCTTTAAGACTCAATCATGTATTTATTTTTCCATTTTTCTGCCATTTGATCTTGTTAGATTTTATAATCCTTTTAGTGATTATACAGAAATGAATTATTAATTTCTAATTTCAATGATTACTATTACCACTTCCATGACAATACTAGGATCTTGGAGCATTAATTCCGTTTACCCGCCTCACTATTTTTGCTATTGGTGTTACACATTTTCAGACTACAAATATTTTAAGCCCCACAATAACATTATCAATGTCTGGTCTGTAAATATTCATTTACGTTTAGCCACATATTTAGTGATTTAATGTCTCCACCTGCTTTTTTTTTTTTTTTTTTTTTTTTTTGAGACGGTGTCTGGCTCTGTTGCCCAGGCTGGAGTGCAGTGGCACAATCTTGGCTCACTGTAACCTCTGCCTCCCAGGTTCAAGCGATTCTCCTGCCTCAGCCTCCCAAGTAGCTAGGATTATAGGCATGCACCACCATGCCTAGCTAATTTTTGTATTTTTAGTAGAGACGGGGTTTCGCCATGTTGGCCAGGCTGGTCTCGAACTCCTGACCTCAAGTGATCCACCTGCCTCCACCTCACAAAGTGCTGGGATTACAGGCATAAGCCACCATGCCTGGCCCACTCTTGACTACATTTCCATGTTTTCATATGGGATCTTTTTTTTTCAACCTAAGGAACTATGGTTTCTTTTAGTGTGAGACTGCTGGGAACAAATTTACTCAGTTTTTCTTCACCTGAAAACATTTTAATTTTACCTTCGTTTTTTATGACTAGTTAGGGAACTAGTCATAAAGGTACAGAATTCTAGGTTAGCTTTCAGCATTTTAAAGATGTCATTCCATTTTTCTCTGACATTCCATTTTTTTCATTTCTGATGAAAAAGCAGCCACTCTTCTTACTGGTTCTTTGAGGATAATTTGTCTTTTTTTTCCCTGCCTGTCTTTAAAATCTTCTTGGTCTTTAGTTTTCAGCTGTTTCAAATGATGTGCCTCCTTGGTTGTTTTTTTAAAAAAAATTTAACCTGCTTGGGATTAATAGACATGGCTTGATATTCTTCATCAATTTTGTAAAGTTCAGCCACTGTTCTTTCTCGTATTTATCTGCGATTCCAATTATAAATATGCCCAGCTTTCCTCAATTAGAATTCCATTAAAAAAAAAAATCGGCGGGGCGCAGTGTAATTCCAGCACTTTGGGAGGCCGAGGCGGGTGGATCACAAGGTCAGGAGATCGAGCCCATCCTGGCTAACACAGCAAAACCCTGTCTCTACTGAAAATACAGAAAAAAAAAAAATTAGCCGGGCACGGTGGCAGGTGCCTGTAGTCCCAGCTACTCGGGAGGCTGAGGCGGGAGAATGGTGTGAACCCAGGAGGTGGAGCTTGCAGTGAGCCGAGACAGCACCACTGCAGTGTGGCCTGGGTCAAAGAGCGAGACTCCATTTCCAAAAAAAAAAAAAAAATTAAGCCCTGGCTAGGTGTGGTGGCTCATGCCTGTAATCCCAGCACTTTGGGAGGTCAAGGCGGGCGGATCACCTGAGCTCAGGAGCTCAAGACCAACCTGGCCAATATGGTGAAACCCCGTCTCTACAAAAATACAAAAATTAGCCAGCCATGATGGCAAATGCCTGTAATCCCAGCTACTCGGGAGGCTAAGGCAGAAGAATCACTTGAACCCAGGAGGCAGTGGCTGCAGTGAGCTGAGATCGTGCCACTACACTCCAGCCTGGGCAACAGAGCGAGACTCCATCTCAAAAAAAAAAAAACAAAAAAAAAAAACAAAAAAAAAAAACAAAAAATTAAGCCCTAATGCTCTAAGACATCCATTCTATGCAGTAAATTATCCTTTCCTACTAGTCATGTACTATCCTTGAGAGAAGTGAGGAATCCCAGTAAAGACTGTGTCCTATGTCTCTTTCTCTGTTTTCATTTTCTCTGTGATATTTCCTACTGATGTCTTTCAATTCATTAATCTTCTCTTTTGTTGTCTCTAATCTTCCATTAAACTTATGTGCAATGTTTCTTATATCAGTTATTATGTTTTCAGTTCCAGAACTTCCAGTTTTGTTTTTTTTTTTTTTTTTTTTTTTACAAACTGCAATTCTCTGGTAAAATTATTTCTCTTTTCATCTATTTTCCATACCTTTTCCACTATTTTCTTAAATGTCAGTAACAGTTTAAAAACTCTACTCTGATAACTCTAATCTCTGAATCACCCATGAGTTTGTTTTTATTATCTATTTTTCTCTTGGCTTTCTGTCATTCTGTTCTGTCACTTAGCATGAACTGTAACTTTTATTGGATGAGAAACACTGTATATGAAAAATTACAGGGACTGGATTATAATTTCTTCTTTTAAAATAGGTTTGGCTGGGCACGGTGGCTCACGCCTGCAATCCCAGCACTTTGGGAGGCCAAGGTGGGCAGATCACCTGAGGTCAGGAGTTTGAGAACAGCCTGGCCTGAACATGGCGAAACCCCGTCTCTACTAAAAATACAAAAAAATTAGCTGGACGTGGTGGCGTGCACCTGTAGTCCCAGCTACGTGGGAGGCTGAGACGAGAATCGCTTGAACTCGGGCTGCGGAGGTTGGTGGTGAGCTGAGATCACGCCACTGCACTCCAGCCTGGGCAACAGAGTGAGACTCTGTCTCCATTAAAAAAAAAAAAAAAAAAAGTTCACCCTTTCTTCTCCAGAGCACATACAGGGGATTACGCCAATTTCAGACTAGGTTATTTGTGGCAAATCCACAACTCTGTGGTTTTTCAAAATAAGAAAATGCTTCATTTCCTTCCCATTTCTCTCTACCCTCAAAAATTTTTATTTTTAATAAAAACTGCTTCCGGATGTCTAATGTTCACCATGACTTCATAAATCCCTGAAATATTTGCATAAGTATTATACTCATTGTTTTTTCATCTCAACTGTTTCCTCCTCTTCTGAAAACTGCTCTTGTCTTGTTACTCATTTCCTATTCTGCCTCCTTCACCTTCCCTACCTTTATGGTGTTCCTTCTAGTCAGTGACAAGCAAAGTACCAAAAACTGTAATACAATTACAACAGTAGTTCTAAGATTTTATATAACCTATTCTCTCTAATAGCATCAGGTCCCTTAATTTTACTATGGACTTTTAGATTATTTAATGTGAATGAGGGTCTTCACTTACTGAGATCATACTGTTAATTTCATATATACTGTGGTAACTGCATTTTTTTTAAAGAGATAGCATCTTCCGGCCGGGTGCAGTGGCTCATGCCTGTAATCCCAGCACTTTGGGAGGCCAAGGTGGGCGGATCACGAGGTCAGGAGATCGAAACCATCCTGGCTAACACGGTGAAACCCCATCTCTACTAAAAAATACAAAAAAAATTAGCCGGGCGTGGTGGCAGGTGCCTGTATTCCCAGCTACTCGGGAGGCTGAGGCAGGAGAATGGCGTGAACCCGGGAGGCAGAGCTTGCAGTGAGCCGAGATTGCGCCACTGCACTCCAGCCTGGGAGACAGTGAGACTCCATCTCAAAAAAAAAAAAGGGGGATAGCGTCTTCCTATGTTACCCAGGCTGGGCTCAAACTCCTGGGCTCATGATGTGATTCTCCCACCTTATCCTCCCAAGTAGCTGGGTCTACAGGTGTGCACCACTGCACCTGGCTGTAACTACATTTTAATTGTTACAAGCAAAGCATGAATCTGAAAATTAGTAAGAATAAATACAAATTAATCATATGTTAAAATATTTTCCAAATGTAATTTATTACCCATATGATATAAGTTAAATCTTTTAGTGCTTCAGTTTGGTAGTAAACTTTTATTTTAAGTAACTTATTTTACTTAAAACAGTCTAACCCATTTTTTAAGAAATAGATGTTATGTAAGAATACTTACATTACCCACTGAATATTTAAAAATTCATAATGTTCTTTAAAATATATAATAAAACTTAGGCTCCAAACTCAACAAAGAAAAATCAAATCTAACTGATATGCCACATTTTTGGTTTTGGATTTCTGCCTATTTCAAAAAAATATGTTAATGTAAACTCATTACCCTTTTACTTTTTATTTTGTATTACAGTTAGAAATATGAAGTTAATTGTATATTGCACAGAAAAATAAAATTAAGCATGATGTTATATCTTGGAAAGTACTAAGAGGCCTTTTGAGAAAAAAATACTTCATCAATTTGAAAAACAATCTATGGGAAAAAAATTGCAAATCACATATCCAATAAATGAAAAACTCTCAAAAATCAACAATAAGGAAAGAAACAATCCAATTTTTTAAATGCGTAAAATAGCTGAACAGACACATTATTCCTCTACCCAATATACAAATAAACACATGAAAAAATGCTCAACATGTTAGGTCCTTATAGTAAAACCACAGTGAGATACTAGTACACACTTATTAGAATGACTAAAATGAAATATAGCAGTGCCAAGTGCTGTCAAGGACACAGATCAACCAGAAATCTCATAAGATACTGTGGAGATGTAAAATGGCATAGTTGCTTTGGAAAATGCTATGGTGATTTTTCATAACATTAAACATACAGGCATACCTTGGAGATATTGCAGGTT
The DNA here is from genome assembly GCF_029289425.2 of Pan paniscus. NCBI lineage: Eukaryota > Metazoa > Chordata > Mammalia > Primates > Hominidae > Pan > Pan paniscus. The sequence goes on from NC_085926.1 coordinate 123,255,986, forward strand.
CAGTTCCAGACAACCACAATAAAGCTAACATCACAATAAAGCAAGTCACACAAATTTTTTTCTCAGTGCATGTAAAACATGTAAAAGTTATGTTTACATTATACTATAGCCTATTAACTGTAAAATAGCATTACGTCTAAAAAAAACCAATGTACATTATCACAATTTAAAAATACTTTATTGCACTGGGTGCGGTGGCTCATACCTGCAATCTCAGCACTTTGGGAGGCTGAGGAAGGCAGACCACTTGAGGTCAGGGGGCTACAGTAGTACTTTTAATTTCCTTTAAGAACTTTTTCCTTTGCATTCACAACTTGGCTTACTGGCACAAGAGACCTAGCTTTTCAGCCTCTCTTGGCTTTCAACGTATCTTCCTCACTAAGCTTAATCATTTCTAGCTTTTGACTTAAAGTGAGAGGTGTGCAAATTTTCCTTTCACTTGCACACTTAGAGGCCACTGCAGGGTTAACTGGCTTAATTTCAATATTGTAGTGTCTCAGGAAATGGGGTCACAGTAGAGGCAGAGAAATGAGGGAACAGCCAGTTGGTGGAGCAGTTGGAACATACACAACACTTATCGATTAAGTTCACTCTCTTATGTGGGTGCAGTTTGTGGTGCCCCAAAACAATTACAATAGTAACATCAAAGATCACCGATCACAAATCACCACAACAGGTAATACTGAAAAGATCTGAAATATTGAAAGAATTATCAAAATGTGACACAGAGATAGAAAGTGAGTGCACGCTGCTGGAAACATGATGCTGACAGACGCTCAACACAGGGTTGCCATAAACCTTCAATTAAAAAAAAAAACACTGTAATTTGCGAAGTGTAGTAAAGTGAAGTGCAATAAAATGAGGTATGCCTGTCCATTTATCATATGACCCAGCAATATCACTCCAAGGTATTTTCCCAATGGAATACTACTCAGCAATAAAAAGCAATGAATTATTGGTGCATCAACACAGATGACTTTCAAATGCACTATACTAAGTGAAGTAAGTCAGATTCAAAAGGCTACATACCATATAATTCAATTTATACGATGTTCTGGAAGAGGCAAAACTACAGAGACAAAAATCTTATCAGTGTTTGTCATGGGGTGTTGGTAGGAGAGGGGCTCACTTCAAAAAGTGCAAGGGACCCTTGGGGAGTGACCGAACTAGTCTGTATCTTGACTATGGTAGTAGTTACAAAACTGTCAACACGCACAGAACTATACACTAAAAATGGTAAAGCTTATTGTATGTAAATTGTACATTAAAAGAAGTCTGAGGTCAACAACACATATTTCCCTTCATGGAAAACGAAGATTTAAACTACCTATACATACCTAAACATACTTAAACAAAACATTGGAAAAAATCCTGAGCTTTTTTGCAAAATAAAATAAATCACTATTTGCCCATCTTTCTCCAAAAGATCAAAACTTCCTGATTTATTGATAAGCAGAAGTACTACAAACTTACTGAATTTCTCGTCTGATTACTTCAATTTGCTCAGTGATTGATACAGGGTGGGGGAAGTGTTGGAGGTTTATGGAAAGGAGAATGTATGAAACACCTGTTTAGGAGAAAGACTGACAAGCTTTTAAAAGGGCCACAAAGCAAATATTTTAGGCTTTCAGGGGCCATATGATCTCTGTCACAGCTACTCAGCTTTGCTGCGTAGCCATAGATAATACATTAAGGAACTGGTAAGGCTCTGTTCCAATAAAATTTTAATTACGACAATAGACAGGTGGAGCTGGCCGATTGTTTGAACTAAAGACCCAATCTGGATGAGCAGGAGAATGAAAGGACTAAGGAAATCATTTCCAGAAGTCATTATGGGCCCTCTTAAAATCTAAAGTGACCCTAATTCACTGTGGCTTTCTGTTGGAGTAACACAGTCAGGTGAATAAAAAGATCATTAAATTTACTTATGGCTGTAATTTAGCCAACGTAAGTACTATGTATGAGAGGGCAAGGGTATGAATGTAAGCAAGGTAGTGAATATGATAAATGATGACAATTTAAATTAAATAAGGAAAATGAAGATATGAGGAAAATGAGGGATAGTGAAAAGGAGGTAGAATCACTGGATTGTGGGTCCTCGTGAAGACAAAGGACTGTTGAAACCTAAGTACTAAACGACATGAGGAGGACTGATAGGAGAGAGTGCCTGGGAAATAAGAAACTACAGTCACAGGAAGACTAAAGCTTGATGAGCACTAGTCTAACATGACCATGACAGAGGAAGAATAAATGACAGTGTCACCAAGAAAACAGAGGTCTAAGAACTGAGAGGGTGGGGCATTCAAAATAACCTGACAGGGGTTGACAAGCTTTTTTTTTTTTTTTTTTAACACAAAGGGCCACAGAGTAAATAATATTAAGCTTTGTAGACCAAAAGGTAAAATCAAGGATACTGTATACAAACTCATATAAGAGAGAAAACAATTTCCACAAAAATTTTATTAATGAAATTCAAACTATGATAATAATAATAATGCATAACTTTTCACCATACAGTTCTACTAATGAAAACGCTGGAATTCTCTTTTATAGGGCTTCAAAATTAGCATTCCCTATCATTAAAGTCAATTGTAAATGTATGTTAATGCTGATCTGCAATGAGATTTTATGCATTTCATCTTTGAAACCGTCTTGTCACAAAGACAGATACTGATATCAATCCATGAAAATGTGATTTTATCAAGCATTATTCACCACTTGGAAGGCATTTACAGAAAATTTTATTAGATCCCTGATATTTGCCTTTTATCATGTATTACACTGGACATTAACTACTTCCAATTAAAGAGTAGGCAGAGTTGCACAATTAAGTGGATTCTGAAATATGAAAACTTTCTTTGCACTTGCATCAAGGTCCAAAATCTGACGAAATTGTAGTTTGAGCTTGGAAAATATATCCACTGCCTATTTGTGTGAGAGTGGAGATTTTGCTTCTTGTTCTGATAGCATAGGAAGTACATAAAACAGCATTTTGTGATTCAATATTAGGTGCTGTCAAGATAACTTTATCATGGGAGAAATTTCACATATAAACACTGGTTTCCCTTGTAATAACAGGCTGAATTTATTACGAAACATTTTCAAGTCTTCAGCAGAAGCTAATTTCTAAAGCTATTCTTCAGTGATTGAGATTGGTGATATTAATTCAGAAAAAGTTTAATTTTGGCTTTACATTCAAAAGCTCCCAATAAGACTTTACCACTTCTAAGATATTAAACTGCTATATAATAGAGTAAATCAGAACATTCAGCTTCCATAGCTGACAGAAATTCACAGAACACTGATAACAGTTAAGCCCACCAGAGCAAATGAAGTTCACTATTGACACTATTGGTTCAATGACACATAATGTATTCAAATGTTTCTCACAAAGTACTGGTCACAAATACTAACATGAAAGGCCATAAACTTTAAATGCTTTGTATTTCTCAAGCTTTGTAAATTAGTTCAACTAAACTATTCTGTTCCACATGTATTTTTTTCCCCACCATTCGCTGTAACACAACTTAGCAGATCCACTTCAGTTTATATTAAAATGTTTTGTCAAGTTCTTTACTCATTTTTTTGAAAACACCTTGACATTTAAGTTGCATACCATTCCATTCATCCATTTAAAGTGTATAATTCCATTTTGAAACTATTCTTGCCTATAGTTGTTGCACAGAGACGAATTCTTCAGTCACTTCAAACCTAGTATTGACTTCTTGAGTAAATAACAGGGTAATATTGTAGTATAAGAAATATATATTTAGGCTGGGCACGGTGGCTCACGAGCCTGTAATCCCAGGACTTTGGGAAGCCAAGACGGGTGGGTCATCTGAGGTGAGGAGTTCGAGACCAGCCTGGCCAACATGGTGGAACCCTGTCTCTACTACAAATACAAAAATTAGCCGGGTGTGGTGGCATGCACCTGTAATCCCAGGTACTCAGGAGGCTGGGGCAGGAGAATCACTTGAACCCGGGAGACTGAGGTTGCAGTGAGCCAAGATTGTGCCACTGCACTCCAGCCTAGGAAATAGAGTAAGACTCTGTCTCAAAAAAAAAAAAAGAAATATACATTCAATTTTTGTCCCCAGGTCCAGACAAAGAGCTCCTAAAACTCTAGTAATTTCCTGAGTGATCGGGGTGATAAAAGCATCTTTTGTTCTAATATTTGGTCTTTGTCCCTGATTCCTGACAGAGCTCCTAAAATCCTTTCAATTTCCTGAGTGATAGCAGTGTCTTTTATTCCTGACACAGAACTCCTGAAACCCTAGGGATTTCCTGGGTGATAGAAGCCTCTTTCGTTCTAATGAGGCAACTCTTTCTGGGACCCTAGATAGCTTCAGGATAGGGGCTGGTCACCAGAAAGACAAGGCCTTGAGTAGAAGCCTAGAAATTTCAGCCCCATTCTCCTCAACCTCCAGGAAGGGAAGAAGGGCTAGAAACTGAGTTAATAATCAATCCATCATGCCTACATTACTAACCTCCATAAAAGCCCCTAAGTAATGAGGTTCTGAGAGCTTCTGGGTTGGTGAACACATCCAAGTGCCAGGATGGTGGCACACCCTAAATCCACAAGACAGAAGCTCCGGTACTTGGGACCCTTCCAGACCTTGTCCTGTGGACCCTCTTCATCTGGCTGTACATCTGAATCCTTTGTAATAAAATGGTAAATGTAAGTAAAGCGCTTTCCTGGGTTCTGTAAACTGTTATAGCAAATTATCCAAACTCCCTCCCCCCATGATTTATAGCCAGTTGGTCAGAAGTACAAGAGGCCTAAACTTGTGATTGGCATCCGAAGAGGGGGCAGCCCTGTGGGACTGAGCCCTTAATTTGCAGGATCTGATGCTAACTCCAAGTAGTTAGTGTCAGCATTTAATTAAACTGTATAATAGGACAGCCGGCTGGTGTCCAAAGAGTTGGAGAAGTGTTTGTTGGTATGAGGAAAAACCCACACACTTGGTGTCAGAAGTGGATAGAAACAGATCATAGTAATTGGTACCATCTGTCAACTCATCAATGGCCAAGGAAAACCACTTGAAATCATCTGCCTTGTTTTTTAATTGACTATTGATGTTGATACCATGTAGGATTTCATTTGAGAATCAGAGTTCCATCAAAAAAAGTTTAAAAGCCATTCTCCTATATTAGTTTCACTCCAATTTCTTCTGTTTAAACTACTATTAAATTTCATCTGTAATTATTTTTCCTCTGAAATGCCTTTCATGTCCATTTCATTCAATTTTCAGTCTTCAGGTCTTTTTCAGAACCTCATCACTTAATAAAATATACTTTGCTAGAGTATGATAGTAGTATTCCTAAGAAATCTCATCATTAAACAATCATTTCAATGAGGCAGGGGAAAGAGAGACTGAGATTAGTTTCAGAAGTTAGTTTCCTTCAGGGGAAAAAAATTTAATGGCTAATTAATTAGATCTACAACCCAAACGCTGCTGAGTGAATATATCCAGGCTGTTATAGAGTAAGTAGCTTTAACTCTCAGTTCAAAAGAGTAATGATTTCATGTAAACTTCAAGTTTATACACAATATTCCAAGAACAGCTTTCGAATACAAAATACCACATAAAATACAAGGTGGAAAATGAACAAAAATACTTTTATTCTGCTAAGATAGTCTGTTACTACTGCTTATTTTTTCACTGCAATCTTTTACTTTTTAATATCAGAAAAGGCCTAGATAATGTTAGACACTGAGCAAATTCTCCTACTAAATAATCTAGCTGAAGTCTGGATGATTAAAGCATAGTATCAAGTATTGCTTTTAGTAGCTAGCCTCCACTCACCCTGTAACAATCAAGAGCTTCTTCAGCCTTGCCTGGCATCGCATCTCCTTAATAACAGCACCTCAAAAGTTTCCCAGCCAGTCTCTAGCATTTTTGTCAAAGGCTTCTGCATAAGCCAAACTCCCTTGGATTTGTCACGGAATCCTAACATTTTAAAATAATACCTTTCAGGTTCCTATAAGTCCATTGTCTATTTCTCCTAAATATCATTTAAGAAAACAAAATGTCTGAAGAACAGGTAGAGCACAACAAGATTTTTCTATTGGGATAAAGTTAGACTTTCTCAGGACTCTAGAGTTAGAGTGGATCAAACTCCACGTCCTCCCCCTCTATCCATTGATAAAGAACTAAAAGTTAGATGAAGTGGGCAAGACCATATATGATTGATTTTTAAGGTGAAGAGAGATGAAGTGGGAAAGAATATATATGATTGATTTTTAAGGTAGAGTTCCTCCATTATGTAAGTACAATAGGCCCATATAGAATACTGTGTGTCTTCAAACAGCAACAAATAGGTTGTTCTTTTTGTGTTTGCAGTCATTTTGTTTTTTTAATGAATGCATTTGTCTCTTTAATTTTAACTAATCACACAAATGTAAAACAAGAAAGAGTAGGGGTCATTATTCTTGTATCAGATAAAACAGACTTTAAACCAACAGTAAAAAAAGACAAAGAAGGTCATTTTATAATGATAAAGGGTTCAATTCAACAAGAAGACTTAACTATCCTAAATATATATGCACCCAAAATTGGAGCACCTAGATTCATAAAGCAAATACGTCTAAACCTAGGAAAAGATGTATACAGCCATACAATAATGGGAGACTTCAACATCCCACTGACAGCCTTAAATAGATTATTGAGGCAGAAAACTAACACAGAAATTCTGGACAAGTGTCTAATTTCTCACTTGACCAACTGGACCTAATAGAGCTCTACAGTATACTCTACCCAACAACCATAGAAAATACATTTTTCTCATTTGCACACAGAACATATTCTAAGATCAACCTCTTGCTGGGCCATAAATCAAGTCTCAATAAATTCAAAAAAATGGAAGTCATACCAAGCACATTCTCAGACCACACTGGAATAAAAATAGGTATCAATACCAAGAAGAACCCTCAAAACCATACAATTACTAGAAACTAAACAACTTGCTCCTGAATGACTTTTGGATAAACAATGAAATCAAGGCAGAAATCAAAATATTCTTTGAAACAAACGAAAACAGAGACACAACCTACCAAAATCTATAGAATGCAGCAAAAGCAGTGTTAAGAGGAAAGTTTATAGCACTAAACTCCCACATCAAGAGGACAGAAAGATTTCAAATTAATCATGTAACATCACACCTAAAGGAACTAGAAAAACAAGAACAAACTAATCCCAAGGCTAACGGAATAAAAGAAAACAGAGTAGAAATGAAACTGAGACCCAAAAACCATACAAAGAATCAAAACAAAAAGTTGGTTCTTTGAAAGGATAAACAAGATTGACAGACCACTAGCTAGATTAACAAAGAAAAAGATTCAAATAAGCACAATCAGAAACAACAAAAGTGACATTATAACTAATCCCACAGAAATACAAAAGCTCCAGTGAGATTATTATGAACACCCCTATACACACAAACTAGAAAATCTAGAGAATATAGTTAAATTCTTATAAACACACACCTCCCAAGATTGAATCAGGAAAAAATTCAAACCTTGAACAGATCAATAACGAGTTCCAAAATTAAATCACTAATAAAAAACACACCAACCAGGAAAGAAAAAAAAAAAAAAAAGCCCTGGACCAGATGGATTCACAGCTGAATTCTACCAAATGTACAAAAGACAGCTGGTACCAATCCTACTGAAACCATTCCAAAAAATCAAGGAGAAGGGATTCCTCCCTAACTCATTCTATGAAACCAGTATCATCCTGATACCAAAATCTGGCAAAGACACAACGGGGGAAAAAAAAACAAAACTAAAGGCCAACATCCCTGATGGAAATAGATGCAAAAATCCTGAACAAAATACTAGCAAACTGAATCTAGGAGCACACCAAAAAGTTAATTCAGTTTGATCAAGTATGCTTTATTCCCGGGATGCAATGCTGGTTCACCATATGCAAATCAATGAATGTGATTCACCAAATAAACAGAATTAAAAACAAAAATCACATAATCATATGATCATCTCAATAGACACAGGAACAGCTTTTGATAAAATCCAACATCCCTTCATTATAAAAACCCTCAAAAAACTAGGCATCAAAGGAACATACCTCACAATAATAAGAGCCATCTATGACAAACCACAATCAACACTATGCTGAACAGGCAAAAGCTGGACACATTCCCCCTAAGAACTGGAACAAGACAAGGACGCCTATTCTCATCACTCCTCTTCAACATAGTACTGGAAGTCCTAGCCAGAGTAATCAGGCAAGAGAAAGAAATAAAAGACATCCAAATAGGAAAAGAGACACTCAAATTATCTCTCTTTGCTGACCATATGATTCAGTATCTAGAAAGCCCTAAAGACTCTGCCAAAAGGCTCCTAGACATGATAAACAATTTCAGTAAAGTTTCAGGATACAAAATCAACAGCGTTTCTATACACCAATAACATTCAGCTGAGAGGCAAATCAAGAACATAATCCCATTTACACTAGATGCACACACACATACTCATACCCTAGGAATACATCTAACCAAGAAGGTGAAAGATCTCTATAAGAAGAACTAAAAAACACTGCTGAAGGAAATCATAGATGACATAAACAAACGAAAAAAAGTTCCATGTTAACGAACTAGAAGAATCAATAACATTAAAATTGTCCATACTTCCCAAAGCAATCTACAGATTCACCACCATTCCTATCGAACTACTAATATCATTTTTCACAGACATAGAAAAAACTATTCTAAAATTTATATAGAACCAAAAAAAAAAAAAAAAAAAAAACCAGCCCCAAAAGCCAAAGCAATCCTAGCCAAAAAAGAACAAAACCAGGACTTCAAACTATACTACAGGCTACAGTAACCAAAACAGCATGGTACTGGTACAAAAATAGATACACAAACCAATGGAACAGAATAGAGAACCCAGAAAAAAAAGCTGCACACCTACAACCAATTGATATTCAAGAAAGTTGGCAAAAAATAATCAATGGGGAAAAGACCCCTAATAAATGGTGCAGTGGAAACTAGCTAACCATATCCAAAAGAATGAAAGTAGACTTCTACCTATCACCATATGCAAAAATTAATGCAAGACAAATTAAAGACTTAAATGTAAAACAAAAACTATAAAAATCCTGGAAGAAAACCTAGGAAATACCCTTCCAGACATAAGCCTTGGCGAAGAATTTATGACTAAGTCCCGCAATTGCAACAACAATGAAAACTGACAGGCAGGACATAGTGGTTCATACCTGCAATCCTAGCACTTTGGGAGGCCAAAGTAAGAGGACTGCTTGAGGCCAGGAGTTCAAGACCAGCCTGGGCAACATGGCAAGACCTGATCTCTACAAAAAAAACTGCAACAAAAACAAAAATTGACAAGTGGGACTTAAAGAAACTAGAGTTTCTGCATAGCAAAAGAATCAGCAGAGTAAACAGACAACCTACAGAATGGGAGAGAATATTTACAAACTATGCATTCAACAAGAAACTAATATCCAGAACCTGTAAGGCAGTTAAATCAACAAGCAAAAAACAACCCCATTAAAAACTGGTCAAAGGACATGAGAACAGACACTTCTCAAAATAAGACATACAAGCAGTCAACATATGAAAAAGGTCAGGCACAGTGGCTTATTCCTGTAATCCCAGTACTTTAGGAGGCTAAGGCAGGTGGATCGCTTGAGCCCAGCAATTTGAGACCAGCCTGGGCAACATGGTGAAGCCCGGTCTCTACCAAAAAAAAAAAAAAAAAAAAAAAAAGCAAAAATTAGCTGCAAGTGGTGGTGTGCACCTGCAGTCCCAGCTACTCAGAAGCCTGAGGTGGGAGGATCGCTTGAGCCCGGGAGGTTGAGGCCACAGTGAGTCCAGATCATGCCATCGCACACCAGCCTAAGTGACACAGCAACACCATCTTTAAAAAAAAAAAACAATGAACACCACAATGAGATACTATCTCACACCCCTAAGAAGGGCTATTATTAAAATGTCAAAAAAAAAAAAAAACATGTTGGCGAAGCTACAGAGAAAAGGGAACACTTATACATTATTGGTAGACGTGAATTATTTCAGCGACTGTGAAAAACAGTCTGGAGATTTCTCAAGGAAGTAAAAACAAAACTACCATTTGACCCAGCGATCCCATTACTGGGTACATACCCAAAGGAAAAAAAAAATTCTACCAAATGACACATGCACTCATATGTTTATGGCAGCACTATTCACAAAAGCAAAGACACAAAATCAACACAGGTAACCATCAGCAGTGGACTAGATAAAGAAAATGTGGTACATATACACCATGGAATACTACACAGCCATAAAAAGAGCAAAATCATGTCTGTTGCAGAAACATGGATGCAGCTGGAGTCAATCACCCTAAGTGAATTAACATAAAAAACAGAAAACCAAAAAACACATGTTCCCACTTATAAGTGGGAGTTAAATCTTGGGTACACACAGACGTAAAAAATGGGAACAATAGACATAGACACTAGGGACTCCAAAAGGAAGAAGAGAAGGAATGGGGGAAAGGCCTGAAAAACTTCCTATTGGGTACTATGTTCACTGTCTGGGTGACAGGATTAATAGAAGCCCAAATCTCAGAATCATGCAATATCCCCTTGTAAGAAACTTGCATACGTACCCCCTGAATCTAAAGTAAAAATTTTAATTAAAAAAAGTTTAATAATTAACCTATGACCTCATCAATTCACTCCTAGGTAATTAAGAGTAAACTGAGTATATTTTCTGGAATAATTAAAAACGCACACTGAAGCTAGGCACAGTGGCTCAGGCCTATAATCTCAGCACTCTGGGAGGCCAAAATCGGAGGATCACTTGAGCCCAGGAGTTCCAGACCAGCCTGGGATACATAGGGAGACTCCATCTCTAAAAAAAAAAAAATACAAAAAATTAAAAAAGATTACCCAGGCATGGTGGTGTGCTTCCAATATTCAAAAATCCTGAGGTCTTCAGGAGTTTGAGTTTAAAGAAGTAATTGAGTATTTTTCCAAAAGAACATGGTGTGAAATAATTTGTAAAACAAAGCATTATGTCTAGACCCAACTGAATGAATGTTTCATCTTCTGTAGAATGTAAAATAATTTTTCAGGGGGCCCTACATTAAAGGAAGGCAGGTTAACAAGTCAAAGAGTAGAGAAACTTATCTTGTTTCAGAGTACATTTTCTACAGTTTTTGAAAATATTTTAAAAAGGCAAACCAAACCATACTATGGACAAATAAGAAAAATAAGAAACTACTGTGAAAAATAACTTTAGCCAGGCATGCTGGTGCACACCTGTAGTCCCAGAAACTCAAGGAAGCTAAGGCAGGAGGATTGCTTGAGCCCAGGAGGTGGAGGCTGCAGTGAGCTATGATCATGCCACTGCACTCCAGCCTAGGCAACAGAGGGAGACTTCATCTCTGAAAACAAAAAAAGTATTTAAGTTTTGCCTACTTCTCAAACTGACCAAAGCTAAAGTAATATTACATTCCTTAAAGCTTAACTATGTTGTTCCATTTGTTTTAAAAAAATTTAAATACCTAAATTTGATTAATACATTTGTAATTATGAGTAAATATTTTAGCATAAAAATATTAAATATTATACAATTTTCTTCATATTAGTTATGATTAACAGTAACTTATTTTCCAAATTTCCAACTTTCCTCACAAAACAGTATTTTTTTTTAACATGGCAGTTAAATGCCTTGGTATCTTATAATGCTTTACAAGATAAATCTGACATTCCTTAGCTTAGCATCAAGGCTAGACAATGCAATTCCAAAATCAAGCTTTCTAGACTTATCTCCTCACCCCCACTCTCCCCGTCCTTCCTGCTTTCCTCAGAATGGCCATTTACATGCACATCTTGCCTCTGCCCACTCCGTTGTGAAATCCGGTCTTACCCCTACACCCACAGACTTCGTTTCAGTGAAGCATAGAAGGCTACATACATACAGGCTACAGGCCAGGTTCAGGACTGGCTTTACCCTTACCTGAACAAAATAAAAATCTCCCTAGTTAAAACCAAAAGTTGATGTCACTTCGAAATTTCCTTGGTGCTTGATCTACCCTTTCAACAGCATATTGGTTAAGGGCACAAACTTTGAAGAGCTAGATTGTTATTTACCAGTTATACGCACTGAGGGAGGTGACTTAATCATTTTGAACCTTATCTGTAAAACAGGAATACCAGTACCCTCCCTCACAGGACTGCTGTGTGGATAAAGTGAGATAACTTATGTATTGGGTTACAGTGCTTGGTGGAGAACAGGTACTCAATAAATTTACTTGAGTATCACTAGGTTTATGATAATCATGAATTCTTAGGAATTGCTAGGTTTTTTAAAACTGCAATGAAGTACCTGCCTCCTTCCGGTTCTTTTAAGCCAGGATATATGACACACTGCTTGGCCTCTTGTCCAGCATCTGCAACTGTCTGGGTGTTTGCCTGTCTGCCTCAGTTTTAACTTGCTACCCTGTGTGTGTTTCTGAATCGATTATCTGAGTATCTGTTTACCTCTTCTCGCCCAACGATTCCCAACTTCCTTCAGTACACTGTAGATTTTCTTTCTGGTCCTGGCTTCCATCATGCCTTTGCTTTACTACCTATGGTTCCTGTGATGACACTTGACTCCCATGCAACACATGGATTACAAAGCCTAAATCAAATTCACTCTTGAGATCACTTAAGTTCTATCTCTTCCATGAAGACACCAATCTGAATTGTCTGGTCTATTTCAATGAAATTCTAAAGCACAGGTTGTCTGCATCATTGTGTTGGAAATCTGACATATGCTTCATCAAATTGTGAGTCACATGATTCACATGTTCATTCATTCAATGACTATATGTAAGAATGAGACCACTTCAACCAAGTCTCAATTTGTTAAAGACTTGTTAAAACAAATGCTACACATCTTTTTTAAATATAGCTGCTATGAACTAACAAAAACATTCTATATAGATTTGAGGGGTAGGGATACTCATACATAAAATACATACACTTAATTGAAAACTGGGCAACTTTCATTATAAAGCCTCTGATTTGCCATATTTCTGTTGTAAGACATAATAATAAAATGGAATCAATCTTCTGGATGACTTCCCCTATCCTCCTAAACAAAAAAAATTTTAAGTATGGTTTAATATTTTTATATATATCAGGTTTTTATCAATTTATATATTTAATTACACCATACTTTAATTATATACATATATACACACATATAAATGATCTCTTTTATGTCTTTATTGGGATATTTTGATATATAGTGTTAAGCTTTTATATGTTTTATGTATAACCAATCTTTTAGTATGAATTATTAACAGCTTTGCAAATAAAAAAAAATTGGTTTCTAAAAGCTTTGATAAAGCAGAAAATGTCAGTCCCAGCAATCCATACTTCTCTGCTTAATACTTCCTTGGCAAGCTCTGTCCATGCCAGTGCAGTCTGGGCTTCAGCAATCACAATGCCAGGAGCTTGTAGTGCACACAACATTCTCAGTTACACAAACAGTATTCATTTCCTTCATCCTCACAAATTAAGAGTTAAACTCTAAGTAGGTCTTTAACATTTTCTTTCATAAGACTTCTCTATTAGAGCTAATTAACTATAAATTAGGGCTTGAAAAATGTGAGCAGAAAACTAATTTTTATCGATAACTGAACCATACTAAGGGAAATATAAAGGGTTAAGCTAAGTTAGTCAAGAGTAAATCAACATTCTCTCTAACCCCACCCCATTAGCCCAACTGGTTTACAAAAATAAGATGCTGTTATTATTCAGCTATTTAATACAGCTATTTAATACAGTTGTGAATAAAAGTCATAGTAAAGAGAAAAAGAGGACTGCTGTGTTTTCAGGCATGAAGAACACTAACTTAGATGACAGGTTTTCCAGTGTTTTTATATTTTTACAGAGAGAACTGGATACATCTAAGAACTAAAGGCTTAAAAAAGAACCTTATGGAAAAAGAAACCTAGTGAACATATATAATTCTGAGTGATTTAGTTTTTTCAAAAATCTCTTTTTTTTGGGAAGAGAATCTTTTTTTTTTTTGAGACGGAGTCTTGCTCTGCTGCCCAGGCTGGAGTGCAATGGCATGCTCGGCTCACCACAACCTCCGCCTCCCAGGTTCAAGCGATTCTCCTGCCTCAGCCTCCCGAGTAGCTAGGACTAAAGGCATGTGCCACCACGCCTGGCTAATTTTTGTATTTTTAGTAGAGATTGGGTTTCACTATGTTCTCAAACTCCTGACCTCGTGATCCGCCTGCCGTGGCCTCCCAAAGTGCTGGGATTACAGCGTGAGCCACCGCACCCGGCCGGGAGGAGAATCATTTATAAAAACTTCCCTATAGAAATAGCTTCGTAACATTTTTACTAATTGAAATAAAAAATAAATTATGAAAACTGGCATAACTAAAAAGCTACCATAATTTGTATAACAGAACATCAGGATAGGTATTCTGTGGCTTACTATTTAGAGGAATTTACAAAAATAAAATTAAAAATTGTACTTAAGTTTTTTACTCCTCAATCCCTCTTGGTGATAAGACTGGCAGTTTCTTAGAGTAAAATGCTCATGGGGTGAGAAGAAAATAACACAACTATGGATATATGCCATTCTAACATTTATTCTATATATGCATTTTTAAAATAGGCACCTTAGACAAGGAAAGGGCACGTCAGACAAAAGTACTTGATCCACAAGGAAATCTGCCAATGATGATAAATGTTTAACCTTGATATGCGCTTGATCAGTAATCCTGGCCCTAAACAAAATGATCAATTATAATTATCTTCGACCTTAGCCTCAAATCCTCATCTTCTCTCTCACATCCAAAACATCACCTAAATAAAGGATCTGTAATATTCACAAAAAATATAATATTCACAAAAAAGGTAAATCTCCCATAACTGCCAAAAATAGCAGTCCTGAGGATATTTACAATGTGGCAGTTTTCAGTGCCATAGTCTAAAGGAATAAAGCTTAAACCAGAATTTCAGGGATCAGCCTCTGGATGAAAAAGTACTCTCCCCTAAAATGGTGTTTCATAGACAAGCCCAAATGTAGGAAATGGAATTAAATAATAGCCTGTCTAGAGCACATTAAAAATTTTTCCTTTTGAAACCAAATCAACTATGTTCTTGGTTTTAATAAGACACAGGTTTCTTTATTGTTGGCCACAGCTACCAAGCAAGTAATGATTTTTAACTATGTTGCAAAGGGACAGAGAATGGGCTTGGAGGCCTGAGGGAACAGGAGAAGACAGTATAATGAGACCTAAAGGGAGAAGGAAGGATGTATGGAAAATGGAGCCTTTAAGGGCAGATGGTTTTCACCAACCTTTGAGGGTCGGTTAGGTGACTCATTACTCATTTGACAATTTAAAAATGGATAAAAATATGGAAAATCTTTTTTAATGCCGTAACTATTTAAATGCATTCTTCTAAACTAAGGGCCTACAAATAAAGAAAGCCTTCACATGGGCAAACTTCAGGGCACTACCCTCCTCCAAAAATAAAAGTCACTTAGAAAATGAAAGGAAGAACAGTAAGAACAGAATAATAAATGATGGAGACCTATTTGTGGTTCTAGATATATATTCCCAAATAGGTTTAACAAAAAACATTTTACTGTCTTTAAAAGGAATCTATAAAAAGAATCAAGAATACGAAGTAAAGAAGGGAAAACTATCCCCTTATATCAGTTCCACCTAGTAGGGAGGGAACAATAGGGCAGAATTGATTCTCTCTTCAAAAGAACTTTTCTTTGTTAAGGAACCCTAGTGATTGCTTTGCCCTGGTTCCTCTCAACTCCTTATCTTCTTCTACACTGTTCTCTCTAACATGAGAACTCCAGCCTTTGCTTCTACCACTTTTAGATGCTACTATACCTATAGGAAGGCTAAGCCATAATTGGCTTAGTGACAGAGCAAGAAAAACTCAAAAAGGCCCAAATATAACTTTCTGCTTCTAGTCCCATTCTGCATAGCCAGTGATTTCACATGTGTACTCTGGACTCACAGAGGCTTGAGCTGAAATCTTGGTTCCATCATTTATTAGATATATACATTTGGGAAAGTTCCTTGACTTATGTGCACTTCTTACTACCTCCTCATCTATAAAATGGGGATAGTAATAACTCCTGCCTTTCAAGATTAATGTGAGGACTAAATGAGATATTTAACACAGTTTTCTGGTACTTAGTAAATTCTAAACAAACATTAACAACCCATTATACTCTGCTTAAATCCAAGATTCCCCATGGTCTAGTGCAGTTGATTACAGGATTGTGACCAGCACTTTTTTAAAAAAAGAATTCATACTCACACACAAAATATCACAGTGCAATGAAGGTAAGTATTGTTTCAAAAATATGTTTTTCAGATACACACCCACCCACGCACATATATTCTTAACTTAGCCTCATGTGGCTTTTCTGTGACACCTTCCCTAAGAACGGACAGCACATGTGTCTCTTCCTCAGGGCACAATAGTATCTTGAGAATTTTGTATAAAATTCTACAACACTTAACTGCACTGTGCCTGCTTATATGTGTGTTTTTCCACGTCTGTTTTTCCACAAGAACGTAAACTCCAAAGAAAGAAACTGCCTTATGTTATCTATTTCTGGTGCTTGAAAAACACTGGATGCTCAATAAATTTTTGTTGAATGAATGAGTAAAATATCAAAACCTATTAGGTATTAAGAACACACAAAAATAATCACTTTCATTTGTATCTGATCAGGTTTTATTGTTATATAGGAATTTAAATTTAGCTATAAGTCACACAAAATCTATAAAGTTTTTTCTCCCACAGTGCCTAGTATAGCCCCTTCTAATAAAAAGAGATGAATATGTTTACTTAAAAAACTGAAACTAGTAATGTGCAAAATGATTGTTAAAAAGTAGAACATCCAAGCATACAGACATGTTGCACAGTTAAAGTTTTATTTATTTATTTATTTATTTATTTATTTTATTTATTTTTGAGACGGAGTTTCACTCTTATTGCCCAGGCTGGAGTGCAATGGCGCGATCTCGACTCACCGCAACCTCCGCCTCCCGGGTTCAAGCAATTCTCCTGCCTCAGCCTCCCGAGTAGCTGGGATTACAGGCATGTGCTACCACGCCTGGCTAATTTTGTATTTTTAGTAGAGACGGGGTTTCTTCCATGTTGGTCAGGCTGGTATCGAACTCCCGACCTCAAGTGATCCGCCCACCTCAGCCTCCCAAAGTGCTGAGATTACAGGCATGAGCCACTGAGCCCAGCCCAGTTAAAGTTTTATTTAAGCAGACCAGACACATTCAGGCTTCTTTTTGGGGGCAAAGAAAATTGAAAAAAAAGTTATCAGACAGAAAAGGTTGTTTCTATATGACAAACTGTCCTTTCACAAATACTGCAGGTCCCATGAGAACACATCGAAATAACAACACTGGGCAGGTACTTGCTTGAGTACTTAAAACAGAAAAATACGAAGAACTTAAATATTTTCAATATTCTCATATTATCACAATTCTCAATTCTATTCAAATGTAAAATTCAAAGTTATACAAATTTACCAACTCTGCTTTTATTCCATCACAAAAAGCAAAACACTGGAAATCAATTCTAAAGAAACACTTTTCAACATGCTTAGAGGCAACAGAGGCAAAGTCAACAGACTACTAAATCAAAGTTACTTATAAAAGTTGGTTTTACCATTGGCAAAAATAGATGCAAATAAATATTTGCTCTAAAATGAGACTTAGGTTTTTACGGTATGTGTTCCTTTATAGTAATCCTCTAGAATATTTAATTTCTAAATCATTAATAACTTGACTGAGAAATTGGCAGTTCTCAACTTTTTAAGATTACATGTCTAAGGGTAAGGTATATACATGAAAGGGAAAGAAAGAGAATGAATTGTACTGCTGCTTTAGGAGTCAGGAATTTGCTTCCTACCCCAGACTAATTAATGATAATTTTGAGTTCAGTAAACACCTAAGGAAATAGCAATTTCAGAAAATCTTCCTTCCTTTTGTGACTTTAAACATATATTTTAGGTTATTATGCAACTCTATTTCAAAGTAATTTCTTGGGCTTGGACATTAAAGTTAAGTCTTAACAGTTAACATTGATTTATTGAAGGGAGAAAAAAGATAATCTGTGATTTATAGTCTAAACCAATGGAAATGGCAGCAAGTCACTGCCACTTATTAAAAATTCTTCCCTCCATTTGAAATAATCATTTTCATGAACCTAGTAAGGGTGGTTAACACTCACCAGTATGAATCTTCTCATGTCTCTGTAGCAGGTACTTCTGTATGAAACGCATGTCACATTGACTACATTGAAATGGTTTTTCACCTTAAAATAATTTCACATCCACAAATTAGTTACTGAATAAAACAATGGTTTTTAGTTACTGTTTCTGAGGAAAGAAAAATCTTAGATGCCCAAATTTTGGAAAATTACAAAATAGCCATACAAATTTTTAATGTTATTAACAGAATTTTATGTCCTCTCAATTTTTTTCCCAGGATTTAAAAATTCATATTCTCACAATCACAGAAAAATGAGATTAAATTTGATCTATATATTCAAGGGGGGGAAGGAAATAAATAAAACAATTTAAAATTGAATTTTAACATCATGGGGTGAGAAAGAAATACAGGTTCTCACGTGTCCTAAACATCTTTTCTTCCTTTTTATCTGGAAGAAGGTGCGCCCATCCTGTTTTCTCCCTAGTTAACCATCCATTTATGCCCTTTTACACATTTTCTTCAGAACCTTCAGAACTTTCTAAACATCCCTTTTTTAAAAGACCCTGTCTCTTCAAACTTTCTCTCTCTGCTGGGGCTTTTCCTTTTAAGGAAAGTATTCTCTGGCCTGCTCTATGCTGAGAAACCTTGTTTCAGTCCTGAAACACTTCTACCTTAGTACTTTCTCTCCTTCTCTTTCACTACACCTCCTTAAAAGAGTAGTCTACTCTAAGTCAAATTCTTCACTGCCCACTTGCGGTTTAACCCTTATACTCTGCTTTCTGAAAAGCTACTTGTGATCTCCTTGCTATTTATTCCAAAGATTTTTTCTTGGTTCTCTAACCTCTATCCTCCTAGGGCACTGGCACTGTTGGTCACATCCTGCTTGGAATTCTATCTTCTACTAGCTTCTGGGACACTATTTTCCTAGTTCAATGAATCTCCCTTATAACTGTTTTTCTTCCTCATTTCATCTTACATGTCTAGTTTGTTTACCCAAAGGTCTGTCATCTTTAATACTGTTCTCTACAATTTCATTATCTTAGCTATCATTTATTTATATTTGATTTCCAAATCCATGTTTTAAACTCTGCCTGGACATTTTGCACATACAAAAAATGAACACTGATAAACAGGCTTTTAATAATACATTCTTTAATCATTTCTCTAGCTAAATGGAGCACATTAAGCCAAACAGGTGTCCAATTAAGACTATTTAATTAATTTTACACATCCATGCTAATTGTTTTCTCACTTCAGAGTTTTTCCTGGTTTCCTTCTGACATTCTGGCCTATAAAATCTCTGATTTGGAATGCCAGATTAGCTATGGTCTTAGGAATGAATGACAGTTACACGAAGATGAAAATAACAAAGATAATAACTTTAATGGCCACAAGCCCATTTTAATTCAAGAAATACCTGTATGAATGAAGACATGTCTCTGTAAGTGATAGTTCGTTCTAAAGGCAGCATTGCAGTGCTCACAAACGTGAGATTTAGGGGTTTTCAAACCAAGTGATCCATCCTCATTTATTGTAAGGATCTAGTTCAAAAAAAAAAAAAAAAGGCAAAAACAAAAGAAATAAGTTTTTAAAACGTAATTAAATAGTAATTTTAAAAAAAAGATAATGCAAACAACAGTCGCCACAGATTATGAAATATTTTGTTCTTAAATGATCTTGAAAAGACTATTAGAATAATGTTATCATTAACTGTAGGAAAGTACAATGTGACTCAGAATGAGCAAAAATCACTAATAAAACCTTGGAAGCTGGTTAAGTAAGATCTCATCACGGCCTTCTCCTCTGTAATGCTTATGCGTGATGGAGTTCCTAAGTCTTCAGTTAGGGTGAACACAGGTATATTTTCAATTTCAAATTCTCATATATGCAGGAAAAAAGCCTTTAGACATGATCTAATATCAATCAGTATGGGGCTAATTAAATAAATCATGGAAAATGAATACAATTTAATATTATGTGGTTGTGAAATAAAATGACAAAGCTCTCTATATACTTATATGAAAAGCGTGTCAGGATTTGTTAAGTTAAAAAAAAAAAAAGGCAAAGTTTAGAACCCAGTGTATAGTTTTGCTAACTTTTGTATATAAAAGGTACATATAGGAATATATATTTGCATAGGCATAAAAACTACTTGAGAAGGATATATATACATAAGTATATAACCTTGATTGTGATGGCTGGGGAACTGGGCAGACAAGAGATAAAATGGGAGGGAAGTTTTACACTGTCCACTTAACACATTTTTTTGAACCATGTAAGTGGTTACCTATTACTAAAAAAAAAGAGAACACTAAGTTTTCAAGTTACAATATGGTAGAATTTATGGTCTGTTTCAGTCTAGGATCACTATGGTTATTCTACAACTACTAAATTATTATTAAACATATTCCTAAGAATATTTGTCAAATAAATAAATTAGAAGTGGGTATGGGGTCCATCTGGGGCATAAGTACTGAATAAGAAAATTATTCAGCACTTATAAATTCAGTTTTTTTAAAAATAGAAGTGGGTAAAAAGAAGGAAGACAAGAGACAAAGCAACCTTGTCTTTCTGGGCTTATTGAGATTAAGAGTATTGCGAGCCTGGTTTGGATGGTACCACAGAGAAACTCACCTTAGGCTGCATGTATTCCAATTTATCAACAACTTGTTCAATGTGCAACATTAAGCTGCCTTTTGGCCAGGCATGGTGGCTCAAGCCTGTAATCCCAGCACTTTGGGTGGCTGAGGTGGGTGGCTCACTTCAGTTCAGGAGTTCGAGACCAGCCTGGGCAAAATGAGGAAACCCCATCTCCACTAAAATACAAAAATTAGCCAGGTGTGGTGCCACACACCTGTACTCTCAGCTACTTGGGAGGCTGAGGATGGGAGGATCACTTGGGCCAGGAGGTCAAGGCTGCAAT
This sequence comes from Pan paniscus, assembly GCF_029289425.2. Lineage (NCBI taxonomy): Eukaryota > Metazoa > Chordata > Mammalia > Primates > Hominidae > Pan > Pan paniscus. The sequence goes on from NC_085926.1 coordinate 123,277,153, forward strand.
GAGCCATCATCATGCCACTGCACTCCAGCCTGGGCAATACAGTAATACCCATCTCAAAAAAAAAAAAAAAAATTGCCTTTCATCAGACATGTGGAAGAGTGAAAATAATGATTCCTTTTTCATTATTGACGAAAGCACAAAAAAAAAAAAAAAGGCACAATATTATGCTGAAACAGCAAAGAAAACTAGAAGATCTGATCAGGAGGGGTATGGCCAGTGAGAGGGAAACAATGCTGTAGGTGTGGGCATACAGAATGGGGCTAAGAAACTGTCCAACAAAGGTAGAGAAATCTGGGAAATAAATATAAAGAACTGTGGAAACTGATTAGGGCCTGCAAACACACAGCTATGACCCCTTCTCAAACCTAGAAAAGGGCAGTACGTAAGGGGAAAAGGGCAGTACGTAAGGGAAAAAGGCTTTAATCCTTAAAACATTTTTACTTTAAATTCAAGAAGACAGTTCAGCCTATACTATATGCAGATCAGTGGTAATTATTATGCAAATTATACAGGGCATTTGGATTCTGGGCAAACAGCCAATGTGGTCAACAATGCTTCAAAGTCTATGCACCAAAGTCATGGAAGGGAAACATTTGGCAGGAGAATGGAAGTGGGTGTCACAGCTTCCTGAGGAGAGTCAAAGAAAGTGGAAAGCTTCATCTCTGGGCCAGTCAGTTTTGAATTTTTTCAACCCCTCCAAGTCACATAATAATAAGCAAGTTAACACTGTGCAAAAGGAAAACACACAAAATCTTTTAAAATATGACTCAAAATATTTTATACATAAAACAAACAAAAAGATGTTAAATACTTATATAAAATGGAACTAAAAACAAGACAGCACCAGGTATTTTTTTTTCATGTATGTTGATAACAAATAAGAAAATCCAACTGCCAAAAACCATGGCACTTCAATAGCTTTCTGTGGCATAGCAACTGCAAGGAAAGGCTTTGTAAAGAACAAATCTGGCCCAAGTTGCTTAATGTGAAACGGATGTAATCCTTGACTGTACAAAGCCCTTTTATGAAGAGTTAAGGAGTTCTAGGTCATTGTTTTCTGGCACTGGAGGTACTGCTGCCTTTCATTGTAGATTTAAGCCTTAATTCAAGGTGAATTTTATGGATGAAACAGCTACCACTGCCTTGTGGATAAACACACAGGAAAATCTAGCTTTTTTAAAGTTCAAAGACAGAAACACCAAATTCTTGGACATTTTATATTTTCCTTACTTTCTTTAGGCCAGAGTAATAAAGGACATAGAGTAAACTCATCTTGACTCAGATGAGCATCAATGGCCCTTCCAATTTGTAACCTGTTTTAAATATATCCAACTGATTTTTATTCACCCTTATAATCTCAGTGTTCAAAATGGTATCTGGAGCATAGTGGAGACTCTATACCTGTCAAAGGACCTGGCTGCCTGCTGTCCATAACAATTACTCCTCCTAGCTTACCACTTTATTGTTTTTTAAATTTGTTGCTAAAAGCAATACTTTACTTTTCAATTTTTTAGTCTTCAGATAACTGAGTAGTGAGAGAAGCGGGTAGGCAAAGAATAAAATCCCTTAGCAGAACACAAATAGCACACTAACGCAGGCAAAATTTTCTTCCCCGGTATAGACTTGCCTTCTTTTCTTGCTCACACCTTTTCAAGATCTTTTAGTAGAATGTGATCTACCAGCTGAGTGTGTTTGCCTTAGAGATTAGCAGTCTTACCTGCAACTGGTTCCATAAAACATCTTTGCTTTTCTTTTTTCCCCAACATATGGACACCATTACAACTGAAGAATTTTATGTTTAAAATTTTAAATTCTAAGATGCCTGCTAGACATCTTCAGATGCTTTATCTTGCCCCTTGTCATTGCTACTTCAGGAGAAATATGGTATATTACATAGACCAAGCAATCAGGTTTTAGCAAGTGGAGAAATTAGTAATACTCTAATTCTCAACACACTACATTTTTTTTTCTTATCTGTTTAGTAAATTTAAAACAAGACTTTATAGAAAAAAATTGAGTATCAAATGGAATTTCTCAGTTAATCTGCTTTCTTAATCTCATATCCATTATGACATATTTTCTGTTTTAGACAAATCTATTACCAGCCAGCTACCTAAATATACACATATGGTAAAGGTTATCTTAAATAATATACCCATTTTCATCAGGCAAAGCCCTAAGGTCTGCCTATTCAAATTCAGAGATTTTTCACTCCATAAGGATCACTGCCACTGAATAAATGAAACCTGACACCCCTCACTGAGAAAAAGTTCTGTTTTCTTAAAAGGCAGACATGATTTTTCACATTCAAATGTGTACTACTAAAATTATTAAAGCATATTTTAAACTAAACACTATAGGTTTTTATCATATATTCCTGAATCAATCAAAATCAACTTTGAAGCCACCAAAACTCAAAAGACAACTTAGATAAGAGAGTTTACATTTCTCACCTATTATGAGACGTTCTACTGCAACTGGGGATGGAGAATGACAGCTGTGACAATTCTCTTTACTCTCCAAATCCAATGAGAAATGGAAAATAGTGCAAGTCCAAAGATATACAAATAACAAAGTCACCCTGAGTAATACCCATCATGACAACTTGACTGTCCTGGTCATCGTTAATAACCTACTCTAACATTGTCACTTTCTTTCATTCATCAAGATTTTTTATTGTTTCTCAGTACTAGATTTTTCTCATAACCAAATTTCCTTTTTAAATGGTAAGCTTTTGACAGCACCAGAACAAGAAATTCACTGTATCATAAGCATGGCACAACAACTATGTTCAGCAAAATGACCCTGGGTTTTAGAAAAAGGCTGTTTCTTCCCTGTTTCCTGAATATTAGGCAAAGAAGTAGGTGATATTTTCTAAAGAAAGATTTACATCAGATTTTTTTTCAAAGTTAGGGTTCAGTTCTATGGAAAAACAATTTATCCAAGACACACAATTTCCTGGGAAAATTAGATAAATAAAACTCTATTATTTTGCCAATCTTCTTCCTTCATTTTCTTACTATTCCATACTTCCTGTTTGCATCCTCAGTCTTATAATCAGTTCATCTTTAAAGCTACTTCTTCCTAAATCAAGGTAACATGTAGAAGAAAGCATGACAAATGTCTGGTATATCTACTTCTCTGTTTCTTTTCATTAAATTTTCCTTATTTTACGTAATTCAATCTTTCTGATACCAAAGTCTAAAATCTTTTCTGGGAACCAACAATATATAATAAATTGCTGGGAAAGGATTCTCTATATAATCTATCTGATGTGTGAAAAGTGCTCTTCCTCAGTTCAGCATAACTTTGAATAATGAATTTTTATTCAGATCACCTAAAGTGTTACAACAAACAACCCAGTTCCTTTTTTCAGTACCTGATGAGAGATCCTGGCACATAACAGGCACTCAAATTATTTGTTGAATAAATGAAAAGAGAGATACATTTCAGAATAAAGAGAAGGAATTAAAAATATCCTCTCTCTCATTCAGTTACTAAGGAGTTGGAAAAGACCTATATAATATATACAACATGGGATTTAGATAATATTGTTATATTTTACTGAAAAAAATTCTTAGATTTCATTAATGTTAACCCAACAATCCTCCTAAAACCCTTCTGAGATGGAAACTGTTACCTTCTAATTCATGTAACAAGTGAATACCAAAGTCCAGTAGTAATACCTCATTTATTCAGAAACTTCTAGTGTCAAGATTTGAAGTTTTCAAGCTTAAGAGTATAACAGTCACCAAAAACAGACTCAAAGGGGCAAAGGAAAGTGATGTTAAGTGGCCACCCAGATATACAGCAATGTAAAAATGAATAGCACGTCACCAAGGAATGAGAAGTGAAGTGATTATAAGCAGTATAACACTTAAAGTCTAGCAGTGAGGATTTGCAGGGTCAGGTGGATGGGGGAGAGCCCTAAAATCTCTGTTCTCCTAGAGGGCTTCAACTGCAATACGCAATTTAAAAAAATGTTTATGTCAGCTTCAAGACATTAAAAGCTGAATTATGTTCAAATACACTATATTTAAAAGGAAAACAACACCTTAAAGATTTCCCCAAAAAAATGGTGAAAATAAAATGAAATTTGATATTTAAAAGGTGTAAGCTTCTACTATGTAGAAAACTTACTTTCTTAAAACAGCTAATTCCACAACAGATGCAAATAGCTTGACCTAGATGATGTTCCCTAGCTCAGTTACCCTCTTCATCAGGCATGCTGCCAAGTGTATTTAGGCAAATTTCAAGTGTCAAAACCTACCTTAAGATGATCAGGCTTTCCCATTGCATTTAAGTTTTCCAAAAAAAAAAAAAAAAAAGACTCAGCTTTGCCATATGAGAAAAGTTCAGAAGGCAATTATTGCTTAAAATCCATGGCAGCTAAAGATGGCATAACAACACAGGACTTTAAGGCAGCCATAGTTACATGGATGTTTATAAGCTCTGATGTTTTTACTAAAACTCTATCACATTAGTTATACTTCTTGTGCAGATCCCCAATCTAATACTACACAATGGTGACACAAACTCAAAATATTCACAATGGCAAGATTTGAAGATTTTGAAAAGATGCTGGGGGAGAGTGGAGTCCTCTAGGCATAATAAATCATAATTCTTTGAGGAACTTAAAATTGTTTTTAAGGAATTTAAAACAAGTAACACTTACTGATTTACAAACATGGGTAAGTTTCTCTTTCTCTTCATACCAAAGAGCAGAATGAATTATTTTAACAGAAGTTCTGAAGTATAAATTTTTATATACACTCCTGAGAAAATGTAAAATTACTCACTGGTTATATCTTAAAGTTCTAAGACTCCAGACACAAAAAACCCATTCACCTGGAGATGGCAGACCAGTGGTTAAAAAACAGTCCAAAACCATTCCCTGTCCCATTACATGTAACATGCCAGGACAATTGAAAAATAATTGTTTGTTCTTTATTTAAAAAAACAAAACAAAACAAAACCAGAGACAGGGTTCCACAATGTTGCCCAGGATGGTCTTGAACTCCTGGGGTCAAGCAATTCTTCCGTCTCAGCCTCCCAAAGTGCTAGGATTACAAGTGTGAGCCACTGTACCTGGCCTGTTTGTTATTCTTACACCTCTGTCTGCTATATATTGTTTCTAGTCACTTCATCTTCCTAAGAATTCTCTAAAGGGCTACCCTAAAACATTCTCTTATACGCACTATACTTAGAATAGGACAACTCTGTCATCTGGCCACTACAGAGGTATATAAATACTTAAATAATACCTTTAGAAATATTCTAAAATGATACATTATAATGAGTTTATCGCAAATTAGACAAGCAAAATAGCTTAAAGCCTGTAAATACCTAATCTATATTTACAAATACCTAGAACATATCACCAAATACAGAGTCCAACACCCAATAAGAAGATAATCTGGGTTTTAGTCAGAATTTCAAGAAGAGAGTACACTTGAAATAGATACCCCATAGATCAGCAATGAATCCAAAGTAACAAGCAATCACTATCACAAACGATTTTAGAAATAATTTTTTACATAAAACCTAGTATTATTCTATATCTGAAGAACTTGATTTGTTCATTAATGTAAAGAACCCCCAAAAATGATATAAATTACTGAGAAAAACATTAAAGCCCCAAAAAAAGAAGTGGAGGGAGAGGGAAGAAAAGAAGAAGGGAGAATTTCACAAAACATGAAATATAAAATGCCAACAAAAATTTTAGAAGTTTAGTGTGACCAGAAACTAAAGAAATTCAAATTTAAACTATAATGAGGCTCCCATCTTAAGCAAAGTCAGACACTCAAGACCAGTGAGAATGCAGACAGATACACCTCAGGTCCACTGCAGGTAGAAATGTAACTGGTATAACATTTCTGAAAAGAGTAACATTATCAAGAAATCTTTCCAAAAGTTCACACCCTTTGATCAATAGTGCACAAAGATACATACTCAAACATTTTAAGTGCAGCATGATTTAAAACAGAAACAAAAGGACTACAACTTTCAAACAACATAATAATGTCCAATAAAACAACCATTAAATATAACATGATCTATTAAGAAATAGATTATGTAGCTAATAAATGATTACAAAAAACATTAAAAACTTTAAGCACAAAAGTTGCTTACATTTCAAGTGTTAAAAATCAGCTAATTTATTCTATATTATACCTCCATATCTATCTGCACAAATTTGAAAAAAGAAAGGGAATATGGCAGAAAATCCAAGTAGTTATCTCTAGGAAATGTAACTATGGGTTATTTTAGTCTCTATGTTTTTCAAAATTTGCTATTGTAGGCATATTTATATGTCCCCAAAATAGTGGTATGCTGGCAAATATTTAACCACCAACTAAGGAATCGGGGGTATAGAAACATTTGCTGATTTCCAGGGTGTAAATATTCCCACCATAGCTAATTATAAGCTACCAATGGTTTTGGCAACTAATTTGCAAATGAAATCTTGCAAGCCAGCTCAAGCTGGCTCCAACACACTAATAAGTCCAAAAGTATACAAAAATATAAATAATAATGATGATTATGATTTCAAATCACAGATTTTTAAAAAGCCATCAAAAAAATCATATTACAGTATGATCTTTTTAAAAAGGACTTTCTCACCACATGAGGGAAGAAAAAAATAAGAGTTAACTATAAAAATGCAAATATGCTGCAGAGAGTTCAGAGAATTTCTAGGAATACCAAAAATGCTGTATACATTCAGCTATCACTATACTAAAGAGAAAAAAACAGGCCAGGAGTGGTGGCTCACGCCTGTAATCCTAATACTTTGGGAGGCTGAAGTGGGAGGATGGCTTGAGACCAGGAGTTTGAGACTAGCCTGGCCAACATAGCAAGACCCCATTTCTGTAAGAAATTCAAAAATTAGCCAGGCATGTTGGCACATGCCTGTGGTCCCAGCTACTCAGGAGGCTGAGGCAGGAGGATCCCTTGAGACTGGGAGACTGAGGCTGCAGTGAGCCATGATCATGCCACTGCACTCAGCCTGGGTTACTTGTTTATTTACTAACCCATTCATTAACCCATAAAATATTTACTGAGGATCTATTATGTCTCCTATTCCAGGCTCTTAGGATACAGCTGTGAACAAAATGAAGTCCCTGCCCTCATGAAGTTTACATCCTATTAACAGGGATCCTATATCTTTTCCTGATGAATAACTGGTATTACATTTTCCTGAAACCTTAATATAAAGATAAGGAAAACTAATACAAATGAGAAGAAAGGGCAATGCATGCCATCCGATAGAGATATGGAAAAAGAAAAGTTCACTTTTAGACAAGTCAGGAACATGGTGAAAGAGAAGCAGAAAAATTGAAAGCAAGGCCCACCACCTCCATGCAGGCATGCACCCCCTCCTACTAAACCACACAAGACTTCTACATCTGCCTTAGGGTCCAGCCAGGTTCTTGCCTATAGAATTAACCAACAGTTGGAATTAAGAGGTTGTGATTACCACCTTAATACATTGTCTTACTTTTGCGGGAGAACGTTGTTTCCGCTTCTTCTTTTTCTGTAAGTCTACTGGCTCTCTGATTTGTTTTTTGTCTCTCATCAGTTGCTCAGATACATCAGTAAAAGTAATTTCCTGCTTTACGCTTATCTGTTTAAAAAAAGAAAAGCCAATTTTAGACATAAATAAAAAGTTCATTGTGACAAAAGGCCATTTTATGTTTAATCCTTTGCTAAACCCACATACAGGTGCTTCCAGAATGATGATCTATGTGTGTGTGTGCTAACTATATACAGTGCTATAGAATTCATTAATAGGCAGTGGGTAATAAGAATTGAGAGTACATAAATTGAGGGATAAACAGATTTTTTTTTAATCTACCTGAGAAAAAAGATCAAAGACGTCCTGGGAAAAGATGATCATAAGACCAAGCAGAAGTCAAGAAATCGTAACATCAATTTCATTCCCACATTTAAGGAAACTGATACTGAAGTTAAAAGCGCACAAAAAAGGTTAAGGTCCAAAATTCAACACAATACTAGGGAATGAAAGAGGTATTTAGACTTCTAGATGGGCTCTGTATTTATAAAATATCAAGTAAACCACACAAATTCTAAAAGATAATTTGTCAAAAGAAAGACAAATTAACAATGAAAATCTAATTATCTTCATGCTCAACAGTTTTGTCATATGACTCAAGATCTCAGCCAGTACTTTCCTGGGCTCTACAACAGACCATCACCAAATATGTGTTTATAGAAGCAATTATAATTTTAGGCTGCTACACTGTACAAGACATGATGCTAACTACATAATAGAGAAATACTAGAAGAAACATTAAGATTTCAACAATGTTCTTCAATTTTCAGATCTTAATTCTGAGTTACTTGTCCTTAAAGAAAGAAAAGAAAAACCAAGGTTCTAAGATCACTAACAGTACCGTCGTCAGTTCTCATCAGATTTGATGGTGTTCAGTCATCCCCTCCTCACTGCTACATTTTCAATCTATCCTTGAAGTAAAACAAGAACCTTAAAACTAGGAAACTTTCAACTCAGGCTATAAAATACAGTAAAGATCCTTGAGAATAATTCAGTAAGTACAACGTGCTAATGGCTACATTTTCAAGAAACACACTAAAAAGCATGGTGCAAAAGATGATGAACATCTTACAGATTCAGTGTAAAGGTGGAAAACAGCTATGTAGAAGAGGTTCACGAGAAAAATGCAACCTAAGCCAGGAATTTCAGACTGACAAAATAAAAAGTGGAAGTTCTCATGAATTCCTGAAATGCAGGCCATGTGAGAATCACAAATCAAGAACCCTGGCACAAAAACATGATGTAAATGATTATTTATTTAGCTAGTAATTCTACCAAGTTACAGAAGGGTACAGTGACCACTCTTCTGGCTTCATTGGTATCAATTATTTTGACTACAAAATACGATGGTAAAATCACCACCTACAAGACTTGGGAATACAGACCTCTTATCACCTCTGAAGTGGTATTTACTGAAAAACAATAACTGGGAATGGGTATGAGACAAGAAAAGATAACAGACTATGTAAGCAGCTGTGGAATTTCTCTGCCCTACTTTGAAGGAGTACCAAAAAGTAGTACAAACATTTCTGTCAGCGTGTAAATTCCAAATAAACCATGGAAATGTAGCATGTGGCAATAAAAAAGAGGAACTCTTTTTAGCAAGTGTCAAGAAGAGTGTAAGATAAATTCATAAATAAGTTCTGCTGTTAACTGCCATTCCCAAACCAAACAAGAGCCTTTATATGCAAACAGTAAAAAAGATTAACACATATATCTGAACCTGTTATTTCCACATATATGGAAAGTGATTATATTAATACTGTGATTTTCACCTAGTCCCATTAGTACCCTCATGCTTATTTGCAGGCCTGAATTTCAATGCTGTTCTTATTACCAGTCCAGATATGCCACCACCACCACCATCCACCACCATCCACCACCACTCTACCTGCCCTTCTTTCTTCAGATTTGACTAAACTCAGACATTTCTCCTAAAACTCTAAAGCCCCTGCTCATCCACTGAGTCAGTCTCCCTCTGGGCTTCCCACTTTGATACTACAGAAGCAGTCAGACATGATTTCCTTTTCATATCTCCCTTCTATACTCATCTAACTTCTTCCCCAGGTTAAGACAGAAGTAGAGACCTATAGTGTCATGCTTCCTCTCCTCTTGCCACTCCCTATGCCGGTTCTTTCTTGCAAGTTCTAAAATATCTCTTAATTACCCTTTTTCTCATTTTCAATCTTTCCCTCTTTATTTTCCTGACTTTAAAGAGTCCTCCCTATACTGAAAATATTCTTCCTTTGATTCTAATCATTAACTCAACTCCAGAATGACTTGCTTTATCAAGACTTATTTCTCACCCCAAAATAAAGTCTTACTTTTATATTTAACTATTTCATGTACATGTATACTGTTTTGATATTTTAAAGTAAGATACTCTTTGTTGGTATTTCTTATAATAGCTGTCATTCATTTTCTCATTCAACAGCTATTAAGTGCCTGCTCTGTCAGGCTAAAATACTATAACAAAAACATTTACTGAGATTGTAATATGTGCAAAGTGCCATTCTAGATACTAAGCACATTCTAAATATCAGATTTCCTTTTCAAAGGTCTTAAAATGTACGTGCAGGGTTCTGATGCATTACCAAAAAAAAACCTAATACAGACAGCACATGTGTCATACTCTAACTGAACAGAACAGAGAATAAGGGTAGAAATTCAAAGGGAGAAATAAAGACAACGTGAAATAACTGCATCAGGCTTTGGGGATGAAACAACAGACAATGACAGCTGCAAGTTTAGCACATATATCCCCCCTTTTAACTTTTTCTTGCAAATTTGCTACTCTTCTTAACTTCACCTAGTCTCAATAATGATAATAAGCGATGTAACAAATATAAATTGTACCTAAAATAATGTTGCCAGACACAATGTGATGAATAAATGTTTCACTACAGTTGCAAATTTTGGTCTACCCCCTCTCCCCACCTTCCAAACAAGATGACTGACTCCTTGGAATCATTTTAGACTCTTCTCTTCATTCTCAACATCCTGCACCCATACCCAGTGACATCCACTTCCCTCCAATTAACCATACCAACCTCACTGACTTAGAGCATTATCATCTCCCAATGTATTCTTCTACAAATAAATTAATATAAAACTATTTCCTTAACATTTCCTCAGTGAGGAATTGGCAACAGACTGTTGCCTATAGTATTCATTATCAGCTCCCCAGCTCAGCTTTCAAAATTCTATATGATCCACTTTACAGAAAAGACCTAAGGTACTTGGCAGAAGGATATGACCTTACCCTCACTCCTCTCCACTTCTGAAGTCACATGTTCCTATCAATTTTCAATTTCAAATTTTGGTGTTCTCACTCATCTTCCAACCCAGTAGAGTAAAAGGAAGGTGGTCTTTCTGTTTTCCCCTATACTCCTGATTCCATTCCCACCCATTTTCATAGCTCTGCTGCTTCACTATCTATTTTATAGTCTCCCTGACACTACTAGCTACTTCTTCTCTTCTTAAAAGCACACTGAAATTTCCCCTATAAGTTCTTGTGGACCAAAATTTTTCCAGCTACTATATTCCTTCTTTTGGCCAAACATTTTAAAAGAATAATCTGTAGTCAGCATACAGAGATAAAATAACTGTGCCCAAATTTAGAGAAATGGTTGTTCTGAGAGTAAAAGTAGTATACACAGCCGTATAAAAAAAGATGTGTTTAACTATCACTAGAAGGAACCTGTTCCAAAATATTGCCTAGGCAACACCCAAGTTAAATCAAGGTGACTAAAAGTATAACTAGTTTAAATGTAAAAGGAAAGGTATAACACAATTAACTGTACTGTAAACGTACTGTCTAACGAATGTCAGCAATATTTGGGGGTATTCATGGAGTCCAGAAAAGGAGAAATTTAAGATTTAAATTTAATTTGCATGTATATTTCCAAGATAGAACTGCAAGAACAGTTTGATGTAACCAGACAACAGGAAGACTTCAAATTCCAAGCTCACAAAGTCACAGAACAGGACAGGGAGGTGAAGCAGTACACTGATGGATAGGCCTGTGTGAATCACGAACTATATCTGTCCCGTTTGCCTGATCCATGACTGCATGCAAAATTTTGAAAGGAGCTACATTTGTTAGGGGAAAGTCCACAGCTATCCTTTGATTTTCGAAAAGGTTCAGAGAGCCACAGTTGGAAACAAACATTCTGATCTATTTCCCTATTACATTTCTCACTATAAATGTAAACTCTGGTTACTATATCAGCATCTTATAGTTTATATAATTAAAGATTAACTAGATGAACTGATCAAATCAAGTTACCTTACCTGAAACAGTGCTGACCATCCCTACCCTACTTGGAAATTCTAGTCTTCCAAGTTCCATAAAATCACCTAATTTAAGTTCTCTCCTTTTCTTCATAGCAGTTCTTCTGGATCCATCCTTCCAGTAATATGTGCCTGTATTTTGTAACAGTTTCAGTAAATCTACATCAGTGGTTCTTAACTCTTTATGTTTAAAGTCGGGAGAATAAAAAAGGAAAGACTGAAAATGAGAAAAAGGTCAGGGTAATTAAGAGATGTTTTAGAACTTGCAAGAAACAGCCAGCATAGCATGGGGACTCCTGAAGGTTCCTTATGCCCTTTCAGGTCATTCATGACATCAAAACTACTTTCACAATAGTACCTGCTTTTAAAAACTCTCTTTCCCTTAAAAGTATACAGTGGCATTTTACAGAGGCTAATTAAAATGTGATATCATCACAGACTTAATATATGTCACCACAGATATGCATTATATCCAGTTATATTAAGCCAGATAATAAAGAGATATCAAAAAAATGTAAAACAATTTCCCTCTTCTCACTAAATTTTTTGTTTTGGAAAACAGTTATTTTTTATTTACAAATGTTACATGCTAACATGTAGTAGTTTTATTGTGACAAATTAATACATAAAACTTTAAATTTCTCAGCTTTAGTTTTGAATATGGTAAATACTGATATATATAACCAACATAAGCAAAAGCTCTGAGGAGTCCTCAGTGTTTTTTAAGAGTATAAAGGGACCCCACGGCCAGAACATTTGAGAGCTGCTAATCTAGATACATCTTAACTATACAATCCCTTTCTCTCTTTCACTCAATCTCTTTTAATACAGATGCCCGGGCCCTACCAATATAAAGAAATTACTATAGATGTTGTGTGCATGTGTGGGTTAGTAGACATACATGTATTTTCCTAGCTTGTTTGCTGAGGTCACTGAAAAGCAACGACACCCAACACACCTAGCATCCAGAACTTAGTTTCTAAATGCCATTATCCAAACAAAAAAGAACCAGAGTTCTCTGAGAAGTGGCTGAGCCCAGAGCTGGGTCGGGGAAAAATATAAGATGACTCTAGAAAATCATAATGTCAGAAGCTAAAGTGTTCAAAAAAGGATCAGAGGATGTCAAAAGGACATAAGACCCAGACTGAAAGAGCTCCTAATGGCCAAAGATGGAATCTGAGCAAGAACGTAAGCAACAACAGTACTGGATTATAACCCACAGAATAAAATGCATATCCACAGATACAAAATGAAACAGTAAAAACAATAAATAAATGGAGGAAATGGGACAGCTACAAGGAACATCAATATAGAAGGAATGAGGAAAAGACAAAATCACAATTAGGTAAACATCATGGTAATAACCATTACAGGCAAGGCCCACCAATAGATGCTAAAGTTAGTAGGCAAAATTTTGAGAGAGAGGATATTTAAACGGTCTCAAAGTATCTCCTCCAAGATATCTGTCAATTATAAAGAAAAAAACAGTAACTCTACAGTGGGGAAACCTGGCAGATAATCACAGTAAAGAAGGATCAAGGTTACTATCACCAGTTTTAAGACCTATCCACATTATGTGCCCCCGATATGATGCACTGAGGGGGATACAACATCACTTCTGTGGGTAGTCAAAAATGTAGAGCATCAATCTAACCATGAGAAAACACCAGAGAAGCTCAAATTAAGAAACAGTCTACAACACAACTGACCAACACTCATCAAAGTATAAAGGTCATAAAAGATGAGGAAAAGTCTGCGTTCAACTGAAACAGATTGGAGGTGGCTAAAAAAACAGGATAACTCAATGAAATGTGGGTCCTGAATTGAATCCTCAAACAGAAAAAGGGTATTTGGAGGGAAACATAAAATTCAAACAAGGTCTGTAGTTTAATACTATTTCACCAATGTTAAATTCTTGGTCTTGACAACTGTACCATATGGTTACATAAGTTTTAACATTAGGGGAAGCTGTGTGAAAAGTTTATGCAAACTCTACTATTTCTGCAACTTTAAGTATAAAATTATTTCAAAATGAAAAGTTAAACTAGACTCTGATTTTTCTAACTACAAAAATACTCAGCATTTACATGGCATTTTTATGAGTTTGTGATTCTGCCTCCTCAGCATATACTAAGATTTATCAGACATTCACTATCATGCACTGTCCTAAGTGCTGAAGATATTAATACAATACATGGGGAAGACATGGTCTCTAGCCTGTATAGTCTATTGCATTAAATCCTACAGTAACACTACATTAAGAATTTTCATTAAAAAAATAGAAAACTAAGGCCCAGGAAGGTTGAGTTACTTGCCTAAAAGCACAGTAATTAAGACAGAAAGACAAAATTTAAACCAAAGTCTTCTGAATCCAGTGACTAAGATCCTAATGATTGTGATCTGTGAATTCTTTCTTATCCTCATGTTACCAATAAACAAACTAAAATTTCAGGGAGGTAAGTGTCTTACCCAAGTTATTAAGTTGTAAAACTAGGACTTAAGATCAAATACTTTTCAGTCCAGGACTGCTTTTCAATAAATCTAAATTATTCAAACTTATTTAAAAATGCTTTTTATAGAAACATACTGTATTTTTCCATATATGAACTATAGTTTGGTTGCTTTCAAAATAAGAAAAAAACTTCTAGTGGTTTTAGAACACCTAGTGATTATTACTAAAGGAAAATAAAATGCCAGGCACAGAGGCTCATGCCTGTAATCCCAGCACTTTGGGAGGCCGAGGTGGGTGGATCACGAGGTCAGAAATTCAAGACCAGCTGGCCAAGATGGTGAAACCCCGTCTCTACTAAAACTACAAAAATTAGCTGGGCACAGTGGCAGACTCCTGTAATCCCAGCTACTTGGGAGGCTGAGGCAGGAAAATAGCTTGAACCCAGCTGGCAGAGGTTGCAGCGAGCCAGGATCGTGCCACTGCACTCCAGCCTGGGCGACAGAGTGAGACTCCATCTCAAAAAAAAAAAAAGACAAAATGCCAAGAATATTTAGATGAAACATTAGAAGACTTGGGTTTCAATACTATCTCTTCCAATTATTAGCTAGGTGAACTTGGCTTCCAGAAGTAGTATGGCAAAACAAGAAAAGCACAGGCTTGGGAATTCAAAGAAATAAAATCCAGTTTCAAAGAGTAATACTAACAGTGTGTGAGGTTGAACAACTAAAATTGGGATCATGCCGAACTTTGCTCACCTGTAACCTGGAGGGGAAAATCTCATAGGATTTTTACAGAGTTAAATAAGATAACTCTGTAAAGTACTAACTACAGTACAGAGCAGTATGAAATAGTTCTTGATGCTACTTAGTATCATAATAAACTCATCTGTTAATTGGCAGTAGTAATAATATGCATCTTACATCAGAAAATCAAAAGAGATTACATGAAAAGCACCTTGAACACCTTAAAGCACTAAACGAATATACAGTTATTAATTATCATACAATTAATAGGTGTGTAATTGCTTGGATACACAAAGGATTAGCAATTTCTATAAAATATCTCTACGTAGACATCTTGATATCTAAAACTCAATATGCCTAAAAAAAAAATCTTTCCTTACACATTAGATCCTCCTTCTAAATTCCCTGCCTTTCAATATATCATCCCAGTATCCTATCTAAAGATTCTTTTTTTTTTTTTTAAGACAGAGTCTCGCTCTATCACCCAGATTGGAGTGCAGTGGTGCAATCTCGCCTCACTGCAACCTCCGCCTCCCAAGTTCAAGCAATTCTCATGCCTCAGCCTTTCGAGTATCTGGGACTACAGATATGTACCACCACGCCCAGCTAATTATTTTGTATTTTTAGTAGAGACAGGGTTGGCCGTGTTGGCCAAGCTGGTCTCAAATTCCTGGCCTCAAGAGATCCACCCGCCTCGGCCTCCCAAAGTGCTGGGATTACAGGCGTGAGCCACCATGCCCAGCCAATGCTATTTTTTAGTTTTCTTTTCTACCTTCCACCCAGGACAAAGTCCAGTTGTTGCTGTTCTTCCTAAATATAATATACAAATCTAGAAATTATACTTCATATTTCCTTCTTTAGATTATTTATAATGATACTAAGTTGGGACTCTCATACACTACTAGAGGGTCATCTTTTGTAGACTACAATTTGGCCAATATACAATAAAAGCCTTAAGAGACCTATACTGAAGAAATACTTTCTCATGACAAAAAAGCACATATACAACACCACAGTATTATTTATAACAGTAAGAAAAGGGTGCAAATGTCTAATACCCAATAATAAAGAAATAGGGAGATAAATTATAATACAGCTATATGGCATTATACAAATATTAGAAATCTGACTTTTAATGACCAAGATGAAATGCTCACGGTTTAAGGTAAAGTAATAAATATAAATAGGCATGTAGATAAATACATTTTCACAATTTTATACAAACACAAATATAGACACAGCAAACTTTATGCAAACACACAACTACCTACGTAGAAAAAAAAAACAAAAAAAGAAACATTAAAATGCTAGCAATGGTATGTCAAGAGCAGTTTTCCTAAAGTAGTAAGATTATAACAATTTTTATTCTCTTCTTTATAGTTTTAAAATTTATACATTTTTCAATCTTAAAAAGATATTAAATCTAGTCCTAGTACAAATCCTTACCATTAATTAAAAAAATATATTATTATCTTAATATACTAAGTTGTTCTAAAAACTGAAACACTAACCCAGCAAAGTAAAGTGAAAGGAAATCTCTATGGGTAAGTTTGAGAAAGAAACCAGAACTATCAACTAAATCTTAATCTCCACAATTCACATAACCAGCAAAAATCAATTCCCAGTGGATTACTGATCTAAATGGGAACGGAAAACCATAAAGCCTCCACAAGTTAAAAAAGGAAAATATCTTCACAATGTTGGGACAGGCAAAAATTTCTTAAGAAGGACACAAAAAATACCAAAAGGAAAAGACTTATACAATAAATCGAACCTTATTAACTCCTGTTTACCAAAAAAGTAAAAAGACCCACCAGAGTCAGAAATGATCACTGCAATACATGCATCCAACCAGTGGATAAAGAACTACTACAAATCTGTAAGAGAAAGAAACAACCTACTAGAAAATTAAGCAAAAGATGAACATCTACCTTACTAAAAAATAATATTTAAATTGTCAATAAACATGAAAAGATAATCAATTTCATTAGTTACTAGTGAAATGAAACATTAAGTCATATTGCAATTCCACTATCATACCACCAAAACAGCTAAACTTAAAAGGACTGACAAGATCAAATAGCAAGGATATAGAACAATTATTATAAATTGGCAAAACCAATTTAAAAAACTTCTGTCAGTATGTACTAAAGCTGAACATAGGCATATCCAGTAAATTCAATTCTAAGTATATAACCAACAGAAATGAGTACATACACACACAAGTGACATCCAAGAATATTCACAGCAGCACTTAATACCAAACATCTAGAAACAATCTAAATGACTATTAGACTAGAATAAATGAAATTCACCCAACTGATGATTCTACAGAAATTACATGCAATAACATGGGTATATCTCATAAACAATGAAAATAAAGAAACCAGATACCTAGTATATAGTGCCTATGATTCTGCTTATTTCGAATTCAAAGTCAGGTAAAACTAATAGACTATGACAAAAGTGTTGGGGTGGTAGTAATCTTTAGGAACTAGAGGAGTGCTGTGACCAAAAGGGATTCTATATCTTGATCTTGATAGCAGTTACACGAGATGTTCACTTCAGAGAAATTTAATCAAGATGTACTCTTATGATTTGTGCGCTTTTCTGTATAAATGTTACATTTCAATAAAAAGACATATACCTAGAGCAATGTTATAAATGTGCATACACACACACACACACACACACACACGCTCCTTTCCAATTATTTCATTTAAACAAACCCAGTAATAACAAATGTCAATCAACAGAGGAGTGTGATTAAATAAATTATGGCATATCCTTTAATCACTCATTAAAATAGGGCAGTTTTACATGCAATAACATGGAAATCTCCACAAGATGCGTCATTAAATGAATAATGTAAATTTCAAATGCATACAAATAGCATTATCCAATTTATGTAATAAAACAAAATATTGTACATTTATATTAAATATGGTTTTTTTGTTTTTGTTTTTGTTTTTGAGACAGAGTCTCACTCTGTCGCCCATGCTGGAGTGCAGTGGCGCGATCTCAGCTCACTGCAAGCCCCACCTCCCAGGTTCATGCCATTCTCCTGCCTCAGCCTCCCAAGTAGCTGGGACTACAGGCGCGTGCCACCATGCCCAGCTAATTTTTTTTTGTATTTTTAGTAGAGACAGGGTTTCACCATGTTAGCCAGGATGGTCTCAATCTCCTGACCTCGTGATCCGTCCACCTCGGCCTCCCAAAGTGCTGGGATTACAGGCGTGAGCCACTGCACCCAGCCAAATGTATGTATTATATATCCAAAATGTATTAGACATAAATGCATGCACACAATATGTTTCTTTATAAATGTAAAACTTCCAGAAAGGTATCAATATTAGTAGCTATTTCTTTGGAATTAGAGTAGTAGACAGACATCGGAAAGAAGGAAATTTTACTTTTCACTTTATTATTTCTTCTACCTTGTTTTAATATTTACAATGACTATGTAGTCCTTTTATAATAAAATACAAATATAAAAACACCAAAGTAGACCTCTCTGAAACTGATGTAGCTAGGCTGACTCTACATACCCTGTCCTAAATGATTTCCAGTTGGTGTACTACTAGTTTAAGAGCATAACTCTCCTTCAGTACCACTGTCTCACAATTCCAGATGAAGCAATTAGACATCAAAGGTCAGACAGAACTATATTAAGAGTGTTAGGAGACTGGTTATGTTATTAAAGTCAGCTGGAAACCAGCTGTGGTGGCTTACACCTGTAATCCCAACACTTTGAGAGGCTGAGGCAAAAGGCTGGCTTGAAGCCAGGAGTTCAAGGCCAGACTGGGCAACCTAGCAAGTTTCTATCTCTGTAAAAAATTTAAAAATAAAAATAATAAAGTCATCTATAAAGAAATCTTCTACCAACAATTCATGTCCACTTAAGGGGGAAAAAAAGGATATAAACTGGGTCAAACAACCTTAAGAACAAGTGAGGATACTGAAAAATAGACCATGTTGGGTCAACTCCCTAAAACAATCTACTGGAAGAGATAATCTGATTCATCTACTTGCCTGTTGAGTTGAAATCATTAATAATAAGCAATAAACACGACTCTCACCAGGAAAGGAATAGCACTCAGTCCATGCTTTCTGCCCAAATAATGATTGCTGTTAGATAATACACTTTTTTAAAGAGCCATGTGGTATGAGAGTAAAATCTTGTGAAAAAACTAGAGTTGAAGTTAGTTACCATCTATTCTCCTTAAAACAAGCTCAATTAAACTACTTGTGAAAATGATATTCAAATAATACACTAAGGTAAAAAGGATTTGAATGTTTGTTTTGTTGTTGTTGTTTCTGAGGCAGGGTCCCACTCTGTCACCCAAGCTGGAGGGCAGTGGTGCCATCTCGGCTCACTGCAACCTCCACCTCCCAGGTTCAAGCAATTCTCGTGCCTCAGCCTCCTGAGTAGCTGGGATTACAGGCGCCCACCACCATGCCTGCCTAATTTTTGTATTTTTAGTAGAGACAGGGTTTCACCATGTTGGCCAGGCTGGACTTGGAACTCCTGACCTCAAATGATGTGCCCACCTCAGCCTCCCAAAGTGCTGAGATTAGAGGTAAGAGCCACCATGCCTGGCCTGAATGTATTTTTTGAAGCACCTCTTGAAACATATATCCCCAATAAAAGACAATGCAACCACTTCAAAAGGTAAGGACCCAACAGCCAGTGCAAAAACCAAAACTACTACTGAATCCCTCAAATAAACTTTAAAAGAAATGCAATGGTAATTAAGAATTGGGTATAACTAACGATAGGATTCAAGGAAATTTAAAAACTAAAAACCAAAACAGAGGTCTTATACCAATGGCCAAATATGTTTTGAGTTTCCTGGGTCATTAACTGAATTAATCATAAACACGAAAATGCACAACAGTATGCCTGCAATTTTATACATGCTGCTTTATAGCACAAAAATTCATGACTAACAATGTTACATGAATGCTAAAGCATTTTTTAAGGAATTACACATGCCTGAAATATTTCATATTTTATTACATCATTATGTGACTAGAGCATGATTTTTTAGATAGTTCCTACTTTGTAAAATCTTTTCACTCAAGTGATACAAAGCAATAGTTTTCTAGAAGATGAATGCAGCATACATCACTGTGAATTACAATTTGCTCTGTTTTGCTAATACAGAACATAAGTCCTTCCTCTTAACATGCTTGCCACCAAACTGAAAAAATAAAGACCATAAAAATTTATGATTTGCTAAATCCTCCTGAATGGGTCTGATAAGTGTAAAATGGATAAGCCAAATAGTTTTTTTTAATTGCTGAAATAAATTTTGTTTCTGAGTTGAGAGGCTTTCTAATATAGTGCTATCTAATAAAATATTTTGAAATGATGAAAATATCCTTTATGCTATCCAATACAGAAGCCATTAGCTACATGTGACTACTGAACACTTGAAATGTGACTAGTGTGACCAAGGAACTGAAAAATTAATTTTATTAAAATATAATTTAAATGTCTAAAATATTAAAAAACAAAGTTCTAATGAGAAAGATGTAGACGTTCAAAAGTTGGCCTAGGCCAGGTATGGCAGCTCATGCCTGTAATCCCAGCAGGATCACTTTTGAGGCCAGGAGTTTGAGACCAGCCTGGGTAACACAGCGAGACCCCATCACTATTAATAAAATTTATTAAAATAAGAAACAGCTGGCCTATATTTTGCTGTTGAAAACATAGTGCCATTGAGCTAAATCTGAGTGACTGACTTAGAGAGCCAAAATAAATCCTGAAAATTGGCAGTTATCACACATGATGACTTATACTTCAAATGTCACCAAACACTAGCGAGTTTACATAGGCTACAGAACTTAAATAATTTTAAAACACTAAAAACTCAATTTTTTGCTTTGAACTAACCAAAATAAGTTAACATAAAGTTCTTTGTACCTTCCACATGAATGAGCAAATCAAAGAAGAAAATCATTAACATGCTCAATATCAATTTTTAAAAGGCTTTATTTAGCACAATCTAGAAAAACACTTGAGTAAAGGACTGTTAAGTTTCTACAGTTTTGGGGACCTGTATCATACTATTCTAGATCAATGTTCTCTCTTCAATTCAAAAATGTACATTCGGCCAGGTGCAGTGGCTCACACCTATAATCCCACCACTCTGGGAGGCCGAGGTGGGTGGATCACCTGAGGTCAGGAGTTCAAGACCAGCCTGGTCAACATGGTGAAACACTGTCTCTATTAAAAATACAAAAATTAGCCAGGCATGGTGGCGGGCATCTGGAATCCCAGTTACTCGGGAGGCTGAGGCAGGGAGAAATGCTTGAACCCAGGAGGTGGAGGTTGCACTGAGCCAAGACCACGCCACTGCACTCCAGCCTGGGTGACAGGGCGAGACTCCATCTCAAAAAAATAAATAAATAAAAGTACATTCATGGCCAGTTGTGGTGGCTCACACCAGTAATCCCAGCACTTTGGGAAGCCAAGGTGGGAGGATCGCTTGAGCCCAGGAGTTCAAGAGCAGTCTGGACAACATACTGAGATCCCATCTCTGAAAAAAATTGTAAACATTAGCCAGGCAAGGTGGCACACAACTGTGGTGCCAGCAACTTTGGAGGCAACAGTGAGAGGATCACTTGACCCAAAGAGATCAAGTCTGCCATGAGCCATGATCATGCCACTGCACTCCAGCCTGGGTGACAGAACAAGACCCTGTCTCAAAAAAAAAAAAAAAAGAAAAGAAAAGAAAAAAAAAGTACATTAATGAAACCCAGACCTGCCCTTTACCTCCCTGCCTTATCAACAGGAACCCATAAGTAAGAAGTAAGGGATAGAATTTCTCATGTCTCTTATGTTCTACTATAAACCAATGTTATGCAAACACTTTGCAAATTCTGCCCATCTGGTATATGGCATAATACAGCTTTTCATTGATTCATTTTCAGAATGGACTCAAATTTATCATTATCTATTAGGAATAAAAGGACTGAATTATGGGTTACCATAAAAATGGAATTATCAAGCAGACATTGAAGTTGTTTTAGAAGAACACACAATTGAGAAAAATTCAAAATATACTGTTAAGTGAAAAGACTACATAAAAAGCAATATGATCTTATGTATGGCATGCTTATCAAAAAATCATAAAGCACATACATTAAAATGTTATGAGTGACTATATCTGGGTGATAGGGGTATGGTAGGGTATTTATTCTAGAGATGAATACCTATATTCACAGAAAAACCTGCACACAAATGTTAATAGCAGCTTTATTTTTAATAACCAAAACCTGGAGACAACTAAAATGTCCCTCAATAAGTGAATGGTAAACTGCGGTACATTGATGCTATGCAACACTACTACAAAACAAACAGTAAGAAATTACTGATACATGCAACAACCTGGACAACTCTCAAGAGCATTACGTTGAGTGAAAAAAATAGTCAATTCCAAAAGGTCACATCCTGTAGGATTCCATTGATACAACATTCTCAAAAATGACACAGTTCTAGAAATAAACAACAGATTAAGGATATTCAGGGGTTAGGAATGATGGAAGGAAGAGAAGAGGTGTGACTATAGGGGGTAGCACCAGAGAGATCTTTGTTATCCTGGCTTAGTTCTGAATCTTGATTGCTTTGGTGGTTACACAAATCTACACATGCTGCAAGGGTCCCCAACTCCCAGGCCGTGGACCAGCACCAGGCTGTGACCTGTTAGGAACCCGGCTGCACATCAGGAGGTGAGTGGCCAGTGAGCAAGCAAAGCTTCATCTGTATTTACACACTGTCCCCACTGCTTGCATTAATGCCTGAGCTCTGCCTCCTGTTAGGTCACCGGCAGCATTAAATTCTCATAGGAGCTCAAACCCTATTGTGAACTGCACATGCAAGGGATCTAGGTTGCCTGCTCCTTTATGAGAACCTAATGCCTAATGATGATCTGTCACTGTCTCCCATCACTCCCACGTGGGATGGTCTAGTTGCAGGAAAACAAGCCCAGGGCTCCTACTGACTCTACATTATGGTGAGTTGTATAATTACTTCATTATATATTATAATATAATAATAATAGAAATAAAGTGCACAATACATGTAATGCTCTTGAATCATCCTGAAACCATCTCCACCCCCACCCCATTCGTGGAAAAACTGTCTTCCACAAAACTGGTCCCTGGTGCCAAAAACGGTTAGGGGTTGCTGCATAAAGTACTCAACATGGGATACACTGTAGCAATGTGAATTTCTTGATTTTGACATTGCAGTATATTTATATAAAATGTAACAACTGGGAGAAATTGGATGAGGGATGCAGGGGGTCTTCTCTGTACCATTTTTGCCACCTTCCATAAATCTATATAATTTTAAAATAAAAAAATTTTTAAGTAAAAGGATAGATTTTTGTCCTTTTCCCCTTCCTGCTCTTGCCTATCCTCTTATCCTCCAGGAACCAGTCAGGTCTAAAGCCATAAGCTGGGGCCAAACAAGGTGTCAGATACCAGACAGAAGGAAGAGGGCTTCTACATGGGAGGATGGCCCAATATAAGATGTCAAAGACCAAGCGGGGTGAGGTGATTCTCCATATAGAAGGGCAGCTCAACATGAGGTGCTGGAGCCCAAGCAGCATAAGGAAGAGTCTAGATTGTGGGAAAAGGGCAGCCTGGACCACCATGTCAAAAGCTAAGTGGGGTGAAGAAAGTATCAAAGAGTGGATGTAGACCAGTGCAATGTATCTAAGTAAGAGTGCCATAAGGAGGGGGTCTGCTTGGTGCTAAGGTCTAGTTCAAGTTGTCAAAGCACATGTAGGAGGAGAAAGGTATCCACGCAGGACAGGGGTAGCAAGTACTCCTGTGAGGCTTACAAGCCTAGGAGCATCTGCATTAGGGGTTAGGATAATAAGAAAATAAGTAAATATGCTGAGATAACAAGCCAGGTTTCTCACCGTCTAATGTACTCTGCTGGACTTGTAATGGGAGGTAGCAGTAGGAACTTATGGTTTTCAATATTGATAGATATGGAAATTATAGAAAGGAATATGTGCACTATATGTAAATGTATATCATTATATACATACATACATTCTCTAGCTCTGTCCACTGAGAGGCCTAGGAGCAGCTATATCCCAACTGCAAGGAGCAGCATGTTCAGCACCCAGACCTTGGCTTCTAAATACCATTCTCCACTAAAATGAACTAGGGGGTCCTTGGAGAAATGGCTGACTCCAGAACTGAAGCAGAAAAAGGACAAGATAAGCCTAGAACATAATGTGCCAAAAAGCAAAGAAGTACTCAACGACTGACGAGATATGTCCAAGAACATAAAACCTGCTTGAAAAGGCTTCTGTTACCCAAATCTTAAACAAACTGAGTATTAAAATAATCACAGTAATAGATTTTAACCCAGCAAATTTTTAAAAACCCTAATTCCATATTGATAAATAAAGTGTGATAAGGAATAACTTTATAGCAGCAAAGCCTGGAAGGTATCAATTGATCAAAGTGAACCATCATCTGAATGACGGCAAATAAAACTCAGGTGCTGCCTGTCAGAATGCAATGGTGAGAAAACACAGCATTATTTCTACAGTATTCCTGCCAAAGATGCTTAACTTAAATATCCTAAGGAGGGAAAAAAATCAGGTAAGGCCTGAGGGACATTCTACTAAATAAATGTAAAATATAAATTCCAAAAGTGATGAATTAACCCAGACTAACAAAAACTGAAGAACATGACAATTAAATGCAACATGTAATTTTGAACTGAGTCTTTTGGCTAACAAACTTTAACTGCTGGACTTTAGCAGCTCTCTCCCAGTAACTAACAGAACATGTAGTTCAGTGAGTACATAAAAGAGTTAAAGAATACAATTAGTGGCCGGGCGTTGTGGCTCACACCTGTAATCCCAGTACTTTGGGAGGTGAAAGCAGGAGGATCGCTCGAACCCAGGAGTGTGAGACTAGCCTGGGCAACATAGTGAGACTCTGTCTCTACAAAAAAATTTTAAAATAAGCCTGGCATGGTGGTGTGTGCCCGTAGACCAGGTAGCTCAGGAGACTGAGTTGTGAGGATTACTTGAGCTCAGGAGGTGAAGGCTACATTAAGCCATGATCACACCACTGCACACCAGCATGGGCAAAAAAAAAAAAAAAGAAAAAAGAAACAGTGAATACAACTAAACAACTTGACCTAACTGACATTTATAAAATAATCCAACCAACAATAGCCAGAATACACATTCTTTTCAAGTACACATAGAACACTCACCAAATAGATCATATGCCAAGCACTGAAACAAGTCTCAATAAATTTAAAAGGGCAGAAATCATACAGCATATATTTTCTACCCACACTTACTAGATATTAATGATGAAAAGATATCTGGAAAACTTCAAAATATTCAGAAATTAAGCAAAACACTTCTAATTAACTCATGAATCAAAAAGAAATAAAGGAAGTTAGAAGTATCTTTAATTGAATTAAAATGAAAAAAATATATCAAAAGCTATGCTGAGAAAAAAGTTTGGAGCTTCACACGTTTAGGTCAAAAATGAATATCTAAAATCAGTCACCAAACTTTCTACTTTAAAAAGCTAAGATAAGAAGAGCAAATGAAAACCAAAGTAGTAGAAAGAAATAATAAAAAGTAAAAATGAACAAAAGTTAAAGTGAATAGTGAAAATCGATAAAACCGAAACTTCACTATTTGAACAGACAATGAAAACAAGTAAATCTCTACCCCGTCTAATTATGAAAAAGAAAAATTATTATACCAATATCAGGAATGAGAAAAAAGAAATCACCATTGATCCTTAAAACAACAAAAGAAAATATTAATAGAACTTTGGTCAATTAAACAATTAAGAAAATACAATTTACCAAAACTTATTCAAGAAAAAATGTTTAGTATGAATAGCCTACTTATGTTTTTTAAATAAAATTTGTAATTTAAAACCTTCCCACAGGCTGAGGTGGGAGGCCACTTGAGCCCAGGAGTTCAAGACAAGTCTGGAAAACATAGTGAGACCCTGTCTCTACAAAAAAATTTTTTTCTAATTAGCCTGATGTGATGACATGTGTGTATAGTCCCAACTACTTGGGAAGCTGAGGTGGGAGGATCATTTAAGCCTAAGAGGTTGAGATTACAGTGAGCTGTGACTGTGCACCTGCACTCTGCACTCCAGCCTGGGCAACAGAGCAAGACCTTGTCTCCAAAGAACAACAAAAAACCCTTCCCACAAAGAAAACTCAACTCTAGATTAGCTTTACTGGTAAAGCCTATCAAATATGTATGATAAAAATATCAATCTTACACAAACTCTTTCAGAAAACAGAGAAGGAAACACTTCCTAACCCATTTACAATGAGGCCAATATACCTAAAAACGACATAGCTATTCCAAAAAAAAAAAAAGAAAACCATGGACTAATATCTCTCATAAACATACAAATGTTTAAATTAGCAAACTGAATTCAACAAGAAAAAAGGACGACACATCATGACCAAGTGTGATTTATCCCAGGAATGCAAGAGCTGTTTAATATTTGAAAATCAGCATAATTCACCATATTAAGAGAATAATGACAGGATATTCATATGATCATTTCAATCGATGCAGAAGAAGTACTTGATGAAGTTAAATATCCATTCATGTTTTTTTTTTTTTTGAGACGGAGTCTCGCTCTGTCGCCCAGGCTGGAGTGCAGTGGCGCGATCTCAGCTCACTGCAAGCTCCGCCTCCTGCATTCACGCCATTCTCCTGCCTCAGCCTCCGAGTAGCTGGGACCACAGGTGCTTGCTACCACGCCCGGCTAATTTTTTGTATTTTTTTTAGTTGAGACGGGGTTTCACCTTGTTAGCCAGGATTGTCTCAATCTCCTGACCTCGTGATCCGCCCGCTTCGGCCTCCCAAACCACTCACGTTTTTTAAACAAAGTCTCAGCAAACTAGGAAGAACACTTTAACTTAATAAAAGTAATCTATGAAAAACCTACACCTAATTCTTTTTTTGAAACAGTCTCACTCTGTCACCCAGGCTGGAGTACAATGGTGTGATGTTGGCTCACTGCAACCTCCGCCTCCTGGACTCAGGTGATCCTCCCAATTCAGCCTCCCAAGCAGCTGAGACTACAGGTGCACGCCACCATGCCCAGATAATTTTTTTTTTTTTTTGGCAGAGATGGGGTTTCCCCATGTTGTGCAGACTGGTCTTGAAGTTCTTAACTCAAGCAATCCCTTGCCTGCCTCAGCCCCCTAAAGTGCTGAGATTACAGGCATTAGCCACTGCACCCAGCCCCTAACATAATTCTTAATGATGAAAGAGTAAATGCAGTCCCCTTAAGATCTGGAACAAAGCAAACATGTCTACTTGCATCGCTTCTATTCATCATTGTTTTGTAGGCCCCAGACAGTGCAATAAGAAAAAGAAATAAAAGAGATACAGATTGGAAAGTAAGTAAAACATATGGACAATACAATAGTGAAGAAACCTAAGGAATCTACAACATAACTACTATAACTAATCAGTAAAGATAACAAAGTCACAGAATACATAGTCAATATAAAAAGAATCAACTGCATTTCTATATTCTAGAAAGTAACAATTAGAATTTGACATTTTAAAACATACCATTTATGATAGCGTCCAACCAAAACCATGAAATACTTAAGGATAAAATTAACAAAATGTGCCCAATAACTTTACACTGAAAAATACAGAACAATGCTGAAATAAAGAAAACCTAAATAAAAGTAAAGGTGTACTATGTTCATGGACTGGGAGCCATTATTGTTTAGATGTTGGTTTGTCAATCAAGTCAATATACAGAATCAATGCAATCTCAATCAGAATCAGTTGACTTTTCTAAAAAAAAAAAAAAAAAAAAAACCTAAAAGGTGGATTCCATACTTTATATGAAAATGCAAAGGACCTAACATAGTCACTACAGTATTACAAAAGAACAACAAAATTGGAGGACTTACACAACTTGATTTCAAGATTTACTATAAAAGATACAGCAATCAAAACAGTGTGACACTGATTTAAAGACAGACACTAGGTCCATCAATGAAAACCCACAAGAAATAAGACTTACACAAACACGTACCAAGAGAAATGAAAAAAGACTTGTACAACAATTTTCCTAACCACTTTATTCATAGTAATTGAAAGCAAGAGACAACACAAGTAACCACAAAAAGGAGAATGAATAAACAAATTTTGATATTAATTAAAATGACTAAACATTAATCAATAGGGAAAAAGAATGAACTGTTGATACATTCAACCAACATGGATGAATCCCAAAACATGTTGTGCAAAAGCAGCCAGACACAAGAGTTACATGTAACTCCATTTACATGACGTTCTCAAGGACAATGACAATCTATGAAGAAAAAATATCAGAACAACTGTTGTGGAGGAATTGACTGGGAAGAATTACAAAAAAACTTCCCAGGATGACTAAAACATTTGGTATCTTGATGGATTATGGATTATACAAGTTTATGCAGTTGTCAAAACTCTGAACTACAAACTCAGAATCTGAACATTTCACTTTAAACTTTTCCTCAATTAAAAACAGAATGTATATTTTCACTCAAAAAAAATCTGATTGCCTACTACAACCCAGGTATTGAGAACACAAAATTTAAAGGCAGGATACAGAAAAAAATACCTTAAAGTATAATGACAAGACAGTCTTGCAAGCAAAGAAATGCAAAGTTATTATAGTTACCATAATGAAAAATCACAAGAAAGAGACATCTTTTAAGGTGAAACATGAATAACAGTAAATTGCCAAATAAATAATATTATAGGCATATACGACATGAACAAAAGTAACAGAAAAAAACCACAGTGGACCTAGGCAACTAAATTAATTTGATATGCTTAAAGCATAAAATGGTGGGGAAAGGGGCTGAACTACAGTTAAAAAAAAAAGTTGGATAAGGGACGGGATTATGACGGCTATTTCTGCCCATGCAAAAAAGTACATTTTAGCTGTTTAGTAATGAGGAACCACTGGGGAAGTTTCAGTAAGGGAATGACATGTATACATCTCATTTGGAAAGATCACTATAGAAACTATCTGAAAGATACACTGGAGAAGGCGCAGGCTACTGTCAGTCCAATAAAAATGTCAGTCTATTGCAATCTATAGACTACCTCATCCAACAAAAACAGAATGCACATTCTTTTCAAGCTCGCACGTAACATTTCACCAAGGTGGACAACATTCTGGGCCATAAAATACAATCTAACAAACTTAAGAGAATAGCAATCATATGGCGTCTGCTCTAAGACCACAACAGAATTAAACTACAACTAATAACAGAATGGTAGCTAGAAAATATCTCAAAATACTTGGATATTAAACAACACACTTCTAAACAATAATGGTTCAAAGAATTTTTTTTTTTTTTTTTTTTTAAGACAGAGTTTCACTCTGTCACCCAGGCTGGAGTGCAGTGGCACAATCTTGGCTCACTGCAACCTCTGCCTCTGGAGTTCAAGTGATTCTTATGCCTCAGCCTCCCACATAGCTGGGATTACAGGTGCATGCCACCATGCCTGGCTAATTTTTGTATTTTTAGTAGAGATGGGGTTTTGTCATGTTGCCCAAGCTGGTCTCAAACTCCTGAGCTCAAGTAATCCGCCCACTTTAGCCTCCCAAAGTGCTGAGATTATAGGCGTGAGGCACCACACCCAGTCCAAAGAAGAAATCTTAACAGAAATTTTAAAATATATTGAACTAAATGAAAATAAAAATACAATTATCAAAATCTATGCAATGTAGCTAAAGCAGTGCTTAGAGGAAAATTTATAGTATGAATGCATATATTAGAAACAAAAAATCTAAAATGAATACGCTTCCACTTTAGGAAAGTAGAAAAAGAAGAGCAAATTAAATCCGAAACAAGCAGAAAAAAATTATAAAAATTAGAGCAGAAATAAATGAAACTGAAAATAGGAAATAGAGGAAAAAAAATCAAGAAAATCAAAAGCTGTTTCTTTGAAAATATCAATAAAATAAGCAAGCCTCTACCACTGGGCAGGGGGAAATGCAGAGTTGTTCGAACATGAGTTTCAGTTTCAGTTTTGCAAGATGAAAAAGTTCTAGAGATCTGTTGTACGACAATGTCAATATAGTTTGCACTACTAAAATGGACACTTAAAAATTGTTGCTCTCTCCTCTGCTCGCATTTTCACTCTGCCATGCCCTGCTCTGAAGAGACACCCACCGTTACCCCCAGCAAACAGGCTGGTTTGCAGAGGAAGGCAGCATGCAGCTCCGTTTTGCCCCATTCTCTGAGCAGGCCACAACCCTGACTCAGGGATCCACACAGGCCACAGGCTATGACCTCAACGGTGCCTATGATGATACAATACCACCTATGGAGAAAGCTCTAGGGAAAATGGACATTCAGATAGCTCTTCCTTCTGGATGTTACAGAAGAGTAGCTCCATGGTTTGGCTTAGCTGCAAAACACTTTATTGATAGACGAAGATTACTGAGGAAATGTTGGTGCTGTACTGTTTAATTTTGGCAAAGAAAAGTTTAAAGTCAGAAAAAGTGATCGTATTGCACAGCTCATTTGTGAATGAATGTTTAATCCAGAAATAGAAGTTCAAGCTTTGGATGATGCTAAAAGGCATTCAGAAGAGTTAGGTTCTACTAGAAAGAATTAAAATTTATGCCAAGAATAGAAAATGAGAACTCATACCTTTTTCTTAAAGAGTTTTTGCTTAAAGCATTTTGGTAAAACTTCTGTAATCTTAATAGCTTTACCTTCTAAAAATACTGCATTTTCTTATGATCAAAGAAAAGAGTACCTCTGTTCAGATCACACAGAAATTTTGTTTTTCTGCTGACAGTTGTATGTAAATCTGCTTTGTCCTGATATAAGACAGTGTCTTTTTAAAATCAAATGTACATCAATTACAGACCCCAAAAAACCCTATATAATTTAACTTAGTAAATGATACACCAAAAAAAAGGGAATTGTTAAGACAGTAATTTTTTTTAAATTACTGTCTTAAGACAAGAAAAAAAGAAAAAAAGAGAAAACACAAATTACTAATATCAGAAATCAAAGAGAGGACATCACTATAAACCCCTGGACATTAAAAGGATAATAAAACAATACTATGAACTTTGTTCCCACAAATTTGACAACTTTATCAAAATAGACCAATTCCTTGGAAGACACAATCTGTCAAAACTCACACAAGAAGAATCAGATAATCTGAAGAGACCCATATTTATAGGAGAAATCAAATCAACAATAACTTTCCAAAACAGAAAGCACC
This sequence comes from Pan paniscus, assembly GCF_029289425.2. NCBI lineage: Eukaryota > Metazoa > Chordata > Mammalia > Primates > Hominidae > Pan > Pan paniscus. The sequence goes on from NC_085926.1 coordinate 123,308,521, forward strand.
AGACCCAAAGCAGTTCACTGGTGAATTCTACCAAACATTTAAGGAAGAAATTACATCAGTTCTCTACAATCTCTTCCAGAAGATATAAGCAGAGGGAATACTTGCTAATTTATTCTATGAGACCAGCATTACCCTAATATCAAAAACAGACAAAGACATCAAGAAAACTATAGACTAGTATTTCTCATGAACACAAATGTAAAAATCCTCAAAATATGATCAAATCAAATCCAACCACATCTAAAAAGAACTATATACCACAAACAAGCAGGATTTATTCCAGGTATGAAAGTTGCTTCCATATTCAAAAATCAACTAATGTAATCCATTACATCAACAGGCTAAAGAGGAAAAAGTTACTGCAATGGGCTAGGTAAAGCTGGTGAATGTATGTATCAGAGCACAACTACAAGTAGTTATCCACTCATTCACACCATGTGCCAACACCTGGACTACAGTGAAAAGTAAGACAAAACTCCTGTCCTTATGGAGTCTACAATCCATCAGAGAAACATCGTACAAGTAAATCACAAGTCCTTATCACAGGGACTCAACCTAGAGTCAAGAGAAGTGACAGGCTGATGATGATGGAGCACTATCTAGAGGTTATAAAACAGGTATGAAGTATGACTGAGGGTAATATCTCAAGCAGGATATATTAAAGTCCTAAAGCAAAAGAAAAAGTACATGTTAGATGAACTGAAAGGAACCCAGGTTTGATATCATAGAAAGAAGAGACAAGAATTTACATGATGGTTGTGGTTTCACTGATTATTGGGTAAAAATAAAGGTAGAAGAAGGAAAAACATATGGGTGCTTATGAAACATCTTAAATGACGTCTGGGTAGATAGGAAAGAGTAAAGGGCTGATATACTTTAAAAAGATAAACAGATCAAGCAAGCGGAGGATACAAAGAGAACAGAGAATAGGAGCATATTAGAAAAATTTAAGAAGGCAAGAATTACAGAATTTGAAGGAAAAACCCTTGAATGTGTGATATTTTTCTAGTTACGCTGAAGATTCAAATGTTTTACTCTTTAAGGAGAAACCTAGAAGTTAAATAAAATATCTTTTAAAATTAAGCATTTAAAATTTAATACCAAAATAATCCTGAGAAATATTGTTATCCTGAAAGAAATAAGCTTCTAAAATAATATAATACAAGAACTTAATTTTGCCTTTCAAATATGATTTATGTCAATATTTTAGTATATCTATTCAAGAACACTATTTAGCCCTGAAACATTTTCTGAAATTTCTTCGATGACTTGCAGTATTACGTAACAAAAAATTATGTTTCTAAGTTTAATATCTTATAAAGGAATTACTTACAGGTACATTAAGTGCATACTGTAGTCCTTGAGGAAGTCTTTCATGTGTTTCCATCTGCTCTTCATCATTTTTCACTGTCTCCTCATGGACCATGAGTTCATCATGTGATATCATATCCTGTTGTCTCATTTCACTTTCTTGTAACACTTCATCGGCAGCAAGGATCTCCTGGTGAGGCATACTTCGATCTTGAAGTACTGAATCCTGTAGCTCTCCAGACACAGTAGACTGGCCAGACACTCCACCCATTACAACCATTGTCCTGGAAGACTGCATTTCGTCTATGCCGCCACATTTAAGAAACAATCCTTCCAGTTTGTCGTCAATGTTCATGCTTAAGTATAACTGCCTAGAAAACCAAGTTTGGCAACAAAACATAGTAAATTAGTTTTATATGACTACTTCATTTTAAATTTTCAAATTAAGAATTTGAACATTCAAATACAAAGATTTTATTGATGTACTTTGGAACTGCCTCCAATTTTAAAATTATAATACCAATATCGGTTTCCAAAGGCTGGTAGAATAAAACACAAATTTTCATTTTCATATAAAGGCATCAAATCCTAACTACTTTATTATTGAAAAATAAGCCTGACATAAAAGCAAATTAGGGAAAAGTATTTGTAACATCAGTCAAGGGATCCATATTCTTTAATATATTAATAATATATTGAAATGTGTTAAAAATAGAGATGAATTCAGTAAGGAATAAACTGACAGAACATCATCAAGCAAATCATTTTTAAAAATTTAGAAATAGTCATTAAGCATATAAAAAAGAGTCTCAGCAGTAATCCAAGAAATTACCATTAAACAGCACTATCATATTTCATCTACCAAACTGATAATGACTCTTAAAAAATACATCCAATGTTGAAGTATTAAAAAAAGACACTCATCTACTGATAATAAAAGTATGTATTAGATCAACTATTTTCAAAAGCCATTTGGTATCAAATGCTATGAAACGTATCAAAAGCTATAAAAATGTACATATTCTTTGAACAAGGAATTCTACATTTTGGAATTTATCTTGATGAAATAAAAAATGTAAACAAAGGTAGACACAGAAAATCACTACAGTAGTCAATACCATAATGAAAATGTTAAGTATATTTCAGTTTAGTCACTTCTTTCCCAAATTAATCACCTAAGCAATGACCAACTTTGATCATAGTTTTCAGCAGTCAAATACCTAAGTTAAATTCCAACACACTACTGAAATCAAAATACTCTTTCCTTTACTAAGGTTATCATTAACAGAGAAAACTTTACTGAAATGAACAGCTCAAAAAAACCTTATAAACAGCAAAATCCACAAATGTATAATTCATAACTTGCTAATCTTTCTTCCCTGGTACCAGGTATTATCAACCTAGAATATATACAGTATATCTGTACAAAACATCTGATTTCACTTTTCAAAATCTTTAGGTAGTAAAGTTAAAATCTAAAGGTCAAAGATTGCTGGGTATGGTAGCTCACGCCTGTAATTCCAACACTCTAGGAGGCCGAGGCGGGCGTATCGCTTGAGCCCAGGGGTTTGAGACCAGCTAGGGCAACAAGGCAAAACCCCATCTCTACAAAATAAAAATACAATAATGAGCTGGGCATGGTGGCACGCACCTGTGGTCCCAGCTACTTGGGAGGCTGAGGCAGGAGGATGGCTTGAGCCCAAGAGGTTGGGGCTGCAGTGAGCTGTGACTGTACTACTGCACTCCACCTGGGTGACAGAACAAGACCCTGTCTCAAAAATAAACAAATAAAAATAAAGGTCAAAGATGTTACATACATCACCAAATAGCTGCTCTCTTCAAAAATTTCATTTATCACATTTCTTAGAAAACAAACTAAAACTAAATGAAACAAGTCTCTTAAGGCTAAAATTTCATTATTCTGTCCATTTATTTGGAAATCCTTAAGAATCAATTGGTGAAAAGTATTTGTAACATCAGTCAAAAACTCCATATCCTTAATATATTAAAATACCTTAAAAATTAGAAGAGATCAATAAACTGACAGGAACACTATCAGACAAATCACTAAAGAAAACTTAGAAACAACCATTAAATATATAAAATAACTATATTTTTATGTTTTAAATATATAAAACATTGGCCGGGTGCAGTGGCTCACGTCTGTCATCCCAACACTTTGGGAGGCCGAGGTGGGCACATCAGGAGGTCAGGAGATCGAGACCATCCTGGCCAACATGGTGAAACCCTGTCTCTACTAAAAATACAAAAAAATTAGCTGGGCATGATGGTGCATGCCTGTAGTCCCAGCTACTCAGGAGGCTGAGGCAGGACAATCATTTGAACCCAGGAGGCGAAGGGTGCAGTGAGCCGAGATCGAGCCACTGCACTCCAACCTGGTGACAGAGCAGGACTCCATCTCAAAAAAAAAAAAAAAATTGGAGGGAGTAAATATATACATAAGTATATACATTTATGGGGTACATGAGATATTTTGATACAAGCATGCAACGTGAAATAAGCAAATCATGGAGAATGGGGTATCCATCCCCTCAATAATTTACCCTTTGAGTTACAAACAACCCAATTACACTCTTTATTTTTAAATGCACAATCAAGTTGTTATTGACTATAGTCATCCTATTGTGCTATCAAATAGTAGGTCTTATTCATTTTTTCTATTTTTTTTGTGTGCCCATTAACCATCCCCACCTTCCCCTTCTCAGCCTCTAGTAACTATGCCCTTTTACTCTCTATATCCATGAGTTCAACTGTTTTGATTTTTAGATCCCACAAATAAATGAGAACATGCATTTGTCTTTCTGTGCCTGGCTTATTTCATTTAACATAATGATCTCCAGTTTCACCCATGTTGTTGCAAATGACTGGATCTCATTCTTTTTTTATGGCTGAATACTACTCCATTGTGCATATGTACATTTTCTTTATCCACTCATCTGTTCACAGACACTTAGGTGGCTTCCAAGTCTTAGCTATTGTAAACAGTGCTGCAACAAATACAGGAGTGCAACTATCTTTTAATATACTGATTTCCTTTTTGGGGGAAATATACCCAGCAGTGCGATTGCTAGATTGTATGCTAGCTCAATTTTTAGTTTTTTGAGGAACCACCAAACTTTTCTCCACAGTGGTTGTACTAATTTACATTCCCACCAACAGCATAGAAGGGTTCCCTTTTCTCCACATCCTCACCAGCATTGGTAATTGCCTGTCTTTTGGATATAAGCCATTTTAACTGGAGTGAGATGACATCTCATTGCAGTTTTGATCTCCATTTCTCTGATGATCAACGATGTTGAGCACCTTTTCATATGCCTGTCTGCCATTTATATCTCTTCTTTTGAGAAATGTCTATTGAAATCTTTTGCCCATTTTTTGATTGAATTACTAGATTTTTTTTCCTATAGAGTTGTTTGAGCTCCTTATATATTCTGGTTATTAATCCCTTGTCAGATGGGTAGTTTGCAAATATTTTCCCCCATTCTGTGGGTTGTCTCTTCACTTTATTGACTGTATCCTTTCCTGTGCAGAAGATTTTTAGCTCGATGTGATTTTTTTAAATTAATCTTATGCCTAGCATCAAGCCAAAACAATAAATATTGAGGAAGTAGTAGTACTCTGGGGACAGATAATATTTTGGAAAAAAGGCATAAAGTGCTAGAGTGAGAGACCTGGAACAGGAAGAGAGCACACCTTGATACAGAAGTAGTAAAGTGAAGACAAAGTGGAAATACTCCAAATGAAAAACAAATGACCTCTTCAAAAATCTTCCCGAAAACCAACCACATGCAAAGAAAAAGAAATCTCTCTTCCTTTTTACTAAGTTCCTTATTCCTATGGCCCCAAATTAAGGCATATATTTGGAGTTAAACTGTCTGGCCTGGAAACTGTTTTTGAAATACCCTGAAATTTCCCCAAAATACCAGCAAGTACTAAGATACCAAAACAGACTCCAATATCAATGGACACAAGGTTTTAAATAAGACAAAGTTTTAAAATGAGCTTTGGAAATATCTTATCAAAATGAAAACTGTATGTACTCTTGATCCAGCAATCTCACTGCTAGGGATATACAGTATACAACCTTATGGGTTTATTCATAGACATTCACCAAAGAAGTAAGTATAAGGATGTTTGCTACAACCCTTCAATGGGAAAAGACTGGAAACAAATTTAAGCATCCACAGACAGGTGACTTGTTACATTAATTATGACTCAACCATACAATGGAACACATGCAGCCATTAAAAGGAATGACGTTAGCATTATGTGCTGGTTCTCCAAGATAAATTAAGTGAAAAAAAATCAAGGAGAACTATGTAGATAGTAAGATCTTTTATATATATATATATAGAGAGAGAGAGAGAGATACATATACACACACACACATATATATATATATATATATTTTTTTTTTTTCTGGTAAGAAACTTACCTGGAATTTGGAAAATGAAATAAGAAAGGATCTTCATGAAGAAGACTAATTTTGACTTTTTATTATTCCTTTTTCATGTACCAACATCTTTTCTTTCTTTAATGTTACGGCAAGCTAACAGGGTATGAGTAACAGAATTGACTCTAGGTCTTGTTTTTCTTCTTTATTTTAAAACAAAGACTTAGTGTTATTTTAAAATATGTTTCAAAGACAAAGTGAGTCATACCTCTATCATATACCTCAACCTGTCTCTGGCCAGGAAATTTTACCAGGCCCATGGAAAAAGGGAATAGGACAAAGCTACACTTAATAATGAAAGATAAAAGTACAAAAAAAATACATTTTTATTGTCCTTGCACCTCCCTTCTATGCCATTATGGTTTTAACCTTTCCCACTTAAACTCTTAAGTGGTCTCAGTCAAAGCTCTCATGTGCCTCACTGCATATTCAAAAATCCAAATACAACAAAAGGTCCCATGCTCAAAAGCTAACACATGCCATATCCCTCCTCTAATTTCATTATTTTTAGGGAGGATCAGCCAAGTGTAAAGAAAGAAAACTGAGGTAATCAAGCCACACTAATATGTAAATAATTAACTGTCTCTTCCTGTTAACTCCTCAAAAAGCCAACTGCTTTCTAATCCAAATGTGTGTATAATTAATGGAAAGTCAGGGGCTAGGGATACTACACAGAAGAGAGGAGGAAAGAAATAATGCTCCCTTTAAATCTTATTACTCACATGGAAGACTGATTTGGAAGGGGAAAAAAAACTAAACAATTAATTTCAGCTTCAAGGAACCTCTATCCAACTGGAAAGAAAAGAAAATACGTGGAGTAATAAGCCACTCTGAGCTCCCTGTGAAGACCCTTTATCTTGTAGAGACCTTAGGCAGCTGACACCGCAGAGTACAAAATGGCAGCGCTGTTAAGAACCAAGACAGGCTGGAAAATGATGTCCAAGGGCTAATTCAGCTAAGAGTGAGAGGCAATCCTTCCTCTGCACTGCAAGTTACCCAGAGCAGAGAATGATGAAAACTACAACGGAGCAGGAAAGAGAAAGGAAGGAGACCAACTCAGGCCAATTTCTCCTAAATCTCCCTTTCGCAGATTACTTCAAATTCTGCATTCTTCCCCCGCTTCCATGATTTATTCTTCCCTCATCACCATCCCTCTGCGAGAGAAACTGTCTACAGGGGTATCTAGGGGGCCACAACACAACTTCCAGTTCCATTAAATTTCCCCTCCCGGCTCCCACTCCCAACCCCCACACACACCTAACATCCTTCCTATTGACACGTGTTTAGTTCAGCTGTGTAAAAGCCTAACTGCAGTGGCTTAGGTAACCCTCTAGTCATTTAAGCCTAGTGGCAGAGGGCTACTTAAAAAGAACGTAAATTATCTGCCATTACCTTTCTCCTGTCTACCAGAAGAAATAGCTGACTCTTCTTGTGGTCATCTTCTAATTTAATGTTTCTAATCAATTATGTGTAAGTAATTAAAAACTAAGCTTTATAGATTTATATTAAGTTGAAACAGAGTAAACAGTTTTGGGTCGGGGCTTTTAATAAGGAATTAAATACATAGGCTTTTAATACAAATGTTTTTGACAATTATGTCCAAAACTCGGGGAACTGTCTGGGCTCGTCTTCAGAGGACAAAGTTAACAGAAGCATTACAAATGGACAAGTTGGGCACTACTACTCATTTTTAATCAAATATACAAGGCTCTTAAAAATGCTTGCTTGTTCTACAAGGGTCAATTAAAAACTGGGGGAAAAAATGCTTGCTGAGGTTTTTTGTAATGGGAGTTTTATACAATTAATGAGGTCTTTCCAAATTAATATGTTTATGTCTGTATTCTAAAATTCAGAAATTATGAAAACCTGGAGAGGAAAGACAACTAATGTGTGCTGAGATGTAAGACACTGTGCTGGGCACCTTTAAATATATTACCTTACTTAATATTTACAATAACCCTCAAGACAGTAACAGCATATCCCCATTTAACAGACAAATTGGGGCTTACCCAAGGATACATAGCTCAGAAGGAAACTGGGATTTCAAACCAGACTTACCTGACTCAATGCACTTTTTACCTTATCACACTATTTCCTGACTTTAAAAGGCCCTGGACACATTAGGAAGTAGTTGAACTCTCATTGTCCTCTCACCACCTGCTCTTAAGGCCTTCTGTCATCATTGCTTGGCTTGGCAAAGCAATCAAACTGTCCTTAGCTGACTACTCCACCTCATGGCTACTACAGGAGAACTTTCCGACACAGAATCCCCTTTTCTCCTGTGGGAGGATTCAACACTTTCCACGTTTTCTATTTTCCAATTTTCTACCTGTTACTCATATCTCAGTGAATTTCTCCTCAGCCATTCTTTCTTTTTCATGTGTTTAAATGTATCTTCTTAAGCCACCTTCCTTCCTCTGTTTTCTCAAAGCCTTACCAGGAACATCTCTCTACCTTCCCATTCCAATTGAAAATTTAAAAATAATCCTAAATATGGCTAATAAATGTAAAACCAGTCAGTCCTAATGATACACCTGTATCAAAAAAAGAAGGCTGTACATTTTAAAATGAAAACAGATTTGAAGGCTTGTGCTATATGCTCTAAAATTTTTTAAAGCACCAAGTTCCCTTTCCGAATGTACATGAACATCCATGTGTCACTTATTACCTTTAATTAATCTGCATTTGAGCACGAAAGAAATAAATATTTCTCACTTAGAGATCCTACGTTTCTGTTTCATTTATTGAGTTTGGTAGTAATATTATTTTCCATAAACTTTTTTGAATAATATGGAACTTCAACTATGAGTCAAAGCAGGTTATAATAGGCAAGCTTCTGAACCTAATCATCATCGTCTTTTGTATAAAAAGAGTAATTCCCAACTTAAAATATTCTCACAAATTCAGTAATACCTCTTCCCCTGACTTTGTAACAGAACCCATTCAATCTAAAATGAAACTTCACTTGTAAGCCAAAAGAGAAGCACTCAAAGGAACTTGTTCTGAAAACAGGTAAAAGAAAAAAGCTAGATTTCACAAATTACTTCTGATCCAAAGCACTCTGTTATTTGGAGAATGCCAGCTACATTAACTTGGATATTAACATTTCTAACCTATGTTTCTAACCGTGAGAAATTATACCTTAAAAATATCAGCATTAGAAATACAAATATCAACCGGCCTCCAGATCATTTGGTGAGATGAAACCCATGATTAATACCAGAACCTTTAACAAATTTGCTATTTGTTATTCTGAAGAAGTTTTGTATTTGCTTTCATCCTTGAAAAGTATAGTTTTGATCTGAGCAGAAACTACTTCATCTCTTATTAATAAAACAAAATCTATTTCTTGTCTAAGTACATTCAAAGACCTCTTCAGATATACCTCTGTATAACTACCATTTTGTATCTATAAAACGTATCTTCTAAACCATGTTAATTTTTAAAGTACTACTATTTCAAAATATCCTAATAGGAACATCATTTATAATAATGGTAACTGGACAAAATGGTCTCTGATCAGTGCTAACAAGAAAGGATGTTTAAACAAATATCTATTTAAACAGCTGCTAACACAAGTATTAATCAGAAAACTTACACGTTAACAATAATCATTTTATATGACTTTAAAAACCTAAAAGCTTTAAAAAAAAAACTCTATTTTTTCACCACAGAAAAATAATTTATAAATATTTGAGTAAGTCAAAGTTAACAGGCATTTCTATACCACACTGAAGCCCCTCTCAAATAAAACAGAATCTAGGCATATTCTGCATTCCAAATACTTATCATCTGTTTTGTAAAACAATGTAACATCAAGAAGATAGTAGTATTTAGAAATACTAAAACATCAAATTTACGGAAATCCAAACAGTTTAAGAAACAGCTATAATTTATCTTAACAAGGAGAGGGGGAGGGAAAAGGTAAAAAAAAAGTTCACGCAAAGCAGAATCTGACATTCTGTTGGATCTAGTCATTGCATCCATTACATTTTATGCCAATATCAATAATTCAAACATTAATATTCAAACTATAGTTTCTGTAATCTTACATAATAAAGAAATATTTTTAAAAAACTTCTTAAAACAAAATTTCCCTGTATACTATGAACAAATGTTAAACACCTAATTTTTTTTTTTAATTACATGAGATGGGACTGTGCACATACCACTATGCCTAGATTGCTAATGGTTATTTTTAATACATACTATACAGTAACCAAGACTCATTCCAGAACAACAACAAAAAAGTTAACTGTTTAAGGCTTTTTTTTTTTTTGAGAGAGAGTCTCGCTCTCACCCAGGCTGGAGTGCAGTGGTGCCATCTCGGCTCACTGCAAGCTATGCCTCCCAGGTTCCCGCCATTCTCCTCCCTCAGCCTCCCGAGTAGCCAGGACTACAGGGGCCCACCACCTCGCACGGCTAATTTTTTTTGTATTTTTCAGTAGAGACAGGGTTTCACTGTGTGAGCCAGGATGGTCTCGATGTCCTGACTTCGTGATCCACCAGCCTCAGCCTGCCAGCCTGCTGGGATTACAGGCCTGAGGCAATTTTTTTTTTTTTAATGAAAATAAATCTGACTCAAACCTTAATGTGACAGATAGCTGGCTATCTCCCCAGAATCTGTTCTCTCCTTCTTATGCAGTAATAAAAATTAAGTGCAACATATGGCTGCCTAGGTCAGAGTCACTCACTTCCCAGCCTCCTTTGCAACTGGTTGTGACATGTGACAAAGTTAGAGCCAGAGGGATCTGAGTGAAAGTGATATACACAAACTCCTCTTAAAGGTAAAGAGAATGCCCTTCTCTTTTTCTTCTTATTAGCAGACACAATGGTAACCATCCTCGCCCACAATACAGAAACTGCATAGAAGAAGAGCAGAGCAAGACAAAGGAGCCCTGGGACACAGTGATTTTGCAGCCTCCATTTAATCTCAAGATAGTTTACACAGACTTTTCAAGTAAATATAAACATATTTCTACCTTTATAAGCCTCTGTCACAGTAGCCAAGTCTATATACTAATATATCAAACTTAAGTGATTACTGAATTATCTATAAGACTGCTTCCTTATATTAGTGCAGGCATACATACAACATGTATAGATGTATAAAAACTGATATGTTTTCTCACATTTTAAAAATTATATAGCAAACATCATTAAATTTGACTAACATGTCTAACTTTCCTCGGTGTGAAAACAGTTTCTCTGAAAATTCTGGGAAACTTAATGCGTGTATATGTGTTCAGGATAGGGGGTAAAAAATGCTATACCCTGTTGAGAAAAAGTGTTAAACCAAGAAAATAACTCTCAATTAAATTTCACTTAAGACTACACATTTTTGTTGTGTTAGAGTCTAAAATGACATCATTATTCATCATTTAAATTTCTTTTCTCAGGAAAAAAACTAGTTTCTTCCAAATATAAATACCAAAACTTTAAGAAACTATTATATAAATTCAGTATAAAATTCTAGCAGCTGAACACAATGACTTTATATTTGAAAAAACTTATTTATTCAAGATTATGAAAAATAAGTATTAAAATTACCCGAGACTAAGGTAAAAACGAAGACTTCAAGGAAAGGAATGCTGTAGAGTTGAAAAAGAAATCATGGTTGAGTTTCTACCTTTCATAGGCTTCAGAAATCCTCAATACCACCTTAATCACTTATGCCACCCGATTCCTACAATAAAACACACACACAACAAACATTATTTATGGTAGGAAAAGATACTATACAAATATAATATGTGCAAATTGGTATGAATACTGAAGTGAAAATTCTTTCTAAATACAGTAAGTTATGACTGAATGACCAATGTACTGACTTGTTTTTATGTTTGAAATTGGGAAAATACAATAGTGGTAAGTAGACAGTAAATGAGAAATAAACTTGGCCTTATAAAGAACAATTGCCGGCCAGTCGCAGTTGCTCACGCCTGTAATCCCAGCACTTTGGGAGGCCGAGGCAGGCGGATCACGAGGTCAGGAGATTGAGACCATCCTGGCTAACATGATGAAACCCCGTCTCTACTAAAAATACAAAAAATTAGCCAGGCGTGGCAGCCGGCGCCTATAATCCCAGCTACTCGGAGACTGAGGCAGGAGAATGGCGTGAACCCAGGAGGCAGAGCTTGCAGTGAGCCGAGATCGCGCCACTGCACTCCAGCCTGGGCGACAGAGCGAGACTCTGTCTCAAAAAAAAAAAAAAAAAAAAGGAAAAAAGAACAATTGCCTAGATGTGGAGTCTACAGCCTCAAAGATACAGGATATTCAAGGAAATTCAGATAATTACAAACCTAAAAGGTTAGAAAAAACAAAACTGAAGAAACTACTTACAGGGTGCAGTGCACCAGCATGGCACATGTATACATATGTAACTAACCTGCACATTGTGCACATGTACCCTAAAACTTAAAGTATAATAATAAAAAAAATAAAAAGAAACTACTTACAAACAGTAATCATATCTGCTTTGTTAAAGTCTATGAAGTGAAGAGAGAAGAAACACAATGGCAGGCCTTACAAACAAACAGAACTAACGCATGCCAAAACTTAAAAGAAACTATTATATAAATTCAACATAAAATTCTAGTGGCCAAAAACAACAGAAACGACTATGGTTATAAAATCAGCAAGATTCCCAGCAAGATTACCAGTGACAGAGAAAAGCTGACAAAAAGATAGATAAAATCATATGGAACATTTTTAGCACATTCAAAACAAAAACAGAGTATAGGCTATACACAGGAAAAAAAATTCCTGACAGTAAGTATTCTGAGCATAGTTAACAGACTAAAGATTTTATGGAATTTCCTACCCTGGAGGTTCTTAAAATATTAGATTCCTATCTATCAAGAATAGTTCACATACACTCCTTCACAAGAAGTGTGGAGACCAGATGATACATGAAAGATCCTATGATTTTACATTAGCTTATGATGGTACAAAGGCAAAAAGAATAAATAGTCTTTCCCACCTACATCCATATCACTAATGATTTCCTCTTTGAACTTCAGAAAGTATAATATTAATTCATTTTTTAAAAAACATTTCAACAGTTTATATATTTTTTTAAAAGCTCAAATTCTTGTAGAACTATTCACCTCTCAGTACTCCTGCATTTCAGAATTTTCCTGGATATTCATGTATATCTCTTTTTCCAGATACACTTTTGTGCAAAATAAAATTTATTTTTCTCAGTAGGATTGTATCATATATAAACTATAGTGAAATGACAACAGTAACAATAAGAGGGGAGGGGCTCATCACAATCCAGAGTTGTTACAATATATTATGTAAAATATCTATTATACATATGTTAAATATGTTAAAAGGAACTCATGTTTTAAAGTTTTTTAATTATGAAAAACTGCAATCAACAAATAAGAGATCTTCAACAAAGATGCAGAAATTATGTAAAAGAACCAAATGGAAATCCTGAAGTTTAAGAATACAGTAACAGAAATAAAAAATTCATCAGAAGGGCTCAACAGATTTATGGCAAAAGAAAATCAGTGACTTTTAAGATACATCAATAGAAACCATCCACTCTGAAAAACAGAGTGGAAAAAGATGGAAGTAAAATGAACAGAGCCTCAAAGATGTATGGAACAACATTCAGCTTACCAACATTTTAAGTACCAGGAAAGAAGAGAAAGAGCAGAAAAAAAAAAATTAATAAAATATTGGCCAAAAACTTGCCAAATTTACTTTTACTTTTTTTTTGAGACAGAGTCTCACTGAGTTGCCCAGGCTGGAGTGCGATAGTACAATCTCGGCTCAGTGCAACCTCTGCCTCCCCGGTTCAAGCAATTCTCCTGCCTCAGCCTCCCAAGTAGCTGGGATTACAGGAACCCTCCATCATGCCTGGCTAATTTTTGTATTTTTCTAGAGACAGGGTTTCACCATGTTAGCCAAGCTGGTCTCGAACTCCTGACCTCAGGTGATCTGACCATCTTGGCCTCCCAAATCCCCACCTGTGCTGGGATTATAGGTATGAGCCACCACACCTGGCCCCAAATTTAATTTTTCTAAGGAAAATAAATCTACAGATCTAAGAAGCACAATGAATTTCAAGTAGGAAAATATAAAGTCAAACTTGTTGAAAGCAAACCCAAGGAGAAAAATCTTGAAAGCAGGAAGAGAATAATGATTCAGCATATGCAGAGATTAGTGGCTAACTTCCAGTTAGAAACAATAGAGGCAAGAAAGACAGTGAAATCACATATTCAAAAAGCTGAAAGATACAGCTGTCAACCAAGAAGACAGCAAAACTATCCTTCAAAAATGAAAAAATATTCCCAGATAACCAAATATTGAGAAAATTTTTTTTGCTAGTAGACCTGCCTTAAACAAACACTAAAGGAAGCCCATTAAACTGAAAGGAAAACACATCAGACTTAAATCCACAGAAAGAATTGAAGAGCACCAGAAATGGCAAATATGTGGATTAATTCAAAAAACACTCCATAAACATATTTTTCTCATTTCTTCCTCCCTTTAAAAGACCTAAGAATGTATAAAGCAATGATCACGACACTGTACTACTGGGTTTATAATATATACAGATGTATATTACAATAGCAGTACAATAAAGAAGAGAAAATGGACCTACATTGGAAGAAAGTTTAGCTTACTGATAATAAGCAGCCTGTTAAAATGCATAATCCTGACAGCAACCACAAAGAAAATATCTTTAAAAATATAGTTAAAAAAATCAATGGAGAAATTAAAATGGCACACTAAAAAGTATTTAACACAAAAGGCAATAGAGGAAACAAAGGAACAAAAACATAGGTGATATCTACCTATATCTATGTAAAGATACATATATATATAAAGGATCATATCATATATAAACCATAGTAAAATGACACTATATATATGAGTATATATATATATACTTGCTTTATATATGTATATATATCTTTTTATATATGTATATATATCTTTTTATATATGTATATATGTAAAGATACATATATATAAAGGATCATATCATATATAAACCATAGTGAAATGACACTATATATATGAGTATATATATATACTTGCTTTATATATGTATATATATCTTTTTATATATGTATATAAAGATATATCTTTTTATATACATACATCAAGATATCTTTTTATATATGTAAAGATATATATCTTTTTATATATGTATATAGATATATATGTATATAAAGATATATATATATATATAGTGTGTGTGTGTAGCAGATACCAAAATGGCAAATGTAAATCCAACCATATCCCTAATTAAATATGAATGGTCTAAATAGTCCAGTGGAAAGGCAGCGACTGTCGGAAAGGATAAAAACACAAATTCCAACTATATGCTGTCAACAAGACATATCCTACATTCAAAACTGAAAGTAAAAGGATGGGAAAAAAAGGATATACTATAGAAGCAGTAACCGTAAGAGACAGAATGGCTATATTAACATCAGACAAAACAGACTTTAAGACTATAGAGACAAAGAAAGACATTTCATAATAATAAACAGTCAAAACATCAGGAAGATATAATAACTGTGTATGCACCTAAAAAGAGTCCCAAAATAATGAAGCAGTAACTAACATTATTAAAAGGAAAAATTAAAAATTCAACAATTATATTTGGAGATCTCAATGTCCCACTCTAAATAAGTGACAGAATAATTAGACAGAAAATTAGCAAAGACAGAGAAGACCTGAACCACACTATCAACCAACTATACCTAAGTGGCATATATAGAAAACACTACCAAACAATACTAGAATACATACAGTTTTAAAACATTCTCTAGGACAGGCCACACGCGGGGCCATAAAATAAGTCTCACTAAACTTAAATGGATTGAAGTCATAAAAATATGTTGTCTGAGCCGCACAACGTGGCCCACGCCTGTAACCCCAGCACTTCGGGAGCCTGAGGTGGATGGATTGCTTAAGCCCTGGAGTTCAAGACCAGCCTGGGCAACACAGCATGACCCTGTCTTACAAACAAATACATTTATATGTTCTCTAACCATACCAGAATTGAATTTGATATCAACTAAAAAACTGGGAAATCCACAAACATTTGGAAATTAAACTTCAAACTTCTAAATAACAATGACAAAATGTAAAGGGAAATTAGAAAATATTTTTAACTGAATGAAAATGAAAACAAATATCAAAATTTACAGGATGCAGCAAACGCAATACTTAAAATATACAGCTTTAAATATATATTTGAAGAAGAGTCTCATATGTATCCTCCTATCAAAAAATGTAACTGATTCAAATACTCTTTCTTATTCTTCCATACAGTTTCAAATTTTTTTTTAAGTAATATGCTCTCAGGCATTTTATCTTTGTAGTTGTCATTATGAATGTATACCTATTCTTCCATCATGAGTCCCAATACCTATTATTTATATTTTAAAAGATAATTATTTATGTATACTCTTTTTCTTCCTAAAGACACCTGGCCAAACTAATTTAAGAAAAAAAAGAAAAAGAAGCAAAAGTCAAAGTATAAGTTAGAGACTCATGTCATTCAGAGATGCTACAACCTGGAGCGAAAAGTGAGCCCCTATAATCAATGATAAAGACCTTTAAATCTAACAGAGAACTGTTCTTCACTGCCCACCTCAGCCATGGAAGCTGAGATTACTATATTCAACAATAAAAAATGAAAACTTCCGTTGGGCAAAATAATAAAATCAAAAGATGAGCAAAAGTAATTTGTCTAATAAATGACAAGAGGCTCACAAAGAAATGGTAAATATTTGAAGTGATGAAAATACTCTAATTAGCCAGATTTGATCATTACACAATGTAAGCATGTATCAAAATATATAGTGTTTATTTTGAATATACAGTAATTTTAATAGTGTGTAAAATTTAAATATACACTATGTATGTTACCATAAATATACACTATGTATGTGTCAAGCAAAAATAAAAAACATTATACCCTCATAAGTATATACAACTGTCAATTGGAAAACTTAAAAAAAAAATGACAAGAGGCTCCTTTCCTTAATATACAAATATATAAAGAGCTCCATAAAAGGGCAAAGCACATGACCAAATTGGTAACTGAAAACACACATTATGGCCAATAATAATGGAGAAAATCCTCAAACTCACTCATAAGAAAAGCTAATCAACAAAAAACTGACAAATATTAAAAAGTTTGATACTAGCTAGTGTTGTCAAAGAGATAGAGAGATCCCCTCTCTCATAGACTACTGATATTTGGCCTTCTTTTTAGAGTTAGGCAATTTATCCACCAAATTGTTAAATGTACATAATCTTTGGTCCAATAATTTTTCCCTTCGGAATTTATACTACTGATATATATATATATATATATCTGTATATGTATAGAAATTGTCTGGAAGGATATACAATGATTATACTGAATGGGGAAGGGTTGGAAAGCCTTTTTTCGATGTTATAACATTCTCTATTGCCTAAGTGTATACACCTATCATAATAAACATGAGTAAAGAAGTGAAAAATGTTGAACATGACAATTATCAGAAGATATGGAAAAACACATATATATCTGTAGTATAAATATATGTATAGATATATATATCTGTAGTATATACATATGAATGTATATTTATATGTATATGTATATATGTATATTCATACTACAGATATATATATATAATTTTTTATATATATATAAAATTTTACATATATAAAAAATTTTTTTTTTTTTTTAAAAGACAGAGTCTCGCTCTGTCGCCCAGGCTGGAGTGCAGTGGTGGCATCTTGGCTCAACGCAACCTCTGCCTCCTGGGTTTAAGCGATTCTTCTGCCTCAGCCTCCCGAGTAGATGGGGTAACAGGCACCCACCTGTCTGGCTAATTTTTGTATTTTTAGTATAGCTGGGGTTTCACCATGTTGGCCAAGCTAGTCTCGAACTCCTGACCTCAAGTGATCCACCTGCCTTGGCCTCCCAAAGTGCTGGGATTACAGGCATGAGCGATCGCGCCTAGCCAGATATATTTTTAAATATGTGCAAAGGTGTACCCAAGAATATTCACTACATCATCATTTATAATAGCAAAAAAAAGCCTAAATATCCATAAGTAGATGACTAACTAGACAAATTATGGTATGTCCAAATATCAGAATACTATGCAGCATAAAGTGAAAAGGAATGATTTGCAAAAATGTGGAAGTTTATTTTTTAATATTACTGAATAATATGGTGTGATCTCATTTGTGTAAAAAAATGTGTAAATATAAGCACACATATAAATGCTTGTATATGTATAGAAATTGTCTGGAAGGATATACAATGATTATACTGAATGGGGAAGGGTTGGAAAGCCTTTTTTCGATGTTATAACATTCTCTATTGCCTAAGTGTATACACCTATTATAATAAACGTGGGTAAAGAAGTGAAAAATGTTGAACATGACAATTATCAGAAGATATGGAAAAAACAGGAAAATCCTAAAATATGGCTGCTGAAACTCCAAATAATTTCAATCCACAAGGTGAAAAAGAATTCTCAGGCTGAGCGCAGTGGCTCAGGTCTATAATCCCAGCGCTTTGGGAGGCCAAGGCAGATGGATTGCTTGAGCTCAGGAGTTCAAGACCCGCCTGGGCAACATGGCAAAACCCTATCTCAAGAAAAAACACAAAAGTTAGCCAGGTGTGGTGGCATGTGCCTGTGGTCCCAGCTACTTGAGAGGCCTGAGGTGGGTGGATCACTTGAGCCCCGCAGGTAGAGGGTGCAGTGAGCCAAGATCACACCACTGCACTCCAGCCTGGGCAACAGGGCAAAACCCTATCTCAAAAAAAAAAAAAAAATTCTCAAAAAACAAATTTTAAAATGCACAGAGAAATTTTAGAATTTTTATGATCAGGCTGGGTACAGTGGCTCACACCTGTAATCCTAGCACTTTGGGAGGCTGAGGTAAGAGGACTACTTGAGTTCAGGGGTTGAGGACCAGCCTGGGCAACATAGTCAAGACCCTGTCTCTATTAAAAAATTAAAAATTAAAAATACAACAAACAGAAGAATTTTTATGATCATTAATAACTGACATGAGTATGTGCCACTGACATATATGTAAACTCCTTGAAAACTGTTAGATATCTTCTTTCATGTTGTGTGAAAGATAAAAGCATAGGTTTAATATATGCACCAACATCATTTGCCTTCCTAACATAAAGGAAATGAGGCCTAAAAGAAGATATGCAAGTAATCTTAAGAGAAGATAATTGACTTCATCTTATAAAATTAATAATGTTCTTTTCTATGTACATATGTCCATATCTACATATTATTTATAATATTTATAATAGTGATACCATGTTATTTATATGAATATAAAAAGAAAAGATATTGGCCATAAATGCACACTTATACCCAACAGTTACTGTAAGTATGTGTAGTAACATGGGCATCCATTACAGGTAAAAATTAAAGATTGACTCAAAGAATGCTGAATTACCTCCATTAAATACGTCAGGCAAACGCCCATCCCGCCAGATCACGTGCTTGAATTTCCAAGCTGCTGATTCCTCCTCCCTCTATCCTACAAAAGTACACAAATACAGGTTAACCCCCAAAAGAATCAGGATTAAACATAGTCTTAAAGAAGTCAGGTAAAACTGTTACATTTAAGTGTCCTAAGTCTACCAAAATTCTTTCCATGGTAGATACGTTAGAGTAAATAAAATTAGTAACAACTAACACTTAGTCTGAGTGCAATGAGCCATCAAATGCTAAATGATATCACAACAATGACTCACATACAAATTGGACTTTTTCAAACTTAACTTCCAGTGAAGGATTAAGATTTCTTTGAAGTCAGGACAATAAACTTGACTATCATCTTAAATATCATAACATAGGAAGGAAAGCACAAATGTGTTTCACTAAAATCATATTTTGATACTCTCCAACACTCATATAGCACTATTTCTTGATAAACTCTTACAGTAACATTTCCCTCAGCTGAAAAAATCTAAATATATTAAGGATGCAGTTTTTGAAAACACAAACAGCATTTTAAAAGTTCAAAGCAAAAGGTATTTAATAATGCTAAAATGGTCCATCGATATTTTTTAAACATCATGCTATAACTAACCTTTTAGCAGAGACTAACACAGAAAATTAACATTCCACATTGGTACTGCATTGATGCCGACCACAGATCACTTTATTCATGTAACTGGGATTTTTCCGAGGTATATTAAATGAAAGTAATGAAGACTGAAAGTTGAATTATCAGAAATAAAGAACAAGCCAAATATAATTTTATTCAGAAACAATAGATAAAGCATTTTATGTAACAGTCCTAATACAAGTTTAGGGATCCATAAATACCTTGCACATCAATAAAAGCCATAAATGTAAAAGCAGAATATTTTCTAGAAATTGATAATCTCTAGAAAATAACCAAGTACATCAATTCAAGGCTGTATTTACATATGCTTTATCAAGAACTACAAACAGTACAGTCTTTCTGATAATTTAGAATTTTCCAGTACTTAGCTAGTCAGTAGCTTTGTTATTGAGGTAGTTACAAACAAAAAAAATCTATTTTAAAATACTTGATTTCTACTAAGCTCCTAATTGCCTGCCTCAATGTTTTGCAGCCAAGCATTCAAAAGCATATACATGTCATTCCTCTCAACTATGCAAAGTTATTTTAAGTACATACTCCTATAGCAATAGTACCAAAAGGATAATAAAAGCTATAAAACTATACTACTGTTAGACACTATTAAAAATGGGTAAAGTAAAGCTAAATTATGTTAAATTAAATTAGGTTTAAAGTTGCTTCTCTAGGTAGCCAATTAAACCTAACTTACTATGTAAACAAACTGCTACCTAATTTAAGAGTATATTTTTGTAACAAGTAGCTGAGTCTCAGCAAATCACAGTAGCCAAGCCTCAACCAATTACAGACTGCCACCTGATAAGACCATGTCCATATAAGGCAAATGCCAAGCGGTAACCAATCAAGCTATTTCTGCTTGTCACTTGCTTTTTCTGTGTATAAATACTGCCTGCCTATGTTGCTGGGTGGAGCTCTCCAAACCTCTTCTGGTTCAGAGTGCTGCCTGATTCATGAATAGTTCTTTGCACAGATACACTCTGCTAAATTTAATTTGTCTAAAATTCTTCTTTTAACAACTGTTTCTGCATTACACTGCTTGTTCACTATTCTATTAGAATATTATATATTCTGTACACATATTGCTACATACATTACTATATTCAACTTTTAGAATTGCTAATTACAAGAATAAAATTGAATAGAAAAGGACACTGCAAAGCCTATAGACAGGGAAAAAAATGTCTTCACATTATGCATTTTAACATTGTGAGTCTTTAAAAGTTGATGTGATGTATCTAATCCACAATCAGGATATTATTACACATCTCATCATAAGCTAGTAACATCTATAGACTGGACAAATGTTTTTGAAATCTTAACATTCCGTTGAAAACATTTTCACAAAAAGCATACTCACCTTCTTGCATCACATTTTATTGAAAGCACTAAATTACTGCAGCTACACATCACAGAATATAACTTAGATATGTAAAAAGAAAACAAAAATAAAATAGTGAAGCAAGAAGGAAAAGGAAATGTGCATACACACAAAATAATATAATCTCAAAGTATAAATTTATAAACAGAAATTCTGGAATGTCTTTCCCACACAACCACTCCTCTACCATGGAAACCCACAATTTCCCCCAAGTCACCTGTCACATAGTCTGTCTCTGGAACCGTAATTCATTTAGCATCATCTACTAATTTCATTTCTTCAAGCCTCTATCCCCCTTTCTTCTCTTCCACTCCTCTCAACCAAGAATGGGGAGAAGAGAACCTACTAAGATGGAAACGGAAACCATGCAAATACAAAAAGACAGATAGAAAATTACTTGGACAACCACCCAAGTCAGTTCAGATCTTCCTCTTTCCTTGCCCTACTCCCCCACTTCAGCAGTCAGTGAATATTCCTCCTTAGCAATTCTTTTAACATTTTTCTGGCTAAATAATCTTTGATTATAAACACTTGGGCAGATATAAACAGATTAAGACTAAAAATATACAGATATTCCTTGACTTATGATGAGGTTATGTCCCAATAGGTCACAAGTTTATGCCTATAGCTAAACGCCTATGCCTTTTGCATCATCATAAAGTCAAAATATCCTAAATCAAACCACTGTTAAGTAGGGAACTATTGTATTTTAAGGTAGGAGTTTTATTGTATCTATGCTATCAATCAAGGTAGTATTTGTTTCCTATCAACCAATGACAGCAAATGTTAATAGATACACAATAATATACATAAAGACTTTTCATTTTACATGGTACAAACTTGTATACCTATATAATATTTAAGGAAATTTTCTACTAATACCAATTTGAATAATTATGGCACAGAAATAAAATGCACAAGTATTTTGCAGAAGTCGTTAGCTACCACCCTTCCGCTATTTAGTTTTGATAGACTGGCAATGTTCCAATATACTTACTAGCAGGTGGTCCAATTTATTAATTAAGCCAACATTTTTGTCATTAACTCAGTCAACATTTTTTATCACATGATATATTTTTACAACACATTAAGATTCCTAAGACATAATAAAATACCCTGGTCTCTGTCCAAAGGCATTCATAATTTAGCAAGGATGATAAGCACATACAGAGTAAATGTTTGTGATAATAATGTGATATAATTGAAGCATAAGAAATTTATCATAGAAAAATCAAAGCAGGGAGCAATTAACTCTCCCTTTGCTACCTTTTCAAAAGAAAAGGAAGAAGGTGATCTCTTAATGTTGATTCCACATGTAAGAATATATGCAATATGTAAGCAATGAATATATGCTTTGGACTCTGCTCAGTAGTGTTCCTAGGACACTACAGGTATTAAATCACTTAATCAAAACAACAAACCTATGAGATAGTATTGTTATTATTCACATTTTACAGATGACAAAACTAAAAGGTTATATAATTTCCCAAAGAATACAAAAGTAGTAAGAGGCAGACCTGAACTCCTTATAAGGGTCTACAAGGCCTTACATGCACTCCTGTGCTTATCCCCCACCCATCAACGACCACCTCCACCACCACCCACCCTCATCTTTCAGACCTCATTTTCTAGCCTCTCCCCTTGTTCACTCCACTCCAGCAGCAGTGACCTGACCTCCTTATTGTCGCAGAATCTCCAGCATACAGCAGAATCTACTGCAGTGGCTGTTCCTCTGTCTGGAACACTCTTCCTTGAGAGATCCTCGTAACTAAATCCTTTAGCTACTACAAGTCTAGCTAAAGTCTTGTTAATGAGGTCTCTTCCAGTCACACCATTTGAAATTGCAACATCCCACCACATACACTCAATCCCCCTTTTATTCTGTTATACATTTTGCACAGTACTGCCCACCTCCTAACATATTACACAACCGACTTATTCATGTTTTTTTCTGCCCTAACTATAAGCTCCACAAGAGAAGAAATTTTTGTCTGTTTTATCCACTGACATATCCCAGTGCCTAAAACAGTGCCTTACACATAAGAGACTCAGTATTTTTTTAATTATTAGTAAAGCTGGAATTTCCTCCCAGGAAATCAGGCTCTAGAAGCTTAACCACCATACAACACTCTCTTTCTAATTATGGAATCACAGATAACAAAACAAAGGCATGTAGAAAAGTCACCCAAGGTCACATAAACCTAATAAAATGGCGAAACTTGGTCTCAAAACCAGCCTAAATGGGGTTTGGCAACATTACCTTACCTAGAATTTCCAGAAAAAGACTTGACTGTCTCAACAATAAAGAGATTCAACCTATTGATAAGTCCACTATAAACTTTATCAAACACTGTATCAAATGCACCATGGTAATTCTTAGCAACATAAATAGGTTAGTCCAATCTAACTTAATTTCCATTCTGTGTTTAAAAATAATGCTAGTAACAAATTTCAGAAGTACTCCTTCAGAAAAGCTACAAAAACTGCATGCACGTTGCAACAGATAGGAAGAGCTTCTTTCATATTTTCAAATATTTCACATTTCATGTTTTCAAATATTTCACATTTCATGTAGACAGTTTCTACTGATACAGTATTTTCAAAGTATATCTTTATGTTGTTTGCAGAGTATACTTTTAGCCCACCAAATTATGTTTTAACTGTCATCTTTGCCTAGAAAAGTAAGATTGCTAAAGATGAAGTTTTATGAATTAACGTAGCAAGATCCAGATAAGAGATGTGTTAGAAGAAACTCCCACAAAAATTCTGTCAAGAATATAAATTTCTGAAGCAATAAATAAAACCTTAATGTTACTCCTAAGTATGATCATCCTTTGAAAAGCCATTCATTGATAAAGAACATAGTTCTTGGTTAATTAAGGTAATCTTTCTAGAAAATCATTTTTAAAGTTTCAATGAAACGTGTAATGCTTACACATTTTTAACTGTTTATGCTCCCATGAGCACTACCAAATAAAAAGGCTACCTCTGCCCTTTAAATCAAAAGCCCAAAGCAATGAAAGGATAAATTACAGCACACATGGCATAAGAATCTGAAACTAAAAATGCTTACAGTCCTTTAGCATCTTTTAACTAGAGCACATTTTACACATTATACATTTACACATTAGTCAAGTTATATTTTTAAATTAGTTCTTACTTTTATGATTTAATGAGCCTTTCTGAATGATGTTTTAAAAAGAATAAAAACTTGTTCCAGGCAAGAGATTTCTATGAATTTGGTTTGAATCTCTATAGAGTGACAATGCAAAGAACAGACGTATGTGTTCTTTAAATTTATAGTAACTGCTTTCAAATTTAAAGTTATTAAGATTCCCTCTAAGGAGTTATACTTTATATATTTTGAACTAAATGATATCTGAATGGCCTAATAGTATATTTTTCATAACCATATCTATCCCAAGGATAACCAACCAATAAACTCAAACCAACCACCCCAGAAATCACTTTTTTTTTTTTTTTTTTTTGAGATGTAGTCTTGCTCTGTCACCAGGCTGGAGTGCGGTGGTACGATCTCAGCTCACCACAACCTCCACCTCCCAGGTTCAAGTGATTCCCCTGCCTCAGCCTCCCACATAGCTGGGACTACAGGCGCATGCCTCCATGCTCAGCTAATTTTTTGTATTTTAGTAGAGATGGGGTTTCACCATGTTGGCCAGGATGTTCTCGATCTCCTGACCTCATGATCCACCCGCCGTGGCCTCCCAAAGTGCTGGTATTACCAGTGTGAGCCACTGCACCCAGCCAGAAATCACCCTTCTTAAGCCATTTTCCATTTCTACTCTCACAAAAAAAAAAAAAAAAAAAAATCAAGCCAAAAATCTTTAAAACTTTGCAATTAGTGTGGTTACTGCACTTAGCTGAAAAAGAAAATCCTACAAAGGAGCACTCAGATATATAGAAGCTGGCTGAGCAAAATGAGTAAAATAAAGCCATCAAGTGAAAATTTTCACCTACCCTTGACCTTTTCAAATCAACTAACAAATACACATTTGTCAAACAAGAAACCAACTGTCCATCTATGTTAGAAAAAGTGATGCTACAAAAGCATTGTTATAAACAATGCTACAAAAATAAGCATTTTATAAACTTTAAACTACTAAAGAGATAGAACTTTTAAATCTAAATCACCTGCTTCCAGAAGAAACATTCCAAAACTAACCTATCACAGTGAGGCTGCTGCACTAACAAGCAACTATGTAATCCTTCCCCAGATAATGTAAATGAGTTTTTAAGGTTAGTAAGCCACCAAACTTAAGGAAAAGCTGTTTAATTCTTACATAAGTTTTTACTGAATAAACATTAATTTTGTAAATAATCATGATACACTTTGTACTATGATGATCAAGATCACCCAGGCAAACTCTGAAACAATCTTCTCAAAGATGAAACCACCATATTCTGATAAAGTACTTTAGAGTTTACAAAGCGCTTTCACATGCGACATTTCATTCCCCACCCCCTAAACACTCACACACAACTACCTGAGCAAGTATTATTGTTTGTCTCAGTTCTTTAGATGATGAAACAGGTTCAAGAGGTTAAGTAACGAAGATTACACACCATCTTAGTGGCAAGACAAGGACTTCAACTAAGGCCAGGCACAGCAGTTCATGCCTATAATCCCAACACTTTGGGAGGCCAAGGTGAGAGGATCACTTGAGCCCAGGAGTTTGAGACCAGCCTGGAGAACATAGTGAGACCCCAGCTCTACAAAAAAAAAATTTTTTTTTAGTTAGTCAGGCATGGTGGTGCATGCCACCCAGACACTAGGAAGGCTGAGGTGGGAGGATTACTTGAGCCAAGGAGTTTGAGGCTGCAGTGAGCTAGGATTGCACCACTGCACTCCAGCCTGAGCAACAGAGTGAGACCCTGTCTCCAAATCAAAAACAAAAGCCATCAACCAGATCCTCCACCTCCTAATAAATGTCTACTCTAACATAACACCACAGGTAAGGTCATTTTCAAATTAAGATATATTTAACGTTACTCTTAGCAATATTCTAGGAGTCAGAAAAAAAAGTAAACATCTTCAAAGTTCAATGTAACACCAATAGACATAAATTTTGAAATGAAGATGCTATTTACAATGATAGGTACATATGTACACAATCAGAAAACTCATCATTTTTATTACATAAAGTTACTGTAATAATGAAGGGAACCCTAGAAAAGAATATAGAAATGCCCACTTAAAAATTAAAGTTTAACACTTCATTTAACTTTGATTTTTAAAGTGTCAATTCTTTGTGATCAAAAACATGTTAAAATACTATTACAAGTAATTAGCCAGGCATGGTGGTACACGCCTGTAATCCCAGCTACTTGGAAGGCTGAGGCATGAGAATCGTTTTAGCCTGGGGGGCAAAGGTCACAGTGAGCCGACATTGTGCCACTGCACTCCAGACTGAGTGACAGAGTGAGACCCTGTCTCAAAAAAAAAAAAAAAAAAAACTATCACAAGTCAAAAATAACAAGAAGGAATGGAATTACTAGTTTTAATATGAAATATAATTAAATATGGTCATTTAAAAACTTGTAAGTGGGCCACAAAAAGCCATACTCCATTTCCAGTCCATCTTTTGATATTTTTCACCTTATTCAATGCCAGAACCAATCGGATCTACTCTGTCTAGAATACATGCCCAGAATTACACTAGGCACTGAACACAATGTAGAGGTGTGCCTAAACATAAAAGAAATCATACAGTCACTGAGCAAAGGGAATCATTTTTAATCTGATTAGGAAAACTGAGATTTGCCATAAGAATCAATTAGAGAATACTAAGAAGTAGCTGCAAAGGAGCCCAGTGATTCCGTTGTTGTTGTTGTTAGTGATGCAGTCTCACTACATTTCCCCAGGCTGATCTCAAACTCCTGACCCTCAAGTGATCCTCCCACCTCAGCCTCCCAAGTTGCTGAGATTACAGGTGTGAGCCGCCATCCCCAGCCAGAAACACTAGCTTCTATTAATGTATGGTGAACATGTTCTTATTTTGGGCCAATTTATTCTCCATTGGAAAACTAGGCAATGTAAAAGCACGACAATTTATCTTACCTTTTCCAATCTATTAACTAGAATAAATCAGTTGCATAATACAAGATTTTCAGTCTTTTTTTGAAAAATGTTTAAGAGTGCTAAAATGCAGTAACGTATTACGGGAATAGTTGAAACATCTTAAGTACAATCTATTAAACACATCTTTGAAGAAAATGCTCAGAATTCAAAAACTCACTTTAATTAACTAAATAACAAAATTCTGTTTATGTGTAGACACACAGTAAAACAGTATGCATCTATTCCCTAGCAACCTCTTGAGCTGGATATGACTGACCTCACAAAAACCTTCTGAGTGTCAGATAGTGTGGTTTATAAGTGAAGCACACATTTTATATAATGCTTAGAAGTAAACAAGGCTGTACATTTTTAAATAACTAAAATAATATAATTGGATTGTTGGTAATACAAAGGATAAATGCTTGAGGAGATGGATGCCCCATAACCATATTATGCCTGTATCAAAATATCTCATGTACCCCATAAACATATACACCTACTATGTACCTACAAAAATTAAAAATTAAAAATAAATTTTAAGTTCACAAAGCACATAATTATATACCATTATTTTCAGACGAGATCTGGTGCGTTCAGGGTGGTATGGCCGTAGACAATATATACCATTATTTTCAATGCTGAAATAACTGCCTGGATTGAGATGATACAGGGACTTCAACTTCCAGTTCAGATAAAATAGCCTAGATCTGTTCTCCTACTGCCCCTACTCACGAAGCACAACTGTAAACCACTGAAATAACAAGCAAAGGAAAATCCAAAAGTGGTAAAAAGGCAGTAAACCAATTTGGGACCCAAGGAACGGAGAAACAAAAGAGCAGCAGAGTGTTTCATGTCCTCACACCCAATAGAAGAAGACAATCCAGACCTGGCATTTCCCAACCACCAATCTAGCAACAGAAAGCAGCTCAGATAGTCACATTCCTCCGCCAAAACAAATGGCAACAACTCTCTGATGTTGTCCTGAAAACATCAGGAGAAGGAGATCAACTGGAAGCCCAAATGACAATAAAGACCACAGGAAGCACTCTTCTTCCCTATTTGGCCTGAGGCTGTTTTCCACCTAGAGATAGAGAGGCAAGTAGGCGAAATTCAGGGACCTAGCCATAGCAAGTGGCTCAGGTTGGGCCAAGAACCTCTTCACTTGCCCAAAGTTACCAGGACAGGCGAGAAAAGAAGAGACCAGTAGGTGGGTCCCACCATAATCCTCTCCCATCTGTAGACAATCAGAAACCCAGCATGGGGAAACCCCTTCCAGTGGGAGCTCCAGTAGGATCAAACAAACCAAGTAGACTGCAAAGTCTCTAAAAATTAAACTGCCACTAGAACCACAGCCCACTCCTAAAATAAAAATTTAAATAGGGCCCAGAGCCTCCTAAGGTAACAGATAAAATGTCCATGATGTAACAAAAAACACCTAAGAAAATCATACCATAAATGAGAAAAGAAAATCAACCAAAGCCAAAGTAGAGGTAAATCAGATGTTGGAATTTGACAAGAATTTTTAAGCAAAAGTTTCAACAATATATTAACAAATTCTACTGCAACAAGTGAAAAAAAAACAGCCATAATAAAAATGTTTCCACAATTATACATTATCCAGAAATAAGTGAAAAAATGGAAAATCTCAGCAAAGAAACAGAAGTTATTAAAAAAAGAAGCATAGTCTTCAGATACCTACTACAGAAAAATTTGAAAAAAAAAAAAAAAAAGCAAAGCCAGCTGCAGTAGCTCACACCTGTAATTTCAGCACTTTGGGAAGATGAAGCAGGAGGATCACTTCTGCTCAGGAGGGTAAGATCAGCGTGGGCAACACAGTGAGACCCCATCTGTACAAAAAAAATTTACAAATTAACTGGGCATGGTGGCACACACCTGTAGTCCCAGCTACTTGCCAGGCTAAGGTAAGAAGATTGCTTGAGCCTGGGAGGTCAGAGCAGTAGTGAGCTGTGATCACACCACTGCACTCCTGCCTAGAAAAAAAAGTAAATAAAATAAATAAGCAAATAAATAAAAACTAAAAAGAAAAAAATTAAGACAACTAAAAAGTACAATAAATTTTTAAGGTGGGCTCAATAAAAACACAGAGATGGGCTAGGCATGGTGGCTCGTGCCTGTAATCCCAGCACTGTGGAAGGCCAAGGCAGGTGGATTACGTGAGCTTAGGAGTTCAAGACCAGCCTGGGCAACATGGCGAAACACCATCTCTACAAAAAATATAAAAATTAGCCAGACATGGTGGCTTTACACCTGTAGTCCCAGCTACTCAGGACGCTAAGGTAGGGGAATGACTTGAGCCTGGGAGGTGGTGGCTGCAGTGAGCCAAGATCGTGCCACTAACTCCAGCCTGGGTGACAGAGCCACACTCTGTTTCGGGGGGGGGAAAATGGAAATCATGGGGAAGAGAATCATTGAACTTGAGGACAGAAAAGTAGAATTCACCCAATCTGAACAAGAGAAGAAAATAAATTGAAAAAAGTAGTAGCTTTAGGGAACTACAGGGCAATAAAAAAAAAAAATCCAACATTCACACCATCAAAGTTTCATAAAGAAGGAAGAAAGGGAGTGGGGCTCAAACACTACTTGAAGAAATGATAACTGAAACGTACTCAAATTTAGGAACACTAACTTGCAGATCCAAATAGCTAAGCAAATACAAAGAGGATAAGCCTAACGAAATTCATTCTAACATCATAATTAAACATTCAAAAACTAAAGACAAAAAAAAAACCTTGAAAGCAGCCAGAGAGAAACAACACATTACCCATAAGGGAACACCAATTCAAATGACACCAGATTTCTCATCTCAAACCACAGAGGCCAAAAATAAAAGTGGCACAGTATTTTTCAAATATTGGAAAAAATGCAACTGCCAACTGGGAATTCTATATCCAGTGAAACTGCCCTTCAGAAATAATAAGGAAATAAAAGTACATTCTCAAATGAAGTTAAAAAAAAAAAAAGTCTCTAGCACACCTATCCATAAAAGACTGGCTGAAGAAAATTTGCTGAACATAAAGAAAATGATTTTTTTAAAAAGGAATGTTGAAATATCAAAGAAGAAACAACAGAAAGAACAGAAATATAGGTATAAACAAGACTTTTTCTTGGTTAGTTTTATAAATCATATTACATGATGGAAACAAAAGTTATAACACCATCTGATACTCAAGACAATTATATTTAAAATTGGAGAAGGTGAAAGGTAAAATAAAAGTGAGGTTTCCACACTTCTGCTGAAGTATAAAAGTTGATACTAGTAGACTAAGTCATGTATGCATATAATAACCAAAGCAGCCACTACAAAGCTGAGATAGACTCAAAACAACATTATAAATAAGTCAAGATGGAATCCTAAATAAAGGTTCTAGTAATCTGCAAGAAGACAGGAAACAAACATTCACGCACTACCAGAAAAATTCTTAATTTATATTAAACCAGAAATGTAACGATTTCTGTAGAAGATTCATCCTGGCTATGCTAACTTCACAGCAGACTAACACTACATGACTCACATTTTAAACACGATGGAAAAGTAGATCCATGCTTTTACGTGTTTTTTTTAGTATGCAATCTTTTCCTACCACTGACGTGTCAAGGCTCACCTTGGAGTACATTTAATAAAAATGCAAAGTACACATAGAGATTTACAATTTTAAAGACAAAAAAAAAGGTCCTATTATGTGGTCCCAATGAGAGGTGAAGCCAGCTGGACTTCCTGGGGACTAGGGACTTGGAGAACTTTTCTGTCTTACAAGAGGATTGTAAAATGCACCAACCAGTGCTCTGTAGCTAGCAAGAGGATTGTAAAATGCACCAATCAGCGCTCTGTAAAAACTCACCAATGAGCACTCTGTAGCTAGCAAGAGGATTGTAAAATGCACCAATCAGCGCTCTGTAAAACACACCAATCAGCGCTCTGCAAAATGCACTAATCAGCGCTCTGTAAAACGCACCAATCAGCAGAATCCTAAAAGCAGCCAATTGCAGGGAGGATTGAAAAAAGGGCATTCTGATAGCACAGAAACAGAACATGGGCAGGGACAAATAAGGGAATAAAAGCTAGCCACGCCAGCCAGCAGCAGCAATCCGCTCGGGTCCCCTTCCACACTGTGGAAGCTTTGTCCTTTCTTCACAATAAACCTTGCTACTGCTCACTCTTTGGGTCCGTGCCATCTTTAAGAGCTGTAACACTCACTGAACGCGAAGGTCCATGGCTTCATTCTTGAAGTTAGAGAGACCACGAACCCACCGACAGGAACCAACTCCGGACACACCAACAATAAACTGAGAAGTCTATGACAAATGGGGACTCTGTTGAGCTGTCTATAAATACTTTAGATTTGGTACAATTATACTGAAAGTTGAGTTCATTTGAAATGTTCAAAAAAAAATGTTCCTGTTAATCTTCAAATGGTGCTTGTTATAGTTTAACAGTTCTGTTAAATGCACGCATTAAATTACTTGAGTTACCCAAGTGCAGCAGCTGCTCCTAACCCTGTATGGTTAAGGACTTTAACTGGCCATCTTCCTCAAATTCTATTCCTTCCTGACCATTCTCAACAATTCTCTTTGTAGTGATTTTTCTGCCATTAGCCATTTTAGAAGAACCTGATATCAATTTGGAAGTGCCCATCCCACTACCACCAAATGACACGGAAGAGAATGAAGTGAAGCCCCCATGACCTAGTGACCTGAATGAAACAAATCTTGTATCAAAAGAAGAAAATCCACTTCCAAAAGATGGAAATCCACTGAATGTGGAAAAAATGACTCTGTCCCTTGGCCTCCTCAGGGACCCCATTCCAAAAAAAAGTCCTCAAAAGGGTCTTCAAAGAAGTCAAATAAAAATGGGTCCCTTCCACCAAAAAAATTCCCTGAAGACATCATCTGGGTTACAAAATGTGAAGCCAAACTCAAATGGACTGTCAAAATGACTTCCACCTCCTCCTCCACCATTTAATCCTTCTTTGCCACCATTTAATGCTGTCATAGATGTACCATCTTTTAGCATCTTACAGCACCTCACATGCCTCAGCCACTTGTTTTGATTTTCTCTCTGCTTCTTCTTTATTCTCAGGTATCTGGGTGCCACTTCAGTGCCAGTTTCCATTATGCTTTTTTAATATCCTTGGGTGAGGTATGTCTCTGCACACCTAGAACTTCATAGTAATCCATCATGTTTTAGCAGATAGTTGGAAGAGGACTGAGGATGCAGGTGGCAGGCGATGGGACACAGGGGAAGTGGGGCAATGGCCTGGATGCTCTGGGCTCTGGATCTCCTCTCAGCTAGCCTGAGTAGATTTTTTTTTTAATGGCCCAATTATATGTTGCTTGCAAGAAATTTAAATTCAGCAACATAACAAGTTAAAAGCACAAGAATGGAAAGACATGACAATAAATTTTTTAAAGCAGAGTGGCTACATTAATAACACAATCAACCAACATGGTCTTCTTGACATATGTAGAGAATATTCCACTCAATAACAGCAGAATACACATTTTTTTCAAGTACCCATGGAACATTCACCAAGGCCATAAAACAAACCTCAAAAAACTTAAAAGAACTGAAATGGTAACAGTGTATTTTCTAACCAGTAACTAGAAATCAGTAACAGAAAGACAACAGGAAAATCTCTAAATAGAGCAATAAACAACACACTTTTAAAAAGTCCATGGATGAAAACAGAAGTCTCAAAATTTTTAAATATACATAAAAATAAATGAAAATAAAAACATAACACACATCAAAATACATGGGATGCAGCTAACAACAATCAGACGCACTAAACGCTTACATTAGAAATGAGGAAAGATGTCGAACCAGTAATTGAATTACCAAAAGAAACTAAAAAAGAGCAAAATGAAGCCAAAGCAAGAAGGAAGGAATTATTAAAAGAAATAAAAGAGGAAAATAGAGAAAATCAATTAAGCAAAAAATTTGTAAGCCTCTATCAAAACCAACAACAACAACAACAACAACAAAAGACAAACAGAAGACACAAAACATCAGGTATGAAACAGGACATCAGTACAGATCCTATAGCAGTTTTAAAAGAATATAAGGGAATACTACAAACAATTTTATGCTCTTAAATTTGACACCAACTTCACAAAACCACATTAGCAAAACACAACCAAGATGAAACAGAGAATATAAATAACCCCATAGCCATTAAATAAAACTGACTTCTTAATTTAAAAGCCCCCCCCCAACTGCTGCCAAAAAACAAAAAACAAAAAAAACCCTGCAGGCTCAGATGGCTTCACTGGTGAATTCTACCAAACATTTAATGAAGAATTAATACCAACTGTTCACAAACTCTTCCCAAAACTTGGGGAGAATATTCTTCAACTCATTTTATGAGATCAGCATTACTGTTACCAACACAAGACAAAGACATCACAAGAAAAGAAAATGACAAGCCTATAACTCTTACAAATGTAGCTGCAAAAATCCTCAACAAAATACTAACCAAATCTACCAACACATAGAAAGGATTATGCATGACCATGTAGGATTTATCTCAGAAATGCAAGGTTGGCTTAAGATTTGAAAATCAATATAATACACCACATCAATAGAACAAAGTCCAAAAACTTTTATTTTTGGCAGATCATCTTAGATGAAGAAAAACATTTGATGAAATACAACACCATTTACACAATAAAAACACCCAACTAGGAAAGGGAACTTCCTCAACCTGATAAAGGCCATCTATGAAAAATCAAAGCTAATATCATATTCAAAAGTAAAATAATAAGTGCTTCCCCCTAAGATCAGAAAGAAGACAAGGATGTCTACTCTTGCTACTACTTCTATTCAACACTACAGTAGAGGTTCTAGCAAGGTAAATGATATGATTTGGTTCTGTACCCCACCCAAATTTGATCTCAAATTGTAATCCCCACATATCAAGACAGGGACCTGTAATCCCCACATGTCAAGGGAGGAAGATGATTGGATCACACGAGCAGTTCCCCCATGCTATTCTCATGATAGTGAATGAGTTCTCAAAAGATGTGATGGTTTTATAAGCAACTGGCATTTCCACTACTTGCATTTCTCTCTTCAGCCAACATGTGAAGAAGGTCCTTATTTCCCCTTCATCTTCTGCCATATTTGTAAGTTTCTTCAGGCCTCCCCAGCCAATTAAACCTCTTTATAAATTACCCAGTCTTGGGTATTTCTTTATAGCAGTGTGAGAATGAACTAATCCCCAAAACTTACTGTAAATTTTGCTTAATTTACAGTAAATTAAGCAAAAAACTGAATTAAATGCCATTAATATTGGGAAAAAAAACTGTCTCTATTTCCAAATGACATGATCATATATATAGAAAACCCTATGGAATCCACTAAAGCTACTAGAATAAACAAGTTCACCAAGGATGCAAAATTTACAAAAATCAATTATATTTCTGTA
Organism: Pan paniscus; assembly: GCF_029289425.2. Lineage (NCBI taxonomy): Eukaryota > Metazoa > Chordata > Mammalia > Primates > Hominidae > Pan > Pan paniscus. The sequence continues at coordinate 123,343,347 of NC_085926.1, forward strand.
CACAAGCAATGAACAATTCAAAAATAAAATTAAGAAAATCATAAGCACTTATAATAGCAGGAAAAAATAAAGTACTTGGTAATAAATTTAACAAAACAGGTACAAGACATGTACACTGAAAACTACAAAACATCCCTGAAAGAAATTAACAAAGACCTAAACAAACATCTAATGTTCATGGATTGAAAAATTTCATATTGTTAAGAGGAAAATACTTCACCAAATCACCTACTGATTCAGTGCAACTCATATCAAAACCCCAGAACCTTTCTTTGCAGCAATGGACAAACTAATGCTAAAATTCATATGGAATTGCAAAGGACCAAGAAAATCCAAAACAATCTTGAAAGAAAAGAACAAAGTTAAAGGATGCATACATTCTGATTTTAAAACTAACAAAGCTACAGTAATCAAGACACTGTGGTACTGGCATGAAGATAAACATATAGATCAAGGAATAGAATTTGGAGTCCAGACTTAAATAACTAAATTTATGGTCAATCTTTTTTGTTAAATTTTATGTATTTTTTTTTTTTTTTTTTTTTTCTGAGACAGGGTCCCACTCTGTCACCCAGGCTGGAGTGCAGTGGCACGATCTCAGCTCACTGCAAACTCCACCTCCTGGGTTCAAGTGATTCTCCTGACTCAGCCTCCTAATTTTATGTATTCTTTTTATAGAGGTGGGGTCTCATTATGTTGCCCAGGCTGGACTCGAACTCCTGGGCTCAAAGATCCTCCTATCTCAGCCTCCCAAACAGCTGAGACTACAGGAGTGTGCCCATTGCACCAGGCTAAGTGAACCAATTTTTTGACACCAAGACAATTCAGTAGAGAAAGAAGTCTTTTCAACAAACCAGTGCTAGAACCAAGGAATATCTACATGCAAAAGAATGAAACTGGATACCTTCATCATTCCATATACAAATATTAACTCTAAATGGATTAAAGACCTGGCTCAGTGGCTCATGCCTGTTATCCCAGCAAACGCAGGTGGATCATTTGAGCCCAGGAGCTTGAGACCAGCCTGGGCAACATGGCAAAACGTCATTTCTACCAAAAAAAAAATACAAAAATTAGCTGGGCGTGGTGGCATGTGCCATAGTCCCAGCTACTCGGGAGGCTGTAGCTGGAGGATTGCTTGAGCCTGGGAGATCAAGGCTGCAGTGAGCCTTGATCGTGCCACTGCACTCCAGCCTGGGTGACAGAGCAAGACCTTGTTTCCAAGAAAAAAAAAAAATTAGTTAAATGAATTAAAGACCTATAAGTAACAGCTGAAGCTTCAAAAGTGTCAGAAGAAAAGTCTAGTGTGGTGGCGCATACCTATAGTCCCAGCTACTCAGGAGGCTGAGACAGGAGGATCACTCGGGCCCGAGACGCCAAGGTTGCAGTGAGCTGTGATAGCACCACTGCACTCCAGCCCAGGAAAAAAAGCAAGACCCTGTCTCAAAAAAAAAAAAAAAAAAAAAAAAAAGCTATACAACAGCAACAGCATCAAAAACAATACTTAAACTTAACTAAGGAGGCAAAGACTTGTATGCACTGAAAACTACAAAACACTGATGAAAGAAATTGACGACACAAATAAATGGAAACACATCCCATGTTCATGGATTAGAAGACTTAATGTTAAAATGTCCATACTACTCACAGCGATGTACAGATTCAATACGATCTCAATGAAAATCCCAATGGCATTTTTTACAGGAATACAAAAACAATCCTAAAACCCAAACAGAACCACAAAAGCCCCCGAATGTAGCCAAAACAATCTTGAAAAAGAACAACAAAGCTAAAGGCCTCACACTTCCTGATTTCAAAACACATTAAAACAGTATGGTACTGGCATAAAAACAAAACATACAGACCAATGGAACAGAACAGAAAGCCCAGAAATAAACCCAGGCATACAGAGGCAACTGATCTTCAAGAAAGGTGCCAAGAATCCACAACAGGAAAAGAACAGTCTCTTCAATAAATGGTACTGGGAAATCTGGGCAGCTATATGAAAAAGAATTGAAGTTTGACCCTCATTTTACACCATACATAAAAGTCAACTCAAAATAGATTAGAAACTTTAATAAGGCCTGAAACTGTAAAACTCCTAGAAGAAAACATGGGAGAAAAGCTTCATGGCACAGCCATGATTTCTAGGATTTGACACCAAAAGCACGGGCAACAAGCGTAAAAACAGACAAGTGAGATTACATCAAGCTAAAAAGCTTCGCAGAGCAAACAGATCAATCAACAGAGCAACCAGGCAACTTATGAAATGGGAAAAAATATTTGCAACTACACATCTGCTAAGGGGCTAAAATCCACAATATACAAGGAACTCCTACAACTCAATAGCAAAAAATAACAAATAGCCTGCTTTTCAAATGGGCAAAGGACCTGAAAAAATATTTATTCAAAGACAACATACACAAGGCCAACAGGTATATAAGCAGATGCTCACCATCAGTAATCATCAGGAATATGCAAATCAAAACCACAATGAGATACCATCTCACACCAGTAAGAATGGCTATTATTAAAAATCATAAACTAACAGATGTTGGTGAGGCTGTGAAGAGAAGGGAACACTTAAATATTGCTGGTGGAAATGTAAATTAGTTCAGCCACTGTGGAAAACAACTTCAAGATTTCTCAAAAAACTTAAAACAGGCCAGATGTGGTGGTTTACACCTGTAATCCCAGCACTTCAGGAGGCTGAGGCAGGAGGATCACTTGAGTCCAGGAGTTTGAGGTTGCAGTGAGCTATGATCTCACCACTGCACTACAGCTCAGATGACAGAGCCAGACCCTGTCTCAAAAAACAAACAGACTTAAAACAGAGCTACTATTTGACCCCACAATCCCATTACTGGATGTATATCCAAAAGAAAGAAATCATTATACCAAAAAGATACATGAACTTGTATGAACAACCATTATCCAAAAATAACAATAACAAGTATTGGCAAGGATGGAGAAATTGTAAACCCTGTGTACTGTTCATAGGAATGCAAAATGGTGCATAATTTTTTTTTTAAGTTCAGAGGTTCCTCACAAAACTAAAAATAGAACTACTGTATGTTCCAGAAATCCCACTTGTGCATATTTATCCAAAAGAATTGATAATGGGTTTTGGGTTTTTTTGTTTTGTTTTTTGAGACAGAGTCTCATTCTGTCACCCAGACTACAGTGCAGTGGTGCAATCTCGGCTTACTGCAATCTCCCGTCTCCTGGGTTCAAGTGATTCTCCCAACTCAGCCTCCCAAGTAGCTGAGACTACAGGCATGTGTCACCAGGCCCATCTAATTTTTTTTTGTATTTTTATTAGAGACAGGGTTTCACCATGTTGGCCAGGTGGGTCTCAAACTCCTGACCTCAAATGACCCACCTGCCTTGGCCTCGGCCTCCCCAAGTGCTGGGATAACAGGCGTGAGCCACCACCATGGATTTTTGAGGAAATATTTGCACTCATGTTAACTACAGCAGTAGTCCCCAACCTTTTTAGCACCAGGGACTGGTTTCATGGAAGACAATTTTTCAATGGGTCAAGGATGGTTTCAGGATGAAACTGTTCCACCTTAGATCATCAGGCATTAGATTCTCAAAAGGAGCATGTAAAACAGATTCCTCACCTGTGCTGTTAAAAATAGGCTTCACGCTCCTAAGAGAATGTAAGAGAATCTAATGCCACTGCTGATTTGACAGTAGGCAGAGCTCAGGCAGTAATGCTCACTCACCTGCCACTCACTTCCTGCTGTGCAGCCCAATCTGTAACAGGCCTCTGACTGGCAGCAGTCCATATATATACACACACACACAATGGAACATTATTCATCCTTAAAGAAGGAAATTCTATAACGTTGACAACATGGATGAACCTTAAGAACATTATAAGTGAAACAAGCCAGTCACAGGAGGCCAAATACTGTATGATTCCACTTTTATGAGGGATTTAAGATAAAGTAGTCAATCTCATAGGAGCAGAAAGTAAAACAATGGTTGCCAGGGGATGAGGGGAGGTAGAAATGAGGAGTTGAGGCTGGGTGTGGTGGCCCACACCTGTAATCCCGGCACTCTGAGTGACCAAGATGGGAGGATCGCTTGAAGCCAAGAGGTCGAGACTACAGTGAGCTGTGATTGCACCACTGCACTCCAGCCTGGGCAACAGAATGAGACCCAGTCTCTACAAAAATAATTTAAAAATTTAAAATTAGCCAGGTGTGGTGGCAGGTGCCTGTAGTCCTAGCTACTCAGAAGGCTGAGGCGAGAAGCTTGTTTAAGCCCAGAAGGTTGAGACTGCAATCTGTTACCGTGCCACCACACTCCGGCCTGGGCCACAGAGTGAGACCTTGTTTCTCAAAAAAAAAAAAAAAAAAGCGCAGTTGCTATTCAATGGGTATTGTTTAAGCTATCCAAAATGAAAACGTTCTAGAGATCTGCTGTACAACATTGTGCTTATAATTAACAATACTGTATTGCACACTTAGAAATTTGTTAAAAGGATAGGTCTCATATTATGTATTTTTTATTACAATAAGAAAATTTTAACTGTTATGCTTCAAAAGACACTATCAAGAAAGTGAAAACAACCCACAGAATTGGAGAAGATATATGCAAATCATTTACCTGATAAGTCTAACATCCAGAACATATAAAGAACTCTTAAAACCCAACAATAAAAAGACAACCCAACTAAAAAACAGGCAAAAGATCAGAAGACATTTCTCCAAAAAATACATACAAATGGCCAATAAGCAGATGAAATGATGCTCCACAGCATTAGCCAACAGAGACATGCTAATCAAACCATGAAATATTGCTTCACACCCACCAGCATAGCTATAATCAAAAAGACAGTATGAAGTGTTATCAAGGATATGGGGAAACTGGAACCCTCATATACTGCTGATAGAAATGTAAAATGGTAAAGCTGCTTTGAAACATAGTCTGGAAGTTACTCAAATGGTTAAACAGAGGTACCACATGACTCAGCAATTTTTCACTCTTACATACACATACACAAAAGAAATGAAAACAAATGTTCACATAAAAACTTGCACATGGACGTTCACAGCAGCATTATTCACAATGGCCAAAAAAAAAAACAAAGTGGAAACAACCCAACAACTGATGAATGAATACAAAAAAAAGTGGTAAACCCATATAATAGATTACTATTCAGCAATAAAAAGGAATGAACTGCTGACACATGCTACATCATGTAACATTACACTAAGTAAAAGAAGCCAGACAAAAAAGATCATCTACTTTATGATTCAATTCATATGAAATGTCCAGAACAGGCAAAGTCCTAGAGACTGAAAGTAGACTAGTAGTTGCCAGGGACGGGGAGGAAGAGGGAATGGAAATTGACTGCTAATGGGTAGTTTCTTTTTAGGGTGATGAAACTGTTCTAAAATTGATTATGCTGATGGCTGTATGCCTCTGTACGCTGAAAACAACTGAACTGTATAGCTTAAGTGGGTGAATTGTATGGTATATAAGTTATACCTCAATAACACTGTTTAAGGAAAACTATATGATGGCTGGAATTTGCTTCAAAATAACATGGAAGATCTAAGTAAACGGAGAAATATCCTGTGGTCATGGACTGAAGGACCTCTATATTAAAAAAAAAAAAAGATCTTCTCGAATTCAACTATAGGTTTATTCAATTCCTATCAAACTCCCAGCAAGATTTTTTTTGTAGATACAGATGTGATTATTCTAAAATTTATATGGAAAGGCAACAAAACCAGAAGAGCTAAAACAATCTTGACAGAGAAGAATGAAGTGAGAGGAGGCACTCTACTCGATAAGACTCACTATAAAGCTATAATAATCAAGACAGCGTGGTACTGGAGGGAAGGCAGACACACTTATCAATGGAAGAGAATACAGAACCCCAAAACAGACCAATACAAATATGTTCAACTGATTTTTGAGCAGTTTGGAAGTTTTTTAAATAACTAAACCTGTACTTGCCATACAACCCAGCAATCCCACTCTTGGGCATTTATCTCAAAGAAAGGAAAACTTTTGTTTACAAAAAACGCTGTACACAAATGTCCATAACCTCTTTATTCATAATAACAAAATACTGCAACATACTAAAAGTTCTTTAACAAGTGAATGGCTAAACAAAGTATGTATACAAAGTATACATACATAAACAAACTATGTCATTCTGGAAAGAACAAAACTATAGATAGTAAACAGTTTGCCAGGGTACAAGGAGGAGTGTTGGAATGGGGTGGGAATATAAAGGGATAGCAAGAGGAGTTTCCTTTGTGATGATGCAATAGTTCTGGATCTTGGTCTTGGTGGTAGTTACATGAATTTATATATGGGATAAAATTGCTAGAACTGTGAACACACAAAAATAAGTGCAGGTTTAAAAAGCAGTGAAAATGATATAAATTCTGTAGTGTGGTTAACAGTAATATACCAATGTCAATTTCCTAGTTTTGATGTCTTACTAGAACTTTATTAAGATGTCTGGGTGAAGGGTACACAGGACTATGTACTAATTTTGCCACTTCCTGTGAGTCTATAATTTTTTCAAAATAAAGGTTTTTTCCTTTTTTTATATAGTAGGGACAGAGTTTCGCCATGTTTCCTAGGCTGTTCTTGAACTCCTGAGTTCAACAGATTCACCTGCCTTGGTCTCCCATAGTGTAGGGATTACAGGCATGAGCCACTGTGCACAGCCCAGAATAAAGTTAAAAAAAAAAAAATTAACATGTGAGGCCAGGTTCAGTGGTTCATGCTTGTAATCCCAGCACTTTGGGAGGCCAAAGCGGGAAGATCACGTGAGCCTAGGAGTTTGAGACCAGCCTGGGCAACATAGCAAGACCCCATCTCTATATAGAAACTAAAAAAAGAGAGAGGAGAGAGGGGTAAAGTGGAGGTACAGATGACATAAGCTTAGCCATTAATTGCTATATGAGAGTTCATAATATTCTATTTTTCATCATTTATGTTTTTCCATCATAAAAGGTTAATAAAAATATAAGAAAGCCATATACCAAAATATTAAAAGCAGTTTCTCTTGATTCCATTTTTCTTTATGCTAATATGCATTTTAAGTTTTTTCTATTAAATAAATTTCTTACATAAAATTTAAATATTAAATTTCAAAATTTTTTTAAATTTCAATGTCATATATAAATTTTTAAGGAAATCTTTGCTCATATTGTCTTTTTGGAGATGTTCACTGCTCCTGGGGCCACACAAATCATACTCAGACATTCAGAGCCTGGAAAACTCAGTTCACTTTTTTTGTTTTGTTTTTAGGAAAAAAAATTAAATATAAAAGAACCCCATTGAGGGAACACTTATTCTATTTTATGGAATTGTTGCCCAATTCTTTAAAAAATTAATTTAAAAAAGAACCCCATTGATACTGCTTAAGCAATCTGAAAATATTTCATGTAAATATCCAATTTGTATTTCCCCAATTACATTTCACCTGAAGGTTCCAGTTATCTTTTTCTAAAATTAACTAGGGGGTCTTGCTATAACAGGTTTACAATCAGCACAATAATTCACCACTTTAGTGATCCTCACACAACAGAACAAATGTGTTAAGTTCAAGATACCCTAAGATGTTTCAGTAATTCTGGTTGAGTTTGCATTCAAAATTTTGCCTAAGCTATCATAACTAACTTTAATTGTTTTGTTTTAAAAATTGTATGTGGTCTTTTTAAATTTTTCAGACATTTTCTTAAAAAGCAACCACTGAAAAGTTTACAGTGGTAACAACACCATGCTGAAGAATTCAAAAATATGTGTGAATCTGAAAAAGTAACTAATTCACTGAAAGACAATATTTCTCACAATGCGATTATTTAACATTGTAATTTGATTAAATTTATCTGTATCAAGCAAAAGTGATGCCACACCCTTTCCCTCAGCAATGATTTAAACTAAGAAGTAGAGGTAATAAGAGACCTGAGCTCTGCATTATCTGTCCAACCTTGGGTAAGTCACCATCTCTCCATAACTCAATGTCTTCATCTACATACTGAAGGAGTTACACTTGTTAATCTTCCAGCTCCACAATCCTGTGTTCTAATGTTCTAATATATACTTCATAACCTTTGACCCATGATCATTCTAATGACAACATTGGAAAAAGATTTATAATATACATGATATAGAGATATCAATTAGATTACAAATAACTTTCATAGGTTTAAATCATTTGGGAGAATGTTATTCTCAGTACATCAGATCAGGGTTTTGTCAACATCAGCACTACTGACATTTTGCAGTGGATAATTTCTTTGTCATGGGGACTGTCATATGCATTGTAGGAGGTTTATCTACCCACTAGATGCCAGTGGAACCCCCTCGGCGTGCTGACCAAAAATGTCTCCAGACGTTTGACAAAATCACCTCTGGTTTGAGAACTATTGCATTCGATTTAAAATGTCCAGGGTTTCCAGACAAGGGAAAAAGAAGAAGACTGTTTTTGTTTTGTGATATAGGAGGAATGGCATAAGAAAAGACAGGAATGTTTTCCAGCAAAACAAAAGGTCGGGCTGGGCACAGTGGCTCACATGTGTAATCCTAGCACTTTGGGAGGCCGAGGCAGGAGGATAGCTTGAGGCCAGGTGTTTGAGACCAGCCTGCTCAACACAGTGAGACCCCAGTCTCTATTTAAAAAAAAAAAAATTGCAACTCACATACTAGAAAAAGGTACCCTCTTGTATGAGGCCTAATGAAAACATTAATTAAATATTGTTGTGTGTGGCTAATGTAGTAACAATGAGAATAAAAGTATATAAGCTATGGGGAAATCCATAGGTATTCCATCCATGCCTTGTAAAGAATCCTCAATAAAGAGGTCCAAACGTTTTCAACAGAGATTAATGACATTAACTTAATTCCTCTTCTCCCTAGCATTTCAAGGAGGCTAAAAGTGCTCAAGTTACTTACTCCCTATTCTAACCACTGAGAACACTCGCATGAAAAACATATCTTCCCCCCGTTAAAAACCATAAGCATCTGCCTGTTGTAATCAAATGTAAATGTGGTACAAATCCCACTAGAAGTACCACTGGGTAATATCCTCAAGTCCTCTGTTTTTAAAGAAAGGCCAAAGAAATCCAGTGTGGAGAAATTACTTTTAAATGTTTTAACAGAAAAGTAAACGTTCACACGTTCACTTTTTGGCTTAGCCATATTTTCCACCAAACAGACAAACACCCAGTTTCCTTAGTCTATTCTGGGATTGGTCACCAGACTGGGCATAAGAGACCCAGAGTCTATTCCAGCTCCAAAACAGACTGGTAATCTCAAGCAAATTATTTACTCAGGTTAAGGTTCTATACCTGTATCATGCTAACAATACTGAAAATCTGCCCAGAAACAAGCACAGAGAAACCCAGGACTTCCTCCTGCACCCAAAGGACAACTGCAAATATATTTTTAGATTTATTAAATCTAAATATCTGAACAGGATTTTATTTATAGCAACATTTCAACATACTTGAAATTTCCAAACTGAGTGGTGCCTTTACCACTGCCCTCTATAAAATTAAGAAACGCTCTTGTTTAATCACACCATGCCTAATTTTGCAAAATTCTTCATGCAAACTCAACAAATCACAATTATTATATAAAACAAAAAGCTGTTTTAAATGCAAGCTGTTGGAAAGAACTTCAACTTTTGCATTTCCAACTCTAGCTTTCATTCTACTGCACAAGTAGTTCTTTCCTGGCATCGTAAAAGGTGTTTCACAAAGTCTGGAGAGCAAAAGTTTGCCCCACAGCCCAATTCTGGAAAGGTCTTAGGATTGTTCTTACCACTAGACAGGCAGGGTTTTTAAATATAAGGATACAGGTGTACATTTTTTGCTCTTAATACCCAGTAAAAAGCTGTCTAGTAAAGCAAGTTACCTGCTGACCTTTTCACAGACATGAAACTGTAAACACAATGCAGTTCAACAGAAGATTTGTAAAAGAGGAATAAGAAGAAAAACGGGTGTCCATCATCAGCCTTCGGCGGCCCCCCCGCTGTCTGGCGGACACTTGTTAGTGGCTGCGGAGAAGCCACTCACAAAGTTTCCCATCCCGCTGAGGGAAGGGGTCCTGACTGCGCCAGCGGGGCAGGCCCAGAAGGCGCGGTATCTGGGAGGTCCGGCCGCCGCAGACGACTCCGCCGAGGCCCCAAGTGCGCCAGCTTCTCCGCGCCCCTCCGCCTCCTCCGCCTCCTCCGCCTCCGCCTCCTCCTCCTCCTCCTCCTCCTCCTCCTCCTCCTCCTCCTCCTCCTCCTCCTCCTCCCTGCAGAGGGGCGCACGCGCACAGACGCACGCACGCACGCACTTACACACAAAAGGAAGTCATGGAAGGTGCTGGTCCCTGCATACAGGCACACTCGTGCGGGACACACACACACACCCCCCCAAAAAGAGGCGTGCGGGGTTCGCCAGACGGTGGGCAAAAGCCCGTCCTCCCCCGCTTCCAGGGCCTGCTCACTTCAGGGAGCGCCCACTCGCCCAGCCACGGGCCAAGAGCGCACGGACCCAGGCGGGCGGCAGCCCACCCGCCACCACGCAGCTCCACTTCGCTGTTCCACAGCCACCAACCGCACAGCCCGCACAGTCCCGCCCGCGCAGCTGGCCCAATCGGGCCTGGGCTGCAAAAGCCCAGGAAATATGAGGGCTCCCTACTTCCAAGTTTCTTTAATAAAAATATTACATTTAATGATGCTTGTCAATATCCTCACCTCTACAAACCAAGGCCTGTTTAAGCCCCTTTCCTTAAAGAACCAGTTATCAATAGTATCCAACAAAACGCTGCAGAACACAGCTTTGTATTATCACACAGCCTGACAGTAAGAAATCTCTTTCAGTAGCCTCCGCCTTAATCCTTCCTCTTACTCTAACTTTTCCACACCCTAATTTACTCATTTTAGTTTTTTCTTGCCTTGCTGTTTTATATTGTTCCCAAAAGAAATCTTCTCTAAACCATCTTTCCATTTTACTTTTCTAATACTTGAAGTAACAAGCTTCATAAATCGGACCGGCACGGGGACTCAGGCCTGTAATCCCAGCACTTTGGGAGGCTGAGGCGAGCGGATCACGTGAAGTCAGGAGTTCAAGACCAGCCTATCCAAAATGGTGAAACCTCATCTCTACTAAAAATACAAAAAATTAGCCGGGTGTGGTGGCGGGCACCTGTAATCCCAGTTATTCAGGAGGCTGAGACAGGAGAATCGCTTGAACCCAAAAGGCAGAGGTTGCAGTGAGGCGTGATAACGCCACTGCACTCCAACTCTGGGCAACAGAGCAAGATGCCATCTCAAAAAAGAAAAAGAAAAAAAAAAGCTTCATAAATCACTTCCATGATATCTCCCACTTTAGCTATTCAAAATCTCTCCACAACTTTTATAATTTTTATCAGCTCCTACCAAATCAATACATAAATAACTTTCTCAAACACTGCGTTTTTCTTGTCTGTTCTCATTTCCTCAAAGCTAACACTCTCCAACTTACACAAATTTGCCCCAAACTGCCATCAAAGTTTGTGCATCTATTCCAGAAGCCCCTATGGCTACAGAAAAATCTATTTCCTAGGCTCGTCTCCAAAACCTTGAAAATGACCTTTCCAAATATTCTGTAACAATTCATTTAACTCATTCATAACTCAAAACTAGTTCCACTACTAGTCCCACTTCCCTTAAAACTAATTATATAACCTAATCAAATAAACAAATTTTAATATTATATGTATCTACACATACAGGTGTGTACATATGACAAGCACACATATACAGGGGCCTGCAGAACAGCAAGTGTGCATTTCATTCTAATCTCTTGGATATTGGCTCTTCTCAATTTTACAGGGAAAACTTCTCCATGCCACCCTAGATGTTCAAAGGTCAAACCCCTGTATTGTGAAGACATTTATCTATGTTGAATTAATATAGTTATCATTTAAAACACACTTCTCTCCATGTCTACTATAATCCTTCCCAACACCTTCTTTAAGATACTCATCATTGGCCTAACCCACACAATCCACCCAAATATTCAGAATATGCTCTCCCTCAACAAGGTCCAGTCTGAGGCACATCCTAGAAACAACTCTAGACTGAATCAGGCAGGGCTGCTACATGATGGTACAGCCAAGTTTCATGAGTTGAGCAAAGTGAGAACCCTGGGCCCTCTCAGGCCTTCAACACTCTGAGTCTCCAGAGATCTTTCATTATTAAATTTGGTGGCTAAATAGATGTAGAAGTTAAGGCAGGAAGAAAGTGATGAAAGCCCAGGGCTAAATCCTGGAACTAATCCTGAAGCAAAGCTACACTAGGATGGAACACCAATACTACGTATTTTGTGCCTTGTCATATTTTTCTCACTGCCATTTCATGTTTCTACATTAAATATGCTTTCTCTCTCTCTCTCTGAAACATGAACATCAAAAACTCTGATATGGGCCATGCACAGTGGCTCATGTCTATAATCCCAGCACTTCAGGATTATTAAAGTCATTATAGACAAAAAAGAAAGTAAAGAGTCCACTTTAGTTCCCTTAGGACATCTCATTCTTACCATGTGCCCCATTCTTCCACATTTTACCCGAATCTCTTTACTTATGCAAGTTTTTGCCAGTTTTTGCAAACAGAAAACATGATGTGGTTTTCAAGCACACAAATAGAGATCTCAATGTCTCTATCACTGACAATATTTTTTTAAAAGCTGGCATGACATACTGCCACCTTTTATCATGGGTGGCATAGACTGTTCTTATTTGCACAGAGAAAGAATAGGTTTCTGACATCAGTTATTTCCTGCTCACTTCAGCGAGCGCCCACCTGCCTGCCCTGCCATGGGCCAAGAGCACACAGACCCAAGTGGGCGGCAGCCCACCCGCCACCATGCAGCTCCACGCTGCTCCGCCAGCTGCTAAGTGCACCGCCAGCACAGGCCCGCCCATGCAGCTGGCACAACTGGGCCTGGGCTGCAAAAGCCCAGGGAATACGAGGGCTCCCTACTTCCCAGTTTAATAAAAATATTACACTTAATGATGCTTGTCAATATCCTCGCCCCTACAAACCATGGCCTGTTTAAACCCCTTTCCATATGTTCTCTCCATATTTTCTCTGCTGCAAGCTACTCCCTCCTCTCTTATGCCTACAACTTCAACTTCCTCATTCATTTCCAGTCCATCTATTTACCAGATCCTATCAGCTTCTCCATGTTCTATTGTCAACAAACAATAGAACATCTTTTGTCTTTTACCTTCGTCTTTTTTTTTTAGACAGGGTTTTTGTATTTTTTTGATTTTTTTAGACAGGGTCTCACTCTGTGGCCCAGGCTGAGCACAGTGGTGCAATCATGGCTCACTGCAGCCTTGACTTCCAGGGCTCAAGTGATTCTCCCACCTCAGCCTCCTGAGTAACTGGAACTATAGGTGTGCACCACCATGCCCAGCTAATTTTTTATTTTTGTGTAGAGACAGGGTTTCCCTATGTTGCCCAGGCTGGTCTCGAACTCCTGAGCTCAAGTGATCCTCCTGCCCCTGCCTCCCAAATCACTGGGATTACAGGTGTGAGCCATCATACTCAGCTTACCTTATCTTTAATACACCTCCACCTCATCTTTTGTTTCCAATGTCTCATTTCTTAACCCACAAATATCTTTCAGCTAAATTTATATCAGTATATTACACATGAATGGTTATGATTTTGCAAGTATTATTTATTTTATAAACAAACTGTTGGGAGGCCAGGAGGGAAGATCGCTTGAGACCAGAAGTTTAAGACCAGCCTGGGCAACATAGGAAGACCACATCTCTTTAAAAAAAAAAAAAAAAAAAAAATTAAAATTAAAAAATTAAAAAATATATATATACATATATATAGAAAAGAAAAGCCAGGTATGGTGGTACACATATGTAATCCCAACTACTCAGAAGGCTGAGGCAGAAGAATTGCTTGAGCCCAGGAGGCAAGGCTGCAGTGAGCCATGACTGGACCACTGCACTCCAGCCTGGGTAACAGAGAAGACCCTGTCTGAAAAATTAAAAAATAACAATAATAAGAGAACTGGTAAATGTAACAAATCTAGCTATTTTTCTCAATTCCCGTGGCTCAATGATTCTAATCACTATCAACTCTTGCCCAATTATTGTGACCACCTGTCTCATCTTACCTGGCTTTTCCTGGACAATCTGCTTCTCTCATGACTAGCTATATCATTCTCCTACTCCTTCAGCTTCATAAAAAAGGACTTGCTGCTTCTTGCTCCCCAGGACCACTCCCTGTTATCCTATCACTAAAAAATCGCTTGGGAGTCACATTACTCACTGAAACCATTCCTTCTGCAACATCTACCAACCTCCAGAACACCCTCCTATTTCCCCTACCCAATAACTTCAATTCTACTTGCTCCCAAATTCAGCCATTATTCTCAATGACTTCAACAAAGATGCTCAAGAACTTTCTACACCCTGACCTTCAAAAACTCCTAAGACCTTCATCTGCACTTCAGCTAGCCACAAAGAAACAAAACAGAGCCATCAACTGAAAAGTGCTAGGCCGGGTGTGGTGGCTCACGTCTGTAATCCCAACACTTTAGGAGGCCAAAGCAGGTGGATCACTTGAGGTCAGGAGTTCGACACCAGGCCTGGCCAACATGGTGAAACCCTGTCTCCATTAAAAGTACAGAAAATTAGCCGGACATGGCGGCTCATGCCTTAATCCCAGCTACTTGGGTGGTTGAGGCAGGAGAATCACTTGAATCTGGGAAGCAGAGGCTGCAGTGAGCCAAGATTATGCCACTGTACTGCAGCCTGGGTGACAGAGCGAGACCCTGTCTCAAAAAAAAAAAAAAATGGATTGTAACTTCAGAGACCACCCCCCTTTTCTTTATCCACAACTACTTTATATTCTAGTTGTAGACCTGCTCTTTACCTCCACTTGGCTTTATTGTCTCCCTATATAATTTAAACCTGTCCAACAGCCATTTTAACACTGTCCTCTCCAGAATATCATGACCTTCCATTATTCTCACTATGCATCTCCCCAGTGATAGACAATCCTCACCATCTGTTTTCTCCATGCCCACGCACTGGGTGTTAAGCACCACCAGAAAGCTATGAAATCTTCCACAACAGATTTATTCTAAATACAACTCTCCATCTCATTGACTAATCCAAATCATTTTCATATTTAAATCCCTAATCCCAACAAATACTCGAACCCTTCTATAAAATTCCCTCAAATCACACCTTCTCCACCTGTAATCAAATCCTCTTCACAGCTTCTAAAATGCTGTAACTTCATCCATCTGTTACTTCTTGCCTCCAGTTTTAGAGTAAGAGTTGTTGTTCTTCCTTCTCAAACTAAACTTCTTTAATCAATTCCTGTATTTATTGCTTCCATATTCTTCCAACCCACTCAGTAAACCACCATGCACCCTGGTCTCTGAACTGCTCTCTTGAAGACCACAAAAAAAAAAAAAAAAAAAAACTAAAAAATCTATGTTCCAAATCGTATGATCCCCCACCAAAGTCCTTACCCGTTTTTTGTTTTTGTTTTTGTTTTGAGACGGGCTCTTACTCTGTCACCCAGGCTGGAGTGCAGTGGTGCAATACCAGCTCACTGCAACCTCCACCTCCCAAGCTCAAGTGATCCTCCCACCTCAGCCCCCCAAGTAGCTGGGACTACAAGTGCACGCCACCACACCCAGCAAAGTTTGTTATCTTTTGTAGAGATGAGGTTTCGTCATGTTGCCCAGCATGGTCTCGAACTCCTGAGCTCAAGCAATATGCCCACCTCAGCCTCCTGAAGTGCTGAAATAACAGGTATGAGCCACCATGCTCGGCCAGTCCTTACCCTCTTTTTGGCAATGACACTTAAGCTACCCACCTTGCTTTATGTCACTGTAATGATTCTACTCTGACTTCTCTGGTTGTTTCTTCTATCTGAAATCACTGCTGCTCTTCCTAGCCCAAATGTGGATATTTTCCCAAGGTCTGACCTGGAGCCTCCTATAATTCTCAGCCACTGAGGGTCTCATCCCTCACCACTGTTTCTACATTTTCATTCTTCATATGGCTATCTTCCCCCAGCTACCCAAAATAATCTTTAAACCATCACCCTCTCCTACAATCCAATTTACTCCTGAGGAATTAGAATATATAATGATTTCTTTTTAACTAGAATTGGAATGCATAATGATTTCTTTTTAACTAGATTCTTCAACTATTACTTCAATTAACACTTCAATTATCAGTCCAAATAATTTCATAACCGTCAGTGCCCTAACTAAATCCAGAATTAGTAGCTATATAATTATCAACTCTATGTATGTATTCCCAACTCTATATTGGACTTCTTTTCTTAGCTCCAATCCAGTACTGATGCCTCACACACAGGTCAATGTGTCTTAAAACCCCAAAACAGTTCTGCTAAGTGATCTAATAATTTCTATTAATGGCACCATCAATCTCAGTCACCCAGATTAAAAGCCCTAGAGCTTTTCTTCAGTTTTCTTTTTCTCTACTGTTTCCCAAAAGCCTATCTGCCATCAAACCTTCCCATTCTTTCTTTGAGGTATTTCTTATAGCTATCCCTCTCCTTTTATTCCCACTATGACTACCCAACTTATACCCTCAATACTTCACACTTTTTTTTTTTTTTTTTTTGAGACAGGGTCTCCCTCTGTCACCCAGGCTGGAGTGTAGATTTCAGCTCACTGCAACCTCTGCCTTCTGGGTTCAAGTGATTCTCCTGCCTCAGCCTCCCGTGCAGCTGGAACTACAGGCATGTGCCACCATGCCCCGCTAATTTTTTTATCTTTGTAGAGACAAGGTTTCGCCATGTTGCCTAGGCTGGTCTCAAACTCCTGAGCTCAAGCAATCTGCCTGCCTCAGCCTCCCAAAATGCTGAGATTACAGGCATAAGCCACTGTGTCCAGCCTACTTCACACTTTTTCCTAACTTTGTCTCCCAGTCACCAGGTTCTCTTCATTACAAAAAGAGAAAGGTCACCAGATTAGTATTCTTAAATAGTCTCTTATTTACCCATTCAAAAATCAACACTGGTTCTCCACTGCATACTGACTTAAGTTAAAACTCCTCAGACTTCAGCCAGGTATGGTGGCTCATGCCTGTAATCCCAGCACTCTGGGAGACCGAGGTGGGCAGATCACTTGAGGTGAGGAGTTTGAGAACAGCCTGGCCAATATGGCAAAACCCTGTCTCTACTAAAAATGCAAAAATTAGCTGGGCGTGGTGTCACATGCCTGTAATCCTGGCTACTAGGGCGGCTAAGGTAGGAGAATAGCTTGAACCCAGAAGGCGGAGGTTGCAGTGAGCAGACATCGCACCACTCCAGCCTGGGTGAGTGAGACTCTGCCTGAAAAAAACAAACAAAACTCCTCAGACTTCAAAAAACTTGAAACCATCCAATAATCATGGAATAGATAAATACACTGTGGTATATTCATATGATAGAATACCACACAGCAATGAAAAAAGAATAAACAGCCAAACATAACATGGATAAAACTCACAGACATGCTCCTTGAGAAAAAGGAACTAGACACAGAAATTGGGTTCCACTTATACAAAATTCAAAAACACACAACACTACTCTGTTATGACAAAAGTCAGAATAATAGTTATTTTTGGTTGGATGAGATATCAGCTTGGAAATGGCACATGAGGCATCCTTCTGGAAGTTGGAAATGTCCTGTATATTGAACTGGGTGGTGGCTACATAAATTTATACCTAAGTGCCCTTAAGATTGGAGCACTTTACTGTATTTATCTCAATAAATACATTTTCAAAATCCAAGTTAGCCTGAATTTTTGAGATAGTCTGCCTACTTCCCAGCTTTATTTCCCTCCATTCCTCAACATGAACCCTAAATTATAGCTAATCTAGACCACCAACCCCTAAACATGTCCTGAACTTTGCTCACTGTCACTCATATCACTCCTTCTTCTAGGAAAGCCAACCCTCACCTTCTTGCCTATTATCTTATTTATCCTTCAAGGTCTAAGCTTCGCACCAATTTCTCCACAAAGCCAACCTTGAACAAACCTGCCACAGTACTTGTGTCATAGATGGATGTGTATGTTTTGTCCCTGGATAAATTCCTGAAGAACACGGACTGTGTCATATATAAACATGTATCCTTCACACTCCCTACCATAGAACCTTGCACATGGTAAATATAAAAATATACCCTGAATGAATAAATTCTGGCAGTCCATTGCATACAGTAAATATAAAAATATACCCTGAATGAATAAATTCTGGCAGTCCATCAAAGTATCCTCCAGTCTAACCCTCCTTCTCATATCCACCCATCACTGCTTCTACTCACAATTCATCCCACAGTTCACGTATTTAGTTTCTATCATTCAACAAATAATTGAGCACCTACTACATGAAAGAAACTAAAACTATACTCTAATGTACTGCACTAAACTACCCAAAAATATAATCCAATTTCAGCTGTTGCCATTTGAATATTTCTACAACTCTAAATTTCCAGTCAGCCAGGCATGGTGGCTCACACCTGTAATCCCAACACTTTGGGAAGCTGAGGGAGGGGATCACTGGAGCCCAAGAGTTTGAGATCAGCCCAGGCAACATGGTGAGACCACATCTCTACAAAAAAAATTGAAAATTAGCCAGGCGTGGTGGTACATGCCTGTGGTCCCAGGTACTCGGAAGGCTGAGGCAAGAGGATCACTTGAATCCATGAGGTAGAGGCTGCAGTGAGCTGCTGCGTTCACACAACTGCATTCCAGCCTGGGCAACAGATCAAGAGCCTCACGTTCGTTCATTCAATAATAAATAAATAAATAGAATATTTCTAGTCATCTTCCCCTCTTTCCTACCTCCAACTGCATTCCACTCCCATATTCTAATCCTACTGCTATCAAACTAATTCAAGCCCTTCTTAATATCTCCAGTAGCCACCTAACTGGTCTTTTTGTTTTCTAACTGGTCTTTTCACATACAATCTTACTCTACCACCACATTACCCGCAATCTATCCAGTAAGGTATAGCTATTGCCAGCTATCTAATATACGGTCCTTGGCTCAATTCTCTACTCAGAAAAGTTCAACAGCTATACACTAATGATTTCTGCTAACATACTTTAATCATATGTTAACATACTTTAATTCTCACATCCTCACCATAACCCTTGCCAGGAAAGTATGATTATCAATTTTATGAGAAAATGGAAACTCAGAAAGGAAATAATTCTCCATAATCATACAGTGGATAAACAGAAGAGCCAAGACTAAAACCCAGCTTCTGTTTGCTTACCAAGCACAACACTACATCATATCAAATACAAACTACTTAGCTTAGCTTTCAAGGCCATCCATTTTCAACCCAACCCCAACTGACTCTCCTACCTTGTATTATACCTTATTCATGAACTCTCTGCGTTCCAAACTATAGATTGTGATTAATTATTTTGTCGGTCATGAAATCAGTTTAATGAGTGACAATCAGCTTTTTTTTCTTCCCCCTTGGCCAGCTTTTTTTCTTTTTAGTCAAACAAAATAGATAACATCCAACTGCACCTGCCACTGTTAAGGACAGTTACTGTATTATGAAACTTCTTGTTTTACCCACACACAAACATTCATACATGCATATATTAGATAGAAGTGTGACATGTATTTCTTACTATAGGTCATAGTTTAAAAATTAAAACCTAACTCACCATTCCCCACATCTCCTGGGCTTCTCACCTCCAAGCCTTTGCTTACGCTAATCTCTCAGGCAGGAATGCTCTCTTTCAGTAATCTTTGCCAATCAAAATCTTATCAATCCAAAACTTAAAAAAAAAAAAATCTTATCAATCCCTTCAAAGACTAGCTAAAATTCCACTTTTATGCCTTTAAAATTCTGTCTCAGGTTTTCTCCTAATCAAATGCATTTTCTGCCTTTTAAATTCAGTAATATTTGGTATATTTGTGACTCACAGATATATTCGTGATTATAGTACAGGTATTTGTGCACAAGTCCAGCTGCCCTACCACAATATAAATCCCAAAGGTTTTATTCCTGACAGCAAAGCATTATATGCTTTTGCATATAACAAATGTGCATTATCTGTTAAATAAAGCTCATCCCATCATTTTCTGAAACCTTGTTATAAATCAACATAATTTAATAACTTCTACTATATTCCAAACTTCTGTTGACTCTTATCCTTCAAATAGCCTTACCATCTTCCTCCTCAAAACAGCCCTCTCAAATAATCCTCTTTACCTTCCATCTTCTCATGCTTTCCTCCAAAGATAGCCTGTCATATTTCAGTAATCTTTTCCCTCCTTCAGAATCACGCTTTCTATCAGATACCACCTTTCCTTCCCCATCTGCTTATCTTCTACCTTATTCCTAATTCTCTAACACCGATACACATTGATCTATATTCTTTAAACAGATTTTTCTTTTCTTCATCATCTCTTTAACCAGATTTATTGAATTATTTCAATTCATTGCTAGTGCATATAGTTTGGCAGCCCTGTTAAGTCCTTTGTAGAAAAAGGCAGGTTATGAATAAATGAAAAAGAAACATAAAACATATAGACAATTCAGATCTCCTAAATTATCTCAAATATCTCATTCATTCATTCATTCAACAAGCTCGTGTCTACTGGACACATGCCCTCAGTTCTGTCTATTCTATTCCGTAATTCAGAAAGCAGCTGTGAGAAAAGCATGCAGGAAAATGCCAGGATAACAGGGCCAAGTTGACTCATGCTCTTCTCTCATGAAGGCCAAGTAATTTGTGGGGTACAGGCTCATAAAAGAACAACTAAAAGTTACACTATACGAAGATGGAAAACAGACCCCATAGTTGTTTCAGGGGGCTCAACATCTACCAACAAATGTGAATCTGAAAGGAACAAACCAGTAGGAGTAGCTAAAATGAAACAGGCAGAAAGCATTCAGACAAAAATAGATCCAGACTCTAGGTTCACTTTAGGGCTGCAAGAGGAATTTGGAGTTATTTAGTTCCTCTCTGAGATCCCTAAGGAATCTTTTCAAATATAAGTATGGTTCACTTAAATCATTTCACCAAACCTTAGCCAATGTTCATTTCTCCATTCCCTGAACTCCTACAGCACTTACTGTCTGTAAAACTCATTTGTGAACTTAAACTATCTTGCTCAAGGTAATAAAATTATTAACAAACATACTCAGAATTTATTTCATCTGAGAAAAATGAGTTTTTTAAAAAATTTATTTACACATTCAAATCAGTATGGTCCTCTTTAAAATATGTTACTTTGGAAGGCTACCACTTACTCATTTATTCACTCCATCCATCCAACCATCTGATGCACTCAACCAACATTTATGTAGTGCCTAACTAACTACATGTGAAGCTATCACCCCTGTTCAAAATATTTCCAACTTCCTCCTTGGGAGTGTTTTCAAAATCCGCTAATAAGTCAACCAAGAAAATTATTCCCGTTTCTGTGATTAACTGGATTTAAGGCAAAACTATTCTTGATTCACTCTATTTCATATTGACTAACCTTCAGCATTTCTAAAAATCAAAATTTCAAAGTAAAAAGATCTGTCATCAATAAGACCATTCAGAATAAGATTATACCATGTATTATTTAAAAGTGTGCCTCTTGGCCGGGTGTGATGACTCATGCCTGAAATCACAGCACTTTGGGAGGCCAAGGTGAGTGGATCACTTGAGGCCAGGAGTTCGACACCAGCCTGGCCAACACGGCGAAACCCCATCTCTACTAAAAAATACAAAAAATTGCCAGAAGTGGTGGTGCACACCTGTAGTCCCAGCTACTCTGAGACTGAGGCAGGAGAATCGCTTGAACCTGGGAGGCAGAGGTTGCAGTGAGCCAAGATGGCGCCACTGCACTCCAGCCTGGGTGACAGAGAGAGGCTCCATCTCAAAAAACAAACAAACAAACAAACAAAAGTGTGCCTCTTGGGCTGGGCGCAGTGGCTCACACCTGTAATCCCAGCACTTTGAGAGGCTAAGGCAGGCAGATCACCTGAGGCCAGGAGTTCGAGACCAGCCTGGCCAACATGGTGAAACCGTGTCTCTACTTAAAATACAAAAATTAGCTGGGTATGCTGGTATGTGCCTCTAGTCCCAGCTACTTGGTAGGCTGAGGCACGAGAATCAGTTGAACTCAGGAGGCGGAGGTTGCAGTGAGCCAAGATCGCACCACCGGACTCCAGCCTGAGTGACAGAGTGAGATCCTGCCTCAAAAAAAAAAAAAAAAAAAAAAAAAGAAAGGCCATAGAAGCCTAGAAAGAACATTCTAGGGTCATTTTAATACATTTCCAGATTTCCCACACTAAAACTCTCCAGAAGACAAAGAATACTGCAACCTCAAAAAAAAAAAAAAAAAAAGTGTGCCTCTTGAAGGGATTATGAACTCCTAGCAAACAGGGACCATGTTTCACTCACCTTTATAGACCCCTTCCCCCAACAGCACACACTAGATACTCAATAAATAGGAAAATTCTATAGAATTGTACTCAGAAGTTAATTCAGAAAAGGTGTTCTAAAAACATTCTGAACACTGCTACTGAAAATGACCACCAAAATATAAAAGTTCTTATCTGGAGATATAATTTTGATATTTGTTTTTAAAAATCAATTTTCTGAAATCTTATACCATTACTGAATTATTTCACAACTGTCTTTCTCTCTCAAAAGAATGTAAATACTACTTTGGGATGCCAAGGTGGGAGGATCACTTGAGGTCAGGAGTTCAAGACCAGCCTGGCCAGAATGGTGAAACCCCATCTCTACTAAAAATACAAAAATTAGCTGAGCATGGTGGCACGCTCCTGTAATCCCAGCTACTTGGGAGGCTGAGGCAGGAGAATTGTTTGAACCCAGGAGGCGGAGGCTGCAGTGAGCTGAGATCGCACCACTGCTCCCCAGCCTGGGCAACAGAGCAAGACCCCGTCTCAAAAAAAAAAAAATTGTAAATACTATAAATTCCTTGAGAGAAGAAGCTTATCTGTTATTTTTACTATCCTAAAAAAGAATTAAATCAGACAGTCCTAAAACAGTCATTTATGCCTGAGGTAAAAAAAAAAATCTAAATTAAACCAGCACCCTGCTACAGACCAGATTTTACTCCAGATTAAACTAGCTTCAAATTTAGAAGAGACCCCTTGGTCCCACCTCTTCCAAGTTGTTACAGAACCACTGCAATTCCATTCTAATCCAGTCTGTCTTCTTCCCTTAAATCTAAAGGTCCTCTCCAGATATCCCTTTTGTCCTTCACGCTGTCAAACACACACACACACAGTTTTGTCTACAATACCCCCAAAGTACTCAGCAATTTCATACAATCCCACTATTATCGCTAACAGTGAACACTACTTTCTATCAGTCATTCAACAGGTATTTATTAAGCACTTAAGAATCAACCTGCTGTTAGTTTCCCTAGAGACTACAGGAAGTCTCTGCTCTAGAACAGGTTACAATGTACCATTTGCAAAACAAAGAGAATAATTGTCACAAATACAAAATTTAGCAATACATAAACTACATGTGAATACTGTTACTACTGAAAGTAAGGAAGACTCTCAAGAGTTGCCATTACTTAGACTCCCAAAAAGAAGTGGAGTAATTATCTTTCTAATCTCCCAACATCCACCATAGTGATTTGCACCTCATACACAAATTTCAAAAACACTAATATTTTATGACTCTAACCTAACAGAGGAGATTGGGCCCAGTATAGTTTTTTCCTACCACATTCCCAACATATTAGTGACTTAAACATGCTAATTTCCTTAAAAATGACAAAAATTTTAGTCTCATCACCATAAGGTAAACCTCCTTCACATTAACTATATCCAAATCCCCCTCAAAATTCTTTACCTTTTCTTCAGCCTCCTCAAAATGTATCACCACCTCCATCAGACCCTGTTCCTCATCCTCATCCTCCTCTTACCACATTTCCCATCTCTCCCTACTACATCCCCCCAAAAAACACATGTATATGCCAATCCATTACCTCCTAAAAATAAAAACATAAGAATTGTGGCCGGGCACGGTGGCTCACGCCTGTAATCCTAGCACTTTGGGAGGCTGAGGCAAGCAGATCACTTGAGCCCAAGAGTGCAAGACCAGCCTGGGCAACATGACGAAACCCCGTCTCTATAAAAAATACAAAAAAAGTTAGCCGGGAGTGGTGGCTCATGCCTGTATTCCCGGCTACTTGTGGGGCTGAGGTGAGAGGATTGCTTGAGCCCAGGAGGTGGAGGCTGCAGTGAGCCGGGAACATGCGCACTGCACTTCAGCCTGGGTGACAAAGTGAGACCCTGTTTCAAAAAAAAAAAAAAAAAAGGGGGGGGGGCAGGGCGAAGTGGCTCACGCCTGTAATCCCAGCATTTTGGGAAGCCGAAGCGGACAGATCATGAGGTCAGGAGATCGAGACCATCTACAGTGAAACCCTGTCTCTACTAAAAACACAAAAAAATTAGCCAGGTGTGGTAGCGGGCACCCGTAATCTCAGCTACTCAGGAGGCTGAGGCAGGAGAATTGCTTGAACCCAGGAGGCAGAGGTTGCAGTGAGCCGAGATTGTGCCACTGCACTTCAGCCTGAGCGACAAAGCTAGACTCCGTCTCAAAAAAAAAAAAAAAAAAAGAATTGCCACAGAACCCTACAAAAAACATTCAAGGGTCATTTTAATGCATTTCCAGATTTCCCACACTAAAACTCTCCAGAAGACTGTCAAAGAATACTGCAATCAGGCCGGGCGCGGAGACTCATGCGTGTAATCCCAGCACTTTGGGAGGCAGAGGCGGGTAGATCACGAGGTCAGGAGATCGAGATCATCCTGGCTAACACGGTGAAACCCCGTCTCTACTAAAAATACAGAAAATTAGCCGGGCGTGGTGGTGGGAGCCTGTAGTCCCAGCTACTCGGGAGGCTGAGGCAGGAGAATGGCGTGAACCTGGGAGGCAGAGCTTGCAGTGAGCCGAGATCACACCACTGCACTCTAGCCTGGGTGACAGAGCGAGACTCCGTCTCAAAAAAAAAAAAAAAAAAAATACTGCAATCTGGTAACTAATTCCAAGATGAACAACTATCATTGTCAAGCAACTCCTCTTCATCTCTAACAAGCAAATCTTACACTGCAAAGATGGTTCCTACAACATGGTCTTTCTGATAGGTCCATCCTAACTTCTCTTTATCATCTCATCCAGCATTTTTAGTCTAATTGTCAATGTTCTTTCTACTCCAGGAAAGCCATACCTAGGCTAAATCCCTAAAATACAATGGGGAAATCAAGAGATACAGCCTAAGATTGTTGGATTCTAAAATCAAGGTTTAAGCATATTATTTAAAAATATAAACACACTGAATAAAATAACTAAAATAAATATCAAAGGTCAGAAAGGAGGAGAAAGGGGATAATGTCAATGACACATTCATAAACATCTTCTGACTCCGATAATGTCATTTTGATAAATCAAGAAATAATATTATATGCCCATTACTTGGAGACATGGAAAAAAGCATGGTAAGAAATACAAAATTAATGCTTAAAAGTAGCAGCCTCAGTAAAGTGGAACTGCAATAGGCAGGTGAGACAGGGGCTGCTGTTTTTCATTATAAGTTCCCTCAGAACAATTTTATAATAAAAGAGTAGAGGCCGAGCACAGTGGCTCATGCCTGTAATCCCAGCACTTTGGAGGCCAAGGCGGGTGGATCACTTGAGGTCAGGAGTTCGAGACCAGCCTCACCAACATGGAGAAACTCCATCTCTACTAAAAATACAAAATTAGCCAGGGGTGGCAGCAGGCACCTTTAGTCCCAGCTACTTGGGAGGCTGAGGCAGGAGAATTGCTTGAACCCGGGAGGTGGAGGTTGCAGTGAGCCGAGATCACGCCATTGCACTCCAGTCTGGGCAACAAGAGTGAAACTCCGTCTCAAAAAAATAAATAAATAACAATTTTTAAAAAAAAGGGTAGAAAGACAATAATGACATATTTAAGTGCATTCTGCTTACAAAAATTAAAAGAACAGATAATATACAGTGCTGGTGAGGGAAAAGGGAAGGAAGACTAGCCTTCTCATGCCATGATGACAATAAAATTGAGTACAGCATACTATGTTTAAAAAAGACCTGGCCAGGCATGGGGGTTCACACCCGTAATCCCAGCACTTTGAGAGGCCAAGGCGGGCGGATCACTTGAGGCCAGGAGTTCGACACCAGCCTGGCATGGTGGGGTTTCACATAGTGATGGGGTTTCACCATGTTGGCGAGGCTGATCTTAAACTCCTGACCTCAGGTGATCCGCTCGCCTCGGCCTCCCAAAGTGCTGGGATTACAGGCATGAGCCACCGCGCCCAGCTGTATATAGTTTTTTCTTAATAAAAGGTGAATAATATCCGGGTAGTTTTTAAGAGTATGGTTCTAGCCCAGAGTTCCCTCTTGGAAATCTGGTCTGGTGTGAGCTCAGCAAATCCAGAGAGAGCTTGGTTCATTTCCTGACATAGAGATGCTAATCCTCCCTCCAACCTGGCTCTAGAGTCGTCCAGTCTCCTAGGTTCCCCTAGACCTTCTGATAACTAGTCCTGACCTCCTTGCAACCTAAAACCAAAACAGATATTCTAGATCCTCCATTCTGCAGGCCCACACTTTGCTGGCTGATACGTTTTCTTCAATACCATCATGCCTGAATGAGAGTATTCTCTCACTGGAGAACTCCCTCACAGTTCACATCAGGAACTGTGAATGGCAGAAGATCTCCCACCAGCCACAGATTTATGGAACCAATCCAGCCAACTAATTTGAGCTACAAATGAAGTATCTAAAGAAGAGCCAGCAAGCATGTCTTCCCCCCCACCATTAATTATAATCTTGTGTACTGCAATCCAGGCTGAATAATACGGCACCAATTCTCCTGGATCAGATAAACTGGGCAGTGAAGAAAACCACCAAGTCAATTAATTTCCATTCCAGCGTTTGCCAGGATAGTATTTACCCAACCTCGGGTAAGTGTTAATACTTCAAATTTTCTAGAATCGAAGCTCCATAGCCTAAGGAATCCCCACAGGCCAGGCCCTTTCTCAAGGTCTGCTTCAGAGGTTCTCATACTCATTGGTGCACGTCTAAAATGTCACAGACCAAACTACAGACTAAAATCTAATTCTCAGTGACCCCAACCACGGCCCAGACCCACACTTACCAGATGTCATCTACTGAACAGCCCACACAGGTTCGGAACTAGGCCATCCCGGCCCATCTGGAATAACTCTTCAGTACTTAGGCCAATATTTATTAATTATACTACATCTGTCTATTCTATTATGCATTCCCTGCATCTTCTCTACTATTTAGCACTCCCTCTTGCTTCAAACGCGATCCTTTCTATTCACGGGAACTCCTATCTCCCTTCTTTCCTTCCCTGAGAAACGCTTCAGTTCTTTCCATAATGAAATACCTAACGTATCTGCACAATGAACACCCCCCAGAATCCTCAAGACTCCTCCACAGCCACCTCCCCGCATTCCTCCACCTCTCCGGCATCTTTCCTCCGGCCCCTCTCCCTGTTCGCACTCCCACTACGTTTCCTGCAAGCATTCCCTTTTCTCCAACCCCTGCCCTTCCCTTCTCCCAAAGAGCACACTCCGGCAGCAACAGTGACTGAGGCCTGCGGTGCATAAAGCACTGCACCAGGCACGGTGGACAGAGCCCTGGTGTCTCCCTAGCCTTTTCACACCCACACCCAGCACCCTCCGGCCTCCCCGTGCAAACATCCCACCTCCTCCCCTACCTCTGACACCCGCCTCCAGCCTCGGAGGCCGCCTTCTCGCCTCCGCCACCCCCGTCATTATCCCTCCTCAACCCCCCAACCCACCCTCCGCGCCCTGCTTCCTCACGTCCCCCAGCCAGCCCCAGCGTTTCCCTCGGCCTCGGCTGGCCCCCTGGCCACCCCCAGCCTCGCCACGGCTCGCTCCCCCCGGGGTCAGGCCGTTACCGCCGTGCGCTCCCCCCGCGCGCCGCCCCCTCCCCCTCCCCCGCCCTCCCCCGGGCCCGGGCCTGCCAGGCCGAGCGCTTTACCGCGGGCGGGCGCCGAGTCGCGCGGTCACCGACTGCAGGCGGCGGCAGCTCCAACCTTTCTAGGGGCCTTGAGAGGAGGGGAAGGGGGGAGGGGGGAGAACTTTTGCTGTGGCAGCTTCGGCAACAGCTCCCACCCCTGCGCCTTTCTCCTCTTCCTCCCCCTCCTCCTCCTCCTCCTCTTCCTCCTTCTCTTCCTCCTCCCAGAGCAGTAGAGACGCAGACATGCCGCAGCTAGAGCGCCGCCGCGGTCGCCGCCACTGCCGGCCCGGTGCATTGTGGGAAGCCCCGCACACGGGAAGCGCTCCGCGACGCCCGCCCTCGTCTGGCGCAGAGACCTGGCTGGAAAGACACAGCGTGGCTTCGATTCCGGCGCCTGCGTGTCACCAGCCCAGGGTGGCCGTGGAAGCTGGACCCGAGCCGCAGGCCCCCCAGGCTGGGCCTGGGAGGAAAGCCGTTTGAAAAAGATCGGAACTGAGGAACTCTCTTAGAGCGGGGGACTCCCTGCTCCTACAGCCTTAACCAATGCCCAGCGCTTGGAAAGTCGAGGACTCGGGGATTCGGGAGCGTTTCAGGCCTGGGGAAATGGAAGGGTCGGGGACCTAGGTGAAAGGTTATTTGCCAGAAATGTCTTGGCTTTTTCATTTATTCTGTCTTACCTAGCCCTTCGCCGCCACCTCCAGTCGTTGGCCTCTTACCACCTTCAAATGCCACCTTTTCCGGAAGATGTTGCCCTGCGCCCTTGAAACTGGCAAACCCTATTAGTGTCTGCAAGCTGAGATGCAGGGTGTGGGCATAGACACAGATCAAGAGATCCGGCCCTGGACCCTCTTGGGCAGAACCTTGCCCTTCTCATTTCACCTGAAGCCCAAACTTTGTCTGTATGGCAAAGACTTGGTAATGATCTCTATAGAGCTAGGATTACACAGTTGTCTCATCCTTTGGGGGCCCTTTAGCCAAACTGTGACCTCCTTAATGGTGCCTTCGTCAGCTAACATTAGGCGCCCTGAGGTGCTTCTGCATACTGCCATCGTTTACAATTACTCATCTTTGTGTACACACCCTAGCACAAGGTCAGCCATATAACATAAAAGATGCTCAGTGAATGTTGAGTAATTGTGAGCATCTGGAACTTGCCGTGGGATAAAACGCGTTCATTGGGATTTCTTCATAATAATATGAAAATTCCATTTAGCTCCTCTCTGCAATACTTAAACGTAACCTTTGAGGGGAGAGGGAAAAGAAAAGGCATGAAAATATCTATAGAGCCATTTCTGGTGTTCTCCTTCCCTTTTCCACACCCGCCTTCCCACCCCTTGCCAACTAAATGTTCATTTGAATAGTGCTTTTTGGCAAAATTCCAAACTCCTGCATTATGCACTTGTGATGACACTGAATTAGATTAGTGTCTGCAAGGTTAATGTTCCCTCAGGCATTAACCTTAGTAAATCATGATGCCTGTTTAGAAATAGCTAAGGCCCAGAGGTTCAGCTTAATTTAGACACAGGTAACTAAGAGCAAGAGTAAACCACAGCTCCACAATCAACTTTCTCTGTGTGCTTTCTCCATTAAAAAATATAAATTTTAATAAGATGACTGCACATATTCTGAATGTTAATTGCAACAAAACAATGACACAAGTTAGAGCCAAGGGACAGTTATCTGGAGGACAGCCTTCTGGCAACTTCTAGCACCTGCAGTGGCATCAAATTCAGACGTCATAATGAAAAACACCTCTGGCAGCAAGAAAGCCGACTCTCAGTATTAGGCAGTGGGAAAACTAATAACTGAAAAGGGCTCAAGGCCTGGAGGTTACATCCAATGGGCTAGGATTGATTGGTTTGCTATTAGGAATAGATCTAGTTCTTTGCTCAGCAGCCTAACAAGCGATAGAGAAACAGCTGTCTAAAATGGGCAGAACGAAGAGCACTACAGGGATAGTAACAGCAAAAGCGATGGTGAGGAGCAAGCTTAGGTCCTTTATAAGTTAAACTGGAAAAACTTCTCAGCTTCAGGTTGGCTCTCCATGCTCCTCTTGCTCACTTCCCTAAACACCACCCGTAGGTACTCAGCCTACTTACTTTTCCTTTTTTTTTTTTTTAACTTTTTATTTTGAAATAATTATAGACTCACAAGAAGTTGCAAAAATAGTCCAGAGTCCCATGCTTTCCCCAATGGTGACATCTTACAAAGCTCTAGTAAGACATCAAAATCAGTGTCAACCTAAATAACAGAGAGGCTTTCTAAAAGAAAATAATGTTTATTTGGGAATAGAGCATGGCAATGAAAATATACACATCACAGTTAACTGCATATTCAGGGATGTAAAGGAAGACAAAGGTGTTTAAAGGAAAAAAATGGAAAGGATTACATAATTGTTTTGAAATAATTATCCTTGACTACAAAGATCAATAACAAGGGTGACGCCAGTCCGAGGTTGGACAGGCATTTGCTGGGGAGATGTCCTTGCAGAAGTATTTTTTTATGTAAGGTTGTGATGGCCTTTGTGCAAGGTTGTGGGTTTTGCAGTCTTTTTTTGATAGTTTTTGTTATCAGGTATACAAATGTAAGAACCCTCTCTTCGTAGGCAGCCTTCCCTAGCTCTGTTTGTCAGGGTTTCTTAACATTAGTAACTCCATTTTGATTGTGACAACTTTCACACCAGGAAATCGACAACAGTACATTACTGTTTACTATAGACTTCAGAACTTATTACTTGCCATTTTCTTAACCTGTGTTCTGTTTTGTGTGTGTGTGTGTGTGTGTGGTTCAATGCAACTTTACCTCACTTACAGATCCTTGTAACCACTCCTATAATGAAGACATAGAACTGTTCCATCACCACAAAAGAACTCCCTCATACTACCTTTTTGTATTCACAAATCCCCTTCTGCACTGCAACCGCTCTCCCAACTCCATGCCTGTCCTCTAGTAACCACTAAACTATTCTCCATCTCTATACTTTTGTCATTTCAAAAATGTTATCTAAGTGGAATCATACAGCATGTAAACTTTTGAGATTGATGTTTTAACCTAAACATAAAGGTCCACAGCTCAAGCAAATCTAAAGGGCACAGACACTTCCAGCTGATGGTTTCCAAGGGGGAATGTAATATTTAGGAAATCAAGAGAAGTCAGGAATCTGAGTTTTGGGGTGAAATCTCACAAATATTAAATGTTGACAACTCATTCTGTTTTTTTTTAAGAACACAAAAGCATGTCAGACAAAACATGCCTGTGGGCCAGATTAAGCCCATAGCCCCCAGTATATCTTCTCTGATGTGACCTAACCCATAGAGGCTGGCACCGCTGTTCTGATGGGTGAGATTCTCAGGGACTCCCAAGGCCTCTTTCCTCTCTTCTGGCTCTGGAATTAGTTCTGAGGCTTGGTCTTTGCACTCCTTCCAGGAGAAGAATGTACTTCCATCTCTTTCCTGCTTCACCAGGTCTTCAGACCCTCCTCTAGTAATCTCTTTCCTTCCTTTTTTCTAGTATTCTCAGACTCAAGACTAGATGGAAGTTCTGTCTTCTCTATCCTTATGGCTCCCTGCAGCACTAGCCATTCGTCAAAGCTGGTTCTACCTTAAGGATAAACTTGTCCTTTTCTTTGCAAAACTCTAAATTCATAGCTTTGCTACAGATTAATCCACAAGAACCTGCCTCTACTGCGTCACTCCTACTGTACCCAGAAAAATATGGCTTTTCCTGTTCCTAAAGGAGTTCTTTTCCTGGGACATCCTGGGACCCCCTGAATTCCTGCTTCAGATATGCTTCAGGCCTGGGGAAGTGGAAGGGTTGGGGACCTAGGTGAAAGGTTATTTGCCAGAAATTTCTTAGCTTTTTTGTTTATTCTCTCTTACCTAGCCCTCCGCTGGAGGGCAAAGGGCATCCCAGATAACTGATATATTCTAAAACTAATGAATAGTCTACTGTCTCCTGCTTAGGATATAGAGTGTAGGTAATTTCTTGAGTTTGAGACAAAAAACCCTGCACCTCTTAGAAACATCTAAAGAAGGTACTAGGTTGCACTAAAGTTCATCAGTTGTGAGATAACTATGGTTTAGAGGGGCACAAGGGAAGACACCACTGAAAGGCCCAAGATACATAAGAATGAATGAAAATGAGGTCTTGGGCCAGGATGATATTAGTGGGTAAGGAAAAAATAAATAATATGAGGATAATATCTACTAGTGCCTAGAGGTTAGTCTGGTGATTAAGTCCACAGATTCTGCAGCTGAAGCCAAGTGAAGTCAGGGTTTGAATCCTGACTCTACCACTTACTGGCTTTGCAATCTTAAGTTACTTAACCTCTCTGTGCTGTCAAGTGCCCCATCTAGCAAATGGAGCTAAGAATAGTACCTTCTTTTTAGGGATATTATGGCTATTAAATATTAACATAGAGTAGTTTAGTGTTTATTTATTTATTTATTTTAGAGACAGGGTCTCTGTTGCCCAGGCTGGAAGGCAGTGGTACAATCGTAGTTCACTGCAGCCTCAAACTCCCAGGCTCAAGTGATCCTCCCACCTCAGCCTCCTGAGTACCTGGGACTACAAGTGTGCACCACCATGTCTGGCTGATTTTTGTATTTTTGTAGCAATAGGATCTGGCAGTATTGCCCAGGCTGATCTCAAACTCCTGGCCTCAAAGCAAGCCTCCCAGCTCGGCCTCCCTAAATACTGGGATTACAGGCATGAACCACCACACCTGGCAATGTAAAGCAGTTAGAACAATAACTGACACATAGTTAAATGTTCTATGTGGTGTTGATATTGTAGTTGCTATTATTACTATTTAAAATAACCTAAAGGTAACACTGAACCAAATTTCCTAAAAATAAAATTCAATAGAGAAAAGACATCAGTTTCTACAAGTGGATTGGGGTGAGGAAAAGAATAGAAACTACACAAGGACAAAAAAAAAAAAAAAAGAACATGATGAGAGAGGTGATTTAGGTGGGAAAATACCTTTCAGAATGTTTACCATGGGGAATAAAAAGGGTATGCAATAGGTAGATGGCACTAGGAAAAAAATTAACCTGCAAAAAAAACTTCCATTATTCAGATATTTTATTTCTGAGCATAATCTTTGCCTCAACAATTTTATAAGGCTGATGACATTGGTCTGTTTTAAGGATGCTTGCTACTTTCTATCCAGCCAACACCAGTGAATCAAGTGCCTACCTCTTCTTTCCCAAAGTTTAACCAGAATGAAGACAAGTTAACTATTCATGTATTAAAGTTGTGGGTTTTCATAAGAGAGAAATAATAACAATTTTTACCATCCCGGAGTGTTCAGAGATCTCACAATTTGCTTATTGCCAAGATGGTGCAATATAATGCAGAAATGATTTTTTTATTTCTTGTTTTTACTCTCAATATGATTTGAATTAAAAAGCATGTGAGAATTCTGGGCTCATCAAAGTATATCAAAACTACCCTGTTATATGTAGTAATTCAACACAGAGAAAAAGCGTTCATTTTCCCTCCATTACTATCTTTCTAACTTGCCAATATTCGGCTTAAATATTTATTTAAAACCCACATGCCAAGAGCTACAAATGGCACCACAAAAGGGATAAAACAGATACAGGATTGCACTAAAGCCTATCAGCTGTGCAATAACTATGGTTTGGAGGGACACAGGGGAAGATATGGGGAAAAGGTCAAAACAGGCAAAGACACAAGAATTAAGCATTGGGGTTAACTCTGTTTTACCTTTTCTTTCCTACTTGATTTTTCACGAAGGCAACCATTTTACACTTCCTGAAGAAAAGTATGTAGCTGTGTAAGAACACAGTGTTAAGGTTCAAAGAAGACTAAGACATGTTCTAAGTTCATGAGAAGCTGTAAACTAATGGAGGAGGCCGGGCGCAGTGGCTCATGCCTGTGATCACAGCACCTTGGGAGGTGGGAGGATCGCTTGAGCCCAAGAGTTTGAGGCCAGCCTGAGCAACATAGTGAGATGCCATCTCTACAAAAAATCAAAAAATTAGCTGGGCATGGTGGCACATGGCTGTAGTCCCAGCTATTTGGGAGGCTGAGGTGGGAGGATCACTTGGGCCTGGGAAGTCAAGGCTGCAATGAGCTATGATCACACCATTGCACTCCAGCCTGGGCATACAGAGTGAGACCCTGTGTCAAGAAAAATTTTAAAAATGAAATTAGCCGGGTGTGGTGATGCATGCCTGTGGTCCCAGCTACTTGGTGGGCTGAGGTAGGAGGGTTGCTTGAGTCTGGGCAGTTGAGGCTGCAGTGAGCTATGATCACCATTGCACTCCAGCCTAGGTGACAGAGCAAGACTCTATCTCAAAAAATAAATAAATAAGTAAATAGATAATGTAGCTAGGGTGAGAATGAGCCCTCACTTCTTTCAATTGCTCAATCATGGTTTTTGAATACCTAGTATGTGTCAGGCAATGAGCTGAGTGTCAGGGATATTCAGTCCATTGAGAAATCCGTACATCTGTTCTTTTATTCATCAAACAAATTGTTATTGAATGTCTGGGACTATACTAAATACCAGAAATACTGTGGTAAATAAAATACTCTTCTAGGCCAGAAGCTTACAACCATCAGTTGGTGGAGTAAAACAGGTGAATAAACTGCTTCACTGCAGGGTGATACATTCTAATATAGAGATGAGCACCGGACGCTGGAGGAGGACACTGGAAGAGGACCTGTGCAGCCCCGGGCCAGGACAGCTTCCCCAACATGACATTTTAGCTGAGACATGAAAGGGGTGGTATTGGTGGAGTCCTGAGCAGAGGAAGGAGATGGCATGTGCAGAGTCCTAGTGCCAAAAGGAGCTCAGTGTGTTCAGGGACCTGCGAGTCGTTCCGAATGAATGCATGCAGGAAGTGGTAAAAAAGAAAAAAAAATGATACTGCAGTGGAAAGCACCAGCAAGCTCCAGAGTGCCTTGTGGACTTAGTTGAGGTATCTGACCTTCCTTTATCCCAAGAACAGTCTTTCCCAAAGTGTGGCTGGATGATAAGAAGATCTTAGATGGTACACAGAATACTATTTTTTTTTTATTTTCGTAGTTAATGGGGTGAACACGCATAGAAAATATATAGATAGATAGATCTATTTCATGCATGCAACACATTGCTTATCTTATATTTTTGCTTAGGATGAGGTTGACTGACAAAAGTAATTCAACTGACAGAATACTACCTAGATTATAGTTGGTACATGAACAACCATGAATGACTGATGTTTGGGCAAAAATGCCTGAGGCTGACAGATTGCCATGGAAAGCTTTTATGTAGGGAAGTCACATAAGAATACTTCTAGGTTAGAAAGAGCACTCTGGTTGTGGAGAATAGATAAGGACAGTATTTGCCAAACTTCTGGTTAAGTCACATGAGTGGATTCTGAAATCAAATTTAAAGTTGTGCTGGGTGCAGTTGTGCAACCTGCAATCCCAGCTACTGGGAAAGCTGAGGTGGGAAGATTACTTGAGCCCAGGAGTTCAAGAGCAGCCTGGGCAACACAGTGAGACCCCATCTCAAAAAAAATTTGTTTTTAATTTTCTTTAAGTTGTAACTGGCAGAGTTTTTTTTCAGTAAAACATAATAGGATACAATAAATATTATCAGACGGCTTCACATACAATCAGATGGCATCACATGTAACAATACTTTTAATTTTACATATGCATCTATAAGCATGTATGCATGTGTGTAAGTGTTACTAGGTTACAGCACAAAATATTTTTCTTACTGTGGGTCAAAGTCAAAGAAAGTTTAAAAGTCACTGGAAACAGACCAATTAGGAGTCTGTTGCAGTATTTTGTTCATTCAATTAGTGTTTATTGAGTACATGTTATGTAACAGGTGCTATTCTACGCACTGAGAATATGGCTGGTGAACAAAATTGATAATGTGCCTGATCTCACAACATTTACACTTTGGTGAGGAGAGGATACAATGAGCAAGTAACCAAATAAGTTCCTAAGACAACTTAAGTGAAGTTCTTTAAAAAGCAATAAATCTGAGGGAGAAATGTAGGCTCCACATAGGCTGGTCTCTTCTTTTTTCTTTTCTTTTTTATTTTTTTTCATTGCTGTGTTCCAAGCATAGAGAATAGGAATAGTGCTTAGAACATAATAGCTGCTCAGTAAGTATTTGTTGAATGACTGAATGAATGAATCATTCAATGAAGGCAGCTGTTGGCTTGACTTAGGTAGTTAAAATAGAAATTAAGAGAACTAGATGGATTCAAGATATATTTAAGAGGTAAAATAAATGGGGTTTAGTGAGAAAAGTAGGATTTGGGGGTTAAGAGATAAAAATAAGAGGAATAGTTTCTCTACAACCTACTCTAAAGATAGTAACCAGAGTGATCATGTGATTTCTCCATTGCAAACCCTCCACAGCTTCCTATTGTACTCGGAGTAAAGCCCAGGCTCCTTACAATGGCCAGGAATGCTGTCCATGACCTGGGCTTGGGTGCATCACTAACCTCATCACTAAAAATCTCCCTCTGTCTCGCTCTGTTCCAGCCACACTGGCCACCTTGCTGTTCCCCAAACCCCCAGTTAAGGCACTGGTCAAGGCATTTGCACTCACTGTCCCCTCTTGAAATGCTCTTCTCCCAAATATTCACATAGCATAGACCTCTCTTTCTTCAAGTGTCTCCTTCTTGGAGAGGTCTAATGTTACAACCACGTAATGTTACAACTCATGTACCGTGACATACATTCTTCTGCCTGCTCAGTTTTTCCCCACAGCACTTACTGTGAGACGTGTGTATGGGTGTGTGTGTGTGTGTGTGTGTGCAGCACTCTAACATACTATTATAGTCGATTATCCTCATTGTCTGTCTCCCACAGGAATGTCACTATCCATGAGCCTAAAGCAGTTTGGCACATTGTAGGTGCTCCATCAATATTTGTTGAAAAAACAAAGACAACTCTCAGGTTTCTGGTTTGAGCAACCGGGTGATTGTGGCTTACTGAGGCAAGAAACACAGAAGGATACAGAGTCCGATGGGAAGTGACAAGTTCCTTTTTTGACATGCTGAGTCCGTATCTTGTGAGAGCAATGTCCAGGTGGGAATTCTCTTTAGGCAGTTGAATATATGGGTCTGGTCCTCCAAAGAGCCACAGATATAAACTTGAGGGATTACTGGCTTATAGATGGCATTTGAATGGATGAGACCAGCAAGAAAATGTATACAGAGATGAAGAGAAGACCTTGGGGAAACAGCAGGAGCTGAAAAACAGCAATAGTAGAAGAGCCCACAAAGGAAAGAGAGCAAGTGATGGAGTTAGAATGAAAAGCAGTTGTGCAAATTCATGGGAGAGTAGTTTTAAGAAGGGAGGTATATTTATTATCTATTCCTGTATAAAACTTATTCCAGCCTCATAACTATATATAATTATTATGTGTCAGTTAAAAATACATTTTAAGGCCAGGCGTGGTGGCTCATGCCTGTAATCCCAGCACTTTGGGAGGCTGAGGTGAGAGGATCACTTGAAGTCAGGAGCTCGAGACCAGCGTGACCAACATGGCGAAACCCCAACTCTACTAAAAATACAAAAATTAGCCAGGCATGGTGGCGGGCACCTGTAATCCCAGCTACTCAGGAGACTGAGGCAAGAGAATCGCTTGAACCTGGGAGGCGGAGGTTGCAGTGAGCCAAGATCATGCCACTGCACTCCAGCCTGAGTGACGGAGAAAGACTGTGTCTCAAAAATAAATAAATTTAAAATAATTACCCCAAAATTTAGTGGCTGAAAGCAAAAACATTTATTATCTCACTGTCTGATAAAACAAACTCTGTCTCTCTACACTGTCACACAGAACACTGCTAACACCAGGTGTACAGGGTTTTTTCCACACTGAAAATTCTCTGACACCAGTTGGGTGTCCTACAATTCAATTCTGACACTATCTACCTGGAGTTTGGGTCAGATCCCACAAGTTAAGGGCTCAATCCCACAAGACTGCTCCCACCTAAAATGCCAATCTCAAGTCCAGGCCTCTTGTACTTCTGATCCACCCACTATAAGTTGGGGTTTCCCATGACCCTCTCCTCATGTGCAATAATTTTCTAAAATGGGGCACAGAACTCAGAAAAACACTTTATTTACGTTTATGGTTTATCATAAAGGGTACTGTTAAAGCAAACTAAATATGGCCTGAGAAAGATTCCATACTTCTATATTTGAGTCCTTGTGGATGAACTGTAACCTAGATTAATAGTCAGACAAAATTGAAAACCTAACTTAGGAGTGGCCAGCCGTGGTGGCTCACGCCTGTAATCCCAGAACTTTGGGAGGCTGAGGTGGGCAGATTACTTAAGGTCAGGAGTTTGAGACCAGCCTGGCCAATATGGTGAAACCCCATCTGTACTAAAAATACAAAAATTAGCTGAGCATGGTGGCGTGTGCCTGTAGTCCCAGCTACTCGGGAGGTTGAGGCAGGAGAATTACTTGAACCGGGGAGGCAGAGGTTGCAGTGAGCCGAGATTGCTCCATTGCACTCCAGTCTGGGCATCGTGGCAAGACTCCATCTCAAAAAAAAAAAAGAAGAAAACCTAACTTAGGAGTATGTGCCTGTTACAATAACTGAGTCTTGGCCAATCCCAGTGGCCATACTTCATTCATAGACTAAGTGTTCAAACTGGGTTCCAATAAGGCAAACGCCAACCTGTAATCAATCCAGCTGTTTCTGTACCTCACTGCCGATTTCTGTATGTCATTTCCTTTGTTTTTGTTTGTTTATTTGTTTGTTTTGTCTATAAATCTTCTTCCACCATGTGGCTGCACTGGAGTCTCTGTGAATCTGCTGTGATTCTGGGGACTGCTCGATTGATGAATCGTTCATTGCTCAATTGAACTCCTTTAAATTTAATTTGGCTGAAGTTTTTGTTGTTGTTGTTGTTGTTGTTGTTGTTGTTGTTGTTGTTGTTTTTGAGATGGAGTCTCGCTGTGCGGCCCAGGTTGGAGTGCAGTAACACAATCTTGCCTCACTACATGAAGTTATACTTTTTTGTTGTTGTTTTTTGTTTGTTTGTTTGTTTTTTATCAGAACAGATGAACAGCCAGATGAAGGGATACATGGGGTGTAGTCTGGAAGGATCCCAAGAACAGGAGCTCTGTCCCTGTGGAGTTGGGGTCCACCACCCTCCTGTCATCCTACTATTATTGTTGTGCAAGAGTTTTCAAAGAGCTTAATCTCTAGCCTCTTCCAGGAAGTCTGTTGGTAGGCCCGAAAGTTCTAACCTTGTAATCACTTGGTCTTTCTGGTGACCAGCCCCATCCTGAGGCTATTAGGGGCAAGTTACCTCATTAATATAAACTCAGATGTGACCAAAAAGTGTTCATTATGAATAACAAAAGAAACTCATGAAATACCAAGGGCTTTAGAAGCTCTGTGCCAAGAATCAGAGACCAAGACCAAATACATTTCTTGTTACACCACATGCTATTTCTGTGGGTACAGGGTCCTGCGCTACCTAACTGGGTCCTCTGTTTTAGGGTCTCTTACAAGGCTGTAATCAAAGTGTCACTCAAGGCTGTGGTCCCATCTGCAGGCTTCTCTAGATAGTGATCCTCTTTCAAACTGTTGGCAAACTGTTTCAGTTGTTGACAGGATTCAGTTTTCTAAGGACTGCTGGACTGAGGGCCTCAGATCTTTCTCATGGGGATTTCTCTATAGGGCACCTCACAACATGGGAGCTTGCTTCATTCACCAGAGCAAACCTGAAAGGAGAATCCACGAAAAGTGTGAGCAAGTCTTCTATAACCTCATCTTGTAAGTGCTATGTCATTCCATCTCACTTTTGTCTTATTCTAGTCATTAGAAGCAAGATACTAGGCTCAGCCCACACAAAAGGAAGGGATTAAAAAAGGGAGTGAATACCAGGAGGTGGGGATCACTGTGAGCTGCTTTCGAAACAGCCTCCTACAGAGGATGTGTCAGTAGTGTTAAAAGTCATAGAGTGGTCAAGCGTCCAGGACATTTGGCAACAAGGAGCAGCGTTTGTTATTTTAGAGACAGCTGGCTTAGCAGAGGGTGGAGGCAAAGCCAGATGATGAAGGTCTGAAGAGTGAATCAGAATGGAAGAAGTAGAGGTGGCAAGCACAGACAATTCTTTCAAGAGGCTTAAATATAAAGGGAAGGATAGTGATAGAGTGGCTGCAGGAAGGAATGGACTCAAAACCAGATAGCGGTTTATTATTATTATTATTATTATTTGAAAGATATTTAAATGCATTTAAAAGTTATCAGGGGCCGGGTGTGGTAGCTCATGCCTCCCAGCAGTTTGGGAGGCCAAGGAGGGAGGATCACTTGAGGCCAGGAGTTTGAGACCTGCCTGGGCAACTTAGCAAGAACCTTGTCACTACAAAAAGTTAAAAAAAAGTAGCCAGGAATAGTGATGCCCACCTGTAGTCCCAGCTACTTGGCAGTCTGGAGTGGGAGGATCACTTGAGCCCGGGAGGTGGAGGATGCAGTAAGCCAAGATTGTGCCACTGCACTCCAGCCCAGGAGACAGAGTGAGACCCTATCTCTAAAGAAAATAATAAAAATAAGAATAAATAAAAGTTATTGGATAGGCATGTATAGAAAAAAGAGATTAAAGAAAGAAACTGGATCCCTTCCTTACACCGTATACAAAAATTAACTCAAGATGGATTAAAGACTTAAATGTAAGACCTAACACCATAAAAACCCTAGAAGAAAACCTAGTCAATACCATTCAGGACATAGGCATGGGCAAAGACTTCATGACTAAAACACCAAAAGCAATAGCAACAAAAGCCAAAATAGACAAATGGGATATAATTAAACTAAAGAGCTTCTGCACAGCAAAGGAAATTATCATCAGAGTGAACAGGCAACCTACAGAATGGGAGAAAATTTTTGTAATCTACCCATCTGACAAAGGGCTAATATCCAGAATCTACAAAGAACTTAAACAGATTTACAAGAAAAAAATAAACAACCCCATCAAAAAGTGGGCAAAGGATATGAACAGACACTTCTCAAAAGAAGACATTTATGCAGCCAACAGACATATGCAAAAATGCTCATCATCATTGGTCATCAGTGAAATGCAAATCAGAACCACAATGAGATACCATCTCACGCCAGTTAGAATGGCAATCATTAAAAAGTTAGGAAACGACAGATGCTGGAGAGGATGTGGACAAATAGAAATGCTTTTACACTGTTGGTGGGAGTGTAAATTAGTTCAACCATTGTGGAAGACAGTGTGGCAATTCCTCAAGGATCTAGAACTAGAAACACCATTTGACCCAGCAATCCCATTACTGGGCATATGCCCAAAGGATTATAAATCATTGTACAATAAAGACACATGCCCACGTATGTTTATTGCTGCACTATTCACAATAGCAAAGACATGGAACCAACCCAAATGTCCATCAATGATAGACTGGTTAAGAAAATGTGGCACATATACACCATGGAATACTATGCAGCCATAAAAAAGGATGAGTTAATGTCCTTTGCAGGCACATGGATGAAGCTGAAAACCATCATTCTAAGCAAACTATCACAAGGACAGAAAACCAAACACCGAATGCTCTCACTCATAGGTGGGAGTTGAACAATGGGAACACATGGACACAGGGCAGGGAACATCACACACTGGTGCCTGTCGGGTATGGGGGGCTGAGGGAGAGATAGCATTAGGAGAAATACCTAATGTAAATTACGAGTTGATGGGTGCAGCAAACCACCATGGCACATGTATACCTAGGTAACAAACCTGCACATTGTGCACTTGTACCCTAGAATTTAAAGTATAATAATAATAATAATATTTTTAAAAGGCAGTAGAGTGCGCACTTCAGCAGCACATATACTAAAATTGGAACAATACAGAAAAGATTTGCACACCCCCTACTAGGCCCGGCTGGGTGTGGTGGCTCATACTTGTAATCCTAGCACTATGGAAGGCTGAGGAGGGAGGATCACTTGAGCTCAGGAGTTCGGGACCAGCCTGTCAACATAGTGGGACCCCATTTCCACAAAACAATAAAAAATTAGTGGGGCATGGTGATGTGAGCCTGTAGTTCCAGCTGCTTGAGAGGCTGAGGTGGGAGGATGGCTTGATCCCAAGAGGTCAAGGCTGCAGTAAGCTATGATCACGCCACTGCACTGCAGCCTAGGTGACTGGGTGGACCTTGTCTCAAAAAAAAAAAAAAAAAGCTGTATGGGACGGTCACAGGACTGAAAAAGGGGCCCCAAGCACAATAGAAGTATTAGGCAAAGGGGCAGAAGAGAGGACAAGACTAGATAGAGGTCAATCCATGGAAGAAGTGGCAGGAAGTCAATAGACGCTTTTATTTCCTCTGTAAACCACGAGATCACCTGCTGAGAGGAAGTGGGAAGGTGCTGTGGTAGGAAGTCGGAAGAGTTTGGAGAAGATTTGAAATGGCTGCATTCAAAAGGGAAAATAAAGAGATTAAGAGCAGCTCGAGGACTCTGAGATTAGACCCATAAGGAGCAGCTTGTTACGTCACTTTCTCCAGCAGCATCCAGCAGCTCAGGTGGAATATGGGAAGGCCAACAAATACCCGCAATAAGCTCAAGGTTTCCTAAGGTCAGCACTGCAAAGAATATGGGTCAAGGAAATCAATGGCACTGGCAAAAGGGACAGACCTGTGGTCTAGCCAGAGAGGAGAGAAATCCCATTCAGAGTGCGGGAGCAGATGGGGCTAACGGGAGATAATAAAAGGGCCAAAACCTCAATACAACTGAAAACCAGGCACAGTGAGCAAAATGAAGTAAGAGAGCTGAAAGTTAGATAGTTGGGGTCAGAGATAGAAACGAATCACTTGGATGGGATGATCAGGGATGGAGAAGACCAGTAGTGAGCCCAGGAAAGAGATGATGTGGGCCTAAAAAACTACCCTTTATTAAGCCCCTACTTGTCCAGGCTTAACATGCTAAAAGCTTTACCTGTATAATCTCATGTAATACAACTCTCAAAGGTAAGGCTTGTATCAGCATTATACAGAAGAGGAAACAGGCCAAGAGAAACTGCATACTTGGCTAGGCGCAGTGGCTCACGTCTGTAATCCCAGCACTTTGGGAGGCCAAGGTAGGCGGATCACTTGAGGTCAGGAGTTAGCCTGGCCAACATGGTGAAATCCCATCTCTATTAAAAATACAAAAATTAGCCAGGCATGGTGGCACATGCCTGTAATCCCAGCTGCCTTTTAAACAGAACCCTTAACTTTCTTTTTTTGAGTTGAAGTTTTTGCTCTGTTGGCCAGGCAGGAGTACAGTAACACAATCTTGGCTCACTGCAACCTCCGTCTCCCGGGTTCAAGCAATTCTTCTGTCTCAGCCTCCTGAGTAGCTGGGATTACAGGTACCCACCACCAAGCCTGGCTAATTTTTGTAGTTTTAGTAGAGATGGGGTTTCACCATGTTGGTCAGGCTGGTCTTAAACTCCTGACCTCAAGTGATCTACCTGCCTTGGCTTCCCAAAGTGCTGCGATTATGGCATGCCCAGATCTCTTTTTTTTTCTTCTTCTTCTTTTCTTTTCTTTTTTTTTTTTGAGACAGAGTTTCGCTCTTGTTGCCCAGGCTGAAGTGTAATGGCGTGACCTCAGCTCACTGCAACCTCTGTCTCCTGGGTTCAAGCAATTCTCTTGCCTCAACCTACAGAGTAGCTGGGATTACAGGTATCTGCCACTACGCCTGGCTAATTTTTGTATTTTTAGTAGAGATGGGGTTTCACCATGTTGGCCAGGCTAGTCTCGAACTCCTGACCTCAGGTGATCCACCCGCCTTGGCCTCCCAAAGTTCTGGGATTACAGGCGTGAGTCACCGCACCTGGCCCCAGAGCTCTTAACTTTCTAAATAATTCTCCGATCTGTCTTCTGCGTTCATCTTTAACACACCTGCCTTAGTTTAGGCTCTGAGTGGCAGTATCACCTAGCACAGCGCAGTGCTTCTCAAACTTTGGCTGCTTCAGTTATCTGCAAGGCATATTGAAACACAAATTCTAGGCCCCACCCCAATTCGAGAACCCCAGAATATCTGATTCAGTAAGTCTTGGATAGGATCTGATAATGTGAATTTCTGTCAAATTTCCAGGCATTGCTGATGCTGCTTGTTGCTGGTTGAGACCCAGTGGCCTAGAGGTTGATTTCAAATGTTACCCCTCTTATTTACTATACGACCTTCAGCAACTTATGTAGTTTCTTTTTTATTTATTTTATTTTATTTTTGAGATAGAGTCTTGCTCTGTCACCCAGGCTGGAGTGCAGTGGCACTATCTGGCTCACTGCAACTTCCACCTCCCAGATTCAAGCAATTCTCCCTGCCTCACCCTCCCAAGTAGCTGGGATTACAGGCGCCTACCACCACACCTGGCTATTTTTTTGTATTTTTAGTAGAGACGAGGTTTTGCCATGTTGTCCAGGCTGGTCTTGAACTCCTGACCTCAGGTGATGCGCCCGCCTTGGCCTCCCAAAGTGTTGGGATTACAGGCGTGAGCCACTGTTCCTGGTCCCAATTTATATGTTTTTAATTGCTTATGCTCTGAGTGTCGTATCTAAGAAATTATTGCCTAATCCAAGGTCAAAAAGATCTACACTGATTTT
Source organism: Pan paniscus (assembly GCF_029289425.2). Taxonomy (NCBI): domain Eukaryota; kingdom Metazoa; phylum Chordata; class Mammalia; order Primates; family Hominidae; genus Pan; species Pan paniscus. Next base: position 123,388,016 of record NC_085926.1, read on the forward strand.
TCTTCTAAGAGTTTTATGATTTTAGCTCTTACATTTAGGAAGTTCATGATTTTGAGTTAATTTTTGTGTATGGTGATAGGTCAGATAATTCTTATGATTCCATGAGATGAATATTGCAGACTACAGGGCACATTGTAAGTGCTCAGGGACTGGTAGTTAGTATTATTATTGTATGATTTGTTTAAGGAAATCACCAATGTACAATAATCATTGAATAAACTTCACAGAAAGATCAATCTTACTTCTTCACGGTCATGTCTTCTTTGGGGGAAAAACCGTAACATGATCACCTAATTTGATTGTCCACCTTGCTCATCTCCTTGGTAACTTCTAGTTGTTTCCAAAAGGATGAAGACTTGTCACAGGTAGAGAATTCAAAGCAGAGGTTGGTCCCAAAGGCAGGCCTGGCACCATCCTGGGGAATGAGGTACCTCTGGCAGAAGCATAAAGCCTCCCAGGGTGACTGCAAAAGAGGAAAAAACATGCATTTTGGCATGGGTATTTTTCATGAAACATTATAGTTTCATCTTTGTGTTTCTATGTCCATGTGCATAAATATTTATTCACATAAGCTTTACACAGAGTTAATTAACTTCTAGGGATTTACCAAGGACCCAAGCGCTACAATTAAGTCATCAACCCAGCTACCCAAATATACCATATTTATTATCTGGATCTTCTGTATTCTCAGTGGTTCCATGCGAGTCTTCTCTTGGGAAGTCCTGCACACTAAAATCTCAGTGTTTTTAATTGGGTGTGGAGACTGCTTTGCCCCATCGTATATTTGGCAATGTCTGGAGATATTTTTGGTTGTTACATAAGGGGCATTACTGGCATCTAGTGGGTGGAGGCCAGGGATGCTGCTAAACATCCTACAATGCACAGAATACCCCCCATACAAAAAATTATCCAGCCCAAAATGTCAATAGTGCCAAGGCTGAGAAACCCTGACTAGCTATATGTGAGTTGTCTATGCTTACACTTTGAACTAAGGCAGCAAGCTGTGATGGCTCTGAAATCAGAGAGACTGGGCTCAAATCCCAGCACTGTCACTTACTGCCTCTGTGACCCGGAGCAAGTTACTCCACCTTTCTGGGCCTTAGTTTCATCTGCTAATCAGTGTAATATCTATCCATGTGTATATAAAATAATCTAATATACATAATAATCATCTAACATATTTTAAATCATCTTATGTGTAAAGACACACACATGTGTCTGTGTTATATGCTGCCCAATGACTAGTACGTATTAAATACTCAATAAATATTAGCTGACATTAATATAGGTGACAACAATATTATATATAAAAAAAAAACTTAGGGCCAGGCATGGTGGCTCACACCTGAAATCACAGCACTTTGGGAGGCCGAGGCAGGAGAATTGCTTGAGCTCAGGAGTTCAAGACCAATCTGGGCAAAATAATGAGACCCCCGTCTCCACTAAAAATAAAAAATATTTGCTGGGCGTGGTGGCACAAGCCTGCAGTCCCAGCTACTTGGAAGGTGGGAGGATTGCTGGGGTCAGGGAGATCAAGGCTTCAGTGAGCTATGATTGCACCACTGCACTCCAGCCTGGGCAACAGAGCAAGACCCTGTCTCAAATAAATAATACCTTAGTTTTTTTTGTTTTGTTTTGTTTTTTGTTTTTTAAGTTGAGTTTATTGGCTGGGCACGGTGGCTCATGCCTGTAATCCCAACACTTTGTGAGGCCAAGACAGGCAGATCCCTTGAAGTCAGGAGTTCGAGACCAGGCTGGCCAAAGTGGCAAAACCCCATCTGTACTAAAAATACAAAAATTAGTAGGGCATGGTGGTGCATGCCTGCAGTCCCAGCTACTCGGGAGGCTGAGGTATGAGAATCGCTTGAACCTGGGAGGCAGTGGTTGCAGTGAGGCGAGATCAGGCCACTGCACTCCAGCCTGGGCAACAGGGCAAGACTCTATCTCAAAAAAAAAAAAAAAAAAAAAAAGTCAGGTTTATTGAAGTATAATTTACACAGAATATAATTTATCTTTTTACAGCATGCATTCAATGAGTTTTGGAGGATACCGTTCTATAACCACCACCACAATCAAGATATCAAAGTTTCATCACCCCACAAAATTCCCTCATACCCCTTTGTAGAAAATTCTCGCCCACACCCAGCCACAGACAACCACTAATCTGCTTTCTGCCCCTATAGTTTTTTGCCTTTTTCAAAATATTGTGTAAATGAAATATCGCCTTTTATGTCTGGCTTCTTTCATTCACGTGATACTTTTGAGACTCACCCAAGTTGTTGCATGTATCAGTAGCTTTGTTCCTTTTCATTTGAGTAGTATTCCATTGTTTAGAGATACCACAATTTGTTTATCAATTCACTAGTTGAGTTGATGTACTTCTGGGTTATTCATCCAACAGGGGTGGGATTTCTGGGTCCTATGCTAACTGTATGTTTAACTTTGTAAGAAATTGCCAAACCCCTTTCCCAAAGTAGCTATCATTTTGCATTATTGATCCAAATCCTCGTCAGCACTTGGTGCTGTCTGGTTTTTTGTTTGTTTGTTTCATACTTTAATTTTAGCCACTGTAGAAGGCAGATAGTGGTATCTTGTTGTGTTTTAAATTTGCATTATCCCTAATAACTAGCAATGTTAAGCTCTTTCATCTTTATTTCGTTTCATAAAATACAGGACATTTTGGATGCTTTAAATCTCTAAAACTGTATTAGGTAGAAATAAACATGTTCATGCTGATAAGAATTAAATGTGTGCCTTCTCTCCACCCCATCATCTCCAAAGTGACTGCTTCCCCACTTCCCATAAGAAAAGAAATGTCTGGTTTTGTGTACTCTCTAGCAACCCAAGCTGTAGCCAATCTGCGTCATCCTCCCTGTGTAATTAGAGGCTGGAGGTGCCCACGTGTCTCATTTTAGGATCCTGTGGGCTACATTTGGCCCAGATTAGGTTATACTTTAGGCATTTCACTGCATATCTCTTCTTTTTCCTCTCAATGTTCCATTTCTCAGAATGTTTGTTCTTCAGAGAACAAATAGATCTGGGCTGGCATGAAAAGTCTCATTCTCTGAGGACAGTGGGGTGAAAGGGACCTCTGTCAGGCACGATCTCAAAAGCAGAAAAGAAGAGAACTCAAAATCCACCAGCCCTCAATGGCACAGAGTCTTGGACTCAAACCCAGCAAGAGTGCACTGCTTCACTTACTAAAATCGTCTGTCCACAAAAATCCTGTTTATTTCACAAGTGGGCACTGGCCCTGCCCACGTCGTCCACGTTTTCCTCTCCCTTCTTCTCACACAGAACCTATCACCACCACCACTTTTCCTTGCTTCCTAGTTATAGTTGCCAGATAAAATGCAGGATGTCCAGTTAAAATTGAATTTGACATCAACAATAAATTTTTTTTGGTATAAGTACACCTTGTACAATATTTGGAGGCTACCTCCACTGCCAGTGTAGAGGGAGCTAGTTTATTTTTATTAAGGAAGTCATGCACTTATTTGGTGAAAGAGACAAGAACCTGTTTGACTTCTTTTGGATCTATGCGTGGTTGTTTTCAGAGGCAACTGCTTACTTTCCCCACTGAAGCATCGGTCATGAGACTTCAGAAGCATGAAGAAACAGAGCTAGATGACAGTGACCTACCTTTCAGGAACAATCCCTATTAAAAAAAAACAATGAAAAAAGCAAAGCTCTTTCTGGGCTGGCTCTGTATAACCATATGAAAAACTGACTACCAGCCAGGTGCAGTGGCTCAAGCCTGTAATCCCAGCACTTTGATAGGCCGAGGCGGGTGAATCACCTGAAGTCAGGAGTTCGAGACCAGCCTGACCAACGTGGTGAAACCCTGTCTCTAATAAAAATACAAAATTAGCTGGGTGTGGTGGCACACACCTGTAATCCCAGCTACTCGGGAGGCTGAGGCAGGAGAATTGCTTGAACCCAGGAGGCAGAGGTTGCAGTGAGCTGAGATTGTGCCACTGCACTCCAGCCTGGCGACAGAGCACTACTCCGTCTCAAAAATAAATAAATAAAATAAAAATAAATTAAAGGGCCACTTCAGCTCATTTCTGCCCAGCGTTTTGGGAGGCTAAGATGGGAGGATAGCTTGAGGCCAGGAGTTCGAAACCAGCCTGGGCAACATAGCAAGACCACACCCACCCACCCCCACCCCCAGGTCATCTCTACGAAAATTAAATTAAATTAAAATTTAAAAACTCATTTCTGGAGTCAATTTGATATAAATTCATTCATTTAATTTCAATAGTTTTGGGTTGCTGCACTGTATACCAAACCTGCTAAGGTTCACTTCCCCTACAGGTACGGGCAACAAGCAAATTGGAACCCTCTGGCCCCACGTGTAAGTTTTAGAGGAAAAAAAAATGCAAAATATAAGTAAATGTAAACAGAACAAACATTACTTTTTAATAGAAGAGAAAAAATTTATTTAATGCCTCCTATGTGCCACGTTTCCTGTGTGCATTATCTACGTGTATCTAATTTTTGCTAACATATTTGTGAGTTGTGTGTTATGAGACTCTGAGTACAATAATTTGCCCAATACTAGTGGGTAGCTTGGACTTGAATTAAGGTCAGTCTGATTCTGAAACCAAAGGTCTCCCTCCTAATCTATACAAGTCCGATAACACGATCATCCAGGAGAAGGAAAGAAATGCTTCCCAGTAAAAATGCTCAGTGGCGTGTGGAAATTATCTCGAGTCAGCCCCACAGTCCAAGGCCTGCGAATCCACCAACCAAGCAGAACCCATCTGGACAGCTCTGACAGTGATGCAAAGGAGAGGTTTGAGGTGCCATGGCCATGGATTGTTTGAGGCAGCAGTGGGGCTTGAGTGAAGGGTCAGGACTAGAGATGGGTAATCGTCTCCTTCCAATATCACCATCGTCTCTGGAAATGATCTGAAATACAGAGTAGACATGAGAAGCAACTACAAACACTGAGGCATCCAAAAGTCATTGAAACAGAGGGGAGGAAAAGCATCTTGTAATTGCCAGAGGCCAGAGCAGCGAAGAGATCAGGAATCAGGCAGGCTGAGAAATCCAATCTCATTTCTAGCCGCCAAAGCACCATGACATGACTGTGCCTCCAAGGTAACGTCTGGGCCAGCCACGTTCAGGGACTGGGACCTGCGTCCTCAGGTGTGAACACCAACAATAGCAAGAGCTAACACTTTACATAGAACTTTCCAGGTGCCAGGCTCTGTTCTGAAAACTGTATATCCATTAACTAATTTACTCTTTACAACAGCCATTTGAGATTAGTACTCTTATTATCCTCCCTTTATAGATGAGAAAACTGGGACAAGGAGAGGTTAAGTAACTTGCCCAAGATCCCACAGTGGTTAGGTGGCAGAGCCGGGATTCAAGCAGGGCGGTCTGTGCTCTTTGCCATCAGGCCATACTGCTCTGGTCTTTGCACTGGTCCAGGAGTAGTGCTAATGAGGTCTGAAGAAAGGATTGAAATGATAAGTTGAGGCCGGGCACAGTGGTTCATGCCTGTAATCCCAGCACTTTGGGAGACCGAGGCGGGTGGATCACCTGAGGTCAGGAGTTCGAGACTAGCCTGGCCAACATGGCAAAACCCCATCTCTACTAAAAATAGAAAAGATTAGCTGGGCGGGGTGGCATGCACACCTGTAATCCTAGCTTCTTGGGAGGCTGAGGCAGGAGAATCACTATAACCCAGGAGGTAGAGGTTGCAGTGAGCCAAGATCGCACCACTGCACTCCAGCCTGAGTGACAAAGTGAGACTCTGTCTCAAAAAAAAAAAAAAAAAAAAAGAAGAAGAAGAAGAACAAATAATGAGTTGGGATCAGCTTACCAAAGAGGGCCATGGATAAAGGAGGGATGGCACTGGGGTAGCCACTGAAGGGAATCGGATTATGCAATATCAGGAGAGCAGCAGGAAGAGGAAGGGAATCCACAGTGTCAAGTGCTGCAGGGACAGGAGGGCCTAAGAAATGGTCATTGCAACAGGCAATCAGAAGCTTATGTTGAAGATATGGGTTACTCTATAATGATACAGATTTGGCTGCTGTAATAAAGACCAAAATAACAGTGTACAGTATATCTTCCTCACACAAGAGCCCAGCATAAATAGTTCAGGGATAATGTGGAAGCGCCACATTGATGGGGACCCGTACTCCTTCTATCTTGTTGCTCTACTATCTTCAGCACATGGGGTTGCTATTTCAGGTCAAAAATGACTGTCCCTGACATCCTTCTACATTCTAGCCAGGGTGCAGGTGAAAAGCAAAAGTGAATAGCATGCCCCCTTTCTTTTCAGGGGACATCCCAGAAGTTACATACATGGTAACACTTAGCTGCAAGGAAAACTTGCAAATGCAATCTTTAACTGGGCAGTCTGGTATGCAGCTAAAAATAATGGGTTCTATTTCTAAAAGAAGATGACAGATGTTGGGACATAACTCTCTGTCACGAAGGTCATTGGTCACCTTTGGAGTTACAGTTTTGTGTGAACCTATAAAGTTTGCAGGGAGATGATGGAGTGAATAAGGGGGAAGAAGTACCATCTGAGAAGGCTGGTGTTGCTGGAAATAGAGAAACTCAGGATAGTTTAAGAAGTAACAGAATAGAGAGTTAGTTTGTACAAGAGAAACAGGGAAGCAGGTTTGTTTGTGGAGAGCAGGAAAAAATAAGAGGTGATGCTGGAGAGGTGAGGACAGTCGATGGGGCAAGGCTTCAAGGATATTGGGTGAGAAGGGATTGAGGTTCAGTTGGAGAAGTTAGCCTTGGGCACTTCTTTTTTTTCTTTGGGACAGGGTCTTGCTCTGTCACTCATGCTGGGGTGCAGTGGCACGTTCATGGCTCACTGCAGACTCAAACCCCTAGGCTCAAGGCATCCTCCTGCCTCAACCTCCAAAAGTAGCCAGGACTACAGGCGTGTGCCACAATGCCCAGCTAATTTTTTCACTTTTTTGTAAAGACGGGGGTCTCACTATGTTGCACAGGCTGGTCTTGAACTGCCGGCCTCAAGTGATGCTCCTGCCTCAGCCTCCCAAAGTGCTGAGATTATAGGCATGAGCCACCATGCTTGGTCAGCCTTAGGCATTTCTTTCTTGAAACAAGAGAGAAGAAGGCAATGAGTAAAGATACAAAGACATTTTTATGTGAAAAGTAGGAAAGCTGGCCAGGTGCAGAGGTTGAGGCCACAGTGAGCTATGATTGCACCACTGCACTCCAGTGTGGGTGACCTGTCTCAAAAAAAAAAAAAAAAGAGAGAGAGAGAGAGTAGGAAAGTTGAAGAAACCTGGATTCAGGTGTCCTCAATCCCTGCCATGTAGGTGAGATCATCTCCCTCCATAAACTGTGTTTCCAAATGTGAAGGCTGCTGAGAGCTTATGAAATCTAAGAATGAGGCTCCATCTGCCTCACTAGCATCTGATCGCCTGGGGGCACTCTGCCTCCCAGGAGGAGGTTAATGAATATGCAATATCTCCCTCCTACAGAGTTAGAACACCTGACAGAGCTGCCTCTAACCTGGGAAGCCAAAGAGACACTGTGGGCACAGAGTTGGCCCTCAATAAATATTTGTTATGTGAATGAATGCATGAATGAATGAACCAACACATTTCCTACTCCATGATTTTGGATAGTTGCACATGTTCAGAACATTAAAATTTCTCTTGAGCAGTACAATTCCCTGAAGGCTGACATTCATTTCAACTGATTCCATTTCCAAACCTGCTTCCTTCTTCTCTAAAACATGAGAATTATGTGTTCCCTGGAATTTCTGAGATGTGGATTTTACTAGGCAATGGCTGGATCTTCTGTTTTGAGTTGTCAGAGGAGCTTGTAGGGATCCACTCAAGCTAAATGTTGACTTCCTCCAGTTTAAAAAAAATAGCATCACTAATAGGTTGGTTTTTTTTTCTCTCTAAAAGGAAAATATTCATTCATGGAAGTCCTTCGTGTGTATTTGTTTCCAACTGCCATAATGTCACATCATTTCAGATGCCAGGCAAGCCATGAGAGAACTCAAGAATCCAGATATTTCAGACCAAGAAAACAAAACAACCTCCCCTCACCTCCACTTCCAGCCCTCAGTTTTTGTAGTTGCTTCTCATGTCTGCTCTGCATTTCAGATCATTTCCAGAGAAGATGGTGACATTGGAAGGAGAAGATCAGATCAGCCATCAACCACCCACAAAATCAGGATTTTTTTTTTTAGAGACAGCATTATCTCACTTTGTTGCCCAAGCTGGTCTTGAACTCCTGGCCTTAAGCCATCCTCCTGCCTTGGCCTTCCTAAGTGTTCAGATTATAGGCATGAGCTATCATGCCCAGCCAGGAAGTCTTTTATCATAGTCATTGTATGTGGTGATGTGCTGAGGACTAGACAAACCAAATAACAAAGAGCTAGCGGCTGCTGCCACATAGGCACAAAGGCCCCCTCTCGTGAGAGAGTCCCCTCCCTGTGACAACTTGCAACCTTGACCCTCCCCTGAGCTTCTTGCTGAAAGAAGCCTATTCTGCTGGTCAGACACACAGAAATGATTTTCGAGCAAAATGATTACATCACTTCTAATTATGATTCTTATTTTCTGGCCTCAACATGAGGAAGTGATGTGCTTGCTTTTATCCTCACCTTCAGATGCCAGCTCTCCAAGTAGCCTTCACCTTCTGAAGGGCAAAGCTGCCTCTGGTCTGCTACCCTTGGAAATCTCTCTGAACTTGTCTCTTTCCAGACACGGTATTCTGTAGAGCGTTCTCTAAAGCCCTGACTCTATAACACAAGAAAAGAGCAGGTGTGCAAGGGAGCTGAGACAACTATCCCCTTCCTTCTCCAAGTGGGGCGGCTTTTGATGAATATATTTGGGTCACTACCTCTGCCTCTTTTCTATTCTCCTAAGAACACCGAGTTTCCCAATGTTCTGGGCAAGGAAACAGGGCACCACTTTTGGTCTCAATCCCACCCTGCCTTCCAGATTATTCCACTAACATCTGTCTGGAAACAACCCAGGGCCCCCATATCACTTATGTTTGACATGAGAGCCTCCAACTTCTCAGCCAGCATCCTCAAGTGGCCAATGGGGCTCTTCCTGCCAGAGCACTAAAATTACAAGGTTGCATTTGTGTCCAATCCTTGGTTAAACATAATCAAATTGGTGCTAAAACTTGTCTGTCCTTTTCTGACCACATGGTTATGGTCACGGGTGATTTGTGCCTCTGTGAGGTCTATCTTAGCCCATGCCAGGGTCCCCATGCTGACCTGGCCAGGGCCCAGATCCCTTTCTAATTACAGAGCAGCTAGCCTGGGTTCTTCTGTGTCTGAATCTTGTCCCAGCCCTTCTTGATGCATTTGATATTTCATACTCAGTGTTTGGTTCTGGGTATCATATTTAAGAAGGACATTGACAGATTTAGGAGAACACCCAGCTGGTGAGGAATCTGGAAACCATCTTATGCCAAGAATGGTTAGAGAAACTGAGGACACAAGCTAGAGAAGAGAGAATTGGTGAGTGGACATGGCTAGACATGGTTGTTGTAGAAGCTCCAACTCTGGATTAGGGCAGAACAAGGACTGGTGAGATACATGTGTTGTTTTCAACTCAACAGAAGGGATACCTTTCTTTTACTAACCCAGCTACACTAAAGTAGTGCAGACTGTTCTAGGAAAATGGTAAGTGCCTCTTTACCTAAACTGTTCTAGCAGAGATTATCTGGCCCTCCAGCAGAGATGTTCCAGAAGGAATTCTTTTGTTGGTTAGGAGGCTGGCCTTCCAACTGCATAATTGCCTATTTCTATGAAGAAGACACAGAGAGGGTCTGGAATTTTTTGGTGACTATGATCCTGTTAAGCCTCGCTGCTTGCTTGGCTCTAGACATCAGTCAGCTTTCAACTATTATTATTATTATCCTTTGAAATTCTGACATGCTCTCCAGGAATTTAAAATATTCCCTTCTGCAGGGTGACATAGCCTGCCAGCTTTCAATTTCAAACTTCAAAGCTGCTTTGGACATAAAGGTTTGCTTTGACAATTTTAAAGATTTCTAGCCATAGGAAAAATGACTTGCACTTTGGAAATTTGTTTTTGAAATGTAGACCTATTGACCAATTTACTGGTTAGATTGAGAGTCCTCTCAACATGGACAAGCGCCTGTTTAACTTACCTTTGTTCTCGGAAATAAAAAGGCCTGCCTCCAATCTAGAGTTGTCTGGAGCAGCAGTTCCCCACTCTAGATGCACATCAGCATCAAACAGCCTCCGAAAAAAATAAGATAATTGCCCAGGCCTCACACTCATACGCACTGATTTAATTGGTCCGGGATTGGACTCCTGCATAATTTCTTTTTTTTTTTTTTTTTTTTGAGACAGGGTCTCACTCTGTCACCCAGGCTGGAGTGCACTGGCGCAATCATGGCTCACTGTGGCCTTGACCTCCCAGGCTCAGGTGATCCTCCTACCTCAGCCTCCCAAGTAGCTGGGACTACAGGCGCATGCCACCATGCCAGGCTAATTTTTGTATTTTCAGTAGAGACGGGGTTCTACCATGTTGCTCAGGCTGGTCTCGAACTCCTGGACTAAAGCAATCCACCCACCTCAGCCTCCCAAAGTGCTGGGATTACAGGAGTGAGCCACCGCACCCGGCCATCAATAATTTTTTAAATGCCATGGGTCATTCCAATGTGGAGCCAGGGGTGAGAAACTGTTCTTGAGGAATTAAGAGTCGCAATAGTCAAATATACCCCATGTTCCTCTCAGAAACTATTTCAGATCAAGCCAGTTTACTTGGTTTCTAGAGGATTCATAGTAATATCATATTCCAAAAGATCGTTCCGGAACAAACGGATGAATTCTTGATAACCTGTTGTTTTGATCCTCAGTGAACCTTGTGTCTCAGGTCTACTGGACCCAACTCTCACAGTGGGATGAGAGTGGGGTGGAGTTTGAGGGATGTTTTTACATCTCTAATGACAAAAGTAGGATTTTCTGCTCAAGCTAAAATCAACTGCAGGTGTTTTGAGTTTCCCTTGGATGCCCCTTGCCAAGACACAGTTTCCCTCTGCCTAGACAAAAACATCTTTCTCTGAAGCTTTCAAAGTCTCAGCCAAGAGGCAGCACTCCATTAGGGAGGCTTTTTGATATGCTGATTGCAGCTGCTTATATTCCAGAAGAGCTGTCAACCGGGAAAATCACACCCACATGACTATTGAAATATAACTGCCCGCAGGAACCCATGAGCCAGCAGATTCACCATTTTGCATGCTGCTAGACCCTTGTCACCCCCCACAAAAAAAAAACCCATGAAGACAGAGGCCTCATGGATCTTGTTCATCTTTCTAATTTCAAAGCTCAGAAAAATGCCTGACACAAAGTGGATGCTCGATAAATGTATTCATTGGATGAATAAATGAGTAAATGAATGAAATGATACTCAGGGCCCAGATAGAACTCCAGTGACTATCAAGATCACTTAACAACTAACTAAAAGATTTATGTCCACATTCTGGTTTCCCCAGAGCTTCGAAGAAGAGCTCAGATACCAGCGGAAGGCCTTGCAGACATCTTCACACATTGACCCTGGGAGGAACAAGGTGGCCAGAACAAAGACAAGTCAATCTATAAGAAGCCTTGGATCTCCTTCTAAGTTACCAGCCTCTCTCATTGGCAGAGTCCTCCAACCTCCACTCCCTTCAGCCTGAGCATCATCAAAGTCCCCTTCTGCAGAGCTGCCTCCCAGAACCCAGGAATTCGCTGCTACTAACCATATTAATGTCCCTACTAACCAACTTCCCTCCAGGGAGAGCCCCTCTCTAATACATTTATTTTGCCCAGGTTTCAAGGCCAAGCCCCCTCTCCTTGCACAATTCCAGTTTTACCGGTCATATAGCACCCTGCTCTGCCCAGCTGGGTAAGGCATCATCAAGCCCCTCTTATCCTCAAAGAAGGCAGCTCGGCAAAAACATTCTATTGGTAACTCAAAAAATTAGAACGAGGCTTGTCCAGCCTTAGCAGTATTAGCAATCATCTGCTGGAGAAGCATACAAATTTGAGTTTAAAAAAAGCCAAGCAGCTGCATTCTCCCAATCCCCAGGGCCCTAGAACACACCCCATGAAGAGTAGAAATCCTTTCTAGAATATAGAATGTGGGCTTTGATGACAAGATTCTGCCTTGGTCCTCTTTCTCCTCAGCTGTCACATCACCCGCCTAGAGGGGCCTGGTTACAAAAGGGGAAGCTACACCCAGTGAATTGTAGCTCCCCCTGTAGCCTGGCACTAACTGTGTGACTGGGCAGAGCTGAGCAGTTCTCCGTGAGTCTCTGACTGGTACAATAAGGAATTTTTACTTTGAGGCTAAGTCAGCTTTCTGATGAAAGGAATTCACTACGGCTCAGTGTAAGTATTGCCTGTGTCAGTGTGCACATGGAAAGATGAGATGCTAGGACCCAATAGTTAATGTGTTCAGTCTCTTATATTTATCACAATCTCTGCCCGAGATTCAAAATGAGGAATTAAATGCTGGAGACCTGAATGCTAGCCTCGTGGGTGGCTCTAGAAAAGTCCCATCCATGCATTAATTCAACTAGGAAGATTGTTTCCCTATGGATCACACCTCTAGGGATATGCATCTTGATTGAAGAGGGAAATATTCAATCAGCTTGATTTCCAACAATAACCTGTGATTGTTAACTGCAAGTTAATGTTTTAAGAGGAACAGCATTCAAATTTCTAATCAAGGGGCCATTGTTATTGGTATGATTATTCCCTCCCTGCTTATCCCTAGCTCTGAAATCCACATCCTACGTGGGGTGGAAAGTGATCACTTATTTAGGAAACTTCAATGTGTTCCACATTATCACAACCCCTGGGAAGTTCAATCCAATGGGATGATAGATTAGGGACTGAGAGGCAAGGCTGAGAGACAGACAGTACATTTAAAGTAGCATCTGGTTAGCAGCCGCCTGAGGCAGCTTTTCTCAACCTCCCCCTAGCAGACGCAGAGTATTGAAAACTCTAAGTCATTCAAATACTTAAAACATATTCATCTGACAAGTGCTGAGTAAACAGTTACTGCTTGCAAGGAACTTATGGTCCAGTCAGTAGACCAAATTCTGTATTAATTAAGTATTGCTACCTAACAAATTACCCCAAAACTTAGTGGCTTAAAACAACATACAGGCCGGACACAGTGGCTCACATCCGTAATCTCAGCACTTTGAGAGGCCGAGGCGGGTGGATCACCTGAGGTCAGGAGTTCAAGACCAGCCTGACCAACATGGAGAAACCCCGTCTCTACTAAAAAAAAAAAAGATACAAAATTAGCCGGGCTTGGTGGTGCATGCCTGTAATCCCAGCTACTCGGGAGGCTGAGGCAGGAGAATCGCTTGAACCCAGGAGGCGGAGGTTTCAGTGAGCTGAGTTCGTGCCATTGCACACTCCAGCCTGGGCAACAAGAGTGAAACTCCATCTAAAACAACAACAACAACAATAACAACAACAACAACAACAAAAAACATACATTTATTATCTCCAATTTCCAGGGGACAGGAATCCAGGTACAGAGCAGGTGAGTCTCCCAAATGAATTTCTCAAAAAGCTGTAGTCATCTCAAAACTCAACTAGGAAGGACACGTCTTCCTCCCTCACTCAGGTGGTTGTTGGTAAGATTCAGTTGTGCAAGGGTTGGGGTGAGTATCCCTTGTTTCTTGCAGTGTGGACTTCCCCATAGAAAGTACCACAACATGGCAGCTTCAACCTGCAGATGAGCAAGAACACTTCCAAACTTCCCACCCATCACCCATCACTGCTGCGATTCAGTGGGTATCTTAAATGTTTAGTAGCTACCCATTTGCATTTAGGCTTTCTTCTTGTTCCTTCCTGTATTCGTCTATTCTCACGCTGCTAATAAAGACATACCTGAAACTGGGTAATTTATAAAGAAATAGAGGTTTAATAGACTCACAGTTCTACATGGCTGGGGAGGCCTCACAATCATTGAGGAAGGTGAAGGAGGAGCAAAGGCATGTCTTACATGGCAGCAGGCAAGACAGTGTGTGCTCATGAACTATCCTTTATAAAACCATCAGATCTCGTGAGACTTATTCACTATCACAAGAACAGCATGGGAAAAACCTGCCCCCATGATTCAGTGACTTCCCACTGGGTCCCTCCCTCGACACGTGGGGATTACAGGAGCTACAATTCAAGATGAGATTTAGGTAGGGACACAGACAAACCATATCACTTCCTTCATCAATTTACCCATTCAATAAATATTTTGGGGCTCTCTCTACATGCCAAGCACTATTTTGGGTAGTGGGAATACGGCAGTGAACAAAACAAATTTCCTATTCTTAAGGACTTTACACTACAGTAGAGAAAAAAGATAATAAATAAATAAGAAACGTAGAGTATAGCAGAGGATAAGCGTTACAGAAAAAAATAAGGCAAGGTAAATGGGAGGGGAAGGGCTGAGAACTGTGTGTGTGTGTGTGTGTGTGTATGTGTAGGTGTAAGTGTAGTTGTGGGCGATGGGAGGTTATAAGGTGACGTTTGAGCAGAGGAGTGAAGAAAATAGAGGTCTTGGGGTGGGAGTGTTCTTGGCATGTTCAAGGAACAGCAGTAAAGTCAGTGGAGCTGAGGAAAGTCAGTGAAGCAGAGAATAGCAAGGCACATGGTGACAGGGGTAGTTTGTTGAGGGCAATGGGGTTCACTGCACAATAAGTTGAAGGGCTTTGTAAATCATTTTAAGACTTTGAATTTTACTTTAAGATAGAGTAAAAATCTACATGGGCAGATTTGGAGAAGAGGAGCAACATAATGTGATGTAAGATCACATTTGTTGCTAGGTTTTTTTTTTTTTTTGGTTGTGGGAGGGTGGTTTTGGTGTTTTGTTTTTTTTTTTCGAGATGAGATCTCCCTCTGTTACAGAGGCTGCAGTGCCATGGCATAGTCGTAGCTCCCTGCAGCCTTGAACTCCTGACCTAAAGGGATTTTCAGCCCCTAAGTAGCTTGAGCCTCCTGAGTAGCTGGTACTACAGGCTCACACCACCATGCCCAGCTAATTTTTTACAGACAGAATCTCACTGTGTTCCAGGCTGGTCTCAAACTCCTGGTCTCAAGTGATTCTCGCACTTCAGCCTCCCAAATTGCTGGGATTAAAGGTGTGAACCACCACACCTGGGTTGCTAGGTTTGAGTGACTGTCAGTGGAGGCAACAAGGAAAGCCCAGGAGACCACTTGAAAACTGTTGTTTTGTGTGTGGGTTTTTTTGTTTGTCTGAGACAGGGTCTTACTCTGTCACCCAGGCTGGAGTGCAGCAGCACAATCACAGCTCACTGCAGCCTCAACCTCCTGGACTCAAGTGATCCTCCCACCTTAGCTTCCTGAGTAGCTAGGACCACAAGTGCATGCCACCATGCCTGGCTCATTTTTTTTTTTTTTTTTCAGAGATGGGATCTCACCAAGTTGTCCAAACTTAGTTGAAAACTATTGAAAAAATTCAAGGCCAACGCCAAGCACGGTAGTTCAAGCCTGTAATCCCAGCACTTTGGGAGGCCAAGGCAGGCGTATTGCATTAGCTCAGGAGTTCACGACCAGCCTGGGCAACGTGGCAAGACCCTGCCTCTACAAAAAATTTAAAAATTAGCCAGGCATGGGAGCGTACACCTGTGGTCCCAGCTACTCAGGAGGCTAAGGCAGAAGGATTGATTGAGCCCAGGAGGCTGAGGCTGCAGCGAGCTGTGTTCCTACCATTGCACTCCAGTCTGGGCGACAGAGCATTTATAGGAAAAAGAAACACTCAGGGAGGGGCAAGTTGGGGAATGTGCAGAAATTAGGAATTCCTTCAAATGTGTTAATTTGAGAGCCTATTAGAATCCCAAGTGGACATGTCAAGTAAGCAGTTAGATAAATGAGACCGCAGTTCATGGATTGAGTCTGGGCTAAAGATATAAATCTGGGACTCATCAGTTTAAATCTGGGACTCCTAGGATTAAACCCTGGGACACTCCAGCAGTGAAGAAGTGGCCAATAGGTAAGAGGAGAATCAAGAAAAAGTTGGCCTGGCATGGTGGCTTATGCCTGTAATCCCAGCACTTTGGGAGGCCAAGACGGGAGGATCCCTTGAGCCCAGGAGTTTGGGACCAGCCTGAACAGCATAGTGAGACTCGGTCTCTACAAAAAAATACTACTAATGAAAACAGAAAAAATGGTGCCAGGAAAACAAGTGGAGAAAGTATTCCAAGGTATTGCATCTTCCTTTAGTTTATCTAAGTGTTATTCAAATGCTAATGTATGTAAGAATCACTCTACAAGGTAAATACATAATATCTTAATTACTTCTTTCATGGGAAATATAAAGGATTTTCAAGGCAATTGAAGCGCTGAATGAAGAACGAAACTGTGGTCAAATGGGAACCGAACCCACTGAGGACATGGAATGTAAGCAGGATTCCATAGTACTAAAGGGACAGAAGCAGTGTTTCATCGGGAGTCAGGTGTTAAGGGTTTATTGTATTTTTTTTTATAAATTCAATTTTTAAAACTTTTTATTATAGAGAATATCAGATATACAAAATGAGCAGAATAGTATAATGATCCTCTATGCTGCCATCACCCCATTCAACAATTATCAACTCATGGCCAATCTGATTTCTTTTAAATCCAGTTAGTACTCCCCGTTCAATTTGAAACATACTGCAAACATTGTACCATTTATTTCATCTGTAAATAGTTTTGCAGTTATCTTTAAAATTTTTTTTACATTATACAATACCTTTATCACCCCAATAGTTAACATAATTTCTTTTTTTTTCTATTTTTTTTTTTTTTTTATAGAGACAGGGTCTTGCCATGTTGCCCAGGCTGGTCTCAAACTTCTCAGCTCAGGCGATCCACCGGCCTCAGCCTCCCGAAGTGCTGAGGTTACAGGTGTGAGCCACTGCACCCAGCCACATTTCTTAATATTATTTAAAAAAAAAAAAACAAACAAAAAAACACGAGCTAGCACTAGGTTAATTTTTTAAAAAAAGAAAAAAAATCCAGTCAGTGCTCAAATTTTTCACTCATTTAATAACTATACTTTTTAATCGCTTGAATCAGAATCTAAATAAGTTTCATACATTGAGAATCTTTTTTTTTTTTAAAGAGTCTCGCTCTGTTGCCCAGGCTGGAGTGTGCTACACGATCTCCACTCACTGCAGCCCCAATATCCCAGGCTCAGGAGATCCTCTGACCTCGGCCTCCTGGGTAGCTGGGACCACAAGTGCGCATCACCACACCTGGCTAATTTTTTGTATTTTTGTAGAGATGGAGTTTTACCATATTGCCCAGGCTGGTCTCGAACTCCTGGGCTCAAGTGATCTGACTGCCTTGGCCTTCCAAAGTGCTGGGATTACAGGTGTGAGCCACTGTGCCTGAGAATCTTTTAAGTCTCTATACATTCCCCTTCTACCATTTCTCTCATATATAGAGAGAGAGTTATTTTTTCTCCTGGCAAATTATTTGTTAAAGAGAGCAAGTTGTTTGTCCTGTAGAGTTTCCCACAGTCTGGATTTTGATGACTGCATACTCATATTGCTAGTGGTGAAATGTTTAACATGTTCCTCTACCTCTGAATTTCCTGTAAAATGGGAGTTGAATCTAGGGGCTTGATCAGGTTTGTCAGATATTTTTGGCAAGACTACTTCATAGATGCTGCTGTTTTCTTCCACCAGGAGTCCCTTAATGTCTAGTTATGTCTCTTTTTCGTGATGATGGTAGCTGTTCATGATCAAAGCCTAGATTCATTATACATTAGGGGTTGCAAAACGGTTCTAACGCTATCCTTCCTTCTTCATTTGTCACCTGTAATACTTCCATAAGGAGAAATTTCCCCACAATCTGTATATGGCTTCTCAGTGATAAAGTTCACATAGGAAAGGCAATGTAAACACTTGCTTTCTTACCTTTATCTATCAATTTTCAAAATAATGAGTTGGCCTCTAACATGTTCTCACAGAACCTAACTAGGGCTTTTGTTTTGGGAAGGGAATAATGATGAATGCATAGACTTAATTATTTTATGTTTCAATCCATTGCAATTATCTCACTGACACTCAAATTATCTGTCATTGGCCAGTGGAAGCCCTTCAAGTTGGTTCCTGAGTCATTTTGATGAATAATCCTCACTATCTGGTATTCAAAGACATTCAGGTTTATGTTGTGTATTTCCTACCCAGACCTGGAATCAGCCATTTCCCCTAGAAGCCCTGATTCCTCTTAATGGAAAAGGAGTTGAAGTTGTTATGCACGATATGGGGTCACAGAATCAAAGAGCCAGGCAGTAGGTGTCGAAGGAGATGCCACCTCTGCGAGCAAAGCTGTATTAGAGTCCTCTAGAACTCAGAGTTTGACTGGGAACCATTTACACCAACCTCCTCTCAAGCTGTCGATCTAAGAAAAGGATGCTATTATCTCCCAAGCAGAGAGTGAGGGGCCAAGCTGGACAATTTTGTTTCATTCATGCCAAGTAAGTAAAAAGAGAAAAAAAATTGAGCCCACGACAAAATGCTACTGAATAGGAGAAAGGACAAATCCCTTCCTCCTTGAAGAGCAAGAGGAAGGGGATAATTCCTGAAAATGCAGACTACTGCAGGATACAAGAAAATGTTGGAAAATTGTTTGACATCTTCAACAGAATGGAAGAAGAGATGTCTTTCATAAAACATGAGCAGTCAGCCATATGAAGAAAACAAGCAGAGAAGAAAAAGAACAAAATAAATCGAACAGTAGTAGATGGATAAGATGAAGAATTCTAAGGGAAATTCAAAACGCAAGAGCAAAAATAGAACGAAATTATACATATACATTTTTATATACAATACTGTTGTTTTCTCCCAGCAATAGATGAGAAACGTCTTTCTACACGTCATTAACTATCTGTTTTCATGATATTTCTATGACTGGACTGCATGGATAATTCAACATATGAAGGATCACTCTTCACTTACTATATACACCCTCTTGTTAGAAAGTTAAGCATTTTCCAGACTTTTTTCTTTTTTGCCATTATGAGCAATGTGAAAAGGGTGCATCCTTGTGCATGTGCCCATGAATTCAATAACTTTTTTTTCTTTTTTTTTTTTTTTTTGAGACAGGGTCTCACTCTGTCACCCAGGCTGGAGTGCAGTGATGCAATCATGGCCCCCTGCAGCCTTCACCTCCCAGGCTTAAGCAATCCTCCCACTTCAGCCTCCCAAGTAGTTGAGACTACAGGCACGTGCACCTGTATGGCTAACTTTTTGGTTTTTTTGCTTTGGTAGAGAGGGGCTTTTGCCATGTTTCCCTCGAACTCCTGGCTGGGCTCAAGCCGTCCGCACAACTTGGCCTCCCGAAGTGCTGGGACTACACCCATAAGCCACCGTGCCCAGCCCAAATTCAATAACTGTTTATTGAGCACTTAATGATTACCAGGCACAGCACTAGGTGCCAAGGTACATGGTGATGAAAAAGATGGACACAGTTCCCATCTACATGGCCCTTGTGGTCTAACAGGGAAAGACAATTAAGTATGAAATTTCAATACTTTTGTGATGGGTGGTAGAGAAAAGAAATACAGGTGATAAGGAAGCACATGGCCAGGAAACCTAACCTAAGAAAGTGACATTTAATCTGAAACCTGAAAACGAGAGGAGTTAAGCTAAGAAAAGAAAAAGCAGAACAATATTTTAAGGAGGGAGAACAGCATGTTCAAAGACCTGAATGTGAGAGAGAGCAAGGCACACTCAAGATGAAAGAAATTCAGTGGCAGCTCAGAAAGGGCCTTGCCACTGAAGGATTTTCAGCATGGGAGGGTCATGGTCAAGTTTTTTTGTGATAGATCTCTGGAGCACAATGGACGTTGGATTATAGCCTAGCATAATTAAAGGTAGGGAAACCATTAGGAAGTGAGTCAATAGCCCAGGCGTGGAAGGGTGGTGGGCAAGAAGAGGGTATTGGCAATGAGAATGTAAAGAAGCAAATAGACTAGAAAAATATATTTAGGAGAGGCTGATTCATTTGACGTGGGTGGCAGGGGAGAGGGGAGTCAAAGCTGGCTCTCTGGTTTCTGACTTTAGAAAACCAGGTGGTGCCATTTACTAGTAACGGCAGAAACATATAGAAGAAATTATGAGTTCAGCTGGGTAATGCTGAGTTTGAGGTTCCTACAAAACTCCTAAATGAAAATATCCATTATGCATTTGGCTATACAGATCTGGAGCCCAGGAGAGAGGTCTGGGCTGGAATTCTAGACTTGGGATACATCAGTATATGGGTTATAATGGAAACTTTGAGAATGGTTGAGAGCTTCCAGAAAGCATATATACAGGGAGACAGAAAAGCACCTAGGAGAGAACCCTGAGGAGCAGCACTAACATTTAAGGGATGGGCAAAGGAAAAAGACTTTTAAAAGACTCTCCAAGTCTAGACGAGTAAATTGCTTCTTTCCAATTGCTTCTTTTCCAGAGAAAAGAAATCCAGAGAGCATGCAACTTTAAGAAGCCAGTAAGGCTGAGTACAGTGGTTCATACCTATAATCCCAGCACTTTGGGAGACCGAGGCAGGCCAATTACTTGAGACCAGGAGTTGGAGACCAGCCTGGCCAACATGGTGAAACCCCATCTCTACTAAAAATACAAAAATTAGCCAGGTGTGGTGCCTGTAGTCCCAGCTACTTGGGAGGCTGAGGCAGGAGAATCACTTGAACCCGGGAGGCAGAGGTTGCAGTGAGTCAAGATTACGCCACTGCACTCTAGCCTGGGTGACAAAACAACACTCCATCTCAAAAAAAAAAAAAAAGAAGAAGAAGAAGAAGCCAGGAGAATGGCTTGCGTTAAGAGGAAAGGTGTGGCTAATAGCATCAAATATTTTCCAAGAGGTTAAGAAAGACAAGGGCTGAAAAGATTCTACTAGATTTAGTGACCACCTAAATGACCTTGGTCACCATGATAAAAGCAGTGAGTGGCCGTGGTGACCAGATATTATGGTAAATAATTAGGGGGTTTTGTTTGTATTTTTTAGACACAAGGTCTCACTCTATTGCCCAGGATGGAGCAATGACATGATCATAGCTCATCACAGCCTCAAACGCCTGGGCTCAAGGGATCCTCCTGCCTCAGCCTCCTGAGAGCTGGGTCTACAGCCATGCACCACCACACCTGGCTATTTGTTTTACTATTTTCTTTTGATTTTTGTAGAGACAGGTTCTTGCTACGGTGCCAGGGAGGGCTGGTCTCGAACTCATGGGCTCAAGTGGTCCGCCCCAAGCTTCCCAAAGTGCTGGGATTACAGATGTGCCCAACTGCACCTAGCCATAAAGAGTGAGTTAACTGAAGGTGAGAAAGCATTCAGTCTCATTTGACTTTTGACCCAGTTTGAGAATCATTGTCTTTTACTAGGCAAGTTTAACTCATCTACATTTATATTCATAATGGTTTTATTTGGGTTTGCTTCTTTCATTTTCTTTTATGCTTTCTAGTTTTTATATTCCCTTGCTCTTTCTTTTCTATTCTATGTTTTGCTGAGTAGATTCTTATATTTACCATTAGCTCCTGAGGTGAATTCGAGGGTAGACAGTCTGCTTTTAAATCTACTCAGTAGTGGAACCAGAATTTGCATCCAGGCAGTCCAGAGTCCACAGATTCTAGCTACTGTGCTACGCTGCCTTTCTTGCAACTCACAGCATCATAACAGACATGGAAAATTAATTTGTCCTTGAAAATAGTCACACCACATGGGCAATAATTTCACTTCCAGAAATATATCTTAAAGAGCCAATCAGAAAATTATGCACATAGGTACTCACTGCAGCATTAAAAAAGTTTTTTTCCACTCTGTCACCCAGGCTGGAGTTCAGTGACACAATCACAGCTCATTGCAGCCTCAACATCCTCAGCTCAAGCAATCCTCCTGCCTCAGCCTCCCAAGCAGCTGGGACTGCAGGTGGCTCGAGCCACCACGTTCACCTCAATTTTTTATTTTTTGTAAAGATGGTGGTCTCACTATGTTGCCCAGGCTGGTCTCGAACTCCTGGGCTCAAGTGATCCTCCCAACTCAGCCTCCCAAAGTGCTTGGATTAGAGTGTGAACCTCCTCCAGCCGGCATTTTTTAAAAATAGTAAAACAATGTAAATTTGCATAGATTTTCCTTTCTTAAAAAATACTGGCCGGGCGCAGTGGCTCACACCTGTAATCCCAGCACTTTGGAAGGTCGAGGTGGGTGGATCATCTGAGGTTAGGAGTTCGAGACCAGCCTGGCCAACATGGTGACACCCCGTCTCTACTAAAAATACAAAAAAAAAAAAAAATTAGCTGGGCGTGGTGGTGGGCACCTGAAATCCCAGCTACTCCAGAGGCTGAGGCAGGAGAATCGCTCGAACCCAGGAGACAGAAGTTGCAGTGAGCCAAGATCGCGCCATTGGATTGCAGCCTGGGCAACAAGAGTGAAATTCCATCTCAAATAAATAAATTAATTAATTAATACATAAATAAATCAGCTGTTTCTCTTTAATGCTTAACTTGTCTTAGAGTCTGTGTTAATAGTTTTTTGCCTTGTTTGTGAATTTTGGTTGTAAATTGGTCATGGTCATTTAAAAGTTGATTGAAAAAATATATATGTTAAAATGTGTGCCCTGCTTGCTTCCTGGGCTGGCTATTTACAGCCCAGAACAGGACATGACATACAGGAGTGGGAAAGCAGAGTCCATCTGAAGGTGACAGAAGAAGCAGGCATTTTCCAGCACCAGGACCAAACATATTAAAAGACTAAGAGATTTGCTTCTAAGATGTCTGGCAATGAAGCACAAAGAAACACAGTAAGTTACATAATTTTTATTGTCCAATATGACAAAGAAATTCTAATTCTTCTGCGGGAGTAGTTTTATCTGGGATCTAAAAGTCAAGCAGGAATTTATTCTGTGTATCCTCCTGGAAAGGGTATTGAGGGACGCTAAAGACTATCTTTAAACAATTGATAAAGAAATCCCATTAAACCCATTCATGTGGATGGCCTCTATGAACTTGCCATCCAAGCTCACAGTGAGGCATCAGCTCCTAACCAGGGGAAGGCGTTTATGCCTCGCAGCTGAACGGGGGTTCGGGTGCGGTCTTCTGGTTCATCTGCAGAGCTCTGCCTCCAGCAAGGCCCTTCACATCCCGTGCTTCTCCAGCTTTGCACAAAAGCACCCTCACGTGAACACCAGCTGGGGGCGGGTGAGAAGAGGTTGTAGCCCAAAAAGGCCAGCTGTAAGCTAAAAATTTCTTTGAAAATTTGCAATTTATATTTAAAATTCATGTGAATTTTACAGTCTGTTTCATA
Source organism: Pan paniscus (assembly GCF_029289425.2). Lineage (NCBI taxonomy): Eukaryota > Metazoa > Chordata > Mammalia > Primates > Hominidae > Pan > Pan paniscus. The sequence continues at coordinate 123,411,333 of NC_085926.1, forward strand.
ATGTGTTTATAGATAAAAATGTGTTTTCCCCCTTAAAACTTCTAAAAAATTGGTGCTCCGGGTGGATGGGCTGTATTTACCCTATTTGAGTATCTCTCGGCAAGCTACCCTGGACCTCCCCACCTAATCCCCACCCTCCACAGACATATCATGATTTTAATTTGATGTTGAGCCAGACTCTCCAAGTCTAGATGAGTAAATTGCTTCTTTCCAATGTTATACGTCCTGGAATAGAACATCATATATTCTTCTAACATATAGAGAAGAGGGTCTACGTAAGCTTTGGTTGACAGGTGTTTTTGAAATTGCCTTGCGAACATTTGTGAGTAGGACTTCCTGTACAGACAGGGGTGACCACATTAGGCAAGAGCTACAGGGTCTTTTAAGCTCTAGGGCTCATGATTGGTCATGACCTACCTAAAGTCCCAGGGAGAGCATGTCTGGGTGGCAGGCACTTGGCAGGGCTGACCTCACTACAATCACAAGGCTCTAAATGAGAGGTTTGAAACCCCCCATTTGCCACAAGTTCCCTGAGAGAGCAAGCATCTCTAGGAACTTCTGCACATTGAATCATTTATCCTGGAAACTCAGGCCCTATTCAGTTGGCCCTTTCTCTGGCTAGGACTTTTGGCTTTCAAAAGTCCAGGGTGGGTTAAGGCAGCTCTAAATGGCAGAGGGCTGGTGTGCAACTCCTCTGGCTAGATTTAGGGCTGGGCCAGGCTGTCCATAGGTGTTTAAGGTTGGATGGAAGGCACAAGATCATTTGGGGAAAGATGTATTCTCCTGAAATTGGAGGTCACATCCTTCATGAGCAAGACTTTTAGAGTGCTGTCCATGGGTGTGATGAAAAGGGGCTCATTAAGAATAAAAAAGGGGCCAGACTCAGTGGCTTATGCCTATAATCCCAGCGCTTTTGGAGGCCAAGGTGGGAGGGTCCCTTGAGCTCAGGAGTTCGAGACCAGCCTGGACAACATAGAGAAACCCCATCTCTTCAAAAATACAAAAATTAACCAGGCATGGTGGTGTGTGCCTGTAGTTCCAGCTATTCGAGAGACCGAGGCAGAGGGATTGCTCTAGCCCAGGAGGTCGAGGCCGCAGTGAGCCATGTTCGTTTGTGCCACTGCACTCCAGCCTGGGCAACAGAGCAAGACTCTGTCTCAAAAAAAAAAAAAAAAAAAAGAAGAACAAAGGAAAAAGAAAAGAAATAAAGAATAACAAAAGACACTCCTGTTAGGAAACTCCAAGGGTTTTAGGTGCTCTGTGACAGGAATCTAGGCAAAGACCAAGGATACTCTATATTATACCACAGAACCCCCATCCAGAAATCCTTGGGGGTGGGAACAGGGGCAGCCCAACCCGTGGGACTTCCCTGAAGTGATGTCATTCCAGGACTAATACCCTGGGAAGAGGAGATCCTTCACCTAAGGACCTGGATCATTAAATGAGGCCCTCAGCAAGTTGCAAGTGGGGAATCCACTTCCCTCTACTGGCCTCATTGTCCCAACTTTCGACTGCCTTAGTAGAGGGAGTCAAGTTGGTGTCAGCCTGTGGATTTTGGAGGTACAGAAGAGAGAGAGGGACCTCTGGAGAGAGTCACAAAGCAAGCCCTGCCTTGTGAGCCAGATTTTCCTTTTTTTTTTTTTTTTTTTTTTTTTTTGAGACAGGTTCTTGCTCTGTTGCCCAGGCTGGGGTGCAGGGATGTGGCCATGGCTCACTGCAGCCTTGATCCTCTGGGCTCAAGTGATCCTCCCGCCTCAGCCTCCCAAGTAGCTGGGACACCAGGTGTGTGCCACCATACCTGGCTAATTTTTTTAATTTTTTGTAGATGGGGTCTCACTATGTTGCCCAAGCTGGTCTTTTAAACTTCTGGGCTCAAGCAATCTTCCCACCTCAGCCTCCTAAACTGCTGGGATTACAGGCGTGAGCCACTGCCCAGCCCAGACTGCCACTTTCATATCACTGTGTTCTCTTCTCAGTTGTATGTCTTAAGCTTTTGTTAAAACCTTGTTTAAGTAGGGTAGCCTTGTCTCCACTGTCTGGATGGTAAGAAAAAAGGTTATATATTCACCCTTGGGACAGAGGATCAAAGCAGGAAGCAGGTGTGGGAGCCTGGGGTTGGTGAAGAGAGACTCCTAGGGAGAGGATAAGGTTCCAGCTCCACGTTAGAGCCACATGTTCCAGCTGCCCCTATCCCTCATGCCAAGGAATAGATTCTGCTCTCATGGGTATTTTATTAACATATCTGGCATTTCCTTACTACCAACTACCCTCAATCTGCTTGACCCCATAACCACAGCTGTCAATACAGCAGCCAGGAATCCAGATCTTGGCCTGTGGGTGCAGCTGCCCACAGATGGAGGTGTGCAGTTATTTCAGACCTGAGACCCAGGCAGGCAGAAATGTAAGAGACCTCCAGGCCAGGGCGAGACTCCAGAGGGCTGGAGATCGTTTCTATCTGATGGACACAAGGCCCTCGGGGAAATTAAAATCCTTTCCACCTTGAATCCTGTCCCAGGATCTTGGTGAACTTTCTGGTGAGCCTCTCCGCCCTCAGCAAAGAAGGGTCAGAGGAACGAATGACCTGCATAATCCTAGGGTTTCATGGGTTTCACATTGTGGCCTTTGGGCCTCTGGGGTGGTGGCAGCATCCCAGCCGTGGGGGTGCAATGCGCTGTCCTGGGTCTACAGTTTGCAGTAGTACCATTCCTTGATCATATCTGTATGCTGAACAAGCATGGCTTGTGATGAAATAAAAAACTATTTCTTGCCTCCCATTACCTTTTTTTTTTTTTTTTTGAGACAGAGTCTCACTCTGTCACCCAGGCTGGAGTGCAGTGGTGTAATCTCGACTCACTGCAACCTCCGCCTCCTGGGTTCAAGTGATTCTCCTGCCTTAGCCTACCGAGTAGCTGGGATTACAGGCACATGCCACTGCACCTGGTTAATTTTTGTATTTCTAGTAGAGACAGCATTTCGCCATGTTGGCCAGGCTGGTCTTGAACTCCTGACCTCAAGTGATCCGCCTACCTTGGCCTCCCAAAGTGCTGGGATTACAGGTGTGAGCCACCACGCCTGGTCTCCCACTATCCTTTTTAACGTGAGTCAGGGTGGGAAGTGTTTCTTCTGCTACAGAATGAAAGCTCAGCAGGCTCAGTTTCAGGTCATAGAGAGGCTTTCAGTCACTTTATATCAGAAGGACAGTCTCAATTCAATAGTTACATATAAATAACTCTTGAGTCTTCATGTGAAGGAAAGGCTTCTCCCTCTCTTGCTGCAGACACTTGTAGTTGATGCTGCTGTCTCTGAGAAAGGGGTGACGATCAGCTTCTTCCTCCAACCCAATCTCCTCCTCTCTCCCTTCCATAGCACTGTTTCCATCATCACCAAGTGAGGGAAAGGGCAGGAGATGAGGTAAGGGGCTGGTCACATGCCACTTGGCCAGCTGGCTTTGCTCTCTCTGGGTTCGCAGAGAATTCAAACTGACTTTCTGTTTGGATGCTTTGTAGATTGCTCAGAGACTCCCGTCCCTGGGATCTTTCTTCCACAATTCCTTGGCCAGGGTGGTGCATCCATTTCTGAATAGTTTCTTGTGACATCTTTAATCCCAGCTTCTTGCTACGTGGGCCTCAAAGGTTTGCTCTTCAGCTTGATCTCACGTTATTGCCCAGGCTGGAGTGTAATGGCGTGATTAATATCTCACTGCAGCCTAAAATTTTTGGGCTCAAGTGATTCTCACGCCTCAGCTTCCTGAGTAGCTGGGACTATAGGTGTGTGCCACAACATCCGGCTATTTTTTTTATTTTGAAGAGACAGAGTCTTGCGATGTTGCCAAGGCTGGTCTCAAATGCCTGGCCTCAAGCAATCCTCCCACCTCAGCCTCCCAAAGTGCTGGGATTATAGGTGTGAGCCACCGGACCTGGCCTTTGCCCACTTTTTGACCCATGAGAAACATTCACACTACCCTTTTGTTAAACCAAGTTTACCCTAAAGCTGCCTCCTTACATATTTTAAATTCAGCCTAAAGGTTTCTCTGTACATAGTGAATAATAACCTAAAGGAAGGTGTAAACAGAATGTATTCTACTCTTGTGCCAATCACCCAGTTTTGGCCATCAAAGGGGGCCAACTGTTCAAACTGTGTTCAAATAAAGCAAATGCCAAGCTGTAACCAACTGGGCCATTTCTGTACCTCGGTACAGAATGTCACTTTCCTTTTTTCTGTCCCAAAATCTTCTTCCACCACATCACTGCGATGGAGTCTTTCTGAGTCTAGCTCAAGAGGCTGCCCGATTCGCAAATTGCTCTTTGCTCAATTAAATCTGCTAAATTTAATTTGGCCAAGGATTTTCCTTTAACAGAGGGTGTCAGAAGTGGGATCTGATGTAGAGCTTCCAGCAACCCCTAGGAGCACTGAGTGACCAAGCGAGGTACCCCCTGGGCCCACTATGTCCATTGCTCTCTCTCACAGCAACTGGGGATTGTGGTAAGTTCTCCCTCGGATTCAGAAGCTCCATGAACTTGTGTTTTGAGCTCTCTGAGTTTGAGCAAATTTCTGATCCAAACTGGGTTTGGAAGTCATGACAGAAATTGGACTGGGTCTAGGATTGAATTGTATCTGGTCAATAACTGGCTTGGATCCAGTTAGAGGCCTTTTATAGACGTCTGACTGGGTCAGAAAGAAACTGGTGGTAAGTGGCAATATTGCATGTGGTGTAAACTTCAGCTTTTGGAAATTTGTGGGGATTTTTGTGTTCTACCCCCTATGTTTCTTTCTTCTTGCATGCTTAGGTAAGGAAAAATCATTGACAAAGTTGGTTGAGAGAATCTGAGAGCCAAGCCAATATTTTAGGTAAAAATTGGATCCTTAATTTTTGAAGAATTGAGTACCTTCCAGCTTATACATGCATAAGTATTAGGCCCTGAAAGCAACAAAGGCTTAGGAAATGGTGAAATCTTAAGCTAAAGATAAGTTACAGTGGAACATTCCAAATAAACAAGGCTGGGCCAGGAATGGTGGCTCAGGCCGTAATCCCAGCACTTTTGGGAGGATAGCTTGAGTCGAGGAGTTCGAGACCAACCTGGGCAACATAGTGAGACCCCATCTCTCTAAAAAACAAAAAAGAAGAAACAAATGAACAACACTGCACTGGAAGAAGTGCATTTGAAAATGAGGCCTCCCAAAGTAGTCTCATCTAGGGGTGCCTACTGATATGCAGAAACTACTAAAGAGTTGGGGTTTTTTTTGTTTGTTTTGTTTTGTTTTGTTTTGAGACAGAGTCTCTCGCTCTGTTGCCCAGGCTGGAGTACAATGGCACAATCTCGGCTCACTGCAACCTCTGCCTCCCAGGTTCAAGCAATTCTCATGCCTCAGCCTCCCGAGAAGCTGTGATTACAGCTGCACGCCACCACACCCAGCTAATTTTTGTATTTTTAGTAGAGATGGGATTTTGCCATGTTGGCCAGGCTGGTCTCGAACTCCTGACCTCAAGTGATCTGCCCGCCTCGGCCTCCCAAAGTGCTGGGATTACAAGCATGAGCCACCTCGCCCAGCCGAAAAGCTTCTAAAGAGATTTTAATATTTGTATTTAAAGACTCTTTATAAAAAGCAAATACAAGCTTAAACAACTAGCTGATAAGAAAAATTAAATCTGCTAATCTGTTAGCTTAGTTACCATCCCACCCCAAAGGTGAAAAGAAAGCTAATCTAGATAAAATGTTTATAAGAGGCAAGGCTACTTTTTCAGATTTATTCACACTGAGTCCAGATATAGAGCATGCTTTTTTTTGCCTTATACCTTAATGGGCTTCACCCTGAACTCAGTTAATTTTAGCTAATAAACAGTGGCTAAATTAAAAAGAACACTTATTGAACTAAAATCCACCTTTCTGGGCCGGGCGTGGTGGCTCACACCTGTAATCCCAGCACTTTGGGAGGCCGAGGCAAGTGGATCACATGAGGTTAGGAGTTCAAGACCAGCCTGGCCAACATGGTGAAACCCCAACTCTACTAAAAATAAGTAAATTAGCCAGTGTGGCAGCGCACACCTGTAATCCCAGCTACTCGGGTGGCTGAGGCATGAGAATCCCTTGAACCCAGGAGGTGGTGGCTGCAGTGAGCTGAGATGGTGTCACTGCACTCCAGCCTGGGTTACAAAGCGAGACTGTCTCAAAAAAATAAATAAAATAAAATAAAATACAGCTTTCTGGAATTTAATTGGCTATCATGAAACCCTTTTGTAAAAAAAAATTACATTTATTAACGAAATCTCAATTTTTGAGGATGTCTGCCTAGGTACATTAGAAACTCTTACCATTGTTTTAAGTTTACATAATAAGTCATACCTTTGTGTAAGGTGCTTTTCTGGCCATCTTGTCTGGATTGAACTTTTACATAAGCACTGTTTTTTCCCTTGGTTTAAGCAAATGATGATATAATATTTAGTCCTAAAATCTTAGCTCTGTGCTTATGAAATATAATTTTTTTGTTTTACCTAACAGTTGTCTCTTTAGAAATGCAAATTTATTGCCTGGTTAGTAATTGCTTAGGGCAATGAAACAGATAATTGGAAGATTGATAGTCTGAATGGGGAAAAGAAAAGCTATTTAAAAGCCAGCAAATAAAAAAAAGACAGCTTTATGACAGCTCTAAGACTGTTTCTATGTGTTTGTGTGTCTAGATGTGTTATGTACATGTGATAATATTTGGTAAATATAGTTTTAAAATTGTTGGTAAAATAAAAATGGCTTCAAAATGATCAGTTAAATATTATTAGATGCTTGATTTGACTGTGAGCTTGTGTTTCTGGTCTAGAGCCTCTACGAGTCTGGATAGGGGGCCATTCTGAGGTCTGGAGGGGTGCTCTTAGTGCCTGGACCAGCAGCTACAAGTCAGAAGCAAGCCCAGTATGCGCCTTCTTCCTTGCTTCCCCTGATTGCTTACCAGCTATTTTGGGAGAGGTTGGATCTCTTAGGTATAGTAGCCAAAAGTGATGCCTCATGCCTGTAATCTCAGCATTTTGGGAGACCAAGACAGGCAGATCACTTGAGGTCAGGAGTTCAAGACCAGCCTGGCCAACACAGTGAAATCCTGTCTCTACTAAAAAATACAAAAATTAGCCAGGGGTGGTGGCGGGCACCTGTAATCCCAGCTACTTGGGAGGCTGAGGCAGGAGAATCACTTGAACCCAGGAGAAGGAGGTTGCAGTGAGCAGAGATAGCACCGTTGCACTCCAGCCTGGGTGACAGAACAAGACTCTGTCTTAAAAAAAAAAAAAAAAAAAAGGGCCAAACACAGTGGCTCACGCCTGTAATCCCTTAATCCCAGCTACTCGGGAGGCAGAGGCACAAAAATTGCTTGAACCTGGGAGGCGGATGTTGCAGTGACATTAAAATATTAAAATATGAATTATTATATGAATTATTAATATGATACAGAAAAGTGAAATATAAATTTAGATCTCTTAATAAATAACAATTCAAAGAAGCATCTTTCTAAAAAATTATAAAATGGTTTTTCTCTACAAATACTGATATAAAACAGTTCAAAATTACTTTCTAGGGGCCAAGCACAGTGGCTCATGCCTATAATCCCAGCACTTTGGGGGGCCAAGGCGGGTGGATCACCTGAGGTCAGGAGTTTGAGACCAGTCTGACCAACATGGAGAAACCCTGTCTCTACTAAAAATGCAAAATTAGCTGGGCATGGTGGCGGACATCTGTAATCCCAGCTACTTGGGAGGCAGAGGCAGGAGAATCACACTCCAGCCTGGGCAACCAAAAAAAAAAAAGGTTTCAATTAAAGGAGTAAAAAATAGATAAAGCTAAATAAGTAAAGAAAGTTTGGAGGGCAATGTAAAATGTAAAACGTTTATGAAAATCTTGTATGGTTAAAAGATAATAGATTTGATCAATTTATTTGTAAGGTTGTATTAAAATTAGCTTTAGTATTGATAGTTTACTAATACAAAAGTAAAATTTTGTTTTCTCTTTTGAACAAAAATGTCATGTAGTATTAATAAGACAATAAAATATTTTTGTTCATCCTTTGAGTAAACTGCAAAAAGAATAAAGAAAGAAGAGAAGAGACAGATTCTGTCTCATACAGTCTTTTTCAGGTCTTTTTATTGTTCAGAAAACTGAGTCTCCTGTATCTAAGACTACAGGTTTTGGGTTTTTTAAGAAATCTTTTAATTATCACTTTGGCTAAATAAATAACTATTATTTTACGGTGACCTGTGATGCTATCTTGGTCAAGTGTTTTAAGCCTTTGACATATTTAATAGGCTTCCCAAAATCAAATATCAGCTTCAAAATTAAGTCTTTTTTGACCTCTAACTTTGGGATGCTACAGTTGGTTCCTGAAATATCCAAAAGAGAGAGAAACAGGATTATTTTCCATATTACATTACATGGGAAGCACTGTCAAATAAGAAATGATGTTTAAAAAAAGATGTTTAATCTTCTTCAAGTTATATTTAAATGAATATGCTATTAATATCTGTTCCAAAATTATATGGGATTTCTAAAATTCTGATATGTCTGGGTATATGCTATCAGTCATACTTATGGTCATCATGTTAAGTTTTTGTAGGCCACAGATATAACCAAATTTCCGTATCAATTGTGTCTTTAACTATGACCATTTAAAGTCATTTCCACAGTTAACTGCTTACTTCTGGTGCAGTTTTCCTGAAAACTTCAGAAGCATGCAAAATCCTAGACTACTGAGTCTTTTTTTTTTTTTTTTTTTTTTTGAGGCAAGGTCTTGCTCTGTTGCCTAAGCTGGAATGCAGTGGCATGATCTTGGCTCGCTGCAACCTCAGCCTCCCAAGTAGCTGGGAGTACAGGTGTGAGCCACCACACCTGGCTAATGTTGGTATTTTTTAGTAGAGATGGGATTTCACTATGTTGGCCAGGCTGGTCTCAAACTTCTGTCCTCAACTGATCCACCTGCCTTGGCCACACAAAATGCTGGGATTACAGGTGTGAACCACTGTGCCTGGCTGAGTATTGAGTCTTTAAGGCGGTTCATGAAAGGATGGAAAGGATTGTGAAAAGCACTCTTGAATACGGATTTCTGATAACTTTAGATCATATCATTTGGACTGAGTAAGAATTCCCAGAACTCTAATAAAGAGAGTGACTGGTTCATGAAGCTGCCAAACCAAGCAGGACAAAAACTAATTGAATACCAAGAAAATACTTTGCCAGATTTTCACACTAAATCAGAAATTATTTAGATATACAATTTGAATGAACTACATGGTCCAAGTCAAATTACCTATGATAACCTACCAGTTATCAGTGCTATGCACCTAAATTGGAAAAATAACTGGTAATTAAGAGGACCTAAGTCCGGTGTTAAGTATGGACTCATGGAGACTCTGGATAGCTTCCTTGTCCTTCCTGAGTCCTTAAAGCTTTCGTTATTAAAATCTCTGCATTTTGTGACTTATCATGGAAGAGATAAAATGATCCAAATTAAATATAGATATTGGTGTGGTGACTGTTCCAAATTTCTAAAAAAGGCTGGGCACAGTGGCTCACACCTGTAATCCCAACAATTTAGGAGGCCAAAGTGGAACTATCACAGGCCCAGGACTTCGAGGCCAGCCTGGGCAACATAGTGAGACCCTGTCTCTATAAAAAATAAAGAATAAATAAATTCCAGAAATAGTTTATAACCAATATTTGGTTTGGCAAACCCACATTCCTGGTGAGACAATCAAAACTTCAGATACATTTCTGCTATCTGATGGGCATTTAATCATTTATAGCGGGATTTCATTCAATTGCCATTTTCTTTTTATTATTATTAACAGGATCTCTTACCCTGTCACCCAGGCTGGAGGGCAGTGGCACAATTTCAGCTTACTGCAACCTCCACCTCCCAGGTTCAAGCAATCCTTCTGCCTCAGCTTGCTGAGTAACTGGGACTACAAGTATGTGCCACCACGCCCAGCTAATTTTTTTTTTTTTTTTTTGTAGAGACAGGGTTTCACCGTGTTGGCCAGGCTGGTCTCAAACTCCTGAGCTCAAGCAGTCTGCCTGCCTCAGCCCCTCAAAGTGCTAGGATTACAGGCATGAGCCACCACGCCCAGTCTGATTGTTATTTTCTTTTTTTGCTTCTTTGTTTTTCGAGATGGAATTTCACTCTGTGGTCCAGGCTGGAGTGCAGTGGCATGATCTCAGCTCACTGCAACCTCTGCCTCCCGGGTTCAAGCAATTCTCCCACCTCAGCCTCCTGAGTAACTGGGATTACAGGCGTGTGCCACCATGACTGGATAATTTTTGTATGTTTAGTAAAGATAGGATTTTACCATGTTGGCCAGGTTGGTCTCAAACTCCTGACCTCAGGTGATCCACCTGCCTCCCAAAGTGCTGGGATTACAGGTGTGAGCCACTGTTCCTGGCCTGATTGTCATTTTCAATGCATGTCTTCTGGTTGTATTAAAGCTTTCCTATGCAAGAGGGCTGTTATAACAGCAGCTCATTATGCCAAAGTGTATTTTCACCAGGTAAAGAGAGCTTTTCATGGTCCTCCGACTGAGGACAATCAACTTCTTCACAATATAGGACCTGAAGATGAGTTCAGGTTCTGAGAACATCAGAAACAAACCGCCCTTGCCATCTACACTGCAGCAAAACTTCAGGACCTTGAACCTTGGATTCATTATCTCACAACTCAGAAAGGCCCTTCTACACTCTTGGAACTGTACGCCCATTGGAAACCTTAAGGTAAAGCTAACCAGGGAAGTTTCTCCCCAGAAGAAGACAGCATCCTTGACTTGGACAGCTTTTCCCCAAGATCATGAATCAAGACTTCTCTGCTATCATGAGGCTCTTATCTGTCAATTTTTCCCTTTGCTTTGCATCTATGAACAACAAAAGTGAAAAGGTGGTCTATTGTGTGCACTCATGGGGTATACTTTTATTTGTGAAGGATTTTGCAATCAGCTTTATACATGCACAATATTATGCCTCGATAGATGGAAGATGAAGGCCCAAAGTAGAGAGAAATTTTAATGGTACATTTGTTGCCTCATCAGCAGTCAGAAACATAACATTGATCCACTCTTCCTAACCTACACCATGGGTTAAAGAGGACATTGCCAGGAGGTCTTTGTTTTTCTAGATGGGCATTATTTGTTAGGTCTCTTTTCCCCAGGGTTTAGAGTAAATGAAGCAAAGATTAGAAATTTACCCTTCATGATAGGCTCTATAGCAGATTCTACTGGAAAGGCTATTGTATTAGTCCAGTCTTGAATTGCTGTAAAGAACTACCTAAGGCCGGGTGCGGTGGCTCACACCTGTAATCCCAGCACTTTGGGAGGCAGGGCAGATCACGAGGTCAGGAGATCGAGACCATCCTAGCTAACATGGTGAAACCCTGTCTCTACTAAAAATACAAAAAATTAGCCGGGTGTGGTGGCGGACGCCTGTAGTCCCAGCTACCCAGGAGGCTGAGGCAGGAGAATGGCGTGAACCCAGGAGGTAGAGCTTGCAGTGAGCCAAGATCGTGCCACTGCACTCCAGCCTGGGCAACAGAGCGAAACTCTGTCTCAAAAAAAAAAAAAAAGAACTACCTGAGACTGGGTAATTTATAAAGAAAAGAGGTTTAATTGGCTCACAGTTCCACAGGCTGTACAGGAAATATGGCTAGGAGACTTCAGGAATCTTATGATCATGGTGGAAGGCGAAGAGGAAGGAGGCACATCTTACATGGCCAGAGCAGGAGGGAGAGAGAGAAGGGTGAGGTGTATGGCACATCGACTTTTGCCATACAATTTTAAATAACCAGATGTCATGAGAACTCACTCATTATGATGAAAACAGCAAGGGGAAGTCTGCCCCCATGATCCAACCACCTCCCGCCAGGTCCCTCCTCCAATGTTGGGGATTACAATTCGAACATGATATTTAGACAGGGACACAAATCCAAACCATATTAGCTATGGTTACACACTAGATTTTTTTTTTTTTTTTTTTGAGACAGAGTCTCACTCTGTCACCCGGACTGGAGTGCAATGGTGTGATCTAAGCTCACTGTAACCTTTGCCTGCCTGGTTCAAACAATCCTTGTGCCTCAGGCTCCCGAGTAGCTGGGACTACAGGCACGTGCCACCATGCCTGGCTAATTTTTGTATTTTTCGTAGAGATGGGGTTTCACCATGTTGGCCAGGCTGATCTCAAACTCCTTGGCCTCAAGAGATCTGCCTGTCTTGGCCTCCCAAAGTGCTGGGATTACAGGCGTGAGCCACCATGTGGCCAGACTTTAAATTCTCTTGTGTGTACCCCCCAAACTTAAAAGTTAAAAAAATTATCTTGTGAAGGTTCTGCTAAATAATAGAATTGCTCCAGATTACCTACTAGCCAAACAGAGTAGCATCTGTGCCATTACTGACATTTCTTGTTGCCCATGGAGAAATAAATCAGGTATTACAGAGATTTAGTTGTAGGGGATTAATGAACAGGCTGCTTGGTTAAAGTGAGTAGACTCTTTATCTAGCTCATTCTTTGATCTATTTGATTTTAATTGGTTTGGTTCATGGGAACATTGGCTAGGGAGCATACTCTAAACTCTTGGTATTATCCTCCTGATGGTGATAATAGTAGTTTCCCTGGTGTGTTGTATTCTCTCAAAAGTTTTAAATGTTTGCATGCAGCCATCTGTAGAACGTCAAGTGGTCTCTTTTCAACTGGAATGACAAGAGCTGAAATAACTGTGTGACCATGAGGGCACTGTAACCTACGAATGACATGCTGAGACCAGAAACCCAGAATGACTGGTCACAGAGTGGTGCTAAGGCCCTAAGTTTTGGTCACACTCTCACCTAAGTGAGAACCTGACCAAAAGCAGGGAAATTTTAAACAAAATTATGGGAGGCCATTGTTTTGGACTAAGCTCATGCACTGGGCCCCATCAGACCAGATCAAACCAAAATGGAGTTATTCATGCTAAATGTGACATAATCAAACTAAGACTTTAAGGAAACATGATAGATCCTAGAACAGACCAGATTTTGTTTTTCTCCCATAAACAGGACATTCCAGCACAAGGAGGTATCCTCTACTCTAAGTCTTACAAAAAAGCCTGAAGTCCTTGTTCCCACCTTATAAAACCCACTGTTCTACTAATTCCCAGTAGGTTTCAAAACCAAGTAAGTACAGTCACAATAGTGATAGTGACATCAATGACTTAAGTTTTGGCCATCCTCTCCCGGTTGAAAGGATGACCAAAAGGGAAGATTTGTTCAATCAAGTTTAGCCTCAGATTGCCTCGTTACATATTTTAAGTTCAGCCTAAAGGTTTCTCTGGACATAGTGAACTATAATCTAAATGAAGGTGTAAGCAGACTGTATTCTACTCTTGTGCCGATCACCAAATTTTGACCAATCAAATCAAAGGGGGCCAACTGTTCAAACCATGTTCAAATAAGGCAAATGCCAAGCTGTAACCAATCCAGCTATTTCTGTACCTCGCATCTGTTTTCTGCATGTAACTTTCCTTTTTCTGTCCAGAAATCTTCTTCCACCACGTGGTTGCACTGGAGTCTCTCTGAGCCTACTCTGGCTCAGGGGACTGCCTGATTTGTAAATCATTCTTTGCTCAATTACATTCTGTTAAATTTAATTTGGCTAAGGATTTTCTTTTAACACTTTGTTCCAATGAAATGAAATGAAATCTGAGACGATCCTAAGATACCAGCAAGCTTCTGGCTGTCCTACAAAGCTTAAGTCAGCTCATCTGTCTGTCATACTCTGGAGAAGGGAATCAGGCCCCAGGCTCCTGTGCACCCCCTCAACACCTGAGGCCTCCTGGTGTGATCGTGTGATCACTGTTTCCAAAGACAGCCACCATCAGTTCTTCCCTCTGTTACATGCATGGCACCCAGCTATCCAGAAGTGGAGTCTATAACACCCCCCCTTGAATCTGAGCTAGCCCGTGGCTGCTTAACCAACAGCATGTGGTGGAAGTGAGTCTGCACCACTTCTAGCCTTTAAGAGTGTTGACCTAAAGGAAGAGGCTGATGCACAAAATATGATTTTTTATTTTATTTGAGCTAAGATGAGAACCTCGAAGACTCAGTCCCAAGAAACCGTGGAGCTGAGCTCTGTTCAACCTTTGTTACAAGCAGGCTTTTAAAGGCAAAAAAAGGTGACAAGGAGTGGGCTGATACAAAGCTGCTTGTCAGGAATTCTCATTGGTTTACAGAAATAAGATTGATTGGTGTTTGGACATACATTGTTGAGCCATAGAGTATGAGTGATGGTGTCCAGTGTGCCACATTGTTAGATTAATTTATAGCTACTTTTAGGCCAGGCAGGGTGGCTCATGCCTGTAATCCCAGCACTTTGGGAAGCCGAGGTGGGTGGATCACCTGAAGTCAGGAATTCAAGACCTGCCTGGCCAACATGGCAAAACCCCATCTCTACTAAAAATACAAAAATTAGCCAGGCGTGGTGGCACATGCCTATGATCCCAGCTAGTCAGGAGGCTGAGGCAGGAGAATCGTTCGAACCTGGGAGACAGAGGTTGCAGTGAGCCAAGGTCGTGCGACTGCACTCCAGCCTGGGCAACAGAGTGGGACTCCCTCTCAAAAAAAAAAAAGAAAAAAGAAAAAAAAAGATAAAGAAGTTTATAACTACTTTTGGTGACAGGCAGTTTAGAGCCCACACTACAAGCAGCTTAGCTCAAGGGGGATGTGGGACACAACGGCTGCCTCATTCCTATGCCTCTCTGGGCCTGACAGTTTAGAGGAGATTCACATTCCCCAGATTAAAAGTTTGTTTTCATTCTCAGGAGGGTTGGCAGCTTCTCACTCCTCCCAGTTGGAAGCCAGCCTCCATGTTGTGAGGAAGCCCAGGCAGCCACATGTGGAAGGGCCAAGCCCCTCAGCCAACAATCCCAGCCAACCTTCCAGCCATCAGCCAGCACCAAATGTGAGGTAGCCATTGTGGAGCCCACACCATGTGGAGCAGAGACAAATTGTCCCCACTGAATCCAATTGTAAAATTGTGAGCAAATCAATAATTGTTGGTTGTTTTTTTTTTTTTTTTTTTCTTTTTTTGAGATGGAGCCTTCCTCTGTTGCCCAGGCTGGAGTGCAGTGGCGTAATCTTGGCTCCCTGCAACCTTTGCCTCCTGGGTTCCAGTGATTCTTGTGCCTCAGCCTCCCAAGTAGCTGGGACTACAGGGGTGTGCCACCATGCCTGGCTAATTTTTGTATCTTTAGTAGAGATGGGGTTTCACCATGTTGGTCAGGCTAGTCTAGAACTCTTGACCTCAGGTGATCTTCCCGCTGCCTCGGCCTCCCAAAGTGCTGGGATTACATGCGTGAGCCACTGCACCTGGCCAATAATTATTGTTTTAAGGCACTAATTTTTGTAGTTGTGTGTGTGTGTGTGTTTGCAGCAACAGGTAACTGAAACACTTGGTAAGCTCTGCAAGTAGCCCCATATAAGAAATAAAATTCCAAGCCCCCCCAACTGAATGAACCATCTCTTGGCCAAGGGAACCCCAGAGAAACTTTGGAATCTGAGTTGCCTGCTCTGGCAGGATGGGAGGTTGAACACGCCTTGTTATATCCACTTCCCCACTAACTGCCTAATGGTTTTCTTCCCTAAGGGCTAAACTGAAGCCAGCCCTTTCAAAAGATTCCATCAATTTTTTTCTGGTTTTTCTAGAGGAAAGAAAAAAAAAGGCTCCTCTACTGATATTAACCAACCGCCTGACACTGCCCCTCCTTTTCTGTTTAATAAGGGACCCCCAACCTCGCCAGTCTACAGAGGACACGCACAGAGGGTTTTTGTGTCCTCTGCTTCACATTTTGATATCAGAGGACCGTAAACTCCACCCTCAGGTCATGCTAAGGCTGACATTTTTTGTACAAGGGACGCATGAAGGGGCATGAAGCTCAATTGAACATGCATACACTTCTCCTTTCATAAATATTCATGACTCCTCCTATAGCTTATTGAATATGTAGATTTGGCCACCTTGGTCAGCATAAATCCCTGTCTTATTCTTCCCACCCTCAAAGTGTCTGTTTCCAGCTTCTGGTTGGAGGCTACACTTCCCGGCCTGTCAACATGGCCACCCTGCAGGCTGCAACACTTTATGAGAAATGAAATTCTCCTTTCCAAATGTATGAATCTCCATTTTTCAGTTGACACTTGGAAGCCTTTCCCACTAGGTTTTAGGCACAGTAGATAGCACCTCCCTTCCTTCCCACTAGGGGGAACGGGGGATTCAGCATGGCCACAGATCTCTCCAAGGAAATCTCTTTGCAAGGCATTCTCCCTCTCCACAGTCTACTGCCTTTTTATATCCCCGATATGCCTGCAAAGTACAAAAGATGTGGAACTGGTTCTTTAAATTTTCTTTTTAAAATTTAAGGTGTATTGGCTGGGCATGGTGGCTCACGCCTGTAATCCCAGCACTTTGGGAGGTCAAGGTGGGAGGATCACTTGAGCCCGGGAGTTTTAGACCAGACTGGGCAACATAGCAAGACCTCATCTCAGTTATTAAAAAAAAAATGTAGGAGGTATGGGAACTCTGTTTCATGATCACTTAGATGTCAAATATCTTTCACATTAGTCCTCAGTTAAATCTGAAGTCCCAAGAACCTCACATTCAGATCGCGTGACACTGAGTCCAGAATTGGCTAGACTTCAGGCATATTGCATAGAGCAATAATTTTTCAAAATTTTTTTCAATACTGAAAAATCCTGGCAGAATTTTATTTGAAGGCTTAAACTAGCTAGAGGCTATGCCCCAGTTGAAGAGACCTGGGGACTGTTTCCTGCCTCCCATAGTGACCCCTAAAATGACATAAATGCCCTGGGTTCTGCAGAACACGATTTGAACACCACCAGTGTAAGGCAAAGAACCTGGCTTTGGAGCAGGTGAGCCACTCTGAACCTCAGTGACTTCATCTGTAAAATGTGGAGGATGATAATAAATAATTATACCTACTTCACAGATTGTTAGGAGAGTTCAATGAAATGAAGAGCGTGAGTGAATCTGTGCTGAGCTGGTATTCCACAAATGTTTGCTCTCGCTCTCCTTTCATTTTGACTCATGTTTCAAGTCAACAGCAACACTGACTTTCCTGCTTGGGCTTGGTGGACAGCCTGCACTGTATCCCTAGGCCTCTGTAGAATGTCATTAGGTCAGACAACTTGAAGCTTCTCTTCTGGAGAGGCCTCAGACCATCCCACCTACCATAGGAATCTGAAACCAGATTCCCAGTAAGAAAAGGGTTGCCAAACCCTCACACCTCCTTGCCCACAGGCTGAAAGGCTAAGGTGGATCAAGATCACAAAAATGCTGGGATGAACCCAGGCCCTTTTGGCAGCCCCACGCTACAACCCAGGGAATTCCTCCTGAGAAAGTTATAATACAGGGTGGTCGCAGGAGAGGAGAAAATTCCAGGCAGCAATTTCACATGACTAACCAAAAGGAAACTGTTGAAATAGCTGCAGAAGCTAGGGACTGATAAAACACTGAAAACCAGCATGTGGACCAAGCTGACTAAGACTGACTGGACCCAACATGGCACTGGATTTGACCTAGATTTCTCCTAGAACCTCATTATCTGCTCATTAACATACAAATCAGACACCCACCAGTGCCATGACAGTTCCCAGAACACCCATATTTAGTATAAAAATGGGTGGCACCACAGTTTCAAAAAATCTCCACCTTTTTCCAAGAATTTTCATGAATATTCCACCGCTTGGTTAAAGAAACCCATAAAGGTAGAAATCCCAAACCTCCTAGTGTGACCCTTTTGAGTCTGCCCACAATCCCCTTTCTTGAGTGTGTACCTTCACTTTGCAATATATCTCTGTATTTTCACTATTTTCTGACTCATCCTTGAATTTCTTCTCATGATGGTATCAGCCCAGACACTAGCTGGGGGCGAGATCCCACCAGTATTTGGGAGACTCCCCCAGCCCACTGGTTATTGCTCCCTTGCAATCACTGTGGAATAATGCTAAATGCTGTACATTCACTATTTTATTTAACCCCAAAACAACTCCCGGGGGGTTGTTACTGTCGCAGATCAGTGACTATCTGGGCTGGCGGTGCGGGCAGTAAGAAGAATTTAACAAGTCAGGTGTAGGTAAAGAAAGGCAGATTTATTAGAAAAAGTATGAAAATACATTGCAAGAAAGCAATGGGCAAGTTAGCAAGAGAGGAACTGACTGCAAGGAGATAAAGGCTTGCTGCAGACTTTATAGGATGGTGCTTGTGCTGTGTGCTGAAGAGGGCTGTGCAGTGCTGATAACACCAACGTTGCAGTGAGCTAACTTGCAGGTGTCTGGTGATAGTTGGGTGCAGCAAGATTGTGAGTTATCTGCACAGGAGGGCTGTGTGTCCTGGTCCATGAAGAAAGGCAGACTCATAGCTTATCTGCTTTTTCTTTTTGCTTTCCCCTGATCCTGCCAGCCTCATTCCTTTTCCCAATTAGTGCTTTACAGATACCCCTTTTTACGTTACCCCTTTTTACAAGTTAGAAAACGGAGATTCAGAGAGGATAACTCAGCAATTTCCAAGGTTGGCGGACCATCAGAATAACTGGGGAGCTCTTAAAATGCACATTCCCAGGCCCCGCCTGCAGAACAACAGAACCAGACCTTAGTTCTGTGGGGTCCAAGGTCACACACCTCTCCAGTAGGAAGACAGGGCTGGGACTGGGATGAGACAGGTGAGGCCCTCTCTGTCGGGTGCCCATCTGTCTGTGTGACCCAGAGAGCATGGGCCTCCTTCCAGTCTGCACCCTTGGTCTCACCCAAGACCCGCCCAAAGCAAAGCCAGCATTGGGATTACAGATCTGTCTGCAGAAAGTCCACACCCTTAGCCACAAAACTATTATTGTTAATACTACAGCCCCAGGATGCCTTAGGGCAGAGATTCTCAAACTGGAGCCTGCATCCAAATCACCCAGAGTGCTTGTTAAAACGCAGAGCGCTGGGCCCCACCCCATTTCTGAGTCAGCAGGTCTGGTTGGGGCTGAGCATTTACCTTTCTAACAAGATCCCAGGTGGAGCAGATTCTGCTGGCCCAGTACCACACTTGGAGTACCACACTTGGAGATTCACCGCCTGAAGGTGGAAGGAGCTGGCACCTCAAGCAACAGCTCTCTTCTCTAGATTTCTTCTCTCAGAGTCTATGATGAAATGCTCTGGGCAGCTGGATTGCCTGACCCTGCAACCCCGAGGCACTCCACTTCCAAGTCGTAGTAAATTCCCTCATTGCTCACCTGTATCCAAGCATCTTGATGCAGGTATTCTACTCTGCTCCCCGTTCCAATAAGGAAAGAGTATCCTAAGAAAGGGTCTAAGATTTTCCAGGAGTGAGGGGTCAGGCCTTAGCAAGGTCAGCACTGATAGCATATTGCTCTGTTGGCCCCATCATCTGCATGGGGGCTTCTGGGATGGCATTGTTGAGTTCATGTTCATCTTTGGGCTTTTTGTAGCCCCACATTTATGCAGCTGTCTGGGAAAAGGAGAACCTGGTCTGAAAGTTGCTAGGTGTGCTCCCTCCGTGAGTGATCACCCTGAGAGCAGTTGCAGACATTTGTGTTAATTAGTTAATTTAATTTTTTGTGCACCTAGTTAGTGCTCTAAAAGGGAATCTACAAATTAATGGCAGCTCACGTGCAAATGACTGAAATTCATAGCCCCCGGGCTTTATGGTTTTGGTTTTCGTTTTTAAACAGCCCTACAGCCTGTGGGCCAGCACTGGGTATTTCCTTCTAATCCTCAAAAAAGTATTTCTGATTCATTGAAAACCTAATTGCACAGCTCATAAGGGAAGTTCCTTCTAAAATGAAAACCCAGCATCCCGGGGGCATCGGCCCTTACTCATTTCCACCCGTTACCAATTGCAGACTCACTCAGCTGCCAGCACCACTCTCCTCAACACCCTGATTTTACCCACCTGTCTGACCCCTGACCTCTAACCCCTGACCCATACCTCTTCCTCCCAATGTCCCTATTTGAATCTGGGCCCACTATGGTTGGGGAAAGTGCTTAAAGTTGGTGTCAGGACATGTGGTTTCACCTGCTAACCAGCTGCATGCATTTGGCAAAGTTACCTTTCCTCTCTCAGGCTTCAGTTTTCTCATCTAAATACCTATGAGGGTAACAGGAGGGTGGTTTCTCCTCAGGGAAATGGGAGGCCCTGCTGGGAAGAGGAATCAGGACAGGAAATGAGACGGCCCTTGGGACAGGAGAGGAAGGACCCGCTCTGGGGCTTTGGGAATTGGACTTGGAGGTGCTGGGAGGGCAGGAACCAGCTCTGGCCTGGGGTGAGCTGGTCCTGTTTAGTTAGAAGGGAGACTTGTGGCATCACTGAGTGGCCGTTTTGGTTTTTGCTGGCAACTGCAGTGAGGGACAGCCTCTCACTTCAAGGTGATGCCAAGAGTTCTTGGAGCTCCTTCTCCTGAATCATGGGGAGAACTGGCTCAAGCTGGTTGGGGCCTGGCTTGTGACCCATTGTGTGTGCATGAATTCAAAGAGCTCAGTCTCCAAAACTCTGTGGCCATGGAGCCCAGGCTAGGTCTAGGCTAACTATAACCGTGCAGAGGAGTCCTTGTCCCCATTTTGAGCCCCGAGAAACCACTGTGGCATGAGAGGCAGGTCTCAGTAGCCTGGAAGCTTCCTGCGGAGACAAGGTCCCTGCCCTCAAGACAGTTCCCAAGTGGACATGGTGCACTATTGGCCAACTGCTTGTTGGCTGCAGCCACGACAAAGAGTGGCCTTTTAGGCCTCTTTGTTTCTTCTCAGGGAGGTGAAGTAACCATGACTAGGAAGCACCCAGGGTTCCCTAGATTGACTATGGGAGGAGTTCCAGGGAGGACTTTTTTTTTTTTTTTTTTTTTTTTTTTTAACAGAGACCACTCCTTGTAAAAAGGACATTTTAAATAATTAGTGTGTTGGGAACATGGAGTCACTTCTTTAGACCTTAAAAAATAATTTGTTGTTTTCATTCAAGTGGGTAAAGCAAGCTATTTGGTTATTTAAGAGAACTAGCCTATGATCTTATGGGACCACCAGCAATAACATTCCATGATTCTGTGAGATGTCCCAGATCCCTTACTCAATTGAACAATAGCCAACGTTATTTACCTAGCACATACCTACCAGGCACACTTGACATGCGTTTATTGTCATTATTGTATCTAATATAACATTTCTTTTTTCTTTTTTTTTTTTTCTTGAGGTAGGGTCTTGCTCTGTCACCCAGGCTAGAGTGCAGTGACGCAATTTTGGCACACTGCAACCTCCACCTCCCGGATTCAAGTGATTCTCCTGCCTCAGCCTCCAGAGTAGCTGGGACTACAGGCATGCGCCACCACGCCCAGCTAATTTTTTGTATTTTTAGTAGAGATGGGGTTTCACCGTGCTGGCCAGGCTGGTCTCGAACTCCTGACCTCAAGTGATCCGCCTGCCTCAGCCTCCCGAAGTGCTGGGATTACAAGTATAAGCCACCATACCTGGCCAATTGTATCTAATATAATAGTTCTGCAAAGCAGGTGCTATCCACACTTTGCCCTGAAGATCTGAGGCTCAGTAAAGGTAAGTAACTGACAAGTCATGGAACTTGTAAGAGGTGGAGCCAGGAGTCCAACCAGGCCTGAATGTGACTTCAGAATCCCCTGATTTGCAGCCTAGATCCTCAGTCTTGGCTACTGTTCTAGGACCAGCCCCACCTGGAGGTCCCTAACTCTGGTGCCAGTCAGGAGCTCACCTTTGTGCATGGAGCAGAGGGACCCTCCCTTCAGTGTGAGGACAGGGCACTGGGAGGCAGTCAACTCATGCCTGGGACACTGCTGGGGGAGGGCTAGGGGGAAACACTGGTCCATCCAGGCAGAACCAAAACATGGTAGGATGTTTTAAAAGTCCTTTTCAATTGCTGGGCACGGTGGCTCACATCTGTTATCCCAGCGCTTTGGGAGGCCGGGGGAAGAGGACTGCTTGAATTCGAGACCAGCCTGGGCAATACAGTGAAACCCCATCTCTACAAAAAATGAACAAAACTAGCCAGGTGTGGTGGTGCGTGCCTGTAGTCCCAGCTACTCAGGAAGCTGAGGCTGAAGGATGGCTTGAGCCCAGGAGGTGGAGGCTGCAGTGAGCTATGATCCTGCCACCACACCCTAGCCTCGATGATAGAGCGAGATGCTGTCTCAAAAAAAGAAAAAAAAGGCCTTTTCATATTCCAATTCCATTGAAATACAATACCCACAACATGGTGAAACAATTTGAATGTATGTTCAAATGGTTTGAAAAAGATGCTGCCCAGCAAGAGTGGAAAATGGACAAGCAAAGCACCAGTGTTTGTACAGACAGGAATGCTAAAAAAAGGAAAGGGGAAGAGTTTAAAAAATAAAACCTTCTTTTTTTTTTTTTTTTAAAGTGGAGCAGAAAAATCTCAAAATGTGATTGGGAGATTGAAGAAAAGAAAGAGGCACGTCCTTCCTCCCAGGCTGGAAGATTGAAGGGTGCCTGGATAGATGGTGAATCTGAGATTCTCTCCAGAACCAGGAATGCCCACCTATGCCCCCTAGAAGGGTATATTCGAATCTCCTGGGGACCATTGACTGCCCACCAACATCCCACTCTCTAAATTTCTTGCCTCAAATTCTGATACGCTTTCCCAGTTGAAGGTCTTCCTATAGCTTTGATTACTGCTAGGAGTGTGCTAGTGCAGAGGACAGAGGCAGCAAAGAATGGGCAGAAAATCAGGGAGAATTGCCCAAGTGTGGGTGACTTAGAAAAAGAGATTTTCCCCTGAGGAATTATATTGATGAAATCTAGGCTTAAAAGGTCCAAGTTCAAAGGTCTGCTTACTTTATTATCGTTTTACCCAGAGGAATGTGCCTGTTAGGTTAATATTTATTTTATTGAATAATCTAGTTTTAGTTACTGTCAATAAAAGTCAGCGCTACTTTTTATAGGAAAAAAGGGCAGTTTTGTGGCTAATTTCAGATCTCAGAGAGGTTGTTCCTGGGCCCATTGGCTCTACCGCCACCTGGTGGTAGATTCCTGTAGAACAGGGCTGGCCATTTGGGTTCCGGACCAGAACCCAAGTCTGAGAGGTTGGAATCCTGATCTGCTCACCCAGGAGCAGGGTGACCAGTTGGACAGACTTCCTCTCTCCCTGAATTTCAATTCCCATATCTTAAAATAGAGACTATAATATCTACTTTTGGAGTTTGTCGTAACAATCAAATGAGTTAACATATATGTAGTGCCTAGTGCATAGTAAATGTTTAATAAACTATTAACTATTAGCCTCATTGAAAAAGAACTTGATATCCCCATGGGCTTGTTTCCAGTGGTTTGCCATGGAGTTCTGTTCTCACTATTTCCATAACTGACTGGAGCAAAGCTACAGAAGACACGGCGCCTGCATCATGGCCGACACTCTGCTGGTCAGAGGCTGGGAGAGACTTACGGTTTGGAGGGACGGGCCCAATCTAACGGATTAAATTGTAAGAGGAGTAATGCAAGTTCCAAATGACACATAAAGTCTGCCAAGTGCACACATATTGGGTGAGGGACAAAAAAAAAAAAAAAAAAAGACCAAGTCAAAAACACTGAGGGATTTTGGGAACAGATAGCTCAACAGGAGCCAATTGGGTGACACAGGCACCAAAAATTCTAATTTCATCAACAGCCATGAAGGAACAACATATATGAAAAGTCTTTAAAATGTTCATACAGCCTAACCTTGTAATTCCACTACAAGAAATCTACCCAGAGGAGGAAATCATCAGAAACAATTGCATACAAAGATGCTCACTTCAGTGTGGTTTATAAAAATGAAAAATTAGAAACAATGTCCAATAACAGACAAAAAGTTAAATTGTGGTTTATCCATGCAGCCCTTTAAATTTTTCAAAGGGAAATGCACATGAAATAAGTTGAGGGGGATGGTGAGAATCGGGCTCTCATTACAAATAGAGGACACATTGATAAAAGGCAGAATTAGATAAGATATAACAAAAGCCTATATGCATCTGATAAGATAGCTTCAAAATTTATAATGCAAAAATTGACAACCCTGCAAGGATAAATGGACAAGTTCAACTTTAGGAGACTTTAATACACCTCTCCCAGTAATTTATAGATCAAGTCAACAGTAACAACAACAACAAAAAGTCAGGAGACTGATTTGAGTAATAACTCCGTTTACTGCAATACCTCAGTCTCAGTGAATTGATTTTGTCTGTGCACTTATCAGGCAATTACAATAATTTGTTAGAATGACTCACAAACCTAGGGAATGCTTACTTATTATTCCTGATTTATTACAAAGGAAAATTTAAAGGATGCCAATAAACAGCCAGATGGAAGAGATGTGAGAAATAAAAATAAAATCCTGAGTACCTCCAACAACAACAACAACGACAAAAAATCAGTAAGAAAAAAAGAGGGCGGGCGTGATGGCTCATGCCTGTAATCCCAGCACTTTGGGAGGCTGAGACGGGTGGATCACCTGAGGTCAGGTGTTCAAGACCAGCCTGGCCAACATGGAGAAACCCCATCTCTACTAAAAATATGAAAAGTAGCTGGTCGTGGTGGCAGGCACCTATAATCCCAGCTACTCAGGAGGCTGAGGCAAGAGAATCGCTTAAACTCTGGAGGCGGAGGTTGCAGTGAGCTGAGATTGCGCTACTGTACTCCAGCCTGGGTGACAGAGTGAGACTCAGTCTCAAAAAATAAAAAAATTTTAAACAAGAAAAGATTTGAACAATAGAATTTAGAAGCTTAATATGAGGGCCCTGCATAGTACACTGCACCCTACAGCTGGAGAATACATGTTCTTTTCAAACACATCTGGGATGTCTGGGCACAGTGGCTCAAACCTGTAATCCCAGCATTTTGTGAGGCTGAGGCGGGCAGATTGTTTGAGCCCAGGAGTTCCATACTAGCCTGAGCAACATAGGGAGACCTCCATCTCTACAAAAAATTAGAAAATGAACCAGGTATGGTGGTGTGAGCCTGTAGTCCTAGCTACAGAGGCTGAGGTGGGAAGATCACTTGAGCCTGGGAGGTCGAGGCTGCAGAGAGCCGAGATCACACCACTGCACTCCAGACTGGGCGACTGAGCAAGACCCTGTCTCTAAAACAACAACAAAGACAGATATAGAAGATTTATAAAACTTAACTACACACACACACACACACACACACACACATAAACGCAAACCAACTATTTCAGTATGTGGGGCTAAATTCTAAGGGGAAGTACAGGGAGTTTTGGGAATCAGAGGCTCAGGGACGATCTCCCAGAGAAGGTTATGACTGGGCTGAGTTTGTGAAGATAAGTTATCCAGCTAAAGGAGGTGGGGCTGGAGGCTGAGCTATCTCAGGCAGGGCATACAGCAGGTCTGAGGGCCCCTAGGCAAACAGAAGTGAGTTTAGGGAACTGCAAATCCCTTCCCAGAATTCACCTCTTGCTTCCAGGCAGGGGCCCTGACATGCATCTGCAGGGGCCCCACTAAAAGCTATCGGTCAGTTTCCATCTCTAACAGGAGATGGGGGTCTTCAGTTACCATCCAGCCAGGGCATGTCGCCCAGAAAGGAACATGAGCTGGGCCCGAAAAGGAGCTGCCCAGAGCTCCAATGTCAGGCAGGATTGGGGAGCTCCCTGCAGGTGGGCAGGATGCAGGACCCTTGAGGCCCCACCACCTCCTAAGGAAGCCCCTCCCCATCCTCTACTACTCCTAAAAAGCCTGGAGGGCCTCCCTGCAGGCTGGCTCAAGCAACATGGACTCCCAGCCCTTGCCCCGCCCAGGCTCACACATAGTTTCTCTGGGGCTCAGGCAATGTTAACACAGCTATCACTGGCTTCCTGCTCAGCATGCCAAGCTGTCACACACGTGAGCTCAGGTCTAGGAAAGAACTCTAGAGGGGTTTGCAACACTACCTGTCCAAAGTCTCTGAGTAAGTGAAATGCAGTGTTTAGCCCAAACCTTCATTTTAGCTAAGTGCCTTCCTGTGTCCTCCCCAAGAACCACTCTCAGGGTACCCTCTCACCTGGTGTGGGGCCTCACTTTACCCTCCTTTCAGTCTCTCCTTCCTGACTACTGAGCAGGCAGGGAGATGTGAGAGCCAGAGAGATTTGGGCAAGCCACACAGGCCCATTAGCTCAGCAGCTATGGAGAGAGAAGCCATAAAGAAGGAGTCTTGTCTGGAAAGCAGAAACCTGGACGGACTGGCTGTGTGGCCAGGAGCAAGTCACTTCCCCTCTCTGGTCCTCAGTTTCTTCCTTTTTAAAATAACAGGAAATCATCTCTAAGCTTATTTCTAGCTGAAGATTCTGGGATCTTATTTAAAGAATTGGGTCTATTTCAAAAGTCGACTTAGTTTTTTTGAGGTGGGGGACAGGGTCTCCCTATGTTGCCCTGGTTGGTCTCAAACTCCTGGACTCAAGGGGTCCTCTGCCTCAGCCAGCTTCAGGAAGTTCTTAATTGGAGGATATTGTCCCTTTTGTTGCTTTTCTGGGGCTGCTGCAAGGTGGAAAGAAACAGAGGTGGGCATCCTTGAGCCACTGCTGAGCCATGACTAGGAATTAGACTTCGCAAGGGAGCTGCGTGCAGTGGCTCACACCTGTAGTCCCAGCACTTTGGGAGGCTGAGGCAGGAGGATAGCTTGAGCCCAGGAATTCAAGACCAGCCTGGGTAATGTAGCAAGACCCTGTATCTACTAAAAATAAAAAAATTATCTGGGTTTGGTGGTGCGTGCCTGTAGTCCCAGCTCCTAGGGAGGCTGAGGTGGGAGGATCGTTTGAGGCCAGGAGGCAGAGGCTGCAGTGAGCCAAAATTGCACCACTGCACTCCAGCCTGGTGACAGAGGGAGACCCTGTCTCAAAAACCAACCAACCAACCAACCAACCCAAAACGCCCAAATGATGATGCAGTGAGTATCTCAGTGCTCGATTGAGAGCATATCTGTAGGTTAAATTTCATGAGAATTCTTTAAAATAAAGTTTTATGTCTTATTTTAGGGTAAGTAATCTCCCAAATAGCTGAGACTACAGGAGCATACCACCCAGCCTGGCTAATTTTTAAATTTTTTTTATAGAGATGGTGTCCTACTATGTTGCCCAGACTGGTCACAAACTCCTGGGCTCGAGCAATCCTCCTACCTTAGCCTCCCAAAGTGCTGGGATTATAGGCATGAGCCACCATACCTGGCCATCATCTGCGATAGCCCCAAACTGGAAATCACTGTCATTTCCATTACTACAAGGCAAATGAAATGAATTATGGTCTGACAAAAAGAGACTGGGGTATCTGTACTGACCTGGGCCGATCTTCCAGATATGTGAAGTGTGTACTGTATTCCCCCATTTGTGTGTGCTGTTGGGGAAGGTGTACGTGTCAGTATATGATAGGTAATTTCTGGAAGGATGCATAGGAAACTGGTAACAGTGGTTTCCTCTGGGGCGAAAACAGGGGGACTGAGGGGCAGGGAATGAGCAGAAGGACACAACTTTTCACTTGTAGGCCTTTAGCACCATTTGAATTTTTGTTTTTCCATCTCCATATATTAACTTCAAAATTTTTCTTCTGGTAATATAGTGATTGTAACAATTGACTTTAAATGCAAAAACAACCTTGCATTCTGAGATAAACTCTATTGGGTCATAATGCATATTGCTGGATTCAATTAGCTAATAGTTCAGTGATTTTGCATCTATGTTCATGATGTATTTAGGCAGTCACTTTCTTTTCTTGAAATGTCTTTGGCCAGTTTTGGTATTGTGGTGATACTGTCGTCATAAAAAGAGGTGGGAGGGAAGTGTTCCCTTTTTCTTTTATTTTCTGAAAATTTGCATAGAATTGGAGCTTTTTCTTTCTTAAATGTTTGATAGAACTCACGAATAAAGCAATCTGGACCTAGTTTTCTTTGGAGTTTTTTTTTTTTTTTTTTTTGAGATGGGGTCTCACCTTGTTGCCCAGGCTGAACGCAAATTCCTGGGTTCAAGTATCCTCCTGTCTTAGCCTCTCAAGTAGCTGGGCCTGTAGAAAGATTTTTTTTAATAACACATTTCTTTGATATAGGGCTACTCAGGTTTTCTATTTCACCTTGTGTACATTTTAGTAAGTTCTATTTCTCAAGGAATATGTTGATTTCATCTATTGGTTTAAAGTTGTTCATAGTATTTCCTTATTATCCTTTTTTGTTTTGTTTTGTGTTTTTGTTTTTTTGAGACGGAGTTTTGCTCTTGTTGCCCAGGCTGGAGTGCAATGGCACGATCTCAGCTCACCACAACCTCCGCCTCCCGGGTTCAAGTGATCCTCCTGTCTCAGCCTCCTGAGTAGCTAGGATTACAGGCATGCGCCACCACACCGGGCTAATTTTTGTATTTTCAGTAGAGACAGGGTTTCTCCATGTTCGTCATGCTGGTCTTGAACTCCCGACCTCAGGTGATCCGCCTGCCTGAGCCTCCCAAAGTGCTGGGATTACAGGTGTGAACCACAGGCCCTGGCCCTTATTATCCTTTTAATGTCTGTAAGACCTATAATAATATCTCCTAGTTTGTTACTAATAGGAATAATTTGTTTTATTTTTTTTTTCTTACAGTTTTGCTAGGGGTTTATTAATCTCCTCAAAGAATCGACTGTGGCTTTGTTAAATGTATTGTTCATCTGTTTTCAATGTCGTTAATTTTGCTTCTATCTTTAGTATTTCCTTTCTTCTTTGTTTGTCCTGTAGCTACTTTTTTTCAAATATATAGATATTTAAAGCTATTAATATATCATTTAGGAAGCAAGTACAACCTACTAATTTAGCCTTTTATTATTTTATTTCTCTGGGCTACTCAATCTTGAAATACATTTCCAATTCTTTTTTTAGAGAAAACTTTACTTTTTATTTTTTTAAAGGCTACATTGGCAAGAATTTAAGAGAAAACTTTCTAGGAGAATCAGGAAATACTACCCATGGTGGGTGGAAGGGAGTATATGTAAAAATCCAGAGAATGATTGTAAGGATAGAAAAAAAACCTAATATTCCTGTTCTTTTTCATTCCATTCCAAGCTGTGTTTATTCTAAAGATACTTGAATTTTAGGAACCCTCAGTTCCTTTTTGAATGCTATGTTGTAATTACCAGTGACTCATTCATCTATACTCAAGTTTTTGGATATAAATGAAGGTTAAATATGACTCCGGTTAATTTAATGCTTTAACTATACCATACCAACCGCATCACTAATACACTGTCAAGATGCAATCTTCCTTTCTAATTACATTAACTTGATGAGTCACCTTTCTTTAGTTATTGCTTATATTACCTTTTAATATTTATCTTTGGTGAACTAATTCTCCCATCTTTTTAATAATTCATTTTAATTTCCGATTTTTAAACACTTAAAAGGGTTATAACAAAGGTTATTTTCTTTATACTTAGTCTGGATAGTACAAAAAAATTTCCATCATAAAATTCTTTTTTTTTTTTTTTAAAGGAATGATTGTGCTAGAAAATGAAACAATTTTATTTATTTTTTTTTTGAGACAGAGTCTCACTCTGTTGCCCAGGCTGGAATGTAGTGGTACAATCTCGGCTCACTGCAACCTCTGCCTCCCAGGTTCAAGCGATTCCCCTGCCTCAGCTTCCCAAGTAACTGGGATTACAGGTGCCCACCACCACGCCTGGCTAATTTTTGTATTTTTAGGAGAGTATTTGTATTTGTAATTCATGTATTTTCACGTTAGCCAGGCTGCTCTTGAACTTCTGACCTCAGGTGATCCACCTGCCTTGGCCTCCCAAAATGCTGGGATAACAGGTGTGAGCCACCACACCCAGCAATACAATTTTCAAAAGGAACCCCGTCAAGATATTCCTAGTTAAATATACACATAACCAAATGTACATTTGTATATTTTAGAGAAAATAACATAATTTTTGTTATTTTAATTGTAGCAACAGAGTCTAGCTATGTTGACCAGGCTATTCTTCAACTCCTTAAGATGGCCTTAAGTTGCCTCAGCCTTCCAAAGTGCTGGGGTTACAGGCATGTAACTGCACCCAGTCTAGAGTTTTCTTAAATCTTTTTATTTATTTATTTTTGAGACAGGATCTCACTATGTCGCCTGGGCTGGTTTGAGACAGGATCTCGCTATGTTGCCTGGGCTGGAGTGCAGTGGTGTGATTATGACTCACTGTACCCTCAAGCTCCCAGGTTCAAGTGATGCTCCTACCTAAGCCTTCTGAGTAGCTGGGTAGGGATTACATAGGTGTGCACCACCACACTCGACTAATTTTTGTATTTTTTGTAGAGATGGGTTTTCGTCATGTTGCCCAGGCTGGTCTTGAACTGGGCTCAAGCAGTCGAACCACCTCAGCCTTTCAAAGTGCTGGGATTACAGGCATGAGCCATGGAACTTAAATCATTTTTGAAACATAGTTAATAATGGCCTTCTCAAATTAAGTCAGCTAGTAGAAAAAAGTCTAACATTTTACATCGAGTCCAAAGCTAGTTTGGGGGAAAAGGCTTTTGATCTTTAAATGCCAAGGGGAAAGGTATTTTATCTGTCAAGAGATGATACAATTCAGTGGAATAAAATGTGTATCCACATAGATGACTTTTGCTTCTACCAATTTTATCTTTTATAAAACCCTGACATGGCCGGGTACAGGGGGCTCCTGCCTATATCTCAGCACTTTGGGAGCCAACGGGGTAGGATCGCTTGAGCCCAGGAGTTTGAGACCAGCCTGGGCAACACAGTGAGACTTCATCTTTACAAGAATAAAATAAAAAAATTAGCCAGGCATGGTAGTGTAGCTATGTAGTCCCAACTACTTGGGAGGCTAAGGTGGGAGGATCACTTGAGCCCCCAGAGGTTGAGGCTGCAGTGAGCCATAATTGTGCCACCATACTCCAGCCTGGGCGACAGAGACCCTGTCTCAAAACAAAACAGGCCGGGTCAGGGTGGCTCACGCCTGTAATCCCAGCACTTTGAGAGGCTGAAGCAGGAGGATTCCTTGAGCTCAGAAGTTCAGACCAGCCTGGGCAACATCAGATCCTGTCTCTATTTTTTTTTTTTTTTTTAAAGTAAAACAAACAAAAACAAAAACAAGAAAAACTCATGATCCTTTTGTGGTTCATAAGCATGATGATTGGGTATTCACACCCACGTGTGAGATGTGCCTCCCTCAAACCTTGTTACAACTTCAACCATTACCCATCTGACAGTAAAAAAAAAAAAAAAAAAAAGTAAAATTTTAAAAATCATGTCTTATATTTCAGCATCTTATATTTTTAAAAACCAATATTTTGGTAGATGACAAATTTATACCATTAATGACTTTATTTTTTTTTCTTTCCTCAACTTTTGTTTTAGGTTCAGGGGATACCTGTGTAGGTTTGCTACATGGGTAAATTGTGTGTTGCTGGGGATTTGTGTACAAATGATTTTATCACCCAGGGAGCGAGCATAGTAACCAATAGCTAGTTTTTCGACCCTCGCCTTCCTCCGAATCTGCCCCCTCAAGGAAGCCCTGGTGTCTATTGTTCCCATCTTTGCGTTCATGTGTACTCAATGTTTAGCTCTCACTGATAAGTGAGAACATGTGGCATTAATCACTTTAAAACATAGTATGACAGATATCATTTTCTTACAGAGCATCAGATATTAATATGTATGGATCACTTTGTTAAATTAACAAAAATCATCTGAAAATCAGCACAATATTTCATTTATTTATTGTATAAGTTTGGCAAACAGCACAAAAATCCAGCAACATTTAAAACATATAAAAAAGTCAAATGCTAAACAGGACTAGGGATTTTTTTTTACATCATTAGAAATAACGAGTACACATTTTAAGATTCTGCAAAGCTAGCAAAATGAAGACGCTTGTCTTCTGAACATATACTACAAACACACATACAAAAAAACAATATAATTTATCTTTACAAAAATTACAGCCAAGCAATAGAAAAGAAGGATGTTAATGATGAAGATAGCAACACATATGTTTAGTACATATATCTTACACATTGAAATGCTACATCTTATACCCTGAAATGCCATGTGTAGAGAGCCAAGCAGAGTAAATTTAGGCTCATTACTGAGGTTAAGAATTATTTGAGAAGAATTTAATTCTTATATGTAACATATTCAGTTAAAACTTTCTATATAGGAATTGCTAGAGGATGACAATGTATCCCATTATAGATCTGAGAAGTTGAGTCTTCTTTGTTGGCAGTATAAAATTTCTGACCAGTATCAAAATTCTGGTAAAACACAAATTGAAGGCATTTTCTAGTGTATGCAAACGTTACAAGGGGCATCAATGAATGTAGAAGAAAATCGTAGATTTTTCACATCAAGTTTCTGCTGAGCTTTGTCAAACCAAATAGCTCAACTATAAGGCAAGAGAAAACAACTCCCTATAACAGATTAGTGGATCTTACCAAGTAAATATAGGAATTCAATCTTAGGGAAAAATTCCCTACATTAATAGATCTGAAACAGCTGGTCTTGAAACAAACATCTAGAAATTAACGAACATCTTGACATTCAGTCATTGGTTCAGAAGCGTGACAAACAATCTGTTGGTATATATTATTAAATTAACTTTTTGGAATCAGCACCAGTCCCCAAAACCTCAAATTATAATATTTAATCTTCATTAAAATATATCTTTTTTGTGCTACATTAACACGACTACAATCGAGTTAAAGAAAGCTGAATTTACTTAACTTATTGTATATGTTTATGTATACTAGATAGCGACTTAAATTTCTTTTATTTACTTGTGCTTCTGTTTTGGGGCACTTTGATTGAAGAGAAATTCAATTCACAGGATTACATCTTGCTAAAGCATTCCTTAGCATTGGTCCAAACTTGAATTCCCTAAAAATAAAAATAAAAACTTTAAAATGTGAGTTTGGAAGGAATCTGAAAACCCAAGTACTTGGCTTAGTGGTACACTAAGTTTTGCTTTTTGGAATAATTAAGAAGTCGAGAAAATATGACACTATTTTGGGAAGTGGCTAATATAAGCAAATGTCTAATGCTTCTGAAAAGAGAAACAGAATCTCTAATACGAACTTATCTTCAAAATGGAAAAAGAACTCCTACAACTTGTTGGACAACTGAGTTAATTCATTTCATATCACATACTCGAGTAATTTCTATTTGTAAATCAAACAAGTTTTCAGTCTTTTTTTTTTTTTGGAGATAGGGTCTCACTCTGTTACCCAGGCTGGAGTATAATCCACCTGGAGGTGCACGCCACCACACCTGGCTTATTTTTTGTATTTTTTTTTGTAGAAATGGAATCTCACTATGTTACCCAGGCTGGTCTGGAATTCCTGGGCTCAAGCGATCTGCTTGCCTCTGCCTCCCAAAGTGCTGGCATCACAGGTGTGAGCCACAGTGCCCGGCTCGGTTTTTTCAATGTAATATTTGAAACAAAAAACTTCATTAGTCTAACAAATATAAATTGAGTTATTAAATTATCAATCTAATAACTAAAGTTTTGATAAAAACTAATTATGTACTAAATTACTGAATCCCTCTTAGTACCTGAAGTTACTTAGCACAGTTATAGATGGCCTAATATGCATAAGCAAAAATACATGTTTATAGAGATGTAACAGTAAAACTTAAGGGTTTTTTTCCTTTTTTTTGAGACAGAGTCTTGCTCTGTCGCCCAGGCTGGAGTGCAGTGGCGCGATCTCGGCTCACTGCAAGCTCCACCTCCCGGGTTCACACCATTCTCCCACCTCAGCCTCCCAAGTAGCTGGGACTACAGGCGCCCGCCACCATGCCCAGCTAATTTTTTGTATTTTTAGTAGAGACGAGGTTTCACCGTGTGTTAGGCAGGATGGTCTCGATCTCCTGACCTCATGATCCACCTGCCTCGGCCTCCCAAAATGCTGGGATTACAGGAGTGAGCCACTGCACCCGGCAAGGGTTTTTTTCAATAAGGTATTTTTTTCAATAAGATACATATTCTCCAATAATTGCTCATTTATGAGAAAGGAACTTTTAAATACTTAATCATTAAAGTGTGTCATTTATTAAGGTTTTGAACAATTTTCTTTTTCTTCTCTTTTCTTTTTGAAAGAAGGTCTCGGGCCGGGTGCGGTGGTTCACACCCATAATCCCAGCACTTTGGGAGGTGGAGGCAGGCGGATCATGAGGTCAGGAGTTTGAGACCAGCCTGGCCAACATGGTGAAACCGTCTCTCCTAAAGATACAAAAAAATTAGTCAGGCATGGTGACACACACCTGTAATCCCAGCTACTCGGGAGGATGAGGTAGAATTGCTTGAACACGGGAGGCGGAGGTTGTAGTGAGCCGAGATCATGCCATTGCACTCCAGCCTGGGTGACAGGGTGAGACTCTGTCTCAAAAAAAAAAAAAAAAAAAAAAAAGAAAGAAAGAAGGTCTCACTATGTTGCCCAGCCTAGTCTTGAACTCCTGGGATCAAGTGATCCTCCTGCCTCAACCTCCCAAATAGCTAGGATCACATATAAAAATCTATATCACTTAGGCAAGAAAATAAAACGACAAAATTGCATAGTACCATTCTTGGGAAACAAGGTGAACATAAACTCTTATTAAACTTTTTGTTTTACTAGTTATCTAAGGATTTGTGAATAAACCTACAAAATATCCACCAGTATGTCCAAATACAGCTATAGTAGTATCTTTTATATTCACAGATTAAATTTCTAGCACCCTCAACCACTGCAGCCTAAACAAAACGGAGGGGGAAAGTCCTTTGAGACATTATATAAAGGTCTTGCACTTTACTTTGGAAAGAAGTGAATGAGAGATCACAAGGAGCTTATTAATGAGTCTTTTACAGGAAAAACAAAAAAACTAAAAACCTTTGTTATCTGGTCTTTCAGATTTCTTGAGGTTAAAAAGTTAGATTGGAAAAAGGACTGTACAACTGGGTGTGGTGGCTCATGCCTATAACCCCAGCAATTTGGGAGGCCAGGGCGGGAGGACTGCTTGAGCCCAGGAGTTTAAGATCAGCCTGGGTAACACAGTAAGACCCCATTTCAACAAAAAAAGAAAAAGACAATGGATTGTAAATATCTAGCACCTAGCTGCAGGCAAGAAGAGGTGACAGAATGAAGGCAAAAAAAAGACAGAGATGCTACCAAACTACAACATACTCAACCTTTAGCACCTACAGACTCACCAGTCACGATCTAAACTTGTTTTAAGTGACTCCAAAGATCCACGGTATACAGTAACTTATAATTCACTGAGCATAAATATGAATTTGTCCAAACCAAATGGAGCCCACTTAACCAGTGAGTGCGTATGGTGTTTATGCCTCAAAATATCTTTGTTCTCTCAGTGATGGCCCACAGCCAAAAAATAAAATTTTGGGACAAACTAAAGCATAAGAATTGTATATATATTTATATGAGTGTGATTTTGCCCTATAAATGTGAGAATTCATCTTACCATGTAATTTACTGAGATAATGCATGTAAAAGTGCTTGATAAATTATGACAGGTGATACAAATCAAAGCACTGGTACTGGTAGTCACACTGGCAGATCTTAGGTTATAAAAAAGAGGTTAAGGAATGTTCCCTATTTTGTTCTTAAACCAACGTTTTAGAAAGTCTTCCATCATTGTCAAACATTTATTTTAACTAGAATAAGCTTCAATGTTTGTATCTTTCACTATGGATATCAGCAACACAAACGATTTACTTTATGAGGAAGCATATCATAACCAGGTCTTCACGAAATAATGTTCAAGCTATTTTCCAATCAAAGCATATACCTGGAATGGTATTTTACTGTCTGGTCCAAGAGTACCATATGATCTAAATAATCTTGGTATATATTCTCAAATACAAGTTATAAATGGGGGATACAAATTTGGACTTTAGATGAGTGGAGACTCAGTAATGGGCATACTGGTTATAACACCAGTAGAGGCTGGACATGGTGGCTCGCACCTGTAATTGCAGCACTTTGGGAGGCCGAGGCAGGAGGACTGTATGAGGCCAGGAGTTCGAGACCAGCCTGGGCAACATAGCGAGACCCCCATATCTATTTTTTAAATATTTAAAATTTTAAAATAAAAAAACCCAAACAAAATAAAACAGAAATCCTACAAAATTAAAATAGAGAAATTGGTAAACATTCTACAAGAGAAGAATAAAAATGAAAAAATTTTTGGTCAGGTAATTTAAATAAATGTATAAGCACTTCTGAATATACATATATCTTCATTGAAACGGGAAAAAACCTACCTTTTTGCACATACTGATCTGCATGACTGCATAGCTTATGAGGGCCTCCTTTAAGTCTCGGTTCTTTTGTTCTTTGAAGCGTTCAATATCAGCCCATGCGTTTTTCACAAATTCTCTGAAATAAAAGGTATAGCCATTATTATTCTTATTTAAGTTAAATAAACTGTGTACTAAAAAGTTAACCAGTTCTCATTGGCGTTGGTTTTTAATTGCCTATGTAGAAGGAAGAGTTATTGCTTGTATAAGAGTTTTTTTATTTTCCTAAAAAGTATAGTTAGGGAAAAAGCAGACAGACAGTCATATATTCTTGTACCTTTTAATCTACTTTTTCTTTTTTTTTTGAGACAGAGTCTCACTCTGTTGCCCAGGCTGGAGTGTAGTGGCGTGATCTTGGCTCACTGCAGCCTCTGCATTCTGGGTTTGAGCAATTCTCCTGCCTTAGCCTCCTGAGTAGCTGGGATTACAGGCACACACCACTACGCCAAACTAATTTTTGTATTTTTAGTAGAGACAGGGTTTCACCATGTTGGCCAGGCTGGTCTTGAACACCTGAGCTCAGGTGATCTGCCCACCTTAGCCTCCCAAACTGCTGGGATTACGGCGTGAGCCGCTGCACCTGGCCTAATAATCTAAGTTTTTGCCACAAGGATTCTACCTTTAAATTATTCCTATAAAATACACATAGATGACTCCTTAAGCCAGCTCACAAACCTAACAGGTGTCAGTCACAATGAAGTAAGTGCCTTCCAGGGGTCACTGGAAAATATACACTCTTTTGACAAGATGGATTATGAATCACGTTTAGCTTTTTTTTTTTTTTTTTTTTTGAGACCAAGTCTCACTCTGTAGCCCAGGCTGGAGTGCAGAGGCATGATCTTGGCTCACCACAACCTCCGCATCCAGGGTTCTTGCCGCAGTCTCCAGAGTAGCTGGGATTACAGGCGCACGCCACTGCACTCGGCTAATTTTTTGTATTTTTAGTAGAGACAAGGTTTCACCATGTTGGCCAGGCTGGTCTTGAACTTCCGACCTCAGGTAATCCACTCTCCTAGGCCTCCCAAAGTGCTAGGATTACAGGTGTGAGCCACCACGGCCAGCTGCATGTACTTGTTTTAAATGACAACCAAAGTTTAAAAAATTTTTTAGCCAGGCATGGTAGCCAGTAGTCCCAGTGATTCGGGAGGCTGAGATGGGAGGATCACTTGAGCCCTGGACTTTGAGGTGGCAGCGAGCAACAATGGCACCACTGCACTCTGGCCTGGGTAGCAGGGTGAGACTCCGTCTCAAAAAAATGAAAAATAATAATAAAAATTAAAATCCCGAGAGGTATTTGTCTTTTTTTTGGAGACAGAGTTTCGCTCTGTCGCCCAGGCTAGAGTGCAGTGGTGTGATCTCCACTCACTGCAAGCTCCGCCTCCCGGGTTCACACCATTCTCCTGCCTCAGCCTCCCGAGTAGCTGGGACTGTAGGCGCCTGCCACCGCGCTCGGCTAATTTTTTTGGTTTTTAGTAGAGACAGGGTTTCACCGTGTTAGCCAGGATGGTCTCAAACTCCTGACCTCATGATCCACCCACCTCAGCCTCCCAAAGTGCTGGGATTACAGGCATGAGCTACCATGCCTGGCCTGTCTTTTTAAATTCTATCTATTACTTTGCCATATTTGGTGCTAGTAGTTCTAAAAATGAACAAAACCACCTCAAAACCCAAAATACACTCTTGGTCTGCCTTGGTCTATTCACTGACTGTCAGATGAAAACAAAAATAAGAAAAATGAGTCAAACAGTGATAGTGGGTCTCTGAGAACTGAATTTCTAGAAATACTTATGTAACAATTACATGCTAAGCCCTATGTAAGGCACTGGGATGTGAATGTGGAAAAGATACAATCACTGACTTTGAAGGGCTTAAATTTAGCCAGGGATAGTCACACAGAACAATCAATCATCTAATACAAAACTGCCATACCATACTGGCATGAATTAAATGCCATGATAGCCTGAGAAGGCTTCACAATGAAGTAACACGTCAGCTGGGTACTGAAGGAGGGGAGGGGGAGAAGAAATGGTGGAGGGAAAGTACAAAGGGTAGAAATCAGGAATAGTGCAGGAAAATAATATTATGAAGTTGAAACTTTTATTTCTCTTTCCCCCACACAGAAACAACTGTTTCTATAACATTATTTTTGATAATTCAACTTTCTTTTATTTTTATTTATTTATTTATTTATTTATTTATTTATTTATTTCTGTAGAGACAGGGTCTTCCTATGTTGCCCAGGCTAGTCTCAAACTCCCAGGCTCAAGCAATCCTCCCATCTCAGCCTCCTAAAGTGTCAGGATTACAGGCGTGAGCCACCACACCCAGCGTGATAACTCAAATTTCTTAGGAATGCATTTTAAAGGAACAGGCTGTATTCAGGGATGCCAATGAAGCTGGGAATTGTTACCAAAATAAATAAATAAATAAATAAATAAAATAATCTGTCACATAGTCTACAAGCCTAGCTTACTTAAACATCGCAGCATCTTTACCTCCCTTCCAGATTTTTAGACTTTAGCTGTTGTTCTCCTTCATTTATTTGTTCTTCTAGCACCTTTATTCTGGCTTCTCTCTGCTCTGGAGTTTCTTGACCAAAGAGCTTGGTAGTCATTCCCTTCAAAGAGAATGTTCTCACAGTCTAAAAGGAAACAGAAACAGATGAATGGATAAACAAAATGCGGCATACACATACACATACAATGGAACATTATTCAGCCTTTAAAAGGAATCAAATCTGATATATGCTACAACATGGATAAACCTGCAGGACATTATGCTAAGTGAAATAAGACAGATACAAAAAGACAAATATTGTATGATTCCACTTACATGAGACCCCAGTGTTTACACTGTATTAGGTATTAATAATCTAGAGATAATGTAAAGCAGGGGGTCCCCAACCCCAGAGCCATGGAGTGATACCAGTCCATGGCCTGTTTGGAACCAGGCTGCATAGCAGGAGGCAAGCGACCACCTGAGCTCTGCCTCCTGTCAGATCAGCAGCAGAGGCATTAGATTCTCTTAGGAGCACGAACCCTATTGTGAACTGTGCATGTGAGGGATCCAGGTTGTGTGTTCCTTGTGAAAATCTAATGCCTGAGATGATCTGAGATGAAACAGTTTCATCCCGAAATCATCCTCAGCACCCCCTGCCCTGGTCCATGGAAAAATTGTCTTCCACAAAACAGGTCCCTAGTGTCAAAAAGGTTGGCGACTGCTGATTTAAAGTATACAAAAGGATATGCACAGGTTACATGCAAATACTACACCATTTTATAGAAGGGACTTAAGCATCTGAGGATTTTGGTATCCAAGGGATCCTTAAACCAATCTCACTGAAGATACTGAGGGATGACTGCACTACTGAACTATATACTTAAAAATGGACAAGATGGTACATTTTATGTTATATATATTTCACTACACACACAAAGGAAATAGAAAACATTTGCCATATTTCCCCTAGGTCAGACAAAACCACCATAAGCTTCACAACCAGGGATCTCTTATATGAGTTTTTATTTATTTTTACAGAGTCATAGCCAAGAATCCTAATAGAATTTCTAACACTGAAATAATATGGAGTAGTCAAAAAGAAGACACTTCTAACTGAATTTCTTTTTTTTTTTTTTGAAATGGGGTCTTGCTCTGTTGCCCAGGCTAGCATGTAGTGGCACAATCATGGCTCACTGCAGCCTCAACCTCCTGGGCTCAAGTGATCCTCCCACCTCTGCCTCCCAAGTGGCTGGGACCACAGGTGCATGCCACCACACCCAGCTAATTTTTAAATTTTTGGTAAAGACAGTGTCTAGCTATATTAATCCACACTGGTCTCAAATTCCTGGGCTCAAGCAATTCTGGGTTTATGCCTCTGCTGCTAAAGGTGTCGGGATTGCCATCGTAAGCTACCATACCCGGCTTGAATTTCATAATCAAATGGAAAACTTCCACGTGAAATATTAGACGTTATTTCTTACTCTGTACGAATGATATTTTAAAAATTACTTTATGTTATAAAAAAAGTTGATAAATTCACTAGGCAACTATGGAAATAAACCAAACTAAAGAAGCATATTTAAAATCTGCATAACTCAACGCTCAAACTTGGGCATCTATTAATAAAACAGGATACCTAAATCCAAGCATGGGAAGGCAACCCCAAGCTTCACTGCTTTAACATTTCCTCACTCTCTGGAGTTTACTGAAGAAAACACTTTTCCCTTGACATGTAGGATAGAGAACCAAGCTCCCTGAAAATGGCCTGGGAACTTCTCCCACTGAGTTTTAAAAATAAACCAAGGGCCTAGTTTACACATGTGTCCTGGTCACAAGTCTTTCCCCACATATATCTGTGACTTTTCACAGATGTAGCCAGTGGGTAATCTCTGTGAAAAGCACTTTTAAAACTATAGTGCTTGGACAGGCGCGCTGGCTCATGCCTATAATCCCAGCACTTTGGGTGGCTGAGGCGGGCGGATCACGAGGTCAGGAGATTCAGACCATCCTGGCTAACACGGTGAAACCCCGTCTGTACTAAAAGTACAAAAAAAAAATTGGTCGGGCGTGGTGGCAGGCGCCTGTAGTCCCAGCTATTCAGGAGGCTGAGGCAGGAGAATGGTGTGAACCCAGGAGGTGGAGCTTGCAGTGAGCCGCACTCTAACCTGGGCAACAGAGCGAGACTCCGTCTAAAAAACAAACAAACAAACAAACAAAAAAGCGACAGTGCTTATTAACTAAGTAGAGACATTGCCGCTGGTTTACTACTTTCAGAATGTGTGTTGCTCACCATGATGGCTGATTTATTGCAATGAAATAACTGGAGTAGAAAGCTGATTATAAAAATGATCCAAGACTAATGCAATCAGGTACAGAATTTTCCTCACAAGTACTCACTGTAAGCATTAAAGAATAAAGTACATCAAAAGCTCCCTGCTAGGCGAGATGCACTGGTTCTAAGTGGGTAAGGCTTTTCAAAGTCAACTAAAATTTCTGCAAAGTACCCTGCAAAGTTAAACTTGATAAAGGTCACTGCATGTTTTTTCACTTGGACTTAGAAACCAGATGATAGACTAGGCATGGTGGCTTACCCCTGTAATCCTAGCACTTTGGGAGGCGGAGGTGGGAGGATCACTTGAGTCCAGGAGTTTGAGACCACCCTGGTCAACATGATGAGACTATAAACAAAATTAGCCAGGCATGGGGGCACATGCCTGTGGTCCCAACTACTCAAGAGGCTGAGGCAGGAAGACCGCTTGATCCCAGGAATTTGAGGCTTCCATGAGCCCTGATCATACTACTGCACTCCAGCCTGGGAAACAGAACCAGACCTTGTCTCAAAAAATAAAAATTAATAAAAACAATTTTTTTGAGATGGAGTCTTGCTCTGTCACCCAGGCTGGAGTGCAGTGGCGTGACCTCGGGTCACTGCAACCTCCGACTCCCTGGTTCAAGCAATTCTTCTGCCTCATCTTCCTGAGTAGCTGGGACTACAGGCGTGAGGCACCACACCTGGCTAATTTTTGTATTTCTAGTAGAGATCGGGTTTCACCATGTTGGCCAGGCTAGTCTCGAACTCCTGACCTCAGGTGATCCACTGGCCTTGGCCTCCCAAAGTGCTGGGATTACAGGTGTGAGCCACTGTGCCCAGCCCAATAATTTTTTTTTTTTAAAACGAAACCGGATGATACTGATTACACCAGAGAAATGTTGGCAAAATTTCTTATAATTCTATACAGTACATGGTTTTAATGGCTTACATCATTTTCTATCAAGATAATAATAAAAGAATTATAAAGTTACTCACAATTTATTCCCCTGTAAAAGGTTCAGCCGTCCTGAGTATTGTAACTGGAACTGATTCTACAGGAGTGAGTTACTCACTCAGAGTGAGTGCTTGTGAGGAACATTCCGTGTTGCTACAATATCATCAGAGGCCAAAAGGAAAATACTCACCCCAGTTACCAGTTCCTCACACTGCTGCTTCTTGGATGCTAAGTCCTGAGCAGCCATCTCCAAGTCATACTGCATAAGTTCATGTTTCCTGCACACAGCCCTACAGATGAAAAAATGTGCTGCCATTTAACTTTTCCTTTAACATGTCAAACATTTTTTTCAAGGGTAGAGGAGAACCATTCACAATGTCTCACTAGGGCAGAATGTGTGTGCCCAGAATTTTCAAGTTTAAAATGTAGTGGCCCAACATTAAAAATGGAATCTAATGGAATCTAGCAGAACCTAACCATAAAAACTTCATATATTGTTTTTTTTTTTTTGGAGACAGAGTTTTGCTCTTGTTGCCCAGGCTGGAGTGCAATGGCGCGATCTCGGCTCACTGCAACCTCTGCCTCCCGGGTTCAAATGATTCTCCTGCCTCAGCTTCCCGAGTAGATGGGATTACAGGCATGCGCCACCACACCCAGCTAATTTTGTATTTTTAGTAGAGATGGGAATTCTCCATATTGGCCAGGCTGGTCTCAAACTGCTGACCTGAGGTGCCCCGCCCACTTCGGCCTCCCAAAGT
This sequence comes from Pan paniscus, assembly GCF_029289425.2. NCBI lineage: Eukaryota > Metazoa > Chordata > Mammalia > Primates > Hominidae > Pan > Pan paniscus. The sequence goes on from NC_085926.1 coordinate 123,454,162, forward strand.
ACTGGGATTACAGGCATGAGCCACCTGTACCCGGCCAAAAACGTCATATATTCTTAACACAAAAAAAGTTGTTTTCCATATACTTGGAACATTTCTTTCAATAAACATGCCATTATCACATACATAAACATTTTTTAATGTATGAGAACTACATACATAATGTATACATATGTATACATAATTACATACATAATGAACTACATACGTAATTAATTCTTACATAATGTAAGAACTAATGCTGTAATCTCACATAGCAACTGAGTGTTCTTAGAAAAGATAATACCTCAAAGTTTTCTTCTTTGTGATTTAGAAATGTCTATTAGGTATTTTTTTTTTTTTTTTTTTTTGGAGACAAGGTCTCACTCTGTCACCCAGGCTGGAGGGCAATGGTGCAATCTCGGCTAAATGCAACCTCTGCCTCCTGGGCTCAGGCAATCCTCCCACCTCAGCCTCCTAAGTAGCTGGGACTAAGGCATGTGCCACCACATCCAACTAATTTGTGCTTTGTAGAGATGGGGTCTCGCCCATGTTGCCCAGGCTGGTCTCAAACTCATGGGCTCAAGCAATCCATCCACCTCAGTTTCCCAAAGTGCTAGGATTATATGCATGAGCCATGTCGCCTGGCCTAGAAATGTTTATTAGTTTTTATGATCATAAAAGTAATCCATGTTCACTGTAAAAAGAAAAGATTCGGCCGGGCGCGGAGGCTCACGCCTGTAATCCCAGCACTTTGGGAGGCCGAGGCGGGTGGATCATGAGGTCAGGAGATTGAGACCATCCTGGCTAACACGGTGAAACCCCGTCTCTACTAAAAATACAAAAAAAGCCGGGCGAGGTGGCAGGCGCCTGTAGTCCCAGCTACGCGGGAGGCTGAGGCAGGAGAATGGCGTGAATCCCGGGGGGCGGAGCCTGCAGTGAGCCGAGATAGCGCCACTGCACTCCAGCCTAGGTGAAAGAGCGAGACTCCGTCTCAAAAAAAAAAAAAGAAAAGAAAAGAAAAGAAAAGATTCTAATACAGCAATGCAAAAAGTAAAAAAAAGAGGCTGGGCATGGTGGCTCATGCCAGTAATCCCAGCACTTTGGGAGGTCGAGGTGGGCAGATCACCTGAGGTCAGGAGTTCAAGACCAGCCTGACCAACATGGTAAAACCCCATCTCTACTAAAAATACAAAAATTAGCCGGGCATGGTGGTGCATGCCTGTAATCCCAGCTGCTTGGGAGGCTGAGGCAGGAGAATCACTTGTACCCAGGAGGCAGAGGTGGCAGTGAGCAGAGATTGCACCACTGTACTCCAGTCTGGGCAACAGAGTGAAACTCCAACTCAAAAAAATAAAAAATACAAAATACAACAAGAAAGTTCAAGAACACTCTCTTTCCTCCAATCCCACTATCCAGATATAATCGGTGTTACCAGATAGTATATAATCTTTCAGAATTTAGCTAGGCATTGACAAATACTATATCCATGCACCCCAAATGGTTCCTACATCTTTTCTCATATGGCTATATACCCTGGCCATCTTTCCATGTCAATATACATTAATCCCTTTTATAATTCTTAAGAGCTGCAGAGAATTCCACTGTACTCAGCAACTTTCTTTTTTGAGACAGAATCTTACTCTGTCACCCAGGCTGGAGTGTAATGGTGCGATCTCGGCTCACTGCAACCTCCACCTCCCCTGTTCAAGCAATTATTCTGCCTCAGCCTCTCCAGCAGCTGGGATTACAGGCACCCACCACTATGCCTGGCTAACTTTTTTATAATTTTAGTAGAGACGGGGTTTCACCATGTTGGCTAGGCTGGTCTCGAACTCCTGGCCTCAGGTGATCCATCCGCCTTGGGCTCCCAAAGTGCTGGGATTCAGGCAGGAGCCACCTCACCCAGCCAACTTTCTTTTGCTTGGTGACTTGAAAATACATTGGTGAGACTTCCTACTACTCAAAGCCCTAGAAGGAAAACAAGCTAACAATGTGCAGATGATTTCACACCAATCACCACAGAGGTAAGGGAATAGTGCTCTTTTGTTTTCCTAACAGAATTCTTATACTGCTTTTAAAAGCGACAGGACAGTGTTGGCTCATGCCTGTAATCCCAGCACTTTGAGAGGCCGAGGCGGGCGGATTACCTGAGGTCAGGAGTTAGAGACCAGCCTGGCCAACAATGGTGAAATCCTGTCTCTACTAAAAATACAAAAATTAGCTGGGTGTGTTGGCAGGTGCCTGTAATCCCAGCTACTCAGGAGGGTGAGGCAGGAGAATAGTTTAAACCCGGGACGTGGAGGTTGCAGTGAGCCGAGATCATGCCACTGCACTCCAGCCTGGGTGACACAGCCAAACTCTACTCTGTCCCAAAAAAAAAAAAAAAAAAAAAAAAAGTGACAGGACAACTGACCAAAAGCCACCTATTCTGGGAAAATAATTCCTTTTTCTAAACTGATCAGAAAAAAATATATTAACTTTTTCCTAGTCACGCAGGACCATCTAAAAGAGAATTCCCTTTGGCTCTGTAAAAGATAACATAAGACCAGATAAGAAAGTCCTTGTTACATAAGGATGTTGTACAAGCTACTGATAAGACACACAGAATAAAAATAGCAATATACAACCTAGTAACAGATACTGTTACACACACTGAATCTGTATTTTGCTTCCAATCTTCAAACTGGAAAAAGTGGAAACAACAACATACAGGCACACTTGATGCCTGAGGCTGGCAGGTTTTATCAAAATGATGCTTCGAGGGCAGGCCTCATCTTACATGTTTATGCCTAGCACTCTGCAACACAGAGAAATACAATGAGACCTCATTCATTATCTGAGGGAATGCATTCATTTAAAAAACACTCTACTATCTGTACTTTACAGTGGCATACGAGGAGAGTGGTGAACAACCGTGTGGCTGCACCTGGAACTTTTATTAAACTTACCGCAATGCTTCTGCATAAAAAAGATACTCTTTTAACTGATCTGCATAATGTTCTTCATCTTCCAAAATATCATCAATAGAAGATGCATACCTGTTTTAAAAAAAAAACACACACATTGCATAAATAGAGTTACTTTCATTGGAATACAAAGTATTAGGGTTCTAGAGAAGTGCAATTAGGCTGGGCGCAGTGGCTCACACCTGTAATCCCAGCACTTTGGGAGGCCAAGATGGGCAGATCACTTGAGGTCAGGAGTTCGAGACCAGCCTGGCCAACATGGTGAAACCCTGTCTCTACTAAAAATACAAAAATTAGCCGGAAGTGGGGGCGGGCGCCTGTAATCCCAGCTACTTGGGAGGCTGAGGCAGGAGAATCTCTTGAACCCGGGAGGAGGAGGTTGCAGTGAGCCAAGATCATACCAGCGCACTCCAGCCTGGGTGACACAGCAAGACTCTGTCTCAAAAACAAACAGCAAACAAACAAAAAACAGCAATTCTAAGTGTGGCCCACAGACAATTTGCTACCCATCAGTGATGTTATAAGTACAGACAGTGAGAATTAGTGTTTAGAATCACTGACAGCAATGTGTAATTACCATGATGATTTTATTGAATTTTACCAAAATGTTTTGGTCAGCAATGACTTAGAAATAAACAAACAAAAAAATGGTCCTTTTCATAGGCAGTTTAAGAAGCTTGTAAGACTGTAATATCTTTTGTTCAAAGACATACATAAAAGGGCTACAAAATCTGTAGAAAGAATAAGAGTTTGGTATAATTGGTATACATATGTTCTTGGTTGCAATTATTTATTATAATGATGCCAAATAGCTACAAAAGAAAAAGTAGAGTAAATAAAGGTTGGAGAAAATTTTAGAAGCTTATTTTATGCTAATTTTTTTTTTTTTTTTTGAGACGGAGTCTCACTTTGTCGCCCAGGCTGGAGTGCAGTGGCGCGATCTCAGCTCACTGCAAGCTCTGCCTCCCGGGTTCACGCCATTCTCCTGCCTCAGCCTCCCAAGTAGCTGGGACTACAGGTGCCTGCCACCACGCCCAGCTAATTTTTTGTATTTTTAGTAGAGAAGGGGTTTCACCGTGTTAGCCAGGATGGTCTCGATCTCCTGACCCACTCGCTTCAGCCTCCTAAAGTGCTGGGATTACAGGCGTGAGCCACAGCGCCCGGCCATTTTATACTAACTCTTAATAGCAACCTCTGCTTTGATTGGGAGACTCCCTCAATGTCATCCCAGTTTCATTCCTGCGCATGAGTCTTCATTTGTACAGAATGTGATGGCTCCCACATTGCTTCTCCAAACCATACAAGCACATGTCTCAACACCTCTAGGAAATTCTCCCAGACTGCTTTAGTCTTTAGTCATCATTCTACTTTCGTTCCCTTATCAACAATTTGAACTTAAATTTTATCAAAGTCATATCCCATGTGTTGGTTTTTTTTAAAGTGATTCTTATTTATTTGAATTATCTATTTGTTGAGCATCTACAATGTGCCAATTGATAGGCTGAGTGTGACAAATCTAGTGACAAGAGAAAACTCGGTACTAAAGCCAGGGCAGATGGAAAAGCTGTAATTGGAGATTGTACACTAGAACCCAGGAGTTCGAGACCAGCCTGGGCAACATGGCAAGACCCTGTCTCTACAAAAAATACAAAAATTAGCTGGACATGGTAGTGCATGCCTGTAGTCCCAGGTGCTCAGGAGGCTAATTTGGGAGGAATGCCTGAGCCCAGGAGGTCCAAGGCTGCAGTGAGCTGTGAATGTGCCATTGTATTCAAGCTGGGGTGACAGAGTGAGACTCTGTCTCACCAAAAAAAAAAAAAAAAAAAAAAAAAAAGAAAAAAGAGAAGAAACCATAGCTGATACAAGGTATTGTAATTTAATATAAAATTGTATGAAATACATGGCAAGTTGCAGTTTATCAGATACATTTAATTACACACAGCATTCCACTGTTTAGTTCCTTTTAGATTGACATTAGATAAGGAATTACCAGATCTAGATAATGCAGGACAAGTGAGCCCCAAAATTGGGAGGTTAGCCCAGGAGGGTTATCAGCTTCGCCCAGGGAAGAATTCAAGGGTGAGCCGGTGGTGTCAGGTGGAAACCTTTTATTGAAGAGCACTGCTCCTTGAGGAGCAGGACTAACTCATAGGCAGTACACCTAGAGTCGGCCTCGTGTGTTGGTTTTATTTCTCTGATAGCATTGTAAATTCCATAAGGACAGGGGCTATGTGTATGTACTACTTCTGTGTGATACAACAGGTATCCTTCTTTCAAATTAATTCTGGTTCCTTCGCATGGACATACTTTATGTCTCTAGGCCTGCCTCATCAAGTTTATTGAAGTTGTAAGACAAAATAAACAAAACTATGCTAAGGTTCATTTGAAAAGCAATGTGCTTACAGGATTTATGTAAGCAGTGAACATATACATTCTGTAAGTACAAACTTACAGCTATGAGAGTGAATAATTTCTTATATGTGACTGAAAAAAAGTCTTGAGAATCACTATTAAGAGTAGGAAAACCTGCCTTTAGTTCCTAAGTCTATGATTCTGGAAGAGTTAATGTGAAGAAAACAAAGAGGACTTGTGGCCTGAAGATAGGAAACACAGTGTAGGGAGAAATTGGAACATCCTAGGGTGGGGAAGTATAAATGATAAAGATTTTTAGATCTCAGTACTCAGAATTTTATTTAACACTTTCATAAATCAACTGAAGGGATAATCCTAAATTCTTGGAAACATTGAAATGCCAAATCAAGAGACCACAGGACAACTTAAGGTTAAACAAAATAGTTGAAAAAAGTAGCTAGTTGGTTTGGAACATGGCCTAAGGAAAAGTAATATTTAGATAAACACATTTTTTCTTTTTTCTCTCCTAGCTTTAAAGTATAATTAAAGAACTGTATGTATTTACAGTGTACAATGTGATGTTTTGACGTATGTATACATCATGAAATGATTCAATCAAGCTAATTAACATATCCATCACCTGACATACTTAGCATTATTTTTGTGGTGAGAATATTTAAGATCTATTTTTTGTCTTTTTGAATCACAGGAGTTCTTTCTATACTATGGTTAGAAATGTTTGCTCCTATACTTGCTTCTTCACTGTCTTAATAGTCTCGCTTTTTAAAAAATAGTAAAGGCCTGGTGGGGTGGCTCATGCTTGTAATCCCAGCACTTTGAGAGGCTATGACGGTGGATTACTTGAGCCCAGGAGTTTGAGACCAGCCTGGGTAACACAGTGAGACCCTGTATCAATTTATATTAAAATTTTAAAAAATAGTAAAACATACATAATATAAAATTTACCTTGTTAATAATTTTTAAGTATACAACTCAGTGGTATTAAGTATATATACACTGTTGCATAATCATTACCACCACCCACCTCCATAATTTTCTCATCGTTTGCAACTGAAACTCTGCACCCCATTTAACTCTCAATTTCTTGCTCCTTCAATGGTATCAAATGGTAAATTGGTCATCAAAATTTAAACAAAAATTTTAAATTTGATGAAGACCAATTTGCCATTTAAAGTAATTTTTTCTTTTCATATCCTTCTTAACAATGTTTTCCACTAAAAGCTATACTTTTACCTTTTACAATTATGTGTATGATCCAAATTGAATTAGTTTTGTGTCAAGTGTAAGATAAGGCTCAAGGTTCTTTTTTTTTCCCATGTAGATATCCAGTTATTCCAACACCATTTGTTGAAATGAACTATAGAAGTGTGAGTCTATTTCTGTACAGAATTCTGTTCCATTGATCTATTTATCTTTCTTTCTTTCTTTCTTTTTTTTTTTTTTTGAGACACAGTCTCACTCTCACCCAGGTTAAAATGCAGTGACAGGATCATGACTCAACTGCAGCCTTGACTTTCTGGGCTCAAGTGATCATCCCACTTCAGCCTCCCGAGTAGCTGGGACTACAGGTGCATGCCACCACTCCCAGCTAATTTTTGTAGTTTTGGTTTTTTTGAGACAAGAGTCTTCCTCTGTCACCCAGGCTGGAGTGCAGTGGTGCAATCTTCGGCTCACTGCCACCACTGCCTCCTTGGGTTCAAGTAATTCTCCTGCCTCAGCTTCCTGAGTAGCTGGGACTACAGGTGCACATCACCACACCTGGCTAATATTTATATTTTTAGTAGAGACAGGGATTCACCATGTTGACCAGGCTGGTCTTAAACTCCTGACCTCACATAATCCACCCACCTTGGCCTCCCAAAGTACTAGGATTACAGGCTTGAGCCACCATGCCGGGCCTAATTTTTGTAGTTTTTAGTAGAGACAGGGTTTTGCCATGTTGCCCAGGCTGATCTCAAACTCCTGGACTCCAGGGATCTACTCACGTTTGCCTGCCAAAGAGCCGGGATCACAGCATGAGCCACTGTACCTGGTCAATCTGTTTAACTTTATGCCAATACCTCACTATCTTTATAATTTAGCTTTACAGTAAATCTTTTTTTTTTTTTTGGGAGGTGGGAACAGAGTTTCACTCTTGTCACCCAGGCTGGAGTGCAATGGTGCAATCTCGATTCACTGTAGCCTCCGCCTCCTGGGTTCAAGTGATTCTCCCGCCTCAGCCTCCTGAGTAGCTGGGATTACAAGTGCCTGCCACCACACCTGGCTAATTTATTTTGTATTTTTAGTAGAGATGGGGTTTCGCCATGTCAGCCAGGCTGGTCTTGAGCTCCTGGCCTCAGGTGATTCACCCGCCTCAGCCTCCCAAAGTGCTGGGATTACAGGCGTGATACACTGTGCCCGGCCTAGTAAATCTTGAAAGTAATATATTCCAGTTTTGTTCCTTGTCAAGATTGTTGTAGCTATTCTAGGTTCTTTAAATGTCCATATAAACTTTTATTTTTTATTTTATTTTTTTGAGACGAAGTCTCACTCTGTCACCTAGGCTGGAGTGCAGTGGTGTGGTCTCAGCTCACTGCAACCTCTGCCTCCCGAGTTCAAGTGATTCTCCTGCCTCAGCCTCCCAAGTGGCTAGGACTATAGGCATGCGCCACCACACCCGGCTAATTTTTGTATTTTTAGTAGAGACAGGGTTTCACCATGTTGGCCAGCCTGGTCTCAAACTCCTGACCTTAAGTGATCCACCTGTCTCGGCATCCCAAACAGCTGAGATTAAAAGCGTGAGCCATTGTGCCTGGCCCATGTAAACTTTAGAATTAGCAATTTGGGGAGAACTGACATCTTAACAATGCCTTCCAATCCATGAACACAGTTTATCTTTCCATTTATTTAGGTTTTAATTTATCTCAGCAATTTTTTATGTAGTTTTCACTGTAGAGGTCTTTCATATCTTTCATTAAATTAATACCTAAGTTTTATGTTTTGATGTTATCATAAATAGCATTGTTTTAAATTTTTTATTTTCAAATTGTTGTTGCTAGTATATAATAGATTTTTAGATATTAAACTTGCATCCTGCATCTTAATTAAATTCAGTTGTTGGTTAGCCATATGCAGATTTAAACTGGACCCCTTCCTGTTATCACATACAAAAATCAACTCAAGATAGACTAAGGACTTAAATGTAAAACCTAGAACTATTAAAAAAAAAAAAGAAAAAGAAAACCTAGTAAATACCATTTGGGACATAGGCTATGGCAAAGATTTCATGATGAAGACTCCAAAAGCAATTGCAACAAAACAAAAAATGACAGTTGGGACCTAATTAAACTAAAGAGCTTCTGCACAGCAAAAGAAACTATCAACAGAGTAAACAGATAACTTATGAAATGGGAGAAGATATTCCCAAACTATGTATCTGACAAAGGTTTAATATCCAGAATCTATAAGGAACTTAAACAAATTAACAGGCAAAAAACAACTCAATTTAAAAATGGGCAAAGGAGGCCAGGCGTGGTGGCTCACACCTGTAATCCCACACTTTTGGGAGGTTGAGGCAGGAGAATCGCTTGAACCGGGGAGGAGGAGGCTGCAGTAAGCTGATAGCACCACTGTTCTCCAGCCTGGGAGACAGAGTAAGACTCTGTTTAAAAAAAGAAAAAAAAGCCGGACGCAGTGGCTCACGCCTATAATCCCAGCACTTTGGGAGGCTGAGGTGGGCGGATCATGAGGTCAGGAGTTTGAGACCAGCCTGGCCAATATGGCAAATCCCCGTCTCTACTAAAAATACAAAAATTAGCCGGGTGTGGTGGCACATGTCTGTAGTCCCAGCTACTCGGGAAGCTGAGGCAGAAGAATCGCTTGACCCCGGGAGGTAGAGGTTGCAGTGAACTGAGATGGTGCCACCGCATTCCAGCCTGGGTGACAGAGTGAGACTCTGTCTTCCAAAAAAAAAAAAAAAGGGCCAGGTGTGGTGGCTCACCCCTGTAATCCAAGCACTTTGGGAGGCTGAGTTGGGCAGATCACTCAAGCCCAGGAGTTTGAGACCAGTCTGGCCAAAATGGCAAAACCCTGTCTCTACTAAAAATACAAACATTAGCCGGGTGTGGTGGTGGGCGCCTGTAATCCCAGCTACTCGGGAGGCTGAGTCAGGAGAATTGCTTGAACCTGGGAGGCAGAGGTTGCAGTGAGCCAAGATTGCGCCACTGCACTCCAGCCTGGGTGACAGAGTGAGACTCTGTCTCAGAAAAAATGAAAACAAAAATAAACATAAAAATAAAGGAGTGGGGGGAAGGACATGAACAGATATTTCTCAACAGAAGACATACATGTGGCCAACAAACATGAAAAAATACTCAACATCATTAAAGAAATGAAAATCAAAACCACAATGAGATACCATCTCACACTAGTCAGAATGGTTATTATTATTATTATTTTTTTAACTTAAATAACAGAGACATGTTCTTGCTATGTTTCCCAGGCTGGTCTTGAACTCCTAGGCTCAAGAGATCTGCCCACCTCAGCCTTCTACAGTGTTGGGATTACAGGCGTGAGCCACTGCACCTGGCCAGAATGGTTATTACTAAATAGTCAAAAAATAACATGCTGGCAAGGTTGCAGAGAAAGAGGAACACACACACTGCTGTTGGGAAAGTAAATTAGTTCAGCCACTGTGAAAAGCAGTCTAGAGATTTCTCAAAGAACTTAAAATAGAAGTACCATTCATCCCAGCAGTCTCCCAGTACTGGGTCTATATCCCCCAAAATATAAATTATTCTACCATAAGGATACATGCATGCCTGTGTTCACTGCAGCAGTATTCACAATAGCGAAGACATGGAATCAACCTAAATGCCATGAACGGTGGACTGGATAAAGAAACTGTGGTACATGTATACCATGGAATACTACACAGCCATGTAAGAGAATAGATGCAGCAATAAGGATGCAGCAACATGGATGCAGCTGGAGGCCATTATCCTAAGTGAATTAACACGGGAACAAAAAACCAAGTATCACATATTCTCACTTATAAGTGGGAGTTAAACATTCAGTACACGTGGATACAAAGAAGAGAACAACAGAAATCAATGCCTACTTAAGGGTGGAGGTTAGGAGGAGGGTGAGAATCGAAAAACCACCTCTCGGGTACTAAGCTTACTGGGTGATGAAATGATCTGTACACCAAATCCCCATGTCAGGCAATTTACAAACCTGCACATGTAACCCCTGAACCTATAACAGAAGTTGGAAAAAATAAAATTAATTCAGTTGTTGGCCAGGTGTGCTGGCTCCCGCCGCTAATCCCAGCACTTTGGGAGGTTGAGATAGGAGAATCCCTTGAGGCCAGAAGTTTGAGACCAGCCTGGGAAACACAGCAAGACCCCATCTCTAAAAAAAGAAAAAAAAATTTTTTAATTCAATCTGGGAACAGCGGCTCATGCCTGTAATCCCAGCACTTTGGGAGGCCAAGGCAGGAGGATTGCTTAAGGCCAGGAGTCCAAGATCGACCTGGGCAACATAGCAACACTCTGCCTCTACAAAAAAATAAAAAATAATTAGCCAGGCGTGGTGGCATGCACCTGTAGTCCTAGCTACTTGGGAGGCTGAGGTGGAAGGTGTGCTTGAGCCCAGAAGGTTGAAGCTGCAGTGAGCTGTGATTGTACCAATACACTCCAGCCTGGGCAACAAAGTAAGACCTAGTCTCTTTAAAATAAATAAATAAATAAATAAAATCAGTTGTTAGTTCTACAATGTTTTTGGTTGATTGTTTATGGTTTTCTGTATAAAAGACCTTTCAACTGAAAATATAGTTTTGCTTCTTCCTAATATTTAGGCCTCTTATTTAATTTTCTTGTCTCACCATATTGAGTAGGACCTCCAGTACAATGTTTACTAAAAGCGGCAAGAGCAAACCACCTTGCCTTTTTCTTGACCTTAAGAGAAAGCCTCAATATTTCACTATTAAGTACAATATTGGCTATAAATTTTAGACTGAGAAAATTCCCTTTTATTCCTAGTTGATGAGACTTTTTACTGTAAATGGGTGTTAAAATTCATCAAATGCTTTTTCTACATGTATGGAAATGAACATACCTTCAATGTTTTCATCTTCATTCTGTTAAAATATGAATTAGATGGATTTTCAAATGTTAAACTAACTTTGCACTCCTGAGATAAATTTAAGTCAGATATGTACACATAGAGCGCAATATAAATGCCAGCAAACTTGATAAAAACAGAAGAATAGAAGAGTCACTAATGCTTCACTACAGGACTTCACCTCAGGCTTCACAAAAGTTCTCGAGGTACTTACACATCCATATGATGACCAGCACTCTGCAGTCCATCACCCATTTCTTTTTCTATGGCACTCCATTCACTAGGGAGTAAAAGATAAAACCAAAAGCAACATGCATTAGAGATATGGAATAGTATTAAATGGACTCTTTTCAAGATTCTTGTCTAGCTAGCTTTAAAATAATGTATAGCACCCGTATTTGGGTTTATTTTCTATAACTCAAATATGCTGTTTTCCCCTTAAGTTTAACAACTAAATGTGAAGTGAAGGCTTCAAACATTGATGCTTGCTGCTAAGCAGAAGGTAAGTATCATACTCAACCGCTTCTGGTTATAGATAACATTCTCAGTTAGGCGGCTGATTTAAATCATTTGTAAAGCTTTTAAAAAATACGGATGCTAGCCCTACTCTTCATCTACTTAATCAGAAGCTGTGGGGATAGAGTGAGACATGTACATTTTTAAATACTCCATGTACGGCTCTGATGAACATACCTGATTACATGCCACTGTTCTAGTAGCTAACAGAAAAAGACAACTGTATAGAAACAGTAGGTGCAGAGTAAAGTTTTAATAATAATAATCATATTACACAAGAAAGCTACTAGAGCCACAGATCATTTTGTTGTCATTTCTGTGAAATGCTTTACATTAAAAATCTTTTTATGGAAGTTATATATGCTTATTATAGTAAACTGGGAAAATAAATCTATAATCCCAAATGCCAAGAGATAACATAATTTGATACACCTCCTTCTAGTCTTATTTGCGTAATTTAAAGTGGCTGAGATCATATGGTATATGTGAGTTTGTGTCATGCTTTTTCTAAATAGTATTTTCCCATACTATTAAAATAATTTGTTCTAAATGTCATTTTAAATGGCAACTCACAATCTTTTTAACCATTTTCCTGGCTATACAGGTTGTTTCCAATTTTTCTGCTATTTAAAGAATGTATAATAAACATCTTCAATTCCAACATATCATAAAAAATAAAATAGTATTATACTCTTAGTATAGATGAAAACTATGTATCTTTTCCCTAAAAAGTTAAAAAAAAAAAAAAACACAACATTTTGTGTACAATTTCAGAGACTTCAGACAACCTGAAGTCCACCCTCACCTCTTGGATCTAGAACTCGAACTGAAAAACCACAAGGGTCGCTCTAGTATTTTGTAGCTCCATGAAATTAAAAAAAGGAAAAGACTCCAAGAATGCCTGAGAGTCAAGATTTTGGACAGGAATGAAAAATATTAATTACAACAAAAAGAAAGGTTTAGAGCTAAATTTAGTAACCCAGTCTGGTGTTCATCAAGGATAAAATCTCTAGCCCCAAACAGGTCTGTGGAAATAGGTTCTATTTGTTTATATTTCTGTACGAGACTTTGTTTAAACATAAGAGTTCCACGCTAAAAAAAGGTTTAAAAATCACTGTCCTCATCTACCCCAACAGTTAAGAACAGACACTCAGGCCCAGAAACCTAACACGGTTTACTCAAAGTCAGGCAGCTGATCAGAGACAGAGCTGAGCCTAGAATCAACCTCCAACAGAGTCCTCTATCTACCAGTCCCAACTTAAGGCACTTAACTTCTTTTGTTGTCTTAGTCAAAAGAGCTTTTTGGCAGGGCATGATGGCTCACGCCTATAATCCCAGCACTCTGGGAAGCCAAGGAGGGTGGATCACCTGAGGTCGGGAGTTCGAGACCAGCCTGACCAACATGGAGAAACCCCGTCTCTACTAAAAATACAAAATTAGCCAGGCATGGTGGCACACGCCTGTAATCCCAGCTACTCGAGAGGCTGAGGTGGGAGAATCGCTTGAACCCGGGAGGCAGAGGTTGCAGTGAGCCGAGGTCACGCCATTGCACTCCAGTGTGGGCAACAAGAGCAAAACTCCGTCTCAAAAAAAAAAAAAAAAAAAAAGCTTTTCACCACTTACCATACATATAATTAAAAAATTAAAAATTACAGAATTATTAAACACAAGTACATCTTTGTGTCTTTGAGCTTTGAGGTACATAACAAGTTGGTATGCCTTTGCACATAGCTTTTTGAAAGAAATGTGTCTATTTTCCTGGAATCTCTTGAAAGGAACTGTAACACTGAATCTGGGAGAGACGGTTACTTTTGGTTGCTTCCATATGGATTCACAACCTATGAATTAAGATGAATATTTTAAAATGTTCAATTAACAGAACACAACATTTTAGGCTATTAGCTCCTGACCGCTTTCATCAGCTTTAAATGCATAGTTACTGGTACTTAAAACTCTTTCCTCCTCTTCTCTAAGTCTTTTGCAGAGTGAACCCCACCTATGTATTTAGTCCATTTCTGCACAGGTGGATCTGAAAGTTCCTGTCTGAGCATGAAACTAGTCCTATAAGCCCCTATGGGGAATAGCCCTTTTTTAGGCTTATCCTAAATTGGGTCAGGTGCTATTAATAAGGGAAGGAGGCTGCAAAAGGCCTAGGGATGTAAGAGCACAAAATAAACTCCTCTACTTAAATGAACAAACAAACAAAACAAACATAACATCAGCAGCACCATGAACATACTACAAAATCTTCCCCTTTCTTCTCTGTAAGCCTAATTCCTGCTCATTTCTCACCTACATAACATCTGTTGCTTCATGTCAGTCCTTTTCTAGTCACAGCTCAGTCTTTTTTCTTAGTCCATTCTCTCACTCCAACCTCCAATTGCCATAATTTTACAAAAATTACTTAAGGAATATATTGAAAAAATTTCAATTAAGAAAAAAAAGCTGATAAAACCAGCTTTGTATTTCTTCCCCTCTCAAACTGCAAACCAAAGAACAAATTAATTTTTTTTCCGATTATGTGGTCCCCAACTTTTGAATTTTTTCATTACTCTTATAGGTCAGCAGCACTGAAAAGATAAAAACCATCTCCCACAAACTGGCGCTGCTCAGCAATCCTTTCCACATTCCGAAGTGTTGTCTTCATCAGTGCTTCTCAAGCTGGGATGTTTTCATCATGAATATTGGAAGCCATATAATAGACATGGTACACTCTTTCTGAAGAATAAATTTTACTTAAACATTAGTGGGGAAAAATAAACTTTTAAAAATAAATATTAAAGTATCCATACAATGTAGATTTTGCATGAATTGATAAAACTCAAGCCTTCAGAGAGTTCCTGCACTTGGTACAGCTGCTTCTGGCCAATGTCGTGTGAATTGGTGAAGGGAGGTAAAGGAGGTTTTGCAGTAGGACAAGTTTAAGTATTATTGGCACCCCTCCCTCCAACCCCCAAAAGAGAATTCTCTGCACTGTTTGAGACAGACTGCCCAATGTCATTCCCCTCAATCCCCACAACCACACAATTACACAAACTTGTTCTCAAAAAAGATACCTACTTCACGGTGCCTTCTACAACTCACCTCTCCCCTGCCTTAAGACAGCTCTGCACCTTCCCTATCTTCTCCCTTGTCCATGCTCCTATCCCTCCCCTGTCCACCATCCCACCCCAGCCCCAGCCTCTTCTCAAAAAAGTCTTATTACCCTTCAAAAATAACCACAGTTCATCTTTTTCCTCAGGCACTTTTGAAAAAAAAAAATTCAACTTTCATTTTGGACTCAGGAAGTACATGTACATGTGCAGGTTTGTTACATGTGTACACTGGATGGTGTGAAGATTTCAGATACAAACGAGCCCATCACCCACACAGTGAGCACAGCGCCCAATAGTTAGTTTGTCTACCCTTGTCTCCTCCCACCCTCCCTCCCTGCTCTGGCAGTTCCCGGTGTCTACTGTTGCCATCTTCACATCCATGAGTAGGGACTTTCTTAAAAGACTAATTAATAACTTGCTGTCTTTCCTTCCTTAATCCTTTCCTCTTATTCCTAGGATCACTAGGACATAACATCATACCACTTAAACTGCTTTCCAAATTAACACCAAAGATGTACTTACCCATTTTCCCCCTTCTCATCTAAACTCAATTCTCTTTTTTGTTTTTTTTTTTGAGATGGAGTCTTGCTCTGTCACCCAGGCTGGAGTGCAGCAGCACAATCTCGGCTCACTGCAACCTCCACCTCCTAGTTCAGGCAATTTTCCCACCTCAGCCTCCCAAGTAGCTGGGATTACAGGCACACGCCATCATGCCCGGCTAATTTTTGTATTTTTAGTAGAGATGAGGTTTCACCATATTGGCCAGGCTGGTCTTGAACTCCTGACCTCAAGTGATCTGCCCGCATCGGCCTCTCAAAGTGGTGGGATTACAGACGTGAGCCACTGTGCCTGGCCTAAATTCAATTTCTCTACAGTATAACTCCAAGCGTTATTGAAGTGTTCCCTTCACTTGCTTGACTTTGAATACTCCATGTTCCTCATCAATTTCTTGCCTGATCCCTGAACGCAGATATTCCCTTGAGTCTCTTGTAGACTTGCTCTAACCCTCTAATATTATCAACTAACTCTATGTTTTAAAAAATCACTCTATAAGGACACACTTTATATATACAACTCATATTCTCACTAGCTTCTTAAATTCCTGATCCAAATTTCTAACTGCTTAATAAAAATCTTTAGTTAGAATGCAATTTATCCACATGAGAACCCTCAACCTCATCCCCCAAACCCACCATTCCACCTACATTCTCTATCACAAATCCTTAGGCACTCAACTGCCCTAAATTAAATCTTGGTATTCTTGGCACCTACCATGGTAACAGGAGCTCAGTTACCGTATGCTGAATGACTGAAAAAAATCCACTGGTAAGTCTATCATTTAGGTCTCTTTATTCTTCACTGGCAACTGCTGTAGTTCAGGTCTTGATTAAATTACCTCAACCACCTCTGGTCTTTCTGGCTCAGTTGTCCTAAGATGTTTTTATTTATTATCTATTTTTGTTTTTATTTTTTTGAGAGACAGGGTGTTGCTCTGTCACCTGGGCTGGAGTGCAGTGGTGTGATCATAGCTCACTATAACCTTGAACTCCTGGGCTCAAGTGTTCCTCCCATCTTAGCCTCCCAAGCAGCTAGGACTATAGGCATGTGCCACCATGCCTAATTTTTAAACTATTTTTGTAGAGATGGGGTCTTGCTATGTTGCCAAGGCTTGTCTTGAACTCCTGGCCTCAAGCGATCCTCCTTCCTTGGCCTCCCAAAGTGCTAGGATTACAGATGAGAGCCACCACATCCAGCCTCATGAAATTTTTTAAATGTAAAGTGGCTTTCTAATAATTTATTAAGCTGGCAAAAAAAACAAACATGTACAATATTTATCATGTGGCATTAATGCAAATAATTTTCTTTAAAGTTTGATTCAACCAATTGATCTTTTGTCTACCTGCCTCTCAAATTAATTAAAAAGTTCATTTATTAACTATAATAAATGTGCTACCTTTGAGAATGTTTAGTTTATGTTAATTCCCCCCCACATGTCTCCTATGGGATATAATTTTTGTTTTTAAATAAGCATTGTTCCCAAGCTTAATTGGGTTCCAGTTTGAATAATACTAAAAATTAGAGATGACTTGTGCATAAATCTAAAAGCAATTAAGTCAGACAGTATGAGGTAGACTTCAAAAAGTATAATACTATTTGTCTTTCTTCCCATTATACTATTCTTTTACAGTTGACCATATATTTTCATAGACCCTGGTCCTAGTTATGAAGAGTTTACATTTTTATAATATCAATAAGCTTCTTTTAATTAAAAAAGTCATATAACCTTGATCTGTCTCAACTGACATTTAATTTTAATGTATTGATCAACCAAAGACATATGGATAACCTACTACTCTAATAAATGAATTAAATAAATTTAAATCTCTATCTCACATCTTATATTCAAATAAATTATAGCTGAATCAAAAATTTATGAAACCACAAAATACAGAAGAAATGAGAATTTTTTTTCCCACCTAGAACCCGCCACCTGAGAAAAAATTTTTTTCATTTTTTGAGATGGAGTCTCACTCTGCCGCCCAGGCTGGAGTGCACTGGCGTGATCTCAGCTCACTGCAACCTTCACTTCCTGGGTTCAAGCGATTTTCCTGCGTCAGTCTCCTGAGTAGCTGGGATTATAGGAGCCCACCACCATGCCTGGCTAATTTTTGTATTTTTAGTAGAGATGAGGTTTCACCATGTTGGCCAGGCTGGTCTCAAACTCCTGACTTCAGGTGATCCACCCGCCTTGGCCTCCCAAAGTGCTGGGATTATAGGCATGAGCCACCATGCCTGGCTGAGAAAATTTTTTAATAATCCGAAGTAGGGGACCAGGCATGGTGACTCATGTCTGTAATCCTAGCACTATGGGGGGCCGAAGCCAATGGATCACCTGAGCTCAGGAGGTCAAGATCAGCCTGGGCAACATAGTAAAGTCCCATCTCTGCAAAAAAATACAAAAAGTAGCAGAGCATGGTGATGTGTGTCTGTAGTCTCAGCTACTTGGGAGGCTGAAGCAGGAGGATCACTAGAGCCTGAGAGGCAGAGGTTGCAGTGAGCCAAGACCACACCACTGCACTCCAGCCTCGGTGACAAAGTGAGACCCTGTATTAAAAAAAAAACCGGGTGCAGTGGCATACACCTGTAATCCAGCATTTTAGGAGGCCGAGGCGGGTGGATCACGAGGTCAGGAGTTCAAGACCAGCCTGGTCAACATGGTGAAACCCCATCTCTACTAAAAATACAAAAAAATAGCCAGGTGTGGTGGCAGGTGTCTGTAATCCCAGCTACTTGGGAGGCTGAGGCAGAGAACTGCTTGAAACCAGGAGGCAGAGGTTGCAGTGAGCTGAGATTGCGCCACTGCATTCCAGCCTGGGCGACAGAGCAAGACTCCATCTCAAAAAAAAAAAAAAAAAAAAAAAGGGCTGGGTGCAGTGGCTTATACCTGTAATCCCAGCACTTTCGGAGGCCTAGGCAGGCAGATCACTTGAGGTCAGGAGTTCAAGACCAGCCTGACCAACACGGTGAAACCCCATCTCTACTAAAAATACAAAATTAGCCCAGTGTGGTGGCGCATGCCTGTAATCCCAGCTACTGGGGAGGCTGAGGCAGGAGAATCACTTGAGCCCAGGAGGCGGGGGTTGCAGTGAGCCGAGATCACATCATTGCATCAGCCTGGGTGACAAGAGAGAAACTCCATCTCAAAAAACAAAAACAAACAAAAAAAGAAATAATCTTCTCTCCACACTCATAAATGTTCAAGAATTATTGTTTTCAGGCAAAAAGGTAATTAAAGCTAATTATTTTTAAAGTTTGTATGATGCTTACCTGAAAACTCGACCATAATTCCCATGTACTTTATATACACCATAGAGTCGATCTGCTACTCTCTGAAATAAATATTTAATAGAAATTGCTTTTAGGTCAAAGTTATATCCTCATCCAAAAAAAGACCCAAAAAACAAAAAACATGCTTACTACAATAAACTTGGAAATAGAAAAAAGAAAAATAGTAATCTCTGAAAATCCCATCCTCCTAAAACTAAAACCAGTGCTCTTACCATATTTATCATATCTTATACTTTTGTACTTCTTTTTCTGCAAAGTTTTTAATTACTGTTTTTAAATTGCCTACAGCAAGAGTGGTAATATGCTTACCCATCAGGTATTTAATAAATACCACTATAAATAGTTGCATAAAATTCCACTAAGTAGTGTATAAGACATACAAGCATTCCTTGTTGAATAATCTTGTTGGGATTCAGTTATTCTTAATTTTTCAGTATTATAAAAAGTTATCTCTGAGAATAAGCCTTTTTCCTTCAGATTGTTTCCTTACAATAAAATCCCCAAAGTGGAATTAACCAAGGGAAAGGATACATTTTCAATTCTATTGAGATATAGTTTTATATATAAATGCTGAATACATGCATATACTTCTATGCTACTTTGTCAAAAGATAACTCCTAACCAACGAACACATTATTTTAATAACAACAGAATTACAATTTACATCACTGAAATGTGTACTGCCTAGCCATTCACAGAAATTTTACAAGTTAAAACAAAACCTCAATATGGTAATTAATTTGCTTTACGTTCCCCCAAAGCATTATGAAAACAAACTGGAAGACCAAAGGCTCATCCTACAAAAAGCTCTAGAAAAAATTTCTGGTATACAGTTTCTAAGTATAAGCTCTAAGGATAAATTAGCTCCCTGATTCCTTACTCAAACATGAGTATGAGGAATTAGACATTAATGATAGAACAAATCAACCCTTTCAAGATCTCATCTTACAGTGACAGAACCGCCACTGCAAATACTTCAAGTAGGTGTATGAGGATCATAAAATGTTTTCCATCTATTGTTGGCCTGCTCTGAGGAAACACGTACCCACTAGACTAGGGGTTAACACACTACAGGTCTGCCACTTGTTTTGTAAACAGAGTCTCACTGGAGCACTGTCAGGTTCACAGTGGAGCTGAATAGATGCAACAGAAACCATAAAGCTAACAAAGCTGAAAACACCTCCCATCTGGCCTTCAGAAAAAAGATGCTGGCCCATACATTAGAACCAGCTTTCAGGACAAAGCTCATAGTCCTACTCCTACTTGAAACTCTTACAGGTTGTCCCCAGACCTCTAAACTAATTTCTCTAGAATGTCATTTCCTCCTCCTTCTTCTTCTTCTTCTTATTACTATTATTATTATTATTTTGAGACGGAGTCTCACTCTGTCTCCCAGGCTAAAGTACAGTGGCACGATCTCAGCTCACTGCAATCTCTGCCTCTTGGGTTCAAGCGATTATCCCACCTCAGCCTCCCGAGTAGTGGGGATTACAGGCATGCACCACCACGCCCAGCTAGTTTTTGTATTTTTAGTAAAGACCATGCTGGTCAGGCTGGTCTCAAACTCCTGACCTCAAATGATCTGCCCACCTTGGCCTCCCAAAGTGCTGGGATTACAGGTATGAGCCACTGTGCCTGGCCCCCAAGTATTTTTTGAGCAGTCTGTGCAGTGTTGAATGTTTTTCTTTTCTTTTGTTTTTTTAAGTGGTTCCATCATCAAGTAAGGTTGGGAAACACTGAGACAATAAAATTTAACAGTTTTTTTTCTGTAGGACATTTTAGACCTTTAACACCACATATGAATCATGACTGCTCAAGGGAGATACGGTTTGCAGTAGGGAACATCTTACAGGGTTAGCATTCCAGAGAATATATGATGGAAAATGTCATTCTAACACTAACTTTTCTAGATCCCTGTACTTTTAGATACCAAACCTCCTTCCTAAAAGCTGAGCATTCATCCTCTACTAAGATATTAAGCATGGAAGAAAAGAGAAGTTGCTGAAAAACCACTTAAGAAAAAAAAAAACTAGAAGCAATGTGAGGGTACAATGCAGATTCTCTGAATGTTTGTCCCCCATCTGCACCTCCCACGAGAACTATTGCCTAATTTGTCTGGGTAATTTCTAGGCAACCAAAGGTCCACAAATTTTATCTCATTAATCCACAGTCCTTTCTAATACCCAGTTCTTGACTCTAGCCTAATAATTCTCACAGGTAACTTTTATGAGAAGGTATCTTATAATTTATTCAAAGAGTCCAACGATACTCTTGAACAGTTAAACTGGAGATCAAGACAATATAAGACCTTCAGAAGAATTTTTTCCTTTATTGTATTTTTTCTGTACTGTCATGGAAATCTTGAAACATACAAAAAGCATATAGAACAGAAGGATATACCTCCATTTCTCAACACCCAGCTTCAGTAATTACTATATGGCCAAACTCATTTCTCCTAAAACTGCCCCCACTCTCCACTGCTCATCGGTGGACTCTTATTAAAACAAATTCCAGGCAATATATTTCATTTCAAGAGGATTCTGGCCAGGCATGGTGGCTCATGACTATAATCCCAGCTCTTTGGGAGGCTGAGGTGGGCAGATCACTTGGGGCCAGGAGGAGTTCGAGACCAGCCTCGTTAACATGGTGAAACCCCATCTCTACTAAAAATAAAAATTAGCCAGGCATGGTGCTGCATGCCTGTAATCCCAGCTACTCAGGAGGCTGAGGCAGGAGAATTGCTTGAACCCAGGAGGTGGAGGTTGCAGTGAGCTGAGATTGTGCCACTGCACTCCAGCCTGGGTGAGAGAGCGAGACTCCATCTCAAAATAATAACAATAATAACAACAACAACAAAGAGGATTCCAGATTCCAATCAGCATAAAATGTGACCTTACCTGGTATCCTAGTCTCTTTCAATGCCTTTGGCACAGGCATGTTCTAAGGTTCCTTCTAGGTTGCCACAAGGGACCAGAGTGGATGGTACATTTTCCAGGTACATTAATTTACTGAGAAGTATTTCCCTCTTTGCCTATTACAGCTGAACTATATGGTTAAGTATAATTATTATTCCTTGATTTCTAGTCCCTTTTGTCATGGCAGACTATTATCTGAAATTAGTTTATTTGGCAGAATTTAAGAGCACAGACACAGGATGGCCTAACACCTATAAACTATTTCACAGACCTTTAAAAAAAAACATGAAAGAATATGATGTGTAGATCTAAAATCCTACACTTATTTACATTCCAGCACTGAAATGGCAGGCCTTTTGATAACATCCAAAACAACTATTCTATTACAAACCATGGAGAGAAAACAGGCTAAGTGAGTTGTTTATGACAGAAACCATTGCACATTTTTTTAAAAAGTGCAGTTTGGATGATGAACATATAAATTCAAATGCAAAAATCAGTTATTCATGGTAAATACCACCTACTACTTGAAAACAGAATGATTACATGAGAAGCACTTCCTTATGCATGTGCATCAAAAAGCTTTTGGGGACCACTTACAGCTCTGACTCGAAGAAGATGTGAGATGACAGACTGCAGTTCATCACTATAGTGCTTAAGGTCAGTAAATCTCCTGAAACAGGAAACAAATAAAACATCATTTTTCAAATGAAAACAAGCAGTCAAAAACTGAAAGAAAAAAACAGTAGTTCCCGACAATAACAAAACTGATTCTATTTAACCATATGCTGGCCTTAAACATTTACACACCAATATAAATCCAAAAAACTGTAAAATAAAATGATATTTTCTGTTGATATTTTGAAAGTCAAGATATCACACTTCATAATTTACCTCGTGGAACTGAGATAGATAAAAAAAATCTGTTGGTATGAAAAACTACTTTGAAAATACAAAACAGGAAAAACTTTAAGGAGCTAAAAGATACATTATGGTGCAATCATAAACTCATGGTCTCTAACCTCAATCTTAATTCTGCTCAAGTAATTTGCTTCCCTCATCTATTAACTGCCATTTTCCATAAGGACCAAAAACTTCTGATGCACCATCTGTCATTCTCCAAACAACCAAGCTTCACAGATAAACAAAAACCATCAGATGGGAACGACTCCCACCTCTACCTCCTGCCAATCAACTTACACACTTCCCCATATCTACATCATTTTTTCCCTCCCACTAGGATTTCTTCCCATCTAACGCTCTAGATTCCATTCCAGCTACACCCCATATTCCTGTTTCCTGACTTCCTATCTCTATAAACTTCTCATCAGCATATCAATTAACTCAGGTCTCTCATAGATTAAAATACACACTCCCTTGACAACACACCCAGCTATTAACACCCTGTCAATATCCAACCCTTTTATAGCCAAGCTTTCACAAGGCATCACTTCCCCAGCAATAACCACTTCTTCCATTCCCATATACTGCACAGCCTATGAGAATCTAGCTTCTGCCTCCAGCACTATATAGTAGGGAAATATTCCTGACAAAGTCACCAACTATTTTCATGTTGTAATATCCAGTGATCAATCTTAGTTCTCCTCTTACTTGATCCTTTTGGCAATGCAACAGCTGACATCATCCTCCTCCTCAAAAATCTGTTTCCTTGTCAGTATTATTTTCTCATGGCTTTCCTTTTATTTCACTCTCTGGTCACTCCTGAAGCTTCTTTTGTAGTACTCACTTCCTTCACCCATCTCTTATATCCCCAACTGTAGTCTGCAAAAAATTCCTGAAATCTTTTTTTTTTTTTTTTTGAGACAGAGTTTCACTCTTGTTGCCCAGACTGGAGTGCAATGGCGCAATCTTGGCTCACCGCAACCTCCGCCTCCCGGGTTCAAGCAGTTTTCCCGCCTTAGCCTCCCGAGTATCTGGGATTATAGGCATGTACCACCACACCCGTCTCTCTTTAGTAGAGACAGGGTTTCTCCATGTTGGTCAGGCTGGTCTTGAACTCCCAACCTCAGGTGATCGCCTGCCTTGGCCTCCCAAAGTGCTGGGATTACAAGCGTGAGCCACCATGCCTGGTCGAAATGTTTCTTAAAAACACTACTGATGGTCTCTCAGAGGGATGTGAATACATCAAGGTCCTCGTGGGACTCAGGAATCTGAATCTGAATTTTATAGCTCATCCACAGGATTCACATGCTGGTAGTCCTCAGGTTATACTTTATTTTTCTTTCCTTCTTTTTTTTTTAAAGGCCCGGTACTGTGTCACCCAGGTTGGAATGCAGTGGCTTGATCCTAGCTCACTGCAGCCCTTGATCCACCTGCCTCAGCCTCCCAAACAGCTGAGACTACATATGGGCATCACCATGCCCAGCTGACCTCAGGTAGTCATACTTTGAAAACATCCTTAAAGTGCTGGCATTCTTCAAGGTTCAGTCCTGGGTCCTCAGCTATCTTCCAATCAGTCTTTCAATCTATACATTCCTATGTGACTTGTCATTCACAAAGCTTCACGATTATGATCTACATATTGCTAAATTCCAAATTTCTACCATCAGCCCAAATCTCTCTTAACTCCAGATCTATAAAACCAACTGATTTAGTAGACATTTGTACTTGCTTCCATAGCCAAAGCTCAACCTATCCTCCACTACTCCTCAAATCTTTCCCTTGTGCTCCCTTGCACTCTAAAGAATGAAAACCTGAGCGCCATCTGTATTTCCTTCTCCTCTCCTTCACCTCATGCATCCCACTAATTGCCCAGTCTGTTGATTCTACCTCCTAAACATTGCCCCAATCCACTCACTTTTCTCTGGTCTCTCTGCCAATGCCCTAAATTCAGATTAGCATCATCATCTCTCACCAGTCCTCCTGACTGGCCTCCTAGCCCACTCCCACACTCCTCTAATCTACTGTCCACTCTGCTTGGATGATCTTCCAAAGTCCAAATCTATACCACCCCCTTGCTTTTAAGCAGCTTTCTACTGCAAAGGTTATCCGCTGATCCTGAGACAAAGTCCAAACTCTGTAATGTGGCTTAAAAAACTTTTCACAGACCCCAAGTATTCAGTTACTGTGGTTCATTGAAATAAAGAGGCAGTGGTGAAGTTGAGGACATCAAATCACTAGATAAAATACGTAACCACTCTTACTCCCCCAGGGCAGTGTTTTTCAGCAAGGAAAATAATTTAGGGATAAAAGAGTTGGCAAGACTGGCTCCCAATTAAGTAGAGTACAAATCTCCCTTTATATCCAAGATGGAAGGTGGAAAATGTACACTTGCATTTGTAGGATAAAACTTTGAAGGAATATAAACCTAAAAACTAACATGGTGTTACTCTCTGGGGAGGGGAAATGGATAGAGAGGAACAGGAATGAGACTTTTCACTGTACAACTTTTCCGTACTTATCAATCTACATATATATCTGGTTAACCATAAGAATATATTATGTACTCCAAAACGTTTAAATACAATTAAATTTATATATAAATATATATAAATATGTATTTTATATAAATATATAAAACTCAGATAACTGTGAGCGGCTTTCTTTACATAGAGCCAGTTACAACTGAGCTGGTACAATTTTCCCTTAGAAGTTTTATGATTTGAATTTAAGTGTCAAGAGGCTAATACTTTGTTAAACTCTGATCAGATCTTCCTGTGCTGGGTCCCAGGAGCTAGAAATTCTAAAGATCAGGTCTTCTGGAGCTTCTCCAGAACTGACTAGGTCCCCTAAAAATGTTTCTTTGTCAGCTTCCATACTCAGGATCTGGCATGACTACAAAATTCTTAGCTGTCATATTTGGATATGAGAAATGTATAAGAATATAAACAGTAAGCCTCAGAATACTTAAATTAGGTGAAGCAGAGGTTTCTGGAGTTGAAAGGTCTTAACACCTTTGGTCACAGAACATAAAAGGCACACTAAAGTTTCTCTGTTTGATTAACACATTGGTACAATCTCTTGTGAGGGGAGAGGAGTGACAACACAAATCATCCCCAGGTGATCACATCACCAGAAAGTCAGGGCTAAAAGATTCTAAACACCTAGGGGACAGAGACAGATGTGCACCTTTGAAAAAAATCACAATTACTGGGAAATCAGAAGACCTAAAGGTGAAGAGTGAAAAATTCATCAAGTCTTAGATAACAATGTATGTTTAAGAAATAAAGGAATGAATTTTCTGAAAACGAGGGTATAACTTCTTAGCCCAAGTCAAAATCTAGAATGTCTGCATATTAAAATGAGGAATCTTATCATAAATGATTAGGTGTTCTTAGAGAAATATTAAAGACTAAAAATCATATATAACGTCAGAATGTTGCAGTTTCACTTGAAAACAGGGAGTTTAAAAAGAGGACAGTCCATACTAGGAAGATGGTGACATAAAACTTCCCTCCTGAAATACTAACTATCTAAAATCCCTGTCTTAGAGACATGCAAAAGTGAATGTGTAAATGCAGACTCTGATAAGACTCTAGTTTGAGGTTGTCTATATCCAAACCCAATATGTCCTATGGCCTGAATCAGCCATATTTTCTATTCTCCTCAAAGTACACCTATTGCCATTACAGGCTTTATGCTTCCCTTTATTTTCCATATTCTTTTTGAGAAGGGGTCTAGTTCTATCACCCAGCCTGGAGTGCAGTGGCACGATCTTGGCTCACTGCAACCTCTGCCCCTTGAGTTCAAGTGATTCTCCCATTTCAGCCTCCCGAGTATCTGGGATTACAGGTATGTGCCACCACGCCTGGTTAATTTTTATACTTTTAGTAGAGACGGGGTTTCACCATGTTGGCCAGGCTGCCCTCGAACTTCTGACCTCAAGTGATCTGCCCACCTTGGCCTCTCAAAGTGCTGGAATTACAGGTGTGAGCTACCATGTCTGGCCTTATTCTCCATATTCTTTAACATACTTTTAGTAAGTAAGCCTGGACAGGTGCCTCTCCTAATCAGATGTCATCCATTTCTCAAGACTCATGTTGAAAAGACCCTCCATCAAGGCTTTTTGAGAATGCTTCTCTCCAATCTCAAAGGCAAAAACATGGCTAGGTGCAGTGGCTCACATATGTAATCCCAGCACTTTGGGAGGCCAAGGTGGGAGGATCACTTGAGACCAGCCTGAGCTGGTGAGACCCTGTTTCTGCAAAAAGTACAAAAAATTAGCCAGGCCGGGTGGATCACCTGAAGTCAGGAGTGCGAGACCAGCCTGGCCAACACAGTGAAACCCCGTCTTTACTAAAAATACAAAAATTAGCTGGGCGTGGTGGTGGGCGCCTGTAATCCCAGCTACTTGGGAGGCTGAGGCAGAGAGAATTGCTTGAACCCGGGAGGCGGAGGTTGCAGTGAGCCAAGGTCACGCCACTGCACTCCAGCTTGGCGAGAGTGAGACTCCATCTCCAAAAAAAAACAAAAACAAAAACAAAAAACCAGCCAGCCAGGCGTGATGGCACTTGCCTATAGTCCCAGTTACGTGGGAGGCTGAGATGGGAGGATCATTTGAGCCTGGGAGGTCGAGGCTACAGTGAGCTGAGATCATACCACTGCACCCCAGCCTGGGTAACAGAGCAAGACTTTGTCTCAAAAACAACAAAGGCAAAAACACAGCTTGGGGTATAACTTATCTATTTTATATGGCTTTCCTTTTTTTTTTAGACAGAGTCTCACTCTGCCACCCAGGCTGAAGTGCACTGGCACAATCTCGACTCACTGCAGCCTCCACCTTCCTGGTTCAAGTTATTCTCGTGCCTCAGCCCCCCAAGTAGCTGGGATTACAGGCATGTGCCACCATGCCTGGCTAATTTTTGTAGTTTTGGTAGAGACAGGGTTTCACTATGTTGGCCATGCTGGTCTTGAACTCCTGGCCTCAAGTGATCCGCCTGCCTTGGCCTCCCAAAGTGCTGGGATTAGAGACATGAGCCACCGTGCCCGGCCTTATTTGGAGTTCATATTTGCATACGGCTGTAGTTTTCTCTACCTAGCTATTATACTGAAAATAAATCAAGCCATACAGATTGTCTTATGCTTCTTTACAACTTGTGCAACTATTACCTAAGATAAAGCCCTGAAAGAAAAGAAACTGTAGTCTGAGTGACTGTTAGAAATCATAAATGACAGTCCACTCCCCACCCTCCTCTTCTTCTAGTTTCTACACTTTGGTTCTTGCCTCCCTATCTGTAAGCATTCTGTTTTTTTGAGACGGAGTCTTGCTCTGTTGCCCAGACTGGAGTGCAATGGCGCGATCTCGGCTCACTGCAACCTCCGCCTCCCGGGTTCAAGCAATTCTCCTGCCTCAGCCTCCTGAGTAGCTGGGATTACAGGTGTGCCCCACCACACCCAACTAATTTTTGTATTTTTAGTAGAGACGGGATTTCACCATGTTGGCCAGGTGGGTCTCGAGCTCCTGACCTCGTGATCCACCCACCTCGGCCTCCCAAAGTGCTGGGATTACAGGCGTAAGCCACCGCACCTGGCCTCTGTAAGCATTCTTAATACGATGTACCTTGAGCTCCTTGAAGAAAACTCACTATATAGATTTTTCTCTATCCATACTTCCTGCCCCAAACTCAGCATAACAAAATGATATAACCTGATATTTAGAAGCTCGAGGAATAACCTGAACATATCATAACCTCAATTATCTAACTGGTTTTCTTTTAAAAGAAAAAAACTATCACTTTACGTATAAGTTACATAGATTTTTTTTTCAGCCAAGAAAAACTGGCCACATTAGATGAAACTTCTACTATGCAATGTAGCACAGTACATGAGTGGTTAGTATTGTTTACTTCTACTAGGGACAGGAGATTGCCGGGCGTGGTGGCGGGTGCCTATAGTCCCAGCTACTCAGGAGGCTGAGGCAGGAGAATGGCGTGAATCTGGGAGGCGGAGCTTGCAGTGAGCTGAGATAGCAGCACTGCACTCCAGCCTGGGCGACACAGAGAGACTCCGTCTCAAAAAAAAGAGAGTACGTTACTTATATAATCCGGTCAGTTTACCACCTAGATTTTGACTTAGTGGGTTTAGTTTATTTGCAACAATATAAGATGCTCAATAAATGGAGATAGACCTTGGGCACATCTCTTTTAAGAAAAATATACAAGCCAGGCACAGTGGCATCCGCATGTAGTTCCAGCTATTCTAGAGGCTGAGGCGGAGGATTGTTGAGCCCAGCAGTTCCAGACCAGCCTGGGCAACATAGTGAGACTGCATCTCAAAAATATATATATATGTGTGTGTATACATATATATGTATATGCAATCCAATATGCAAAAGAAAGCATTTACAGAGTACCTAAGGCCACATAAAAGTAGAAGACTCCAGGCCCTCCCACTCACTGCTCTTAACAGTCTAGTTTGAGGAAAGATAAACATGAATGAAGCGAGTACTAGAAGCATCACTTTGTAATCCCTCTAAAACAATCTTTCTGGTTTTCTGAATTTTAGGAAATAACAAAACTATTTTAGTAATATATTTTAATAATAATATAAAAAATCTATTGTAACAGCTAGATCTAGAAGAGATTCTACATATTAAGAATCTGATATAACAATGACCAATATACACAATTATCCAGAATTTAAGACAAACAAATCCTGTTACTAATTACACAGCAATTATACACTTTAGCAAGAACATAAGGGCAAAAAAACTGCCTTGGTGACATTATTGGTCATATTAAACTTAAAATTCTACACACAATATGGATAGTAAATAAAATTCAGCAGTTCAGAAAACCTGGCTGGGTCAGAAAAGGGAGGAAAAACATTCAATTGACAAAATATTTTTCATTCAACTGAAAAATACTAATTGACAAAATACTAGTATTAATCAAAAATATTATCAAAATATCAATCAAAAATGATTCTCTAATGGATGTACAGCCACCAAAGTCATACACTTAGCTTACTAAGTTTTCCAGAGCTTTTTTTGAGGGTGACTTATAATTTTAGTTCTTAATCTAGAGAACACCTCTTATATACCATGCATGTTAGTATAATACTTATAAAAACCTCAAGGGAACCATAGATGCAAATTAAGTGAAAGAAGCCAATCTCAATGTTGACATACTGTATATGATGTGACATTCCAAAAAAAAAAAACAAAACTATAGCGATAATAAAAAGATCAGTGATTCCCAGGGGTTGAGGGAGGAGATGAACAGGTGCAGTAGAGAGGATTTTTAGGACAGTAATACTATTCTGTATAAAATGATAATGGTGGATACACGTCATTATCCATTTGTCCAAACTCAAAAACTGCCCAACACCAAGTGTGAACCCTAACATAAATGATGGTCTTTGCTGATAATGCTGTTTCAATGTAGGTTCATCAACTGTAACAAACACAGCTCTCTGGTGTGGGATGCTGATAGTTAGGGAGGCTGTGACAGGTCAATGGGGAGGGGTGTGGAGAGAAGGTATTTGGGAATTCTCTGTATACGCCACTCAATTTTGCTAACTCTACTAAACCTGTAACTGCTGTAAAAAAAAAATAGTCTATTAAAAAAAAAAAAGGCCAGGCATGGTGGCTCACACCTGTAATCCCAGAACTTTGGGAGGCCAAGGCGGGTGGATTGCTTGAAGTCAGGAGTTTGAGACCAGCCTGGCTAACACGGCGAAACCCCATCTCTACTAAAATACAAAAATTAACTGGGCGTTGTAGGGGGTGCCTATAATCCTAGCTACTCGGGAGGCGGAGGCAGGAGAATTGATTGAACCCGGGAGGCAGAGGTTGCAGTGAGCAGGGATCACGCCACTACACTCCAGGCTGGGCGACAGAGCAAGTCTCTGCCTCAAAAAATAAAAAAAAGAAAATGAAAAAACTCAAGTTACCATCACAACCTCCTAATTACCAAAATTTAAAAATATTCATTTAGATTTTATATTCAAAATTTATATGAAAAATCAGGGGCATTTTGTTAATATGTTATGTTTTATAAAGTCAGGCATAATAGGTCATCAGAATATGCAGACCCCACCTTTGTCTGATAAGAATTTACACAATGTAGAAATTAGTGCTGAAGGATTCACTAGAGAAATTCTAACAGATCTCATAAATTTGGTCCTCCAAACCAAAAAAGCCTCATCTGCCTAAGCACATATCCAATTAAAAAACTCTAACTGAACCAAATTGCCAAGTAAAGGTCCATATAATGTAGAGTTTGAATTATCCACCAAATTTAAAGATTAAGCAAAACCAAAATCTTAAATACATAGGTCCCACCCCATGTTAAGTAATTTCTGAATACACTGGCTTCTTTTAATATGGAAATGCTCTCACAAATACTAGCTGATATTGATAAAATCAAGTATTTGTCATATACCTTCGTGAAATTTTCTTGGTATACAAACTAGACGGTTCATTATTAAGTATATGTAAAAAGTATATAATTTTCTTATCTTGAGCTGTGCATATTTAACAAGCAAAATCATATAAGGAAAACTATAAAATTAAAATTACTTTTCTCATTTTTCTGATATTTGCAACAACACTTAACAAACCCTTCTAGAAAAAAGCAATGGTTTAATTTTATAAAACTTCAGTCACAATCATACCCCCAATCAAGTTATCAAATTTCAAATTCAGTTTTAGACTTTAAAAGGATTTCACTAAATGTGAATATGTAAACTATTTAGCAAATAAAGTGCATACATTCAGAAATGAAAAATTAAATAGATTGATAGCACCATTCAAAACAACATTGTAACTGTTATTAAAACAAAACCTTACTTGTCTGGGTTTTTCACTCTGAATGTTGCATTAAGCGCTTTTAACCTGGAGTCTGCCTGGAAAAAATAATTTGTTCACTTAATACAATTACATTTCAGGGTATAAAATTCAAACAATTTTACTTTCCCTTTAGAATTAAGATGCTCAAGTACAGTTTTCTTCATATCAATTGTTGTAAACACATTAAACATGCCTAAAAAAATAGCTTAGTAATTATTTTTGAAAGCACTACAAAAACATACTATAAAATAGACTGAATACATGGCATTCAATGGTACCAAAGTAAAACAACTGTACACACCAACCAATACACGAACAGGCATATAGCTCTGCATTATTAGAATTCGGAAGAGGTCATGTGAAAACAGTAGTTTTTCTCTAGGCCAAGAAAGGCAATGATATGTATATATAAACTAAATGAAACTACTGCTTTCATGGCCGGGCACAGTGGCTCATGCCTGTGATCCCAGCACTTTGGAAGGCCGAGACAGGAGGATCACTTGAGGTCAGGAGTTTGAGACCAGCCTGGCCAACATGATGAAACCCCCATCTCTACTAAAAATACAAAAAAATTAACTGGGTGTGATGGCGCGTGCCTGTAATACCAGCTACTCGGGAGTCTGAGGCAGGAGAGTCGCTTGAACCTGGGAGGCGGAGGTTTCAGTGAATTGAGATCACGCCACTGCACTCCAGCCTGGACGACAGAGAGAGACTCCATCTCAAAAAAGAAACTACTGCTTTAGAGTCTGCATCTACTGAGGGTAGTTCCAAAGCAAATGTACATTGGTTTTTCTCATTTTCACAATCTATATTTTAGAAGAAAGAATATAGAAACACATGTACTAGGCCGGGCGCGGTGGCTCACGCTTGTAATCCCAGCACTTTGGGAGGCCGAGGCAGGCGGAGCACGAGGTCAGGAGATCGAGACCACGGTGAAACGCTGTCTCTACTAAAAATACAAAAAATTAGCCAGGCGTGGTGGCGCGTGCCTGTAGTCCCAGCTACTCCGGAGAGGCTGAGGCAGGAGAATGGCGTGAACCCGGGAGGCGGAGCTTGCAGTGAGCCGAGATCGCACCACCGCACTCCAGCCTGGGCGACAGTGCGAGACTCTGTCTCAAAAAAAAAAAAAAAAAAAAAAAAGAAATACATGTACTAAGTAACACTCTACTAAATAAAACAAGCTAGATTACAGCAATTACTTTCTAGCTAGCAGAAAATGTTGTAAGACAACACAACTTTTTAACTATTTTCTTCACTTAATTCTAGATAATTACTCTCAAAGAAGAAACTGAGGGATAAATACTAAATAATAATTTCACTGCATAAAATGTATACTTAACACATCCAAATCCTGTCCTGTCCTAAATTCTCATTAAAAAAAACAAAAAAAAAAGACAACCAAACAACTTTTCTAACCAAGGTAGAAGAACTATTAGGGTTCATAAAAGGTAGCTCAATCAGGAATCAATTTCTAAATGTGGTCTGGTTTTTAAAATCCCACCTTGAAAATTTTACACTATTACAACTTCCAACCCATAATTACAAATACTGTTAATGAATAAACAAACAAAACAAAAATATTACTAAGGCTTCCCAGGTTACTTGGCTAAGAAAATAAAAACAAATATAACAAATATACTACTCACAAGTTCAGCCTCCTAGAACTCCAGACCAAAAGAGATTTAAAGGGCTATCTAAAGAATATCTAAAGTAGTTTATTTTGATTTTAGGGCATTCTCTTATGGAATTCTCCTATTTCTAAAATCAGTATTTCACAAATTCTGGATCCTTCTTACATCTCAAGGAAAAATTAGCTAATATACATCAAAGTCCTTATAAATAAAAACACCTATGAATTTAAGGTATACATTAAAAATCACTAAAAACCAAAGGCTCTTGTAAGTGTTCATGACTTCAGTCACATGCAAAATGTGATTCTTTAAATGAGGATGAAACTACATAAAACACTAAGAAAAAAATATTCATTTCTATCTTTTCTTGAATCTCATGCTTTTTAACACCAGCAATTTATTTTTTACTTTTAAAGTCACCAATTTACCAATTTTTTAAAAGTCATATAAATGTAAAAGGTCACCATTCTAACCTTTGCTAACCAAATGTTTTGTCAGATCGGGTCCATCTCCACACCCAACTCAATCTGCTCATTTCACAAGATTACATAAAAAAGGGGAAGCTGACTAAAATGTCACCAAACCGCTGGATCTCTGAAAAACTACCTGGACTGTTCCAAATCTGATAGGTTATCGCCCACCTAATCAGATTCCCCATTCAATACCTAAAGATGCCCCTTAATTCATTATTGTTTCCTATGATCCTATTTTACTTCCTTTAAAACAGCATTATCTGAAATCATCTTGTTCACTTGATTCTTGGCTGTCCGTTAAGAATACAAGAGCCATAAGCCGGGCACGGTGGCTTATGCCTGTAATCCCAGCACTTTGGGAGGCTGAGGCGGGCGGATCATGAGGTCAGGAGTTTGAAACCAGCCTGGCCAATATGGCAAAACCCTGTCTCTACTAAAAATATAAAAAATTAGCCAGGTGTGGTGGCACATGCCTGTAATCCCAGCTACTCAGGAGGCTGAGGCAGGAGAATCGCTTGAACCCGTGAGGCAGAGTTTGCAGTGAGCCGAGATTGCGCCACCGCACTCCAGCCTGGGTGACAGAGCAAGACTCCGTCTCAAAAAAAAAAAAAAAAAAAAAGAATATAAGAGCCATAAAAAGGCACAGTGTGAAGGTGGCCCTCGGACTGTACAAAGGCTGCTGTGGCAACACTTTTACCTGCTTTATCTTCCCCCACACATTACCTAGTAAAGCACACCCAGTCTGGGCCTCCCTCTGAAGGAGCATTCCTCTTCCTTGGCCTCTGGTGACTTCACTGCAGGTTTCTTATCATCACTAATGTCTTGGCTCAAATGTAAGCTTTTTAAAGGAGGGTGACCATGTGGCCTGGTTTGCCCAGGAGAGTCCTGGTTTATAACTGTTGTCCTAATCTTTTTTTTTTTCAAGACAGAGTCTTGCTCCGTCACCCAGGCTGGAGCACAACATGTGGTCCCCATCTTAAATGTCCCTATTTCCTCTCTAAAGGGGTCCCATTTGGATAATAAACTTTATGGTCACTCATCTTAGGGTAACCCCTGAAAAATAATCCCTGCTGTCATATTCCCCAACAAGGACGATGCTTTATGTCCTTTATACTACTTATCACTATTTTAAAGTATCTTATTTTTTATTTAAATGCTAACTTAATGTCTCCAATCACTAAAATATAAGCTCCACAATAACATAGAGTTTATGAGTATTTCCAGCTCATTCACTACTGTATCCACAACACTTAGAAGAGTACCTCACACTGTAGGCACCAGCATTTGGAATCTCCACATTGGATCTCTCAGAGTTCCTGTGCAATAACGAGATTAACAGAGATCCTAACTAAGGGCCCAGACCTTGGCTCTGGTAGTCCTTGCCCCAAGGAAGAGGCAGGGTCCAGGGTTCTTATGAATCAGCCTAAATTCATTTAAGGATTGGGTATTTAGAACAATGCTTTCATGACTAACTATGTTAACTGAGTTAAAACGTTACTTTTATACTAAAGCAACTAGTTTATATGTTCATTACTCTAGGGATAAACCCTTTGCCCTTCTTTCACTGAATTAAGTAAAATGAGTATTTATATTTTGTGTATGTATTTATTTTTAAGTAGAAACAGAGACTTGCTATGTTACCCAGTCTGGTCTCAAACTCCTGGGCTAAAGTGATCCTCCTGCCTCAGCTTCCCAAGTAGCTAGAACTATAGGAACATGCCACTAAGCCCAGATTGAGTATTTATATAAATATTCCACCCCCCCAAAAAGAAGAAATGTCAATAACCAGTAATGATGAAAAAACTGGTTGCTCATGCTTATGTTAAATAGAACACAGATAAAAAGAAACTAAATTTTGGCCAGGCATGGTGGCTCACACCTGTAATCCCAGCACTTTGGGAGGCTGAGGCAGATGGATCACGAGGTCAAGAGATCAAGACCATCCTGGCTAACATGGTGAAACCCTATCTCTACTAAAAATACAGAAAAATTAGCCGGGCATGGTGGTGGGCGCCTGTAGTCTCAGCTACTCGGGAGGCTGAGGTGGGAGAATGGCTTGAACTGGGGAGGTGAAGCTTGCAGTGAACCGAGATCACACCACGGCACTCCAGCCTAAGTGACAGAGTGAGACTCCGTGTCAAAAAAAAAAAAAGAAAGAAAAAAAGAAACTAAATTTTATGATTATCTTTCTGGGTGTAATAATCACTCTCAAAAATTTTACGAAAATATTGCCGGCCAGGCACGGTGGCTCACGCCTGTAATCCCAGCACTTTGGGAGGCTGAGGCGGGCAGATCACAAGGTCAGGAGATCGAGACCATCCTGGCTAACATGGTGAAACCCCGTCTCTACTAAAAAATACAAAACAAAAAATTAGTCAGGCATGGTGGTGAGCGCCTGTAGTCCCAGCTACTCAGGAGGCTGAGGCAGGAGAATGGCGTGAACCCGGGAGGCGGAGCTTGCAGTGAGCAGAGATCGCACCACTGCACTCCAGCCGGGGCGACAGAGCAAGACTCCATCTCAAAAAAAAAAAAAAGAAAATATTAATCTAGTACGCCAAAACTACAGACAAAATATGTCTGAGAAAAGGAAAATTAAAGTAAGATAACATTTCAATTTGAGGACAACAATCCAAGAGCCAAGGTCAAATATTCTTATAAGATATGACTATTTGGTCTCATTCAGAATGACCTCATGTTCACAGAAATAAAGCTTTCAACACTTCCTTTAACAACCATCTCTGCAAATATTAATTATATAATTAATAAGCAAGAGAGGTAATATGGGATGGTAATTAAGGAGGGCTTTCAGTTAGTCTAGACTTGGATTCAGCCTCTATCACTTGTAATTATGTGACCTTGGCTAAGTCACATTCTAGAGTTCCTCATCTAACAAATGAGAATATTAACTCACCTCAAAGGTACTGAGGCAATATTGAGCAAAATAAACATAGTATAATTATAGTATAGTGCTTAGCACATAGTAAGCATATATGATTATGGTAATACTCAGATAAGAAACTGTTTTAGATTCTAAAAAAAGTTTTCTTCTTTTTTACCGTTTTTGACAATCTTTCTCAAATTATCTTCCTAAAAATAGTTTTCTTTATCGCCTTATAGCAATAGTTGTCAAGTTTTAGGCTAATGGGATGTACGTCTGGGATGAATTCAGTATTTTGAACAAACAATCCCATCAACTGAGTTACATGCAGTCCGCTGACCACACACTGAATTAAGAGTACACAAACAAAATTCTACTTTTTCTTGAGGCCTCCAGTTAACCATTACAAACAATTAATACTGAACTCATCTATGATACAGTGAAGCCCTAGGGGTTACAGGTGGGTAGGGATTTTGCCTCACGCCAAATGTACCCATTCTGCGATGTGTGACTCACATACCACTGCTACCTCCTTTTCCGCTATCAGGCTCAGCTGTCAATTGTCACTACTGTCACAATGTGCCTGTCTCCACTCACTTTTTAATCCTCTGCTAAAATAGGCTGTAACCTAAAAAACAGCAAAATTTGTCTGAATACCTATAATAAAATTAATGGGTCAGCTACAGGAAGACCATAGTAGTAAAGTATAGCAGGAAGCCATGTTACATCCCCTTGAACATCTCAGAAGTCAGTTTTGCTTAAGTCCCAGCTTTCAACTGTGATCAGATTAGCTGTAACTGTCAAATATATGACCTCCAGATAAGTGAAATGTGACACACTCATTCTCTCTTTATATATATACATATATATATATATACACACACACACATACACACACACGTATGTTATTTACATATGATTGTGGACATTTGTATGATGTACACATGTATATGAGGCTATGCAAAAAGGTCCCATTTCCCTGATGGGAGGAAGGACTTAAAACAAGAAACATCCACAACAAAATAAGGAATACAGAAAGACACATGGGTTTCCGAATTCTCTCCATCAATTTTATTTCTGGCTCACTACATTAGAAGTCTGATGTTTTCAATTATTAATTCTGTATACTGATATTACCTTTCAAATACTTTTCAAAAGTACAATACATAAGGCTCCCCCACAATGAAACATTCTATCTA
The DNA here is from genome assembly GCF_029289425.2 of Pan paniscus. Lineage (NCBI taxonomy): Eukaryota > Metazoa > Chordata > Mammalia > Primates > Hominidae > Pan > Pan paniscus. Next base: position 123,491,889 of record NC_085926.1, read on the forward strand.
AATACTTAAGCAGCACCTACACATAAGATTCAAGGCACTGGTAAATAGCAATTTTATAATGATGGAGAAACTCCAGAGTTTTCTCAGAATCACTAAAGTTACGGCCAAAAACTGTATTCAAAGACAAAAACTGATAACTATTAACTGCAGTAAAGACTTAATGACTAGAATTTTTAAAATTTTTGTTATATAAAGAGAATTCACTAAAATGATTGTATTTTAGTTTAATCTTTTCCTTGTTAGCTTTTAACATATCAAACTATTTTTCAGAAAACTCTATCTAAACATAAATCAGTTTTTAAACTTCCAAGTTATTTCAAATCCATCCCTAAACTCAAATTCTACCATTCTCTCTGAGTGTTATAAAGTGATGAATTACAGCCAAGAAAATTCTAATTGTTTCAGTATAACTGTCAACTAAATATTTATAGCTGGGCACAGTAAAACTAGCACTTCGGGAGGCTGAGGAGAGAGAATCGATTGAGCCCAGGAGTTCGAAACTAGCCTGGGCAACATAGTGAGACCTCATCTTTACAAAAGAAAAATTTTAAAATTAGCTAGGTATGGTGGCACGCGCCTGTAGTCTCAGCTGCTTGGGAGGCTGAGGCAGGCGGATCGCTTGAGTCCAGGAGTTCAAGGCTGCAGTGAGCCATGATCACACCACTGCACTCTGGCCTGGGTGACAGAGCAAGACTCTGTCTCAAAATCATAAAAACTCCAAAATATTTATAAATTAGAATCAGTTTATGACAGAACTGGTTTATCATATTTTCTCTGCAGAAAAAAATTTTCCTCTTTCTAGTCTGTTTTGTGCCAAATTTCAAATATCTATGGGCCAATGCATGGGAAGTGTTTTTTAAATTACTGTAAAAAAATTTTCTTCTTCTTGTCTAGACATATTATATTGAACTTTTGGTACTGTATTATCATGTGAGTCATTGAACAATTTATATTATGTTATATATCAATTTATATTCTGTTAGTCTACTTACCTATTCAGTTTACACCAGAGATGAAAACTTTAAAAAGTTTGTAATAACCTTTGTTGTATTTCTTTTAGGGAAGAAATAAACAGCAGCATAGAACTCAAGTGTCCAGCTTACCACTACTAATGCTCCTCGATTTTCAGATCATCATCTCATTCCCAAACACTAATTCTAATGACTAAATTTAAAAAGCTGTTACAAAAACTAAATAATCCTATACCACTAACAGATAAAACTTAGAACTATTTAAAAATGACTCCTTTGTCCCCATTTCAAACTGACCACCATGTCTCAACAGACAGAAGAAGCATGACTAAGGGCTTATCTTTTAGACTGCTAAGGTTGGACTCTTTCATATCTGATAGAGTGAGCAATTGTCGGGGGCAGGGATACGAATGGAAACAGGACAGAAGAAAAAAAGAGGCAAGGTATAATACTAGTACACTGGGGAAAATCTACAACTTGTATTTAAATTACTGCTTCATTACTATAAACACTAACTAAAAAAAAAAAAAAAATTCACTGTTTCAAAATGTTCTTTCCCTGTAGAATAAATTTGCCCATTATAGTCTCATAAGTAACTAAAATTACACAAATCAAAAGTGAATTGTAGTGTTTCTTTGAAAACCTTACCAATGATATTTATTGTAAGACGATTTCCAACATTCATTTATTCAATAAATACCAAGTTCCCAATGAGTGCATGGCACCATGCTGGGAACTGTAAAGGAACATGGCAAATTTCATATAAATATTCTTACCTTCAGCTGAAACCCAGTTTCATTCACAGTCTCCTTCCAGTTACCTTCCTAAAAATTGAAGTTAATTTTAGAAATCATTATTGCAAAGCAAATATTCCAAATTAAGTAAATTAAATTTCTATCATTCTGTTCTTACTTCAGCAGGAATTGGAGAGAGAAGTTTAAAAAAATTTCTTTTCACTTCAAAATTAAACATTCAATCCAACTTCTAAAAGATTACCAAAGGTGAACCCAAGATTTTATAGATCTGGGCTTCAAAATACTGAAGACAAATTTTAATATTATTTAAATGATACCAAAAATACCATCATCAGTATCTTTAAATAGAAAAAGTTAGCCAAAAGAATGACATAATCCATTAATTAGAAATTCATAACAAAAAATAAATTGCATATAAATTAATGAAAAGATCCTTAAAATAAGTATTCTACAATTTTTTTAAGAAACCCAAATTAAATGAATATTTTACTAAGACTAAATAAAAGAAAAATACCTGTGTTAAAAACAGATAGAAGATTTTGTCTCTACAAAGGATGGGATGTGAAGCAATCCTCAAGAGAAAGTTTTCTAAACCAATCCGTCGCCTCTCCACAAAATCTGGATCCATGTTGTCAGCAGAGAGTTTATGCCAAACAAATTCTGCCTAGGTAAACAAAATAATCATTAAGAATAGTTTCAACGCTGAATACTTCTAAACTACTGCCATTTCACTTCTTACCCGTTTTTCTGGCAGAGGTGGCACAACAATATGTGGATAGTAAACTAAAAGGTAGCTTCTCAACAACTCAAATTCACTATATCGCCGCCATAGTGAGTCTGTTAGGACACTCTGACCATCGGTATGTTCAACTGACCTGAAAAGGAACAGAACAACACTTGTTATTTTTTATAAACAAAAATACATACACATAAATATAATTACCTTTAAAATTATAACTACAGAATGATTATGAACCAGGCACTAAGTAAAGAACTTTTCATACATTTTCTTTTCTTTTTTTTCAAGACAGGGTCCCACTGTTGCTCAGGCTGGAGTGCAGTGGTGCAATCACCGCTTACTGCAGCCTTCGCCTCCTGGGCTCAGGCAATCCTCCCACCTCAGCCTCCTGAGTAGCTGGGACCACAGGCACATGTCACCACATTGGCTAATACTTTAATTTTTTTGTAAAGATGGGGTCCAGCTATGTTGCCCAGGCTGGTGTCAAACTCCTGGGCTTAAGCCATCCTCCTGCCTTGGCCTCATGTATTTTCATATTTAATCCTTATGACAACCCTGTGAGGCAGAGATTTATTATCCTCATTTTACAGATGAGGACACAGTTGCACAGTATATGCTCTGCCTATGATCACAAAGGTCTGTGGATAAAGCACTCAGATCCATCTGATTTCAAAGCCCTTACTCCTAACCACTTTCTTTCTGTTACAGAAAGCCTGTTTAAACATAAGAGAAACAGTTTTATTAGGAACACTCTAAAAGCCTTAATGCATAAATAATTGATTTTATAATATGATAAAATCTAGTTTAGCTAGTGTTTCATTAAATAAAAAGCATTTTTAACTTCAATTCTGCCAAAATGAGAGAATAACATTCACAACAAAGACCAAGACACCACAAAAACTTCAATTTAGGTTATTAATAAATCAGATTAATCCAAGTACCAAGAAATATCCAAAAGAACAAAATATTAGTTAGCTCTGAAAGAATGGCGAAGAGGGGTCATAAAAATTCATCTCCAGTCTTACTTTTAATTATAAAGGGCTGGTAGGCAATGCCATGTCTCATACATACAAAAGTTCAATTTACTTTTGGCGGAAAGTTAAGGTAAAATCATATAAAGGATATTTTAAATATTTTGACTACTTAGGATTTCTTGCCAGCATAAGTAAGACCTATTAGGAAGCACCAGTCTTCTAAACATTATCAGGACCTTGCTATTTTCTAATTTGCTTGACAATAACCTGTTTGCCCTCCATGAAATGCACAAGGTGTATTTGTACATTAGGACAAAAAGTCATAGAAGTTAAATCAGTCTCCAAATAAAGTCTAGAGAAAGTATTTACATCATGCCATGCTCAGCACAATAGATGCTCATTTTTATCATTTTTTAAGTTTGCTACTAAATTTATTCATTGCATATTAATAAAAATGAACCAAAATATGAAATGCAAAATGCACAAATGGCTCCCATGGCAAAAAAAAATAGAATTATTAAATCATAATTCATTTTAAAGAGTATACCTAGACATTAGTTATAACTAATACTATCCCAATTACAATGCCCAACTTCAGCTGAAAAAATACTTGGGTTAATCTCAAGTTTCAAATTATTCAAAATCACTACCAACAGAACCCAAAACTTGTAAATAAGTGGATAAATAAAGCCTATAAGCAGTACATCTACAGGGCTGATAGAAGGTCTGCATAAGTGTTTAAAAAAAAAAAAACAAAAACGCGGTTGGATGCGGTGGCTCACGCCTGTAATCCCAGCACTTTGGGAGGTCAAGGTGGGTGGATCAGGAGTTCGAGACCAGCCTGGCCAACATGGTGAAACCCTGTCTCTACTAAAAATACAAAAAATTATCTGGGCGTGGTGGCAGGTGCCTGTAATCCCAGCTACCCAGGAGGCTGAGACAGAAGAATTGCTTGAACCCGGGAGGCAGAGGTTGCACTGAGCTGAGATCGCGCCAACGCACTCCAGCCTGGGCAACAAGAGCGAAACTCCATCTCAAGAAAAACAAACAAACACCAAAAAAAAACCCAAAAAGGCAGGGTCTAGTAGTTTCATTATAAACTGACTAAAAGCACAGAGAAGACTTTCATTAGACCCCAAAACTACCTCATTTATCTAATCACTCAACAACTATTCAATAGCACCTAAATGGTTTTACTTGTAATATTTAACCCCCACAATGAAAATATGATCATTAACCATGTTTTACAACTTAAAAGAATTAATAACATACTGCCTTCCAAGCCATCAAGGCATTACTACCTATTCTAAAAGAGACATATTTATTTTAAAAGAGTTCCTATTCAATGAAGAAGAACACATACAAAAATCTCTTGGGGAATTAAAAACCAGGGACTTTAGTTTTATTCAATCTTAGCCCACTAAACTATAACACTATAGAATAGGCACATATCGAAAACATCCTGTTTAATTTTAAACTTAAGAATTTACTGGCCAGGCGCAGTGGCTCATGCCTGTAATCCCAGCACTTTGGGAGGCCGAGGAGGGTGGATCACGAGCTCAGAAGATCAAGACGATCCTGGCTAACACAGTGAAACCCCGTTTCTACTAAAAAATACAAAAAATTACCCAGGCGTGGTGTTGCGCGCCTGTAGTCCCAGCTACTCGGGAGGCTGAGGCAGGAGAATGGTATGAACCCCAGAGGGTGGAGGTTGCAATGAGCTGAGATCGTGCCACTGCACTCCAGCCTGGGCGACAGAGCAAGACTCTGTCTCAAAAAAAAAAAGAATTTACTTTGGAAGCTAGAGTTAACACTAATTTTTAAAGTATTTTTTAGGTGGCTAATTTACAAAAAAAAAAATTACAGAAACAAAACCCTCTCGACAATTGGACTACAGACAGTTGCTAAATGGGCTTTCTACTTGTATCCAAAAGGTAGGTAGGTAGGTAAGCTACATGACAGAAGTTGAATTTCTAGTTAACATGAAGGGTCAATAATATTCATATTGTCCACAACTGTCTGCAAAACACTGAATTACAGAAACAATACTACATAATTAAATTAAGAAATTTGATGATTGCGGTTGATGAAGGTCAGTTAACCTTAGGGATAGTATAAAACAATCTATTCAAAATCAGTATTTCTCAAATCCCATGTCTATATGATGTGGAGTAGGGAAGAATTTCTTAAAACAGAAAAAACATAAATCATAAAGAGAAAAGACAGATAAACCTGTCTTAAAATGGAAAGCCTTTGTAGTTTAAAAGACAACAATCAAAAATCATGGTCCAGCTGGGCACATTGGCTCACACCTGTAATTCCAGCACTTTGGGAGGAGGCCAAGGCAGGCAGATCACTTGAGGTCAGGAGTTCAAGACCAGCCTGGCCAACATGGCAAAACCCCATCTCTACTAAAAATACAAAAATCAGCTGGGTGTGGTGGTGCAAGTCTGTAATCCCAGCTACTTGGGAAGCTGAGGTGGGAGAATCACTTGAACCTGGGAAGAGGAGGTTGCAGTGAGTCAAGATCATGTCACGGCATTCCAGCCTGGGTGACAGAGCGAGACTCCACCTTAAAAAAAAAAAAAAGGTCCATCGCCCATCTGTACTGAAAGCAGCTGGACCTTTAAATAAAAAATGTAAAATCCTGGGCCCTACCCCAAATCCTGCAGTTGTTTAACCAATTTTTCAAGTAATTCCAACATGTTCTTAAGTATAAAATCCATGTTTTAAAATAAATTTATATTGAAATACAGTTGCGAAAGTTGACTCAATAATCCTTTTGTGTACCACACATTTATTGATGATCTACTTAAATATGTATTCACAGTCTAGCTATTACTGATGTATGGTCACTTCTAACTCCCAGGTTCAAATTAGAACTGGGCTACAGAAGAAAACAATGATCCTTTATTTATTTCAAAGTCAAGTACAAACATTATTAAGTTATTCCAGATTATCCAAATCAAGGTTCTCTCCTAGCAGTAAAAGTAGTCAATACCTATGTGGGTGAAAAAACAGGCATATACCAAATATATCCTTTTTCATTGTAAACTTAAAATTTACTTAGAAGGCTACAGCTAACACTGTTTTCTGAAGTATTATTTTTAAAGTGGCTAATTTAACTTAAAAAACAAAAAAACAGAAACAAAAATCCTCTCACAGGGCCATGATCTTTAAAAAATAACCTTACAAATCTCTGGGATACATAAACATATATATGTCATGAAATGACCTAATTTTGAAAAGAATCACATTACCTCTCTCTTTTCCTAAACTTCTTACTGTATAAAAATTTTCTCTTTTTTTTTTAGAAGATTCTTTTCTCTCTTTTTCTTTCTTTCTGGTAGAAGGAAAACTAAATTTTCAGAATTGTCTGTAGACAATCTTCACCAAGATTTAAACTTTTATTTTAGGCAGAAACACAGACCTGGAAGAAGCCTTGAAAAGTCACAGGGTTCAGCACTAAGGCAAGCTCACAGGTAAAGCCTATGAAAACGGTAGGTTAAAATTTTTTTTCTTAAAAAAGTATTAACATTGGCCAGATGCGGTGGCTCATGCCTGTAATCCCAGCACTTTGGGAGGCCGAGGTGGGTGGATCACGAGGTCAGAAATTCGAGACCAGTCTGGCCAACATGGTGAAACCCCATCTCTACTAAAACTACATGGTGACGGGCGCCTGTGATACCAGCTACTTGGGAGGCTAAGGCAGGTGAATCACTTGAACTCGGGAGGCAGAGTTTGCAGTGAGCCGAGATCGCGCCACTGCACTCTAGCCTGGGTGACAGAGTGAGACTCCATCTCAAAAAAAAAAAAAAAAAAGTATTAACATTAAAACATTGTTATAACACTTAACTTGGTTTGGTAGTTTTTTTTTTTTCTTTTTTTCTTTTTTTGAGACAGTCTCTCGCTCTGTCACCCAGGCTGGAGTGCAGTGGCAATCTCAGCTTACTGCAATCTCCACCTCCCAGGTTCAAGTGATTCTCCTGCCTCAGCCTCCCGAGTAGCTGGGACCACCACACCTGGCTAATTTTCATATTTTTAGTAGAGACGGAGTTTCGCCATGTTGGCCAGGGTGGTCTCAAACTCCTGACCTCAGGTGATCTGCCTGCCTTGGCCTCCCAAAGTGTGGAGATTACAGGCATGAGCCACCATGCCCAGCTAGGTTTGGTAGTCTATAATTTTACTGGCTATCAACAATTCTCTCATATCTATTTGTTTTAATTGAAAGCATTTCTGCTCAATCTCTGCAGACAGAAAAGAAATAGTACACTATTCTTTATATAAATTGTTAATAACTGACAACAACAAATTGAGTCTTCCCTTGCCTTTCCTTAGACAAAACAACTCTAATTCCTTTAGCTTTTCCCTTAGGAGGTAAAAGACAACTTTTCTGGTGAGTTTTTATTTCCTACTCCATAATTTGTCTTTTCTATTTTTACTCACCAAGTTCTTTTTCTTTGTTTTTTAAAGGTGTCTACTTCCCTTTATTCTTAATTTACTCCAAGTTCTAAAGCACCAATCTCAATGTTTCTGTTTGTTAATTTTTTGTAACTCCCAACTGTCCTAAGAGGATTCAGACCTTATTCTCTACTCCTAGAATTCTTTGTTAACCATTTCCACCTGCCCAAGTTCACTTCTACATGCCAGAGAACCTGGTATTCTTTTACAGAATTGCACAGGGATTCTAAGACCAAGGAATCCTCCAAAGCATGTATCGTTATTTGATACATGTTATTTATTCCAGATTCCAAAAGTATTCCACTAACCTCCCCTCTCCCCACAAAATAAATTCATTAAAATATAGCTATCTACCAAGAGTATCACAGCAAAAGATACAGCTGTTTACCCATTAAAAGATAAAGACACAGGGCTGGATGCAGTGGCTCACACGAGTAATCCCAGCATTTTGGGAGGCTGAGGCAGGAGTATCACTTGAGCCCAGGAATTTGAGACCAGACTGAGCAACATAGTGAGACCCCATCTCTACAAAAAATTTTAAAACTGCCAGACACAGTGGCTCACACTTGTAATCCGAACACTTTGGGAGGCCGAGGCGGGTGGATCGTTTGAGATCAGGAGTTTGAGACCAGCCTGACCAACACGGTGAAACCCTGTCTCTACTAAAAACACAAAAAAATTAGCTGGGCGTGGTAGCACATGCCTGTAATCCCAGCTACTTGGGAGGCTAAGGCAGGAGAATCGCTTGAATCCGGGAGACAGAGATTGCAGTGAGCCAAGATCATGCCACTGCATTCTAGCCTGGGCGACAGAGTGAGACTCCATCTCAAAAAAAAAAAAAAAAAATTAGCCAGCCATGGTGGCTCACGCCTGTATGCCAGCTACTCAGGAAACTGAGGTGACCCCAGGAGTTTGAGGCTGCAGTGAGCCATGACTGCACCACTGCACTCCAGCCCGGGCAACAGAATGAGACCCTGTCTCAAAAAAAGTAAAGAAACAAAGTCAATCCCGAAAAAAAAAAATAACCTTTAAAAAATTCTGTTATACAGCAGAGTCTGCATCAATAGCTATCAGAAAAAGCTTTCTGTCTACCTGCCCAGGTGTAATTTTCGTTACCCACCTTGTTTCAATGAGGTAAGCAGTATATGTTTCTTGCATGTTCATGGCATTTCTTCCAGTTCGTTTTTCTGCTTCTGAAACACTGATTTCTATCTTCTTCAACCAAAAATTATTGTGTGTCATCTGGACAAAAGTAAATAAAACAACAACAACAACAAAAACCTTTAAGATGGTACTGAAAAAAGCCTCAGCTATATAAATTAAACCCATTATTGGGTTTATATATTTCAAAATAGTTACTTATAGTTCTTGAGTTGCCAGGGGTTGCAAAATGGCAGCAGCAAATGATAGCCTGTCAACAAACAAAAGTACATTAACTTTTCCAGAGGTATTTTAGTTATGTATGTATGTATTTTTTTTTTTTTTTGAGACCAAGTCTCACTCTGCCACCCAGGCTGAAGTGCACTGGCGTGATCTCAGCTCACTGCAACCTTCACCTCCTGGGTTCAAGGGATTCTCCTGCCTCAGTCTTCCAAGTAGCTGGGATTACAGGCACGCACCAACATGCTCAACTGACTTTGGTATTTTCAGTAGAAACTGGGTTTCACCATGTTGGCCAGGCTGGTCTCAAACTCCTGACCTCAGGTGTTCCCCCTGCCTTGGCCTCCCAAAGTGCTGGGATTATAGGCATGAGCCACTGCATCCGGCCTTCCAGAGGTAGTTTAAAAGGTAAGAAAATATCTTAAAAACACATTAGACACAAAGGATTCTGGGAGGATAGTGGAGTAGGAAGCACCAGGAATCCATCTCCCCACCTAGACGACAACTGCACTGGCAGACTCTGTCTGATGTAAGTATTTGGGAACTCTGGAGTCCAATAAAGGCTTGCAACTCCCAGGGGAAGGCTTGGATGACAAAATGTGGTTAATTTCAATCAATTTCAGCTACCTATCCCTTAGTGCCTAGCAGGCAGCTGTGCAGCATTCCTGGAACAGCCTGATGCAGCCAGGGTAGGCAAAAAGGGCCTTGTTCTCCAAACATCCAGGATCTGTCCTCTGATCACCAACTGCTTCTTCTAAGAGGCACAGACGAAGTGGTGGTCATTGCTGTTGCTCCTCCCCACGTTGTTGCAAGCCTCTTGTCCTGGCTGAAGTGACTTCCAGGGGACTTCAAAAGCCAGCATCCTGTTTTTCCTCCCTTCATTTTTCTTTTGACCCCCTTTTGTAAGCCAGATGTTAAAAACTTGGACCTTCAGCCAGGTGTGGTAGAGCGTGTCTTTAGTCCTAGCTACTAAGGAGGCTGAGGCAGGTGGATCAGTTCATCCCAGGAGGTCAAAACTAGCCTGGGAAACACAGGAAGACTTTGTCTCTTCAAAAGAAAAAATTGGACATTTAAAAACAACTGGATTTGTGAGGACAATTAGAAAATAATCACACATGCCCAGGAAAAGGCTCAAGCTCAGGAAAGATCTATAAAGACTTTAAGTTTACACCTCTCTCAGGCTGATCTTTGGCATGGAGACAGCCTACAGTAATTAAAAAATAAATAAATAAATAACAAAAACAGCAACCCCCAGGGTAGGAGAAGAATTCGATGTCCAGAGTTACCACATTGTTACATGCAAATGCCTAGTTTTCAACAACAACAAAAAAAATCACAAGGCATACAAAGAAACAGGGTGGTATGATCCCTTCAGAGGGAAAAATACATCAACAGAAACTGCTCCTAAAAAAGACATGATGACAGATCTACTAGAAAAAGACTTTATCCCTTTTTTCATTTCTTTTTTTTTTTTTTTTTTTTTTAGACAGAGTCTAGCTCTGTCACCCAGGCAGGATTGCTGTGGTGCAATCTCAACTCAGCGCAACCTCAGGCTCCTGGATTCAAGCGATTCCTGTGCTTCAGCCTCCTGAGTAGCCGGGATTACAGGCTTGTGCCACCATACCGGGCTAATTTTTTTTTTTTTTTTCCTGAGACAGTCTTGCTCTATCGCCAGGTCGGAGTGCAGTGGCACGATCTCAGCTCACTGCAACCTCCACCTCTTGGGTTCAAGGGATTCTCCTGCCTTAGCCTCCAGAGTAGCTGAGACTACAGGCCATGTTGTCCAAGCTTGTCTTGAAGTCCTGGGCTCAAATGATGCACCTGCCTCAGCCTTCCAAGCTGCTGGCATTACAGGCATGAGCCACCATGCCTGGCTGACAAAGACTTTAAAGTAATCATCTTATAGATGCTCAGAGAACTTAAAGGAAGATGTGGAGAAAGTAAAAAAAAAAAAAAAAAAAAAAAAAGCTGTATGAACAAAATAGAAGTATCCAGTACAGAGATAGAAAACTTAAAAAGAAGCCAAAAAGTGGCAGGGCATGATGGTTCCTGCCTGTAATCCCAGCACTTTGGGAGGCTGAGGCAGGCAGGTCACCTGAGGTCAGGAGTTCAAGACCAGTCTAGCCAACATGTTGAAACTCCATCTTTACTAAAAATACAAAAACTAGCTGGGTGTGGTGGCGGGCGCTTGTAATCCCAATCTCAGCTACTCAGAGACTGAGGCATGGAGAATTACTTGAACCCAGGAGGTGGAGGTTGCAGTGAGCAAAGACCACGCCACTGCACTCCAGCCTGGGTGATAGGGCAAAAAAAAAAAAAAAAAAAAAGAAACCAAAAAGAAATTCTGGAGCTGAAAAGTACAATAACTGAAATTAAAAGTTCACTAGAGGGGTTCAAAGGCAAATTTGAGCAAGCACAAGAGAGAACTGGCAAACTAGAAGATAGGAGAATAGAAATGATCAAGTCCAAGGAACAGAAAAAAGATGGAAGGAAAGTAAACAGAGCTTAAGGGACATGCAGGACACCATCAAACGGACCAACATGTGCACTGTGGTAGTAAGGAGAGGGGAGAGAGAAAAAGGAGAAGGGACAGTATCCGAAGAAATAATGGTTGAAAATTTCACAAATATGATAGAAGAAATGTATATAAACATCCAAGAAGCTTGACAAATTCCAAATAAGATGTTTACTGAGACACTTTATAACTTTTCAAAGACAGAATCTTGACAGCAGCAAGACAGAAGCAACTGATCATATATAAGGAATCTTCAATAAGGTTATCAGCAAATTTCTCATCAGAAACTTTGGAGGCCAGAAGACAGGGAGCTGATATCTTCAAAGTGCTAAAAAATAAAAATAACTGTCAATCCAGAATCCTATATCTAGCAAACTGTCCTTCAAAAGTGTGGGAAAAATTAAGACATTTCCAGAGGCAGGAGAATCGCTTGAACCCAAGAGGCGGAGGTTGCAGTGAGCCAAGATCACGCCACTGAACTTCAGTCTGGGCAACAGTCACACTCTGTCTCAAAAAAAGAAAACAAAACAAAAAAATAATGAAAATGAAATTATAAAAATAAGTCCATTTACAATAGCATCAAAAAGAAAAAATACTTGGGAATTAAGGTGGTAAAAGACTTGTACAATGGAAAGTATAAAACACTGCTAGAAATTAAAAGAAGATAAATAAATGAAAACACATCCCATGTTCATGATTTGGAAGATTTAATATTATGACGATATCAAAACTACCCAAAGCAATCTATATATTCGATGCAAACCCTATGAAAATCCCAATGACATTCTTTGACATTCTTTGCAGAAATAGGAAAACTCATCCTAAGAGTCATATGGAATCTCAAGGGACCCCAAATAGCCAAAGCAATCTTGAAAATGAAGCATAAGGCCAGGTGTGGTGGCTCACGCCTGTAATCCCAGCACTTTGGGAGGCTGGGGCGGCGGATCAGGAGGTCAGGAGATTGAGACCATCCTGGCTAACACGGTGAAACCCCGTCACTACTAAAAATACACAAAATTAGCCGGGCGTGGTGGCAGGCGCCTGTAGTCCCAACCACTCAGGAGGCTGAGGCAGAAGAATGGCGTGAACCCGGGAGGCGGAGCTTGCAGTGAGTCGAGATCGCACCACTGCACTCCAGCCTGGGCAACAGAGCAAGACTCTGTCTCAAAAAAAAAAAAAAAAAAAGAAAATGTAGCATAAAATTGGAGGACTCATACTTCCTGGTTTCAAAACTTACTACAAAGCTACAGTAATAACAACAACGTGGTACTGTCATAAAGACAGGTATATAGACCTATGAAATCAGATTGTCCAGAAATAAACCCTCGAATATATGGTCAAACAATTTTGTGACGAGACAGTTCGATGGGAAAAGGACAATTTTTCCAACAAATGATGCTGGGAAAACTGAATATCTACATACAAAAAAAATAAATTGGACCCTTACCTAACACCGACACAAAAACTAACTTTAAATGGTTCAAAGACCAAAGCATAAAACTCTTAGAAGAAAACACAGGGGAAAAGTTTCAAGACACTGGATTTAACCATGGTTTCTTGGATATGACACCAAAGGCACAGGCAATAAAAGAAAAAATTGGCAAATTGGACTCCATGAAAATTAAAAATGTCGTGCATCAAAAGACAATATTAACAGGCCAGGCGTGGTGGCTCATGCCTGTAATCTCAGCACTTTGGGAGGCAGAGGCAGGAGGATTATTTGAGGTCAGGAGTTCAAGATCAGCCTGGCCCACATGGTGAAACCCCATCTCTACAAAAATACAAAAATTAGCCAGGCGTGGTGTCATGTCTGTAATCCCAGCTACTCAGGAGGCTGAAGCAGGACAATCGCTTGAACCTGGGAGGTGGAGGTTGCGATGAGCCAAGATTGCACCTCTGCACTCCAGCCTGGGCAACAAGAGCGAAACTCCGTCTCAAAAAAAAAAAAAAAAAAAAAGAGAGAAAGGACAGTATTAGAGTAAAAAGGCAACCCAAAAACAGAAGAAAGTATTTTCTCTCACGGATCCAGACTATTTAGAGAACTCCCAAAACTCAACAACAAAATACAACCCAATTGGGCTGGGCGTGGTGGCTCACGCCTGTAATCCTAGCACTTTGGGAGGCCAAGGCGGGTGGATTACCTGAGGTCAGGAGTTCAAGGCCAGCCTAGCCAACATGGTGAAACCCTGTCTCTACTAAAAATACAAAAAATTAGCTGGGTGTGGTGGTGAGTTGCCTATATTCCAGCTACTTGGGAGGCTGAGGCAGGAGAATCGCTTGAGCCTGGGAGGCAGAGGTTGCAGTGAGCTGAGATCACGCCACTGCACTCCAGCCTAGGTGACAGAGCGAGAATCTGTCTCAAAAAAAAAAAAAAAAAAAAAGACCCAATTCAAAAATGGAAAAATGAGCAAAGGACTTGAACAGACATTTATTTTTCTGAAGAAGCACATGAAAAGATAATCAACATCACTCATCATTAGGTAAATGCAAATCAAAACTACAATGAAATACTGCCTCACACCTATCAGAATGGCTACTATGAAAAACAAACAATAGAAAATCAGTGTTGGTGAGGATGTGGAGAAATTGGAACCCTTGTGCCCTATTGGCGGGAATGTAAAATGGTGCAGCTGCTGTAGAAAACAGTACAGTGGTGCCTCAAAAAATTAAAAATACAATTACCATATAATCCAGCAATTCCATTTCTGCCTATATATCCAAAAGAATTAAAAGCAGGGTCTCAAAGAGATATTTGCATATCCATGATGTCATGGTACCATCATTCACAATAGGTAAAACAAGGAAGCAATGCAAATGTCCATCAACAGATGAATGGTTTTTTTTTTTTTTTTTTTTGAGACAGAGTCTTGCAGTGTCGCCCAGGCTGGAGTGCAGTGGTGCGATCTGACTGCAAGCTCCGCCTTCCGGGTTCACGCCACCATTCTCCTGTCTCAGCCTCCCGAGAAGCTGGGACTACAGGCGCCCGCCACACGCCCGGCTAATTTTTTGTATTTTTAGTACAGACAGGGTTTCACAGTGTTAGCCAGCATGGTCTCGATCTCCTGACCTTGTGATCCACCCGCCTCAGCCTCCCAAAGTGCTGGGATTACAGGCGTGAGCCACCGCGCCCGGCTGAATGGATTTTTTGAACGTGATATATATACAAACAATGGAATACCATTCATCCTTAAAAAGGAAGGAAATTCTGTCATATGCTACAACATGGATATATGTATCTTAAAGACATTATGATAAGTGAAATAAAACAGTCACATAAAAACAAATACTGTATGATTCCATGGATATGAGGTACTCGGAATAGTCTAAATCATACAGACAGTAGAATGATGGCTGCCAGCAGCTGCAGCAGGGGGAAATAGGTAGCTGTGGTTTAACAGGTACAATTTCAGCTCCGCAAGATGAAAAGAGTTCTGGAGGCTGGTTGTACAACGTATGTGAATGTACTTATGACTGAACATTTTTAAACCATCAAGATGGTAAATTTTATATCATATATATTTTAACACAATTTGTTTGTTTTTTGAGACAGTTTCGCTCTTACCGCCTAGGCTGGAGTGCAATGGCACGATCTCGGCTGACCGCAACCTCAGCCTCCTGGGCTCAGGCGATTCTCCTCCCTTAGCCTCCCGAGTAGCTGGGATTACAAGCATGCATACCACCGGATAATTTTGTATTTTTAGTTGAGACGGAGTTTCTCCATGTTGGTCAGGCTGGTCTCGAACTCCCGACCTCAGGTGATCCACCCACCTCGGCCTCCCAAAGTGCTGGGATTATAGGCATGAGCCACCGTGCCCAGTTTAACACAATTTTTTAAACTGAAGAATAAACACATTATACAAATATGAATGATCCTCAATATTGATATCTAATTTGGGGTTTAACCAAAATCGAATCTCTCTCTCTCTCAAAAGTCAAATATTATACATATGCCGAAAGGCAAGATTATCAGCAGTCAGCATAATTTTTTTTTTTAACAATCAGGAGTCATCTTATATTAAACTTTAAATTCACCTAAACTTTTGGCAGTGGTTAATAGGCTCCACCCTTGAGGCAGGAGAGTTTTAAGAAGAGCAGACTCCTTTCTTTTCCCACTAGAATATCTCAGGTCTATACCGAAAGGTGAAAAAGAACAATAAATACACCACTGGCAGACCCTAGGCCGTATGTTTCAGAAAGTGCATCACTGCAGAAAGGTTTCAAATACACCCAAACTAACTCCAAGTCTAAACAAGGAAGAGAAAGTGAGACCACAGGATAACTGCTATGCTATGGCTTTTTTTTTCTTCTTTGCTCACTGTCAAAATTGAGGTGGGTTTTAACTTAATTTAAAATATTGTACTGTATTATAATTGGAGTGTTTTATGAAGGAGAGATAAAAGTAGAAACTCAGTGCAGCAAAGGGTAAAAGAAAAAGCTACACATATCAAATTAAACCTAGCCACTATAAGGTCTGAAAGAGGTCTGTGACAGTGCAAAAATATGAATCAGGAATGAAAACAGATGATACACTACATAGCTCTCCCAAAATGTACAGGAAAAATGAGGAAGAAGGTAAAAATGCTAAAAGAAGATAAAGAAAAAGAGCCAACCCAGTGGGTTGAAATCAGCCAACAAAAACAAAAATCTCAGTCCTCAAGGCATTTTTATAAAATATAAGTTTTTATATATTTATGTACTAAGAAAATAAGAGAGACAGCAGGAAATCATCAACCAAAAGAAAGCTCAAGAAATCACCTAAGCACAAGCCACCCAACATCAGGGTTGGTTATGAAGCCCTCATTGGTTGACACATACATATATACATGTATTAATAATACATTCTGGCCCACAGCCAAGCATTTTGATTTACCATCTGCTCCAGTGACAAATTCGCTGAATTCTGAAAGCACATCCTGATAAAGCAAGTTATTAATATCTCCCCAGTCAAAAAGATAAGACATATGAATCATAAATTGACCCTGTCATACCATCCAGTTCCAAAGAAGGAAAAAAGATAAAAGCATAAAATCAGCTATCATAAAAGCTAAAGAATACAAACAGGCACACAACAATAATACCAGTAGGGTTGGTAGATGATATAAAATTACTGAAACTGTCAGTAGTAAAGTACAGAACAGTGCCAAGAATAACACAACTGAACACCATAATTGTTAAAAGGACACATTCAACAGATTTAAAGATGGACTGGCTTGTTGAATGGCAGATGAGACCAGGGACCTTTTAAAGAGACACCTAATTTTTATTTTATTTTTAAATATTATGTGTAGAGAAGAGGTATCGCTATGTTGCCTAGGCTGGTCTCAAACTCCCGGGCTCAAGCAATCCTCTCACCTCAGTGCAGGGTCAACAGATACAACAACTTTTTTTTTTTTTTTGAGACAGAGTGTCACCCAGGCTGGAGTGTAGTGACTCAATCCTGGCTCACTGCAAACTCTGCCTCCTGGGTTCAAGTGATTCTCATGTTTCAGCCACCCAAGTAGCTGGGATTACAGGTGTGTACCACCACATTCAACTAATTTTTATATTTTTATTAACAGTAGAGATGGGGTTTCGCCATGATGGCCAGGCAGGGCAAGTAATTTAGCCTGTCTGTGCTTCAGTTTCCTCATGTGGAAAACAGAGATAATAGTACCTGCAATAAATGGAATGTTTGTGTCCTCCTAAAATGTGTATGTTAAAATCCTAACACTCAAGGTGATGGTATTAGGAGGTGGGGCCTTTGGAAAGATTAGGACATGAGGGTAGGGCCCTCATAAGTGGGGTTAGTGCCCTGATAAAAGAGGCCCCAGAGAGTTCCTCTACTCCTTCCACCATGTGAGGACACAGTGAAAAGACAGCCTACAATGAGCCAGGAAGCAGCCCTCACCAGTCACTGAATCTGCCAGTTCCTTAATCTTGGACTTCCCAGCCTCGAAGACTGTAAGCAATTCATTGCTATTGTTTATAAGCCACTCAGTCTTTGGTACCTTGTTATAGCAGCCCCAACAGACTAAGACAGTACCTAATTCACAAAGTCATCGGGAACATTTAATGGGTTAATGCATATCAAGAGTTTTTAAAGTTGCTTGGCACATAGCAAGAGCTCAAGTATTACTTTTCTGCCATTATTTTTAGATTTAAATTTTTTGATGATGAAAATTATACATGCTAAATGTACAAACACTGAAAAAAATTAAGTAAATATAAATCATCTGTATCCCACAACCCAGCACTAACCACTGTTACTATAATGGTATACTTCCTTATCACCTTTTTTCTAGGCGTGATGCTTCCGTGTTACTGAAACATTCAGAGAGTTAAGGATAAGAACCACCTATTGAAATCACTTCCCTTTGGGGCTCTGTCTACACAGATCAGAGGTAGCTGGTACTAGGTTAAAAATGTTGTGTTTACTAATAGTGATGCTTACTTCAGCTGTAAATAACTTAGTTTAGGCTGCTATAACAAATGACCATAGACTGGGTGATTTGTAAACAACAGAAATTTATTGCTCACAGTCCCAGAGGCTGGGAAGTCAGAGATCAAGGAAATGGCAGATTCCGCTAGGGTCTGCTTCCTGGTTCACAGACAGCTGTGTTTCACTGTATCTTCATATGGCTGGAAAAAAGGAGACTTCTGGATTTTTTTTTTTTTTTTAAAGGGCACTAATCCCACTCACGAAGCCTCCTTCCTCATGATCTAATCACCTTCCAAAGGCCCTTCCACCAAACACCATCACAATGGGATTAGGTTTCAACATATGAATTTTGGGGAGACAGAAACATTCAATCCAAAGCAATAACTAAGAAAAATAGGGTTATAACATATAACCAGTTCTCTTGTGCTTTTTTCTATAAAAATACTTTTAAAATAACAGCAGAGCTATTCAGAAAACATTAATTTTTAAATACAACAATATGTTAAGTTTGAACAGTGTTCCAAACTGAGTAACATATTCATGGTCCATGAAATTAATTTGGTGGGTTGTGACCAACATTTTTTTTTTTTTTTTTTTGAGACCGAGTCTCGCTCTATTGCATAGGGTGGAGTGCAGTGGCATGATCACAGCTCACTGCAACCTCCACCTCCTAGGTTCAAGCGATTCTCCTGCCTTAGCCTCCCAAGTAGCTAGGATTACAGGCATGTGCCACCATGCCTGGCTAATTTTCATATTTCTAGTACAGCTGGGCTTTCACAATGTTGCCCAGGCTGGTCTCAAACTCCCGACCTCAGGTGATCCGCCCGCCTCAGCCCCCCAAAGTGCTGGGATTACAGGTGTGAGCCACTGTACCTGGCCTCCAAAACTTTTTTTGACACAAGGTCTTGCTCTGTCACCCAGACTGGAGTACAGTGACATGATCATGGCTCACTGCAGCCTCAACCTCCCTGGTTCTTGCTCCCACCTCAGCCTCCTGAGCAGCTGGGACCAAAGGCACAGGTCACCACACTAGGCTAATGTTTTTATTTTTTGTAGACTGGGTCTCCCTACATTCCCAATACTGGTCTCAAGGCATGGGCCTCAGCCTCCTAAAGTCCTGAGATTATAAGTGTGAGCCACCGCATCCAGCCCAAGGCTTCTTTTTAATTTAAAAACATAGAAAAGAAAAATATCAGAAAGTGTTGCATGCAGTAATGGCTAAGTATTGTTTCCTGAAACAACAATCACATATTAAAGTATGTGTATGCTGATTATGATGTAAAAGTGTATTTTGCTTTGAGAGGCCAAGGCAGGAGGACTGCTTGAGGCCAAGAGTTCGAGACCAGGCTGGCCAAAATGGCAAAACCCCATCTCTACTAAAAAAAATACAAAAATTAGCCAGGCGTGGTGGCACGTGCCTATAGTCCCAGCTACTCGGGAGGCTTGGGCAGGAGAATCGCTTGAACCCGGGAGATGAAGGCTGAAGTGAGCCGAGATTATGCCACAGCACTCCAATCTGGGCGACAGAGGGAGACTCTGTCTCAAAAAATATATATATATATTTTTGGGTCGGGCATGGTGACTCACGCCTGTAATCCCAGCAATTTGCGGGGCTGAGGTGGGAGGATCACTGGAGCCCAGACGTTTGAGACCAGCCTGGGCAACATAGGGAGATCTTGTCTCCACAAAAAAAATAGAAGAAATTAGTCAGGTATTGTGGTATATGCCTGTAGTTCCAGCTACTCCAGAGGCTGAGGTGGGAGGACTGCTTGAGACCAGTAGGTCAAGGCTGCAGTGAGCCATGATCATGCCATTGCACTCCAGCCTGGGCAACAGTGCAAGACTTGGCCTCAAAAAAAAAAAAAAAAAAAAAGAAAATGTATTTTGTGCTGTGAATCACCTTCAAAAAAATCTGAGAGCCACTGAGGTAGAAAATGGTTTTTAAAAGTTCTTGGGGCTGGGTGCTGTGGCTCACTCTTGTAATCCTGGTGCTTTGGGAGGTGAAATGGGAGGATCACTTGAGCCCAGGAGTTTGAGACCAACCTGGACAACAAAGTGAGACCTCTTCTCAATCAATAAAAAATTACTGAGTATGATTTTATCATCTGCTGCTAAAGTGATGAATTCTGTAATTATGCCTATAATCTTTATCTTCCTTTTTAATGTTATCCTTACCAACAGAATGCCTCAAACCTTACTGACAATCTGGTCTACTCCACTTAGTTCTCTGCTGCCAATCAGTGAAGGTAGTCAATGTGCACGGGAATTTTTAACCACCAGCTGCTCAATCACTCTGCTCCATCAGCATTCCCAGGTCTAGAGCACTCTCCCTAAAAATCACTTATGAATTCCTCAGGTAATGAGTTTTCTCTGGCAAATACTGTAAATGGTTTTTCTCTGGCAAATACCTGTCTGTTAACTGCCAACTCAATGGAATCTAAAAAACTACTCTGTCCTCTACTCCCTTGCTATTTCCTCTCCTTCTGCTCGGGCTAATTACTACTTTCTTAGAGAATGAATTCCCTTCTCATATTTTCCATTTTCCAAATTATTTTAAATAGAACTGACTATAGCTTTAAAAAACTGTACAGAAAAAGAGCTTACATAGAGTTTAAAGAATCCTGATCAGTGGTGTTAAAACCAGAAGAGTCTTGTGACTCTTTGGCAGTGCAGTTTCCACAACCTCTTGGGGTAGGATAATTGGTATAAATTACTCTCCCTCTTAAAATCTGCAGTCAAAAATAAGGTTGGGCCAGGCACAGTGGCTCACGCCTGTAATCCCAGCACTTTGGGAGGCTGAGGTGGGTGGATCACTTGAGGTGAGGAGGCCGAGACCAGCCTGGCCAACATGGTGAAACCCCCTCTTTACTAAAAATACAAAAATTAGTCAGGTGTAGAGGCACATGCCTTGAACCACAGCTACTCGGGAGGCTGAGGCACAAGAATCACTTGAACCCAGGAGGCAGAGTTTGCAGTGAGCCAGGATCCTGCTACTGCACTCCAGCTGGGGCCAAAGAGCAAGATTCTGTCTCAAAAAAGAAAAAAAATGGTGGTTAAGCAAGCTGTTTTTTCATCTCTGAACACTATTTGCCTAGACATCTTTGTAGTAAAAAAATGGATAAATCAACACATCTTTCAAACCTTTTTTTCCTTTCCAAAATTACAACTTAGGCTGGTCTGAAGATAGTAAGTTATCTCAATTTATTTTCACAATCAGTTACAGATCAAACTCTTTGTTCTACTGTTTCCCCCCTTCTCACTACTGCACTTGACTAGTCTAAAAAAATTACAACTTAGTGTTAACTACACTAAAAACTTTAAAATACAGTATTGAAACAATGTACAAGACTATTTTAAACTTTTTTTTAATGAAGCAAAATGGCTTAATGGAAAAAGCACTGATTTCAATGCCAGGTGAACCTAGATTCAAATCCCAGCCATGCTACTGACTAGCTTGTGACCATGGTCAAATTACTTCTCTATGAGCCTCTGGCTGGTTCCATTTACCCATCTATTGGAAGTAATTTTGGGAATTAAATGAAAAGTAGAGCCCCACTGTGCACAGCACACGCAAAACTAACTTACTTTTCTGGTGAGACCAAATTCCTATCAGTAACAGCTACAATGAGGCCATAAAAACATTACAGTAATTTTCAACTGAAGACAGACTGAGTGAGAGTATGGAGAGAAGTGAAGGGATGTGAAGACCTTCAAAGGACGGGTTTTTAGTTTGATTTTCTCTTTGAGGGGAGAGGAGGGGAAGGGGAAGGAATGCACTGAATGTATGTTTGTTTAAACACCTAGTAATTCTGAAATATTTGCCCAAATGGCTTGTGCCTCTTTATGAATTACTAAATTAGGGAGTTGTTTTAAGAAACCACATAGGCCGAGGGCAGTGGCTCATGTCTGTAATCCCAGCACTTTAGGAGGCTGAGGCAGGCGGATCGCCTGAGGTCAGGAGTTCGAGACCAGCCTGGCGAACATGATGAAACCCCAACTCTACTAAAAACACAAAAATTAGCTGGGCATGGTGGCACACACCTGTAATCCCAGCTACTCAGGAGGCTGAGGCATGAGAATCGCTTGAGCCTGGGAGGCAGAGGTCTGCAGTGACCCGAGATCACGCCACTGCACTCCAGCCTGGGTGACAGGTCAAGAGACTGCTCAAAAAAAAAGAATAAAAATGTCAGGAAGTAGTATGTAACTACAACTTATACTGCATGATAGCATCCCTGGGTTTTCAAATATTTAGAACTACATATACATAGTGTTATTTCAATTAATAAAAGACATATATAATGCCTTTTAAATTAACATAAACAGATTTTATATTCTAGTTGCAATTTCATATTAATTAAATACCTAATGGCAGGGTGTGGTGGTGTGTACCTGTAACCCCAGCTACTCAGGAGGCTGAGGCAGGAAGACAGCTTGAACCCAAAAGTTCAAGGCAAGTCTGGGCAACACAGAGATACCTCATCTTTACAAAAAAAACCCCAAAACTTAGCCAGGTGTGGTGGCATGCATCTGTAGTCCCAGCTACTCAGGAGGCTGAGGCAGGAGGCTCACTTGAGGCCAGGAGGTCAAGGTTGCAGTGAGCCATGATTGTGCCACTGCACTCCAGCCTGGGAGACAGAGTGAGAACCTGTCTCAAAGAAAAAAAAAGCACATCCAAAAAAGTCTTCATGCTACCTTATATACCCAGGTATGTTCCACAGCAGGCAAAACTTTCAAATCCTGAAGTCCCTGCTTAGCTGGTCTCTAAACTTAAAAGTCTTTCAGGCCGGGCACCATGGCTCACACCTATAATCCCAGCACTATTGTGAGGCCCAGGTGGGCATGAGCCCAGGAGTTGCAGACCAGCCTGGGTAACATGGTGAAAACCCATCTCTACAAAAAATACAAAAATTTGGCTGGGCATGATGGCTCACACCTGTAATCCCAGCACCTTGGGAGGCCGAGGAGGGTGGATCACTAGAAGTCAGAAGTTCGAGACCAGCCTGACCAACATGGCAAAACTCCATCCTTACTAAAAACTAAAAAAAAAAAAAAATTTAGCTGGGAGTGGTGGCGCCCATCTGTAACCCCAGCTACTCAGGTAGCTGAGGGATGAGAATCGCCTGAACCTGGGAGGCAGAGGTTGCAGTGAGCCGAGATCGTGCCACTGCACTCCAGCCTGGGTGACAAAGACTATGTCTCAAAATAAATAAATAAATTAATTAATTAATTAATTTAGCCGTGCGTGGTAGTGTGTGCCTGTAGTCCTAGCTACTCAGGAGGCTGAGGCAGGAGGATTGTTTGGGCCTGGGGGGTCGAGGGTGAAGTGAGCTGTGTGAGCAATGCACACAAAAGGAGACTTTGGGCAGGGTGGTCTGATGTGGAGCACTGCAGTTAGTTTCTTAAAGGTTTCAATATAAGCAGGTCTACAAATTTTGCATTATATATGCAAACACTTTGTAATGAAAGCACTTACAAATATAAGATGATACATTTTTCCCCTTTTCCTCAAGCAAATGAAAATCACTAATTACTAAAGGGTCTTCAAAAAGTACATGGGTTATCAATAAGTCTCCAATGGGAAACACAGCACTTCCCCCAAAACAAAGAAATTACAGCCAAATGAGGAGTCTAAAAAATGTTTTCTCATTTGTACCTTTTCTTGAAGCTGACATTTTCTTCAATTTCCTGAAGGCAGCACCAGGCCAACTACCCTTATTGGCCCTGACCTGCACCTCACTCTAGTCCCCCATTCCCTTCCTTCTCAAGCACTGTTGCCCACTCCCCACTGTGTCCCTTTAAGCTACTCCCCAGCAAAACCCCTTAGCAACTGGCTGAAACATCAGCGTTCTTCTCACGGTCCAGATCTCCCAGCTACGCGACCACTGAAAACCCCCTCCTCCAGCCTCGCCCATCCGGGGCCCAGACCCCCACGCCTGCGGGGGCGCCCCCCCGCGTCCCTTTCCCTCCCCTTCGCAGTCTCGACACTTCCCTCAGTCACCCGCAGCGCCTGGCGCTCGCCCCACACCCAGCACCCTGTTTTTCCACTAAGCCTCCTCTCACTGCACCTGCGGACCCCGCCTTTCCACCTCGCTCCCCGTCACTGCTGGGCCTCCACGGCCGAGCCCACCGGCCCGGCCCGGCCCGGCCCGCTAGGCCACCACACAGGCCATGAGGGCTCTGCCGCCCCTTCTCCTCACCGTGTCGACCCCAGAGCTCTCTTCTCCGGCCCCCTCCGCTTCCTTGCCGACCGCAGCCCCCAGCCCAGCGTCTGGGGAGCCCAGCGGCTCCAAGGGCGCCGGCTGGAGCTGCCGCTCGGGGTCCAGAGGTGCCTGCTCCATGGCTGCAGTTCGGCGCGGCGAACCCAGTGCGCCTGCGCCGCCGCCGCGCCCGCGGCCAACCAGTCTCTCAGCTAGCGACGCCCGCCCCTCCGCTAGCCATCGCCTCGCCCCTCTTGTCAACCTAGAGGGCTCCCGGAGCTGCAGCTAGAGGCGGAGCCGGGGTGGGAGGACACGCAAGCCCGCGGAGGACCTGGTCAGCTGCTTAAGCCAGGAGACCCAGAAAGCAGGGGCAGCTGGTGAAGAGAGAGACAAAGAGAAAGGCAAGGGGAAAGTGAACACTTGAAGTAGGCACGGCGATCCTAAAGCCAACGAAACTCAAAAGAAATTGGAGGCGTAGTCTGACCTGCTCCTTCTGGGCCTCTGCCTTGCCAGTTATTATTGGGTCTGTTTTCTCCCGGAAAGATCAGAGCTCTATAAATTGTTAACTTTCAGCAGGTTGAGTAACACATTCAGCAAAAGGTAATACTTGCAAGTTTTTTTTTTTTTTTCTTCTTGAGACGGAGTTTCCCTCTTGTTGCCCAGGCTGGCGTGCAGTGGCGCGATCTCAGGTCACCGCAACCTCCGTCTCCCGGGTTCAAGCGATCCTCCTGTCTCAGCCTCCGGAGTAGCTGGGATTACAGGCGCCCGCCACCACGCCCGGCTAATTTTTATTTATTTATTTATTTATTTTGTATTTTTAGTAGAGACGGGGTTTCACCATTTTGGCCAGCCTGGTCTGCAACTCCTGACCTTGTGATCCGCTCGCCTCGGCCTACCAAAGTGCTGGGATTACAGGCGTGAGCCACCGCGCCTGGCCTTTGCAAGGTTTTGAGGAAAGTGAAGCGTTCTGTTGAAGCAGGGCTTGAGTTCTATTGTAAGTGTTTCATGAAGCCCTGGAGACCTCTGATAATTTTCTACAAACATCCCTTTTTAAAATTTTCCAAACCTGCTTCCTTGACAAGCTTTCACTATGGCAACCGGATGGGAAATGCTCACTGGTGGTAACAGATTGTGGTACCTTAAAGTACTTTCTATACAAAGTCGGGTCTCAATTTTTCAAGTACAGAAACATTTTTCTGCCCACTTAGTTATTTCAAGCTGTAACACACAATTTTCTCTTCCTGGAATGCTTTATCTGTCCTGGGAGCAAATTTTCATTCATTCCTAAAACCTCAGCTCATTTATAATCTTCAAGTGCTAAGTTGTTCATAAATCTGTTATGGGCTGGGCACGGTGGCTCACGCCTGTAATCCCAACACTGGGAGGCCAAGGCCGGCGGATCGCCTGAGGTCAGGAGTTTGAGACCAGCCTGGCCAACATGGTGAAACCCCGTCTTTACTAAAAAAATTTGCTGGACGTGGTGGCGGGCGCCTGTAACCCCAGCTACTCAGGAGGCTGAGACAGGAGAATCACTTGAACCCGGGAGGCGGAGGTTGATCTCAGTGAGCCGAGCTCGTGGCACCGCACTGCAGCCTGGGCAACAGAGCAAAACTCCGTCTCAAAAAAAAATAGATTTTAAAATCAGGGCAGAATGGATCTGATGGTTATTTCCCCCTATTTTATATACACATAATACATGTTAATTGTGGGAAAATTAGAAAAGTTGAGCATTAAAAAATTAAAAGCCACAATTTAAGAGTGAGAAAAAAAGAAAAATAATAAAATAAAAAATGGTTCTTGGCCGGGAGTCTCAGGCCTGTAATCCCAGCACTTTGGGAGAGGCCCAGGTGGGCAGATCACTGGAGGCCAAGAGTTCGAGACCAGCCTGGACAATACGGTGAACCCCGTCTCTACTAAAATACAAAAAATTAGCCGAGCATGGTGTTGTGTGCCTGTGGTCCCAGCTGCTTGGGAGGCTGAGGCAGGGAGAATCGCCTGAACCTGGGAGGCGGGAGGTTGCAGTGAATTGAGCAACAGAGTGAGACTCTTGTCTCAAAAAAAAGAGAGAAACAAGGCCGGGCACGGTGGCGCAAGCCTGTAATCCCAGCACTTTGGGAGGCCGAGGTGGGCAGATCATTTGAGGTCAGGAGTTTGAGACCAGCCTGGCCAACATGGTGAAACCCCGTCTCTACTAAAAATACAAAAATCAGCCGGGCATGGTGGCATGCACCTGTAATCCTAGCTACTGCAGAGGCTAAGGCAGGAGAATTGCTTGAACCCAGGAGGCCGAGGTTGCAGTAAGCCGAGATCATGCCACTGCACTCCAGCCTGGGTGACAGAGCAAGACTCCGTCTCAAAAATAAATAAATAAATAAATAAGGGTTCTTTTGGCCGGGCTCGGTGGCTCATGCCTGTGATCCCAGCACTTTTGAAGGCCAAGATAGGCAGATTGCTTGAAATCAAGAGTTCCTAGCAGACCACAGACTGGTACCAGCCCACAGCATGGGGGTTGGGGACCCCTGCACTAGATAATATGCCTTATTCTTGGGGCTGTCTATAGGCTAACAAATTATTTTTGATAAAGAGATAGCAACTAGTGGTTATGTAAAAAGCCTGAGGTGGGAGGGTAGCTGGCATTTTGAATTTTTTTAATGGGTCCATGTTTGGGACACCCTGCCCAATGGCCAGAATCATGATAGCTGCAGTTTTTTTATGTGCTTGGCACTTCACATATTAATACTTTTTCATGCAGTGCCCCTCCCTGCAAGACAGGCATTATACAAGCTGGGCATGGTGACATGTGCCTGTATCCCAACTACTCAGTAGGCTGAGGTGGGAAGATCGCTTGAGTCCAGGAGTTTGAGGTTGCAGTGATCCATGATAGGACCACTGCACTCCAGCCTAGGGAACAGAATGAGACTGACTCTTAAAAAAAAAAAAAAATCCCAGCACTTTGGGAAGCCGAAGTGATTGCTTGAGCCCAGGAGTTCGAGACCAGGCTGGGCAACATAGTCGGACCCTGTCTCTACAAGAGATACGAAAAGTAGCCAGATGGGGTGGCATGCCCCTGTAGTCCCAGCTACTTGGGAGGCTAAAGTGGGAGGATCCCTTGAGCCCAGGAGGCCAAAGCTGCAGTGAGCGGAGACTGTGCCATTGCACTCCAGCTGGGTGACAGAGAGAGACTCTGTCTCAAAACAAACAAACAAACAAACAAACAAACAAACAAACAAACAAACAAAAAAGACATTATTTTCCCCATTTCACCAATGAAGCAGGCTCAGTAATATTTGACAAAGTCACACAGCCATTAAATAAGGGAAAGAGATTCAAACCCAGATTTGTAGGACACCCAGAACCCAAGCTCTTGGGCCATGCTGCTTCTCTTCATGGGGGAGAGGAAGAAGAGAGATTCTTCTAGAGAAGATGCAAATAATTTGCGGAAATTGAGAATTGATTCCTTATGTGAACACACACAAAGAAAAGCAGGTTTCCTTGGCATATGAAGGCAAAGTCACACCTGTGTGCTGAGGTCTGGGAAAGCCCAAGGCTAACTCCATGGAGATTATGGAAATAGATGTTCCCCTTTCTTCTGACTCTGGAAGGGAAGGAATTCCCCCTCACAGCCCTCACTAGGGGAGAGCCTGTGGTGACCTGCTCTGGAGTGAATGGGAAAGCCTCAGGAGCAGGAATGACTAGCCAGGCAGAAGGTACTTCAGTCCCTTGCATGTCAACAGCATGTTTTAGATTTCAATTTGTCATTAATTTAACATTTATTGAGCTCCCATGTTAGCCTGGGAACACCAAGAAATATCTATTCTCTGGTCCCCATCGTCCAGGTTCTGTTCTCCCTCTTCCCAGGATTTTCCTCCTGGTGCCTGGCCAGCCTCCCAGGGACTGTGACAGTCACTTTTGTCTCCTTCCTCTGAAACTATCCCCTTCTTCTCAGCAGCAATCAAACCCAAACCCCACCCCATTTCTCCTTTCAGTGTCAGTGTGGATGACATTTGCCCTTGGTCACAGCACAGGATCTTTCTTCCCACCCTCCTATCAGTACCACCATATTCTTTTGGAGCAAATTCCTCATTGTGTGAGGACTTGTGTGGGGAGCAATTTTTAATATGTACCTCTATTGTAGCCTCCCATCATAGGAGTTGAGGAGCCCATATCCTTCTTGTACCACCTCTGGGAAGATTATTTCAACTCACCAGTTCAGACCCTTAAACTCCCAAGAGTTTGAATCTTGGGTCGGAGGGAATACTGGAGGTTGAGCCTGTGGCAGTGCTAGGGCCAGGTTTTTGCCAAGTCAAATTTCCTGTGTGTTCTGTGCCAAGTGTCTGGAGCTACCTTGATTCTGCAACTTTCTACAGAATCACCAGCCTTAATTCTGTGAATTCCTGTCCTATTTCTCTATTTGCTTTATATGACTAGAGTTCATCTTTGTTCTTTTTTCTTTTTTCTTAAGAGACAGGGTCTCACTCTGCCACCCAGGCTCGAGTGCAGTGCCATGAACATAGCTCACTGCAGCCTCAACCTCCTGGGTTCAAGCTATCCTTCCACTTCAACCTCCCATGTAGCTGGGATTATAGGCCCGTGCCACCATGTGCAGCTAATTTTTTTTTGTAGAAATGGGGTTCTACTATGTTTTCAAGACTAGTCTTGAACTCCTGGGCTCAAGGGATCCTCCCACGTGGACTTCCCGAAGTCCTGGGATTACAGGCATGAGGCACAGCACCTGGCCCTGGTCTCTGTTCTATGCAACCTAGAGCTGTAACGGCTGCAGTGAAGCACTCATCTACTCAACTAAACATGCAGTAAATATTTATGAAATATCTACTCTGTCCCTGGCAGTCTCAGTGTCAGCCAAGGTGATTTTCCAGACTGATTCATGGTTCTATGCCCTTGGAGAAGACTGGAATATATACCCAGAATCAGAAAAACCATATCCTCAACCCCTATTGCTTGAGAAACTCCCCGAAGTGCTACAGCAAGCCAGCTACCAGAATCTTCAACAGCTAAAAACATGGAAGCCTCTACAAGGTAGAAATTTTTCTCCCTAGACGGGTAACTTAAATACACTTTGATAAAGACCTTCTGAGGCAAATAGTCACTTACAGCTAAGAAATTTAAACCAGACAGGTTAGGAGGAAGCACAGGTTGGCCAAAGTACTTCCAGACAAGTGAGTCTTGTGGCACCTCTCAACTAATATTGTGCATATGAGTAATAACAGCTTACCTGTAAGGCTATTTTGGAAACTCAGAAGAGCCTGGCTACTTGTTTCTCACCTCCCACCAGCAACCTCCCATTCAACTCCGGGCCCCAGACACATGAAGCACAACTCTCGGGGGACCATTTCCACATTGTGGAGATCCCAGGGGAGCCCATAACTATTTCACGTATCTGTGTGAAGAGAGTCCACCAAACAGACTTTGTGTGAGCAACAAGGCTGTTTATTTCACCTGGGTGCAGGCGGGCTGAGTCCGAAAGAGTCAGCAAAAGGTGGTGGGATTATCATTGGTTCTTATAGGTTTTGGGATAGGTGGTGGAGTTAAGAGCAATGTTTTGGCAGCAGGGGGTGGGTCTCACAAAGTGCATTCTCAAGGGTGGAGAGAATTACAAAGAAACTTCTTAAGGTTGGGGAGATTATAAAGAAACTTAAGGGTGGGGGAGATTACTAAGTAAATTGATCAGTTAGGGTTGGGCAGAAACAAATCACAATGGTGGAATGTCATCAGTTAAAGCTATTTTCACTTCTGTGGATCTTCAGTTGCTTCAGGCCATCTGGATATATATGTGCAGGTCACTGGGGATATGATGGCTTAGCTTGGGCTCAGAGGTCTGACAATAACCGCCTCTTGCATACAACTGCCCACCAGGAGGCACATACCCAGTGTGAGAGAGGGATATGGTCTTGCCTTAATCTCTGTTAAAACTGCACATGTCTGAGGCAGGCGGATCACCTGAGGTCAGGAGTTCAAGACCAGCCTGGCTAACAGGGTGAAAACCCATCTCTACTAAAAATACAAAAAAATTAGCCAGATGTGGTGGCAGGCACCTGTAATCCCAGCTACTTGGGAGGCTGAGGCAGGAGAATCACTTGAACCTGGGAGGCAGAGGTTGCAGTGAGCCGAGATCATGCCACTGCACTCCAGCCTGGGCAACAAGAGTGAGACTCCGTCTCAAAACAAAAAACAAAACAAAACAAAAAACTGCACAAGTGCAAGCCATTTGCACTCTGGAATTGCGTGCCATGAAAACTCCTAGTGGTGTGGAACTTAGTTTGAATTTGAAATCACGTTGCATGCACAACCTGCCCGCTGACTGCAGATCATCCCCTGTAAGCCACGGCAAGGCCCATGGAGCCTGAGCTTTGTGTAGCTCGGTGCTTATGATGTACCACCTCCCTTCAGTCCCAACTCCTCTTCCTCCTCCATCCTCAGGTATACTGATTGCACACTCCCTGTGTCAGAGGCGTTTGAACCAGAGCGAATCCATTTTGAGTGAGGGCTAGGAAAATGAGGCCGGGACTTGCTGGGCTGCATTCCCAGAAAGTCAGGCATTCCTAGCCTCTAGATGTTTACAGTTAAGGGAACAAATTAATAATGTTTACTAAACAGACCCAGACTTGGGAGTGTCCAGGTATCCCGATATCTGGAGAACAAAGGCATTCTTGATTTTGCTTTAAAAATAATAATATCGATTCTCGCAAAATATAGTAATTAAGAAAATTAATCATTTATCATAAACCCTTGTAGCAGACCACACTCTCCCACATACCCAAGCATTGTACCTAGGGTGAACATGTTTCTCCTCTTACTTTCGGGAATGTCCTACTCTGTCAATGGAGTAGCTCTTCTTTTACTACTTTACTCTCTTAAGAAACTTGCTTTTAGTTTGCACTGTGGACTTGCCCTGAATTCTTTCTTGCGCGAGATCCAAGAGCCCTCTTTTGGGTTCTGGATTGGGACCCCTTTCCTGTAACACCTGTGCAAACTATAGTGTCCCTATTATAACCATCTCATAGTGGTAGATTCCATTCAGATTTAAGGTAAGCCCAAAGACCACTTTTGGGTTTTCTTGACTCTCTGAGAAAAGTTGTATAAGCACCTGTGTTCTTCTGGGTTTGGCTAGATAGGGTTGTGTCCCTCTATGGAATGGACAGTCATGTGGATGAGGGTGTCATTTTCCCACCCAATAAAACTCACTAAGGATGCTTCTGTAGAAGTGAGAAATATGATGACTATATTCAGAATAACGATAACTCGGCTGGGCGTGGTGACTCACGCCTGTAATCCTAGCACTTTGGGAGGCCGAGGCGGGCAAATCACTTGAGGCCAGGAGTTCAAGACCAGCCTGGCCACCATGAAACCCCATCTCTACTAAAAATTCAAAAATTAGCCAGGCATGGTGGCGCGTGCCTATAACCCCAGCTACTCGGGAGGCTGAGGCACAAGAATCGCTTGAACCTGGAAGGCGGAGGTTGCAGTGAGCCAAGATCACACGACTGCATTCAAGCCTGGGTGACAGAGTGAGACGCTGTCTCAAAAAAAAAAACAAAAAACAAAACAAAACAAAACACATGTTGGTCAGGCTGATCTCGAACTCCTGACCTCAAAAAGTGATCCACCTGCCTCAGCCTTCCAAAGTGCTGAGATTACAGGCATGGGCCACCACACCCGGCAATCATTTTTTAAATTAAGGAAATATTAACAAGCAAAAATAAAAACATAAAAGTATAGTCTTTCCCCATAATAAGTCCTTCTAAGAATCTGTAGAAGTTATTAATCAAGTAGTAGACATTCGTAGTGGGAGTTAAGCATAAGGACTAGAATTGTGTGTGGGGTGAGAAATTCAATACTACTTATTGTTTTTGGTGACAACCAGGTATTGGAGATAATGATGACCATAACGTACTGAGTTCAGTGAATCAATACGGATATGCCATAACTTACCGAATATACAATAAAAAATTACCTTTAGAGGCTTAAAAACTGTCTAACTGGAACATGACCGGGGGCTTAAATACAAATATTTTGCAGAAGGTATAGTGTCATCACCATGAGAAAAAAAATTAAAAGCCCAAATATATGGCTGGAACACTCTCTTTTTGTTACTTTCAGTCTTGGACTTTTTTTTTTGAGATGGAGTCTCACTCTGTCGCCCAGGCTGGAGAGCAGTAGCACAATCTTAGCTCACTGTAACCTCTGCCTCCTGGGTTCAAGTGATTCTCTTGCCTCAGCCTCTCGAGTAGCTGGGACTAACAGGCGTACGCCACCATGCCTGGCTAATTTTTGTATTTTTAGTAGAGATGGGGTTTTGCCATGTTGCTCTGGCTGGTCTCGAACTCCTGACCTCAGGTGATCCACCCACCTCGGCCTCCCACAGTTTTGGAATTATAGGCATGAGCCACTGTGGCCGGCCACCCTGGACTTCTGGACTTTTTTTTTTTTTTTTGAGATGGAGTCTTGCCCTGTTGCCCAGCCTGGAGTGCAGTGGTGCAATCTCGACTCACTGCAACCTCTGCCTCCCGCGTTCAAGTGATTCTCCTGCTTCACCTCTTGAGTAGCTGGGATTACAGGCATGAGCCACCATGCCTGGCTAATTTTTTGTATCTTTAGTAGAGACGGGGTTTCACCATGTTGGCCAGGCTGGTCTCGAACTCCTGACCTCCTGATCTGCACGCCTCAGCCTCCCAAAGTGCTGGGATTACAGGCATCAGCCACGATGCCTAGCAGTCTTGGACTTCTTAA
The DNA here is from genome assembly GCF_029289425.2 of Pan paniscus. Taxonomy (NCBI): domain Eukaryota; kingdom Metazoa; phylum Chordata; class Mammalia; order Primates; family Hominidae; genus Pan; species Pan paniscus. Next base: position 123,525,047 of record NC_085926.1, read on the forward strand.
CACAATCACTAACCACCAGAAGGAAGTGTACATTTAAAATTCTGGCCCAAATGAAAGAGATACAAATATGGCACAACTGCCACAAAGACTTGTTTCCCTAGCCAAATAGTACCAAGGCGTAGACAAAAAAAATCAAAATAGAAAAAGCCTCTAGCTCTCGTGAGGTGTGTAAGCTGCAGCTTCTGGAAGCAGATGTTGCTCCTTCCTTACTCTCTGGGCCCTGCAGTGGGAAGGCAATTAGATAGGGAGAAGGTAAAACAGTCAGCCCGAAGCATAACAATTCATTCTTGTCAAACAGTTCAACCCAATAATGTGGGGGAGATTTCATTACTCATAAATGTATTACTTTCCATAATAACTTTAAAACTAATATTTCAGTAATTCTTAAAATGGCTCAACAATCCAAAGAAACAAATGGGCACGTGACATGGTTTGGCTCTGTATCCCCACCCAAATATCATCTTGAATTGTACTTCCACTCCACAATTCCCACATGTTGTGGGAGGTAATTTGAATCATGGGGGCAGTTTTCCCCATACTGTTCTCGTGAATAAGTCTTACGAGATCTGACGGTTTTATCAGGGGTTTCCACTTTTGCATCTTCCTCATTTTCTCTTGCTGCCACCATGTAAGAAGTGCCTTTCGCCTCCTACCATGATTCTGAGGCCTCCCCAGCCGTGTGGAACTTTGTAAGTCCAATTAAACCTCTTTTTCTTCCCAGTCTTGGGCATGTCTTTATCAGCAGTGTGAAAGCGGACACAGCACTCAAACAATTCAAATGAAACAAAAATCTCTGGTTTCATTTTATTTTTAAAAATTTTTATTTATTTCTTTTTTAAAGGCTAATCAAGTTAAGCAGTGGGAGCAGAGAAGGAACGAAGAAATCTGTAACTGGGGCTGGGCGAGGTACCTCATGCCTGTAATCCCAGTACTTTGGGAGGCTGAGGTGGGAGGACTGCTTGAGCTCAGGAATTCAAGACCAGTCTGGGCAACATAGTGAGATCCAGTCTATACAAACAGTACAACAATCAGCTGGTTGTGGTGGTGTGTGCCTGTGGTCTCAGCTACTTGGGAGGGTGAAGTGGAATGATTGGTTTAGCCTGGGAGGTCAAGACTGCAGTGAGCTATGCACTGTACTCCATCCTGGGTGACAGAGTCAGACTCTGCCTCACAATAAACAAAATAAGGAATCTATAATTGGTTGTGATCAGTTAGTTGTAAATGCCACTGCATGCAGATCAGCCTGGTTTCATTTTATATTCTTCTTCTATCTCCAGAATATTTAAAAGTTAAACATTTCAATTTTTAGAAACTCTTATTAAATTTACCACCTAGCTGAAGATTCCTGAAGGACTTAAACAGAAAATCCATGCCCCTCTCAAATGAACAGGGCAATAACTCTACTGAATATAAACTTTCTCTCTCCATTCATAAAAGAGACAGAAGCATTATTGTTTGTTCTCTAGTTTTATTATTTGTCAATTTTCCCAACACAGGAACTATAACTCATTTTGAGGATTTTTTTCAGTGCATTTCACAGCAAAAATGAACAAGGGAATCATTAAAATTGTTGTACACAAACCAACTCTTTTTCTTATAATTTACAATTTGTTGAAAAAATTATTGTTTTGCTGTTTTCATCCTACTAACCTCTTTAACAGAACACAATTTATCAGAGCACAAAGCTTAAACTTCTTATGATGATGCAACAGACACAGCCACCTACAATGGCTGATAAACAACAGGTATGTTACACACACTGATTGGAAGACCATATCAGAAAAAACAGAGTAAGGCACCACTCTTGGGAAATTAAGGTAGCTTGCAGTAACAAGTGTTGAGCACCATAATAAGTAGGTGCTCAATAAATACATGAATGAATGATGAAAGCCATAATTAGCTCTATTCTTTTAATTGCCAGCAATTCTTCAACCTCAACAAAATACTTATTTAAAAAAAGATTTGTACCTGAATACAACTTCCTGATCTTTTTTTCCTGATACCTTTTCATTTCGTTGTTTCTTTAGCATTTAAATTTCCTCAAAAAAAAAATAAATAAATAAAACCATACCTTACATGCGTGTTCAGTTACACATATAAGTTTTGAATTACTGACAAATATGAATAGAATCATTTATTTTAATTTTTAACAGAGGTAAAATAAAGCATACTTATCCAAAGGGATAACACATAATACTGGATATTAACCTAAAGGTGAAAAGAAAGAAGGAAAAAAGTAACAGTTTTATTTTTTAATATTTGCTATTTTCTTTAATGCCTTAGTTCTGGAGAAAGGCTAAAATCTCATCATATTGACATTAACACATTTTTAAAAAGTGTCTCTCAAGTGTAATATTTAATAAAACTAGGTACTGAAAAATGTTCTGAAATTTTTCAAGTCAATGTTGTTTTCAAGTATATTAAAATGCTCAGAAGAAAAAATTCTCCATGGTTATAATTCTGATCAATCTATAAATGTACTTTTTAAAAGAGAGTTCCAACAGAGGTGGGTAATGGGTAAGTTCCTCAGACACAGGCATACAGTCTTTTTGAAGAAATAGAATGCCTTGTTACCACAACCTGGTTGATTTTTTTTTTTTTAAACACTGATTTCAGGCACAATGGCTGAATCCACTTCTGGGTCATCTTTCTCCTCCTCTTGGTTGGTTTACAAGAGTAGTGAATACTTCAGTTATGGACAGAAAGAAAGACACAAACTCTGAAACGGAGACTTCACTTTTCACTACAAAGAAATCAAAGTCACTGAGTTCTCATTGTTGTGTGTATCTGCTGCCCCTGTGCAAAAATAGGGGATTCAAACTTAACTTTAGGAGCAAGAACTGGATAAAAGATTCATCTACTGATTCAGGTAACAAGTTTTAAGATGGTATTGCTCACATCACATGAACAGGTTGGTAAAAGGTCCACTGTGTTTCTTTACCACTTTGGTCTTGCTGCAGTATTATGGTGCCCTAGTAGGTACATTCAGGTTTAGCTAGTTTCAGTCTGCGCAATCAGGAAGCAGGTCACTCAGTGCAATGACTCCATTCTGGGAGGATTTAGGGTAAACAGAGAAGAACCTCATTTGGTCGAGTTTTAGATAGTATGTGTCACTCTGCTGGTTGTGTTGTTGGAATTATTTTCCAAAGTGGTTTATGATAAACCCAGCCATCTCCCTGAAACAAATAAAAAGATAAAGAATCATCCCTCTAATATTATCAAAATCAGTAACCAAAACTAGAAGCAACACCTTCACTGAAATGGAATTCTATTTTCACATTCAAAAACAAGTTTTTGTGAAGGAATAAAGTCTTTGTGATTAAGACATCAAACAATGCCTGTGGTTTAGCTAGGATTTAGGTGAGAAGGCATGGTATGGGAGGATCTAGTTTGTGACCCATGAACATTTAATTTTGCAAGAACCATTTGTAGCAATTTTGCCAATTTCGCCAAGATGCTACAGATTGAGCCTCACTCACAGAGTTATGGGCAGCAGGTGGAGTACAGAGAAATGATCGGGAAGGTACTAACTGTTCTCCCTGTCTCCACTGGCACCCCAGAACTCATTTTTTTTCTTTCCTTTTTTTTTTTTCCCCCCCAAGACGGAGTCTTGCTCTGTCAGCCAGGCTGGAGTGCAGTGGCACAATCTTGGCTCACTGCAACCTCCGCCTCCCTGGTTCAAGCAATTCTCCTGTCTCAGCCTCCCGAGTAGCTGGGATTACAGGCACGTGCCACCATACCCGGCTCATTTTTGTATTTTTAGTAGAGATGGGGGTTTCACCATGTTGGCCAGGCTGGTCTGAAATTCCTGACCTCATGATCCGCCCGCCTCGGCCTCCCAAAGTGCTGAGATTACAGACGTGAGCCACCGCGCCAGGCCCCCCAGCTCATTTTTTCTTTTTTTTTTTTTTTTGGAGACAGAGTTTCACTCTTGTTGCCCAGGCTGGAGTGCAATGGCGCAATCTTGGCACACTGCAACCTCCGCCTCCTGGGTTCAAGCAATTCTCCTGTCTCAGCCTCCCGAGTAGCTGGGATTACAGGCATGTACCACCACAACTGGCTAATGTTGTATTTTTAGTAGAGACGGGGTTTCTCCATGTTGGTCAGGCTGGTCTCGAACTCCTGACCTCAGGTGATCCGCCTGCCTCGGCCTCCCAAAGTACTGGGATTACAGGCATGAGCCACCGAGCCCGGCCACCCCCTAGCTCATTTTTAATGATATAGAGATGTTCTCACTTAGAAACTCTTCTTTCTTAGAATCTGTTCCTGGTATATCTGCCTTTTTTTTGAGACAGAGTCTTGCTATAGGTTACCCAGGCTGGTCTCAAAAACAGTTGGTATTTATATACAGCCACACTACTTTTAAAATAAAGATGGATAAGTGATAGCAATTCAACAAAGCCTAGTAAGCTAAAGTTCTCAACCAAGTAGATACATTTTTATCTTGAACACATGTACAGCATACCTCTTTAATAAAATATTTGGTTTTCCAAGGTGTGCCTGTTTCAGTACGATGCCTTTCTTCAGTCCTCTGACGTTCTTCCAGGGTATGCTTATGCTCTGTGGCCTTATCAATTTCAGATTCTCTCAGCGAGTCTGTCACATTTTTCCACAATCGCCTGAAATCCAAAAACCACACATTTTACAAGCATTCTTTAAAAGAGATAATTAAATAGAATCAATACCCTCAAAATTACAATAATTTTATAAAATAACATTTCCTAAATCACATCTACAATGTCATGCTTATGAATTCCAAGAATAATGATACTGTGCTGCTGATGGTTATGTCCAGGATGCTGCTCCTTCTGCTTCTTTTTAAATTAAAAATAATTTGTATTTTTCCAGGTTATAAAAGGAGGATTTTTTGTTTTTAGAAAACTTAGAAATTAACGAGTAAAAAGAGAAGTAAATTCTCAAAGTTGAAATGTAAAGAGAGAAGCATCAAATAGACACAATAAAAAATGATAAAGGGGATATCACCACCGATCCCACAGAAATACAAACTACCATCAGAGAATACTACAAACACCTCCACGCAAATAAACTAGAAAATCTAGAAGAAATGGATACATTCCTCGACACATACACTCTCCCAAGACTAAACCAGGAAGAAGTTGAATCTCTGAATAGACCAATAACAGGAGCTGAAATTGTGGCAATAATCAATAGTTTACCAACCAAAAAGAGTCCAGGACCAGATGGATTCACAGCCGAATTCTAACAGAGGTACAAGGAGGAACTGGTACCATTCCTTCTGAAACTATTCCAATCAATAGAAAAAGAGGGAATCCTCCCTAACTCATTTTATGAGGCCAGCATCATTCTGATACCAAAGCCGGGCAGAGACACAACCAAAAAAGAGAATTTTAGACCAATATCCTTGATGAACATTGATGCAAAAATCCTCAATAAAATACTGGCAAATCGAATCCAGCAGCACATCAAAAAGCTTATCCACCATGATCAAGTGGGCTTCATCCCTGGGATGCAAGGCTGGTTCAATATACGCAAATCAATAAATGTAATCCAGCATATAAACAGAGCCAAAGACAAAAACCACATGATTATCTCAATAGATGCAGAAAAAGCCTTTGACAAAATTCAACAACCCTTCATGCTAAAAACTCTCAATAAATTAGGTATTGATGGGACGTATTTCAAAATAATAAGAGCTATCTATGACAAACCCACAGCCAATATCATACTGAATGGGCAAAAACTGGAAGCATTCCCTTTGAAAACTGGCACAAGACAGGGATGCCCTCTCTCACCACTCCTATTCAACATAGTGTTGGAAGTTCTGGCCAGGGCAATCAGGCAGGAGAAGGAAATAAAGGGTATTCAATTAGGAAAAGAGGAAGTCAAATTGTCCCTGTTTGCAGATGACATGATTGTTTATCTAGAAAACCCCATCGTCTCAGCCCAAAATCTCCTTAAGCTGATAAGCAACTTCAGCAAAGTCTCAGGATACAAAATCAATGTACAAAAATCACAAGCATTCCTATACACCAACAACAGACAAACAGAGAGCCAAATCATGAGTGAACTCCCATTCACAATTGCTTCAAAGGGAATAAAATACCTAGGAATCCAACTTACAAGGGATGTGAAGGACCTCTTCAAGGAGAACTACAAACCACTGCTCAAGGAAATAAAAGAGGATACAAACAAATGGAAGAACATTCCATGCTCATGGGTAGGAAGAATCAATATCGTGAAAATGGCCATACTGCCCAAGGTAATTTACAGATTCAATGCCATCCCCATCAAGCTACCAAGGACTTTCTTCACAGAATTGGAAAAAACTACTTTAAAGTTCATATGGAACCAAAAAAGAGCCCGCATCGCCAAGTCAATCCTAAGCCAAAAGAACAAAGCTGGAGGCATCACACTACCTGACTTCAAACTATACTACAAGGCTACAGTAACCAAAACAGCATGGTACTGGTACCAAAACAGAGATATAGATCAATGGAACAGAACAGAGCCCTCAGAAATAACGCCACTTACCTACAACTATCTGATCTTTGACAAACCTGAGAAAAACAAGCAATGGGGAAAGGATTCCCTATTTAATAAATGGTGCTGGGAAAACTGGCTAGCCATATGTAGACAGCTGAAACTGGATCCCTTCCTTACACCTTATACAAAAATCAATTCAAGATGGATTAAAGATTTAAACGTTAGACCTAAAACCATAAAAACCCTAGAAGAAAACCTAGGCATTACCATTCAGGACATAGGCGTGGGCAAGGACTTCATGTCCAAAACACCAAAAGCAATGGCAACAAAAGACAAAATTGACAAAAGGGATCTAATTAAACTAAAGAGCTTCTGCACAGCAAAAGAAACTACCATCAGAGTGAACAGGCAACCTACAACATGGGAGAAAATTTTCGCAACCTACTCATCTGACAAAGGGCTAATATCCAGAATCTACAATGAACTCAAACAAATTTACAAGAAAAAAACAAACAACCCCATCAAAAAGTGGGCGAGGGACATGAACAGACACTTCTCAAAAGAAGACATTTATGCAGCCAAAAAACACATGAAAAAATGCTCATCATCACTGGCCATCAGAGAAATGCAAATCAAAACCACTATGAGATATCATCTCACACCAGTTAGAATGGCAATCATTAAAAAGTCAGGAAACAACAGGTGCTGGAGAGGATGTGGAGAAATAGGAACACTTTTACACTGTTGGTGGGACTGTAAACTAGTTCAACCATTGTGGAAGTCAGTGTGGCGATTCCTCAGGGATCTAGAACTAGAAATACCATTTGACCCAGCCATCCCATTACTGGGTATATACCCAAAGGACTATAAATCATGCTGCTATAAAGACACATGCACACGTATGTTTATTGCGGCATTATTCACAATAGCAAAGACTTGGAACCAACCCAAATGTCCAACAATGATAGACTGGATTAAGAAAATGTGGCACATATACACCATGGAATACTATGCAGCCATAAAAAATGATGAGTTCATGTCCTTTGTAGGGACATGGATGAAACTGGAAACCATCATTCTCAGTAAACTATCGCAAGAACAAAAAACCAAACACCGCATATTCTCACTCATAGGTGGGAATTGAACAATGAGATCACATGGACACAGGACGGGGAATATCACACTCTGGGGACTGTGGTGGGGAGGGGGGAGGGATAGCATTGGGAGATATACCTAATGCTAGATGACGAGTTAGTGGGTGCAGTGCACCAGCATGGCACATGTATACATATGTAACTAACCTGCACAATGTGCACATGTACCCTAAAACTTAAAGTATAATAAAAAAAAAAAAGAAAAAAAAATTGCAAGAGATATAAAAAGAAAAAAAAAAATGTAAGCAAGACTAACTGTGCTTCTGGACATGATGAAATAATGGGGAACACATTTATTTTCCTGCCTTCATCAACCAGGAAACCAGGCAACATATAATACAATAGTGGTTTTCAGATACTGAGCAAAAGGCAGTGCAGGGCAGTGATCCTTGAGAAAGGAAACAAATGAGGGGAGTCCTATGAGTGCTCTAACTCGCTGTCCAGAGTGTTTCTAGGCCACGCACAGGGAGAGGGAAGCTTAACAAATCTCAAGCAAAAAACAAACAAACAAACAAACAAAAAACTGCCACAACACTTCTTTAGGGAAAGAACTGTTTGTTGAACACATGGTGCTGGGACAACTGGATATACATGTGAAAAAAATGTAGTAAGTTAAACATAAAACTACCATAAACCCAGCAATTCCACTCCTGGGTATTTACCCAAGAAAAATGAAAATAAATGTCCATACAAAGACTTGTAGGAGAATGTTCACAGCAGTATTATTCATCATTGCCCCCAACTGGTAAATGGATAGGCAAAATGTGATATATCCATACAGTGCAATACTATTCAGCAATAAAAAGCAATGAACCACTGATACATGCAATTAATACTTCATGGATGAACCTCAAAAACGTTATACTAAGGAAATAAGCCAGGCATAAGAGATCACACATTGTATGATTTCTATGAAATATCCAGAAAAGGCAAATTTATAGACAGAAAGTTAGTGGTTCTCTGGGCTGGGGGTAATGGGGATTAACTGTAAATGAACATGAGAGATCTTACGGTAGGATGAAAATATTCTAAAACTTATTTATGGTAATGACTGTACTACTCGAGAAAGTTACTAAACATCTGTTTTTTCTTTCTTTCTTCCTTTCTTTCTTCCCCCCTTCCTTCTCTTCCTCCCCTTCCCTCCCTCCCTTCTCTCTCCCTCCCTCCCTCTTTCTCTTCTGTTCTCGTCTCTTCTCTTTTTTCTTTTTTTGAGACAGGGTCTCACTGTCACCCAGGCTGGAGTGTGCAGTGGCACCATCTCAGCTCACTGCAACCTCTGCCTCCCGGACTCAAGCAATTCTCCTGCCTCACTTTCTTGAGTAGCTGGGACTACAGGCATGCACCACCATGCCCGGCTAATTTTTGTATTTTGAGTACAGACAGGGTTTCATCATGTTGGCCAGGCTGGTCTCGAACTCCTGACCTCAAATGACCCGCCCACCTCGGCCTCCCAAAGTGCTGGATAGTATGCCAAAGGTCTTATAGTTTAAAGAATTAAGGCTACATATGTATCTTAATGGCTCCAAAAGGTTTCCTAACACATTTCTGAAAATCAAGTATCAAATTTCCTTTTAAAAAAATATGATACATGAGATGGCTCAAACATAAAAATGAATTTATAAGGAATTCTCCATAAATAACGAAAGACATTAAAACAAAAACAGAAACATCAAGACATAACAATCCTAAATATAAATGCCTGCCCTAATAACAGAACTTCTAATAAAATGAAGTAACAACTTGCAGAACTACAAAGTGAAATATTCAATTGTAATTGGTAATTTTAATAACCAGTCTCAATAACTAAACTCAACTGATAGAATAAATACACAGAAAATCTGTAAGACTACAGAAGACTAGAAAAATACTGTCAACTCATTTGACCTGACGTTTATAGAACACACTCACCTCAGCCTCCTGAGTAGCTGGGATTACAGGCAGATGCCATCACATCCAACTAATTTTTATATTTTTTGTGGAGACAGAGTTTCGCCATGTTACCCAGGCTGGTCTCAAACTCTTGGGCTTAATACACATTCGTGTCAAGGGCACATGAAACATTTACCAAGGCCAGGTGCGGTGGCTCATGAATAATTCTAGCACTTTGGGAGGCCGACGTGAGTGGATCACTTGAGGTCAGGAGTTTGAGACCAGCCTGGCCAACATGGTGAAACCCCATCTCTACTAAAAATATAAAAAAATTAGCTGGGTGTGGTGGCACACGCCTGTAGTCCCAGCTACTCGGGAGGCTGAGGCATGAGAATCGCTTGAACCAGGGAGGTGGAGGTTGCAGTGAGCCAAGACTGCATCACTGCACTCCAGCCTGGGCGACAGAGTAAGACACTACTTTGTCTTAAAAAAAAAAAAGAAACATTTACCAAGACAGAACATATTCAGAGTCATTAAACAAACCTAAATAAAGAATTAAAATCATACAAAGTATATTCTTTGACCAAAATGAAACTAAATTAGAAATAAATAATGGAAAGCTAGCTGGAAAATCTCTAAACATTTAGAAATCATCAACACATTTGTAAATAAGTTCATGAGTTAAAAAAAAAAAACCCACAAAGGAAATAAGAAAATATTTCGAAATGAAAACACATAAAAAGTCATCAGATAGAAATAAAGCAGTCCTCAGAGGAAAATTTACAGCATTAAACATTTAGGAAAAAAATATTGATGAGCTAAACCAGGGATCAAACTATGGCCCACAGCCTATTTTTGTAAATAATTTTTTATTGCAATTTAACAATGTCTCATCATTGACTTATTGTCTATGGATGTTTCATGCTATAAGGGCAGAGTTGAGTAGCTGTGGGAGAGGCTGTTTGGTCCACTAAGGCTAAAATATTAATTGGCCTTTTACAGAAAAAGTTTGCTGACCCCTAACCTAAGCTTCCATTGTAAGAAATTAGAAAAAAAAAAAAAAAAAAAAAAAAAAAAAAAAAAAAGCAAATTATTTACAATGTAAGGAGAAAAAAAGAGATTTTATAAAAGAGCAAAATTCAATGAGAAAGAAAACAAACATAGATTAAATCAGTGAAGCCAAAATCTGGTTTTTTGCGTAAAATTAATAAACTTTTAGTCACACTGATGAGAAAAAAGATATTACAAATATAAGGAATAAGTATGGGGATATCACTACAGATCCTACACAGATAAAAAAATAAGGTAATATTAGGAACTATATGACAATAAATTTGACACATTAGCTGAAATGAACCAATTCCTTGAAAGACAAACTACCAAAGCTCACTGAAGAAACAGAAAACCTTAACAGCCCTATATATTAAACATACGTAATTTGTAATTCAAAACCTTCCCCTAAAGAAAAGAACAGAGCAATATCCCTCATGTATATAGAAACTATAAAATTCATTACAAAATTTTAGCAAATAAAATTCACAAACATCTTTTTTTTTTTTTTTTTTGAGACAGTCTGGCTCTGTCACCCAGGCTAGAGTGCAGTGGTGCAACGGCGGCTCACTGCAACCTCCACCTCCTGGGTTCAAGTGATTCTCATGCCTCAGCCTCCCAAGTAGCTGAGACTACAGGTGCACGCCACCACGCCAGGTGATTTTTGTATTTTTAGTAGAGATGCCTGGCTGATTTTTGTATTTTCAGTAGAGATGGGGTTTCACCATGTTGGCCAGGCTGGTCTTGAACTCCTGACCTCAAATGACACACCCGCCTTGGCCTTCCAACATGCTGGGATTATAGGCGTGAGCCACCACACCAGCCCAGAAGCATCTCTTTATCTGCCCATACATTCAATCTGTGGTGATATATTGATTTAAAGTATATATAGGAAAAATCTGGGCCGGGCATGGTGGCTCAAGCCTGTAATTCCAGCACTTTGGGAGGCCGACGTGGGCAGATCACCTGAGATCAGGAGTTCAAGACCAGCCTGACCAACATGGTGAAACCCCATCTCTATTAAACATACAAAAAAATCAGTTGGGTGTGGTGGTGTGCACCTGTAATCCCAGCTACTTGGGAGGCTGAGGCATGAGAATCGCTTGAGCCCAGGAGGCAGAGGTTGCAGTGAGCCGAGATCATGCCACTGCACTCCAACTTAGGTGACAGAGTGAGAGTCCATCTCAAAAAAAAAAAAAAAAAAAAATTCTGGCCTCACACAGATACAGTTTGAAAAAGAGAAGAAATATTTTTACAGATTTTTCAAATAATTCAATTCTTTCATACTGTTTCAAAACTCGACAACTGGTAATTTTAAAAAGGCTAGTTGCAATGTGGAAAATTTAAGAATGTCAATATTTTTTCAAATAACTTATATGGAAATCCACTGGTCTAATGTGCATCCTGAATGGATCATTTATCCATGCATGATTCTGTAATATCATGCATTAGTCATTTGAAAAATACTGGTTCATTGAGTTATGCAGATCTTCCAGATGTTGACATACTATACAATATTTTAAAAAATCACGTTCAATAATATAAGCACCAAGTTCACCAGAAAACTAATTGGGAAGTTTTCAAGTTCATGGTGGCAGATACAATTTTCTAAAATTCTAATTTTGCCTTGAAGCTCAAATTTTATTATTAGTAACATACCATCAATTGTTTTTCTTTAAGTATCACATTCACGTCTTTCATTTACAAGAAAAATGTCTACCTAACATTGAAATTAGAAGAACCATAGTTTGTCTATCAATCATTCTTTTAAGTAAACATGGTATTTCATGAACAAAGTGATTAATTCTGCTTGTAACTCAAAAAATTTTACAAGTGCTCTTCCTCCAGATAACTACTATATTTCTTCGGTAGCCAGCACAAATACTTATTTATATTCCCAATTTGTCATACAGAATACTAATAAGACATGTACTCGGCCAGGCACGGTGGCTCACGCCTGTAATCCCAGCACTTTGGGAGGCTGAGGTGGCAGGATCACTTGAGGTCAGAAGTTCACGACCAGCCTGGCCAACATGGTGAAACCCCGTCTCTACTACAAATACAAAAAATTAGCCAGGCGTGGTGGTCGATGCCTGCAGTCCCAGCTACTCAGGAGGCTGAGGCAGGAGGATCACTTGAACCCAGGAGGTGGAAGTTGCAGGGAGCCGAGATCGCCCGACCACACTCCAGCCTGGGTGACAGAGTGAGACCCTGTCTCAAAAAAAAAAAAAAAAAAAAAAAAAAAAAAAGACATGTACTCAGTAATCCAGATTTTTAAAAAACTAATAATTTGTATTGCTTTTTCAAGGACATCTTAAGAGAAAGGGGCATGCGAGTACATGGCAGTGAAGAATATAATGACTGCTTGTGACGTTTGGTGCCACTGCCTAGATTAGTCCTAAGGCCCACCAGTGCTACCCACAGCATTCCTTTTGCACCATCATAAGAGCCCACAGAGTGAAAAATGGTAAATAATATCTCTGTATTGTTATAAAAAAATTGTGAACTAGCAGATGCCCTGAAAAGGTCTCAAGGACCCAACAGGGGTCTGCAAAGCAAACTTTGAGACCCTCTCCTTAGGATAAATCCCTGTAAGAATTCTTTAAAAATTCATTATTGCTGTATTTTTTGACCCACTCTGAATGTTTGATTGTGGACATTTAATCCCTTTTCACACCTAGTTAGAAATTGTTTGGTTCTATTTATGTGATCTTAATGTAAGATGTTTAGTGGTTCCCTGCATATTTTTTTTCTATTTTTAATTGATAGAGGGACATTTTATGTCCCTCATGACATAAAATTTAAACAGTACAAATAGGAATCTTGTAAAAATTAAGTCTCTTTCCTATTCCAGATCCCAGTACTCTTTTCCAGAAGCAACCACTGTCAACACATTTTGGAAGCTGTCCCTTATTAACACGTATAGATCCACTTTATTTTTCAAGGTCTATGACACATACTGCCAAAATAACCTCTACAAAGATTGCACTGGTTTAACATCTAATCAGCAGCATGAAAATGCCCATTTGCTCACACCTTTTCCCCAAAGAAGTATTATTTTAAAAACTAATTTGTCTTATTAATTTGTACCTCTGAATTCTAATTACCCTAAACAATTTTTCATTTCCTTGGTTGACCATTTAAGATGTTCCGATATTTTTGCACCACCTCTTTACATCCTTTGCCCAGTTTTTGTATTGGGGTGCCTGACTTTTTGTTAATAATATAACAAAATTTTTTATGATAAAGTTTTTATGATACACACAGTAATTCTTTGACAGTAAATGTTTTTAATATTTTTGCTCCATTTACAATGTTTGGTTTTTACTAAAATGTGACTGTATATCAAAGAATCTCACAGCTGGCAAGGGGTTTAACAACAGATCAGACTAATGCTTTCAATTTACAAAGCTGATGCAACCTGTGAAGTGACTTGGCCAAGGTCACCAGTTAGTGAAAAGGCTTAGATTAAGATGCAGAGCATCTGACTCTTTCCTGGATAGATGCAAGGATGACATACCTGGATTCAAATGGATCCTGCTTCTCCAGAGGTCTCACTCTTTTCTTCGTCACTGCCAATTTAGTCAAGTCCACATACTTTGTCTCTCCATTGCTATATGTGAACTCAAGAACACTATTCCATTCCCCTTGCACTCTGCATACCACAGTGTTGGTGATGTTGTGCTTTACTTCAGCTGTAACCCTAGAAGCAGACAGAAAAGAAAGATATGCTCTAATAAGTGATATCATGTTTGTTTCTTAGATCTGAAACCCAAGAACACAGCCTGTGAATCCTGTTGAAATTAGTTATATACCTCACTTCAATATGTCAGTGCCAAAGTTAGATTCTTTGTATGTCCTAAGACAGCTTCCTTCATAATTTGTTCAAATAATATCAATTTTAATCTTTAGAAAAAAGGCCAGGAGTCAAATCAGAGACTTCATTATCATTAATGTCAAAATGTTATCTTTAAAATGCTTGCTACAAACAAAACTATAATATTAAAACTAAATAGAAATATGAAAAAATCAATATTTATTAGTCTAAAAGTGTTACAACATTACAATCTATTTAACTTTTTTTTACTAGTTAATTTTACTTATCGAAATATTTGGCATCCCTACATTTGAAGTTCTGGATACATCAATCCCGTACTAAACTACATAAGCCTAATTTTAAATTTAGAAACCACACAAACCAATAAGAGGTAGAAAAACATAAAATAATACATTAAAATGTTTAAAATTCTCTTGCCAAAAGAGAAAAATTAAAAGAGCACTGGTCTACAAAAACTATCATTATCACCACAGAACTGAGAGAGACCTTAAACACTACCGCTATTGAAGTTTAATGAAGAGTCACCACAGCCATATATATATATATATATATAAAATAGCTATATATATGGCTGTTTATCAGCAGATAGCTGTATTGATGCAGCACAAATACATCAATAGGAACAGGCTAGGAATCGGAACAGGTGTAATTGTTATTATTGTTATTATTTTTGAGACAGAGTCTTGCTCTGTTGCCTAGACTGGAGTGCAGTGGTGTGATCTTGGCTCACTGCAACCTCTGCCTCCTGGGTTAAGTGACTCTCCTGCTTCAGCCTCCCAAGTAGCTGGAGTAGCTGGGATTACAGGTATGCGTCATCATGCCCAGCTAATTTTTGTATTTTTAGTAGAGATGGGGTTTTGCCATGTTGGCCAGGCTGGTCTTGAACTCCAACCTCAGGTGATCTGCGTGCCTCGGCCTCCCAAAGTGCTGGGATTACAGGCGTGAGCCACTGCGCCTGGACTGTAATTATTTTTAGTGAGGTATTTTATGTTCACTCTAGGACACAGATAACAACAGGGTCAGATTAGACAGAGGTTCAGAACTTAGGGAATGATAGGCAAAGGTTAGGGTCTAATCAGTGTACAAGAGAATATGGCTTATCTAGATTCAAAAGGAAATCCAAAAGACCAAAGCCTAGAGGTTCAAGTGACAGTTCAGGAATCCCAAGTAGCATCTGTCCAGCATAAGCTAAGGGAACAAGAAGGACAAAGTAGAATTCAGGGAGTCCAGTTTCAGTTTTGCAGCGAGTGGTCTGCGAACTCAGCTCAAGGCAGAGGTGTAAGGAGCCAAATAAGCAAATTATTTATAAACCAGATCTCTGGAATCTAAGAGCAAATCAAACATTCACAATCAAGAGTTAAGAGTAATTTTACCTACTAAAAATACAAAAAATTAGCTGGGCGTAGTGGCACAGGCCTGTAGTCTCAGCTACTCAGGAGGCTGAGGCATGAGAATTGCTTGAACCTAGGAGGCAGAGGTTGCAGTGAGCCAAGATTGCACTATTGCACTCCAGCCTGGGCGACAGAGGATGGCTCTGTCTCAAAAAAAAAGAGTAGTTGTATAGTTGTAGCTCACTGGACACAAAGAACACTACGACTATCAGTCAACTTGATTACAGCAGGAATGGGAATTCTGGGTTATGCCTCAAAGCATACACACTTAAATAACTGCCCTGGTTTCTTGCCAGTGTGAATGTTTCTTGTGATGTCATTGCATGCTTCCTCTCTGATCCCACTTGCCAACATCCTTCCCTTACTTGAAAATTTATCTCTATCAAACAGGACATGAGGAAGTGACACTGAACATTTATTTAGTCTGTTTCCCATCCACATACACCCAGAATGATATTCTAAGATAATCAGTTCCTCACTTGATCTTTCTTTTACTACCATAGCGCATCTCTCAAGTTACTGTTATCTCCCATAAGGCTTTCCAATGGACAATCTTAGGGCCCTGCTCATGACTGCTGGGTATTACAGTGTCCCTATTGTTTAGAGCAGCTACACAGCAAAAACAGCATGAAGAGAAATGGGGCAGGGGACAGGAATCACATATACTATAGGTAGGCCATGAGGAACTTGCAAAGGAGCACGAGGAGGAGGAAGGCCTCGTCACTTTGCTTATAACAATTCTTCACAACAGTGTAAGGCAATCATCACACTTCTTCCATAAAGAGCCAGAAAGTAACTATCTCAGGATTCTCAGGCCAGACCATCTCTATTGAAACTACTTAACTTTGTCACTGTAGCATGAAAGCAGACAGAAACAAGTACATGAATGGGCATGGCTGTGTTCCAATAAAATTTAATTTACAAAAACAGGTGTCATTAATGGCCTGAGCTCTTTACTTCCATTGTATGTCCTTAGGGAACTGATCACACAGTAATGTTATTATTGGTTTGCCATCCTTGCCCCTCCCCAAGACTGTAAGCTCTTTAACAGGCATGGAATGGGTCTCATCTCTATAGCCCCAGATAGCACTTAGCAGAATGCCTGATAAACAGTAAGTGCTTAATAACTGTTGCCTGAATTAATGAATGAGAAAACAAAACCTCAATTATATTATCACTACATAGCATAAGGGTGAGCAAAAGCATACACACACAAAAGGGTGCCAATGTGTGCATGGAGGGGGAGTTAACATTTTTTGAACATTTAAAATATGCTGGGCATTTTACATAAATTATTTGTCAAGCCTTGTGACTATCCCATTTCTGTAGATGAAGAAACTAAGGCTCAAAAATTTAGGTAAGGTGCCCCGAATCTCTTTCTGTATTATTTTTTTTGGAGACGAAGTCCTGCTCCGTCACCCAGGCTGGACTTCAGTGGTGAAATCATGGCTTAATGCAGCCTTGACCACTTAGGATCAAGCCATCCACCCGCCTCAACCTCCTGAGTAGCTGGAACTACAGGCATGTGCCATCATGCTCAGCTAACTTTTTAATTTTTATTCTTGTACAGAGTGGGTCTCACTATG
Source organism: Pan paniscus (assembly GCF_029289425.2). Taxonomy (NCBI): domain Eukaryota; kingdom Metazoa; phylum Chordata; class Mammalia; order Primates; family Hominidae; genus Pan; species Pan paniscus. The sequence continues at coordinate 123,542,400 of NC_085926.1, forward strand.
TTGCCCAGGATGGTATTAAACTCCTGGGTTCAAGCGATCCTCCCACCTCAGCTTCCCAAAGTGCTGGGATTAGAGGTGTGAGCCACTGTACCCGGCCCCCAAATCTTGCAGTTAGTAAATAATAGAGTCAGCATTTGAATACATGTCTAAAGGACTCCAAAGTCCGGTTCTTCCCAATACTTCTAGGTACAAATTTCCTTAAAACAACTTGACCTGAGGTCTGACATTACCATTATTTTGTAGCTATGATATACACATAAAAGTTAGGTACTTCAGAGAAATATTTTACAGGACAAAGGGAAATTGAGAAAATAACCCGAAGAAATAAAATTCTGCTCCGATTCAAATCTGTCATTCTGCTTACATGCAGCAGCATGTAACAGAAACAGACTTCCTGCATAAACAGAAGATACAAAGGCAGAGCTTAGGAATTTAAAAGTAAAAGCTTGTACCAAACTACCGTAAGAAAGGTATATTTAAAAAGTTACGCCAATGATTAACACAAAGCAAAAGAAGTTAGGTTATGGAAAGCGATTCTTTTTTTTTTTTTTTTTTTTTTGAGATGCAGTTCCGTTCTTGTGGAGTGCAATGGTGCGATCTCGGCTCGGCACGATCTCGGCTCACCGCAACCTCTGCCTCCCAGGTTCAAGCGATACTCCTGCCTCAGCCTCCTGAGTAGCTGGGATTATAGGCATGTGCCACCATGTCCTGCTAATTTTGTTTTTTGTTTTTTTTTTGAGACGTAGCCTCACTTTGTCGCCCAGGCTGGAGTGCAGTGGCACGATCTCAGCTCACTGCAAGCCCCGCCTCCCGGGTTCACGCCATTCTCCTGCCTCAGCTTCCCGAGTAGCTGGGACTACAGGCGCCTGCTACTACACCCGGTTAATTTTTTTTGTATTTTTAGTAGAGATGGGGTTTCACTGTGTTAGCCAGGATGGTCTCGATCTCCTGATCTTGTGATCTACCCGCCTCGGCCTGACAAAGTTCTGGGATTACAGGCGTGAGCCACCACGCCCAGCCTAATTTTGTATTTTTATTAGAGACAGGGTTTCTCCATGTTGGTCAGGTTGGCCTCGAACTCCCAACTTCACGTGATCTGCCTGTTTTGGCCTCCCAAAGTGCTGAGATTACAGGCATGAGCCACTGCGCCCAGCCGAAAGTGATTCTTAATCTTAGCGAAATTCTGAAATACTTGATAATTCTTTAAAAGCTGTCTGGTTAAGAGTAGAAAGGAAATGGTTATTGAATCAGATAGACCAGTTCTGTTGAGGGTCTTAAAGAGTCTCAATTTTCTCATCTATAAAACCAATACCTTTCCCTCCTGGGGCTAGTAAGATTTTTTGTTTTTTTTTTTTGAGACAGAGTCTCACTCTGTTGCCCAGGCTGGAGTGCAGTGGTGCAATATCGGCTCACTGCAACCTCCACCTCCCAGGTTCAAGCAATTCTCGTGTCTTGGCCTCCGAAGTACCTGGGATTACAGGTGCGTGCCACCATGCCCAGCTAATGTTTGTATTTTTAGTAAAGACACAGTTTCACCATGTTGCCCAGGCTGGTCTTGAACTCCTGACCTCAGTTGATCCACTGGACTCGGCCTCCCAAAGTACTGAGATTACAGGCATGAGCCACCGCGCCCAGCCTAGTAAGATATTTTAGATAATATTTATAAAAACACTTATTTACTTGTTTTAAGTAAATTTTTAAATGTGACCATCAATAGTAGACAAGAAGTTAAAGCTGGGATCAAAAGCTCTAGTTTCATTGGAATATGTCAATTTGATATATCCTCGTCCCCTGCAAAGCTTTGTCTCAAAGCAACCATTTTGGGTGGGCACAGTGGCTCAAACACCTGTAATCCCAGTACTTTGAGAGGCCAAGGTGGGCAGATCACTTGAGGTCAGGAGTTCAAGACCAGCCTGGCCAACATGGCGAAACCTCGTCTCTACTAAAAATACAAAAATAGCCGGGCATCGTGGCACGTGCCTGTAATCCCAGCTACTTGGGAGGCTGGGGCAGAAGAATAGCTTGAACCTGGGAGGCGGAGGTTGCAGTGAGCTGAGATCGCACCACTGCACTCCAGCCTGGGCGACAGAGTGAGACTCTATCTCAAAAATAAAATTAAAAAAAATAAAAATAACCACTTTGTTATCTCTCATTTGACAATAACTGAGTTATTAATTTATCTGGGACTATCATTGACTGAGATGATGAAAACACTTCAAATAAATTGTACTAATCATCTAACCATTGCTTTTGATGAGCATCCTTATGAACCAAGATTTTTTTTTTTTTTTTTTGAGACAGAGCTTCACTCTTGCAATGGTGCCATCTTGGCTCACTGCAATCTCTGCCTCCCAGGCTCAAGCAAGTCTCCTGCCTCAGCCTCCCAAGTAGCTGGGATTACAGGCATGCACCACCATGCCCAGCTATTTTTTGTATTTTTAGTAAAGACGGGGTTTCACCATGTTGACCAGGCTAGTCTCAAACTCTTGACCTCAAGTGATCCTCCTGCCTCAGCTTCCCAAACTGTTGGGATTACAGGCGTGAGCTACTGCACCTGGCCAAGAATGGTTTTAAGAAGCAATTTTACCAAATGGTTAATTATATCCTATAAAAAACAGTTATATAAATGTTGCCAAAACCAAAGTTAAATATTCAAAAATAAGATATTAAATAATTCCCTTTAACAGGCTAAGGTACCGGCTTCTTGTGGTTGCTATCTAGGTGCTAATATCTTAACCATCAGGCAAGTTCTCCAAATCCAAGTCAAATTCTGGATCCTTTATGACTGAGGCAACTGAAAGGCTGTCTTAAAGTTAAAAAATATTTCTAACACAGAAATCTAAGATTTCAACAAAGCACTTGCCTAGGATTTGAGCAGATCAGAATTTTCTCCTTGATAAAAACTTTGCCTCTCTCCACAACTCAGGCTTATGGAGATGAGATGGCCCTATATGCGGGTGAGAATGCAATTAAAATTTTATTTTCAAAGAAAAAAAAGGTTTCTTGACCAAATCTACAATATCTCAACTATGTACATCTTGTATCAATAAATGACATAGAATACAGAATATGCTGCCCTTAAGATAGTTAGCAAAGAGCTAAATCTTACATTCTTGTCCCATTCATCTCTAAAGTAAGAATAATTGATAAATAATAAAACATATGCTTTCTTGCTTTTTAAAAACTTGACAAATCAGCCTTTTAGATTTTCTAGATCCTGTCTCTAAGAGCTCCCTGAGATACCAGAAAACCACTGGTTATGTTAACTTAGCTTCAAATAGAAAATATTTTACTGACTGAAAGTTAGCTTTGGGTTTCATGGTATATATAAAAAATTCACATGAAGCATAATTACATTTTATGGAGAGCTACTGAAGAAGACACTGTCTGTTATGTTACTCGATATCACTATGTAAGGACACATGCAACAAATCCCTTTAGAATTTAGTGCCAGGAAAACAGTTTGTCTATCTCGAAAAAGTGATATGCTTCCTTCATCAGACTTTGGGAAGTATGTTGAGCATCATGTTTCTTTATTTGCTTTAACAGACGAATCAGAACTAAAAATTGATTTTTTAGCTACAGTAACCATCTAATCCTATCTTCACAGTACCATTGTCCTTACCCATCTTTATGGTATTATGACAGACTTTATCTTTAACTATTACATATGAGTTTTTCCTAAAAGCCTTACAAATGCTTTCCAAAAATAGTATCCTGGATTATAATCTCAGACTGAAAGCTTCTTGTAGGCAAAGATAGTCTTTATTTTTATTTCTCTGTATCTCTAGTATGCAGTAAAGTATATAGATATATGTATATATATGTATGTGTGTGTGTGTGTGTGTCTGTGTAATCTACATATCCTAAAATCTTTATGATATTACACCACACACTATATATATAGGCATCCTAAAGTGAGTGTGGAAAATGGGAACAGAAGGTGGACATGAGAATGGGGAATAGTTAAGCAGGCTCACTTGGCTGCATGAGAGATAGATGTGGAAACTAAGGGAGTAAGGGAAGACAGGTAGAATATAATATATTTATAACAAATGCAGACAGCAGATAATGTGTCTGTCCCAACTGCAGAGAGCAGTTAAAAAAACTAGGCTATGTCTGAGGAAGGAGGCATGGGCATTAAATAAAGACATGAAGAAGACCTTAGTTACAATAATTTGTAAGCACAAAGAAGAAAAGGTGTCAAGAATAAGAAAGTTGGCTGAGCGTGGCGGCTCATGCCTGTAATCTTGGCACTTTGGGAAGCCAAAGATTGCTTGAGCCCAGGAGTACAAAACCAGCCTGGGCAACATAGGGAGATCCTGTCTCTTAAAAAAAAAAAAAAAAAAAAAAGAATAGGAAAGTCTATTTCGTTTTTTTTTTGTGTGTGTGTTTTTTTTTTTTTTTTTTTTGAGACAGAGTCCTGTTCTGTCACCCACGCTGGAGCACAGTGGCACAATCACGGCTCATTGCAACCTCTGCCTCCCAGGTTCAAGCAATTCTCCTGCCTCAGCCTCCTGTGGCATTACAGGCACCTTCCACCACACTCGGCCAATTTTTCTTTTTTTTTTGAGACGGAGTTTCACTCTTGTCACCCCGGCTGGAGAGCAGTGGTGCAACCTCAGCTCACTGCAACCTCTGCCTACTGGGTTCAAGTGATCCTCCAGCCTTGCCTCCTGAATAGCTGGGATTACAGGCATGCGCCACCATACTCAGCTAATTTTGTATTTTTAGTAGAGACGGAGTCTCGCCATGTTGGCTAGGCTGGTCTCGAAATCCTGACCTCAGGTGATCCACCCATGACTAAAAAATCACATGTGACTAAGAAATACATCAATATTAGCCAGGTGTGGTGGCTCCCAGCACTTTGGGAGGTTGAGGCAGGCAGATCACTTAAGGCCAGGAGTTTGAGACCAGCCTGGCCAACATGGTGAAAGCCCATCTCAACTAAAAATACAAAAAGCAGCCAGGCATGGTGGCACATGCCTGTAATCACAGCTACTTGGGAGGCTGAGGCACAAAAATCGCTTGAACCCAGGAGGCGGCTGCAAGGAGCCAAGATTGTGCCACTGCACTCCAGCCTAGGCGACAGAGTGAGACTCTGTCTCAAAAAAACAAATGACAAAAAAAAAAAAATACATCAATATCATTGACAATAAGAAGTGCTGGATCTGGAAATTTATACTGCAAGTTGCTTCCACCTAAGCATCTAATGAAGCACATACACTGGCTTTAATCATTGTGCTTCTTGAACCATTCTTCATGATTAGATATATTTCCACCCTAACTTATAGCTATAGCTGCCTTCACTGAGGTCCAGATCCAAATCTGTATCCCTTAAAGGCAGAATTGGGCCAGAGACTGCATGTTCACTTGTTAGAAATTCTACTGTAAAGCTCACTAGTTACTTCATCAGGAAAATTTTTAAGAGTAGATATCTTAATGTTACTACTTTTAAAAATAGAGCATGATTTTCAGAATGCCTTAAAAGATGAAATATTTTAAATAAGAAATAAACATTAATACAAATCCAACTTCACATAAAACAGAGCAGAAAAAGAATAAGGAGTTGTAATACAAAATCAAAGTGGAAGAATAAGAACTAGATAATCATTAAAATGTTCTTACCGATGCAGTTTGCCACCATAAAATGGCTTGGTATGAAAAGTGATGCTGGCTGAATATCCAGTTTTTGCACAGTTGACACTGACTTTGCCACCCAGTTCTACCCAAGGAACAGTCAAAATTGACCGAGCATATGCACAAGGTAGAGAAAATGTGTACTCTTCTCCATGCTCCAACAGACTAAGGATACCTGAATGTGAAAACATGAGGGTGGTTAACATCTTTTTAAAGAAACAGCTAATGAAAAAATCCATATTAATTTTTTTCTTGTCTAGTAAATAAGCATCATTATTTTTCCTAACCTTCATTTAACTTTCAATGAAACTGACTCCATTTATAACTATATCTGACATTACCAGGCAATAGTGAATCAGGTTTACTTTCACTATGACATGACCTTTCCATCAATTTGAGGTTCATGAGCCCAGTAAATGTTACAGTGGAAACATTTCAAGGGTTTTCTCTAATGCTCCTAAAAATAATTTTTTTTTTGAGACGGAGTTTTGTGCTTGTTGCCCAGGCTGGAGTGCAGTGGCATGATCTTGGCTCACTGCAACCTCCGACTCCTGGGTCAAACGATTCTCCTGCCTCAGCCTCCCAAGTAGCTGGAATTACAGGTGCCCGCCACCATACCTAGCTAATTTTTTTGTATTTTTAATGGAGACGGGGTTTCACCATGTTGGCCAGGCTGGTCTCGAACTCCTGACCTGAGGCGATCCACCTGCTTCGGCCTCCCAAAATGCTGGGATTACAGGCGTGAGCCACTGTGCCCGGCCCCTAAAAATAATTTTTTAAAAAAGGCCTTCAGTCAGAGTTTAAGACAATGGTATGCTAAAATTTTATCATTAGTATGAATAACTTTTTAACAGTTTGGGAATAACTAGATATTCAATGTTATAAAGTCATAGACATTCATCTAAGACAGTATAATGGGAAAAAATTGTTCTTCATTCTATTCTATGTATATTAAGAAAGAAAAAATGTTGTTTGATTATAAAAACTATGGTCATAATAATTTTGTTTGCCAAATTATAAAATATTTATGGTGAAGCTAGAAGAGATAATAGTGGTGGTTTTCAAACAAATATTATTCTAATGGAGAAAGAGCTTGTTCCATATTAAGTGATGCTAATTAAAGATGGTTTAAAAGGTTTTATAAAAAGGGGACTATATTAATAAATAATCACTGTATACTAGATAATTAAGGGATACTAAGGATACTTGAGCTACATTACTAACCTTCTAAACTCATTACCTGTGTCATCAACAGACCACATATTGAAGTGGATATATACTACTAGTCCAAATTTTTATGGCATCTCCCTCTTAATAAATGCTCGTTAAGCACTCAGTTCTCAATGTTCACAAATAAGGGCAAGTGTATGATAAATATTTTAATATAGTTAATTTTTAGGATAAGCAAATAGACAAAATGAGATTCTAAAGTAGCCTACACAAAGCAACATCAACTTTTTTTTTTTGTATTGCTCTTAATAGTCTTCACAAAGTGCAACAATAAATTAAGGTTTATTGAGCCATTTCCCAAAAAACATGGTTCTGGCTATATTTATACATAATGAGAGCTGTCAGATGACAGACAACATACTTGTATATATTTTAAGTCTTTTTTTTTTTTGAGATGGAGTTTCACTCTTGATGCCCAGGCTGGAGTGCAATGGCACGACCTCAGCTCACTGTAACTTCTGCCTCCCGGGTTCAAGCGATTCTCCTGCCTCAGCCTCCCAAGTAGTTGGGATTACAGGTGCCTGCTACTATGCCTGGCTACTTTCTTTGTATTTTTAGTAGAGACGGGGTTTCACCATGTTGGCCAGGCTGGTCTCGAACTCCTGACCTCAGCTAATCCACCCACCTCAGGCTCCCAAAGTGCTGGGATTACAGGCGTGAGTCACCACGCCCAGCCCCATTCCTGACTTTTACTTACTTTCTGTTGAGGATATCAATAACCATTAAATTTCCAATATATTCCATTAATATGTAGCAGCACAATAAAAAATTATTTACATACCTCCTTTATAATTAAAGCATGGTTAAGACATGAATGCTTTTCTCCATTTCTTTTTAAAAAATTTTACATTTGAGACAAGGTTCTCCTCTGTCATGCAGGCTGGAGTACAGTGGCATGATCATGGCTCACTGCTGCCTCAATTTCCTGAGCTCAAGTGATCCTGCCACCTCAGTCTCCCAAGTACCTGAGATTATAGAAGCAAGCCAACATGCCCAGTTAATTTTTTTTTTTAATTTTTGTAGAGATAGGGTCTCATTATGTTGCCCAGTCTGGTCTCAAACTCCTGGGTTCAAGCTATCCTTCCACCTCGGCCCACCAAAGTGTTGAGATTACAGGTGTGAGCCACTGTGCTGGGCTTTTGTTCACTTCTTGAAGTACCTCCTTTCTTGCAGTGTGAGAGGCTACCATTTCCAGATTCTTACTGTTACATGAACTGATAAGATTAACTGTCCTTTGGGAGAGTGTCAAAGAATATGGTTCTAAATGTGTCTATTCCTTAACATTTATGACCTTAGACATGTCTCATCATCTCTAGACTTCAGTTTTTTTTCACTTATAAAATAAGCAAGTTGATCTATGAAGTGCTTAAGGCTAACGTTATGGAGCTTATAACAGAGGGTAGCAAACTTTTTTTTTTAACTAATAAAATATGAATGATTTCAGCTGGGTGTAGTAGCTCACAACTGTAATCCCAGAACTTTGGGAAGCTGAGGTGGGTGGATCACTTGAGCTCATAAGTTTGAGACCAGCTTGGGCAACATGGCAAAAATCTCATCTTTACAAAAAATACAAAAATTGGTTGGGCATGGTGGCGCACGCCTGTAATCCCAGCTACTGTGGAAGCTGGGGTGGGAGGATGGCCTGAGCCTGGGAGGCAGAGATTGCAGTGAGCCAAGATGGCCCCACTGCACTTCAACCTGGGCGACACAGCTAGACCGTGTCACACACACACACACACACACACAACAAACAAAAAAAAAAAAGAGAGAGAGAGAGTACTTTCTAGTGTTATAAAAGTTGTAATTAACTTGAAATATTATTTGGAAATTGGTAAGACATATTACAACAGAACTTAAAAATGGGGAAAACTGAAAAAGAGGATATTTTCTTCATAATGACTACAACACAATCTCAAAATATTAGATTGGCTTAATGATGCCATGCTTACACTGTAAGATGACATTCAGAGCAAAGTGTTCTTTGCATAAGAGTTTTCCTTTAACATAAAAGTGGTAGTTTTTTTCCTATCACTATATTTTCATTAACTCTTCAATAATTTCTGTGGAGATTTTTGTTTTTGTTTCATATTCTTGGTCAAAAAACACTGCATTTCCAAAAATAATTTTTTCATAATCTTCTGATGAAGTAGAATTAACTTTTATCAGTATATATTTTTAAATATTCTATGAATAGCACCTAAATATTCTATGAATAGCACCTCTGGCCTCCATCTCCTAAAGTGCTGAGATTACAGGCTAATGCCTGGAGGTGGAGGCCAAAGGATCACTTGAGCCCAGGAGTTCATGACCAGCCTGGGCAACATATTGAGACCCTGTCTCTAAAAATAAAAATTAAAAAAATTAGCCTAGCATGGTGGTGCATGCCTGTAGTCCTAGCTACTTGGGAGGCTGAGGCAGGAGGATGGCTTGAGCCGAGTAGGTCAAGGCTGCAGTTAGTTATGACCATGCCACTGCACTTCAGCCTGGGCAACAGAGCAAGACCCTGTTTCTAAAAAAAAAAAAAAAAAAAAAAAAAAAAAAAAAAAATTAAATTAAATTAAAAAAAAAGATTTACCTAGATTTTTTTGTGATTTTTATAATAATAAAAATTTGGGACCAACCTCAATGTCCAAATAAAGGGAAATGTTTAAATACAAGATGGAAGATCTATTTCATAGAATATTATGCAGTCATTAAAATATGTTTTATCAATGACATGATAAAATGAATATATTTAATTTAAAAAGCAGGACTCAAAACTATATATATTATTAATTCTAATTTTATAAGGCTAAAAGTATGAACATACACACACAGAAAAAGTATAAAATATTAAATTTATATATATATGGATGCAGGCATTACAGAAGCTTTTATTTTCTGCTCTGTACTTTTCTAGTTTTCCAAATATTTGATAAGAAATATTTAAAATCGCCAGGCACGGTGGCTCATGCCTGTAATCCCATCACTTTGGGAGGCCAAGGTGGGTGGATCATCAGAGGTCAGGAGTTTGAGACCAGCCTAACCAACATGGTGAAACCCCCCCATCTCTACTAACAATATAAAAATTAGCTGGATGTGGTGGCATGGTGGCAGGCGCCGTAATCCCAGCTACTCGTGAGTCTGAGGCAGGAGAATCGCTTGAACCTGGGAGGTGGAGTTTGCAGTGAGCGGAGATAGCACCATTGCACTCCAGCCTGGACGACAGAGCGAGACTCCATCTCAAAAAAAAGAAAAGAAAACAAACGAAAAGAAATATTTAAAATCAGAACAAAATAATTTAAAAAAAGAATTTACATTAGTTTATAGATATACTCCTCCCATCCCCCCAAGAAGCATTCTGGAACACTCTAGAAATTGGAGCGAAAAAGTAACATAATATTTTAAACTTAGAGTTAATATTTATCTGGGGTTCCTAAATTTAAGATTGTAGTTTGATATTAAAAATTATAAAACAGGCACTTGACCTTCACGTGCCTGCTTGGGTTTCTTCCAAGCGAACTTTCCTTTCTTTCCTGTTCTAAAGCCTTTTAAAGTAAACTTTCATTCCTGCTTGGAAAAAAAAATACATATATATATGTGTGTATATATATATATATATATAAAATAATTTTTCTACTTACCTTCTCCAACCATTGTCACGCCTATTGACATGCCTAAGAACTTGCTCTTAGTCCAGACATGCGCATTTACACACATCTTCCTCTCTGTACATTCTGCATAAAATCCTGAGACTGGAGGATGATGAGAAACCTGCTCAGCAACAAATCTGACTGTGTAACAGTCTGATCCCACCTGGGTCAAAGACTCCCCTGATAAAGGAGCATGATTTGTGACTCCCTGGGTGGAAGAACTGCTAAAAACACTGGATGCTACCTCGCTTTTTGGCATCTTCCAGGAACAGTGAAATGTTTCTCCAATGATAGGATTGTATGGTTTTTTAGCAATGGCTCCCTTACGGCCTTCATGAAATGAGGTAAGGTAGTACTCAACAAAGCGAATCATTCTGTCCTCAGCTGTGGCTCCATTAGTGATGGCTATAAATAGGTCTGGATGAGACATAAAGTCTGAATACATTTCCAGCAAGGAACGCTTCTCTAGGATAAATGTAGGAAGCACCACCTAAAACAACAATCAATGAAAGAGGGGAAATTTAATCCACGTGTAGCATATCTGTAGACAACTATTCTCTCTCTGAAAACATTTCATTCTAGATGGGTATTAAAAACAAAGTCACAAAGAAAAAGTATTCAGTCACATTAAAAAATAAGCATTCTTGGCCAGGCGCAGTGGCTCATGCCTATAATCACAGCACTTTGGGAGGCCAATTTGGGAGGATTGTTTCAGCACAGGAGTTCGAAACCAGCTGAGGCAACATAGTGGAACCGTGTCTCTACAAAAGATACAACAATTAGCTGGGCATGGTGCCTTGTGCCTGTGGTCCCAGCTGCTCAGGAGGCTGAGGTGGGAGGATCACTTGAGCCTGGGAGGTCAAGGCTACAATGAGCCATGACTGCGCCACTGCACTTGTACCTGAGCAACAGAGTGAGACTCTGTCTTAACAACAACAACAAAAAAGCATTCTTAAAAGGACACGCAAATCTGCCCAAGACTAAACATAAATTCAAGAGAGTCAGAAGAAACTTCAAAAAAATCCTCAAACTTCTAGACTGGATAAAAGTATCACCAGGGAAATGGCGTTAAAACTCAAAGTAAATGTTAGCCATGCCTTTGCTCCTTTCCTATGTTAAAATTAAATTGTAGATGAATGACCAAGACATGAGAAAAGTCAATAAATGTCATTCCCTGAGAACAGACTAAAGAGATCACAGACCGAAGCAAAAACTGCAACATATATTTAATCTTAAGCACAAGAGAACTATTTCCAATAAGAGAACTTTTTATACTTAAAACCAGGTAAGTGTAAGAAAGATTAAATATTTTACTTAAAGCAGAGTTGGGAGAGGCACTGCAAAATGGTTTAAACGTCTGAGAAAGCAAAATCTGGCAATATTTTTCAAGAGCCCTAAGATGTTCTTACCCATTTAGCCTAGTACTTACATTCCAAGAATCTAGCCTTAGGAAATAAATAATTGAATGAAGGAAAAGCAATGTGAAAAAATAATTAGAACAACCTGCATTTTAAACTACGGTTCTAGCTAACTGAAGTAGGGAACTTTCATTTAATTGACTATTATAGTCATTTAAAAAGACGGTTTTGAAGATGATACAAATAATACAAAAGACAGTGGATGTTGCAGGTTCAGCTGGTGAATTGAACACATGCATCTTAATTTCACTTTCTGTCGAAATTCCACTGAAATTAAATTAACTTCATATAAAGACAAACCCAGAGATACCAGGAAAGTAGACAAAACAACAAAATTTTGAGAGTTCCTAACTAGAAAGCTGAAACTTAGGCAGTAGGTTACAATATGCACAGATTCCTAAGAAGGCTCAGGAGCTGATCGCACTAGGTACCTCTGGATCTGGGGAGTCACAGAAATGATAAAATAAAAATAACTGAGTAAAATCTGTATGGAAAGCAATTAGATGCCTAACTCAAACCCCCAACTCCACACTGTTAGTAACTACCCTCTTGGACCTCAAAGTCTAGAGGTTTAGCCTCTGGATAAACAAGGTGGTCTATTCTCTAGACTGGAGAATAGCAAGGAATTCTAAGAGAGTGGATACCAAGTGATACATAACAAGGGCATTTAATAACTCCATATAAACTAAACGTTAGCTATTAACACCCTCTCTCATGCAGCCTTCTTCTCCTTTTTAACTCCTTTTGGACTCACCAAGTATGAGATGAAAAAATTTTTCTTCTGGGAAATTTGACTAAACCTAGAAGAAAAACCTAATGATACTGACACCAAGTTTCCCAACAAATGGCCCATCCAGATTATGGGACAATGAAAAACATAGGTGCCACTTACGTGTTAAAGCTTAAAATCAGATTTTAGTTTCCCTAAACTTAATCGTGAGCAGAAGATCTGATTTCTGAGAAAACCTCTAACTAGGAATATAAAGAACAAAATAAAGAAACAGATTTGGAGGAAACAGAAACCTCAAAGGAGGGGAAAAAACAAAAATAAAAAATAATATCTTCAGAGAATTAAGAAGATATTATATATATACAAGAATGCTTTTTAAAAAAATCAGAAAATTTAAAAACATGACAATAATTAAAAGTCAAAAGAAGAGTTAAAAGATAAAAGGCGAGGAAATCTCCCATAACACAGAAGACAGACAAAGAGAGAAAAAGAAAAGTATGAGAGAAAAATAAAAGACCAGACCAGGAAGTTCAATGGCCATATAATAAGGATTTCAGAGAAAACAAACAAACAAACAAAAAAACAAACAAACAAAATAGAAGAAAGAAAAATCATTGTGATGGTTAATATTGAGTGTCAACTTGATTGGACTGAAGGATGCAAAGTACTGTTCTTGGGTGCGTCTGTGAGGGTGTTGCCAAAGGGGATTAACATTTGAGTCAGTGGATTGGGAGAGGCAGACCTACCCTCAATCTGTGTGGGCACCATCTAATCAGCTGCGAGGATAAAAGCTGGCAGGGGAACATGGAAGGACTAGACTTGCTGAGTCTTCTGGCCTACATCTTTCTCCCCTGCTGGATGCTTCCTGCCCTTGAACATCGGACTCCAAGTTCTTCGCTTTTGGACTCTTGGACCTTCAACCACAGACTGAAAGCTGCATTGCTGGCTTCCCTACTTTTGAGGTTTGGGGACTCGGACTGGATTCCCTGCTCCTCAGCTTGCAGATGGCCTATTATGAGACCTTACCTTGTGACTGTATGAGTCAATATTCCTTAATAAACTCCCCTTTATATATATATCTATCCTCTTATTTCTGTGCTTCTAGGAACCCTAATACAATCATCAAAGAAATAATTCAAGAAAATTTCAGAGAACTCAAAAACATGAGTTGTCACACTGAAAAGGCCCACCAAGTGCCCAGATACAATGGATAAAAGAAACCTACATCAATGTCACAATACCAAGACATGATAAAGAGAAGATTCTAAACAATTTTGGAGAGAAGAACATACAAAACAAGTCACAAACAAAAGATCAGGAATCAGAATGACTTCAGTCTTTTCATTAGAACCCTGCAGCACAGAGATATTATCTTTTTTTTTTTGAGATGGAGTCTCGCTCTGTCACCCAGGCTGGAGTGCAGTGGCGTCATCTCAGCTCACTGCAACCTCCACCTCCCAGGTTCAAGTGATTCCTGCGCCTCAGCCTCCTGAATGGCTGGGATTACAGGCATGTGCCACCATGCCTGGCTAATTTTTGTACTTTTAGTAGAGGGGATTTCGCCATGTTGGCCAGGCTGGTCTCGAACTCCTGGCCTCAAGTGATCTGCCTGCTTTGGCCTCCCAAAGTGCTGGGATTACAGGCGTGAGCCACTGCACCTGGCCACAAGTAACAAATTCTATCTAAACCAGCAATGAAACACGAGGGCAACACAGACATTTCAGACACACATTTTCACATTTGCTTCTTACAAATCTTTCTGAGAAATTAATGGAGGATATATTCCAACAAAATGAGAGGCAACCAAGAAAGAAGAAACGGATACAGTAAATGGATTAGCCAAAGAGAATGCTAAAGGAAATACTGGTCCAGATTAGAGTGATGTGACTCAAGAGACAGACGTACTGAAAACTGTCATCCACATGCTTCATGCTGCCATTGTATCATCTTTTCAAACCTCAGGATAAAATAGCCTAGTGAAACTGATTCCAAGCGTATCTGTATTTGGCTTGTGTTGACTATCTGCTGGTGAAGTTCTTAGTCTCCTCTCCATGTTCTGCTGTCTGGATTGGCTGAAGATGCTCATTTCCCCGAAAGAAGCCTTCTGACTTCAATCTATTCCTCAGAGTTGGAGGTAGGTCACAGTTTGCTTTGAAACTGAAAATACTGAGCAGCTCACTCCCCCCCAGCCCACATTCCTCCTGTAGCTGACTCACACCAAATGCTCTGGGATGTATATTTTACAGGACTCACAACTTTGCCTTATAATTTCACAAGAAAGGGCTCTTCTAAACTTTCTCAACAACTTATAAGAAGCTAAAGCCAGAGACTCCAATGTTTAACTTGTCTTTTTCTGGGAGCTGCTTTCTACAAATGGCAACACAGTCCTTTCCTTATGCTAAGCTTATGTTAGCTATTCATTTTTTCCTAAACATCATTATGGAGTACCAAAAAGCAGTAAAACTATAGCAAAAAGTAGAGGGTTAATTAACACACAAGTCAAGTAAATTGTTTTATGGAGGAAAAAGTAGAGGACTATAAATTAGAGGGGAACTCAGAGATTCCAAGTTCAGGCAGTGTTCTACAACTTAATGTCAGAGGTAGATACATGGGTATTCATTTTATCTTTTTTCTTTGAATGTTTATATGTATACCATTCAGTCTTCTGTGTGTTTAACACATTTCATACACACAAAAATTAACTGAAAAAAGGAAGTAAAACAAAATTCCATATAAACTATGACAATGTGAAGAAAGATAAAAGTGAGAGCTCTGTTATGTTAGGGTAGTAAAATGATAGATTTTCTTTAGTTTTCTAAAATTTTGTGTTTATATAATTTCATAATATTATTTAAAAAGAAACAAAATGAACAGTAGGAAAATGCATACTACTTATTCACAACATGAAGGCTAGGACCATGGTTATCTTATTTGTTCCTGTCCCAAGACCTAGCACAGTGTCTGGAATATAACAGGGGCCCAGTAAATATTTGTTAATTAAGTGTTATTTTTAGATAAGAGGTAGCTGTGACTGCAGTTTAGTCACCAGGCTCTTTATTTTTATTTATTTGTTTATTTTTTTTGAGACAGAATCTAGCTCTGTCGCCCAGGCTAGAGTGCAGTGGCGCAACCTCAGCTTACTGTAACCTCTGCCTCCTGGGTTCAAGTGGTTCTCCTGCCTCAACCTCCCAAGCAGCTGAGATTATAGGTGTGCACCACCATGCTCGGCTAATTTGTTTTTAGTAGAGACGGGGTTTCACCATGTTGGCCAGGCTGGTCTCCAACTCCTGACTTCAAGTGATCCACCCGCCTCAGCTTCCCAAAGTGTTGGAATTAGGTGTGAGCCATGGCACCCAGCCACCAGGCTCTTTAATATTGCCTGAAAAGTATCATTCCATTAAATGTTGTATAGATGTTCTTAATTTGTGGTTGGTTAATGTTAATGTAATATATGTGTAACACATACAACTTTCTTTTTTTTTTTTTTTTTTTTGAGACAGGGTCTCACTCCGTTGACCAGGCTGGCAGTGGCACAATCTTGGCTCACTGCAACCTCCACTTCCCAGGTTCAAGCAATTCTTGTATCTCAGCCACATGGTAGCTGGGACTGCAGTCGTGCACCACCATGCCCAGCTAATTTTTGTAATTTTTGGTACAGACAGGGTTTTGCCATGTTGGCTAGCTGGTCTTGAACTCTTGGGCTCATGTAATCCACCTGCCTTGGCCTCCTAAAGTGCTGAGATTACAGGCATGAGCCACCACACCCAGCCACATACAACTTTTTAATCAACAAGGTACAAATGTAGAGAAAGTATAGTATATGCACTTATTCATGCCATGAGAGAACTTCTACCATGTGGATTACTATCACAGCACACTTTTTTCAAATGCTCTTATGCCTCATAAACCTCAATGCTGCTCTTGTGCCTTATAAATGCAAATCTACTCAGGGACTGCAAACACCATGCTAACTAATACCAAACAACCTCTTCAGAAGACTATTCATTTTTAACCAATTTCACAACTATGAGGTCTTTTCTGAACCATTAATATGAAAATATTTCTAGATCAGAAATGATTCCCAGTTGAAATACTGAAGCTATATAAATAATGAAAGCTTTATGGGTTTCTTTATTAATTCCTACAATGTCTGCTTCTTATGCTTTCTATTTAAGTTATATTTTCAGATGAACAGTTCGTTGGAAACAATGTTTTAAATCTACCTTCAATGGCATCAAAAAAATCTCCAATTGACATCTACCTCCTAAAGTCAATTTTGAAATTCCATACTAATGTAAAATTGTTTCATCAGTCATTCAAAGTAAATAATCCTACAGTAATAAATATTTGACATATATAGGTTTTGAACTTGATTGGCTTTTTAAATTAATGTCATGGATTAATTGTTAAGACAAATTAAGGCACACTAGTTAAACTGGGAACAGAGAAAACTGGACTGAAATTAAAAACTACAGATTAGTGCTTCTCAAACTTTAATGTATATATGAATCATCAGGGATCTTATTAAAATGCAGATTCTGGTCCACTAAGTCTGGGACTGGGGCCTGAGATTCTGCATTCCTAACAAGTTTCCAGGTGATGGTGATGCTACTGGTCTTCAGATCACACTTAAAGAAGCAAAGCTTTTGGCCAGGAATCTGCAAACTGTAGTCTTTGGGTTAAATCTGGCCTCCTGTTTTAGTAAATGAAGTTCTGTTGGAATACAGCCATGCCCCATCCAGTATATTGTCTATGGCTGCTTTTATACTACAAAGGCAGAGTTGAATAGCTACAACAGAGACCTATGTCCACATAGCTGCAAATATTTACTATCTGGCCCTTTACAGAAAAAGTCTGCAGACTCCTGTTATAGATAATACCCCAAATGTATGATCTGCATGTGGGAAGTAAGTGGAAGTGTCAATGTCTTTCATAGTTCTGTAGGATTACATAATTTTCTCTACATTTTCCAGTATAGTATACCAATGGACTCTTTAATTTTGTTCTGAAACTCAAAGACAATTGGTATTACTTGCCAGACAACTTCCTGCTGCACAAGAAAGCCAGAAAGCCTTTTTTTTTAGTGATGGAGTCTCGTTCTGTTGCCCAGACTGGAGCGCAGTGGCACAATCTCAGCTCACTGCAACCTCCACCACCCAGGATCAAGTGATCCTCCCACCTCAGCTTCCCAAGTAGCTGGACTACAGGCCACCATGCCCGGCTAATTTTTGTATTTTTAGTAGAGACGGGGTTTCACCACATTGGCCAGGCTGGTCCCAAACTCCTGACCTCAAGTGATCCGCCCACCTCAGCCATCTCCTGAGACAGGGTTTTGCCACGTTGGCCAGGCTGGTCTTGAACTCCTGACCTAAAGTGATCTGCCCACCTCAGCCTCCTGAGTTGGGGTTTCACCACGTTGGTCTTGAACTTCTGACCTCAATTGATCCACCTGTCTCAGCCTCCTGAGACGGGTTTCACCTCGGTCTCCCGAGGAGAGTGGATCATTTGAGATCAGGAGTTCAAGGCCAGCTTGATTACAGGCATGAGCCACTGTGCCTGGCCAAGAAAGCCATTTTTTATGAAAATAAAAAATACTGATCAGGAGACTAAAAAAAAAAATCATAAAAAATAAAAATCACAAAAAATAAAAAGACCGGCCAGGTGCAATGGCTCACGCCTGTAATCCCAGCTCTTTGGGAGGCCGAGGTGGGAGGATCACGAGGTCAGGAGCTCGAGACCCGCCTGGCCAACATGGTGAAACCCCATCTCTACCAAAAATACAAAAAATTAGCTGGGCATGGTGGTGGGCGCCTGTAATCCCAGCTACCCAGGAGGCTGAGGCAAGAGAATCGCCTGAACCCAGGAAGTGGAGGTTGCAGTGAGCCGAGATCACACCATTGCACTCCAGCCTGGGCAACAAGAGCAAAACTCCGTCTCAAAAAAAAATTAAAATTTAAATTTAAAAAGTAAATAAATAAAAAGTCCTGACATAAACATGAACAATTACTGGTACAGCCCTTAACAATCTCCATAGCCAGCTTATGCCATTACTTACTCTCGTTAAATCCATGCCCAGCTTAAGCTGTGACAAGAGATGTAGGATGACACTACGTTGTTCTTCTACAGCTCCCAGGTCATCCTCTTTGTGGTCACATGTATCCTCTATCTCATCATCTGCATTTATTTCTTCAGGCTCCTTGATGGAAAACAAAGCAAAAGTCTAGTATTTTAACTACCTATTCATATCCATTGAGAACAAAACAATAAATATCAGACTTGAAGACATTTGTATTTGACCTAAGTGAATCTGAGTATGGGCAAAAATCTTTCAGAAATACAACTATTTGTCCATGGTATAAATTTCCTTCAGAGAGCCCCATTATTGCTGATGTTGAACATATTGCAGTTTTGCCATATATATCACATAAGAACTATTTTTCTTTTTTGGGGGGAAAATAGAATTTTTCAAAAAGAGTGAAGAATGTCTCCTCCAGCCTCCAGAGTCGCTGGGATTACAGGCATGCACCACTGCATCCACCTCATTTTTGTATTTTTAGTATAGTTGGAGTTTCACCATGTTGGCCAGGCTGGTCTCAAGCTCCTGACCTCGAGCAATCCACCCGCCTTGGCCTCTCAAAGTGCTGGGATTACAGGTGCCCACCACCATGCCCAGTCCCTTAATTGCTTTTTTCTTTTTGAAACAGGGTCTTGTTCTGTTGCCTGGGCTGGAGTGCAGTGGTGTTAGCTCACTACAACCTCCACCTCCTGGGTTCAAGTGATTCTCCTGCCTCACCCTCCCAAGTAGCTGGGACTACAGGCATACACCACCACACCTGGCTAATTTTTGTGTTTTTAGTAGAGATGAGGTTTAGCCATGTTGGCCAGGCTGGTCTCAAATTCCTGACCTCAAGTGATCCACTTGCCTTGGCCTCCCAAAGTTCTGGGATTATAGGCATGAGCCACCACACCCGGCCCCTTGTTTTTTATACACATTTATAATCACATAACCTCCTCTCTTGTAAAATTTACATGTTTATAATTATACTAAACCTTTTTTCTTAAAAGACTCTTTCTTCCTAATTTTCCTTTGTGAATGACAATACAATTTTATCTAACCACTGAGAGTCAAAAACTTGGGACTTGACTTGATCCAAACCTATATCCAGTCAGTCACAAATCCAATTGATTTTTCATTTGAAATGCACATAATCTATTCATTTGCCTTCATGTCTACTTCCATATCCTTCTATTCACATTTTATTCCAAGTCGTATCATGTACCAATCTTCTTAAACATAGTACATTCTTACCCATGATCATGACGCTATTGTCATTAAGACTAAACCCTTCTGCATTATTTTTATGTTATTTGGAGGCACAATTTACACTGCATTCTATGGAGCAGTGCTCCTGGAAGCTTCATTCCACAGAGTACAACATGAATAGTGCCATTCAGAGTTGTAAAATCCAAAAATACTGTGATCACTTCCCATAAGCCAGATGTTCTACTAAATTCATTTTATCCTCATAAGGATCTTACAAGGTAGTATTATCCCTACCTTACCGATGAGGAAGTTGAAGCTAAGAGTGGTTAATTAATTGGTTCACATGTCAGTGAATGGCATAGCCTGGGTTCAAAATTACCAGGCAAGCTTTCTCTTCAATAAACACACATGCCTTAGGATCCTTGCTAGTGTTAGTCCTTCATCTTGAGATTCCCATTCTCTTCCTCCTCCCTTCAAATCCTGTCTCCTTGCAAAGCCCAATTCCAATCCCACTTTCTCCCCAAAGCATTTCTCATGTACCCGACTCAATATGTCTTCTTCCTTTCTCTGAATGCCCCTATCCCAATAGCCTACATGGTATCAATTAAGAAAAAAATATATTGCTTTATATTATCATCTCATCATTTTAGTGTATATGTTGTGACTCCAAGCAGATTATAAGTCTCTTCAGTGAAAAACCTGTATCTTCTAATTTTTGCTTCTCCTCTAATTCTTAGCATTGTACTTGCCATATACTAAGCTTAATAAATACTTACTAACTGCTGTTTCTACAAATAAGCCAGTCAAACAGCTACACAGAAATAAGCATTTTATACATTATTGTTTTTTCTTCTCCCCTGCCAACTCTTGCCTGCAATGCCTGTCTTATCAAGCCAAAACTTTTGCCAACTTTGGAAGTCCCTGTGCCATATATTTCTTTAAAGAAGTAATTTACGAATATATAAAGTACCATAAACTATGCATTACTCTTGACTCAGTAATGCTACTTGGTAATATAACTTAAAGAGATAACCTAAGAAAAAAAATAGGAGAAGGCCGGGTGCGGTAGCTCACACCTGTAATCCCAGCATTTTGGGAGGCTGAGGTGGGTAGATCACCTGAGGTCCAGAGTTCGAGACCAGCCTGACCAACATGGAGAAACCCCATCTCTACTAAAAATACAAAATTAGCCGGGCATGGTGGCGCATGCCTGTAATCCCAGCTACTAGGGAGGTTGAGGCAGGAGAATCACTGGAACCCCGGAGGCGGAGGTTGCGGTGAGCTGAGATTGCACCATTGCACTCCAGCCTGGGCAATAAGAGCGAAACTCCATCTCAAAAAAAAAAAAAAAAAGGAGAAAAAGTTGGAAACAAGATAATAAACTGTTATTTATAATTAAAAAAAAAACCCTCCAAACAATCTAGATATTCAACAATAGGGACATTAACTCAATAGACTATTTCAACCTTTAATTATACAGACCAGTACAACATAGGAAAATGCTTATCAAGTAAAAATAGCTTAAAATAACAGATGTGAACACAAAAGGCAAAAATATCAATATGATTTGTTACAGTGGTAGATTATGAATAGAATAAAACACTCTTCAGCTTCTAAGAAATGTGAAATGAATAATAGTTTATAAAAATATAAACCCTAAGATTATGTGCTATTTTAAGTAGGGTAATACTTGAAACAACTGGCTTGGTAAAGTGCTTACTATGAAAAAGACTCAACTTTTAAGATTATAAACTTAATAATAAATAATGTTAAGATAATAGGTTAAGAAACATAAGAGACAAACATTGTGCAAATCTCATAAGTTATTTTCTAGACAAAGAAAAACATAAATTTCAATTTTTAAAATATATTTTTATCAAGCAAAAGTAAACTAAAAGTTAAAAGGGCATATAATTTAACCTGGAAAATTCAACAAATTTAATATAAGAGACCTCTTCAAAAACAATGCAGTTTAAAATGTTTTAGAATCTTCAAGAGTGTTGCTCAGGTGTTAAGTTGATGTGCATGAGCTGACAATGAAAAGAAAACTGACCCTTTTTCAGTGATACCTAATTTTTCACATCAAAATCATATTTTTATATTACCTTACCCTCGCTAATAGTCCAGATTCTGCAACAGGCTGCTCTTCTGGGACTGCCACCGGCTTACTCTGATCAGTTGCAAAGGGCTGGTCAGCTCCATTTTTATAGTGGTTTGATAAAGATATCTTTGGTTCTAACCACTCGATTGTCGTTCCTGATGGAGTAAGAGAAAACTTTCGCTGAAACTTGCTCATAATCTAGAAAGTTCGGCAGATGTGGATTTTAACAATTTTGTTTTGAGCCTACAAGCCTAAAAGCAATTAAACCTGTTAAGAGACCCTGCAAGACAGCCACTTATATCTCATTAGCATGAGCACCATGATTGGGTATTTTACAACAGAGCAACTTGCAACTTGATATCAGATACTATTTAAAAGAAATCAACCCTGAATAGGACTGAATTTACTTCTTGGACAAGTCTGTGAATCACGAAGTATATTCCCAACCTAACAGCTGATTTGCTGTCTTTGTCCCCCTACTGATTAAAAAATATGCAATTAGGCTTTAGAGAGGCACAGCTACAGGAGGAGTCTGGGACTGTGAAACAATAAGATTTGTTTCAATTTGGGATCGAGTCTTACTCTCAGCAACAATTGTCTAACCAATCAAAATAATCCCCCGGATCTAATTTAAGAATTGCAAATACATGTCCTTTTTCGAAATCATTTTTAAAAAGCCCCATACAACTTAAACTGAAAGACTCTTCTACTGAATAAATAATAACTGACCCAGTGAAGACAGTGGTCACATTTGGAGACCTGTCATCTTCTCGGTTAATGATTCAAATGTCTCTTGTTACCCTCGACTAGTTTAACAAAGTGGATTCTATGCCTAATCAATAATGGAAAATGTTCCATTTGATTTCAGTGGCTGATCTAGGTTTCACAGAAGCTTGGTTATAGAGTGCTATAATAAGGGACGCTCAGACTACTACAGCAGAAAGGTAGGAGTAGGAAATGTATTATCCTTTTTTTTTTTTTTTTTTTTGAGACAGAGTCTTGCTCTATTGCCCATGCTGGAGTGCAGTGGTGCAATCTCAGCTCACTGCAACCTCCACCTCCACCTCCCAGGTTCAAGTGATTATCCTGCCTCAGCCTCCCAGGTAGCTGGGACTACAGGTGCTCACCACCATGCCTGGCTAATTTTTGTATTTTTGGTAGAGACGGAGTTTCACCATGTTGGCCAGGCTGGTCTTGAACTCCTGACCTCAGGTGATCTGCCTGACTCGGCATCCCAAAGTGCTGGGATTACAGGCGTGAGCCACCATGCCCGGCCACAAATGAAATTTAGTACTTAATTAATCAAGTATTTATTGAGCATCTAATATCTAGCGCTGTGTTACTTGACATACTTTTAAAAAATTAAGTAAGCCTGGGCAACACAGACAGACTCCATCTCTACAAAAACTAAAAGGAATTAGCCAGCCATGGTGGCATGTGCCTGTAGTCCTAGCTACTTGGGGGGCTAAAGCAGGAGAATAGCATGAGCCTGGGAGGTTGAGCTGCAGTGAGCCATGATGGTGCCACTGCACTCCCGCCTGGGCAACAGAGTGAGAAAAAATATAAAATAAAAAATATATAATATATTGTCTTAAAAATAAGCAAATAATTAAGTAGTATAAACTGGAAACAAACTGTTTCATTTGACTGAGAATTATGATTACCAACACTAGAATTAACCCAAATTTCATAGCTAAGCCTAACTCATCCAATGTTCAACACAGGGATATAGTTAAGTAAACCAAAATACATTTGTCTCCTCAAAGGAATATAAATACTAAGCAAATTTATAAATAGCATATGATTGGAAAACATTTTTGATATAAAGTGAAAAAAGATACAAACATATTTTCCAATAACAACAGGGCAAAAGAAACAAAAACTAAGAAGAAAAAAGAGAAAACCTGGGATGGGGAGTATACTAATATATCAACAGTGGTGGTTTCTGGTTGGTAGGACAATGCATATTTTTTGTTTCTTCTTTTGACTCTACAGTATTTTCTATAATGAGTATGTTGCTTTGTAAGAAGAGAAAATTTATATTGAACTACTTACAATTCCTACAAGTCATGAATTCACGTTCACAACTCACAATTTAGACTCTTCTATCACTTTGGAATGCCCTTTCCTCTACCTCTCACTCCTAAACTATGAATGCCCTTTCCTCTACCTCTCACTCCTAAACTATGAATGCCCTTCCCTCTACCTCTCACTCCTAAACTAATCAGTCTTTGCAGCTTCTCTGTGCCTTTCTCAGAACTCTTTCTACCAGTCATTCAGCTATTCTCCCACAGTTTGTTCCTTTTGGTAGTAGCACCCTACACGTTATTATTATTATTTTTGAGATGGAGTCTCACTCTTGTCACCCAGGCTGGAGCGCAGTGGCACGATCTGGGCTCACTGCACCCTCCGCCTCCTGGGTTCAAGCGATTCTCCTGCCTCAGCTTCCTGAGTAGCTGGGATTACAGGTGCCTGCCACCACGCCCAGCTAATTTTTGTACTTTTAGTAGAGATGGGGTTTTACCATGTTGGCCAGGCTGGTCTCGAACTCCTGACCTTAGGTGATTCGCCTGCCTCAGCTGCCCAAAGTGCTGAGCTTACAGGTGTGAGCCACCGTGCCTGGCCCCTACACATTATTTTATACTTACTATTTACATATTTCTTCCCTAAGTGGACTATGAATTTTTTAAGAGGAACATACATAACTGATTGGCCTCTCTCAATAGTGCCCTAACCTGCAACTACAATTGCCACTAAAAACAGTTTGTTGGCCGGAATTGTTGAATTTAGGCACACATGAGGATGAGGTCCATCCTATATCCATTTGAGTAAGGGAAACTGTCTCCTGAGCAGAGACTCTACCTTTCTAAAATACCTTTCTTTTATGAGTAAGGTGAATTAGTTAAATAACAGAACAAAGAGATGTAAGGTATTAAGTTACTATCACCACTAGCATTATTAAGTTATTGCTCATACAATGTGATGAGCATCTTATTTATAGAAAGACTCATTTTTTGTAGTCCCGTGCAATAACATTTCCCTAGCACAATTAATTTCAACAAATAGGTGTTCTCAAATAGTGGACATATATATATGTGTATATATATATATATATATATTTTTTTTTTAATGGGGTCTCATTCTGTCACCCAGGCTGGAGTGCAGTGGTGGGATCATAGCTTACTGCAGCCTTGGACTCCTGGGCTCGGGATCCTCCTGCCTCAGCCTCCCAAGTAGCTGAGATTACAGGCATGAGCCACCTCGCCTAGCTACAGATTATTTTTCAAACTGAAAAGTGACTGATAGACTTTTATATACTTGAAAATAATGACAGTGGACTAAGCCAAAACTCAAAAAATAATGCCAAGGTTTCTACTTTGGTCAACTGGATGAACAGATGGATAGTGATGCCACTAATTTTAACATAAATATAGGAGATGCACATTTTGAGTTCAGTTTTTGACATGTTGAGCTTGAGGTCTCTTCAGGAATGTTCAGTGGTATTAGACATTAGTCCTAAAATCATTTTAGATTCAAAAAAAGGACACAATCATTAAGAATTTGTATAACATCAACATGATAATTAAAAACCAACAGGCTCTGGTTTTCTTCTCCTTTTTTTAAGTTAAGATTTTCTGAAATTAGAATTACAACAAATACAGTCCTTTCCATGTGTTGGCCTTCATTGTGAAGCCCTACCTTTAATCGACAACTTACCTGAAGGCAATGAGCCCTTCTGATGTGATGCGTGCTGTAACTGGAGAATATGAAAGCAGTCATTTAAGCAGTTCATAGTTGCCATGGAAGTAGCTTTGAGCATTAAGAGATCCTGGTCCAAGGAACTAAGATGGCCAGAAGTAGGAAGGCATTCAATTCGTCTAATTAAGTCTCTTTGTTGTCCTTCAGCATGAGACATCATCTAAGGAAAAAACAGTTCTGTGGGTCCTACTCATGATTTCTGTAAAACATGTATACATACAGTTGCCATTTTAATTACCAGATTCAGCTTCTGAGCCATTTTTAAAGACCTACTAGGCTAGGCATGGTGGCTCACACCTATAATCCCGGCATTTTGGGAGGCTGAGGTGGGAAGATAACTTGAGCCCAGGAGTTCAAGACCAGCCTAGGCAACATAGCAAGACCCCAACTCTACACAAAATTTTAAAAATTAGTCAGGCATGGTGGCACATGCCTGTAGTCCCAGCTACTTGGGAGGCTCAAGTGTGAGGATCACTTGAGCCCAGGAGGTTGAGGCTGCAGTGAGCCATGATCACACCACTGAACTGCAGCCTGGGCAAAAGAGTAAAACCTCGTCTAAAAAAAAAAAAAAGACATATTAGGCCATATTAGGCTTTTAAAAAGTTCGTTTAGCTATTTTCATTTAATGAACATTTAATGGTGCTTATCAATTGGGCAAAAGATTGTTATCTAAGGCAGCTGCAATTTTTCTTTGGAAGCAACAAAACTTAAAAGACCTGGCACTTTTTATTAAGAGTAATCGCAGCACTTTGGGAGGCTGAGGTAGGCAGATCACGAGGTCAGGAGATCGAGACCATCCTGGCTAACACAGTGAAACCCTGTCTCTACTAAAAATACAAAAAATTAGCCAGGCATGGTGGCAGGCGCTTGTAGTCTCACCTACTTGGGAGGCTGAGGCAGAAGAATGGCGTGAACCTGGGAGACGGAGCTTGCAGTGAGCCAAGATCGCGCCACTGCATTCCAGCCTGGGCGATAGAGTGAGACTACGTCTCAAAAAAAAAAAAAAAAAAAAGGGAATATTAAGCCATCAAGTTATCAGAAAGATTCTAGAAGATCCTTAACAGGAAAATCAAATACTTCATTCCAAAGTTAAATTAAGTTCCAGTCTGGGCTCTCAACCACTTACTTCTTATACCTTTGGTCAGGCTCAATTTGAACCTACTATGAGTGCATAATGGCTTTCCTGCTTCCTCTTTCCTAACCAAACTTTCTGGTCCTGTTATGTTGCTTTTGGACCAAGTACTGGATGCAAGCTTTTCAGTTTAAAAGATTTTAATACACTCTGCTTTTATTAGGAGCATTGTCCAGCTTTCCTAACAGAACCAATGGAGTAACAATGATTGATGAGCAAGCCAATTTTTTAGAGGAAAAGTGAATTTATGATGCTTAATGACTTTCAGGTGTGAGCAGAAGGCTCTCTAATGGACCATCCTTTGAACACTAGTTTAGTTCACATAGAAACTCTATTTAGTGGACAGACTCTTTTAGCTTTCAGAGGCTCTGTTCCAGGTGATTTTTTTTTTCTTTTTTTGAGATAGGGTCTCACTCTGTCGCCTAGGCTGGAATGCAGTGGTGCAATCACGGCTCACTGTAGCCTTGACTTCCCAGGCTCTGAGGCTCTCACCTCAGCCTCCCGGGTAGCTGGAACTACAGGTGTGTGCCACAATGCCTGGCTAATTTTTTGTATTTTTTTTAGTAGAGACAGGGTTTTGCCATGATGCCCATGCTGGTCTCAAACTCCTGGGCTCAAGTGATCCACCCACTGTGGCCTCCCAAAGTGCTGGGATTACAGGCGTGAGTCACTGAGCCCAGCCCAGGTGATTTTTAATATGGCTCATCGGGGGCAAGTGAAAGAGGTGTACAAAATGATCCTACTAAGCAAATCAGTGTCATATATGGAACAGTCCCTGAAAACATGTACCATAGTTAAGGATCAAACATTTACCCATCCCAGAAAAAAAGGTTTCATAAGAGGATGAACTGTATGTAGGTATGATGGTATCTATTAATATATACACATTTATACATGCATATATAGTGTGCTTTGTGTGTGTATAAATGTTTTTGTATACAAATTTAGGAACCAACTCCCACTAATCCAAACTTATGAACACGCAGAACCACTCTGAAATACAGTGTGGCAATATCTACTAGACATAAGTAAATATAATTTATGATCCAACAATTACACTCTTAGCTACCTAACCAAGAGATATATACATGCATATGTTCAGCAACTCATGTCCATCAACACCAGAATGGATAAAAAATATTATAGCATAAGCATACAGTGAATATTGTATAGCAATGAAAAGGAACAGTTACACTCAACATCCTAAGTAAATCTCAAACACATACAGTGAACTGAAAAGCAGCCATACCCGAAGGAGTACATACTATATGATTCCAGTTTTAGAAGCATCAAAAATAGGCAAAATAAATCTATGGTGTTAGAAGTCAGGATAGTGAGGAAGGGTGTTGTGATGAGGGGCACAGAAGTGGCCCTAGGGTGCTCGTAACATTTAACTTCTTGATCCAGGAGGTGGTTATGCAGAAATTACAAGAGGCACACTTACAATTTGTGTACTTTTCTATAGTATGTTATAAGCCAATAAAAGTTTAACAAAGGAAAAAGAATCTTAAGACATTCACAGCATAATCAGAAGTCACAATATAAAAACACTTGAAAGAGAAAATAGTATGTTTCTTTGTGTAGAAGGCCCAAAAGAGCCACCTGCTAGTAATGGTGTTAGAAGTGGTCAAAGAAAGTAATGTTCTTTGCTAGAAAAAATAAAATTAAAAAAAATATAATTGTATCTTTGGGAGGCCAGGGTGGGAGGGTCACTTGAGGCCAGGAGTTCAAGACCATCCTGGGGAACACAGCAAGACACCCATCTCTAGCAAAAAAAAAAAAAAAAAAAAGAAAGAAAGAAAAAAGAAAAAATAAGCTGTGTGTGGTGGTGTGTGCCTGTAATCCCAGCTACTTGGGAGGCTGAGGAGGGAGGACTACTTGAGCTCAAGAGTTCGAGGCTGCAGTGAGCTATGCACTCCACCCTGGCAACAATGAGACACTGTCTCTCAAAAACAAAGTACATATATGATATGGTTTGGCTGTGTCCCCACCCAAAACTCATCTTGAATTTCTGTGTGTTGTGGGACAGACCCAGTGGGAGGTAACTGAATTATGGGGGAAGGTCTTTCCCATGCTGTTCTCATGATAGTGAATAAGTCTCATGAGATCTGATGGTTTTATAAAGAGGAGTTCCCCTGCACAAGTTCTCTCTCTTTGCCTGCTGCCATCCATGTAAGACGTGACTTGCTCCTCCTTGACTTCCGCCATGACTGTGAGGCCTCCCCAGCCATGTGGAACTGTAAGTCCATCCAATCTCTTTTTCTGTATAAATCACCCAGTCTCTGGTATGTCTTTATCAGAAGCATGAATATGGACTAATACAGTAAATTGGTACCGGAAGTGGGGAGCTGCTGAAAAGATACCCAAAAATGTGGAAGTGACTTTGGAACTGGGTAACAGGCAGAGGTTGGAACAGTTTGGAGGTCTCAGAAGAAGACAGGAAAATGTGGGAAAGTTTGGAACTCCCTAGAGACTTGTTGAATGGCTTGCCCAAAATGCGGACAGCAATATGGACAATAGTGTCCAGGCTGAAGCGATCTCAGATGGAATTGAGGAACTTGTTGGGAACTGGAGCAAAGGTGACTCTTGTTAGGTTTTAGCAAAAAGACTGGTGGCATTTTGCCCCTGCCCTAGAGATCTGTGAAACTTTGAACTTGAGAGAGATGATCTAAGTATCTGGTGGAAGAAATTTCTAAGCAGCAAAGCATTCAAGAGGTAACTTGGGCGTTGTTAAAGGCATTCATTTTTATAAGGGAAGTAGAGCATAAAAGTTCGGAAAATTTGCAGCCTGATGACACAAGAGAAAAGAAAACCCCATTTTCTGAGGAGAAATTCAAGCTGGCTGCAGAAATTTGCATAAGTAACTAGGAGCTGAATGTTAACCCCCAAGACAATGGGGAAAATGTCTCCAGGGCATGCCAGAAGTCTTCATGGCAGACCCTCTCATCATAGGCCCGGAGGCCTAGCAGAAAAAAGTAGTTTCATGGGCCGGGCCTAGGGTCCCCATGCTGTGTGCAGCTTAGAGACTTGGTGCCCTGTGTCCCAGGTGCTCCAGCCATGGCTGAAAGGGGTCAACGTAGAGCTCGTCTGTGGCCTCAGAGGCTTCAGGTGCCTCAGGCCTTGGCAGCTTCCATGTGGTGTTGAGCCTGCTAGTGCACAGAAGTCAAGAATTGGGGTTTGGGAACCTCTGCCTAGATTTCAGAGAATGTAAGGAAACACCTGGATGCCCAGGCAGAGGTCTGCTGCAGGAGCAGGGCTGTCATGGAGAACCTCTACTAGGGCAGTGTGGAGGGGAAATGTGAGGTCAGAGCCCCCACACAGAGTCCCTACTGGGGTACCACTGAGTAGAGCTGTGAGAAGAGGGCCGCTGTCCTCCAAAACTCAGAATGGTAGATCCACTGACAGCTTGTACCATGTGCCTGCAAAAGCCGCAGACACTCAATGCCAGCCCATGAAAGCAGCCAGGAGGGAGGCTGTGCCCTGCAAAGCCACAGGGGCGGAGCTGCCCAAGACCATGGGAACCCACCTCTTCCATCAGGGTGACCTGGATGTGAGACATGGAGTCAAAGGGGATCATTTTGGAGCTTTGACTGCCCTACTGGATTTCTGACTTGCATGGGGCCTGTAGCCCCTTTGTTTTGGCCTTTTTCTCCCATTTGGAATGGCTGTATTTATCCAATGCCTGTACCCCCATTATCTAGGAAGTAGCTAACTTGCTTTTTATTTTACAGGCTCATAGGCAGAAGGGACTTGCCTTGTCTCAGGTGAGACTTTGGATTGTGGACTTCTGGGTTAATGCTAAAATGAGTTAAGTCTTTGGGGGACTGTTGGGAAGGCATGATTAGTTTTGAAATGTGAGGAGATGAGATTTGGGAGGGGCCAGGGGCAGAATGATATGGTTTGGCTGTGTCCCCACCCAAATCTCATCTTGAATTCCCACATGTTGTAGGAGGGACCCAGTGGGAGGTAACTGAATCATCAGTGCAGGTCTTTCCCATGCTGTTCTTGTGATAGTGAATAAGTCTCACAAGATCTGATGGTTTTATAAAGAGGAGTTCCCCTGCACAAGTTTTCTCTTTGCCTGCTGCCATCCATGTAAGACGTGACTTGCTCCTCCTTGCCTTCCGCCATGATTGTGAGGCCTCTCCATTCACATGGAACTGTAAGTCCATCCAACCTCTTTTTCTGTATAAATTACCCAGTCTCGGGTATGTCTTTATCAGCAGTATGAATATGGACTAATTATACATATATATTTTATGTATATATATATTTTATTTATATATTTATATATATTTTATTTATATATATTTATATATTTATATATTTTTATATATATAATATGTACATATTATAAAGTGTGTGTATATATATACACACACATACACACATACTTTAAAGCAGACTGCAAGATATAAATATAGTAAGATATATATCTATAGTAAGATATATATAGTATATATAGTGTGCATGTGTGTGTGTATATATATATAACTTGCAGTCTGCTTTAAAACAAAGTATATAATTATAGCATAAATGTTAAAAGTTGGTAATGGCTGTCTCCAAAACAAATTAGCTAATCAAATATATTCAAAGAAATGGAAAAGTGATTTGTGAAACTGTTTTAGTGATGGTTCCTTGATACTATAAAACCAGTTCCTTTAAAAAAAAAAAGAAAACTTCAAGAAAGCTGAAAACTTGGTGAACCTGTGTTTTGTAGCTAGAAATGGCAATCATAGTGATAGGAGTATATCACTCAGGTGGCATATAATTTGTCTGAAAACCAAATTATCACTTGTGTTTTAAGTTTCTGTCTCACTTACTAGAATGGTCATTTGAGTTACTCACAGGGCATAGCATAGTACCAGCATGAAGCATGGACTGAAAAGGAAGGGAACTGATAAGTAGTACTAATAAGAAACAGTAAATAGGAAACAGATGATTTTAATAAAGTAAAGCTTTTGTAATAAATTCATTTTCAAGGACAGTATGATACTACTCACAAGAGTTAACTGCTTTTAGGCCAGGTGCGGTGGCTCACACCTGTAATCCCAGCACTTTGGGAGGCCGAGGCAGGTGGATCACCTGAGGTCAAGGGTTCAAAACCATCCTGGCCAACATGGAGAAACCCCATCTCTACTAAAAAAATACAAAATTAGCCGGGCATGGTGGATGCCTGCAGCATGCCTGTAATCTCAGCCATGTGGGAGGGTGAGGCAGGAGAATCACTTGAACCTGGGAGGCAGAGGTTGCAGTGAGCTGAAATTGTGCCATTGCACTCCAGCCTGGGCAACAAGAGCAAAACTCCGTCTCAAAAAAAAAAAAAGAAGTTAACTGCTTTTACAAACTGCTACCTAATCTAACACTAAACTTACCCATAGATTTGATTAAAATGTTCGTTTCAAACTCACACCAATTTATATCTTTGCATCACAACCTCCTGGAACTGGATAATTCTAGAACAGTAATTCTCAAAGTGTGCTCTGCAGAGACCCCTGTGAGACTCCTTTCAGAGAGTCTGTGAAGTCAAACTATTTTTATAAGAATTCAAAGAAGTTATTGGCCTTTTTCACTGTGGTGACATCTGCATTAATGGTGTAAAAGCAATGGTGGGTAGAACTTCTGGAATGATAGTGAAAAGGCAGTGACACCAAACCCACTAGTGGTCACTGTATTCTTTACCTGCCATGAACTCACAGGAAAAAAAAAAAAAAGCCAATTTACTGAAGAATGTCCTTGTAAAGCAGTAAAAATAATTAAATTTACTACATCTTGACTCAACTACACATTTAAAAAATTCTCTATATAAAAAGTGGGAAGTACATATAAAGCACTTCTGTTGCATACCAATACACAGAGGTTGCCTAGAGAAAAAGCACCTCTGTGACTGACTTGTAAGCTGATTAGCTGTTTTTTTTTTTTTTTTTTCCTGTGGACTACTATTCAGATGTGAAAGAATGACAGAAAGAAACCTTGGAGATTCAGGTTTGGGGAATGAGGTAGATATTTTCTCAAGATTGAATAAAATGAGGTTATCAATTAAAAAAAGACAGTATTTGTTACCAATTACAAAATTTGAGCTTTAAAATGAAAATCAGAATTTCGGACAACCACCTGGTATATCTGACAGCTTCCCAATACTTTTCTGATGACACTGGGGATGTTAATAAATATGAATTTTACTCACTGTATAATAATAAAATGGATCAATATTTGCAAGATATGCATAACTCTGTAAACTAATATCTCCAAAATGACTAATGCATGCCTGCACAGTGTTACAAAATCATGGACAGGTTAAAGATCCATTCAAAGTGCAGGACAGACCAATGGATTTTCATGTAACAAAATACAAAAAGTTCACCGATATATATTAGATTCCACACGGCATCTAACATTTAAGAAACTATCAGTTGTCAAGTTTTGGTATAGTAACAAAGAATAGCCACAATTATATAAAAAGGCTATTACATGTTCCTCTTTTTTCCAAACACATTATCTGTGAATGGCCAAATTTTCATCCTGTAGTTCAACTAAAACAACATACTACAGTAGATTGAATACAGAAACAGATATGAGAATTCTGTTGTGTTCTGTAATATATATATTCTATATGTTCTATACATATATTTGGAACTTAATATTTAGAACTTAACAAACTGCGTGTTTTATTAACTAGAATTATTTGGTACACAGTTTAAAAGAAAGAAATGGTGATATAAGGCAACATCAAAGATTTAATGATTCTATATGTTTGAAATGTTCTCTATATGTATATCCATTTCTATATATACATATATCAGTTATATATATATAAGTTTTTTGTTTTGTTTTGTTTTGTTTTGTTTTAGAGACAGGTCTTACTATGTTGCCCAGGCTGGTCTCGAACTCCTGGGCTCAGGCGATCCTCCTGTCTCAGCCTCCCAAAGTGCTGGAATTACAGGGATAAGACACCACGACCTACCACTGTTTGTTTTTTTATTTTTTGAGACAGGGTTTCACTCTGCTACCCAGGCTGGAGTGCTGTGGCATAATCATAAATCACTGCAACCTCAAACTCCCAGGCTTAAGGAGTTCTCCCACCTCAGCCACTACAGTAGCTGGTACGACAGGTGCACACCACCACCCCCAGCTAAAATTTAAAAAAAAATTTTCTTTTAGAGACGGGGTCTGACTTTGTTGCCCAGGCTGGTCTCAAACTCCTGGGCTCCAGAAATCCTCCTACCTTGGCTTCCCAAAGTGCTGAGATTACAGGCTTGAGCCATCATGCCTGGCCTATATCAGTTTGTTTTTTTAAAGAATCACTTGTTTGGCTATACAGTCTTCCCACTAGGCTTAATTACCCTTTTGATCATAAAATTTACATAAAAGGAGTCTGTACTTTTACTTGAGAATTGAAAGATACACACTTTTGAAAAATGACCACGTACCTAGTACGTGACAGACATGAGGAAACTTAGGACACTATATATTAAGGGAATGTTTACAACTTAAAAATTATCTCAGCATACTAGATAGGAAACAATGAAGGCCCTTAAAGACACAAACAGTATTTAAGTTTTTTTGTGACAAAACCAAGCAGGTAAAATCATTTTGTGCATTTTAACTTGACTTTAATTCATACTTACTTCTCTGACTTCCACAAGATGGTCTGGAGGTAAATTAGTTCTTTTGCTCACTGATTGCAGTTTGGAATGTCCAACATTAAAAAAAGAAATGGCATTTTGACTTGGTCTCCTCTGCGATATAGGAGAATTACCACTAGATGCAAGTGAGAAGCTCCGTGACTTCAGAGGAGGATTATTCTGTTAGACAAAGAAAATCATTCCTTTTGTTTTCTTCTTTAATTTAGGATTTCTAACCATCAAACTACCATACACTTAAGATTTACATATGAGCAGCGTTTAAAATTAAATTAACTTCAGAATTGACTATGAGAACATTTCCAAAGATAAAATCTGAGATACTCAAAGTTTAAGCATTTTACATATCCCAAAGGAAACTGGTAATTTATTTAGAAAATTATTTTCCAGCTTTGTGCTGTCAAAAAATATTCTTTCACATTTTATAAATATTAGAATAACAAGAAGTTTCTAATTTCAGATTTTTTAAACACCATGAATTTTTTTTTTTTTCTTTTTGAGACTGAGTCTCACACTGTCACCCAGGCTGGAGTGCAGTGGCGTGATCTTGGCTCACTGCAACCTCTGCTTCACAAATTCATGCGATTCCCCTGCCTCAGCCTCCTGAGTAGCTGGGATTACAGGCATGCACCACCATGCCCAGTTAATTTTTGTATGTTTAGTAGAGACAGGGTTTTGCCATGCTGGCCAGGCTGGTCTTGAACTCCTGATCTCAGGTGATCTGCCCACCTCAGCTTCCCGAAGTGCTGGGATTATAGGCGTGAGCCACTGCGCCCGGCCTTAAACACCATGATTAACACAGAAAATGCACTCAGCAATATAATACATTTCCTAATGTAACATGCCAAGTATCCTTTGATACAAACTAGTACTTTCTCACTGACAATGACTAGAACCTTGCAGTATGAGAAAAGCTGTTGTGTTGGATATCCTGAAGACTAGGTTTTAGGCCGAAATTACAAACAGTTTTTAAAAATTCACTTCTGGGGGAAACCACCAGGAAGAACGATTAAAAAAAAAAATAGTAAAAGCCAAGTTATCACCTAGGTATGAAATCCTTTAAATATGCTGCCCATATATTAATTTTTAGACATCTCTAACCTCAGATTTCAAGTAATGAGACTCTCCTTTCACCTTGAAAAATATTTTTAAAAACACTCCAAAGAAGATATACAAATGACTAACCAATAAGCACACGAAAAGGTGCTCAACATGATTAGTCATTAGCAAAATGAAATCAAAACCACAATAAGACTCCACTTCATATCCACTAAGATAACCATAATAATTTTTTTAAAGGACAATAACAAGTGTCGGCAAGGATGTACAGAAATTAGAACTCTCGCTGGGCGTGGTGGCTCACACTTGTAATCCCAGCACTTTGGGAGACTGAGGCAGGTGGATTGCCTGAGCTCAAGAGTTCGAGACCAGCCTGGCCAACATGGCGAAACCCCGTCTCTACTAAAAATACAAAAAATTAGCCGGGCGTGGTGGCAGGTGCCTGTAGTCCTAGCTACTTGGGAGGCTGTGGCAGGAGAATTGCTTAAACTCGGGAGGCGGTGGTTGCGGTGAGCTGATATCGTGCCACTGCACTCCAGCCTGGGTAACAGAGTGAGACTCCATCTCAAAAAAAAAAAAGAAATTAAAAAAAGAAATTAGAACTCTCATATATTGTTGATGGGAATGTAAAAAAGTGTGGCCGCTTTGGAAAACAGTTTGGCAGTTCCTCAAAAAGTTAAACATAGAACTATCATGTGATCCAGCAATTCCACTCCCAGACACTAGAGAAATGAAATCATATGTTCACATAAAAACTTGAACACTTATAATGTTATTCATTAAAATAATGAATGTTTTCATTATGAAAACTTGAAAGTGTTCATGGCAGCATTATTCATAATGCCTACAAAATGAAAATAACCCAATGTCCACCAATTGATGGATTAAAAAAGTAGTATATCTATACAATAAAATATTACTCAGTCTTAAAAAAGGAATAAAGGAATAAAGTACTGCTACATGCAACAACACGGATGAACCTTGAAAACATGCTAAATGAAAGACACCAGATACAACAAACCCCATATTATATGGTTCAATTTACATAAAATGCCCAGAATAGACAAATCCATGGAATAGAAAATAGAGTTTGCTAGGGGATTGGGAAGGAGAGAACAGGGAGTGACTGCTAGTGGCTCCGGATTTTTTATTTTTTTTGTGGGAGAGATGACAATGTTCTGAAATTAGAAAGCTGCAATTTGGCCAGGTGCGGTGGCTCACACCTGTAATTCCAGCACTTTGGGAAGCCAAGGTGGGCGGATCACTTCAGGTCAGGAGTTCGAGGCCAGCCTGGCCAACATTTTTAGTAAAGAAACAACTTTTTTTAGTAAAGAAACCTGTCTTGACTAAAAGTACAAAAATAAGCTGGGTGTGGTGGTGTGTGCCTGTAGTCCCAGCTACTTGGGAGGCTGAGACAGGAAAATCACTTGAACCCGGGAGGCAGAGGTTGCAGTGAGACAAGATTGCGCCACTGCACTCTAGCCTGGGCCACAGAGAGAGACTCCGTCTCAAAAAAAAAAGAAAGTTACAATGGTTGAACCACCTTGTGAATATACTAAAAACCACAGGATTATACGTATATACTTTAAAAGGGTGAATTTTACGGTATGTGAATAGTATCTCAATTTTAAAAGGCAAAAAATAAAAAAATTCCTTCCTCATTTTTGTATATTAATATTGTATATAAATCTACATACCTTTCCAATAGCTTCAGTATGATGCTGTGTACATATCTGAAGTCTGCTAACCCAGTGCTGTCGCTCTTTTGCATCTGTAGCTGTTAAAAGAATGTAAAAATTATTTTATATTTATTTATTCTGGAACACAATTAATCGCCTACAGTATGAAGATCAGATCACTGAAAAGCAGATACTGGTCTTACTCTCACTAGAGCAAACTTCCCTGACTGGAGGGAGGCAGGAAAGAGGCCAAAGCACCAACCTTGTTAGGGAACACAGTAGCTGGATGTAGTTACTTCATTAACAGGATAAATTACATGCAGTGAGGTGAGGATGAGAGACTGACATGTTGTAACTCATAAAAATAGGTTCTTATTTAAAGAAATAACCCCTTAATTATTTGATGTATAATCAATACTTTCAGATCTGCAGGAGCACGCTCACTTAGGATTACCATTATAGTTTGTGTATTCATTAAATAAAAAACTTCTACACAAATTAAATTTATCTTAACAGAAGTTATACGTTATTTTAATGAATGACATTATAATAAATCCCAATAATGTACATTAGTTACTGAAAACTGCAAAAAGGGCACGTAAACTAAACCAAGTAAAGGGGTGAAATACATAAAAAATATCACTTAAAGTCTATGTTTCTAGATTTTCAGTAATCAGAGTTTCACCTACACAGTTTTTCAGAGGGGCCAGTCCTAAACAAACATACATTGTCCCACTTGAAAACAGTTACTTATTACAAAAGATTTCATAAATTCTCAAAGCAGTTCCAAGGTTCAGAATATTGTATTTACATCACTGATGTCAGCAGTTTCTATTTCCAAAGCCCATATGAAAGCATGTAAGACACCAACTTCTCAAAAAAAGAAGAAAATCACAGTATTAATTCTCATATTTTGGTCATACCTCTGAGTTTATATTGTTCCCCACTGGCAGCGTTTACAGTGAAGGTGTGAGAATCCTCATCACTGGGTGATATTACAGCTCCTGCAAGCTGCAAAGTTCCTCTAGGTTTCTGATTTCTAGACTGTTCATTCACAAAGTACTCCAACAGCCCAGCTTCATTGTTTAAAACAAAAAACCTGTAATGATTTTTTAAAATCCATAATTTGTAAACATTTTCCCTCAGCAAACTAAAGCAAAGCAAACTTCAATCACTTACACATTTCAGAGTTTTGCTCTTAAAAATAAAATTTAAAAGCATTTCAAGAGGTACCTGGAAACACTACACTGAATTTTCCAGCAGTGAAGATTACTAAAAATCGAATGAGTTAGGCCAGGCGCAGTGGCTCACGCCTCTAATCCCAGCACTTTGGGAGGCAGAGGCGAGCGGATCACCTGAGGTCAGGAGTTCGAGATCAGCCTGGCCAACATGGTGAAACCCCATCTCTACTAAAAATACAAAATTAGCCAGGTGTGGTGGTGCATGCCTGTAATCCCAGCTACTCGGGAGGCTGAGGCAGGAAAATCGCTTGAATCTGGAAGGCAGGGGTTGCATTGCACTGAGATCGAGCCACTGCACTCCAGCCTGGGCAAAAAGAGCAAAACTCCGTCTCAAAAAAAAAAAAAAAAAAAAAAAAAAATTGAATGAGTTTAATAAAAGATATACTAAACTCCTTCAGCTGAGGGAGAGGCATTTATTAAGTAAGAGGCCTATCAGTTAATGCACAAAAGGAAGCAAAGATACCGTATCCTTTCAGAGATAGATTTTTCCCCAGAATTCATTAACAGAGGGTAAACTGCCAATGGACAAATGGTAGTGAAAATTTTTCTTTAAAATTCACCGGAAATAAATCAAAATATGAGCTCTGAGGTTAAGGCAAGATATACTAGGCAAGATATGCATTGTGATTTAAGAATTAGTGAAATATACAACAAGAATAACGGTAAAAAAGATTTTGTGAATGAATCATTAAATAAGTCAAAACTAAAGATTACTTCTCCTGTTTAAAAATGAAAAAGCTGCAATTGGAGATGCTGAAACATAAGGACCTTGAAACTAAATGATGAAATGCTGATACACTCTGGAAAAGAATTTGATGAAATACTAATACACTTTGGAAAAAAAAATTCTGATTTGGTTCTAGATTAACTACTTTCAAAAATACATTTCAGAAATTCCAATTTAAGTAGTGTAATAATTTTTTTTTTTTTTTTTTTGAGATGGAGTCGTGCTCTGTTGCCCAGGCTGGAGTGCAGTGGCACCACCCTGGCTCACTGCAACCTCTGCCTCCCAGGTTCAAGCAATTCTCATGCCTCAGCTCCCAAGTACCTGGGATTACAGGCGCCCACGACCATGCCCAGCTAATTTTTGTATTTTTCGTAGAGATGGAGTTTTGCCATGTTGGCCAGACTGATCTCGAACTCCTGAACTCAGGCGATCCTCCCGCCTCGGCCTCCCAAAGTGCTTGGATTACAGGTGTGAGTCACCTCATCTGGCCCCTTTTTAAAAAAGGAACGCTAGGCCAGACACGGTGGCACAAACCTGTAATCCCAGCACTTTGGGAGGCCAAGGCGGGTGGACTGCCTGAGCTTAGGAGTTTGAGACCAGGCTGGGCAACACAGTGAAACCCCGTCTCTACTAAAATACAAAAAACTAGCTGGGCGAGGTGGCGTGCACCTGTAATCCCAGCTACTTGGGAGGCTGAGACAGAAGAATCACATGAACCCTGGAGGCAGAGGTTGCGGTGAGCTGAGATTGCACCACTACACTGCAGCCTAGGTGACAGAGTGAGACTCCATCTCAAAAAAAAAAAAAAAAAGTAACTCTAAAAAGGGCTGGATGAGTTGAGATTGCTTGAATCCAGGAGTTCGAGACCAGTCTGGCCAACATGGCAAAACCCTGTCTTTACAAAAAAAAATACAGAAATTAGCCGGGTGTGGTGGTGCATGCCTGTAGCTCCAGCTACTTAGGAGGCTGGGGCAGGAGGATGATTTCAGCCCGAGGTGGAGGTTACAGTGAGCTGAGATCATGCCACTATACTCCAGCCTGGGCAACAGAGCAAGACCCTGTCTCAAAAATAATTAATTAATTAATATAAAATAAAAAGTAACTCTAAAAAGTTTTAAACTTTTAAAATTCATGTTGGGTGGCCAGGTGTGGTGGCTCACGCCTGCGATCCCTGCACTTTGGGAGGCCAAGACAGGTAGATCACCTGAAGTCAGGAATTCGAGACCAGCCTGACCAACATGGTGAAACCCCGTCTCTATTAAAAATACAAAAATTAGCTGGGTGTGGTGGCGCATGCCTGTAATTCCAGCTACTCAGGAGGCTGAGACAGAAGAATCACTTGAACCCCGGAGGCGGAGGTTACAGTGAGCCGAGATCACGCCATTGCACTCCAGCTGGGTGACAGAGCGAGACTCCGTCTCAAAAAAAAAAAAAAAAATCATGTTTGGGTTTGGAGAAGTCTGGCATTCTACGTCAGCCTGTTCTATAATAGAACTTGGTAGACAATTTGATCCCGTTTAATATGCCTGCCCCACAACTACAATTCTATAAAGTATTTGAGATAGCTGGTTTTCCTGCTTCCTGACAGCTTGTGTGACCCTTGGCTGGTTACTTAACCTCTTCAAGATCCCAGAGAAGCTGTGAATCTGGCATAAGATGGGAACCTAACACAAATGTGTTTGCTGTCTCCAAACCCCTATTTCTCTTCCCCTAAGAACCTAACTTCTGCAAGTATACAATGCCCAAGCTAGGTAACAAGTGATTCTAATCCTCATTTAATAGTAACATCTGAGGCATTTAGAGGCTGCTACTTGGACAGATGTCAACTTTTCCCACCCTCTAAGAAGAAGTCACCAAACTTTTAGAAGCTGTGGGAAATCCTTCTCTAAAAGGTTTCCCAGCCATGTCTGTCTAAAGTAATATCAAAATATAAAAGTATTGGGCCCTATTCCTGGTCTCTTAGGAGAGACTGATGTGACACAAATAATCACACTTACCTGTATTGCCACCCAGTGACAAGGTTGGTATACTTCATTAAATAGCCATACACATTTTCCATGTGATCACTGTTTCAAAACGAAAAAGCCAAAGTTAGTAAAAATTAGAAGAAATCCCAGGAGGATAATGGTACAATTTTCAAAATAGCTGCAGATACATATATGCTCTATAAATGCCTCAAATTTTATTGAGAAGTAAAATGTATAGGTCAACAGAGGCATTTAATCTCCCAAATTTCATATCTATAGGACTTCATCAATTTCCTCAAAACAAGTACAATACCTCATAAATTATATATTATTATAAATATTCCAAATGTAAAATCATTATACAAATATAAAATTACATAAACATAAAACAAATATACTATAAGTATTATATTATAAATGGGATGGCCGGGCACAGTGGCTCAAACCTGTAATCCCAGCACTTTGGGAGGCCAAGGCAGGAGGATCACTTGAGGTCAGGAGTTCAAGACCAGCCTGGTCAACATGGCGAAACCCCATCTCTACTAAAAATACAAAAATTCATCGGGCATGGTGGTGTGTGCCTGTAGTCCCAGCTACTTGGGAGGCTGAGGCAGGAGAATCACTTGAACCCAGGAGGTGGAGGCTGCACTGAGCTGAGATCTCACTACTGCACTCCAGCCTGGGCAACAGAGTGAGACTCCGTCTCCAAAAAAAAAAAAAAAAAAAAAAGGGCTGAGTGCAGTGGCTCACACATGTAATCCCAACACTTTGGGAGATCAAGATAGGGGGATCACTTGAACCCAGGAGTTTGAAACCAGACTGGGCAACATAATGAGACACTGTCTCTCTTTATTAAATACGTAAAATAAATAAATAAGAATAATAAATAAAGCCCACAACTAGAGGAAAGAATTCTTCTGTAGAAATACAGCCACTTGGGTTTCTGCTAGAGTTCTTATACTTCCGGCCCAGGTCACAATCAAGTTGTTTATTTCAGTTATTTTGAGATACATTGCTTAGAAAAGCAGAGAGCTATATTTTTTGTTTGGCTCCCCTATCTTCCCCAGGCTTCAGGCTTAAGCAGCTCTTTGAGGCCATAGAAAACCCAATGCCCCAGACTCTGTCTCAAAAAAATTCCCTAAAGAGCTCCTCCTCTGTTTTAGGTACTTAGTACACAGCTCAGCTTCCTGAAAAACTTATTCTTGGCCGGGCATGGCAGCTCACGCCTGTAATCCCAGCACTTTTGGAGGCCGGGGCAGGTGGATCACCTAAGGTCAGGAGTTCGAGACCAGCCTGGCCAACATGGTGAAACTCCATCTCAACAAAAAATACAAAAAATTAGCTAGGCGTGGTGGCACGCGCCTGTAATCCCAGCTACTTGTGAGGCTGAGGCAGGAGAATCGCTTGAACCCAGGAGGCAGAGGTTACAGTGAGCCGAGACTGCACCACTGCACTCCAACCCGGGTGGCAGAGTGAGACTCCATCATAAACAAAAACAAAAATAAAAAAACAGAAAAACTTACTCTTTCTCCATTCTGTCCAGTTGCTCCATAATCTGAATATTTGCTTACATTCTGCATCAATCCATAAGAGGTTTGAGGTAGTATACAACCTAAATATTTTCTCAAAGTGCCAAGATATTTCATAATTCGCCATTTTGGGAACTACTCTTTAATCTAGGTTCTCTACACCAAGCTTTCATTACTAAAT
The DNA here is from genome assembly GCF_029289425.2 of Pan paniscus. Taxonomy (NCBI): domain Eukaryota; kingdom Metazoa; phylum Chordata; class Mammalia; order Primates; family Hominidae; genus Pan; species Pan paniscus. Next base: position 123,585,332 of record NC_085926.1, read on the forward strand.
AAATGTCAAGTCATAGCCATTAGCATGTAATAAAAAATATCACAACTGAATTACAGTTCAATTCCTCTGGTTTTAAGACTGTATGTATTCTTCAAATGTATGTGAACTATGGGGCAAAACCTTCTTAAAACCTTATATATACTTACCTATACCTGAGAAAAACAAAATTTTTATTTCAAAGCAATAAACAAAATACATCATCTTTAGTCACTACTCTCATATTACTGAAGGTACTCCCCATTTTGGTCATATCTAATTATCTATATCAGTCATTTAACAGCTCAAGTGACCCTCCTACCTCAGCATCTGAGTAGCTGCAACTATAGGAACGTACAACCATGCCCAGTTAATTTTTAATTATTTTTGTGGGGATGGGGGGGTCTCACTATGTTGCCTAGGCTGCTCTCAAACTCCTGGGCTCAAGCGATCTTTCCACTTTGGCTTCCTAAAGTGTTGGGATTACAGGCATGAGCCACAAATTTTTTAAAGTGTACAATTTCAGTAACATCAATCGCTAAAAAGATCCCACGTGTATCTTTTTTTTTTTTTTTTAATTGCGACAGAGTCTCGCTCTTTTGCCTAGGCTGGAGTGCAGTGGTGTGATCTCAGCTCACTGCAACCTTCGCCTCGGGCTCATGCGATTTTTCTGCCTCTGCCTGCCAAGTAGCTGGGACTACAGGCACCTGCTACCATGCCCACCTAATTTTTGTATTTTTAGTAGAGATGGAGTTTTGTAAAGATGGGTTGGCCAGGCTGGTCTCAAACTCCTAGCCTCAAGTGATCAGCCTGCCTCAGCCTCCCAAAGTGCTGGGATTACAGGTATGAGCCACTGTACCTGGCTCTAAGTGTATCTTCATATTTCACATCATAGTAATGTTCTGTTTAATTTTCTAATGTTATTAATATTTTGTTGATTCATATATCTAAAGAGTTAGCTTTCTGAAAACAAAACAAAACAAAACTATAAGGATATTGACACGGTTTATTTGGTAGTAGCATAAAGTTAGTTTCAAAAGAGCCAGAAATTCAAGTAAGTAAACTGCTGGCTTATTTTTATTATATAAAACAGCTGTCTCCAGGTTACAAAGAACCAACCTGAAAACATCCTATTCTTTGGAACAGCTGGTTGCGATGTCCCTCCCTCATTCTTCCCCTTTTCCATGTATCCCAAGAAATAGCCACTATCGAAGGCAACCAGCTGGTGTGGAACAACTGTGCCATCTGGTGGTCAGCATAAAAAGTGCTCTGTGACTGAACATCTGATTCACGCTTTCTTTTCTTCTACTGTCTTATAATTGAGTTACTACACAGTATCTCTAACTCTCATGCTTTATTCCTATCTAAAATGTGTGAATTTTCAGGGCCTGGTGTAGTGCCTCATGCCTGTAATCTCAACAATTTGGGAGGCCAAGGTGGGACAATTCCTTGAGTCCAGGAGTTTGAGACCAGCCTGGGCAACATAGGGAGACCCACCCCATCTCTAAAAACAGTAAATAAAATAAAATGTGCAAATTTTTATAGAATATTTTTAATGTGTGTCTGTTAATATGAATAAAATCTAGCTACTGAAGTGGGAACATACCACATATCTGATTATATTATACTATTTTGTGTTCTATAAAATAGAAGTGATGGTCCAAAACAGACTAATACACTAAAAAATAAGCTATGATAAAGTTAATTTCTTCTTCAGTCCTCCAAAAACTTCACTGCTCAAGAAACTGGGTATATTTCTGATCTTTTAAACTTGTTAACATTTAATTGGGATTAGTAGTGGAAGCTGATAGTCTATAAAAATAACTGATTAAACTTTGCTAAGTGGCTTTATTATATTGTGTTTAGTTTGATACTCATTTTCTCTTAAATATCTTAAAAATAACTGCTTCAATTCTTTAATCTCCATTACTATAACATACACATTTCTTTTTTTTTTTTTTTGAGATGGAGTCTCGCTCTGTCACCCAGGCTGGAGAGCAGTGGTGCGATCTTGGCTCACTACAACCTCCGCCTGCTGTGTTCAAGTGATTCTCCTGCCTCAGCCTCCCGAGTAGCTGGGATTACAGGTGCGTGTGTGCCACCATGCCTGGCTACTTTTTCTATTTGTAGTAGAGATGGGGTTTCATCATGTTGGTCAGGCTGGTCTCGAACTCCTGACCTCGTGATCCGCCTGCCTTGGCTTCCCAAAGTGCTGGGATTACAGGCGTGAGCCACCGTGCCCGGCAATATACTTATTTCTCAACCTTTCTTTATCAGACTTAAGATAGATAAAAGTTTTTAAAATTAAGCTACCTTTTAAACAGTTTCAAATCCTTTCAACTCAAAACAATTACTCAATACCTACTAAAGCACAGCACTCTGAAAAACCATTGAAAAGCATAAGAAAATAAAAAAGGCAATAACTAATAAGTCTCCATCTCAAATCTATAATCTAATCTAAGAGAAATATATCTCCTTGAAGAAAAAGGCAGTAACATGGGTTCCTGCTACTGGAAAAGACACACAATGGGACTACATTTGCAGTTGCCATACAAATAAAAAAGGCATTAAACAAATACAGAGGATTCAGTAGTGAGTGAGAAGGCTGAAATGACTAGATTTGATGACTGATTAGATGTGAAGTGAGACAGAAAGAATGAAAGTGAGAGAGAAAGGACAAGAGCAACACTCAGATTTCCAGCTGGAACAACTGGGTGGATAACTAATGCCTTCACTGAGATAGGGATCGCAGAGAAATTTTGGATTTGTTCCAACTTAAGATGTTAAATTTAATGAACCTGCAGGACTATACAGGGAGATATCCAGTAAGGCAGCATGATTAGGGCTTGGTAGTCATCAGCATATAAGCATATAACTGGTATTTGAAGTTACAGCAGTAAATAAGGTCACTCAGGAAGTATTACGAAATGGCAAGAGATGGGCAGGGTCTAAGAGAGATCTCTAAGGAAAAGTTCTAAGGGCAAGGGGAATACAGAGAAGAAATCAGGAACAACTGAGTAGTGGAAAGAAAACTAGGAGTATGGAAAGACAGAAACCAGAGAAAGTGTTTCAAGATAAGTCTGTGGTCAAGAATATTCAATGGACAGGTGCCTTCACTCACACCTGTAATCCCAGCACTTTGGGAGGATCACTTGAGCCAGGAGTTTGAGACCAGCCTGGGCATCACAGTGAGATCCTGTCTCTACAAAAAAAATTAAAAATTAGCCAGGCAGGGTGGCACACACCTGTAATCCCAGCTACTCAGGACACTGAGATGGGAGGATTGCTTGAGCCCAGGAAGTGGAGGCTGCAGGGAGCTGCAATCGTGCCATTGCACTCCAGCCTGGGAAACAGAGCAAGACTCTGTCTCAGGCCAGGCACAGTGGCTCATGCCTATAATCCCAGCACTTTGGGAGGCTGAGGTGGGTGGATCACTTGAGGTCAGGAGTTCAAGACCAGCCTAGCCAACATGGTAAAACCCTATCTCTACTAAAAATACAAAAATTAGCTGGGCGTGGTGGTGCATGCCTGTAGTCCCAGCTACTTGGGAGGCTGAGGCAGGAGAATTGCTTGAAACTGGGAGGCGGAGGTTTCACTGAGCCAAGATCCTGCCACTGTACTCCAGGCTGGGCGTCAGAGTAAGACCCTGTCTCAAAAAAAAAAAAAAAAAAAAAGAGAAGTTCAGTGCTACTGATAAAGTAAGATATGACAAAGACTGAGAAGACTCATTAGACTTAAAACCCAGAGATAACAGTTTAATGGAATGATGAGGGCAGTCAGCTGGAAGTAACATCAGAGGTTGACAATAATGTCAAGAGGTTCTCCAGCTTGTAGACAATAGAGCTATGGGATTTCTCAGGCTCCACAGTCATATGAGCCAATTCCTCATAATCTCTCTCTCTCTATATCTACCTATTGGTTCTATTTTCCTGGAAAAGCCAAATAGCGATACCTTAAGGTATTTAATTACAGGCAGGAATCCAAGTTGTAGTCAGTAAATATGAGGTACCAGGCAAGTCACATGTCAAAATCCATACTTTCAACTAGGCAAAAAGTATCCTCCCAAAAGGCTTAGCACTTTGGTCCATTCTCTGGATAAGAAATAGCATGAAGCGGGGAGTGGCTTGCTTAGCTGAGGAAAAGGCTAATGACATTAAGAGATATTCCTTGCAACAGCTAGTGTGTAGCCTGGGATATAATGTTTATTTGTTGAATGAATTAAGCAATGGGAAGAAAGAAACAGAATTTTTCTATGAAGCCATGAGGCAATTCTCAGTAACCTGCCCACCTCCTCCCCAAAAAATTCAACTCGCAGACTGTATACTCAAAATCACAAACAAAATAAAGTCTAACTGTATTTTAATCTATGACAAAAAGTATAAAGTCAAGAGAGGGGTCCTCCCTCCTGCCAAGAGTCTTAAAAATGTTAGCACTCTTTGGCCCTAGAATTTCGCTTTTAGGTATCCCATCTATGACAAATGATTAGAAATGTAGACAAAGCCAGGTGCGGTGGCTCACGCCTGTAATCCCAGTACTTTAAGAGGCCTAGGCAGGCAGATCACCTGAGGTCAGGAGTTCGAAATCAGCCTGGCCAACATGGTGGAACCCCGTCTCTACCAAAAATATAAGAATTAGCCGGGTGGCACCTGCCTGTACCCAGCTACTCGGGAGACTGAGGCACAAGAATCACTTGAACCCAGGAGGCAGAGGTTGTGGTGAGCCAAGATTGCACCATTGTGCTCTAGCCTGGGCAACAAGAGCGAAACTCCATCTCAAAAAAAAAAAAACAAAAAACAGAAAAGATATGTAGTGCAAAAATGTAAGGAAACTAAGAAATCACAGCACATTATTAATAAACCAACTCTTGCTCCTCAAGACTTGGTATATTTTTAACTAGATTTTGGAATAATATTTTATAGTTTCCAGTTACATGCCTACAATCATCTTTCTCTTGTTTTTACCAGCATCTATAGCAGATTTCAGATACAGAAAACAAAAACTAGAGTGTAGAAATATGTATCAATGTTCCTTTAACCCCTGCAGAGGAAAAAAAAAAAAAGCAGACATTTATGACTTTTTCTTCAAATCAACTCAGAAGAAGAGGTAAAACCTCTAAGACCATGAACATTCATTTATATTTAGGCCAATCTCATTTTCCCATCCGCGAACAGGCACTTTTCCTTACAATAGTATTGACAGTGGAAGAAACCACAAAATTATTGTGGTCTGACCACAAAAATTATTTCTATACTACACATTTGCAGACTTTTACACATTTACTGAAAAGTATAACTGTTTGCTAATGAGGAAAATAGATTTATCTGTTAATATGATTAGCCAGTGAGGAGCTCAAAATTTTTAAAAAAAGCAGGCCATCAAACACCCTGGTTTGTCTTTCAGTTCCTCTTTTGAATAGTTCTCTTCTGCCCATTTTAATAAGCAGGTGGCATATTTGCAGATTTGTGAATTTCTCTACAAGCTGACATGAAGAATACAAAAATAATGAAAACATGCATATTTTATAAAGTGTGAATATTCACTATGAAAAAGGAAGGAAAGACCCAGAACTGGGAAATCTATCTTCTCTATAAATGGTAAAGAAAGCTCACATTGTATGAATATAAATTACTCTGGAAACAAGAAAATACAAGGCTAATCTAATAAATTAAGTTCTTAAGTTTAATTTTTCAAAAGGGCCAGGCACGGTGGCTCACGCCTGTAATCCTAGTACTTCAGGAGGCCGAAGTGGGCGGATCACTTGAGGTCAGGAGTTTGAGACCAGCCTGGCCAACATGGTGAAACCTCATCTCTACTAAAAATACAAAAATCAGCCGGGTGTGGTGGCAAGTGCCTGTGGTCCCAGCTACTTGGGAAGCTGAGGCAGGAGAATCGCTTGGACTTGAACCTGGGAGGCAGAGGTTGCAGTGAGCTAAGATCTGCCACCGCACTCCAGCCTGCACAAGAGGACCAGACTCTGTCTCAAAAAAAATTTTTTTTTTTTCAAAAGGTCATCATGAGATTGTTTTGTAAATGCCACTGACACCCTTCCTTTTCCTGATTATTTTGATGATCCTCCTAAAATAAGCCTTAGAATTCATTCTTTCGTTGTTTTGGGTGTGCACATTAATTTGGCATTAATAAAAGAGTGCTTCAGACATAGTAGAGACTCAAAAATATTTGCTACGTAAGTTAGAACATGAGTAAACCATAAAACCAACCATGTACCAAACTAGTTATTATCAATAATTATTCATTCCTTTTAGAGAGTTTATCTACTTTTAATACCTCTATGTAAATATCTATCTAGAAATAAAAGTTCTCCCACTTACTAGCTATGTAACCTTAGCTACATGCAATATATAACTTCATGTACTATATTGCCTAAGTCTATATTGTCATTTAGACTTAGGTTTTCTTCAACTGCAAAATAGGAATAATAATGCTGTATCTTTCCTCCAGAGTTGTGAGGATTAAATGTGATAACAGATGTGAAAACATTCTGGATAATGTAAAGACAATTATCTACATTTCCAATACCCCATATCTCTGAGGACTGGCTAGATAAGACACTTAAACATTCTGGCAACTTTAGCTGGACATACCTAAAACCAGATACATAATTTGACTCCCCAAGTCTGTTTTCCCCTCTAGTCTTTACAATCTTGAGTCTATTATATTAACTGCCTAGGCATTTTCTGGCATAAATCCCAATAATCCCCACCTGCTGGTATTCTCACACCCTTGTGTGGGACTTGTTTCTGAAGAACAGTGAAAAGTGATGTGAATTCACCTCAGTGCTTAGGTTACAAAAGACTGTTAACTTCTCTCCAGGTAGCACTCTCTAGTCCTCTTACCTCCTCATTCTCAAGAAACAAGCTGCCAAGTTGTAAGATGCTCTGTGAAGAAGCCCATGTGGCCAGTGACCAAAGGAGGTCTCTGGCCATCAGTTCATGAGGAACTGAGTTTTTTGTCCAATGGGCCAAAAGGAACTGAATTGCACCAAGAGTCTCATGAATCAGCTAGGAAATGAATCCTTCCCAGTTCAGTCTTAAGAAAGACTCAGAGCCAGAAGACCCAGCTAAGCTGCACTGAGATTCCTGACCCAAAGACACTATGAAATAATAAATGTTGCTGTTTTAATATATTAAATTTGGGGGTAATTTGTAATGCAGTAGTAGATACACTATCTCACACTGTATTTCAAAATAAATTCCAGATAGATTAAAAAGTTAAATATGAGCCTGGGCAACATCGCAAGATCCTGCCTCTAGAAAAAAATTTTAAAATTAGCTGGGCATGGTGGTGTACACCTGTAGTCCCAGCTATTCCAGAAGCTGAATAGGAGGATCACTTGAGCCTAGCAGTTCAAGGCTGCAATGAGCTATGATGGAGACACCACACTCAACCCTGGGAGACAGAGAGAGATCTTGTCTCAAAAAAAAAAAGTTAAATTGTAAAACTACCAAATTATTTTAAAACTTCATGAAAACAACTATTTATTTACTTAACTATTTTTGAGACAGGGTCTTGCTCTGTCACCCAGGCTTGAGTGCAGTGGCACAATCACAGCTCACTGGAGCCTAGAACTCCAGCAATCCTTCCACCTCAGCCTCCTGAGTAGGCATGCCACCATGCCTGGCTAATTTTTTAATTTTTTGTAGAGATGGGGTCTCTCTATGTTGCCCAGGCTAGTCTCAAACTGCTGGGCTCAAGTGATGCTCCCACCTCAGCGCCCCAAAGTGCTAAGGATCAACACTTTGGGTGAGCTACAGTGCCAGCCAAAACCAAGTACTTATAAAAGTTACTTTTTATAATTAGAAATGGATGGAAAAGAGGAATAAGAGGTCTGACTTAAAAGTTTTCTGTGTGTCAAAAAAATGAAATTAAAATCTGAGGACTAGTGAAATATTTGCAGAAAGTATAGCAAAGAATTTATACAAAATTAAAATATATTGCATGTCATCACATGTTTACTAAATAAAGAACTAATATAAATTTCTCTGGAATTATAGTCAAGAAATCAGTAAAAGATAGCATTTCCAGAGAAGGAAACAGAGTGGCTGGGAAAGTATGTAAGGGAAATGTTTCATTGTATATACTCATCCCTTTACCTATTGAAAAGAAGAAAAATCAACAAAATATTTTTAAAGGAATATTGGTATTTAATGTTGACATTTTAATAAGAGATATCAAGCATATTAAAAAGAAAAATATTAAGACCTAACAGGAAATGTATAAAAAACACATATGTAGATGTTTCACAAAAGAAAAAAAAGATCATAAAGAAAAATGAACTAAAAATGCATCAGAAACCTAAACATAAGCACTAAAACAAAACTCCTAGACAAACACATAAGTGTAAATCTTTGTCATCTTAAACTTCACAATGTTTTTTTAGATGTGACACAAAACTATAACAAGAGAAGAAAAAACTCATTAGACTTCATGAAAATTAAAAACCATTGTGCTGCAAACAATATCATCAAGAAAGTTGTAAACCAAAAATAACATTCGAAGGCACCTCACAACCAACTTAATAGACTCCCGGCTCTCTCCAGACCCAAATGTGAATGCCAGGGCCGCGGCGGCGCCCCACCCACAGCCCCATAGCGGGTCAGGACGAAGCGCCACCGACAGGGGACCCGCGGCCCCTGCCACAGGTCACACACACACACAAAAACCATGCTGATTCCAAAAGCGGGCCTAGACCTCTCAAACTAACCGAATATATCTTCTTATCCTACAGTCATTTACCAACAAAAAGTTATCTTCTGGCCAGGCGCGGTGGCTCAAGCCTGTAATCCCGGCACTTTGGGAAGCAGAGGAGGGCTGATCACTTGAGGTCAGGAGTTCGAGACCAGCCTGGCCAACATGGTGAAACCCCATCTCTACTAAAAATACAAAAATTAGCCAGGTGTGGTGGCGCACGCCTGTAATCCCAGCTACTCGGGAGGCTGAGACACGAGAATCGCTTGAACCCAGGAGGTGGAGGTGGTAGTGAGCCGAGATCGTGCCACCACACTCCAGCCTGGGTGACAGAGCCAGACTCTGCCTCAAAAAAAAAAAAAAATTATAATCTTCTATACTTCACTTCTGTATGTTAATATAGTCATGCATATTTCATACATATGAATATTATTCATGATAAATGTATATCCCTCACAAAATCTTGGCTTTAATCCCTTCCAAGTTTCACAAAAATTTCACAAGCACAAATAAGCACAAAGGCTAAAAAGGACTACAGTTAGGCACATAGGAGTCAATCAAAACTTAAGAATTCATCCCTTTAGTTCCAATACGATGGGATGTGCTGGTTTGTTTCATTCATTCTTAAGGTTCTGGATAGTTCTTTCTCCCTACACTTCATATATGAAAAAACAAAAACAAAAAACTTGTTGCCTCTCCAGGGCTCTCCTCCTGTTCCTTAAGTTGTTCATTCATATTAGTGAAAATTAACAAATATAGACTTTCTCATCAACACAGAGAGCATTGAAGTGGCCTGAGCAACGCAAACTGAACATCTCCAGGCTCAGGTTTAGTTTATCAGAGGCATTAGGATCTCTACCTTTGTCCTTGTATTCCAATTATTTATGTACATTCCCCTTTCCAAGTCACAAATACCTTCAGGGCAAGAATCTTTTCTGATTCTGGACAAGCTCTGGACAAGTAAGTTTTGAGCACCAGTATTTGCTAGCCTCTCGAGAAAGCTGAGTTAAACAGTTCCTGCCCTCGCAGTCTATCAGAGAAAGCTGGCTTGTAAATAAATTGCAACACAGGCAAAAGCAGAAGTGAGTACAGAATTAAATCTGAGGAAGCATTAACTCTCTGACTGTAGAGGAAGTTCAGGGATACATTTCTGTGTTCCTCAAAAGGCCTTCCATAAATACCTGTTGAATGAACAAATGAATGGATTAAATCTTTTAGGCGAGGTCCCAGATCCAAACGAGATGTATCAGTAGCTTCTGGAAGCCAGTGAAAACACTTTTATCTTTCAACAATTGCGGGATGCAGCCTCCAGGGCATATTCACCCCTACCTCCACCTCAGGAAATAATTTTGGAGAAAGGACCATACCTGTACTGCCAGCCTTTTGCACTGCCACCGCGGCTGCTGCTGCTGCTACTGATGCCACCTCCACAGCTGCTGTTCTTGTTCGGGGTCACCGCTGTGGCCAGGCCCTCCAGCTTTCCTTCGCTCTCCGAGACTTTCATTGTGGACACTGGTTCACACCCCTGCATCTTAACGCCAAAGTCCACTTGCCCTTCTTGAGCGGGAGAGAACAATTCTGTAGTTCTGTAGGTGATTTTTTTTTTAAAGATTTGATCTGAATATGATACCGGTTGCTAAATCACACGGCGGCTGGGGCGGGACTGTCAAATGGTCCAGAAAAGGAAGATACACATTCCCACCGAAGTTAAACTTTTAAGAGGGCAGGGGAAGCAACGAGGACAGATATCCTTCACATGTATCTCTCTCCTTTCCGGCAAAAGCAAGGAGGAAAAAGCATCCGGCGAGAAGACTTAAGTGACATACTCAAAAGAGGAGTGTGGGGAGGTCGCAGATTCTGTAGCCAAGACGGCTGGGAAAAGGACGGAGCGCCAGGGACAGGGGACCCGCGGCCTAACCTCGGGGCTGACCTGCCGCGCTCCCTCGTCTCCTCCGCAGGTCCTCAGGCAGTGGGTCCAGTCAAGCCCGCTCGGCAGTTCCCGCCGCAGCCCCCGAGATACAGCCTGGGCCGGCGCGCGCAGCCGGGGAGGAGGGTCGGGGAATGAGGCCGCCGGGGGCGGGACGCCGGCTCCCGGGGCCGCCTCTCCCAGGGCCAGAGGCGAGCCACTCGGGACAACTTCCTCTTATGCCCCTGGCCCGGGCCCTCGACTGGGTTCCCAGGAGCTGGTGAGTCTCTCGCGCTATCTCCAGACCCAAGCGCGAATGCCAGGGCCGCGGCCGCCGCCCCACCCACAGCCCCACAGCCCCACAGCGGGTCAGCCACCCCCCGCCCCCCGCTCCCTTCCCGCCTTCCCTTCCGGAGTAGCGTGAGCTCACTTCCCTCACAGCCGAAGCGTCTGGCGCCATCTTGGGTCAGGGCGGCCGGTCCCTGAAGGAGGCGGAGGCTCTGGGAGCTGGTAGCTGGGCGACTGGCTGATGGGCGAGGGAGGGCGAGGGAGGGCGAGGGAGGGCGAGGGAGGGCGAGGGAGGGCGAGGGAGGGCGCCGCAACGGAACGAGGAACCCGGACAGTGAAGGAGGAAGAAACAAAGGAGCCAGCAGCACTAGAGAGTTCCCTTCTGGTGTGTGAGGGCCCGCCTTCCTAACCACGTCCTAGCCTTCCATTTGAGGGGCTGTTCCAGGCATTTTAGGAAGAAAGCTTACAAAAATAAGAAAGTACAAGAACGAAGCAAACATCTGTACGTTTTAGTTACTTGGGGTGGGGTGGGGGGGCAAGCATGACATTGGAGTAAAGCCAATCATTATTATAAATTAAAAAGAAGCTGTCATGGAAATTAGAGATCTCAGAACAGAGCTAGGTACTCTTCCAGACCCCAGACAAATCTTTCACCTTGTTTAGGCCTTGGTTTTGGATTTGTAAAACGAGAGTGCATGGGTAGATTTCTAAAGTCTCTCCTAATTGTTAATTTTAGTTTATAATAACATGACTTGAGGCCGGGCACGGTGGCTCACGCCTGTAATCCCAGCACTTGGGAGGCCGAGGTGGGCGGATCACTTGAGGTCAGGAGTTCGAGACCAGCCTGGCCAACATGGTGAAACCCCTTCTCAACTAAAAATACAAAAATTAACCGGGCATGGTGGTGCGTGCCTGTAATCCCAGCTACTTGAGAGGCTGAGACAGAAGAATCACTTGAGCCTGGGAGGCGGAGGTTGCAGTGAGCCTGAGGAAAGAGAGAGACCCTCTCATATTGTTTTATACTCAGTACCTGTTTTAAGAAAAAAAGAAAAAAACAGCAAGGAAGTAAAACCAAAGACAGGCAGCCCAGCACCAGGCCCGAAACCAGGCCTGGGCCTGCCTGGCCTAAACTCAGTAGTTAAAAATCAACTCATAACTTAGAAACCGATGTTATTCATAGATTCCAGACATTGTGCAGCAGAACACTGTGAAACTCCCTGCCCTGTTCTGTTTCTCTCTGACCACCGGTACATGCAGCCCCTGTCATGTACCGCTTGTTTGCTCAAATCAATCACGACCCTTTCATGTGAAATCTTTAGTGTCATGAGCCCTTAAAAGGGACAGAAATTGTGCACTTGGGGAGCTCAGGTTTTGAGGCAGTAGCTTGCTGATGCTCCCAGCTGGATAAAGCCCTTCCTTCTACAACTCGGTGTCTGAGAGGTTTTGTCTGCGGCTCATCCTACTAAAAGCTGAGATTGCGCCACTGCGCTCCAGCCTGGACAACAAGAGCAAGACTCAGTCTCAACGAAAGAAAGAAAAAACAAAAAAACAAAAACCGGCCAGGCATGGTGGCTCACGCCTGTAATCCCAGCACTTTGGGAGGCTGAGGTGGGCGGATCATGAGGTTAGGAGATCGAGACCATCCTGCCTAACACGGTGAAACCCCATCTCTACTAAAAATACAAAAAATTAGCCGGGTGTGGTGGCAGGTGCCTGTAGTCCCAGTTACTCGGGAGGCTGAGGCAGGAGAATGGCATGAACCTGGGAGGTGGAGCTTGCAGTGAGCCGAGATTATGCCACTGCACTCCAGCCTAGGCAACAGAGCGAGACTCTGTCTCAAAAATAAATAAATAAATAAATAAACCTACCGTACAACCCAGCAATCCCACTACTGAGTATCTATCCAAAGGGAAAGAAATCAACATATCAAAAGGGTACCTGCTCTCACGTGCTTACTGGAACACTATCACAATAGCATAAATATGGAACCAGCCTGTGTCCATTAACAGATGAATGGGTAAAGAATTTGTGGTATGTAGGCCAGGCACGGTGGTTCACGCCTGTAATCCCAGCACTTTGGGTGGCTGAGGCTGGTGGATCACCTGAGGTCAGGAGTTCGAGACCAGCCTGGCCAACAGGGCGAAACCCCATCTCTATTAAAAATACAAAAATTAGCTGGGCATGGTGGTGCACACCTGTAATCCCAGCTACTCTGGAGGCTGAGGCGGGAGAATTGCTTGAACCTGGGAGGCGGAGGTTGCAGTAAGCTGAGATCATACCACTCCAGCCTGGGCAAGAGAGTGAGACTCCATCTCAAAAAAAAAAAAAAAACAAAGACAAATAATGGAAAGCCAGGTGTGGTCATGCACACCTGTAGTCCCAGCTACTTGGGAAGCTGAGATGGGGGGAATCACTTATGCCCAGGAGTTTGAGGGTAGCCTGGGCAACATAGAAGACCTGTCTCTTTAAATAAATACATAAATAAATATAAAAGTGGAAAAAAGCTTGTGGGAAAAAAATATAAAAAACATGATTCTAAGTGAAAGATGCAAGACGCAAAAATGTCACATACTGTATGCTTCCATTTATGTGAAATGTCCAGAATAGGCAAATCCATCGAGATAGAAAGTAGATGAGTGGTTGCTAGGGATAGGAGAAAGGAGGAATGGGAAATGACTGCTAATGAGTATGGGGTTTTCTGGGGGTGGGGGTAATAAAAATGTTCTAAAATTAGATAATAGTGATGGTTGTACAATCTTGTAAGTATATGAAAACTCACTTGATTGTATACTTTAAATGGGTGAATTTATGGTGGATGAATTATATTGCAATAATGCTATTTTTTAAAAAACAAATTCTCTAGCTGCCACATGGAGAATTAATTTTAGTGGGAGAAAAAGAGGAAGCGGGGTGACTAGGTAGGAGGATATTATAGGGAATAAGGGCAGAGATCATAGCGGCTTGGACTAGAGTGGTGGCAGTGGGGATAGAGAGAAGTAAATGGATCCAAGCTGTGTCTGGGATGGGGCTACAGTACTGCAAATGGACTGGATTTGCAATAGTGAAACTACCTTAGCAAAATTATAACTAAGGAAATTATGACAGTGAAAGGAATCAGACCTGACTCCATCTTGCTTCTAGCCTTTAAGCTGTCCTTGTTCATTCCTGGACACAGGCCAAACTAACTTTAGGAAGGAATTCAGTTCATGGTTTTACTCTGAAACAAAATTGATAATCGCCCTTTCCCGAAAAGACCCCTCTTTTAGCCTGGGGACCAGTCTGCCTTTGCAGGACTAACAAATTAGCTATAAGATTAGAAATTACTGGCCGGGTGTGGTGGCTCACTTCTGTAATCCCAGCACTTTGGGAGGCTGAGGCGGGCGGGTCACCTGAGGTCGGGAGTTCGAGACCAGCCTGACCAACATAGTGAAACCCTGTCTCTACTAAAAATACAAAATTATCCAGGTGTGGTGGCTCATGCCTGTAATCCCAGCTACTCGGGAGGCTGAAGCAGCAGAATCGCTTGGACCCGGGAGAGGCCAAGGAGGGCGGATCATTTGAGCTCAGGAGTTTGAGACCACACTGGGCAACTGGCAAAACTCGTCTCTAGTAAAAAAACAAAAATGAGCTGAGTGTGGTGGCACATGCCTACAGTCCCAGCTACTTGGGAGGCTGAGGTGGGAGGACTGCTTGAGCCCAGGAGGTTGAGGCTGCAGTGAACTGAGATCACACCAGTGTATTTCCGTCTGGATGACAGAACAAGACTCTGTCTCAAAAAAAAAAAAAAAATACCGTCTAGAGTACTGAGGTTTGAGTGTCAGCACATTCGGTGTAAGAAACTCAGCAAGATAAACTAAATTATTATCAGAAGGTTATAATGCTTGTGGAGTCATGCCCATGGGAGTTGGTAGGATAGATGTTTTGTTTTGCTTTGTTTTAAAGCCAAAACTTTTTATCAAAAATGTTTTACAATAGGATCTGAGTTTGACTGTTACATTCAGCATCCAAAGAGAGAGGAGGACATACTGTTTGAATAAGGAAGATAAAGAAATGTACTTTTTTGAAAGCCATCAAAGAAGGATGTGTACTTCATCTCTGTGCCTTCCCTACCAGTCTAGCTGGGTAAGAGATGAGGGTGCCCTGCCCATGGAGAGAAGCTGCGTATGCATAGTGGTCAAGATCATGGTCTCTTCTATCAGACTGACACGCGGATTCCACTCCCTGTGACCTTAGGCAAGTTACCTAACCTCTTTGTGCCTGTTTCATCACCTATAAAATAGGAGTAACTGTGTTATTCCCCAAATTTCTACAATGAAGGCCTAACTTCTATGCAATGGTATTTGGAGATAGGGCCTTTGGGAGACACTTATGTTTTGATGAGGTCCTAATGATTGGATTAGTGCCCTTGTAAGAAGAGACACCAGAAAGCTAGCATGTACCATGCCCCAGCCCTCACCACCCCTGCCACGTGAGGGCACTTGGAGAAGACAGCTACCTGCAACCTAGGAAAAGAGCCGCCATCAGAAACTGACCATGCTGGTATCTTGACCTTGGACTATCAGCCGCCAGAACTGTGAAAAAATAAATTGCTGTTGTTTAAGCCACCCAGTCTATGGTATTTTGCTATGGCAGCCAAGCCAGTCTCTCTCTTTGAGGGGTTGTCAGCATTAAATGAAATGACTCATGTCATTTAAAGCACTTAGACTCTGGTCTGACGCAGGATGAGCTAAGTGTTCAGCAACTGTTAGCCATTGTTTAGAAGGGTAGGGCTACCTGCTAAGTAAAATGAATGTTGGTGTTTGGTGAGGGCACCCTTCTGCTAGGGACATCTCTGAAGACACATCAAACAACATATTTCTGAAGACATTCAACATATTTCTGTGGGAGAATGCCAGCTTTGTCTCCCAAATGCAATGGAGTTTTCAAGTTAGAAATTCTAATCAAAAGAGACCCATCAGAGTATGTACGATAAATGTAGAATTCTAAGAACATTACCTGAAATCACCCAGTTTGTGGGTGTCAGTGTGAAAATGTAGATACCTAAGGCCATCTCTGCTTCAGTGTCATCTCCTCCTAGAGACCTTCCCTGACCACTCTATACAGAGTAGCAGTTCCTACCCATTAGACTCTATCCCTTTACTGTGCTTTAGTTTTCTTCATAGCACTTGACATTTTTTTTTTTTTTTTTTTTCTGAGAGGGAGTCTCCTCTGTTGCCCAGGCTGGAGTGTGATGGCATGATCTTGCCTTACTGCAACCTCTGCCTCCTGGGTTCAAGCCATTCTCCTGCCTCAGCCTCCCAAGTAGCTGGGATTACAGGCACCCGCCACCATGCCCAGCTAATTTTTGTATTTTTAGTAGAGGCGAGGTTTTGCCATGCTGGCCAGGCTGGTCTCGAACTCCTGACCTCAGGTGATCCACCCGCCTTGGCTTCCCAAAGGGCTGGGATTACAGGCCTGAGCCACTGCGCCTGGCCAACATTATATGCTTTGTTATGCATTGTCTGTCTCCTTACTAGAATGTAAGCTCTGTGAAGAAAGACTTGATTCTTTTTTTTCCCCACTACAGTGTCCCCAATACTTGACCATTGCTTGACACATTTGTTGAATGAGTGGATGAATTTATTACAGTGGTTAAGAACATGAACTTTGGCACAAGCCTTCAAATCCTGGCTCTGCCACTTAGTGCATATGATCCTGGGGAGGTTACTTGCCTTGGTAAGCCTCAGTTTTTTCATCTGTAAAATGGAAAAATAGGATGAAATAAACATGTAGAAGGCCAGGCATGATGGCTCACACCTGTAATCCCAGCACTTTGGGAGGCCAAGGCAGGTAATTGTTTGAGCCTAGAAATTCAAGATCAGACTTGACAACATGGTGAAACCCCATCTCTACAAAATAATACAAAAATTATGGGGCCAGGAGTGGCGGCTCACACCTGTAATCCCAGCACTTTGAGAGGCCGAGAAGGGAGGATCACTTGAAGTCAGGAGTTTGAGACCAGCCTGGCCAACATGGTGAAACTCCATCTCTACTACAAATACAAAAACTAGCCGGGCATGGTGGTATGCACCTGTAGTCCCAGCTACTCGGGAGGCTGAGGCATGAGAATTGCTTCAACCCAGGAGAAGGAGGTTGCAGTGAGCTGAGATCGCACCACTGCACTCCAGCCTGGGTGACAGAGCGAAACTCCATCTAAAAAAAAAAAAAAAAAAAATTAGCTGGGTGAGGTGGCATGTGCCTGTAGTCCCAGCTACTAGGTAAGCTGAGGAGGGAGGATTGCTTGAGTCAGAGGTTGCAGTGAGCCAAGACTGTGCCATTGCACTTTAGCTAACCTGGGTGACAGAGCGAGACCCTGTCTCAAAAAAAAAAAAAAAAAAAAAAAAAGAGTGCCTGATGTCTAGTGCACTAGAACAAATGCTGCCTGTTTTTATTTTCTCTCTCTAACCCTGACATGCAAGAAAGGGAAGTATGATTAGTTTCCTTGAAGCACAAGAACCCGCAGCTGGAATGAATGGGAGGATAGGCCACAGAGAAACTCGGGGCAGGGTAGCAGGGAGCAGGGGTGCGGGAAACAGTGCTAATCCCATGAGAGGAGGTCAACACAGGGAGGAATGCAGCCAGGAAAAAAGTTCCCACTGAGAATAAGGTTGTGAACCCACAATTTCTTAAAAAAAGAAAACGAGACCAGGCGTTGCGGTTCACACCTGTAATCCCAGCACTTTGGGAGGCCAAGGTGGGTGGATCACCTGAGGTCCAGAGTTCGAGACCAGCCTGACGAACATGGGGAAACCCCGTCTCTACTAAAAATACAAAATTAGCCAGGCGTGGTGGCGCATGCCTGTAATCCCAGCCACTCAGGAGGCTGGGGCAGAAGAATCGCTTGAACCCAGGAGGCGGAGGTTGCAGTGAGCCAAGATTGCACCACTGCATTAGGCAGCCTGGGCAACAAGAGCAAAACTCCGTCTCAAAAAAAAAAAAAAAAAAAAAAGAGAGAGAGAAAAGAAAGAAAAGGAAGAAAGACATTCTGAGAAGACAAAGTGTTCACATTGGTAATAGGTTTTACTACTTTGCTGAAACAAAGTTTCAATTAATCAAGAGATCCTCTACCTCCCACCACACTCGCCTGCAGTTTAGGCAGAAATCCTTTTGTGATTTCCCACTCTGATGGAGTGATTCAGCTAAAGGGCTCCAAGAGAGCAGCATTTCTCTTCAAACACTCCCCTGCCAAGCTCAAAGCTTGTAGTGGGAGTGAAAGAAATAGACACAGTTGGTGTTTTTATTTGAGAGGAGGAATGGAGGATGGGAAAGGAGAAAAAGAGTCTATTTTATTCCGCTTTTGATAAAATGAAACTTCCCTCCCATTGTTTGCTTCTCTCCACAACTTTCCCTTGAATCCCTATTGAACTTAAAAGTATTTCACTGGAGCCTTTAAAACTGTATTATAAAATGAGAACGCATTTATTTTAAAGCTATGTGTCCTTTTTGTCCGTTTTTAGACTCATTTGGCTAGTGCAGGTAGTATTTTGCTCACAGTTTCAATAAAATGCACAGATTTAACTGCAGTCACGTGACCTTTCCATCGTCAAGTGGCGAATGCCAGGGGTTGCCATGGGAAAGGAGAGAGAAGGCAACTAATGCTTACTAGCATGAAATGTCAGGGTTATGAATTCCAGGGAGCGCTCATGTGGATCAGCTTTTGAGATGGTATGTGAGTGTATTGTTTCCATGAAATGACTCATTTGACGGAGAACGTTGATTAATGTGAGAGGGCATGTGCCAATATTTCTTTTGAAAAAACTGCATCCCTTTACCAAAAGAAAAAAAAGGCAAACACTAGGGGAGCACTTTTCAATATGTACTCCACACAATATTGTGGGGTATTAATAGGTGTTACTTGATTTAAAATTTTTCTTGCTGTGATTTCATACATTTGAAAAATACTAATTTTATTTTAAGTGAGACTGGTTCCTTTATTGCAGAATTTCTTGGGGAATTTACTGTGCTAATGTGCATCATGAATCTTCATAAAGGAGATAGAAGGATGTGCCCAGAAAGCCCCTGGCAGGGAAGGAACTGCACCTTGGAAGGCTCTATGCAGCTAATTTTTTTACTTTGTAGAAATGCTTTTTGTGTGTTTTTTTTGTTTGTTTTTTTTTTTGAGAGGGAGTCTCGCTGTGTTGCCCAGGCTGGAGTGCAGTGGCACAATCTCGGCTCACTGCAACCTCTGCCTCCTGGATTCAAGCAATTCTCCTGTCCCAGCCTTCTGAGTAGCTACAGGCATGCGCCACCACACCTGGCTAATTTTTATATTTTTTATATTTTTAATAGAGATGGGATTTCACCATATTTGTGAAACTGGTCTCGAACTCTTGACCTCAGATGATCCACCTGCCTCGGCTTCCCAAAGTGCTGGGATTACAGGTATGAGCCACCATGCCTAGCTGAGATGGGGTCTTGATATGTTGCCCAGGCTGGTCTCAAACTTCTGGGCTCAAATGATTCTCCTGCCTCAACCTCCCAAAATGCTGTGATTACAGACATAGGCCACCATGCTTGGCCACTACAGCTTTAAAATGGAATTGGACAACCATACTGAGAGGTGAAGCCAGCTGGGCTTCCTGGGTTGAGTGGGGACTTGGAGAACTTTTCTGTCTTGCAAGAGGATTATAAAACACACCAATCAGTGCTCTGTAGCTAGCTAGAGGTTTTGTAAAATGCACCAATCAGTGCTCTGTAAAAACGCACCAATCAGCGTTCTGTAGCTAGCTAGAGGTTTGTAAAATGGACCAATCAGCACTCTGTAAAATGGACCAATCAGCACTCTGTAAAATGAACCAATCAGTACTCTGTAAAATGGACCAATCAGCAGGACATGGGCAGGGACAAATAAGGGAATAAAAGCTGGCCACCCCAGCCAGCAGTGGCAACCTGCTCGGGTCCCTTTCCATGCTTTGGAAGCTTTGTTCTTTTGCTCTTCACAATAAATCTTGCTGCTGCTCACTCTTTGGGTCTATGCCACCTTTAAGAGCTGTGACATTCACTGCAAAGGTCCACAGCTTCATTTTTGAAGTCAGCAAGACCACGAACCCACCAGAAAGAATAAACTCCGAACACATCCTGGGGGCTTGTTGGGGATTTCACCACATGGTCAGTACCATCGGACCCCTTTTGCTTGCTATTCTGTCCTATTTTTCCTTAGAATTCAGGGGCTAAACACTGGGCACCTGTCGGCCAGTTTAAAGTGACTAGCACAGCCACTGGACTAAAGACATGGGTGTCAGACTTTCTGGGAAAGGGCTCTCTAACAACCCCCAACTCTTTGGAGTTGGGAGCATTGGTTTGCGTGGAACCAGCTTCCACTTTTCCTGTATTTCTGGGCTGAGCTGAGGGACGACAGAGAGGAAAGCCATTCAGCTCCAGGGTCCTGACAAAAAGTTGGTTGACCCTGTAGACGTGAGCAGAACTCTCAAAGTCACATCGCCCAAGTAAGAGTCGCCCATCTATCCTATCTATCCTGACGCTTCCCTCCTGGGTCCTAACATCAGTCAGACAAACTTCCTCCTGCCTCTCTTCTCCGAGGCTAGTCCCCCTTCTAAAAACCACTCCTTGTCTCTGGTGCTTTTCTAGTTTCTCCTATAAGAATGATTTCTAGTATAAATTTCAGGACTCTGTTCCCTTCTTTAGGTACCCGGGCTCACCAATCAGAAAGACATAATTTTTCGCCCAAAGCCCCATCGGGGAGGGGGCACTATCTGGAATTTTAAGATCCCTCCTCAGACTAGCAGGTCTAACAAAAGCTATTCCCGAAGCTAGGATACGGGGAGCCTCAGAAATTATATCCTTCCTATTCATTTGATGAGAAGTGAAAACAAAAGGAGTCACTCTTCTAACCCTGGAGATCTCTTCCCTCTCTCAGGGTATGGCCCTCCACTCCATTTTGAGGCATATAATCTTTAAAGGACAAGGTTAAGGTCCTAATGCTAACAGGAGAAAATGCTTAGGACTCTTTAACAGGTTTTTGAGAATGTGTTGGTAAGGGCCACTAAATCTGATTTTTTCTCGGTCCTCTTTGTAGTCTAAGAGGAAGAGCAAGAGTGCAGGTTTTCGAAAATGCATCGGTAAGGGCCACTAAATCTGACCTTCCTCGGTCCTCTTTGTGGTCTAGGAGGAAAACTAGTGTTTCTGCTGCTGCTTCAGTGAGCGCAACTATTCTGATCAGCATGGTCCAGGGACAGTTGAGAGTTCTTGGGCAAGAGGGGAATCTGCTGCTGCATCGGTGAGTGCAACTATTCTGATCAGCAGGGTCCAGGGACCGTTGTGGGTTCTTGGGTGGGGCAAGGGGGTGGGAAACAAACAAACCAAAACCACGGGCGGTTTTTTCTTTCAGATGGGAAACACTCAGGCATCAACAGGCTCACCCTTGAAATGCATCTTAAGCCATTGGGACCAATTTGACCCACAAACCCTGAAAAAGAAGCAGCTTATTTTTTCTGCACTGTGGCCTGGCCCCAATATTCTCTCTCTGATGGGGAAAAATGGCCACCTGAGGGAAGTATAAATTACAATACTATCCTGCAGCTTGACCTTTTCTGTAAGAGGGAAGGCAAATGGAGTGAAATACCTTATGTCCAAGCTTTCTTTTCATTGAAGAATAATCCACAACTATGCAAAGCTTGCAATTTACATTTCACAGGAGGACCTCTCAGCTTACCTCCATATCCTGGCCACCCTACAGCTCCCCTTCCTATTAATGATAAGCCTCCTCTAATCTCCCCTGCCCAGGAGGAAACAAGCAAAGAAATCTCCAAGGGACCGCAAAAACCCCCAGGCTATCAGTTATGTCCCCTTCAATCTGTAGGGGGAGGGGAATTTGGCCCAACCTGGGTACATGTCCCTTTCTCCCTCTCTGCTTTAAAGCAGATCAAGGTAGACCTGGGGAAGTTTTTGGATGATCCTGATAGGTATATAGATGTCTTACAGGGTCTAGGGCAAACCTTCAACCTCACTTGGAGAGATGTCATGCTATTGTTAGATCAAACCCTGGCCTTTAATGAAAAGAATGCAGCTTTGGCTGCAGCCTGAGAGTTTGGAGATACCTGGCATCTTAGTCAAGTAAATGATAGAATGACAGCTGAAGAAAGGAACAAATTCCCTACCGGTCAGCAAGCCATCCCCAGTATGAATCCCCACTGGGACCTTGACTCAGATCATGGAGACTGGAGTCACAAACATCTGCTGACCTGTGTTCTGGAAGGGTTAAGGAGAATTAGGAAAAAGCCCATGAATTATTTAATGATATCCACCATAACTCAAGGAAAGGAAGAAAATCTTTGCCCCTTCCTCAAGTGGCTACGGGAGGCCTTAAGAAAATATACTCCCCTGTCACCCAACTCCGTTGAGGGTCAATTGATCCTCAAAGATAAGTTTATTACCCAATCAGCCGCAGATATCAGGAGAAAGCTCCAAAAGCGAGCCCTGGGCCCTGAACAAAATCTGGAGGCATTATTAAACCTAGCAACCTCGGTGTTCTATAGTAGGGACCAAGAGGAATAGGCTGAGAAGGAAAAGTGAGATCAGAGAAAGGCCACAGCCTTAGTCATGGCCCTCAGACAAACAAACCTTGGTAGTTCAGAGAGGACAGAAAATGGAGTAGGCCAATAACCCAGTAGGGCTTTTCACCAGTGTGGTTTGCAAGGACACCTTAAAAAAAATTGTCCATTGAGAAACAAGCCACCCCCTCGCCCATGTCCGCTATGCCGAGGCAATCACTGGAAGGCACACTGCCCCAGAGGACAAAGGTTCTCTGGGCCAGAAGCCCCCAACCAGATGATCCAACAACAGGACTGAGGGTGCCTGGGGCAAGCACCAGCTCATGTCATCACCCTCACTGAGCCCTGGGTATGTTTAACCATTGAGGGCCAGGAAATTGACTTCCTCCTGGACACTGGTGGGGCCTTCTCAGTGTCAATCTCCTGCTGCTCACTCTTTGGGTCCGTGCCACCTTTAAGAGTTGTAACACTCACTGTGAAGGTCCGCAGCTTCATTCTTGATGTCAGCGAGACCACGAACCCACCGGAAGGAACAAACTCCGGACACAATATGACTTGGTGAAAAGTTGCTCAGTACAATGGGCATGGCGTAAAAGGACATTCTGCCCTTTCCTTCCATCTGTGAGGCCATTTTGGCTCCTCATAAACTGTTCTTTTTATGGCAATTATAGTTGTTCATGTCTTGCAAGTCATAGCCCTCTGACCTGCAACAAAACCTATTTTAGCTCTTCTGGCTGGGCACAGTGGCTCATGCCTGTAATCCCAGCACTTTGGGAGGCTGAGGTGGGTGGATCACCTGAGGTCAGGAGTTTGAGACCAGCCTGCCCAACATGGGGTTTTGGTGAAACCTGTTTGTACTAAAAATACAAAAATTAGCCAGGCGTGGTAGTGCACGCTATAGTCCCAGCTACTTGGGAGGTTGAAGCAGGAGGATTCCTTGAACCTGGGAGGCAGAGGTTGCCGTGAGCCAAGATCTTGCCACTGTACTCCAGCCTGGGTGACAGAGCGAGACTCTCTCTCTCAAAAAACAAAAACAAAAACAAAAAACTGTTTTAGCTCTTCTGAGCCATTCCTAATGTTTTAGAAATAACTGGTCAGATCTTAAACAAATTTTTCACATGTTCTAGGAAATGAACAGATGAACGCATTTCATGCAGACCACGGCCCAGTAGTATCAATTCATCTCAGAGAAGCATGACAGAGAGACAGTGTCCTCTGCCATGCACTGTGCCTGATTCTACTTGCTTTCAGTCCTGGAGAACTTGAGGCAATATTTCCTCATTGCCTTTGGCAATTTCAGTTACCCTTGGTAGATGCAATACTATTGGCATGCCAAGCTGCTAATTACTTGGAACGTTTGGTCAGGCTGCCAGAGGCTAAGGTCAGCTAGT
This sequence comes from Pan paniscus, assembly GCF_029289425.2. Lineage (NCBI taxonomy): Eukaryota > Metazoa > Chordata > Mammalia > Primates > Hominidae > Pan > Pan paniscus. The sequence goes on from NC_085926.1 coordinate 123,609,148, forward strand.
CCTCTGACTTTCAGTCTTCAGTCTTCCCTAAGCCTCAGCTCTCCACGCTTCAGTGACACTTTCTCATGGTATCATGCTCTCAGTTTCATGCTCAGCTTTTAATCAGGTAAAATATCAAATGTGGTAGTTGAACAAAATTCAAAGGAAATATCACAATCATAACTTCCATATCTCTTGCTATTGAGAAGACATTCTGAAGGGAGGAGGAGAACACATTTTCGTCCTTTTTAGTTGACAAGAGTCATAGATGCAGATGGTGAACAGTAGGCCGGATGGAGACTGTAGGTTAGTGGAGGGTATGTGCTCCTTCTACAGAGAGTACGACTACTTCACTACAAGAGGCTGTTACCAGAAAGGCCTAGTGAAGCCAAGGCTTGTTTTCTAAGAGAAGCCTAGCACTTTGGGAGGCCGAGTCAGTTGGATCACAAAGTGCTAGGATTACTGGTGTGTGCCACCATGCCTGGCTGCCCTCAAGTTTTAAATGTTCACCACCATTAATTTTTTTTTTTTTTTGAGTTGGAGTCTCGATCTGTCGCCCAGGCTAGAGTGCAGTGGCACGATCTCGGCTCACTGCCAGCTCCACCTCCCGGGTTCACGCCATTCTCCTGCCTCAGCCTCCTGAGTAGCTGGGACTACAGGTGCCTGCCACCACGCCCGGCTAATTTTTTGTATTTTTAGTAGAGACAGGGTTTCACCATGTTAGCTGGGATGGTCTTGATCTCCTGATCTCATGATCCGCTTGCCTCAGCCTCCCAGAGTGCTGGGATTACAGGCATGAGCCACTGTGCCCGGCCTAAAATTTTTTTTTTAATATTGTGGGGACCAAAACAAAATGTTTGTGACCAGATTCAACCCATAGGTACCAGTTTGGGATCTCTGGTCTAGAGTCTGTTCTAGTTGTGAAATCTGTAACTGGAGAAAAAGCACCATATTTCTGAGAGGGACTGATGACATCTAAGTATAAATCTTATGGGTGCCTTTATAGGGCCAAGGGCAGTGGCTCACACCTATAATCCCAGCACTTTGGGAGACTGAGTCAAGTGGATCACCTGAGGTTAGGAATTTGAGACCAGCCTGCCCAACCTGGCCAACAGGGCAAAACCCCATCTCTACTAAAAAAATACAAAAATTCAGTGAGCGTGGTGGTGCGTGCCTGTAGTCCCAGCTACTCAGGAGGCTGAGGCGGGAGAATCGCTTGAACCTGGAAAGCAGAGGTTGCGGTGAGCCAAGACTGCACCACTGTATTCTCCCGGCCATATGTAGGGGCAAAGAAGAGTGAAAATGCAGGTGTATTTTGCTAGGGCTGTTATAACAAGGTACCACAGACTGAGTGGCTGAAGGAACAGAAATTCATTTTCTCACAATTTTGGATGCTAAAAGTCAGATCAAGGTATCAGCAGGGTTGGTTTCTTGTAAGTCCTCTCTCCTTGGTTTGTAGATGGCTGTCTTTTCCCTGTGTCTCCACATGGTCTTCTATCTGTACCTGTCTGTGTCTTATTTTCCTTTTCTTATGTGGTATCAAAAGACAAAATTACAACATATTTAGTTATAGATCTAATGGCTTTTATTCACAATTCATGAATCAAGGCAGCCTCCATTCTACAAAACAGAATGAGAGCTCCCACTGGACAAAGTCAGAACAGTGAGTTTTGTAAAGTGGGAACAAGGAAACAGAACAATAGAAAAAAACGGATTGGTTGCCAGGTGCAGTGACTCATGCCTGTAATCCCAGTACTTTGGAAGGCTGAGGTGGAGTTTGAGGCCAATCTGCGCAACAAAAGGAGACCCTCATCTTCACAAAAAAATTTAAAAATTAGCTAGGCGTGGTGGCATGTGTCTGTAGTCCCAGCTACTTGGGAGGCTGAGGTGGGAGGATCACTTGAGCCCAGGAGGTTGAGGCTGCAGAAAGCCTTGATCATACCACTGCACTCCAGCCCAGGTGACAGAGTGAGACCCTCTCTCAAAAACACAAAACAAAACTGATTGGTTAACAACAGATTACTTCAGGTTACTTTTTTTCTAAAGTTTAAAGCAGAGCGGACTTTCTTATTATGCTGACTGGAATCTCCTATTTTCAGGAAAAACTAGGCTATTTGGGGATCTATTTGCTTCCTTAAAGTTTTAGTTTGATTATGTGACATTTAGCATGAGTGACTCCATTTTGATTTGGTCTGGTCTGTTGGGTCCTAGAGCAGAAACTCAGTACAAAACAATGGCCTGCCGTAATTTCTTCTTTTTTTCTTTTTTTAGACATAATCTTGCCCTGTTGCCAGGCTGGAGTGCAGTGGCATGATCTTGGCTCACTGTACCCTCCACCTCCCAAGTTCAAGTGATTCTCCTGCCTCAGACACCCGAGTAGCTGGAACTACATGCGTGTGCCACCATACTAAGCTAATTTTTGTATTTTAGTAGAGATGGGGTTTCACCACGTTGGCCAGGCTGGTCTTGAACTCCTGGCCTTAAGTGATTTGCCCACCTCAGCCTCCCAAAGTGCTGGGATTACAGACATGAGCCACCATGCCTGGCCACCTGCCATAATTTCTGTCGAACAAAGGAAACCACTCATATTGGATTAGGGCTGGCCCTAATAACTTATTTTAACTTAATTACATCTTTAAAGATCCTCTATCCAAATAAAGCACATTCTAAAGTACTGGGGGTGGGCCAGGTGCAGTGGGTCACACCTGTAATCCCAGCACTTTGGGAGGCTGAAGTGGGCAGATCACCCGAGGTCAGAAGTTCGAGAGCAGCCTGACCAACATGGTGAAACCCTGTCTCTACTAAAAATACAAAAAATTAGCTGGGTGAAGTGGCATGCACCTGTAATCCCAGTTACTCAGGTGGCTGAGGCATGAGAATCTTTTGAACCCGGGAGGCAGAGTTTGCAGTGAGCTGAGATCGTGCCACTGCACTCCAGGCTGGATGGCAGAGTGAGCCTCTGTCTCAAAAAAATAATAAATAAATAAATAAAATACTGGGGGTGACCAGGCGTGGTGGCTCATGCGTATAATAATAGCACTTTGGGAGGCCGAGGCTGGGATTACAGGTGTGCCACCATGCCCAGCTAGTTTTTGTATTTTTAGTAGAGACAGTGTTTTGCCATGTTGGCCAGGCTGGTCTTGAACTCCTGACCTCAAGTGATCCACCCACCTCGGCCTCCCAAAGCGCTGAGATTACAGGCATGAGCCACTGCGCCTGGCCAATAATGTGAATTCTTGATCCTTGCTGATTTCTGCTGAGAACTAACATCAGCATCAGTCTGTCACAGATGGTGTTGGAACAGAACCTAAGGAAGGTATGACCCCAAACAAATCTGATCTTAGACCTTGGAAGGCTTTCAGTTGTTTCAGTGATTAACAGGTGAACTAGGAAGAGAGCTGCCGCAGAAAGGGTAGAGTGGAGGCCACTTGTTTTAAGCTTTGCATATCAAATAGCCTTCCATGACCAACCACTGACAGCTGGCCAACAGCAGCAGTGGTGGTGGGGTGTGGGGCCAGACACCATCTCCTGCACCATCAGCTTCACGTGCCGAATTGCTCTGAAAGCCTCAGCCTGATTTTCCCTTATCACCAGTTTCCTCTTTAAGGTCAGACTTTCCAAGGAAGGAAAAATAGAGCACATTTCCATCTCATTCACCTACTCTTCCCAAGCCTATCCTTGGGAGCTTCGAGAGTTCTTCCCCTCTCGCACTGCATTCTTTTTTGTTTTTAAATTTTATTTTGGATCCAGAGGATACATGTGCATATTTGTTACATGCGTATATTGGGAGATACTGGGGCAGAGGAGATGATTTCATTATTTTTATGGCTGCATAGTATTTCATGATGTATATGTACCACATTTTCTTTATCCAATCCACTGGACACTTAGATGGATTCTATGACTTTGCTATTGTGAATAATGCTGTGCTCAACATATGAGTGCCAGTGTCAGACTGGATTCTAATAGAATCAGTGCTAATCTTCACAGTGCTGGGCTCAGTCATGCTGTGGCTGATACTAATTGGGTCTGAAGTAATCTTAATGCACTTTTACCATCTTATACTTCCCTTAACTCCTGGAAAAATCTTGTTAGCTGTGCCAAGAGAATGGTCATCTAGCCTTTTAAGACCATTTTAAGAAGTCATCTTTTTTGGAAGCAATTAATTGAGCAACTGTACAAGCATATTCATAGTTTGTAACAGAAGAAAATGGGAAACAATCTAAATATCCATTCATAGGCTAATGTGTTCCTTCTGGAATAGCTTCTCAACTATTTAAATTGTTCATAATGGAAATGCGTTCATATGACTTATGCCAAGTGATGGCTCCGGCCTTCTTAGTAGTCCCTCTTCGTTGTTCTTGCCCTTTATAATCATTCTCACTGCATTCTTGGTGATCTATTAAAATACAAATATGATTATGGCATTTCTAGGCCTAACAGATTTTTTGTGTGTGTGTGCCGAAGTGTTGCTCTGTCACCCAGGCTGGAGTGCAGTGGCACTATCATGGCTCACTGCAGCCTCGACCTCCCAGGCTTAGATGATCCTCCCACCTCAGCCTCCAGAGTAGCTGTGGGACACGCACCACCACACCTGGCTAAGTTTTGTATCTTTTGTAGAGGTGAGGTTTTGCCATATTGCCCAGGCTGGTCTCAAACGCCTGAGCTCAAGTGATCCTCCCAGCACGGCCTCCCAAAATGCTGAGCTTACAGGCATGAGCCACCATGCCCAGCCCTAAAGCTTTTTTATGGTTTCTTATTTATTCACCACATTCCAAGTGCCTCAGTGCACGTGTGGCAGCCCTTCACGAGCTGTTCCTGCTCCCTTCTGCAGCCTCATCTATCATACCCATACTCTACTTCCAACCATACATTTCAACTCTGCATCACTCTAACCTCTGAACCAAGTGGCTTCTTTCACAACTACCTGGCTTTGCATGTGCTCTGCTGTCTGCTTTCAGTACCTTCCTTCTCCAAAATCAAACTCAAACTCAAGCATTACTGTCCCTCTCCACCCTCAGAAAAGCTAATTCCACCCTAATATGTTCCAACAGCCCCTCTGAGCTCTTGGCACACTCTGCACAAAGCTGCCTGTGTTCATGCCTTGTCAACTTTGTCTTCTCCACTAGAATGTGTGCTCTTGAAGCTGAGAGGTGTTTTGATGTCTGTATTCTCCACTGAAGCACAAACCCTACTAGTAATTAAATGCTGAATGAATAAAGTATTTCATTATGCTAAATGAAAAATGAATAGCTGTACGACCCTTCTAATGATTATATCTACGAGTTCCTTCTGTTTGCTCTAGCCTGTACTTAATAATTTAAATCATATTCACACAAAAAATATTGGGCTGCCAGGCATGGCGGCTCACGCCTGTAACTCCAGCACTTTGCTAGGCTGAGGCAGGATTGCCTGAGCCCAGAAGTTCAAAACCAGCCTGGACAACATGATGAGATCCCATCTCTTCCACACACAAAAAAGTTGGACTGGTGGAAGAGAGGTCCCATACAAAATGTTCAGTCTCGGCCAGGCATGGTGGCTCATGCCTGTAATCCTTGTTCTTTGGGAGGCTAAAGTGGGAGGATTGCTTAAGGCCAAGAGTTTGAGATCAGCCAGGGCAATATAGTAAGACCCCCATCTCTACCAAAAAAATATTTTGAGTGTAGTGAGTATGGTGAGACTGAGTGTGGTGGCAGGTACCTGTACTCCCAGCTACTGGGGAGGCTGAGGTGGGAGGATTTTTTGAGCCCAGGAGGTCAAGGCTGCAGTGAGCTATGATGGTGCCACTGCCTGGGTGACAGAGCAAGACCATGACTCAAAAAAACTGCACAAAAAAACAAAAAACAAAATGCTCCATCTAAGGCCCAACCCTTCTAAGGATGATCTGGCCTGCTCACAGTAATAAAGCCCATCTGTAGTCCTCAGCCCTTGAAGTCTTTTGCCTTGGGAACTTCACTGGGATATCCTGTCTTTGGAGGATTAGACACATATCACTTTGACCCTGTAATCTGTCCACCTCACTCTTCTCATTAGGTTTTGCCTCAGGCTGGCACAAGTCTCTACTGTATGAAACCGTTGCCAAAGCAATTTTTAAAAAATATTTATTTGGCCGGGTGCAGTGGCTCACGCCTGTAATCCTAGCACTTTGGGAGGCCAAAGCAGGTGGATCACTTGAGGTCAGGAGTTTGAGACCAGACTAGGCAACATGGTGAAAAACTGTTTCTACTAAAAATAGAAAAATTAGCTGGGTGTGGTGGCATATGCCTGTAGTCCCAGCTACTCAGTCTCAGATACTCCAGCAAGCCAGGAGAATCACTTGAACCTGGGAGGCAGAGGTTTCAGTGAGTCAAGATCGCGCCGCTGCACTCTAGCCTGGAAAACAAAGCGAGACTCTTTCTCAAAAAAATAAAAAAAAAAAAAGTTTGCTTAAAATCCAGATCCTGCACAAGCAATTTTGAAATATGAAAATATTTCAAACATAGTGAAAATGAATTCCTCTAGGATGCTGTGATGGTTAATATTAGGTGTCAACTTGATTGGCTTGAACGATGCCCAGGTAGCTGGTAAGGTATTGTTTCTGGGTGTGTCTGTGAGGATGTTACCAGAGGAGTTTGACATTTGAGTCAGTGGACTGGGAGAGGCAGACCCACTCTCAATGTGGTGGGCACCATCCAATCGGCTGCCAGTGTGGCTAGAACAAAGCAGGCAGAAGAAGATGGGATAAGCTGGCTTGCTAAATCTGCTGGCTTTCGTCTTTATCCCATGCTGGATGTTTCCTTCTGTTCCTCCTGCCCTTGGATGTCAGACTCCAGGTTCTTTGGACTTTGAATTCTGGGACCTGCACCAAAGCTCCGGGCCCAGGGAGTGAGAAGGAGAAACCACTCTGGACTTATTAGTGAGACATGTGCATGCCAGGGGATGGGAAATAAATCAACTAAGGCTGGGTGTGGTGGCTCACACCTGTAATTCCAGCATTTTGGGAGGCTGAGGGGGGTGGATCACTTGAGGTCAGGAGTTCAAGACCAGCCTGACCAGCATGGTGAAACCCTGTCTCTACTAAAAAAAATACAAAAGTAGCTAGGTGTGGTGGCGCATGCCTGTAATCCCAGCTATTTGGGAGGCTGAGGCAGGAGAATTGCCTGAACCTGGGAGGCGAAGGTTGCAGTGAGCCGAGATAGTGCCATTGCACTCCAGCCTGGGCAACAAGAGTGAAACTCCATGGAAGCAAGCAAGGAACGGTGGGGGGGAGAGAGAGAGAGAGGAAGAAAGAAAGAAAAGAAAGAAGGAAGGAAGGAAGGAAAGAGAAAGAAAGAAAGAAAGAGAAAGAAAGAAAGAAAGAAAGAAAGAAAGAAAGAAAGAAAGAAAGAAAGAAAGAAAGAAAGAAAAAGAAAGAAAGAAAATCAACTAAAATTCAGGGACCTCTACCTCAGGGAAATTTCTAGGGATCAGTGGTGTGGGCCTGCAGAGAATTTCCTTCTAAGGTAAGGGATAAGTTGTTGCATTTGGCCCCTCCTACAGCCAAGAAAGAGGTACAACAACTAGTGGGCCTATTTGGATTTTGGAGGGAGCACATTCCTCATTCAGGTGTGTTACTCTGGCCCATTTACGTTTTTGCACTTGGGCTGTATGACCCAGCAGATCCAATGATGCTTGAGGTGTCTGTGGCAGATAGGGATACTGTTTGGCGCCTTTGGCAGGCCCCCATAGGTGAATCATAGCAGAGACCTCCAGGACTTCGGAGCAAGGCCCTACCATCTTCTGCAGATAACCACTCTCTTTTTGAGAGACAGCTCTTGGCCTGTTACTGTGCCTTGGTAAAAACCAAACGTTTGATTGTGGGTCACCAAGTTACCATGTGGCCTGAACTGCCTATGATGAACTGGGTCTTTTCTGACCCATCTAGCCATAAAGTTGGGCATGTACAGCAGCACTCCATCATCAAATGGAAGTGGTATATACATGACTGGGCTCGAGCAGGTCCTGAAGGCACAAACACATTACATGAGGAAGTGGCCTAAATGCCCATGGTCCCCACTTCTGCCACCCTGCCTTCTCTTACCCTGTCTGCACTGATGGCCTCATGGGGTGTTCCCTATGATCAGTTGACAGAGGAAAAGAAGACTAGGGCACAATATGCAGGCACCACCTGAAAGTGGACAGCTGCAGCACTGCAGCCCCTTTCTAGAACATCCCTGAAGGACAATGGTGAGGGGAAATCATCTCAGTGGACAGAACTTCGAGCAGTGCACCTGGTTGTGCACTGCATGGAAGAAGAAATGGCCAGATGTGCGATTATATACAGATTCATGGGCTGTAACCAGTGGTTTGGCTGGATGGTCAGGGACTTGGAAGAAGCATGATTGGAAAATGGTAACAAAGAAATGTGGGGAAGAGGTATGTGGATGAACCTGTCTGAGTGGTCAAAAACTGAGGATACTTGTATCCCATGTGAGTGCTTCTCAGCAGAGGAGGAGTTTAATAACCAAGTGGATAGGATGGCCCGTTCTGTGGACACCACTCAGCCTCTTTCCCTAGCCACCCCTGTCATCGCCCAATAGGCCCATGAACAAAGTGGCCATGGTAGCAGGGATGGAGGTTATTCATGGGCTCAGCAACAAGGACTTCCGCTTACCAAGGCTGACCTGGCTACGACCACTGCCAAGTGCCCAGTTTGCCAGCAGCAGAGACCAACACCGAGCCCTTGATATGGCACCCTTCCTCGGGGTGATCAGCCAGCTACCTGGTGGCAGGTAGATTATATTGGACCTCTTCCATCATGGAAAGGACAGCAGAGGTTTGTCTTCACTGCAATAGATACTTACTCTGGATATGGGTTTGCCTATCCTGCATGCAATGCTTCTGCCAAGACTACCATCCGTGGACTCATGGAATGCCTTATCCACCATCATGGTATTCCAATACAGCATTGCCTCTGACCAAGGCACTCACTTAATGGCTAAAGAAGTGCGGCAGTGGGCTCATGCTCGTGGAATTCACTGGTCTTACCGTGTTCCCCATCATCCTGAAGCAGCTGGATTGATAGAACAGGGGAATGGCCTTTTGAAGTCACAATTACAACACCGACTAGGTGATAATACTTTGCAGGACTGGGGCAAAGTTCTCCAGAAGGCTGTGTATGCTCTGAATCAGCATTCAATATAAATATGGTACTATTTCTCCCATAGCCAGTATTCACAGGTCCAGGAATCAAGGGGTGGAAGTGAAAGTGGCACCACTCACCATCACCCCTAGTGACCTGCTAGCAAAATTTTTGCTTTCTGCTCCCATGACATTTTGTTCTGCTGACCTAGAGGTCTTAGTTCCAGAGGGAGGAATGCTGCCACCAAGAGACACAACAATGATTCCATCAAACTGGAAGTTAAGATTGCCACCTGAACACTTTTGGCTCCTCCTTCCTCTAAGTCAACAGGCTAAGAAAGGAGTTAGAGTGTTGGCTGGGGTGATTGACTATCAGGATGAAATCAGACTACTACCCCACAATGGAGGTAAGGAAGAGTATGCGTGGAGTACAGGAGATCCCTTAGGGTGTCTCTTAGTATTACCATGCCCTGTGATTAAGGTCAACGGGAAAGTACAACAACCCAATCCAGGCAGGACTACAAATGGCTGACCCGTCAGGAATGAAGGTTTGGGTCCACCAGGTGAAAAAACATGACCAGCCGAGGGGCTTGCTGAAGGCAAAGGGAATACAGAATGGATATTAGAAGAAGGTAGTTATCAAGACCAACTATGATCACGTGACTGGTTGCAGAAAAAATGACTGTAATTGTCATGAATATTTCCTCCTTATTTTGTTAAGAATATGTTTGTGCATGTACACACCTTTACTAAGAAAATCTGTTTTATTTCCTTTCTTTTTCCTTTGTCATGTAACGTAAGATTTGTTGACTTTATATCAGCATTTAAGTGTTGCTACCTTTATGTAATAATATTTAGGTTAAGGATGGGTGCGCTTCCGGCTGTATGAAGGATAGTTGCATTATGTTAGGCGTAATTATGACCTTATTGTATTTATTTGTAGACTAAGTATGATTTCAGGAGATGTGTGTGAATGCCAAGTTGACAAGGGGTGGGCTTGTGTTGGTTAATATTATGTGTCAACTTGAGTAGATTGAAGGATCCTAGATGGCTGGTAAAGTATTGTTTCTGGGTTGCCTGTGAGGGTGTTGCCAGAGGAGATTGACATTTGTGTCGGTGGACTGGGAGAGGGAGACCCACCCTCAGTGTCGATGGGCACCATACAATCTGCTGCCAGTGTGGCTAGAACAGAGCAGGTGAAGAAGGTGGGATAAGCTTTGTCTGCTGAGTTTTCTGGCTGCCTCCTTTCTCCCATGCTGGATGTTTGCCTCCACTCCTCCTGCCCTTGGACATCAGACTCCAGGTTCTTTGGACTTTGGACTCTGGGACTTGCACCAGTGGCTTGTAAGGGGCTCTCGGGCCTTCAGCCACAGGCTGAAGGCTGCACTGTTGGCTTCCCTCATTTTGAGGCTTTTGGACTCAGACTGAGCCACTTACCGGCTTCTCCCCCAGACTGCAGATGTCCTATTGTGCCCTTCGCCTTGTAATCGTGTGAGCCAATTCTCCCTAATAAACTACTTTTCATATATGCATGTATCCTATTAGTTCTGTCCCTCTGGAGAACCTTGACTAATACAGATGCTTTATCTGCAAATGTATGTGAATTTGCCTCAGAAGTGATTGCTTAAGCTGCAAAGCACTGACCCTTCTGTGCCCCTCAATACTGCTAGTACAGTACCTGAAGTGCACTTACAATTAGTCCTCTACAGCCCCACTGGAAAGTAAGCCCCATGGGGCAGGTAGGCTTCTTTTTTCTATAACAGTTGATACATAGAAAAGAATATATATAAAACATATGTCAGAGTTATGGAGCATTGCACTATTTCTTGTCCTTCTATCATCAGTGCCTAAAAAATTCATGGTATGATAAACATATGTTGAATAAATGAATGATTCTTCTGTGAATAAGTGAACCATAAAGACCAGCATCTGCCAGATAAAATATCCATCAGTTGGGATGGGCACAGTGGCTCACACCTGTAATCCCAGTACTTTGGGAGGCTGAGGCGGGTGGGTCACTTGAGGCCAGGGCTTTGAGACCAGCCTGGCCAACATGGCAAAACCCTGTCTCTACAAAAAATACAAAAATAATAGCTGGCCATGGTGGTGCGTGCCTGTAGTTCAAGCTACTCGGAAGGCTGAGGAACAAGAATTACTTGCACCTGGGAGGTGGAGGTTGCAGTTGGCCAAGATTGTGCCGCTGCACTCCAGCCTGGGTGACAGAGACTCTGTCTCAAAACAAAAACAAAAACAAAAAACAAAACAAAACAAAAAAACCCATCAATTGTCAGATAGATAAAGATATCATTCCAAGGTGAACTGAATGTTCCTCCTAAATATATGAGAACCAAATGTTCTCTTCTTATCTTTCTACCTTTTGGAAGTTCAGTAGTGTGGCTCTTTCATATGGCTATGTGGTGGCGACAACAAGGTGTGATTGAAAAACCAAGGACTGGCTGGGTGCGGTGGCTCATGCCTGTAATCCCAGCACTTTGGGAGGCCGAGGTGGGTGGATCACCTGAGGTCAGGAGTTCGAGACCAGCCTGGCCAATATGGCAAAACCATGTCTCTACTAAAAACACAAAAATTAGCTGGACATAGTGGTGCACACCTGTAATCCCAGCTACTCAGGAGGCTGAGGCAGGAGAATTGCTTGAACCGGGAGACGGAGGTTGCGGCGAGCCGAGATCATGCCACTGCACTCCAGCCTGGGTGACAGAGTGAGACTTCCATCTCAAAAAAAAAAAAAAAAAAAAAAAAAAAAAAAGACCATGGACTAGAGCAGGTTTGTCCAAACTGTGGCCCACGGGCCACTTGCGGCCTAGGATGATTTTGAATGTGGCCCAACACAAATTCATAAACTTTCTTAAAACATTGAGTTTTTTTGTGATATATTTTTTTTAAAGCTCATCAGCTATCAGGAGTGTTAGTGTATTTTGTGTGGTCTGAGACAATTCTTCCAGTGTGGCCCAGGAAAGCCAAAAGATTGGACACCCCTGGTCTAGAGTCAGATGATCCTAAAATGGCTTCACCATCTAATAGTTGCATGACCTTGGGCTAACTATATATCATCCCAAAGACTCAGTTCTCTTATCTATTAAATGTGGATAATACTACTTACCTGCTGCAGTTATAGGGAATGAAAATAGATTAATTTCTGATGTTAGTTACTTTCTCACCTTATTTCAGGTAAAGAAACCTGGTGTGAATATTTCTAGATAGAATGCATTGGAGCCCTGCTATTGATGGCATACTGGAAAGTTGCTTAAAAGCTGTCTGTACAAAGGGTTCCCATCTGCCTGCAGGTTTCTGCTTTCCTCTGGAACTCATGCTTCCTATGAACATTTCCTCCTTGTTCAGTTGCACTTTTCCTTAGTGGCTTTATGTTGCCTTTTTTTTTTTTAGGCAGAGTCTCACTCTGTTGCCCAGGCTGGAATGCAGTGGCACGATCTTGGTTCACTGCAAACTCCGCCTTCTGAGCTTAAGTGATTCTCCATTTCAGCCTCCAAAGTATCTGGGATTACAGGCGCCTGCCACCATGCCTGGCTAATTTTTGTATTTTTAGTAGAGACGGAGTTTCAACATGTTGGCCAGGCTGGTCTCAGACTCCTGACTTCAAGTGATCCACCTGCCTTGGCTTCCCAAAGTGCCGGGATTAAAGGCGTGAGCCACCGCACCCAGCCTTTATATTGCTTTTTAGCATCTGTGGCAGCTAATTCCTCCATGGCATCATGGAGTTTTGTCTTTCACATATTCTTGATGAGTCACTTTCATTTTCTCCTTGACTTGATCCTAGAGACATATCAATACTCAACTATGACTCTCTCCTAAGCAGTAAAAGAAAGAAAAAAGGGCCGGGTGCCGTGGCTCATGCCTATAATTCCAGCATTTTGGGAGGCCAAGGCAGGTGGATCACTTGAGGTCAGGAGTTCAAGTCCAGTCTGGCCAACATGGTGAAACCCCATCTCTACTAAAAATACAAAATGAGCTGGGTGTGGTGGTGGGAGCCTGTAGTCCCAGCGACTACAGAGGCTGAGACAAGAGAATTGCTTGAACCTGGGAGGTGGAGGCTGCAGTGAGCCGAGATCATTCCACTGCCCTCCAGCCTGGGCAAGACAGAGCAAGACTCCATCTAAACAAATAAGAAGTAAATAATGAAATAAAATAAAAATTTAAATTTATAGAAAAGAAATAAAGAAAGAGGTGGGGCCTGGTGGCTCATACCTGTTATCTTAGCACTTTGGGAGGCTGAGGCCGGCCGATCACTTGAGGCCAGGAGATTGAGACTACCATGGCCAACATGGTGAAACCTTATCTCTACTAAAAATACAAAAATTAGCTGGGTGTGGTGGCACCCAGCTGAGGCAGGAGAATTGCTTGAACCCGGGAGGTGGAGGTTACAGTGAGCGAAGAACACACCACTTGCACTCCAGCTTCGATGACACAGTGAGACTCTGTCTCAAAAAAAAAAAAAAAAAAGTGAAAATGGATTCTGTGTGGGGTGATATCTCACAGTTTATAGTAATGGTCCGCTACAGCTGTGTGTTCTCTTCTGAAGTACCTGCCATAGTTCTAGCAGTTCTATTTGGTTCTTTACAAGTAGTCCCCACTTCTGGAATAGCCTATGTATTAAAGAGTGTTTACAAAGCCAGTCATTTGAAACTCCCAATGCCAGTTCCCACAGAAATGAGGTTACCACTGGTCATCAGGTTCTCAGGGCAGCCTACGAAAGTCCATCTAATCCAGAATGTTGCCAATCTGCTGCACGAGGTGTACTGTTGCTACTCCCGGTAACTGCACGAGCTTGATTCTGAAAGGGAGACAGAGAGGGTACTTTGTGTTCCAACTCTGGGTGCCAGGGACACAGCCCTCCCCTGCTCCCTACTTGGCTGGACTGGCAGCTGGGGTGAGGGGCTGTTCCAGGAAGGGTGCTGGGGAAAAGGGCACATAATGTTTGAGCAGCAGAACCAGAAGTTTGATTCTCTGTCTCATGACATCTTTCTAGTCCGTTCACTCTCAGGCATTTTGAATAATAACTAATAGGAATACTAATGACATTCTTATAGTGTTTTATAGCTTACAAATGACATGTCTTCATGTCTCCTCCCACAGCTAGTTGTCTATACAGTTCTCCCTTAGTATCCATGAGGGCTTGGTTCCAGGACTCCTCTCCCCCTCAGATACCCAAATCCATGATTGCTCAAGTCGCTGATATAAAATGGCGTTGTATTTGCATATATCCTATGCACATCCTCCAATATATTTCATTAGATTTTTTTTTTGAGATAGGGTCTCACTATGTTGCCCAGGCTGGTCTTGAACTCCTGAGCTTAAGCGATTCTCCTGCCTCAGCCTCCCAAGTATCCGGAATTATAGGCCTATGCCACAGTGCCCAACTCTCCAATATACTTTATTTTACAAATATATATTAGAGAACTGGAGTACAGTGGCATGATCTCGGCTCACTGTAGCCTCTACCTCCAGGGCTCAAATGATCCTCCTATCTCAGCCCCCCAATAGCTGGGACCATAGGTGCATGCCACCATGCCTGGCTAATTTTTTTTTTTTTTTTTTGTAGTGACAGGGTTTCACCATGTTGCCCAGGCTGGTCTCAAACCCCTAAGCCCAGACAATCTGCCTGCCTCAAACTCCCAAAGTGCTGCGATTATAGGCGTGAGCATATCTGGCCTCCCATAGAGTTATTTATTTATTTAGAGACAGAGTCTCACTCTGTTGCCCAGGCTGGAGTGCAGTGATGTGATCTCAGCTCACTGCAACCTCCGCCTCCCAGGTTCAAGCGATTCTTGTGCCTCAGCCTTCTGAGTAGCTAGGATTACAGGCGCACACCAACACACCCTGGTGATATTTTTAGTAGAGATGGGGTTTCACCCTGTTGGCCAGGCTCGTCTCGAACTCCTGACCTCAGATGATCTGCCTGCCTTGGCCTCCTAAAGTCCTGGGATTACAGGTGTGAACCACTGTGCCTGGCCTGGCCTCCCATCTACTTTAAATCATCTCTTGATTACTTATCATATCTAATACAATACAATGTAAATGCTATGTAAATAGTTGTTATACTGTATTGTTTTAAAAATCTGCATCATTTGTTATTGTTGTATTGTTATTTTTTATCGTTTGGGGTTTTTTTTTTTCAAATACTATATTTTCAATCTGCAGTTGGTGGAATCTCAGATGCAGATACAGAGGACCAGCTGTATTTTATTTATTTAACAAACACTTCGTAATGCTTAAGAGGTACCAGGCACTCTTTTAAAAGGGTTACCAATGTCAGCCTGTTTACTATGGCTCATTAATAAGTTTGACTTCTTTTCTTTTTAAATTTTTAAACCTGTGCCTCAATCTCTGTAGAATCACTTTAGAAATGGATAGTGGGGCAGGTACAGTGCCTGACACCTGTAATCCTCACACTTTGGGAGGCTGAGGTGGGAGGATCACTTGAGCCCAGGGGTTCTAGACCAGCCTGAGCAACAACAACAACAACAACAAAAATTAGCCGGGCATGGTGGCACATGCCTGTGGTCCCAGCTGCAGAGGAAGCTGAGGAAGGAGGATCGCTTGAGCCCAGGAGGTCAAGGCTGCAATGAGCTAGGATCGCGCCACTGAACTCCAGCCTGGGTGACAGAGTGACAGCCTCTCTCAAAAATAAAAAAATAAAAAAAAAAGAAAGAAAGAAATGAAATGGATTGTGAACTTTAATAATGTTCCCCACTGTATATTGTTTAGTCAGAAAGATCTAAACTACTTAGTCAAGTGATCTCTAACTCCATTTCTGGTATCTGATAAGACATTTTCAAGAGTCAGATTCTTTGCCAAATAGTTTAAATATGATGTTAGCCTTTATATTCACAAACTCAGTAGGTCTTTCCACCGTTGCCTTTTTTTTTTTTTTTTTTTTTGAGACAAAGTCTCACTCTTGTCTCCCAGGCTGGAGTGCAATGGCGTGATCTCCACCTCCAGGTTCAAGCAGTTCTCCTGGCTCAGTCTCCCAAGTAGCTGGGACTACAGGTGCATACCACCACGCCCGGCTAATTTTTGTATTTTAAGTAGAGACAGGGTTTCACCATGTTGGCCAGGCTGTTCTTGAACTCCTGACCTCAGGTGATCTGCCCACCTCAGCCTCCCAAAGTGCTGGGATTACAGACATGAGCCACCGCGCCTGGCCACCATTGCCTTTTTTAAGACAAAAATATAAACTGACCAGGCATAATGGTTCACACCTGGGAGCATGATGGCTCCCAGTACTTTGTGAGGCTGAGGCAGGAGGATTGCTTGAGGCCAGAAGTTCAAGACCTCAGACTGGGCACCATAGCAAGACCCAGTCTTTATAAAATACAAAAAAATTAACCAGGCACAGTGGCACATGCCTGTAGTAGTTCTAGCTACTCAGGAGGCTGGGGCAGGAGGATTCCTTAAACCCAGGAGTTCAAGGTGGCAGTGAGCTATGATTGTGACACTGCATTCCAGCCTGGGCAACAGAGTGAGACCCTATGTGTTCAAAACAAAACAAGACACACACACACACACACACACACACACACACACACACACTCTAGACAGAACCAAAGCCTTAGTCAGTGGGGTCTGTCTCTGAGTCCAGCAGTTCTGTGTGCCTTAGCACCTAGAAAAGCTTTGAGCAGTAGCTTCATGGTTACCAGGATGGGCTCTGAAAATAGACTTCCTGGCTTTGAATTCTGGCTTTCCCTCTTTCTTTCTTTCTTCTTCTTTTTTTTTTTTTTTTTAAGCCTCACTCTGTTGCCCAAGCTGGAGTGAAGTGGCAGGATCTTGGCTCACTGCAACCTCTGCCTTCCGGGTTCAAGCAATTCTCCTGCCTCAAGCTCCCGAGTAGCTGGGATTACAGGCGCCCGCCAACAAAGCCAGCTAATTTTTGTATTTTTAGTAGAGACGGGGTTTTGCCATGTTGGCCAGGCTGGTCTCGAACTCCTGACCTCAGGTGATCCGCCCTCCTCGGCCTCCCAAAGTGCTAGGATTACAGGTGTGAGCCACCGAACCCGGCTGGCTCTCCCTCTTTCTATTTTATGATCTTTAGCTAGTTACTGACCCTGTCTGTGCCTCAGTTTTCTCATCGGTAAAATGAGGATAGTTATAAAGCAGGCACAACGTCTTACTGGCATCCGTCTCCCCAGCTTTTAGCACAGTGCCTGGCCCAAGGTAGGCAGGAAGTATGAGTTGAACTAACTGTCCAGAGTCCTGCCTCTTGAGGATGGACCCTCTATCTTCTGGGTTTGGGCAGCCACCTTTGGTTTACAAACCTCCAGTCCTAAATGAGACTTGAGGGGGCTCCTGTGTCCAGATGTTAAAACTTTCTATGGATTCCACCCGTATTTCAAGGGCAAATTTAGAGTCAGAAAGATACTAATATAGTATGTTGATTTGATTTTACTCAAGTCATTACAATGAAACAACAGCCAGTTTATTCAGACTGCTCTCTTTCCCTCTGCTATGCCTGCTTACCCTTCCTGCACTCCCAATTACAAGGGCAAATGGATATCTACAGGGTGGAAAATAAAAAGGATTGATGGGTGAGAGTTTAGAAATAGCATCCTATCTCTGGAACATAATCAGTCTGAGACCAGTGATTCTGTTTCATTTTTATTTCCTGATTTAGAGAGTGGTGGAAGTCTGGAGTGTTTATTGTTCCGGGAGAGTCTGAGTGAAAGGATCCTTTGACTTGGTTTCATATGCAAACTTTGCTCATTTACTTAGGCATAGCCAGGCAGAATGTGCTCTGGAGACCTTGCCCTTGAGAGGGTTGTTTTTTGGACTGAAACTCAATCTAATATGCATCCCCAGAAGGAGCCACCTTGCGGTTACCATCTTCTTTCAACCTAAGACCTGGAGCATGAGAGACTGGCTGAATGCTTTTCGATGATGATGAAAGCAGGAGGCTGGAGCAGATAACTTCTTTTTTAAATTTTTATTATTTATTTATTTATTTATTTTTATTTTTCCATACGTTATTGGGGTACAGATGATATTTGGTTACATGAGTAAGTTCTTTAGTGGTGATTTGTGAGATTTTGGTGCACCCATCACCCGAGCAGTGTAGACTTCATCATATTTGTTGTGTTTTATTCCTCATCCCCCTGCCGTTCTTCCCTCCAAGTCCCCAAAGTCCATTGTATCATTTTTTTTTTTGAGACAGAGTCTCACTCTCTTGCCCAGTTTGGAGTACAGTAGTGTGATCTCGGCTCACTGCAACATCTGCCTCTTGGATTCAGACGATTCTCCCTCCTCCGCCTTCTGAGTAGCTCGGACTATAGGAGCCTACCACTATGCCTGGCTAATTTTTGTATTTTTAGTAGAGACAAGGTTTCACCATGTTGGCCAGGCTGGTATTGTATCATTCTTATGCCTTTGCATCCTCATAGCTTAGCTCTCACATATCAGTGAGAACATATGATGTTTGGTTTTCCATTCCTGAGTTACTTCACTTAGAATAATAGCCTCCAGTCCCATCCAGGTCACTGCAAATGCTGTTAATTCATTTATGGCTGAGTAGTATTCCATCATATATATGTGTGTGTGTGTGTGTGTGTCACACACACACACACATATATATATCTCACAGTTTCTTTAACCGTTCGTTGATTGATGGGCAATTGGGTTGGTTCCACGATTTTGCAATTGTGAATTGTGCTGCTATAAACATGTGTGTGCAAGTATCTTTTTCGAATAATGACTTCTTTTCCTCTGGGTAGATACCCAGTAGTGGCATTGCTGGATCAAATGGTAGTTCTACTTTTAGTTTTTAAGGAATCTTCACACTGTTTTCCATAGTGGCTGTAATAGTTTATACTCCCACCAACAGTGTGGAAGTGTACACAGATCACTGCATCCACGCCAAGATCTACTGTTTTTTGATTTTTTGGTCATGACCATTCTTGCAGAAGTAAGGTGGTATCGCATTGTGGTTTTGATTTGCATTTCCCTGATCATTAGTGATGTTGAGCATTTTTTGACATTTGTTGGCCATTTGTATATCTTCTTTTGAGAACTATCTATTCATGTACTTAGCCCACTTTTTGATGGGATTGTTTTTATTTTCTTACTGATTCATTTGAGTTTGTTGTAGATTCTGGATATTACTCCTTTGTCAGATGTATAGATTGTGAAGATTTTCTCCCACTCTGTGGGTTGTCTGTTTACTCTGATGACTCTTCCTTTTGCCATGCAAAAGCTCTTTAAGTCCCAAATATTTATCTTTGTTTTTATTGCACTTGCTTTTGGGTTCTTGATCATGAAATACTTGCCTAAGCCAATGTCTAGAGGAGTTTTCCCAATGTTATCTCCTAGAATTTTTATAGTTTCAGGTCTTAGATTTAAGTCCTTAATCCATCTTGAATTGATTTTTGTATAAGGTGAGAGATGAGGATCCAGCTTCATTCTCCTACATGTGGCTATTACGGCATTTGTGTAAGAGACCAGCTGAGCAGACTTAGTGTGAGCAACAAGGCTGTTTATTCACTTGGGTGCAAGTGGGTTGAGTCTGAGAAAGGAGTCAGCAAAGGGTGGTGGGATTATCATTGGTTCTTATAGGTTTGGGATGGGTGGTGGAGTTAGGAGCAATTTTTTGCTGGCAGGGGATGGATGTTACAAAGTACATTCTCAAGGTTGGGGAGGATGTTACAAAGTACATTCACAAGGGTGGGGAGGATGTATTATCCCAAGAGTCGGGAGGAATATTACAAGGTACATTCACAAGGTGGGGGGCAGGGGGGGAATATCACAAAGTACATTATCACAAGGACGGGGGAATGTCATGACGGCTTGACCATGGTGCGGCCAACTCAGAGGACCTTACAGTGGCTAGTCAATTTTCCCAGCACCATTTGTTGAAAAGGGTGTCCTTTCTCACTTTGTTTTCATTTGCTTTGTTGAAGATCAGTTAGCTGTAAGGATTTGGGTTTATTTCTGGGTTCTTAATTCTGTTCCATTGGTCTATGTGCCTATTTTTATACCATGCTGTTTTGGTGACTATCCCCTTATAGTATAGTGTGAAATCAGGTAGTGTGATACTTCCAGATTTGTTCTTTTTGCTTAGTCTTGCTTTGGCTATGCAGGCTCTTTTTTTGGTTCCATATGAATTTTATAATTTTTTTTTTCTAATTCTGTGAAGAATGATGGTATTTTGATGGGGATTGCATTGAATTTGTAGATTGCCTTTGGCAGTATAATTATTCTCACAATATTGATTCTACCCATCCATGAGCATGGGATATGTTTCCATTTGTTTGTGTCATCTATGATTGTTTTTAGCAGTGTTTTGTAGTTTTCCTTGTAGAGGTCTTTTGCCTCCTTGGTTAGGTATATTCCTAAGTATTTTATTTTTTTTTGTAGCTATTTTAAAAGGGGTTGAGTTTTTTATTTGATTCTCTACTTGGTCACTGTTGGTGTATAGACGACCTACTGATTTGTGTACATTAATTTTGTATCTAGAAACTTTGCTGAATTCTTTCATCAGTTCTAGGAGCTTTCTGGAGGTGTCCTTAGGGTTTTCAAGGTAAATTATCATATCATCAGCAAACAGTGACAGTTTGACTTCCTCTTTACCAATTTGGGTGCTCTTTATTTCTTTCTCTTGTCTGATTGCTCTGGCTAGGACTTCCAGTACTATGTTGAAGAGGAGTGGTAAGAGTGGGCATCCTTGTCTCGTTCCTGTTCCCAAAGGGAATGCTTTCAACTTTTCCTCATTCAGTATTATATTGGCTGTGGGTTTGTCATAGATGGCTTTTATTACATTGAGTTATGTCCCTTGTATGCCGATTTTGCTGAGAATTTTAATCATAAAGGATGTTGGATTTTGTTGAATGCTTTTTCTGCATCTATTGAGATGCTCATGTGATTTTTGTTTTTAATTCTGTTTATGGGGTGTATCACATTTATTGACTTGCGTATGTTAAACCATCCCTGCATCCCTGGTATAAAACCCACTTGATCATGGAGGGTTTCATACCAGGGATGAATATGATATGTTGTTGAAGTTGATTAGCTAGTATTTTTAAAATATCAATTTAGCTTTGATATGTTCTTGGATTTGGTTAGCTAGTATTTTGTTAAGGATTTTAGCATCTATGTTTCCTCAATCTCACTGCTTGTTATTGGTCTGTTCAGGGTTATCTAATTCTTCCTGATTTAAGCTAGGAGGGTTGTATTTTTCCAGAAATTTATGCATCTCTTCTAGATTTTCTAGTTTATGTGCATAAAGATGTTCATAGTAGCCTTGAATGATCTTTTGTATTTCAGTGGTGTCAGTTGTAATATCTCCTGTTTTGTTTCTTAATGAGGTTATTTGGATTTTATCTCTTCTTTTTTTGGTTAATCTTGCTAATGGTCTATCAATTCTATTTATCTTTTCCAATAACCAGCTTTTTGTTTCATTTATCTTTTGTATTTTTTTGTTTGTTTGTTTCAATTCCATTTAGTTCTGCTCTGCTCTTGCTTATGTACTTTCTTCTGCTAGGTTTGCATTTGGTTTGCTCTTCTTTCTCTAGTTCCTTGAGGTGTGACCTTAGAATGTCAGTTTGTGTTCTTTCAGTCTTTTTGATGTAGGCATTTAGGGTATGCACTCTCCTCTTAGCACTGCCTTTGCTGTATCCCAGAGGTTTTGATAGGTTGTGTCATTACTGTCATTCAGTTCAAATAATTTTTAAATTTCCAACTTGATTTCGTTTTTGAGATAACTTCTTGAATCCTCTTTTAGCTCTTAAAAAATTATCGGTCATCTCCTATTAGCCAGGTGCCACGCTAAATGCTTTTATATACATTATCTCATTTTATTCTCATGCCAGTCTTAGGGAGGAGGTATCATTACCTTATCGCGCACATGAAAGCTTAGACTCCAGAAGGTTAAGTGATTTGACAAGGTCACACAGGTCCCAAGCAGTTAAATCTCATTCATTTAATAAACATTTATTTTTGGGGACAGTGGCTCCTGCCTATCATCCCAGATACCCAGGAGGTCAAGGTGGGAGGATTGCTTGAGGCCAGAAGTTTGGAATCAGCCTAGGCAAGATAGTAAGACTCTGTCTCTTAAAAAATTTTAAAAATGGCCAGGTGCAGCGACACACGCCTGTAATCCCAACACTTTGGGAGGCTGAGGTGGGCGGATCACAAGGTCAGGAATTTGAGACCAGCCTGGCCAACATGGCGAAACCCCGTCTCTACTAAAAATACAAAAATTAGCCAGGCATAGTGGCGAGTGCCTGTATTCCCAGTTACTCAGAAGGCTGAGGCAGGAGAATCGCTTGAACCCGGGAGGCAGAGGTTGTGGTGAGCCAAGATTGCACCATTGCACTCCAGCCTGGGCAACAGAGTGAGACTCCATCTCAAAACAAAGGAAACACCCAAAAACAAAACAAAACAAAAATTATCCAGGTGTAGTGGCTTGCGCCTGTAGTCCCAGCTACTCGGGGGGCTGAGGCAAGAGGATCACTTGAGCCCAGGAGCTGGAGGCTACAATGAGCTATGATAGTGCCACTGCACTTCAGTCTGGGAGATAGAGCAAGACCCCATCTCTGAAAATAAATAAATAAATAAACATTTATTGAGCCTCTAGTATGTGCCAGGTACTGGAATAAGCACTAGAAATAATGAAATGTATAAGAAGTAGCCCTGTACTCAAAGGCTCATGGTCTAAAGACAAACATGGACCACTAAACAGATTTCATAATTTGATTTGGTAAATGAGAGATAATTGTAAGGAAAAACATCGTGGGTGCTCAGATAGTGGAATCTGACCAGCCCAGGAGTGAGGAGACTCCCAGAGGACATGACTCCCTAAGTGAATCTTGGATGATGAGTAAGCATTAAGCTGCTCAAAAATGTTTGGACAAGGGTAGGAGTATGTGTCCTGGGCACGGGGAGGGAACAGCACAAGCAGAGGCTTGGAGATGAGAAGCAGCATTATGAAGGTGGGGTGCGGAGGCTCATACCTGTAATCCCAGCATTCTGGGAAGCTGAGGCAGGAGGATTGCTTGAGCCCAGGAGTTCAACACCAGAATGGGTAACATGGTGAAACCTCGTCTCTACTAAAATGACAAAAATTAGCTAGGCATGGTGGTGCACGCCTGTAGTCCCAGCTACTCAGGAGGCTAAAGTGGGAGAATTCTGGGAGCCAGGGAGGTTGCAGTGAACCAAGATCGTGCCACTACACTTCAGTTGGGTAACAGAGCAAGATCCTGTCTCAAAAATAAATAAATAAATAAATAAATATATAAATAAAAGAAAGCAGCATTGTGAGTGTAGGTCCACGAACAGTCTGGAGTCATTGGAACACAAAATCAGTATAGGCATGGAGTTGAGGCAGATGTGGTAGTCAGGAGCTAGATTGTGGCAGTCCTTGTGATCATGCTTTTCCGAAGACCCACACTCTTCCCCTTGAAGCCTGTGCTCTATGAAGAAAAGAATCACTGATGACCATCTAAGGATTACAGGGGACAGTTATCCTTAGGTGAAAGTTAAAAACAGCTAATCTTCTGGGGGTTGGGAGAGGAAGACATGTTGCAATTCAGAAAATCATTTTTTCTCTGGTAGGCCCCTGGGCCATCTCCTAGTGGACCAAGTATCTACCTAGATAAAGAGTCGGAACAATATCAACAGTGTGTATTCATTGGTGATTCCTCTGAAGCCCACATCCTCCATGGAATGGCTGCAGTGACCTCTAGAACAGTGTTTCCTAAGTGACCATAGTGCCATCGAGTCAGCTGCACTGGACTAACAACTTCAGTTATGAAGCCACCTTTGCAAAGATTATGACCATAGAAGATGCTTAGCATGGCTGACTCCATCTTGCTTCTAACCTCACAGGCTGGCTGTCCTCTCTTATTCCTGGGCATAGGCCAAGCTAACTTTTGGAGGAATTTAGTTTACAGTTTAACTTGGAAGCAAGGACAATAGTAGTCCCTCCTTATAACGGACCCCCTCCTTGTTCAGGGACTGAAACCACCTTTGTGAGACTGAAGAAAGGCTACAAGATTAGGATTATGCGAGGGGCCTGAATTCTGCTAAAATGTAGGCATAGTTAACCTATAATCAGCCATTGTTCTCTGGTTTGCCTTTCTATAATGCCTTACTGCTCAAGAGTTATGTGGCCAGAGGTCACAAGATTTGTTACTTCCCCAATTGCTCCTGTAGATGACACCATGATTGTAGAACCTATGATCAGTCTTTTAAGATAACTTCTGCTTTCCGGCAACTGACTGACTCCACCCAGCCTCGTGACTCCTGACCCTGCTCAGAGGCTGACTCAGCGCAGAAGGACTGCTTTCCACACCCTATGATTTGATCCCCAACCAATCAGCAGCACCTCTGCCCCAATTATCCATGAAAGCCCTGACCTCTGAGTTCCTGGGGAGACTGATTTTAGTAATAAACTCCCATTTACAACATGGGTAGCCTGTGTTAATTAAACTCATTTTTTTTTTTTTTTTTACATTTTCCTTCCTTCCTTCCTTTCTTTTTTCTTTGTAGTTTCTTGTTGTTTTTGAGACAGGCTGGAGTGCAGTGGTGCAATCGTAGCTCACTGCAACTACAAACTACTACCAGGCTTGAGTGATCCTCCTACCTCAGCCTCCCTAGTAGCTGGGACTATGGGTGCATGGCACCACATTCACTGCAACCTCCACCCTCCAGATTCAAGCAATTCTCCTGCCTCAGCCTCCTGAGTAGCAGGATTACAGGCACATGCCAGCACACCCAGCTAATTTTTGTATTTTTAGTAGAGATGGGGTTTTGCCATGTTGGCCAGGCTGACCTTGGCCTCCCCAAGTGCTGGGATTACAGGCATGAGCCACAGCTCCTGGCCTTTATTTATTTTAAGGCGAGCTCTAGAATGGGAAGGAATCCACTACAATTTACCTGTGAGATATTGGGCAGGTTACTTGACCTCTCTGACTGAACCTTGGCTCTTCATCTATCGAATGAGAAAAATACCACCTGCCTCATTGGATGACTGTGAGGAATGACTAGAAGCCAAGTGCCTGGCCAAAGCAGGCACTCAGCATGTACTAGTCTCCATCCCAATTCATTGGTCCTTTCCTATGAGGATACTGACTGTGCAAACATCTGGTAGGTTTAGTGAATTGGCCTAGTGCAGACAGTAAGAACTCACAAATCAGCCAGGTGCAGTGGCTCACACCCGTAATCCCAGCACTTTGGGAAGCCGAGGCAGGTGGATCACTTGAGCCTAGGAGTTTAAAACCAGCTTGGGTAATGTGGTGAAACCCCATTTCTATAAAAAACCCAAAATACAAAATTAACCAGGCATGGTGGTGTGTGCCTGTAGTCCCAGCTATTTGGGAGGCTGAGGTGAGAGGATTGCTTGAGACCGGGAGGGTGAGGCCTCAGTGAGCTGTGTTTGCACCACTGCACTCTAGCCTGGGTGACAGAGCTCCAAAAAAAAAAAAAAAAGGGAGGTGGGGAGGTGGGGAGGTGGGGGGTGGTGGGGGCTACATTACATCAGGGAACCACGAAACCACTGAGCCATTTCCCTAGATGCCTGCTGGTTCTTGTCTCCTCCCTCCCCCTCACCTGATGGAATATAGCTGGTGAACACTCCTGAGGGAGTGTATGGTTCCAACCAGTTCAGAGTGGGGCTGTCTAGGTCACAAATCCCAATTCCTGGCTTGCGTAATGTGTCCAGCCTAAGCCAATGAACTCCTTACAGCCATGGGAAATGAGGTACACAGTGCAGAAGTGGTTTCTGGGGCCCAGCCTAACATGAGCAAAGACACACTTCACTACAGTGTGTGACCGAGGACTCAAGACCAATCTAGACTGGACATCTGTGTTGCACAAGGAAGGCCAGAATGACCAAACTCAAGCAAATATAACCAAAGAGACCTGAATCATGATGGAGAAGGAGAAACAAAACCCCTGGCTTATGGGTGGGTTTAGACAGAGAAAATGCAGGGCTTGGTGGGGAGAAGGAAGATGGGGCAGGGAGAATTCCTGAGTGTGGTAGCTAATGGTTGAGGAACTTGGTGGAGAAAGGGGAAAGGGGAGAGGGAGGGCAGCCAGGGCCACTGCCTTGCTCCCTAGAATAGAACTTATTCCTCCTCCGTGACATCCTGTGATCCCTTTCCCTCCCTGCATCCTGATTCTAAACGAGGTCCCTGTCTGCCATCCACTTCCTAGTTAAAGAAAAGCATTTTATGTATGTGTGTATGTATGTATGTACGTATGTATGTATGTATTTTAGGCAGTCTTTCTCTGTCACCCAGGCTGGAGTGCAGAGGCATGATCTTGGCTCACTGCAGCCTCCGCCCCCGCCCCAGGGTCAAGTGATCCTCCCACCCCAGCCTCAGCCTCCCAATAGCTGGGATCACAGCTGTGCACCACCAGGACCGGGTAACTTTTTTAAAAATTTTTTTACTTTTAGTAGAGATGGGGCCTCACCATGTTTCCCGGGCTAAGAAAAGTGTTTGAAAAATAAGTAAATAAATAGTGATGACACAGATCATAGTAAACATAGCTTCCCCTTACTAAGAGCCTACTATCTCACGGCTGTTTGACACAGTTTATCTCTAATTCTCACAGCTTTGTGAGGCAAACATTGCTGTCCCCATTTGCTACACATGGATGAGTCTCAGCATGACACAGTCTGTTGCCCCAAGCCACGCAGCTTCTGTGGACCCAGCACACAGTCAGACCCTGGTCCTCTGAAGGCTGCTGCCAATACTGCAGGGTGCTTTATAAGGGTGATGAGAAACTGTATTAGTTTCCTATTGCTGTTGTAACAAAATACCCCAGCTTAGTGCTTAAAACAATGTAAAGTTACTAACTTAAAGCTTTGTCCAGGTGCAGTGGCTCATGCCTGTAATTCCAGCACTTTGGGAGGCTGAGGCGGGCAGATCACATGAGATCAGGAGTTCGAGACCAGCCTGGCCAATATGGCAAGACCCCAACTCTACTAAAAATACAATAATCAGCCAGGCATGGTGATGCATGTCTATAATCCCAGCTACTCAGGAGGCTGAGGCAGGAGAATCACGTAAACCCGGGAGGTGAAGGTTGTAGCGAGCTGAGACTGAACCACTTGACTCCAGCCTGGGTGACAGAGCAAGACTCTATCTCAAAAAACAAAAGCAAAAACAAAAACCTTTGTTAAACTAATGAGTGAGGAATAGTAAACTAAACTAAAAATCTTATCCTCTGCTTTCATTTGTTTTCATTTTCATTTTAGTTTTTGATTGCCCTATCCTAAAATATGATGGAACTGGGAAGGACCAGTTCCGTGGTTGAGCAATCTGCTTCTCCATTTGGTCTTGAATTTATTATTGTTATTATTAGTATTATTTTTAGACAGGGCCTTGCTCTGTAGCCCAGGCTGGAGTGCAGTGGCATGATCTCAGCTCACTGCAACATCCGCCTCCCAGGCTCAAGCGATTCTCCTGCCTCAGACTCCGGAGTAGCTGGGATTACAGGCACATGCCACCATGCCCAGCTAATTTTTGTATTTTTGGTAGAGACGGGTTTTCACCATATTGGCCAGGCTGGTCTCGAACTCCTGACCTCAAGTGATCCACCTGCCTCGGCCTCCCAAAGTGCTGGGATTACAGGAGTAAGCCACCATGCCTGGCCTGGTCCTGAATTTAAAAAGGCACCACCCTTGCCACTAGAGTCTGCCATCTAGGGTTGAATGGAACTCTAGGTTGTAAATAAATTCTTAAAAGTACAGACTGAGGCTGGGTGTCATGGCTCATGCTGTCTCAAAAAGAAAGAAAATGGAAAAAAAAATGTGCAGGCTGACTAACCTACAGTGGTGAGGCTTCCAAAACTCTAAGTTAAAAATGAACTGCAAACTACCTAGTTAAAAATGGGCAAAGGACTTGAATAGATATTTTCTAAAGATGATTAAACAAATGACCAATAAACACATGAAAAGATGCTCAATTTCATTAGTCATTAGGGAAATACAAACCAAAATCCCAATAATCATGAGGCCAAGGCAAGAGGATTGCTTGAACCCATGAGTTAGAGACCAGCCTGGGCAACATGGCGAGACCCTATCTCTACAAAAAGTTAAAAAATTAGCTGGCATGATGGTGCATGCCTGTGGTCTCAGCTACTCAGGAGGCTGATGAGGGAGGATTGCTTGATCCTGGGATGATCCTGGGAGGTCAGTGCTTCAGCAAGCACTGCACTCCAGCCTGGGCAACAGAGTGAGACCTTGTCTCAGAAAAAAAACAACAGCACACAATTAAGAAATTATTTCACACCTACTAGTGCCGAGACCAGCTTGGTCGGGGAGACCCTAACCCAGGGGTGCCAGAGGAATTAAAGACACACACACAGAAATATAGAGGTGTGAAGCAGGAGATCAGGGGTCTCACAGCCTTAACAGCAAACCAGTCATTAGCATTGTTTCTATAGATATTAAATTAACTAAAAGTATCCCTTATGGGAAACAAACGCATGGGCCAAATTAAAGGATAGGTTGGGCTAGTTAACTGAAACAGGAACATGCCCTTAAGGCATAAATTGCTCATGCTATTGTTTGTGGCTTAAGAAATCCTTTACGTGGTTTTCCGCCCTGGGCGGGCCAGGTGTTCCTTACCCTCATTCCCCTTCCAGCTTGGGCATTAGGGCCATTATGAACATGTCACAGTGCTGCAGAGATTTTGTTTATGGCCAGTTTTGGGGTCAGTTTAAGACCAGATTTTGGGGGGCTTGCTCCCAACATACTAGGATGTTATATTTGAAAAATAAAAATAAGGCCAGGTGCAATGGTTCATGCTTGTGATCCCAGCACTTTGGGAGGCTGAGGCGGGTGGATCACCTGAGGTAAGGAGTTCAAGACCAGCTTGGCAAACATGACAAAACCCCGTCTCTACTAAAAATACAAAAATTAGCTGGGCGTGGTGGTGCACACCTGTAGTCCCAGCTACTTGGGAGGCTGAGGCAGGAGAACCGCTGGAACCAGGGAGACAGAGGATGCAGTGAGCCAAGATCACACCAGTGTACTCCAGCTTGAGCAACAGGGCGAGACTCCATCTCAAAAACAAAAAACCAAGCATAAAAAATAAAAATATATGTTGGTGAGGATGTGAAGACATTGGAACCCTCGTATATGGTTGGTGGGAATGTAAAATAGTGCAGTCACTGTGGAAAACAGTTTGGTGGTTTCTCAAAAAGTTAAACATATAGAATGTCTATCCTGCCCAAAGCAATCTACTGATTCAATGCTATTCCTATCAAATTACCAATGTCATTTTTCATAGAATCAGAAAAAAATTCTAAAATTCATATGGAACAATAAAAGAGCCTGAATAGCCAAGGCAATCCTAAGCAAAACTAATGGAACAGAATAGAGATCCCTGGAATAAATTTACACACCTACAACCAACTGATCTACAAAGTCAACCCAAATAAACAATGGGAAAGGATACCTTTTTCAATAAATGGTGCTGGGAAAACTGGCTAGCCATGTGCCGAATGAAACTGGACCCCAACCTCTCACTATGTACACAAATTATCTCAAGATGGATTAAAAACTTAACTGTAAGACTTAAAAGTAAAAAATCCTAAAAGAAAACCTAGGAAATACTCTTCTAGACATTGGCCTAGGCAAAGAATTTATGACTAAGTCCTCAAAAGCAAATGCAACAAAAACAAAAATTGACAGTTGGAACCTAAGTAAACTAAAGAGCTTCTGCACAGCAAAAGAAACAATCAACGAGTAAACAGATAACCTACAGAATGGAGGAAACCATTTGCAAACTATGCATTCAGCAAAAGACTAATATCCAGAATCTATAAGGAACTTAAACAAATCAACAAGAAAATAAAACCCATTAAAAAGTAGGCAAAAAACGTGAATAGACACTTCCCAAAAGAACACATACAAGTGTCTAGTAAAGTGTTCCATCCTGGTCAACATAACAAAACCTTGTCTCTACTAAAATACAAAAAAATAGCTAGGCGTGGTGGCACAGTCCTGTGATCCCAGCAACGTGGGAGGCTGAGGTGGGAGGATCACTTGAGCCTGGGAGGTGGAGGTTGCAGTGAGCCGAGAATGTCCCGCTGCACTCCGGCCTGGGAGACAGAGCAAGACTCTGTCTCAAAAAAAAAAAAGTTCAACAAACATAATAAATGTTCAGATCACTAATCATCGGTGAGATGCAGATCAAAGCTACAATGAGATACCATCTCATTTCTGTCAGAATGGCTATTATTTGGTGGGAATGCAAATTAGTACAGCCCTTATGGAAAGCAGTCTGGAGATTTCTCAAATAACTAAAAAAAATTTACCATTTGACTCAGCAATCCCATTACTGTGTATATACTCAAAGGAAAATAAATCATTCTACCAAAAAACATTGCACTCATATGTTTATTGCAGCACTATTCATAATAGCAAAGACATGGAGTCAGGCTGGGCACAGTGGCTCACATCTGTAATCCTAACGGTTCGGGAGTTCAAAGCAGGTGGATCGCTTGAACTCAGGAGTTCAAGACCAGCCTAGGCAACACAGCAAAACCCCATCTCTACAAAATATACAAAAATTAGCCAGGTGTGGTGGTGCAAGCCTGTAATCCCAGCTACTAGGGAGGCTGAGGTGGGAGAATTGCTTGAACCCAGAAGGCAGAGGTTGCAGTAAGCCAAGATCAGGCCACGGCACTCCACCCTGGGCGACAGAGAGAGACTCTGTCTCAAAATAAACAAACAAAACAACAACAAAAAACAAGTGGCCAAGAAACGTATAAAAAGTGCTGAGATCACTAATCATCAGTGAGATGCAAATCAAAGCTACAATGAGATACCATCTCATACCAGTCAGAAGAGCTATTATTAAAAAGTCAAAAAATAACAGATGATGGTGAGGTTTTGGAGGAAAAAAGAACATTTTTACACTGTTGGTGGGAATGCAAATTAGTTCAGCCCTTATGGAAAACAGTCTGGAGATTTCTCAAATAACTAAAAAAACATTTACCATTTGACCCAGCAGTCCCATTACGTGTATATACTCAAAGGAAGCTAAATCATTCTACCAAAAAACACCTGCATTTGCATGTTTATTGTAGCACTATTCATAATAGCAAAGACATGGAGTCAGGCCGGGCACAGAGGCTCATATCCGTAATCCTAACACTTTGGGAGGCCAAGGCAGGCGGATCGCTTGAGCTTAGGAGTTTGAGACCAGCTTGGGCAACACGGCAAAACCCCGTTTCTACAAAGTAAAAGTACAAAAAATAGCCAGGCGTGGCGGTGCACACCTGTATTCCCACCTACTTGGGTACAGGAAGATCACTTGAACCTGGGAGGTCGAGGCTGCAGTGAGTTGAGATCACGCCACTGCACTCCAGCCTGGGTGACAAAGTGAGACCCTGTTTCAAAAACAACAACAAAACTAAACTAAAAAATGCCAGGTGCGGTGGTTCACTCCTGTAATCCCAGCACTTTGGAAGGCTGAGTCAGGCAGATCACCTGAGGTCAGGAGTTTGAGACCAGCCTGGCCGACATAGTGAAACCACTTCTCTACTAAAAATACAAAAATTAGCTGGGTGTGGTGGTGTGTGGCTGTAATCCCAGCTACTCATGAGGCTAAGGCAGGAGAATCACTTGAACCAGGGAGACGGAGGTTGCACTGAGCCAAGATGGCACCACTGCACTCCAGCCTAGCGACAGAGCAAGACTCCATTTCAAAAAAAAAAGAAAAAGAAAAAGAAAAAGACAGGGAATCAACCCAGGTATCCATCAACAGTGGACTTGATGAAGAAAATGTGGTTATATATACAGCGTAGAATACTACACAGCTATAAAAAAGAGTGAAATTATTTCCTTTGCAGCAGCATGGATGCAGCTGGAGGCCATTATCCTAAGTGAATTAAAGCAGAAACAGAAAACCAAATATCACATGTTCTCACAAGTGGAAGCCAAATATTGGATACACATGTACACAAATATGGGAACAACACACACTGGAGATTCCAAAGGTGTGGGGGAAGGGCTGCAAAACTAACTACTGGGTATATGTTCACTGCTTGGGCAATGGGATCATTAGGCCCAAGCCTCAGTGTCACACAGTATACCCATGTAACAATCCTGCACATATACCACCTGAATCTAAAATAAAATAATTACAAATAAGAATAATTACAAAAATAAATAAAATAAAGTCTTAAGACAAAAAAAATTAAACATAGAGTTATCATATGACCCAGCAATTCCACTCCTAGGTGTATACCTAAGAGAACTGGAATCAGAGACTCAAACAGATATTTATACATCAGTGTTCACAGCAGCATTATTCACAATAGCCAAAAGGTGGATACAACTCATGTGTCCATCAACAGATGAATGTAAATAAAATGTGATATATGCATACAGTGGAATATTGTATAGTCATATAATAGAATGCAGTTGTGCCACATGCTAAGTCAGATGAATCTTGAAAACATTATGCTAAGTGAAAGAAGTCGAACACAAAACAACAAATGCTGTATAATTCCACTTGTGAAATGTCACATGCGTCCGTGTGAAGAGAGTCCACCAACAGGCTTTGTGTGAGCAACAAGGCTGTTTATTTCACCTGGGTGCAGGTAGGCTGAGTCCGAAAAAGGAGTCAGCAAAGGGTGGTGGGATTATCATTAGTTCTTATAGGTTTGGGGATAGGCGGTGGAGTTAGGAGCAATGTTTTGTGGGCAGGGGGTGGATCTCACAAAGTACATTCTCAATGGTGGGGTGAATTACAAAGAACCTTCTTAAGTGTGGGGGAGATTACAAAGAACCTTCTTAAGGGTGGGGGAGATTACAAAGTACATTGATCAGTTAGGGTGGGGCAGAAACAAATCACAATGGTGGAATGTCATCAGTTAAGGCTATTTTCACTTCTTTCGTGGATCTTCAATTGCTTCAGGCCATCTGGATGTATGCGTGCAGGTCACAGGGGATATGATGGCTTAGCTTGGGCTCAGAGGCCTGACATGAAATATCTGGAGTATACAAATTTACAGAAACAAAAAGTAGAATAGAGGTTACCAAGGCATGCAGAGAAGAGAGAATGGAGAATTATTGCTTAATGCCTACACAGTTTCTGTCTAGGGTGATCAAAATGTTTGGAAATAGATAGTGGTGATTGTTGCACAACATGGTAAAGGTAATTAATGCCACTGAACCAGATGGTTGGCTGGGCATGGTGGCTAGTGCCTGTAATCTCAACACTTTGGGAGGCTGAGGCAGGAGGATGGCTTGAGGCCAGGAGTGTGAGACCAGCCTGGGCAACATGGCAAGACCTCATCTCTACAAAAAAGTTTAAAAAAATTGTCTGGGTGCAGTGATGGTGTACACCTGTAATCCTAGCTACTTGGGAGGCTGAGGGGGGAGGACTGCTTGAATTTGCAGTTGCAGTGAGCTACGATCATATCATTGCACTTCAGCCTGGGTAACAGTGAAATCCTGTCTAAAAAAAAAAAAAAAAAGAAAAGAATATTATTGAAATGGTGACTTTTATATTATATATATTTTACATCTTTTTTTCCTTTTTCTTTTTTTATTTTTTGAGACAGGGTCTCTGTTGCTGAGGTTGGAGTACAATGGTGCAATCTCAGCTCACTGCAGCCTCGGCCTTCTGAGTACAAGTGATCCTCCTGCCTCAGTCTCCCAAGTAGCTTGGATTACAGGCACGTGCCACCACACCTGGGTATTTTTTGTGTTTTTGGTAGAGACGGGGTTTCACCATGTTGCCCAGGCTGGTCTTGAACTCCTGACCTCAAGTGATTAGCTCACCTTGGCCTCTCAAACTGTTGGGATTACAGGCATTAGCCATCATGTGCTGTCCAACTTTTTTATTCTTTCATAGAGACAAGGTCTCACTATGTTTCCCAGCCTGCAATTTTTTAAAAGAGTAAAATAAATAAATAAATAAACCATGAACTTTTTGCCAGGAAAAAAAGAGCTTTCAGCTGGGCTCAATGGCTCACGTGTGTAATCCCAGCACTTTGGGAGGCAGAGGCAGATGGATCACTTGAGGACCAGAGTTCGAAACCAGCCTGGCCAACATGGTGAAACCCCCATCTCTACTAAAAGTACAAAAATTAACCAGGTATGGTGATGCTCGCCTGTAGTCCCAGCTACTCAGGAGGCTGAGGCAGGACAATCGCTTGAACCTGGAAGGTTGAGGCTGCAGTGAGCTGAGATCGTGCCACCACACTTCAGCCTGGGTGACAGAGCAAGACTCTCAAAAAAAAAAAAAAAAGCTTTCAGTGAATCAACACTGTCATGGGGTGAACAGCAAAAGTCCTGTTAATCCCAAGATTTATGAAGGGCACAATAGTTAATTACAGGGGCCTGGTGGAGACAAATACTGAGACCTTTGTAGCGTAATAAACTAGTTTTATTAAATCTTATCAGCCTTGGGGGAAGACCTGGAACTGATACATGTGAAATTGTTTCACAAGCTACTGATCTTAGGGCTTAATGAAGCAAAGCAAGAGAGAAAAATGTGGGGAGATGTTATATCTTCCATCTGTCTGGAACTTGAGACAAGTGGGGACGGAGTGTCCTTGTGATCTGATGCATTAGGGAGTGCACAGGGAAAGGCTGAGACTCTCTGAGCAACATGCAGAAGTCACTGCTTGCTAAAGAATCATGGCAAATCATAAAATTTAGTATTTCCAGGTGGAATTTTTGCTCATGTGTGGGGAAAAGGATTATAAATAAGTAAAGTTAATCCATAAGCTTGTGTGCTATATAAAATGTCTTTTGTAATAAAATAAAAATTACCCTGGGGATATCTGGTAATGAAAATATTTGCCGGGTGCGGTGGCTCATGCCTATAATCCCTGCACTTTGGGAGGCCAAGACAGGCGGATCACCTGAGATCAGGAGTTCAAGACCAGCCTGGCCAACATGGTGAAACCCCATCTCTACTAAAAATACAGAAATTAGCTGAGTGTGGTAGTCCATGCCTGTAATCCCAGCTACCCGGGAGGCTGAGGCAGGAGAATCACTTCAACCCAGGAGGCAGAGGTTGCAGTGAGCTGAGATGGTACCACTGTACTCCAGCCTGGGTGACAGGGTGAGACTCCGTCTCAAAAAAAAAAAAAAAAAAAGAAAAGAAAAGAAAAAAAAGAAAGTAAAATGTCTAAATGTCTCCCTTGGATCATTTAGCAGTGAGCCGCCAGGAAGCAAGAGGGTGGGTGGAAGAACTCTGAATGGACTCTGTGATGAAGGGACCTCATACAGAACCTGAGTCAGAAGCTAGGCACCTGAGCAAGCCGGGAGCGAGGGTCTGAATCCCTAACCCAGGGACAGGCCACACTGTGTGTGGGGAAAAGGGTGACTGACAGAAGACACAGCTAAAGGCTGCTTTTTCTGATTCTGGGAAAGGCATATTTTTTCTGATGCCTGCGAGGCCATAGCCAATGGCAATATCCTTGTGTTTGTCACCCCTCTGAATTGCATCTGGGCCACAGGCACACAGCTGGTGGCTCATGCGAAGCCTGGAAGCTTTGACCTCTCCTTGAGTATAGTTGATTTGCTCTTGCTTTGCTAAGTTGTGCAATAACTGTGATTGCACCCTTATTTGATGATGTGTGTTTCGGTAACCATGGAGCGAGTGCTGCTTTGCCAATCCTAGGTCAACACTGACCCCTTTCCAAGGACTGTTCAGTAATCCCCAAGCCAGGTTTTATATACTGGGTAATTGTCTGTCTTTTGAGCTTCTCAGTGGGATGGAAGTTCATGGGATTCCAGTGAGAAATAAAGGCAATGGCTCTCAGTGACATGCAAGCATTCCTGGAATCAGCATGGTGACCTCCCTATGCCTATGCTGAGCTGGTTTATTGAGTATGAGCTACGTGGCAGGCCCCACAACCCAGCTGCCTCACTAAGAGAGAATTAAGGAGCTATCCTGAAGGTTAACGCCTTGGGCACTTGGCTCAGATGCATGTTTCGGTCACAGATAGCATTCTGGACTCATGTGGA
Organism: Pan paniscus; assembly: GCF_029289425.2. Classification (NCBI taxonomy): domain Eukaryota; kingdom Metazoa; phylum Chordata; class Mammalia; order Primates; family Hominidae; genus Pan; species Pan paniscus. The sequence continues at coordinate 123,645,194 of NC_085926.1, forward strand.
GTCTTTTCAAGACACTAGAATGAGGCTGGGCATGGTGGCTCATGCTGATAACCCCAGCACTTTGGGAGGCCAAGGTGGGCAGACCACTTGAGTCCAGGAGTTCGAGACTAGTCTGGGCAACATGGTGAAACCCTGTCTCTACAAAAATACAAAAAGCCAGGCATGGTGGTGGGTGCCTGTAACCCCACCTACTCAGGAGGCTGAGGAACGAGAATCGCTTGAACCAGGGAGGCGGAGGCTGTCGTGAGCCAAGATCATGCCATTGCACTTCAGCCTGGGCAACAGAGTGAGACCCTGTCTCAAAAAAAAAAAAAAAAAAAAAAAGAATCCAGGATGTCCTCGAAAGACAGGACTAAGGAAGTATATCAATTCTAGAGGATATTGGCTTTTTAGCACAAGCATTATAAAGCAAAGGTATCTTGCTATTTTTCTTCAAACATTTCAGAAATATAGGCCAGGCACAGTGGCTCACACCTGTAACCCTAGCACTTTGGGAGACCTTGGCAGAAGGATTGCTTGAGGTCAGAAGTTCGAGACCAGCTTAGGAAACATAGTGAGACCCCTCCTTTACAAAAAATAAAAAGTTATGTGTGGTAGCACTTGCCTGTAGTCCCAGCTACTCAAGAGGCTGAGGCGAGAGGATCCCTTGAGCCCGTTCGAGGCCAGCCTGGGCAACAGAGCAAGACCCTGTTTCTTAAAAAAAAAAGAGAAACATTTATTGAACACCTAATTTGTGGCAGAAAATGATCTTGGCTCTGGGATACATCAATGGACTAAATCATTCTAGCGGGGCCCCTAAACATAAGTTCTTTGTTTCTGTCTGCCCTGTCCTGTTGTCTCCTCTAGAGGTAGTCTGGGGACAAGCATGAGATGAACTTATTTTGAGGAACCCTGGGAAGAAGTTGTATGATGGAGAAGGGCTGTGTGGGTTTGGGGCCACCCACAGGCTTCAGTGGTCTAGCATCTCTTCTGCTTGCTGCTCATGCTGTCTGAACAGCTCATTTTGACTGATGTGCTTCGGGTTTGGGGCATAAAATGGCCAACATTTCAGAAGCCTATGGGCCAACCAACTCTCCCAGACTTTTGTGATCACACACCCTGCATTTGCAAAGCTGAACCAAAAATTTAGTCTGGATGAGCTCTTCCTTTCCACACCCACCAGCCCCCTACTTAAAAGTCTGGCCAATCAGTGAAGACACAAACCTTAGGGAGAGGGGTGTGGTTAATTTCTAAATTCCTATTTGAACAAATTATTTATTAAGCACTGACTCTGTACCAAACACATTCTAGGTAGTAGGGATGTAAAAGTGAACATAAGAGAATAAAGGGCCTGTCTTCAGAGAACTGACATGCTATTGAAGGTTGGGGAAGGGAGAAGAATAACAACGATGCTCATCAATGTTGTCTACAAATAGCACTTTTCAAATTCTAATATGCTTATGAAAACAGATTGCTGGGCTCCAGGCCCCAAAATGGATTCAATAGATCTGGGGTTGACCAGAGAATTTATATTTCTAACAAACTCTCATGGGATGCTACTCAAAGTGTAGTTTGTATAAATCATAGAACTCCAAGGTCACAACTACCTGTAAGATGAAAAATTTAGTACCTTGTGTCATGGGTGAGTGACAACTATCTGGGCTGGTGGCATGGGGGAAAAATAATTTGCCAAGACAGTTGTAGGAAAAGAAAGGCAGATTTATTAGAGAAAGTATGAAAATACGTTGCAAGAAAGCAATGGGCAGCCAGGAAGAGAGGAGCTGACTACAAAGAAACAAAGGCTTGCTGGATGTTTTATAGGATAGTGTTTATGCTGTAGGCTGAAGAGGGCTTTGTGCAATACTGATAATGCCAAGGCTGCAGTGAGCTAACTTGCAATTTTCTATCAGCCAAGGGTCTGGTGATAGCTGGGCACAGGAAGAGTGTGAGTTATCTGCATAGGAGGGCTATGTGTCCTAGACTGTGAAGAAAGGCAGACTTGTAGCTTATCTGCTTTCTCTTTTTGCTTTCTCCTGATTCCACCAGCCTGACTCCTTTTCCCTAATTAGGATTCCACACCTTGATTACCCTTCAAAGTGTGGGCTGGGCACAGTGTGGCTCACATCTATAATCCCGGTGCTTTGGGAGGGTGAGGTGAGAGCATTGCTTGAGCCCAGGAGTTCAAGACCAGCCTGGGCAACATAATGAGATCCCGTCTCTACAAAAAGTTTAATAATTAGCTGGGTGTAGTGGCATGCACCTGTAGTCCCAGCTACTTGGAAGGCTGAGGTGGGAGGATCACTTGAGCCCAGGAGTTGGAGGCTGCAGTGAGCTATGACTGTGCCACTGCACTCCAGCCTGGGCAACAGAGAGAGACCCTGCTAATTAAAAAAACACATTTAGAAAGAGGTACTTGCTGATTTGTGTAGTCTGGATGGTAGGAAGCTGGAACAGGAGGCAAGGGAAGCACAACCTTTCAAGTATGTGTTCAGGCCTGCTAGAACTCACCTTGGGAGGCTCAGAGATTTTTTGTATACTCTAGCATGCCAGTCAGGATTCACTATGGAAACCGAGTGACTACTTGAGAGAAGGAAATCAAACACAACAAAAGGAAACTGTCCAGAAAACAAGGAGCACGAGGCTGGATGTGCTCCACCAGTCAGGTGAGGTTAGGACAAAGCATAGTTCTGAAGACCTGACCTGGAGGCAGAGTGAAGACACCTCTCCCTTCAGATGTCTATCTGGAGTTCAGGGTTTCCTGGGTTCTGGTCTGCCCTGAATCAAAAGGTAAGACCTAGAAAACCCAGAGAGGAGATTTTTTGTTTCCTGGTGGCCAGGCTGCAGGGGAGGGATCAAAGGCAAACCCAGGGCAGGTGCTGCAGGCGCACCAGCCTGACTGGTGAGTCAGGCCTCCGGCATAAGAGTGGCGTCAGGAGGAGGGGGTGGGACCTTACCTGCCTCAGCTTGTTTCGGTTCCTTGACATTTTCTTCACTGTTGTGCAGAACCACACAGTCTGGGAGTTGGAGGAGCTGAAAGGAGATGTTAAGAGAAAGGGCTGCAAACGTAGGGGTGTTCGAGACATCCCCTTTGGGGGACAATGGGAAGCTCTCCTTTGTTTCTTCCCAAAAAGCCTAAGAATGTAACCCTGGACCAGGGGACTAGCTACGGAAATGGATAGGAAAGGGCAGGCTCACAAAGTGAGGGGAAAGGGAAAAAAAATCACAACATTATCAAAAACATCGTAGAGGGTGGACATTAGAAGCTATCTAAGGCCAACTTCTCATCTAAAGAAAGTAATGATTGCTAACATTTTGGGGGGCTTTCTTCATGCTAGGCTACTCTAATTGCTTTAAATTTATTAAGTCATTTAATCCCTCAAACAGCCCCATGAACATTATTGGCCCCAGTTTATAGATGAGGCAATAGAGGTTAAGCAATCTGCATTTGCCTGAGGTCCCAGGTCGTGAATTGTGGGATCTGTCTACCCTTCACATTCGCAACTAAGTCAGCTAAGTCCCTTTGACCCAGTTCTCACATTCTTAAGAGCAGAAAGGCCATTTATAAGACAAGACCTTGGGGCCAGGGACAGTGGCTCATGCCTGTAATCCCAGCACTTTGGGAGGGCAAGGCAGGCGGATCACGTGAGGCCAGGAGTTCGAGAGCAGTGTGACCAACATGGTGAAACCTTGTCTCTACTAAAAATACAAAAATTAGCCAGGTGTGGTGGCGAGTACCTGTAGTCCCAGCTACTCAGGAGGCTGAGGCACAAGAATTGCTTGAGCTGAGAGGTAGAAGTAGCAATGAGCCGAGATCGCACCATTGCACTCCAGCCTGGGTGACACAGAGAGACTTCATCTCAAAACAAAACAAAACAAAACAAAAAAGCAAAAAAATCCAAAGGAATAAAAGATAAGGCCTTGGGTAAGCATAGGCATAGATGTAGAATAAAGGTGACCAAAAATAAATAAATAAATAAATAAATAAATAAATAAGTAAAAATAAAGAAAAAGAAAAGATAAGGCTTGGAGACACCTGCATTCTCCTCCAGCTGAGATACTGTCCACCCTCCAGATCTGCTGGATCATGTGGCCACATGATGCCAACGTTGCTGGCAATGTCCATAAAGGAACCCTTTCTGAATATGATCCAGGAGACAGGCACCATCACCAGCCCCTGGCATGCAATAGCCAGAATGAAGATGCTGCTGGTCACTCTGGCCTGTGTGAAGCACACCAACTTCCTGTGACTCATGTACATCAGCGAGGTGGTTGATGCCTGTCATCCCACACTTTAAGAGGCTAAGATGGGAGGATGATTTGAAGCCAGGAGTTCAAGACCAGCCTAGGCAATACAGCAAGATCTTATCTGTACAAAAAAAATTAAAAAATTACCTGGGCACTCTGGCATGTGCCTGTAGTCCCAGCTGCTTAGGAGGCTGAAGAAGGAGGGTCCCTTGAGCTCAGGAGTTCAAGGCTGCAGTGAGCCCCGATTGTTTCACTGCACTCTGGCAAGAGTGACAGAACAAAACCCTGTCAAAAAAAAAAAAGACAAAACTCTGTCTTACTAATATTACTCTGCTTTTTTTTGAGACAGAGTCTCATGTTGTCACCCAGGCTGGAGTGCAGTGGCACAATCTCATCTCACTGCAACCTTTGCCTCCAGGTTCAAGTGATTCTTATGCATCAGCCTGCCAAGTAGCTGAGACTACAGGCACGCACTACCACGCCTGGCTAATTTTTGTATTTTAGTAGATACAGGGTTTCACAATGTTGTCCAGGCTGGTCTTGAACTCCTGGCCTCAAGTGATCTGCCCACCTTTGCCTCCCAAAATGTTGGGATCACAGGCATGACCCACTGCACCCAGCCTAATATGACTTTGGTTAAGAAAGAAAAGAAAGACCATGGTTACAGACTGAATATTTTTTCCCCTCCCCACAAATTCATGTTTGAAGCTCTAACCTTCAATGTGATGGTATTTGGAGATGGGGCCTTTGGGAGGTGAGCTCACTCACACATGTGCACTTTCTCTCTCTCTGCCATGTAAGAACACAGGAAAAAAGCAGCTGTTTGCAAGGAAGGCAGCCCTCATTAGGAACTAAATCAGTTGGCACCTTGATCTCAGACTTCCAACCTCCAGAACTGCGAGAAATACATTTCTGTTGTTTAGGCCACCCAGTCTGTAGTATTTTGTCATGGCAGCCCAAGCTGACTAATATAACTACCATTAACAGTCTGAAATTGGGCCAGGGACAGTGGCTCACACATGTAATCCTAGCACTCTGAGAGGTCAAGGTAGGAGGATACCTTGAGACCAGGTTCAACACCAGCCTGGGCAACATAGTGAGACCCACATCTCTATTTAAAAAAACCAAATCAAACAAACAAAAAGAATGGTCTGAAACTGGGGCTATCCAAGCTGAACATTGAAAGCACTATAGCTACAGCAAAGAAGTAGACTATTATTTAAGGCAATATTATGAGTTCAGTCTCTGCTTGGCTCAGAGAGGAACTGTAAACTCCTCTTTGCCATTGGTGGCCTTTAGGCCACACATCACTGGTGTTGGCAAGATTGCTTTCAAACAGATTCAAAATGGATTGCATATGATTCTAGAGGGTCTAGGGTCATTTAATAAAGGTGCTGCTATGCACATGCTTGAAGCTTGGTGAGTTGTTTCTTTAATTCTTATTTATAGCAGATGGTGAATAGGTCTTTGCTGAGAGCCTCATACATTTAAATGGGATGAGCAAAGTAGGTGAGGAAGATAGAGACCCTCATGTGATCACACTCGCCTCACTGGCTGGGACTCTCATCCTCAACATTTCCTTATGTTGAACAGAAATTCACTTTCTATGGATCAGGTCTGCATTTTGAAGGACACAGAGCAAAGGACCTTCTCTTCCCACTGACAAACCTTAGAATTCTGCTCTTAAGGCAAAAAAAAACAACAACCACCAAACTCATTCTCTCATATGCCAGTTTCCAGGCTCCCATCATCCTAATCAATCTGCTCTGATTTCCAACATTCTTTTAAAAATATGGCACTAGAAATGGAAAGTTCTTTTTTCCAGTGGCTCAGGAAAGACAGTCATGCTGCATGCATTATGTCTGAGCAAGGCAGAGGGAGAAAGAAATGGAGATGATTTTAAGGAAGTAAGCTGAAGACTAAAAGACGGCATCAAAGGTGGCATTGAGAGTATAAAGAACTGGGAATCATGGCTCAGATGTAAGACGACTGGGGGCTTGCTATGTCTCTGAGTGGGAAACAGGAAATACAGACCGGGAGGAAGAATAAGAATTAGGATGAAAGGTATAATTTAAAGGGTCTTCAGCCTGGATATAGGAGGTGGTGGCGAATCCATTAAGGAATGGGGAAAACTCTTATTTGTGGAGTGTCTAGGATAGTCAGGCTGTATCAGATGTTTTCTTGGCATTAGTGTAGTCTGATCTTTCCTACGATCTCATAAGGTAGGAATTAACTGCCCTCATGAGGAGGGTGAGGCTGATGAAAGTTAAGTAACTCACCCAGGGCCATCCAACTGCTAAGTGGAAGGGCTGGGATTCCAACTTAAGGGAGTTCTCAGGGAGCGTAACGAGCACTTCAAGAACTTGTTCCCAAACCAGTGGTGTCAAGTAAAAATTGCAGAGGAGTGGCAATGTGCGAAGGTTTCCCAGGTGGCCTGGAGACTGCAGACTTAATGCTTATGAAATGGAAGTCTATAGTTTGTTGGTAGTCTGGATAACACAGCGTACAGTGGTTAGAAATATAGATTTTAGAGAGACCTGACTACAAATCATAGCTCTCCCCCTTGCTTGTACGTTCATGGGCAAATTTTCCCACTTCTCTCTTAGTTCCTTCATCTATAAAATGCTCTTAGTAATACCAGCATTGAAGCATTGTTACAACTAAATGAGATCATCTATATAAGCAAAATGTATGTAAAGTGTATTTTATATATGAGAAGTGTTGAATGTATATGCATTCAACAAAGGGTAGCATTTAATTTTTTTTTTTTTTTTTTTTTTTGAGGCAGAGTCCCGCTCTGTCACCCAGGCTGGAGTGCAGTGACATGATCTCAACTCACTGCAACCTCTGCCTCCCGGGTTCAAGCGATTCTCCTGCCTCAGCCTCCTGAGTAGCTGGGATTACAGGTGTGCACCATGCCTGGCTGATTTTGTATTTTTTTTAGTAGAGACAGGGTTTCATCATATTGGCCAGGCTGGTCTCGAACTCCTGACCTCGTGATCTGCCCGCCTCGGCCTCCCAAAGTGCTAAGATTACAGGTGTGAGCCACTGCGCCTGGCCCAAGTGTAGCTATTTCTTCTGTGCAAATTATTCATTTTTCCCTGGCACTTGACCTCAAGTGTCTTTTTAAAATGAGTAATAGGTGTGGTGACATTATAATGTGTCACCTTGCCTAGATTGAACTACATTTCCCAAAATTCCCTTCCCGGCATGTTTCCAGTTAGGATGGTCTGCAGAGAGATTTTTGTGGGAGACTTTGAGGGCAGAAGTGAAGCAGCAGTCATTGTGTAGCTCACACACTTTGTCATTGAGTTGCTGGCCTGCTTCACTTGTGTGAGCCAAAGCCAGGCCTGCAGCTGCCTCTGACTTCTCCTCCAGCATCTCTGACTTCTGGGCTAGGTGTATGTGTTTAGCTCTGTGATGAAAGGTCTCAGCTTCAGCAGGATATCCACACCGTCAAGGTCAGAGCCACAAGGATTGACAGGGCTTGCATTCCCTCCCTGTGGTCCATGCTGGTTTTCTTCCATGTCACCTCCAGCTTTCCTCCAAATGGCCTGCCCTGAGGACTACGTGTCTTAGTGAGGGTTGCCAGATTTAGCAACTAAAAATCTGGATGGCCAGGCAAATTTTAATTTCAGTTTAACATGAAATAATTTTTTAGGGTAAGTATGTTTCTCTGAAATTCAAATTTGACTTGGTATCCTTTTTTTTTTTTCTGTCTTCCCTAAATCTGGCCACCCTAAGAGAATAAGAGAATAAGCATCTTGAAAAAGGTAAGCTTGCTGGGCAGAACTTAGTTGAGGCTGGTGACTGAATTTATGATACCAACTAATACCCAGCCAAGTGCTTTTCTCAAGCAGGGCTTAGCTGCCAAGGTGTAAGTAAGGCAGAGGCAGAGCGCTGGGTTTATCCACAGGTGGGATTTTGCCAGTTAAGACACACAAGAGAATTTGCGGCAGGGTTTCCAAACTTGAGTTTGCAACTGCATCACCTGGAGGACTCCTTAAAACAGATTTCTTAAAACAGCTAAATTTTTTTTTTTTCAGACAGAGTCCCGCTCTGTTGTCCAGTCTGGATTGCAGTGGCGTGATCTCGGCTCACTGCAACCTCCACCTTCTGGGTCCAAGTGAACCTTCTGCTGAAATTATAGGCACCCACCACTAGGTCTGGATTAGTTTTTCTTGTATTTTTTGTAGAGATGGGGTTTCGCCATGTTGGCCAGGCTGATCTCGAACTCCTGACCTCAAGTGATCTGCCCGCCCCAGCCTCCCAAAGTGCTGGGATTACAGGCATGAGCCACCGCGCCTGGCCTTAAAACAGAAGTTTTGATTCAGTGGGCATAGGGTGGTGCCCAAGAATTTGCATTTTCAATGCAACTGGTCCAGGGACCACACTTTGAGACTCCCAGGGGTAGACTGAAATGGGGGGACTTCAGTATCTAAAATAGCTAAGGGGAGACAGTAAGGCTTGGAGGAGGCTGATGGGGCACATGGGCTATGTGATTGGGAGTACATATGCTTCTTGTCTTCACAGTGAGCAGAAGATCGTGCTGGTGAACTTTGAGGGGTTTTGTGTTTCCTCCTCTCTATCTTTTCTTTCCTCTGTCCTAATTTTGGATTCTGTCCTTCCTCTAATACTGGCATCTGCCTCCCTTTTAACCAGGCAATTTTTGAGAACGCTGGTGTCATAAAACTGTTGTCTCTTCTGATTTGTGAGAAGCTAGGCATCAAAACAAGTGAAGGTGGCCAGGCATGGTGGCTCATGCCTATAATCCCAGCAATTTGTGAGGCCAAGGTGGGCGGATCCCTTGAGGTCAGGAGTTCAAGACCAGCCTGGCCAACATGGCAAAACCCCATCTCTACTAAAAATACAAAAATTAGCCAGGCATGGTGGCATATGCCTGTAATCTCAGCTACTCGGCAGGCTGAGGCCTAAGAATCGCTTGATCCTTCGAGGCAGAGGTTGCAGTGAGCCAAGATCGTGCCACTGCACTCCAGCCTGGGTGACAGAGCTAGACTCCATCTCACAAAACAAAACAAAACAAAACAAGTAAAGGTAACGAGGCCACAACTGGTAATGACTGCTCTGGAAAAAGCATCCAAATTATTACTATTTTTTTCTGTCTTCAGAGAAAGGGACTAGGAGTTGAAAGGGCAAAGAAGGATGGTGCAAAGAAAGGCAAAGAAAGGTGCAAAGAAGGGCAAAGAAAGACGTGGTGGCTCATGCCTGAAATCCCAGCACTTTGGGAGTCCAAGGTGGATGAATCACCTGAGGTCAGGAGTTCAAGACCAGCCTGGCCAACATGGTGAAACCCCGTCTCTACTAAAAATATAGAAATTAGCCAGGTGTGGTGTCAGGCGCCTGTAATCCCAGGTACTTGGGAGGCTGAGGCAGGAGAACCGCTTGAACCTGGGAGGCAGAGGTTGCAGTGAGCCAAGATTGCACCACTACACATGGGCAACAGAGTGAGACTCTGTCTAAAAAAAAAAAGAAAGGGCAAAGAAGGAAAACAGAGAAAGGAGAAAGGAAGCCAGGCTGTTGTTGCTAGGTGAAGATCTTCAGAAGCCAAAATATTCCCCTTAGGAATCTTCATTGCCAAGTCCTTTCTAAATCTTTGGTTATTTCATGGAACAACTCATTTTGTCCAATTCTCAAAGGAATTTGGCCTTAAGTGCAAAGGACCTAAACTTTATTAAGTATATACTATATGGTAGTTGCTGACTGTTACTTTCCATGGGAAATAGATGTGCAAAATATGAAAAGTGTTCCATTTAAGTATGTAATTTTTATTTCTTTATGCTTTTATGTATCTTCTAAATTTTCTACAAGTATGATTTTCCTTTACTTATTTTAAACTTTTATTTTGAAATAACTTCAAATTTACAGAAGAGTTACAAAGGTAGTACTGACAATTCTTGCATATATCCTTTACTTTGACATCTTACATAACCATGGTACATTTATGAAAACCAAGAAATTAACATCTGTACAATACTATTAACTAAACTACAGATCTTGCTTGGATTTCACCAGTTTTTCCACTTATATCCTTTTTCTGTTCCAAGATCCATTTCAGGATAGCACATTGTAATTAGTGAATTTCTTCTATAATTAAAAAAAAAGGCATATGTCTTCTCCCTTTCTATCAGGGCATTCCTTGCTGTTTTAGCAAAGGAATAAAGAGGAAAGTGTATTTTATTGACCATGGAGTACAGGGGATACATGGAGATAGACATCTCTTCGGTAAACCCAAAAAGGAAGTAGGAGGTATTTTAAATAAGTATCGTGAAAAATCCACATAAAGTCTAATAATATACACACAAAAAATACTTATGGCCCTATGGTAGGTGGGAAAAAAAGATAAAATACTTGGTTTCAAGATGTAAAACTATGCAGAAACCTTTTTTTGAAATGAATATATATTTTAAATTATGGAATAATTTTGACACATATATCTCTATATCAAAAAGTGTTTTCACAGATAGCTTCTTTTTAATTTTTAGGGCTGGTTATTTGTGTTTTCCTAAGAGGTAGATTCTACAAAAAGAGTATTTGGAACCTGGGGAATCAAAATACAGGTTCCAATGTGAGATATTAAATAGCACATCAGAATGCATTTTCACAGATAGCTTGTTTCTTGTTTTTGGGGCTGGATATTTGTTTTTTTCCTAATAGGCCCCAATTGGCTTAGTAATGTCACTTCATAGAATCTACAAAAAGAGTGTTTGGAACCTGGTGAATTAAAACACAGGTTCCAATCTGACAAAGCATTTTCACAGAGAGCTTGTTTCTAGTATTTAGGACTGGATATTCATTTTTTTCTTTGTAGGCTTCAATGGGTTCAGAAATGTCACTTCATAGATTCTACAAAAAGCAGGTTTGGGACCTGGTGAATGAAAACACAAGCTCCATTCTGTGATATAAAACAGCACATCACAAGCCATTTTCACAGATAGCTTGTTTCTAGTTTTTAGGGCTCGACATTCGTTTGTTCCTATAAAGCCTCTATGGGCTCAGAAATGTCACTTCGTAGATTCCACAAAAAGAGTGTTTGGAACCTGTTCAATCAAAGTGCAACCTCCATTCTGTGATATAAAACAGCAAATCACAAAGAGTTTTCACTGATAGCTTGTTTCCAGCTTTTAGGGCTGGATATTTTTTTTTTCCTAATAGGCCTCAATGGGCTCAGGAATGTCACTTCTTAGATTCTACAAAGGGATGGAACATGGTGATTCAAAACATGTGTTCCATTCTGTAATATGAAACAGCAAATCACAAAGCATATTCACAGATAGTTTGTATCTATTTCTTAGACCTGGATATTCATTTTTTCCCATAAGGCCTCAATGGGCTCAGAAATGTCACTTCGTAGATTCTACAAAAAGTGTTCAGAATCTGGTGAATCAAAAACAGGTTTCTTCTGTGATAGGAAACAGCACATCCAAAAGCATTTTCACAGATAGTTTGTTTCTTGTTTTTAGGGCTGGATATTCATTTTTTCCTAATAGGTCCCATTCGGCTCAGTAATGTCACTTGGAAGAATCTACAAAAAGAGTGTTTGCAACCTGATGAATTTAAACACAGGTTCCAATCTGGGATATGGAACAGCACATCATAAAGCATATTTACATATAGCTTGTTTCTAGCTATTAGGACTGGATATTTATTTTTTCCTAATTGTCCTCAATGGGTTTAGAAATGTCACTTTGTAGATTTTACAAAAAAATTGTTCGGAACCTGGTGAATCAAAATACAGCTTCCAATCTGGTAATATGAAACAGCAAATTGCAAAGCATTTTCACAGATTGTTTGTGTCTTGTTTTTAGGGCTGAATATTAGCTTTTTCCTAACAGGCTGCAATCGGCTCAGTAATGTCACTTCATAGAATTTGCAAAAAGAGTTTTTGGTACCTGGTGAATTTAAACACAGGTTCCAATCTTAGATGTGGAACAGCACATCACAAAACATTTTCACAGATAGCTTGTTTCTAATTGTTAGGGCTGAATACTCATTTTTCCCTATGGGCCTCAATGAACTCAGAAATTTCACTTTGTAGAGTCTGCTAAAAGAGTGTTTGGAACCTGATCTATCAAAACAAAAGTTCTATTTTGTGATATGAAACAGCACATCACAAAGCGTTTTCACAGATTGCTTTTTTCTAGTTTTTAGGGCTCGATATTTGTATGTTCCCGTGAAGACTCAATGGGTATAAAAATGTCCCTTCAGGGATTCAAAATCAGTGCTTCAAACCTACTGAATCAAAACCTAGGTTCCATTCTGTAATATAAAACAGCACATCACAAAGCACTTTCACAGATAGCTTGTTTCTAGGGCTGTATATTTGTTTTTTCTTAACAGGCCTCAATGAGGCTCAGAAATATCATTTTGTAGATTCTACAAAAAGAGTGTTTGAAACATGGTGAATCAAAATGTAGGTTCCATTCAGTGACATAAAACAGCACATCTCAAAGTGTTTTCACTGACAGCTTGTTTCTAGTTTTTAGGGCTGGATATTCTTATGTTCTTATAAGGCCTCAATGGGCTCAGAAATGTCACTTCATAGATTCTATAAAAAGGAAGTGTGGAACATGGTGAATCAAAATACAACATCCATTCTGTGATATGAAACAGCACATCATGAAGTGTTTTCACAGAGAGCTTGTTTCTAGTTTTTAGGGCTGGATATTCATTTTTCCTAATAGGCCTCAATGGGCTAAGAAATGCCATTTCATATATTCTACAAAAAGAGTGTTTGGAACCTGGTGATTCAAAACACAGGTTCCATTCTGTGATAAGAACAACACATCACAAACCTTTTTCACAGATAGCTTGATTCTACTCCTTAGGGCTGGACATTTGCATGTTCCTATAAGACCTCAATGGGCTCAGAGAGGTCACTTCATAGACTCTACAAAAAGAGTTTTTGGAACCTGGTGAATCAAGATACAGTTTTCCTGCTGTGATATGAAACAAAATCAAAAAGCATTTTCAGATAGTTTTGTTCTTGTTTTTAGGGCTGGATATTTCTTCTTTCCTAATAGGTCTCTGTCAGCTCAAAAATGTCATTTATTAGATTCTGCAAAAAAAGTGGGATCTGGTGAATGAAAACACAGGTTTCATTTGTGATATGGAGCAACACATCACAAAGCATTTTCACAGACAGCTTTTTTCTAGTTTTTAGTACTGGATATTTGTTTGTGTAAAGCCTAAATGTGCTCCGAAATGTCAGTTCTTAGATTCCACAAAAAGAGTGTTTGGAACATGGTGAATCAAAACACGTGTTTCATTCTGTGATATGAAATAGCAAATCCAAAAGTGTTTTCACTGGTAGCTTGCTTCTGGCTTTTAGGACTTTTTGTTTTTTCCTAATAGGCCTCAGTGGGTTCAGAAACGTCACTTTGTAGATTCCACCAAAAGAGTGTTTAGACCCTGGTGACTTAAAACACAGATTCCAATCTGAGATATGGACTACCACATGACAAAGTGTTTTCACAGAGAGCTTGTTTCTAGTTTTTAGGACTTGATATTCATTTTTTCTTTGTAGGCTTGAATGGGCTCAGAAATGTCACTTCATGGAGTCTACAAAAAGCAGGTTTGGAACCTGGTGAATCAAAATACATGTTCTATTCTGTAATATGAAATAGCAAATCACAAAGCATTTTCCCAGATAGCTTGTATCTACTTCTTGGGGCTTAATAAGGACTCAATGGGCTCAGAAATGTCACTTGGTAGATTCTACAAAAAGAGTGTTTGGAATCTGGTGAATCAAAACACAGGTTCCATTCTGTAATAGGAAACAGCACATCAGGAAGCATTTTCACTGATAGCTTGTTTCCACTTTTTAGGACTGGATATTTGTTTTTTCTTAATAGGCCTCAATGGGTTTGGAAATGTCACTCTATCAATTCTACAATAAGAGTGTTTGGAATCTGGTGAATAAAAACACAGGTTCCATTCTGTGATACTAAGGAGCACATCAGAAAGTGGTTTCACAAATAGCTTGTTTCTTGTTTTTAGGGCTGGATATTAGTTGTTTCCTAATAGGCCCCAATTGGCTCAGTAATAGCACTTCATAGACTCTGCAAAAAGAATGTCTGGAACCTGGTGAATTTAAACACAGGTTTCAATCTTAGATGTGGAACAGCACACCACAAAACATATTCACAGAGAGCTTGTTTCTAGTTATTAGGGCTGGATATTCATTTTTCCTAATAGGACTCAATGGACTCAGAAATGTCATTTTGTAGATTCTACAAAAGAGTTTTTGGAACCTGGTGAATCAAAACACAGCTTCCATTCTGTGATATGAGACAGGACCTCACAAATCATTTTCTCTGCTAGCTTGTTTATAGCTTTTAGGGCTCGATAATCATACATTCCTGTAAGGCCTCAATGAACTTAAGAATGTCACTTCATAGATTTATCAAAAAGAGTGCACAAACCTGGTAAATTGAAACATAAATTCCATTCTTTGATATTAAACAGCACATCACAAAGCGTTTTGACAGATAGATTGGTTCTAGTTTTCAGGGCTGGTTATTTCACTGTTCCCATAGAACCTCAATGTGCTCAGAAATGTCACTTTGTAGGTTCTACATAAGGAGTGTTTGGAACTCGACGAATTGAAAAACAGGTTCCATGTGTGATATGAAACAGCACATCATAACTGATTTTCTTGCCAGCTCTGAGAATGAAAAGCAAGCTAGGTGAGAAAACAATCAGAGCTGGATATTCATTTCTTTTTAATAGGCCTCAAAGAGCTCAGAAATATAACTTTGTAGATTCTACAAAAAAAGTGTGTGGAACCTGGTGAATCAAAACAGATGCTCCCTTCAGTGATACAAAACAGCACATCACAAAGTGTTTTCACAGATAGCTTGTTTCTAGTTTTTAGGGCTGGATATTCACATGTTCTTTTAAGGTCTCAATGGGCTTAGAAATGTCACTTCAGAGATTCTTCAAACAGAGTGCTTCAAATCTGGTGAATCAAAACACAGTTTCCATTCAGTAATATAAAACAGCACATCACAAAAGATTTTCACAGTTAGCTTGTTTCTAGTTTTTAGGACTGGATATTCAATTTTTTCTTTATAGGCCTCAATGGGCTCTGAAATATCACTTAGTATATTCTACAAAAAGTGAGTTTGGAACCTGGTGAATCAAAACACAGGTTCAACGTTGTGATATAAAACAGCACATTGCAAAGCATTTTCACAGATAGTTTGTTTCTACTTTTTAGGGCTGAATATTTACTTTTTCCTATCTAGCCTCAATAAGCTAAGTAATGTTACTTTAGAGATTCTGCAAAAAGCATGTTTGGAACCTGATGAATCCAAACACAGGTTCCATTCTTTGATATAAATAAGCACATCACAAAGCTTTTTCACAGGTAGCTTGTTTCTAGTTGTTAGGTTGTATATTCGTATTATTTTATGTTATTTATTTTTTTATTATACTTTAAGTTCTAGGGTACATGTGCACAACATGCAGGTTTGTTACAGGCCTTAATGAGATGAAAAATGTCACTTCGTAAATTCTACAAAAACAGCGTTTGGAACTTGGTGAACCAAAACACAGGTTCTATTCTGCAATATGAAACAGCAAATCACAAAGTGTTTTCACTGATAGCTTTTTTCTAGTTTTTAGGACTGGATATATATATTTTTAATAGGCCTCAATGGGCTCAGAAATATCACTTTGTATATTCTACAAGAAGAGTGTTTGTAACCAGGTGTGGTGAGTCAAAACACAGGTTCCATTCTGTAATATTGAAAAGCACATCACAAAGCATTTTCACAGATAGCTTGTTTCTACTTTTTAGGGCTGGATATTCATTTGTTCCTAATAGTTCTCAATTGGCTCAGAAATGTCACTTTGTACATTCTACAGAAAGAGTGTTTGGGACCTGGTGAATCAAAACACAGGTTCCATTCTGTTATAATAGAAAGTGCATCACAAAGGATTTTCTTTTCTTTTTCTTTTTTTTTTTGAGATGGAATCTCACTCTCGTCACCCAGGCTGGAGTGCAATGGTGCGATCTCAGCTCACTGCAACCTCCACCTCCCTGGTTCAAGTGATTCTCCTGCCTTAGCCTCCCAAGTAGCTGGAATTACAAGCACGCAGCCCCACGCCTGGCTAATTTTTTAATATATTTTTTAGTAGAGACAGGGTTTCACCAAGTTGGCCAGGGTGGTCTTGAACTCCTGACTTCAGGTGATCCACCCGCCTCAGCCTCCCAAAGTGCTGTAATTACAGGCATGAGCCACTGTGCCCAGCCTTGCAAAGGATTTTCAAAGACAGTTTGTTTCTAGTTTTAGGGTTATATATATATATATATATATATATATATTTTTTTTTTTTTTTTTTTGAGACTGAGTCTTGCTATATCACCCAGGTTGGAGTATAGTGGTGTGATCTTGGCGCGCTGCAACCTCTGACTCCTGGGTTCAAGCAATTCTCTTGTCTCAGCCTCCTGAGGAGCTGGGATTACAGTTGCCTGCCACCACGCTTGGCTAATTGTATTTTTAATAGAAACAAGGTTTCACCATGATGGCCAGGCTGGTCTGAAACTCCTGACCTCAAGTGATCCACCAACCTCATCCTCCCAAAGTGCTGGGATTACAGGCATGAGCCACTGTGCCCGGCCCCATATTTTCTTAATAGGCCTCAATGAGATAAGAAATGTCACTTCGTAGATTCTACAGAAAGAGTTTTTGGACTCTGGGGACTCACAACACAGGTTCCATTCTGCGACATGAAACAGCACATAAAAAAGTTTTTTCACTGATACCTTGTTTTTAGTTTTTAAGACTGGATATTTATTATTTCCTAATAGTCCTCAATGGGCTCAGAAATGTCAGTTCGTAGATTCTACATAAAGAATGTTTGGAACTCAGTGAATTGAAACACAGGTTCCATTCTGTGATATGAAACAACACATCACAAATTGTTTTCCTTGATAGCTTACTTTTAGTTTTCAGGGTTGGATATTCATTTCTTTTTAATAGGCCTCAATGGGCCCAGAAATGTCACTTCATAGATTCTACAAAAATTAGCTGGGCATGGTGGCATGCACCTGTAATCCCTGCTACTCAGGAGCTCAATAAGCTCAAAAAGAATGTAAGCCGCTTCTTAGAATCTACAAATTAGTGTTTTGAACGTGTTGAATCAAAACACAGGTTCTATTCTGTGATATAATCAGCACATCACTAAGTCTTTACACAGATGGCTTCTTTCTAGTTTTTAGGGATGGTTATTCATATGCTCCTCTAATGGCTCAATAATATCAGAAATGTCACTTCTTAATCTAAAAAAAAATTGTTTTGAACCTCTTGAATCAAAACCTATGTTCCATTCTGTGATATAAAATAGGACATCACAAATCATTTTCACAGATACCTTGTTTCTAGTTTTTAGGGCTGGATATTTGCATGTTTTTCTAATTAGTCAATAGGCTAAGAAATGTTACCTCATGAATTCTAAAAAATGTGTACTTGGAGCCTGTCTAATCAAATTATAGGTTCTATACTGTGATATGGAACAGCATATCACAAAGTGTTTTCACAGATAGCTTGTTTGTAAATTTTAGGGCTGGATATTCATATGTTCCTATAAAGAAAGGCACAATAGGTTCAGAAATGTCACTTCTTACATATTCTAAAAAAAATTGTTTGGAACCTGTTTAATCAAAACCAAAGATCAATCTTGTATTACAAAACTGCACATTCCAAAGCACTTTCTCAAATAGCTTGTTTCTAGTTTTTAGGGCTGTATATTCAAATGTTCCTATAAGGGCTCAATAGGCTAAGAAATGTCACTTATTAGATTCTGCAAAAGGAGTGATTGGAACTTGTTTAATGAAAACCCAGGTTCAGTCCCAAAATATAAAACAGCACATCACAAAGCTCTTTCACAGATAGCTTCTTTTTACTTGTTAGGGTTGGATATTTGTATGTTCCTCTAAAAGCTCAATGGGCTCTGAAATGTCATTTCTTAGATTCTACAGAACACGTGTTTAGAACCTCTTCCATCAAAACACTGATTCCACTCAGTGATAGAAAACAGCACATCACAAACCATATTCACACACAGCCTGTTTATAATTTTTAAAACTGCATATTCATATTTCCATACAGGCCTCAAAACCTCTGAAATGTTATTTTCTGGATTCTACAAAATATGTATCTGGATCATTTGTAATGACAACACAAGTTCCATTCAGTAATATAAAGTGGCACATCACAAAAGTTTTTCACAGATAGCTTGATTTTAGTTTTGAGGGCTGAATATGCATATGTTCCTATAAGGGCTCAATGTCCTCAGAAATGTCCCTTCTTAGATTCTACAAAACGTGTGTTTGGAACTGGTTGAATCAAAACAAGGTTCCATTCAGTGATATGAAACACCACATCACGATGCTCTTTCAAGGATAGCTTCTTTTTACTTTTTAGGGCTGGATATTCCTATCTTAATCTAAGGGCTCAATGGGCTCAGAAATATCATTTCTTGGATTCTACAGAACGTGTGTTTAGAACCTGTTGAATGATAATGCAGGTTCCACTCAGTGATAGGATACAACACATCGCAAAGCATATTCACAAAGAGCTTGTTTGTAGTTTTTAGGACTGGATATTTGTATTTTCAAAATAGGTCTAAAGACCTCTGAAATGTCATTTTTTTTGTTTCTACAAAACATGAGTTTGGATTTTTTGTAATGAAAACACAATATCCATTCAGTGATATAATACAGCATATTGTAAAGCTTTTTCACAGATTGCTGGTTTTTAGTTTTGAGGGATGAATGTTTGTTATGTTCCTATGAAAGTTCATTTGGTTCTGAAATGTCCCTTCTTAGATTGTACAGATACTGTGGTTTTTTTTTAGGAGTCTCACTCTGTTGCCCAGGCTGGAGTGCAGTGGCACAACCTTGGCTCACTGCAACCTCCACCTCCGAGGTTCAAGTGATTCTTCTGCCTTAGCCTCTGGAGTAGCCAGGACTACAGGCATACGCCATCATGCCTGGTTAATTTTTTTTTTTATTTTTAGTAGAGAAGGGGTTTCACCATGGTGGCCAGGTTGATCTCAAACTCCTGACCTCAGGTGATTTGCCTTCCTTGGCCTCCCAAATTGCTGAGATTACAGGTGTAAGCCATCGTGCCTGGCCGGAACCTGTTGAATCAAAACACAGGTTCCATTCAGTGATATACAACAACACATCACAAAGCTCTTTAACAGATAGCTTCTTTTTACTTTTTAGGGTTGGATATTTGCATGTTCCTTTAAGTGCTCAATGGGCTCAGTAATGCCATTTCTTTTCTTTTCTTTTTTTTTTTTTGAGATGGAGTTTCATTCTTGTTGCCCAGGCTAGAGGGCAATGGCACGGTCTTGGCTCACTGTAACCTCTGCCTGCGGGTTCAAGCATTTCTCCCACCTCAGCCTCCCAAGTAGCTGGAATTACAGGCACTCACCCCCACGCCTGGCTAATTTTTTTGAAATTTTAGTAGAGACGGGGTTTACCATGTTGGCCAGGCTGGTCTGGAACTCCTAGCTTAGGTGATGCGCCTATTTTGGCCTCCCAAAATGCGGGATTACTAGTGTGCGCCACCATACCTGGCCAGTAATGTCATTTCTTAGATTCCACAGAACCTGTGTTTAGAACCTGTTCAATCAAAACACAGGTTCCACACGGTGATAGGAAACAAAACATAACAAACTATATTTGCACAGAGCTTGTTTGTAGTTCTTAGGGCTGGATATTTTTATTTTTTTATATCTGCCTAAAAAATTCTGAAATGTTATTTTTGGATTCTACAAAACATGACTTTGGATCCTTTGTAATGAAAATCACAAAAAGTGTGTTTGGAACCTATTGAATCAAAACACAGTTTCCACTGAGTGATATAAAACAGCACATCCAAAAGCTCTTTCACAGATAGCTTCTTTTTACTCTGTAGGGCTTGATATTGGTATGTTCCTGTAAGTGCTGAATGGGCTCAGAAATGTCTCTCTTTCGATTTCACAAAAAGTGTGTTTGGAAACTTGAATCAAAACACTGGTTCCACTCAGTGATAGAAAATGGCACATCACTAAGCATATTCGCACAGAGCCTGTTTGTAGTACTTAGGACTGGATATTTGTATTTTCTTAAATAGGCCTAAAAACTTCTAAAATATCATTTTTTGGATTATACAAAACTTAAGTTTGGATCTTTTATAATGAAAACACATTTTATTCAGTGATATAAAACAGCAAATTAGGTGGTGCACAGTGGTTCACGCCTGTAATCCCAGTACTTTGGGAGGCTGAGGCAGGTAGGCAGATCACTTGAATTCAGGAGTTCGAGACCTGCCTGGCCAACATGGTGAAACCCTGTCTCTACTAAAAATACAAAAATTAGCTGGGTGTGGTGGCATGTACCTGTAATCCCAGCTACTCGGGAGGCTGAGAGAGGAGAATTGCTTGAGCCTGGGAAACAGAGCTTGCAGTGAGCTGAGATCATGCCACTGCACTCCAGCCTGGATGACAGAGCGAGACTCTGTCTCAAATAAATAAATAAATAAAATAAAAAATAAAAAAACATTAAATAACAAAGGATTTCACAGATTGCTTGTTTTTCTTTTTGAGGGCTGGATATTTGTATGTTCCTATAAGGTTTCAATGGGCTCACAAATATTCTTTCTTAGATCTACAAGAGGTGTGTTTGGAACATTTCGAATCAAAACAAAGATTCCTTTCAGTGATATAAAACAGCACATCACAAAGCTCTTTTATAGATAGCTTCTTCTTTTTTTTTTTTTTTGAGATGGAGTTTCACTCTTTGCCAAAAAAGTGCTAGGATTACAGGCGTGAGCCACCACACCTGGCCCATATTTCTTATATAGGCCTAAAAACCTGTGAAAGGTCATTGCTTAGATTCTACAAAACATGTGTTTTGATCCTTTGTAATGAAAACACAAGTTCCATTCCATGATACAAAACACATATCACAAAGGTTTTACACAGATCACTTGATTTTAGTTTTGAAGGCTGGATAAAGGGCTCATTGGGCTCAGAAATGTCCCTTATTCGATTCTGCAAAAAGTGTGTTTGGAAACTGTTGAATCAAAACACACATTCTGTTTACTGATATAAAAGAGGACATCACAGAGCTTTTTCATAAATAGCTTCCTTTTATATTTTAGGGCTGGATATTCATATATTCCTGTAAGGACTCAATGGTCCCAGAAATATCAATTCTTAGATTCTCCACAATCTGTGTTTAGAACATGTTGAATCAAAACCCAGGTTCCAATCAGTGATAGAAAACAGCACATCATGAAGCATATTCACACAGACCTTGCTTGTAGTTCTTTGGGTTGGATTTCATATTTTCTTACATAGGCCTCAAAACCTCTGAAATGTCATTGCTTGGATTTTGTGAAATATGAGTTTGGATCCTTTGTAATGAAAACACAAGTTCCATTCCATAATATAAAACAGCACATCACAAAAGTTTTTCACAAATTGCCTGTTTTTTTTTTGTTTGTTTCTTGTTTTTTGTTTTTAATTTTTGGAGGGCAGGATCTTCATATGTTCCTACTAGGGCTCAATAGGCTCAAAAAATGTCACTTCTTAGATTCTATAAAATAAGTATTTAGAATCTGTTGAATCAAAACACAGGTTCCATTCAGTGACATAAAATAGCATGTCACAAAGTTTTTTTTTACAGATTGCTTGTTTTTTGTTTTGAGGGCTGGACATTCTTATGTTCCTATAAGGGCTCAAAAAGCTCAGAAGTGTTTCTTCTTAGATTCTACAAAAAGTGTGTTTGAAACCTGTTGAATAAAAACACAAGTTTCATCCAGCGATATAAAACAGCACATCACAAGCTCTTTCACAGATAACTTATTTTGGCTTTTTAGGGCTTGATGTTTGTACATTCCAATAAGGGCTTAACGGGCTCAGAAATGTCCCTTCTTAGATTTTAGAAAAAGTGTGTTTGGAACTTGTTGAATCAAAACACAGGTTCCACTAATGATAGTAAACAGCACATCACAGAGCATATACTCAAAGAGTAGTTTGCAGTTTTGATTTTTGGGTATTCACATTTTCTAATATAGGCCAAAAATCCTCTGGAATGTCATTTATAGGATTCTAAAAAACATGAGTCTGGATCCTTTGTAATGGAATCACAAGTTCCATTCATTGATATAAAACAGAACATCACAAGGGGTTTTCACAGATAGCTTTTTTTTAGTTTTTAGGGCTGGACTTTCTTATGTTCCTATAAGGGCTCAATGGGCTCAGAATTGTCCCTTGTTAGATTCTACAAATCTGTGTTTGGAACCTGTCGAATCAAAACATAGGTTCTATTCAGTAATATAAAACATCATATCACAAAACTCTTAAACAGATAACTTCTACTTTTTAGGGATGGATATTCATATATTCCCATAAGGGCTCAAAGGGCTCAGAAATGGCATTTCTTAGATTCTACAGGATGTGGGTTTAGAACCTGTTGAATCTAAACACAGGTTCCACTCAGAGATAAGAAACAGTGCATCACAAAGGATATTCACACAGAACTTGCTTGTAGTTCTTACAGCTTGATATTCATATTTTCCTATATTGGCCTAATAACCTCTGAAATGTCATTACTTGCATTGTACAAAACAGAAGTTTGGATCTTTTGTAATGAAAACACGTGTTCCATTCAGTGATGTAAAGCAGCACATCACAAAGGTTTTTCACAGATTGCTTGTTTTTAGTTTTGAGGGCTAAATATGTGTATGTTCCAATGAGGGCTCAATGGGCTCAGAAATGTCACTTCTTAGATTCCACAGAATGTGTGAAAAGTAACATCTCTGTGGATATTCTGAATAATATCACAGGGTGTACACAGCCTGTGACATTAGGAGTAGCATCCCCATAAGATATTCTGAGTAATATCACAGGGTGTACACCCCATGTGACATTAAGGGTAACATCTTCTTAGGATGTTACGAATGACATCACAGGGTGTACGCCCCCTGTGACTTTTAAAGTAACATCCCCCTAGAATATTACGAATAATATCATGGGTGTACACCCCGAGTGACATTAGGAGTAACATCTCCCTAGGATATTATGAAGAATATCACTGGGTGTACACCCTCTGTCATATTGGGAGTAACATCCTTCTATGATATATGAATAATATCACAAGGTGTACACACACTGTGATATTCAGAGAGATATCTCCCTAGGATATAAGGTATCATATCACAGAATGTACACGCATGGTGTACACCCACTGTGATGTTAGAAGCAATATCTCCCTATGATAGTATGAGAAATATCAAAGGGAGTACACTGTCTGTGATATTAGATGTAATGTTTACTATGGATATTACAAATAATATCACAGGGTGTACACACATGAGGTACACGCACTGTGGTATTATTCGTATTGTCTTAGAGAGACAAAACTCTCTAATATAACACAGAGAGCTATAACTCTGTAATATCTCTGAGATATTACAAATAATATCACAGTGAGTGTACACCCACTGTAGGTTTACAGTAATATCTCCCTATAAGACTACAAATGGTATCAAAGGGTGTACACCCCCTGTGACCTTAGGAGTAACATCCTTCTGGATATCAGGAATAATATCATAAGGCATACCCACTCTGTGACATTTTGTACACCCTTTGTGACATTAAAAGTCACATCCCCCTAGTATATTAAGAATAATATCAATGGCAGTTGATGCACACAGTGTACACATCTTGTTACATTAGTCATAATCTTTTTCTGTGATTTATGAATAATATCATAGAAGGTGTACACACATGGTGTACACTCCAGGTGACATTAGGAGCAACATTCCCCCAAGATATTAGAAATAATATTACCAGGGTTGCATACACATGGTGTACTGTCCCTGTGACATCAGCAGCAACATTCCCCTAGAATATTACGAATAACATCAGAGGAGGAGTACACATATAATGTACGCACCTTGTAAAATTAGGAGTAGCATCTCCCTACGATGTTATGAATAATATCACAGAATGTGTACACACATGGCGTATACCCCATGTGATGTTAAGAGTTACATCCTTCTAGTATGTTAGGAATAATACCACAAAGGTGTTCGCACATGGTTAACACCATATGGAATGTTAGGATTAACATCCCTCAAGAATATTACAAACAACATCACAGGGGCTGTGCACACATGGTGCACATGCCCTGTGGTGTTAAGAGTACATTTCCCTGACACATTACGAGTAATATCACAGAGTATACACCTTCTGTGACATTTGGAGTAACATCCCCTAGGATAGTATGAATAATACCACAGGGTGTACATCCCCTGTGACCTGAGGAGTAACATCTTTCTAGGATATTGTGAATAATATCACAAGATGCACAGCCCCTGTGACACGAGGAGTAACATCCACCTAGGATATTATGAATAATATCACAGGGAGTACACCCCGTGTGACAGTAGGCGTAACCTCAGCCAAGGATATAAGGAACAAATACAGAGGCTGCACAAGTGTTGTGACATTAGCAGTAACATCCATTTAGGATATTACGAATATTATCACAGTGTGAATACCCCCTGTGATATTAGGAGTAACATCTCCCTACAATATTGGGAGCCATGTCATACGGTGTACACCCCCCGTGACATTAGAGGTAACATTTCCTTAGGATATTATGAATAATATTACAAGGTATACAGCCCCTGTGATATTAGGAGTAACATTTCCATAAAATATTAGGAATAATATCACTGTTGGTACACTACGGGTGACATTAGCGGACCCCAAAACTATTATGAATAACTTCACAGGGTGTACACCCTCTGTGACATTGTGAGTAACACCTTCCTATGATATTACTAATAAGATCAAGGGGTGTACACACCCTATGACCTTAAGATAACATCCCGTTAGGATATTCAAAATAATATCCCAGGGTGTACACCCCATGTGACATTGTGAGTAACAGCTTCCTAGGATATTATGAATAAGATCCCAGGGTTGACACACCCTGTGATTTTAAAAGTAAAATCCCCCTAGAATAGTACTAATAATAACACAGGGTATACACCCCTGTGATGCTAGGAGTAACATCCTCCCAGGATATTACAAATAATATCAGAAGGTGTACACACACGGTGACATTAGTAGTAATATCCCGCTAGTGTGAATACTATCACAGGGTATACACACCTGTGACTTTAGGAGTAACATCCCCCTGAAATATTCTGAATAATATCACAGGGCGTACACCTCCTGTGACTTTAGGAGTATCATCCCGCTAAAGTACTAAGAATAATGCCCCAGGAGCTTAGCCTGTGTAATATCACAGGGTGTACACCCCCTGTGACATTAGGAGTACATCTTTCTAGAACATCATGAGTAATATCACAATGTGTACACCCTTTGTGACATTAAAAGTAAAATCCCGCTAAGATATTCTGAATAATATCACAGGGAGTACACCCCGTGTGACATAGGAGGAATAACCCGTGAGGATATAACAAATATCAGACGGTGTACACGTATTGTGACATTAGTAGTAATATCCCGCTAGGATGTTACAAATAATATCACAAGGTGTACACACCGGGTGACATTAATTTATATCACATTCCCCTAGAATATGACCCATAACATTACAGGGTGTAGAACACCTGTGATTTATGAGTAACATTTCTATAGAATATTACAAGTAGAATCCTTCGGTGTGCACTCCGTGTGACATCAGGAGTAACATCCCACGAAACTGTGATGGATAATTTCAAAAGGTGCACACCCTCTGTGACATTAAAAGTAACATCTCGCTAGGATATTATGAATAATATCACAGGGTATATACAGCCCCTGTGACATGAGGAGTAATGTCTCTTTAGGATATCATGAATAATATATCAAGATGTACACACCCTGTGACATTAGGTGTAATATCCGTATAGGAGACTACAAATACTATCATAGCGAACACAACCCCTGTGACAATAGGAGTAACATCCCCGTAGGATGTTATGAAAAATATCACAAGGTGCACACACATTGTGACTTCAGTGCTAATATCCCTCTCATATACTGTGAATAATATCACAGGGTGTACACCCCTGTGATATTAGGAATAACATCTCCCTACAGTATTATGAATAATATCATAGGGGGTACACAGGCCTTTGGTTTAGGAGTAATATTCCCATAGGATATTACTAATAATATCACAGTGTGTACACTCACTGTGATATTAGGAGTACCATTTCCCAAGGATATTATGAATAATATCACAGTAGGTGTTCACACATGATGTGTACACCATGTGTGTACACCCAATGTGATAGTTGAAGTAATATGTCCCTGGGATCTTACGAATAATATCAAATGGTGTACACCCTATGTGACATTAAGAGTAACATCCCTTTTGGAGATTCTGAATGTTATCACAGGGTGTGATATTAGGAGTGTGATATGAGGAGTAACCTCTTCCTAGGATAACCCGTGATAGTAGGAGTAACCTCTTCCTAGGATATTACGGATAACATCACAGGGTGTAAAACCCTGTGACTTTAAATGTAACACCCCCCTAGAATATTATGAATAATATAACAGGGTGTACATCCCCTGTGACATTAGGAGTAACATCTCCCTAGGATATTACAAATAATGTCACCGGGGGCACACCCTCTGTGATATTAGCAGCAACATCTTTCTAGGATATTACAAATTATATCACAGGGTGTAAACTCACTGTGATATTAGAAGGAATATCTCCCTAGGATATAAGCTATCATATCACAAGAATGTACATACATGGTGTACACCCACTGTGTTATTAGCAGCAATATCTCCCTATGATATTATGAAAAATATCACGGGGTGTACTCTCTGGTGGGTTACTAGAAGTAATGTTTACCATGAATATTACAAATAATATCACAAGGTGTACACACATGGGGTACACCCACTGTGATATTAGGAGTTATATCTCTCAAAGATATTACAAATAATATCCCAGTGGGGGTACCCCATGTGTGTACACCCACTGTGATATTTACAGTAACATCTCTCTATAAGATTACAAATAATATCGAGAGGGGACACCCCCTGTGACATTAGGAGAAACATCCACCGACAATATTGGGAACAATATCACACGGTGTACACCCCTGTAACGTTAGGAGTAACAACACCCTGAATATTACTAATAATATCACAAGGTGTACACGCATTGTGACATTAGTAGTAATATCTTGCTAACATATTTTCAAGAATATCACAGAAGGAACACACCTGTGACTTTAAGAGTAACATCTCTCTAGAATAGTAAGAATAATATGACGGAGTGTACACCCCCTGTGACATTAGGAGTATCATCTCGCTTGAATATTACAAATAATGTCACAGGGGGTTATCTAGTGTGACAATAGGAGTATAGACCTCTGGGAAATTATGAATACTATCACAGGGTGTACACCCCTGTGACATTAGGAGAAACATCTTTCTAGAATATCACGAACAATATCACTATGTGTACACCCACTGTGTCATTAAAAGTAAAATTGCCCTAGGATATTATGAAATAGAACACAGGGAGTACACCCCGTGTGACATTAGAAGTACATCCCCCGAGGACATAACGAATAATATCAGAGAATGCACCTGCCTTGGACATCAGTAGTAACATCTCTTCAGGATAACACGAATAATATCAAAGGGTGTACACGCATTGTGAAATTAGTAGTGAACTCCTGCTAGGATATTACCAATTTTATGACAGGGTCTACACACCCTGTGACATTACTAGGAAGGTTTTCCCAGAATATTATGAAGAATATTAAAGGGTGTACAGGACCTGTGATTTATGAGTAACATTTTGATAGAATATTGCACGTAGTATCACTGTGTGTACACTCCGTGTGACATTAGGGGTAACATCCCACAAAACTATAATGAATAATTGCACAAGGTGTACACACTCTGTGATATGAAAAGTAACATTTCCCTAGAATATGACGGTAATATCACAGCGTGTACAACCTCTGTGATATGAGAAGTGACATCTGATAAGGATAATGAGAGTAATTTGACAACGTGTACAAACCCCGTGACATAAGGAGTGACATCCCACTAGGATACTATGAACAATATCAAAAGGAATATACCCCGACTGACAATAAAAGTAACCTCCCCTTAGGAGATTAGGAATAACACCACAAGTTGTACACACATTGTGACACACTTATTAGTGTCCCGCTAGGCTATTGGAAATAATATCACAGTGCGTAGAGTCCTGTGACATCAGAATTAACATTCCCCTGCAATATTACGAGTAACATCGCAGGGTGAATACCCCTGTGACTTTAGTAAGGGTATTTTGCTAGAATATGGAAAATAATGTCCCAGGGTGTTAATGAAGTGTGGCAGAAGAGAAAAGACCCAAGGAGTAATAGAATAATATCTCCACCCCTCTCCTCCCCTGGATATTATGATCCACATCGCAGGGGGACGGGCGCCCCCCGCGATGCGGGGAGTAATATCCCACCCCTCTCCTCCCCCCGGATACTACGATCCACATCGCAGGGGGGCGGGCGCCCCCCGCGATGCGGGGAGTAATATCCCCACCCCTCTCCCACCCTGGATATTACGATCCACATCGCAGGGGGGCGAGCGCCCCCGCGATGCGGGGAGTAATATCCTCACCTCTCTGCCCCCCTGGATGTTACGGTCCACGGTGGTCACACAGCGTGTTTACCTTATTGGGAGTAATATCTTCTCCACCTCTGGAAATTACCATCTATATCACAGTCGGGGGTACATCCTCTGCACTATTTGCAATAATAGCATCCCCTTCCCCATGGATATTAAGAACAATATTACAGGACTGTTTTTACCCCCAGCGGCATTGGGTGTAGTATCATCCTCTCCCACGTTGAAATTAGGAACAATATAACTGGGGGCGTGTCCACCCCATGCCATATTGAAAGTAACATCTTCCGCTTCTCGCCTGGATCATGGGAACAATATGACTGGGGTGCTGTACACTTTCTGCGGTATTGGGAGTAATATCATCCTCTCCGCCTTGGAATATTAAGGACAATATCACAGGGGGGCTCTACACACCCGGCGCTATTAAGAAGAATATTGTCCTCTCCTGTCCTGCTTATTAGGAAAAATATCACAGAGTGGGTGTGCGCCTCCTGCGATATTGGGGGTAATATCCTTTTCTTCTTCTGGATAGTAGCAACAATATCACACGGGTTTGTACACTTTCTGTGATATTGGGAGTAATATCAACCTCTCGGCCTTTGAATATTGAGAACAATATTACAGAATGGATGTGCAACCCCTGCAATATTGGGAGTAATATCAGCCTCTCCTCCATGGATATTAGGAATAATATCCCAGGGTGGGTGTACACCTCCTGCTGTATGGGGAGTCATATCATCCTCTCCCTTCCTGGCTATTAGGAACAATATCACAGGGTGGCTGTACACAACCTGCTATATTGGGAGTAATATCACCCTCTCCCCGTCCGGATATTAGGAACAATATCACAGAAGTTGTGTACACTTCCTGCGATACTGGGATTAATAGCATTCTCTTCTTCCGTGAATATTAGGAGCAATATCACCGGGTGGATGTACACCCACTGCTATACTGGGAGTAACGTCATACTCCACCCCCTGGATGTTATATTCAGATCAATATCACCGCGTGGGTGTACACCTACTGCGATATTGAACGTAATATCATGCTCTCTCCCTCCCTGGACATTAGGAACAATATCACAGGTGGGTGTACACCCACTGAGGTATTAGACGTAGTATTAGTATTAATTATTACTCATTTATTAACATGAATATGAATTACCAATGTTAATATTAAGAAATAACTGCCAATAAAAATTTTCATATTATTAATATTAATATAAATTATTAGGAGCTAATAGTGTTTTCTAATGATAAGATCAGTATCAGTTATTAATATCAGGTGTTATTAATCATTAATATTAATCATTTATTGTCATCATTAGTATAACTATTTAATATTAATTATCATTATTTTTGGTATTGATTTTTAAAATTATATTATCAGTTATTAATATTGATAATTATTAGTGTCAATTAATAATTGATATTATTAATTGCGATAAGAAATATTGCGACATTCCTCACAATATCGCAGAAAATATACACTCCCCAGTGATGTTCTTCCTGATAGCCGGGGTAGATGGTGACATTACTCCATCCATCACGACCCTTTCACGTGGAACCCCTTAGAGTTTTAAGCCCTTAAAGGGGCCAGGAACTCTCTTTCTTAGGGTAGCTGGGCTCTTAAGATGGAGTCTGCCGACGCTCCTCCTGGCCGAATAAAAAACCCTCTCCTTTCTTTAATGGGCTGTCTGAGAAGTTTTCCTGCTCCATTTCTTGGTTCCCTGACCGGGAATCGAACATGAGTAGCAGTGGTGAGAGGACCGAATCCTAACTGCTAGACCACCAGGGGAACTTAGAACCTTGTGCGAAATAGATTGCCTACCATTAGAAGTGGGTTGGCCATCAGAAGGAAGCCTGGGCAGGTCCCTTGTTTCTAAGGTGTGGCACAAGGTAACTGGTAAAGGATACCTAGAGCAGTTCCCATTCATAGACACTTGGTGACAGCTGGTGCTAGACCCCCCACAGTGGCTAAGAGGACAGGCAGTAGCAATACTTGTAGCAAACGGACAGATAGCTAAGGAATGATCCCGCTCCACCCGCCCAGGGAAATCAACTCCTGAAGTTCTCTTCGACCCAACATCAGAAGATCCATTGCAGGAGATGGCACCAGACATCCCAGTGGTGCCCTACCCTTACCAGGGAAAGAGGCTCCCCACTCTTGAGCCCACAGTGCTTGCCTCCGCCAGACAAGCATATCTCTAGGCCCCCCAGAGTAGACAAGAGAGGAGGTGAAGACTCGGGAGAAACCCCTCCCTTGGCAGCTCATTTATGACCCAAAACCGGGATACAAATGCCCCTGAGAGAGCAGTGGTATCCTAGGATAGATGAGATGGTCACGTGGTGGAGAGGCGTGTTTTTGTGTACCAGCCCTTCACCTCTGCCAACCTTCTCAACTGGAAAAACAACACCCCGTCCTATACTGAAAAGCCACAAGCTCTAATTGGTTTGCTCCAAACTATTATCCAGACCCACAACACTGCCTGGGCTGATTGCCAGCAGTTGCTCATGTTCCCCTATAGCAGAGATGAAAGTGGAGAGTGCTCCAAGCAACAACTAAATGGCTAGAGGAACATGCACCAGCTGATTATCAAAACCCCTAAGAGTGTAAGGACCCAGTTACCAGGACCCGATCCCCAGTGGGACCCACATGAAAGAGAGGATATGCAAAGGCTAAACCGAGACAGGGAAGCTCTCTTGGAAGGATTCAAGAGGGGAGCTCAGAAGGCCACAAACGTTAACAAGGTCTCTGAGGTCATTCAGGGAAAGAAGAAAGTCCAGCACAATTCTACCAGAGACTGTGTGAGGCCTATCGTATGTATAATCCCTTTGATCCCGATAGCCCTGAAATCAGCGCATGATTAACATGGCTTTAGTCCATCAAAGCGCAGAAGACATGAGAAGAAAACTGCAGAAACAGGCTGGGCTTGCAGGGATGAATCCATGACAATTACTAGAAATAGCTAGCCAGGTGTTTGTAAACAGGGATGCAGTAAGCCCTAAGGAAAACAGCAAAGAGAAGGGAGGTTAGGGCCGGTGAAATACGACCTGTTTGTTAGCTGCAGCAATCACAGGGGCCCCCCCAAAGAGGCAAGGGAAGGGGGGCCCTGGGAAAGAAACTCAGCCTGGCTGTCAGAGTTTGCAGCGTAACCAGTGTGTTTATTGTAAAGAAATAGGACAGTGGAAGAATAAATGCCCTCAGCTCAAAAGAAAACAAGGTGACTCAGAGCAGGAGGCTCCGGACAAGGAGGAAGGGGCCCTGCTCAACCTGGCAGAAGGGTTCTTGGACTGAGGGAGACCGGGCTCAAGGGTTCCCAAAGAGCCTCTGGTCAGAATGACAGTCGGGGGTAGAGACATTGATTTTCTCGAAGACAGCGGTGCTGAACATTCGCTAGTAACTGCCCCGGTCACCCCCTTATCCAAAAAGACTATTGACGTCAGCAGAGCCATGAGGGTTTCAGCAAAGCAAGCTTTCTGCTTGCCTCAGACTTGTACTGTAGGAGGACATAAAGTCATTCATCAGTTTTGGTACATGCCTGACTGTCCCTTGCCCTTTTTGGGAAGGGACTTGCTCAGCAAGCTGAGAGCCACTATGTCTTTGACAGAGCATGGCTCTTTGCTGCTAAAGTTACCTGGAACAGGAGTCATTATGACCCTTACGGTCCCCCGAGAGGAGGAATGGAGACTTTTCTTAACTGAGCCAGGCCAAGAGAGAAGACCAGCTCTGGCTAAGTGGTGGCCAAGAGTACGGGCAGAAGACAACCCTCCGGGATTGGCCAGTTAAGACTGGGGCCCAGCCGGTGAGGCAAAAACAGGACCTGGTCCCCAGAGAAGCCCTTCAAGGTATCCAGGTCCGTCTCAAGCACCTAAGAACTTTTGGAATTATTGTTCCTCATCAGTCTCCATGGAACACTCCCCTCCTGCTTGTTCCCAAGCCACGGACCAAGGACTACCCACCGGTACAGGATTTGCGCTTGCTTCATCAAGCTACACTGACTTTACATCCAACAGTACCTAACCTGTCCACATTGTTGGGGTTGCTGCCAGCTGAGGACAGCTGGTTCACTTGCTTGGACCTGAAAGATGCTTTCTTTCCTATCAGATTAGCCCCTGAGAGGCAGAAGCTGTTTGCCTTTCAGTGGGAAGATCCGGAGTCAGGTGTCACTACTCAGTACACTTGGACCAGACTTCCCCAAGGGTTCAAGAACTCCCCCACCATCTTAGGGGAGGCGTTGGCTCAAGACCTCTGGAAGTTTCCCACCAGAGACATAGGCTGCATGTTATTCCAGTAGGTTGATGACCTTCTGCTGGGACATCCCACGGCAGTCGGGTGTGCCAAGGGAACAGATGCCCTACACCGGCACCTTGGGGACTGTGGGTATAAAGTGTTCAAGAAGAAAGCTCAGATCTGCCGACAGCAGGTACCTTACTTGGGATTTACTATCTGACAGGGGTCAGAACGCATCCCAGGATCAGAAAGAAAGCAGGTCATTTGCAATCTACCAGAGCCTAAGGGCAGAAGGCAGGTGAGAGAATTCTTAGGAGCTGTGGGGTTTTGCAGACTGTGGATCCCAAAATTTGCAGTATTAGCCAAGCCTTTGTATGAGGTCACAAAGGGGGCAGGGACCCGGAAGCTTTGGAATGGGGATCCCAACAACAGCAACTCTTTCATGAGTTAAAGGAAAAACTTCTGGCAGCCTGAGCCCTGGGGCTACCCGATCTGACAAAGCCTTTTCCATTGTATGCATCAGAGATAGAAAAGATGTCAGCTGGACTTTTAACCCAAACTGTGGGGCCCTGGCCGAGGCCGGTGGCCTACCTCTCTAAACAACTAGACGGGGTTTCTAAAGGATGGCTCCCCTGTTTGAGGGCCTTGGCAGCAACTGCCCAGCTAGTACAAGAAGGAAATAAGCTGACTCTTGGGCAAAACCTGAACATAAAGGCCTCCCGTGCTGTGGTGACTTTAATGAATACTAAAGGACATCATTGGCTAATGAATGCCAGACCCACCAAGTACCAAACTTTGCTCTGTGAGAATCCCCATATAACCATTGAAGTTTGTAACACCCCACACCCCACCACCTTGCTCCTGGTATCAGAGAGCCCTGTCAAGCCTGATTGTGTAGAAGTGTTGGACTCAGTTGACTCTAGCAGACCTGACATCTGGGACCAGCCTTGGGCATCAGGAGACTGGGAACTATACGTGAATGGGAGCAGCTTCTTCAGCCCCCAAGGAGAGAGATAGGTGCAGGGTATGCAGTGGTAACCCTGCACACTGTTGTTGAAGCCAGATCGTTGCCCCAGGCCACTTCAGCCCAGAAAGCTGAACTCACTGCTTTCATTCCAGCCTTAGAACTCAGTGAGGGTGAGACTGTCAACATTTACACTGATTCTCAGTATGTCTTTTTAACCCTTCAAGTGCATGGAGCGTGATAGAAAGGGCCTACTGAACTCTGGGGGAATAATTTCACAGTGTGTACACACATGGTGTACACTCACTGTGATATTAGGAGTAATATCTACCGAGTAGATAACAAATAACATCGCAGGGCATACACCCACTTTGATATTAGCTGTAATATTTTTCTAAGTTGTTACAAATAATATCACAGGGTGTACAAACAGGGTGTACACTCACTGTGATATCAGGAGTCATATCTCCATAATATATTATGAATAATATCACAGGGTGTACACCCACTGTATTATTAGGAGTAATATCTCTGTAGGATAGTACAATTAATATCACAGGGTGTGCAGCCACTGTGATATTAGGAGCAACATCTTTCTAGGATATTACAGACAATATCACAGGGTGTACGCCCACTCTGATGTCAGGAGCAATATCTCCCTAGGATATCCAAAATAATATCACAGGGTGTGCAATATCTGCCTTCCAGGTTCTAAGGGATTCTCCTGCTTCAGCCTCCCGAGTAGCTAGGGTTACCCGCCACCAGGCCCGGCTAATTTTTTTTTTATTTTCACTAGAGACAGGGTTTCACCATGTTGGCCAGGCTGGTCTGGAACTCCTGACCTCAGGTGATCCGTCGGCCTCGGCCACCCAAAGTGCTGGGATTACAGGTGTAAGCCATGGCTCTCGGCCAAGAGTTATATATTCAATTAATTTGGAAACACATCTCCCATATTTGAGTGTGCATGTACTTTTATGAAGAAATGATGTCAGAAAACCTAAGGAGGATAATAAATATGAAAAGTAACTGGCATGTTAAAAGGTCTTCTGATTAAGAACTCTAAGTTTTGATTTCGTTTTTAGATAATGCGGTCCTAGCTCTTGTATCATCCTTTTACATATTCTACATCAAAGGAATTTGTTGCACAGTGTCAGAATAAAACAGAGTGTATTTCACTGCTTCTTAATTTCTTTCAATTAGGCTGAGATCTTTTTCTTAGAGAGAGAAGAGCATCTTCATTGCATTTTATTTTTTCCAAAAAGAGTAGGCCGTATTTTACTGAGATCACGGATTTGTTGTATATGACGTTTTGGTCTTCTAACATTCTTCAGTGGATTTTCTCCAAAGTAGTATGTACAGAAGGAGTTGAATAGAAAAAAGTAAATCATGTAATAATTCTGAGATTTTTGGGTTTGTCACAACTGAGAAATATTGCTGACGGTGTATGGTCCTCAAGTGTGAAAATGTTCCTTGTGAATTGCTTGCATCCAAAATATACACATAGCATTAAGGGCTGGTTTTTATCTTTTATTTTTCCAATCCTCTTTTCTTCCCAAGGTGTCCAAGTCACACAGAGCCACGGAATCTCACAGGTGTCTGAGAATTCCTCCTCCTGGGACTCTCAGAGGATCCAGAACTGCAGACCATCCTCGCTGGGCTGTCCCTGTCCATGTATCTGGTCACGGTGCTGAGGAACCTGCTCAGCATCCTGGCTGTCAGCTCTGACTCCCACCTCCACACCCCCATGTACTTCTTCCTCTCCAACCTGTGCTGGGTTGACATCGGTTTCACCTCGGCCACGGTTCCCAAGATGATTGTGGACATGGGGTCGCATAGCAGAGTCATCTCTTATGCGGGCTGCCTGACACGGATGTCTTTCTTGGTACTTTTTGCATGTATAGTAGGCATGTTCCTGACTGTGATGGCCTATGACTGCTTTGTAGCCATCTGTCACCCTCTGCACTACCCAGTCATCGTGAATCCTCACCTCTGTGTCTTCTTCGTTTTGGTGTCCTTTTTCCTTAGCCTGTTGGATTCCCAGCTGCACAGTTGGATTGTGTTACAATTCACCTTCTTCAATAATGTGGAAATCTCTAATTTTGTCTGTGACCCCTCTCAACTTCTCAAGCTTGCCTCTTCTGACAGCGTCATCAATAGCATATTCATATATTTCGATAATACTATGTTTGGTTTTCTTCCCATTTCAGGGATCCTTTTGTCTTACTATAAAATTGTCCCCTCCATTCTAAGGATTTCATCGTCAGATGGGAAGTACAAAGCCTTCTCAGCCTGTGGCTCTCACCTGGCGGTTGTTTGCTTATTTTATGGAACAGGCATTGGCGTGTACCTGACTTCAGCTGTGGCACCACCCCTCAGGAATGGTGTGGTGGCGTCAGTGATGTACGCTGTTGTCACCCCCATGCTGAACCCTTTCATCTACAGCCTGAGAAACAGGGACATTCAAAGTGCCCTGTGGAGGGTGTGCAGCAGAACAGTCGAATCTCATGATCTGTTCCATCCTTTTTCTTGTGTGGGTAAGAAAGGGCAACCACATTCAATCCCTACATCTGCAAATCCTGTCCCTTAGTCACATTATTTTTGTGGCTTGATGGCTTTTATTACTTTCCGCATTTCCTTTGTGAATGTTGCTTTCTTCGTTATGCCTTTAACTGGAATGGGTGAGGATTCTGGGATCCTTTGTTTAGCAGAAACCTCATGACAGAATCCTCTCTACCTAGGTGGCCTCCTTTAGTTTCTGAGCAATAACCCTGTTATCCAGGTGGAATCACAACCATCTTTTTATATACATGAAGTCCTCACTTCATTTTGGAATTCCCTGAAAATTGACTTTATGGAAGCAATGTACAGCAGGTCCTCCAACACCATTGGTGCGTTCAAAGTTATGTAGTTATAATGTTGGTGAGGAATAAGTGGTTTCACTCTACCTAATTTTGCTTAAAGGTGAAGTTTCCAAGAGACTTTCAAAGGTGTTAAGTGAGGACATACTGTACATCAAATTCATATCCTCTTCCACAGTTCATGTGGAATTTCTTTATAAACTGCTTCTAGAGAATCTATTTAGGCAGGTTATGTGTAGAGATCCATGTCGCCGTTCCTCAATCTTGGCTTTGAGTCAAATCACCTGGGGAGCTTACACATGATGAGGCCTGGGTCTCAATACCTGAGATTCTGATTTCCCTGCACCTGTGTGAGTATGTGGGTTTTTTTTTTTTTTTTTTTTTTTTTTTAAAGCACCAGACG
Organism: Pan paniscus; assembly: GCF_029289425.2. Classification (NCBI taxonomy): domain Eukaryota; kingdom Metazoa; phylum Chordata; class Mammalia; order Primates; family Hominidae; genus Pan; species Pan paniscus. The sequence goes on from NC_085926.1 coordinate 123,682,581, forward strand.
TGGCTCCAATGATGAAGTTTTTAGAGGCATCAAGCTCCAACGAGTAAGAACAAGTTAATTGTAATATGATTTCTTCAAATATTATCTTCAAATGCATTGTCCATCAACACCATACAAATGTTTATTATGCTGTTGTTTCTTACCATTTAGCATTTTCTATGTTTTTCTTTTTCTTTTTCTTTTTTTTTCTTTTTGAGGCAGAGTCACTCTTGTTGCCCAGGCTGGAGTGCAATGGCACGATCTCGGCTCACTGCAACCTCTGCCTCCCGTATTCAAGCGATTCTCCTGTCTCAGCCTTCCAAGTAGCTGAGATTACAGGCATGCGCTACCATGCCTGGCTAATTTTTTTTTTTTTTTTTTTTTTTGGTATTTTTAGTACAGACAGTGGTTCTCCATATTGGTCATGCTGGTCTTGAACTCCCAACCTCAGGTGATCCGCCCGCTTCCGCCTCCCAATGTTCTGGGATTACAGGCGTGAGTGACCGCGCCCAACCACCACTTAGCATTTTCATTTTACATTTGTTGAAATTACAGATTTATACACACTTTGATTGCTGCTTTGTTATACACTTGCATATACATAAGATGGGAAATAGAAAAGAATAAAATGGGCACAGTATCCCTGAAGTTTCACATTCTGAGACATGTTAAAAATATTTGCTTTTTAGAAATTTGTTTCAATTGAGAAACTGTGGTATACACACGCAATGAAGTATTATTCAGCCTAAAAAGGAATAAACAAAATCCTCTCCACTGCAGACAAAATGGATGAGATTGCAGGTCTTTATATTAAGTGAAATAAGCCAGGCACAGAATGACAAATATTTCATATCCTCACTTCCATGTAGGAACAAAAAAGAAAATCTTGGCCAGGTGTGGTGGCTCAGGCCTGTAATCCCAGCACTGTGGGAGGCCGAGTCGCACGGATCACTTGAGACCCGGAGTTTGAGACCCGCCTGGACAACATGGTGAAACCCCATCTCTACTAAAAACACAAACAATTAGCCAGGCATGGTGACGCGTGCCTGTAGTCTCAGCTACTCGGAGGGCTGAGGCCCAAGAAGCGCTTGAACTCGGGAGGCGGAGCTTGCAGTGAGCCCGGATTGTGCCTGTATACTCCAACCTGGGCAACAGAAAGAGACTCCATCACACACCTACACACAAAAGGAATCTCAGGAAGGTGGAAAATATAAGGGTGGTTAGCAGACGCTAGGAAGAAAAAGGGTGGGATGGGGAATGAAGACAAGTGGATAATTGGGTCCCAAAATACAGAAAGATGGAATAAGTGAGTTCTAGTGTTTGATAGTACAGTATGAAAATTTTAGTTCACAAGAATTTCTTGCATATTTCCAGATGCTTTGGTAAGAAGCTTCCTGCCTTTCTCATTATGCTGGTTTTTCAGCTATTCACTTTCTGCTCTCGAAATCATGCTGGATTTTTGTTTTTGGTTTTTTGTTTTGAGAGAGAGTTTTACTCTTGTTGCCCAGGCTGGAGTGTCATGGTGCAATCTTGGTTCACCGCAACCTCTGCCTCCTGGGTTCAAGCGATTCTCCTGCCTCCATCTCCCGAGCAGCTGGGATTACAGGCATGCACCAGCACACCCAGCTAATGTTGTATTTCTAGTAGAGACAAGGGTTTCTTCCTGTCTGTCAGGCTGGTCTTGAACTCCTGACCTTAGGTGATCCGCCCGCCTCGGCCTCCCAAAGTGCTTGGAATACAAGCGTGAGCAACAGTGCCCGGCCCATGCTGCATCCTTATCCGTTGTCTGTTGTTGTTTGTTTGTTTTGGAGCCCAGAAATAACTTCTCACCTATATGTTCAAATGATTTTTCACATGAGTGCTAAGAAAGTCCATTTGTGGAAAAGCAGCCTTTTCAAGAAATGGTGTTGGAGAAACTTGATTTCCACATGCAGAAGAATGAAGGTGGACTCTATGTCACACCAGGTGCAAAAATTAATACAAACTGGATCAAAGACCTAACCCCAAGTGCTGAAAGTATAATATGCCTAAAAGAAAACATTGGCCACACTTTCATGACATCAGATTGGGCAATGCTTTCTGGGATATGACACCAAAAGCATAGGCAACTAAAGAAAATTAGATTCTTTGGATTACATCTAAATGACAGACACTTTTGTGCATCAGCAAACACTGTGAACTGAGTGAAAAGGTAACCCATGGATTAGGAAAAATATTTGCAAATCATATCTGTGAAAAGAGGCTGATATGCATCATATACAAAGAACAGCTAGAACTAAACAACAAGAAATCCAAAGCATCCCATCAACAATGGTCAGAAGACTCGAGTACACATGTTCCTAAAGAAGATACAGCAATGGCCAATAAGCATCTAAAATGATGTTCAAAATCACTCATCATAGGGAAGCGCAAATCAAACCAAGAATGTGATACCACACATTTGGATGGATATGATAAACAAACAAGCATTGGTGAAACTAGAGGGAAGTAGGAATGCTCGAATCTGATTGGAGGGAATGTAAAACCATGAAGGAACAGGGAAAATAGTATGGCGTGTACCGGAAAAATTAGAAACAGGATTATCAGATGTTCCCGCAGTGGCACTTGTGGGTACCTGCCAAAAAGAATTAGAAGGCAGGAGTGGAAGAGAGATTTGCACACCCAAATTCATAGCAGCATTATTCACAACAACCAAAATGTGGAAGCAACCCAAGGGTTCGTGGACAGATGAATGAAAAAGCACACTTGCAATTCATTCATGCGATGGAAGACTATTCAGCCTTAAAAACGCAGGCACTTCTGGCCGGTGCGGTGGCTCACGCCTGTAATCCCAGCATCTTGGAAGACCGAGGTGGGCGGATCACCTGAGGTCAGGAATTCAAGACCAGCCTGCCCACCTTGGTGAAACCCTGTCTCTACTGAAAATGCAAAAAATTAGATGAGCGTGATGGCGTAGCTACTCGGGAGGCTGAGGCACGAGAATGGCTGGAACCCGGGAGGCGGAGGTTGCAGTGAGCCCAGATTGTGCCACTGCACTCCAGCCTGTGCGACAGAGTGAGACTCCATGTGAACACAAAACAAAACAAAACCAAAACCAAAACCAAAAACAAAAACAAAAACACCCCAGCAACCAGACAGGCACTTCTGACACAGGCTGCAACACGGATGAACCTTGAAGACATTCTCGTCAGTGAAATAAATAAATCCCAAAAGGATAAAGATGACCAGGCTCAGTGGCTTGCACCTGTAACCCCAGCAGTTTGGGAGGCTGAGGCAGGCAGATCACTTAAGGTCAGGAGTTCGAGACCAGCCTGGCCAATATGGTGAAAGCTCGTCTTTATTAAAAATACAACAATTAGCTGGGCGTGGTGGCACATGCCTGTGATCCCAGCTACTGGGGAGACTGAGACACAAGAATCGCTTGAACCCACGATATGGAGGTGGCAGTCAGCTGAGACCACGCCACTGCACTCCAGCCTGGGCGACAGAGAAAGACTCTGTCTCCAAAACAAACGAACCAAAAAAATTAAACACGGTATGATTCCACTTATATCACGTGTCTAGAGTAGTTAAACTTATAGAGTTGCAAAATAGAATGGTGGCCCCCAGGGGTGGGCGAGAGAGAGAGGAATGGAGAGTTTGGTTAATGGGTGCAATTTCCATTTTCAAGGATAAAACTGTTCTGGAGATGATGGCGATGATGGTTGCTAAACAATGTGAATGTACCTAATGTGATTAAACTGTAAACTGAAAAAGAGTGGAAATTATAAATGTTTATACTGGCCATTCTATATGAAATAATCTATATTTATAATTTTAAGCATTTATATGTGGCATATTTTCCCATAATAAAAGATGAAAATTAAAGCACTTGGATCTTGTAAAAAAAAGAAAGAAGCGAATAATACACACAAGCTCTCTCCTGATTAGAGGAAGAGCCCCAGAACTTCTATGGACACTCACTTTTCTCTTCTTCTTCTTGCATGATGATGAGGAAATCCTTAGAGCTTGGGGAACTTGGGCGACTCTGGCTAATGAGGAGTTCTGTGCCTTGAGCCCCCCAGGCCATAGAATAGTAAATACTCAGTCTGTGCCTCCAGCCCTGCAGTGTGAGGTTGCAGTCCTGTGGGCTCCACAACCGTCACCTGTATCAGGAGGCTCATGTCTCACCCTGTCTTCTGGCCAGCCTTGAGGATGGAGTCTGAGCCTCCAATGTGCACCACGCAGAGAGGACCGTGGACCTGTTCTCCGTGGTCATGGCCCAGCAGAGGGGAAGGGCAGTTCAGTGAGTGCTGAGGGACCGTCGGGAGCCTTGTTCATTTCCTCATCCTCAGGACAAACAGGAGAGTGCCATGGGCAGATGGGAGGAGACCAAGGTGCAAACTGTCAGCTCAGCAGACTGTGGAGTTTCTGTTCTTGGTTGTGGTGGGGGGGTCTCTCTCAGGAATATTCTTCAAAATTTTGCTTCCCTCCCCCACTGGTTGTCCTTTTCATAGACGTCTCACCCACGATAGCAGGGAATGGGTCCCTCTATACTATTCCCTCAGAACAACAAAAAGATGATGAAGGTGATGATGAGGATAAAGAGGATGATGACAGACACCACCGCATCATGAACCCTTACTGAGGGCTTCCTAAAGGCCAGGCTCTGAGCTCTGTGCTCTATGCAGCTTGTTTCATTTCATCTGCATAGTCTCCCAGTTATTAGTGCACATTTCCTGATGATTTTACAGACTAGAAAAGGAGCAACACATTTTCATAGAACTTGTACCAGATCATGAAGTCAAAAAGAGTGAAGCCCAATTTGAACCAGGCAGTCTAAGGCCAGACACATGGCGTTTGGCCAGTCCTCTCCCTGCATCCAGCCTGCCCTCTCAAATCCTTGTCACTCGGGCCGATGCCCCTGCTCACTGTGCCCTTCCCTTTGGGGGTTCCTTGTAGAACATAGCTAGACTAGTGGGTGCCACAATCACTGTGTCAAGTAGGGAAAGGGCAGCTGAGATCACATCAAAGATTCCAGAAAGAATTGGCACAGGATCATTCGGGATGCATCTCTCCCTTGCCCCTGTTCCTGGCTTTCCTTACAGCTCTCGACTTCCTCAAAGGAATCATCAATTCGGGGTTTGGTTTCCATTCCTATTGAGGAAGCTGGAAACCATTTCAAAAATGCTCCTCCGATGTGCCTGTGGTTAAGACCTCTGAGCTCTGTTGAAAACTTTTGGAAGCTGGGCGCGGTGGCTCACGCCTGTAATCCCAGCACTTTGGAAGGCTGAGGCAGGTGAATCACAAGGTCAGGTGTTCGAGACCAGCCTGGCCAACATGGTGAAACCCCGCCTCTCCTAAAAAGAGAAAAATATTAGCCAGGCGTAGTGGCGGGCACCTGTCATCTCAGCTACTTGGCAGGCTGAGGTAAGAGAATAGCTTGAACCTGGGATGCGGAGGTTGCAGTGAGCCGAGATCACTCCACTGCACTCCAGCCTGGGCAACAGAACGAGACTCCGTCTCAAAAACAAAAACAAAAACAAAAAAGAACCCACAACATTTTGAGGGTTGGGAGACCATCAAGTATAATGCCCAGGACTTAGAGTCTGGCCATTAATTTTCAATACCACCCTTTCTACTTATCTGTATGGCAAGGGGTGAGACATCCATCCTCTGAGACTCAGCACTCTCATCTGATTGATTTCTAATTGATCCAATGGAAGTGAGCGATGATGAAACCGATCGTGGGTTCCCGCTGCGTGATCTCTATGTGATGGATGCGTAAAGTAAAGGCAAAGTGAATTTTAGATACATTCGTTAATATTTTAAGCTTAAACTCCATACGGTTCAATGGAAATGTCCCCTGACCTGAAGTTCTGGTTTCCCTACATTCCGGACAGGACATTTTATTTTGTCCTTATCTCAGTAAGTACTGAGTATTGTGAGAGGAACAAGTGAGTCTCTTTTGTTTCTGATTCCCCAGAGCCTATATCTTGCTTGGCACAAAGGAGATAGCAAAAGTAAACATCTATGTGAATTATTGAATTGACACTTCCTTGGTTCACAAAAATTGGCTGTCATCAGTGTGACGTCAGTGTGACAGAGAGTGTCTTTTTGGTTTTCTGTGTTTTGAGACGGAGTTTTGCTCTTGTTGCCCAGGCTGGAGTGCAGTGGTGTGATCTCGGCTCACTGTAGCCTCTGCCTCCCAGGTTCAAGCCATTCTCCTGCCTCAGCCTCCTGAGTAGCTGGGACTACAGGCGCGCGCCGTCATACTGGGCGAAGTTTTTGTATTTTCAGTAGAGGCGGAATTTCGCCATTTTGGCCAGGATGGTCTTGATCTCCTGACCCCGTGATCCGCCCTCCTCGGCCTCCCAAAGTGCTGGGATTACAGGAGTGAGCCACCGCGTCCGGCCAAACGTTCTGATGAAAACTCTAAGTCCACCTAAGCTAAGGACAGGAGTTATAGCTTCCATGAATTTTAAAACAAGACCCACCGATTTGAGTAAGCAATTACTCTCTTGAAGGAGAAAAGTCCGAAAACATAATGATGAAATCACTAGGACCTAACTGGCATGTGGAACTATTTTCTGCTTATGAACTATCAACTTTAATTTCATTTCCAGATGGCATGGTCTCAGCAGTTATACAGTGTTTACAGATGTTCTAAATCAAGGGAATTTGTATCAATCTATTCAAATAAAATAAAATATTTGAGTTCTTAGTTTCCTTGAATTAGGATAACCTTTTTCTTAAAGTGAAGAGAATGGTTTTATTACATCTTTTCCTTCGGTAAAGATAGGCTGTCTTTTCTAGCAATTACGAATTTGATATATATGATGATCTGGTTCTTGGAACATTCTTGAATCCAGTGTCTCTGAGGCAGGTGTGTACAGCAAGAAGTGAATAACACAGAAATCAATGATGAAAGCATTAGAAGACAATTGAGTTTGTCAGAACTGCAAAATATTGCTGAGTGTGGATTGCTCTGAAATCTGAAAACATTACTTGTGAATTGCTTCTATCCAAAATGCAGACACGATGCTGGGTGTTGGTTTACTTGTTTCCGATTTCTCAACCCTCTTTTCTAGGCAAAAGGTGCCTAATCTCTACAGATCCACAGAATCTAACAGATGTCTCTATATTCCTCCTCCTAGAACCTCAGAGGATCCAGAACGGCAGCTGGTCCTTGCTGGGCTGTTCCTGTCCATCTGCCTGGTCACGGTGCTGGGGAACCTGCTCATCATCCTGGCCGTCAGCCCTGACTCCCACTTCCGCACCCCCATGTACTTCTTCCTCTCCAACCTGTCCTTGCCTGACATCAGTTTCACCTCCACCACGGTCCCCAAGATGATTGTGGACATCCAATCTCACAGCAGAGTCATCTCCTATGCAGGCTGCCTGACTCAGATGTCTCTCTTTGCCATTTTTGGAGGCATGGAAGAGAGACACGCTCCTGAGTGTGATGGCCTGTGACCGGTTTGTAGCCATCTGTCACCCTGTATGTCATTCAGCCAGCATGAACCCGTGTTTCTGTGGCTTTCTAGTTTTGTTGTCTTTTTTTTTTCTCAGTCTTTTAGACACCCAGCTGCACAACTTGATTGCCTTACAAATGACCTGCTTCAAGGATGTGGAAATTCCTAATTTCTTCTGTGACCCTTCTCAACTCCCCCATCTTGCATGTTGTGACACCTTCACCAATAACATAATCATGTATTTCCCTGCTGCCATATTTGGTTTTCTTCAGATCTCGGGGACCCTTTTCTCTTACTATAAAATTGTTCCTCCATTCTGAGGGTTTCATCATCAGGTGGGAAGTATAAGGCCTTCTCCGCCTTTGGGTCTCACCTGTCAGTTGTTTGCTGATTTTATGGAACAGGCGTTGGAGGGTACCTCAGTTCAGATGTGTCATCTTCCCCAAGAAAGGCTGCAGTGGCCTCAGTGATGTACACGGTGGTCACCCCCATGCTGAACCCCTTCATCTACAGCCTGAGAAACAGGGATATTAAAAGTGTTCTGCGGTGGCCGCACGGCAGCAAGGTCTAATATCAATATATTCTTATCTGTTCCATTCCTTTTGTAGGGTGGGTTAAAAAAGGCAGCAAGGTCAAATAAGAATGATATCACAGGGTTAACACCCACTGTGATATTAGGAGTAATACCTCCCTAGGATATAGAATATACTGTCACAGAGTATACACACATGGGGTACACCCACTGTGGTGTTAGAAGCAATATCTCCCTAAAGTATGAGGAAAAATATCACAGGGTGTGCACACTGTGTGATATGAGGAGTAATATTTACCCTGAATATTACGACTAATATCAAGTGTGTACACACACGGGGTACACGCACTGTGATATCAGGAGTTGTATCTCCCTAGGATATTACGAATACTATCACAGGGTATACACTATGTGTGTACACCCACTGTGATATTTGAAGTCATATCTCTCTATGAGATTATAAATAACATCAAAGCATGTACACCCCTGTGACATATTAGGAGTAACATCCTTCTAGGGTATTACAGATAACCTCACAACGTGTACACCTTCTGTGATGTTTTGTACACTCTTTGTGACATTAAAAGAAACATCCCCCTAGGATATTATGAATAATAACACAGGAGGTGTACACACATGGTGTACACGGCCTGTGTCATCAGGAGTAACATTCCCCTAGGATATTACGAATAATATCACAGCAGGTGTACACACATGGTGTACACCCCATGTGACATTCGGAAAAGCATGCCCCTAGGATATTAGGAATAGTATCACAGGCGTTTAATACACATTTTTAATGTGTAATGTCACCCCCGGTGACATTAAAAATAATATCCCCCTTGGACATTATGAATAATATGACAGGAAGTACACCCCGTGTGACATTAGGAGTAACATCCCCCAAGGATAGAACGAATCATATCAGAGGGTGTACATGCATTGTGACCTTAGTAGTAACATCTCTTTAGGATATTACAAATCATATCACAGAGTGTACAGGCATTGTGACATTAGTAGTAACATCCCGCTGGGATATGACGAGTCATATCACAGGGTGTACACCCCCGTGACAATAGTAGCAACATTCCCCTAGAATATTACGAATAATATCACAGGAGGTACAGCCCCTGTGATTTACGAGTAACATGTCTATAGAATATTACAACTCATATCACTGTGTGACTCTGTGTACACCCCGTGTGACTTTAGGAGTAACATCCCACAAAACTATGACGAAAAATATCACAGGGTGAACACCCCCTGTGACCTGAGGAATAATGTAGTTTTAGGATATTATGAATGATGTGACAAGGTGTACACACCCTGTGACGTTAGGAGCAATATCATTCTAGGATGTTAGGAAGACTATCACACGGAACACACCCCCTGTGACCTTAGGATATGACAAATGATATCACACGGTGTACATGCATTGTGACATTACTGCAAATATCCCTCTGGTACACTATGAATAATATCACACGGTGTACATCCCTGTGACATTAGGAGTAACATCCCCCTAGAATAGTAAGAATAATAACACGGGGTGTACACCCCCTGTGACATCAGGAGTATCATCTCGCTAGAATATTATGAATAATGTCACAGGGTGTTATCGCCTGTGCCAATAGGAGTATAGACCCCTGGGAAATTATGAATAGTATCACAGGGTGTACAGCCCTGTGACAGTAGGAATAACATCTTTCTAGAATATCACGAATAATATCACAATGTGTACAACCCCTGTGTCATTAAAAGTAAAATTGCCCTGGGATATTACGAAATCGAACACACGGAGTATACCCCGTGTGACATTAGAAGTAACACCCCCCGAGGATATAACCAATAAGATCAGAAAATGTACCTGCATTGGGACATCAGTAGTAACATCTCTTCAGGACAATACGAATAATATCAAAGGGTGTACACGCATTGTGAAATTAGTAGTGAACTCCCGCTAGGATATTAGGAATTTTATGACAGGGTCAACACACCCTGTGATATTAGCAGTAACGTTTTCCTAGAAGAATACGAAGAATATTAAAGGGTGTACAGGACCTGTGAATTACGAGTAACATTTCCATAGCATATTGCACATAACATCACTGTGTGTACACGCCGTGTGACATTAGGGGTAACATCCCACAAAATTATAGCGAACAATTTCACAAGGTATGCACCCTCTGTGACATTAAAAATAACATTTCCCTAGAATATGACGACAATATCACAGAGTGTACACCCTCTGTGAAATGATGAGTGACATCTTATGGGGATAATACGAGTAATTTGAAAAGGTGTACAAACCCTGTGACAGAAGGAGTGACACCCCTCTAGGACATTATGAATAATATCAAAAGGAACATACCTCGTGTGACAATAAAAGCAACCTCCCCTTAGGAGAATAAGAATAACATCACAAGGTGTACACACAATGTGACATTATTATTAAGGTAAAACTAGGATATTGGGAATAACATCACAGTGTACAGAGTCCTGTGACATCAGGTTGAACATTCCCCTACAAAATTACGAATAATATTGAAGGGTGTATACCCCCTGCGACTTTAGCAGCCGCATATTGCTAGAATATGGAAGATAACGTCCCAGGGTGTGAACAGAGGGGGGCAGAATAGAAAGGATCCTAGGACAAATCGGGGAGTAATACCAACCCCCCGATCCACAGCTGGATGTGACGATCCACATCACAGGGGGGCGGCCGCGTCCAGTGACGTGGGAAGTAATATCACCCCACTCTCTCCCCTGGGATATGACGATCAACATGGAAGGGGGGCGGGCGCCCCCGAGATGCGGGCAGTCTTATCACCACCCCCTCGCCCCCTGGATATGACAATGGACATCGCAGGGGGGCGAGGCACCCCCCGCGATGCGGGCAGTAAGAAAGAGCCAGCCCCTCTTGCCCCCCTGGCTCTTAGGATCCGCGGTGGACTTACAGCCTGTTTATCATATTGTGAGTAATATCATCTCCCCCTCTGGAGATTATGAACGGTTTCACAGACCGGTGTACACCCTTTGTGTACAGAGGTTGTACACCCGTCTGTATTCGGAGTCATATCATCCTCTTCCTCCCTGAATATTAGGAACAGTATCTCAGGGGGGTTTCTACTCTCTGGGATATCGGGTGTCATGTCCTCCTCTCCCACGTTGCAATCAGAAACAATATCATTGGGGGCGTGTCCACCTTCTGTGATTTTGAAAGTAATATTATCCTCTTCCTTCCAGGATCATGGGAACGATATCCTTGGGGGTGTCCACTTTCTACCATACATGTAGTCATAGCACCTCCTCCACCTTGGAATATTTTTAAGGACCATCTTACACGGGGGTGGACACTTCCTGTGATGTTGGGAGTAATGGCATTCTCTTCTTCCGTGACTATTAGGAGCAAATTCACCGGGTGGATGCACATCCAGTGCTATATTGGGAGGAAGGTCATACTCCACCCCCTGGAGATTATATTCGGACCAATATCACCAGCTGTGTGTACACCTACTGCGATATTGAACGTAATATCATGCTCTCTCCCTCCCTGGACATTGGGAGCACTATCACAGGTGGGTGTACACCCCCTGAGGTGTTAGGGTGTAATATTAGTATGAATTATTCCTCATTTATTATTAACAGGAATATCAATGACCGATATTAATATTAATATTAAGAAATAATTGCTAATAAAAGTGTCCCATTATTAATATTAATATTAATTATTAGGAGCTAATATTTACTGTTTTCTAATGAATAAGATCAATATCAGTTATTAATATCAGGCGTCATTAATCATTAATATTAATCATTTATTTTTTCCGTTAGCATAACTATTTAATAGTAATTATTATTATCGTTATTGATTTTAAAAAGTATATTATGGGTTATTAATATTGATAATTTTTAGTGTCACTTAATAATTGAGATTATTAATTGCGGTAAGTCACCTTGCGCCATTCCACCCCTCCCTCGGCAGCTCGTTTACGACCCAAAACGGGGACACAAATGCCCCTGAGAGAGCAGTGGTATACTGGGATAGACGAGGATGGTCACGTGGTAGAGAGGCATGTTTTTGGGTACCAGCACTTCACCTGCGTCGATCTTCTCAACTGGAAAAACAATACACCGCCCTATACCAAAAAGCCACAAGCCCTAATTGATTTGCTCCAAGCTGTTATCCAGACCCACAACCCCACCTGGGCTGATTGGCACCAGTTGCTCATGTTCCTCTTTAACAGCGAAGAAAGGCGGAGAGTCCTGCAAGCAGGAACTAAGTGGCCAGAGGAACATGCACCAGCTGATTATCAAAACCCCCAAGAGTATGGAAGGACCCAGTTTCCAGGAACCGACCCCCAGTTGGACCCACATGAAAGAGAGGAGATGCAAAGGCTAAACCGAGACAGGGAAGCTCTCTTGGAAGGATTAATGAGGGGAGCTCAGAAGGCCACAAACGTTAACAAGCTCTCTGAGGTCATTCAGGGAAAAGAAGAAAGTCCAGCACAATTCTACCAGAGACTGTGTGAGGCCAATCGTATGTATAATCCCTTTGATGCTGATAGCCCTGAAAATCAGCGCATGATTCACATGGCTTTAGTCTGTCAAAGTGCAGAAGACATGAGAAAAAAACTGCAGAAACAGGCTGGGCTTGCAGGGATGAATCCATCACAATTACTAGAAATAGCTAGCCAGGTGTTCGTAAACAGGGATGCAGTAAGCCATAAGGAAAACGGCAAAGAGAATGGAGGTCAGGCCCGGCGACACGCCGACCTGTTTGTCAGCTGCAGCAATCAGAGGGGCCCCCCCAAAAAGGCAAGGGAAGGGGGGCCCTGGGAAAGAAACTCAGCTTGGCTGTCAGAGTTTGCAGTGTAACCAGTGTGCTCATTGTAAAGAAATAGGACAGTGGAAGAACAAATGCCCTCAGCTCAAAAGAAAACAAGGTGACTCAGAGCAGGAGGCCCTGGACAAGGAGGAAGGGGCCCTGCTCAACCTGGCAGAAGGGTTCTTGGACTGAAGGAGTCCGGGCTCAAGCGTCCCCAAAGAGCCTCTGCTCAGAATGACAGTCGGGGGTGGAGACATTGACTTTCTTGTAGATAGCGGTGCTGAACATTCGCTAGTAACCGCCCCGGTCGCCCCCTTAACCAAAAAGACTATTGACATCATCGGAGCCACGGGGGTTTCAGCAAAGCAAGCTTTCTGCTTGCCTCAGACTTGTACTGTAGGAGGACATAAAGTCATTCATCAGTTTTGGTACATGCCTGACTGTCCCTTGACCTTTTTGGGAAGGGACTTGCTCAGCAAGCTGAGAGCCACAATGTCTTTGACAGAGCACGGCCCTTTGCTGCTAAAGTTACCCGGAACAGGAGTCATTATGACCCTTACGGTCCCCCGAGAGGAGGAATGGAGACTTTTCTTAACTGAGCCAGGCCAAGAGAGAAGACCAGCTCTGGCTAAGCGGTGGCCAAGAGTACGGGCAGAAGACAACCCTCCGGGATTGGCCAGTTAAGACTGGGGCCCAGCCGGTGAGGCGAAAACAGGACCCGGTCTCCAGAGAAGCCCTTGAAGGTATCCAGGTCCGTCTCAAGCACCTAAGAACTTTTGGAATTATTGTTCCTCATCAGTCTCCATGGAACACTCCCCTCCTGCCTGTTCCCAAGCCACGGACAAAGGACTACTGGCCAGTACAGGATTTGCGCTTGCTTCATCAAGCTACACTGACTTTACATCCAACAGTACCTAACCCGTCCACATTGTTGGGGTTGCTGCCAGCTGAGGACAGCTGGTTCACTTGCTTGGACCTGAAAGACGCTTTCTTTCCTATCAGATTAGCCCCTGAGAGGCAGAAGCTGTTTGCCTTTCAGTGGGAAGATCCGGAGTCAGGTGTCACTACTCAGTACACTTGGACCGGGCTTCCCCAGGGGTTCAAGAACTCCCCCACCATCTTCGGGGAGGCATTGGCTCGAGGCCCCCAGAAGTTTCCGAGCAGAGACCTAGGCTGCGTGTTGCTCCAGTAGGTTGATGACCTTCTGCTGGGACACCCCAAGGCAGTCGGGTGTGCCAAGGGAACAGATGCCCTACACCGGCACCTGGAGGACTGTGGGTAGATGGTGTCCAAGAAGAAAGCTCAGATCTGCCGACGGCAGGTAAGTTACTTGGGATTGACTATCCGACAGGGGTCGGAAGGCAGCCCAGGATCAGAAAGAAAGCAGGTCATTTGCAATCTAGCGGAGCCTAAGAGCAGGAGGCAGGTGAGAGAATTCTTAGGAGCTGTGGGGTTTTGTAGACTGTGGATCCCAAACTTTGCAGTATTAGCCAAGTCTTTGGATGAGGTCACAAAGGGGGCAGGGACCGGGAACCTTTGGAATGAGGATCCCAACAACAGCAAGTCTTTCATGAGTTAAAGGAAAAACTTCTGGCAGCCCCAGCCCTGGGGCTACCCCATCTGACAAAGCCTTTTCCATTGTAGGCATCAGAGAGAGAAAAGATGGCAGCTGGACTTTGACCCCAAACTGTGGGGCCCTGGCTGAGGCCGGTGGCCTACCTCTCTAAACAACTAGATGGGGTTTCTAAAGGATGGCCTCCCTGTTTGAGGGCCTTGGCAGCAACTGCCCTGCTAGTACAAGAAGGAAATAACCTGACTCTTGGGCAAAACCTGAACATAAAGGCCTCCCGTGCTGTGGTGACTTTAATGAATACTAAAGGACATCATTGGCTAATGAATGCCAGACTCACCAAGTACCAAACTTTGCTCTGTGAGAATCCCCGTATAACCATTGAAGTTTGTAACACCCTACACCCCGCCACCTTGCTCCCGGTATCAGAGAGCCCTGTCGAGCCTGATTGTGTAGAAGTGTTGGACTCAGTTGACTCTAGCAGACCTCACATCTGGGACCAGGCTTGGGCATCAGTAGACTGGGAACTATACATGTATGGGAGCAGCTTCTTCAATCCCCAGGGAGACAGAGGTGCAGGGTATGCAGTGATAACCCTGGACACTGTTGTTGAAGCCAGATCGTTGCCCCAGGCCACTTCAGCCCAGAAAGCTGAACTCATTGCTTTCATTCGTGCCTTAGAACTCAGTGAGGGTGAGACTGTCAACATTTACACTGATTCTCGGTATGTCTTTTCAAGCCTTCAAGTGCACGGAGCGTGATAGAAAGAAAAGGGCCTACTGAACTCTGGGGTAAAAGACAGAAAATATCAACAAGAAATCTTGCAATGATTAGAAGCAGTATGGAAACCCCACAAGGTGGCAGTTATGCATTGCAGAGGACACCAGCGAGCTTCCACCTTGCTGGGTTTGGGGAATTCCCGCGCTGACTCAGAGGCTCGAAAAGCAGCATCTGCCCCCTTCTGGGCATCAGTGCTCCCTCAAGCACCTGATCTTGGACCTACATCTTCTAAAGAAGAAAAGGACTGTCTCCAGGTAGAGGGAAGGACAAGTGATGGAGGAAAGATGGATTCGGTTACCAGATGGGACAGTAGCTGTGCCACAGCTGCTAGGAGCTGCAGTTGTACTGGCTGTGCAAGAAACCACCCATCGAGGTCAGGAGTCACTGTAAAAGTTGTTAGGTCGGTATTTCTACATCTCGCCTCTGTCAGCCGTTGCCAAAACGGTGAGGCAGCGGTGTGTTACCTGCCGACAGCATGATGCGAGGCAAGGTCCAGCCGTTCCGCCCGGCATACGAGCTTATGGAGCAGCCCCCTTTGAAGGTCTCCAGGTGGACTTCACAGAGATGCCAAAGTGTGGAGGTAACAAGTATGTACTAGTTCTTGGGCGTACCTACTCTGGGTGGGTGGAGGCCTATCCAACACGAACTGAGAAAGCTGGTGAAGAAACTCCTGTGCTTCTTCGGGATCTGATTCCTAGATTTCGACCGCCCTTATGGATCGGCTCAGACAACGGGCCTGCGTTTTTGGCTGCCTTGGTACAGAAGACGGCAAAGGTATTGGGGATCACAGGGAAACTGCATGCTGCCTTCTGGCCTCAGAGTTCTGGAAAGGTGGAGCGGATGAATCGGACTATCAAAAATAGTACTATTGTCTTCCCCGCTGGATATTTAAAACAACACCACAAGGGGCGTCAAACCACCTCCTAAATTTGAGGGAATGTTATCCTCTCCCCACCTCCCCCGGCCCCGGATATTAGAGACAATAACACAGGGGTGATGTACACCCACTGCTTTATTGGGAGTAATATCATCCTCTGCCTTCTTGGATATTAGGAACAATATCACACTGTGCGTGTACGCCTGTCGCGAAATTCAATGGAATGTCATCCTGCGCCTCCCTGGATATGACAAACAATATCATGGGGGATGTACAACTTCTGAGATATTGGGAGTGATATTATTCTCTCCCCTCTGGAAGTTAGGGACAATATCACAGGGGTAGTGTACACCCTCTGGGATGTTGGGACTAATATCATCCTCCCGCCCACTGGATATTAAAAACCATACCAAAAGGGGCGTGTACACACACTTCGATATAGGTATGAATACCATCCTCTCCCTCTTTGGATATTCGGTGCCATATTTCTGGTGGGGTATACACCACCTGCAATATTGGAGGTAATATGATTTTCTCCCCCCCGGATATCACAAACAATATCACAGGGGGTTGTGAACAACCCCTGCGATACTTGGAGCAATATCATCGTCTCCCCTCACGATTACTAAGAACAATATCGTAGGGATGGGGGATGCACACCCCTTTTCATATTTGATATCATCCTCTTCCCCCCTGGATATTAGGAGCAATATCAGGAAGGAATGTACAGACCCTGCGACCTTTGCTGTCATATAATTGTCTCTCCCCTAGATATTAGGAAAAAATGTCACTGGGGATGTGAACAGCCCTGCGATATTGAGAGTAGTATCATCCTCTCCCCCCTTGCATATTGGAAACAACATCACAGGTGGGTTGTACTGCCTCTGTGATATTGGGAGTGAAATTTTCCTCTCTTCCCCTGGACATTAGGAAGGGTATCAGAGGGGGAGGGTGTACATTCCCTGTGATATTCAACGTAACCTTATCCTCTCCCTCCCAGGGTATTCAGAACAATATTACAGGAGGGGTGTACACCCTCTGTGATATTGAGAGTCATGTCATCCTCTTTCACTCTGGATATTAGGAACAATATCACAGGGTTGTGTACACCCCCTGTGATATTGGGAGTTATATCATCCTCTCTCCCTGTGGATATTAGGAAGAGTATCACAGGGCTGTGGAAACCCCCTGCGGTACTGGAAGTAATACCATCCTCTCTCCCTCTGGAAATAGGAAGATTTTCACAGGGGCGTGTACACCCCCTGCGATATTGGGAGTGAGATCATCCTCTCCACCCAGGAAATGACTAACAAGGTCACAGGGGGGTGTACTACCCCTGCGCTATTGGGAGTAATGTCGTCCTCCCCAAACCTGGATGTTAGCAACGAGATCACAGAGGGGGTGTACACACCCTGCGACATTGGAAGTAATATGATCCTCTCCCCACCTGGATACTGGGAAAGATACCACAGCGCGGGCATACGTTTCCTACGCTGTTGGGAGTAATATCGTTCTTTTCCTTTCTGGATATCAGGAAGAATATAACAGGGGTGCTGTACAATTACTTCGATATGGGAAGTAATATCATGCTCTATTTTCCTGGATATTGGGCACAAAAACACAAAAGGGTGTACAACCCCTGCGATATTGGGAGTAATAGCATACTTTCCTTCCCTGGATGTCAGAAAACAATATCATCAGGGCTGAACACCGCCCGCGATAATGGGAGTCATGTTTACTCTTTCACAGGCCATTTGGAACAATATCACAGGGGGTGTTTACAAACAGGGGTGGTGTACACCGCCTGTGATATTGGGAGTAACATCATTCTCTCCACCTCCGGATATTAAGAACAATATCCTGGCGGGAGGTGGTACACCCCCAGTGATATTGCGAATAATGTCATCCTCTCCTTCCCTGGATATTACGAACAATATCACAGGGGGGTGTACACCTTCTGTGATATTGGAAGCAATATCATCCTCTCCCCTGCTGGATATTAGAAAAAAATATCACTCACGGTGTACACCCACTGTAATATAAGGAGTAATATCTTCCTAGGGTACTACGAATAATTTCACAGTCTGTACACACACGGTGTACACTCACTGTGATATTAGGAGTAATATCTACCTAGTAGATAACTAATAACCTCGCAGGGTGTACACCCACTTTGACATTAGCTGTAATATTTTTCTAAGTTGTTACAAATAAGATCACAGGGTGTACAAACATGGTGTACACTCACTGTGATATCAGGAGTCATATCTCTGTAATATATTATGAATAATATCACAGGGTGTACACCCACTGTATTATTAGGAGTAATATCTCTGTAGGATATTACAATTAAGATCACAGGGTGTAGAGCCACCGTGATATTAGGAGCAATATCTTTCTAGGATATTACAAATAATATCACAGGGTGTACACCCACTCTGCTATCAGGAGCAATATCTCCCTAGGATATCAAAAATCCTATCACAGGGTGTCCAATCTCTGCCTTCCAGGTTCTAAGGGATTCTCCTGCTTCAGCCTCCCCAGTAGCTAGGGTTACCCGCCACCACGCCCGGCTGATTTTTTTTTATTTTCACCGGAAACGGGGTTTCACCGCATTGGCCAGGCTGGTCTGGAACTCCTGACCTCAGGTGATCCATCAGCCTCGGCCGCCCAAAGTGCTGGGATTACAGGTGTGAGCCATGGTGCTGGGCCAAGAGTTCTATATTCAATTCATTTGGAAACAGAGCTCCCATCTTTGAGTGTGCATGTACTTTTATGAAGAAATGATGTCAGAAAACCGAAGGATGATAATAAATATGAAAAGTAACAGGCATGTGAAAAGTTCTTCCGATTGAGAACTATAAGGTTCGATGTCGTTTTCAAATAATGGGGTCCTAGCTCTTGTGTCGTCCTTTTACATATTCTACATCCATGGAAGTTGTGGCACGGTGTCAGAATAAAGTAGAGCGTATTTCATGGCTTCTCAATTTCTTTCAATTAGACTGAGATCTTTTTCTTAAAGAGAGAAGGACATTGTCATTGCATTGTATTTTTTCTGAAAAGAGTAGGCCGTATTTTACTGAGATCACGGATTTGTTACATATGACGTTTTGGTCTTCTAACATTCTTCAGTGGATTTTCTCTAAAGTAGTATGTACAGAAAGCCTTGTACAGCAAAAAAGTAAATCATGTAATAATTCTGAGATTTTTGGAATTGTCACAGCTGAGAAACATTGCTGGCGGTGTATGGTCCGCAAGTGTGAAGATGTTCCTTGTGAATTGCTTGCATCCAGCATTAAGGGCTGGTTTTTATCTTTTATTTTTCCAATCCTCTTTCCTTCTCAAGGTGTCCAAGACACACAGAGCCATGGAATCTCACAGGTGTCTGAGAATTCCTCCTCCTGGGACTCTCAGAGGATCCAGAACTGCAGCCGGTCCTCGCTTTGCTGTCCCTGTCCCTGTCCATGTATCTGGTCACAGTGCTGAGGAACCTGCTCAGCATCCTGGCTGTCCGCTCTGACTCCCACCTCCACACACCCATGTACTTCTTCCTCTCCATCCTGTGCTGGGCTGACATCGGTTTCACCTCAGCCACAGTTCCCAAGATGATTGTGGACATGCAGTGGTATAGCAGAGTCATCTCTCATGCGGGCTGCCTGACACAGATGTCTTTCTTGGTCCTTTTTGCATGTATAGAAGGCATGCTCCTGACTGTGATGGCCTATGACTGCTTTGTAGCCATCTGTTGCCCTCTGCACTACCCAGCCATCGTGAATCCTCACCTCTGTGTCTTCTTCGTTTTGGTGTCCTTTTTCCTTAGCCTGTTGGATTCCCAGCTGCACAGTTGGATTGTGTTACAATTCACCATCATCAAGAATGTGGAAATCTCTAATTTTGTCTGTGACCCCTCTCAACTTCTCAAACTTGCCTGTTCTGACAGCGTCATCAATAGCATCTTCATATATTTCGGTAGTACTATGTTTGGTTTTCTTCCCATTTCAGGGATCCTTTTGTCTTACTATAAAATTGTCCCCTCCATTCTAAGGATTTCATCGTCAGATGGGAAGTATAAAGCCCTCTCCACCTGTGGCTCTCACCTAGCAGTTTTTTGCTGATTTGATGGAACAGGCATTGGCGTGTACCTGACTTCAGCTGTGGCACCACTCCCCAGGAATGGTGTGGTGGCGTCAGTGATGTATGCTGTGGTCACCCCCATGCTGAACCTTTTCATCTACAGCCTGAGAAACAGGGACATACAAAGTGCCCTGCGGAGGCTGCGCAGCAGAACAGTCAAATCTCATGATCTGTTCCATCCTTTTTCTGGTGTGGGTGAGAAAGGGCAACCACATTCAATCCCTACATCTGCAAATCCTGCCCCTTAGTCACATTATTTTTGTGGCTTGATGGCTTTTATTCCTTTCCACATTTCCTTTGTGAATATTGCTTTCTTCGTTATGCCTTTAACTGGAATGGGTGAGGATTCTGGGATCCTTTGTTTAGCAGAAACCTCATGACAGAAACCTCTCTACCTAGGCGGCCTCTTTTAGTTTCTGAGCAATAACCCTGTCATCCAGGTGAAATCACAACCATCTTTTTATATACACGAAGTCCTCACTTCGTTTTGGAATTCCCTGAAAACTGACTTTATGGAAACAATGTACAGGAGGTCCTCCAACACCGTTGGTTGTTCAAAGTTGTGTAGTTATACTGTTGATGAAAAATAAGCGGTTTCACTATACATAATTTTGCTTCAAGTTGAAGTTTCCAAGAGACTTTCAAAGATGTTAAGTGAGGACATACTGTACATCAAATTCATATCCTCTTCCAGAGTTCCTGTGGAATTTCTTTATAAACTGCTTCTAGAGAATCTATTTAGGCAGGTTATGTGTAGAGATCCATGTCGCCATTCCTCAATTTTGGCTTTGAGTCAAATCACCTGGGGAGCTTACACATGATGAGGCCTGGGTCTCAATACCTGAGATTCTGATTTCCTTGCACCAGTGTGAGTATGTGGATTTTTTTTTTTCTTTTAAAGCACCAGAGGTGGTTCCAATGACGAAGTTTTTAGAGGCATCAAGCTCCAATGAGTAAGAAGAGAAATTAATTGTAATATGATTTCTTCAAATATTATCTTCAAAAGCATTGTCCATCAACACCATACAAATGTTTATTATGCTGTTTTTTCTTAACCATTTCGCATTTTCTATTTCTTTCTTTTCCTTTTTTTTGAGTCAGAGTTTCACTCTTGTTGCCCAGGCTGGAGTTCAATGGCACGGTCTCGGCTCACTGCAACCTCTGCCTCCCATATTCAAGCAATTCTCCTGTCTCAGCCTTCCAAGTAGCTGGGATTACAGGCATGCGCTACCATGCCTGGCTAATTTTATTTTTATTTATTTATTTATTTATTTTGTATTGTTAATAGAGACAGTGTTTCTCCATTTTGGTCAGGCTGGTCTTGAACTCCCGACCTCAGGTGATCCGCCCGTTTCCGCCTCCCAAAGTGCTGGGATTACAGGTATGAGCGACCGCGCCCAGCCACCACTTAGCATTTACATTTTACATTTGTTGAAGTTATAGATTTATAAACACATTGATTCCTGCTTTGTTATACACTTGCATATACATAAGATGGGAAATAGAAAAGAATAAAATGGGCACAGTATCACTAAAGTTTCACATTCCGAGACATTTCAAAAATATTTGCTCTTCAGAAATTTGTTTCAATGAAGAAACTGTGGTATACACACCCAGTGAAGTATGATTCAGCCTAAAAAGGAAGAAACTCCTCTCCGCTGCAGACAAAATGGATGAGATTGCAGGTCTGTATATTAAATGAAATAAGCCCGGCACAGAATGACAAATATTTCATTTCCTCACTTCTATGTAGGAAGAAAAAAGGAAACCTTGGCCAGGTGTGGTGGCTCAGGCCTGTAATCCCAGCACTGTGGGAGGCCGAGTCACATGGATCACTTGAGTCCAGGAGTTCGAGACCCGCCTGGCCAACATGGTGAAACCTCGTCTCTACGGAAAACACAAACAATTAGCCAGGCGTGGTGAGGCGTGCCTGTAGTCTCAGCTACTCAGAGGGCTGAGGCCCAAGAAGCGCTTGAACTCGGGAGACGGAGCTTGCAGTGAGCCCGGATTGTGCCTGTGTACTCCAACCTGGGCAACAGAAAGAGACTCCATCACACACCTACACACAAAAGGAATCTCAAGAAGGTGGAAAGTATAAAGGTGGTTAGCAGACGCTAGGAAGAAAAGGGGTGGGATAGGGAATGAAGACAAGTGGATAATTGGGTCCTGAAATACAGAAAGATGGAATAAGTGAGTTCTAGTGTTTGATAGTACAGTATGAAAATTTTAGTTCACAAGAATTTCTTGCATATTTCCAGATGCTTTGGTAAGAATCTTCCTAACTTTCTCATTATGCTGGTTTTTAAGCTCTTCTCTTTCTGCTTTGAAGTCATGCTGGTTTTTTGTGTTTTGTTTTGAGATGGAGTTTCGCTCTTGTTGCCCAGGCTGGAGTGTCATGGTGCAATCTTGGCTCACTGCAACCTCTGCCTCCTGGGTTCAAGCGATTCTCCTGCCTCCACCTCCCGAGTAGCTGCGATTACAGGCATGCACCAGCCCACCCAGCTAATGTTGTGTTTCTAGTAGAGAAGGGGGTTTCTCCCTGTCAGTCAGGCTGGTCTTCAACTCCTGACCTCAGGTGATCCGCCCGCCTCGGCCTCCCAAAATGTTGAGATTACAGGCGTGAGCAACCGCGCCCGGCCCATGCTGTATCCTTATCTGTTGTCTGTTGTTGTTTGTTTGTTTTGGAGCCCAGAAATAACTTCTCACCTATATGTTCAAATGATCTTTCACATGAGTGCTAAGAAAGTCCATTGGTGGAAAAGCAGCCTTTTCAAGAAATGGTGTTGGAGAAACTTGATTTCCACATGCAGAAGAATGAAGGTGGACCCTATGTCACACCAGGTGCAAAAATTCACACAAACTGGATCAAAGACCTCACCCCAAGCGCTAAAAGTATCATACGCCTAAAAGAAAACATTGGCCACACTTTCATGACATCAGATTGGGCAATGTTCTCTGGGATATGACACCAAAAGCATAGGCAACAAAAGAAAATTATATTCCTTGGATTACATCTAAATGACAGACACTTTTGTGCAGCAAAAAACACTGCGAACTGAGTGAAAAGATAACCCATGGATTAGGAAAAATACTTGCAAAGCATATATCTGAAAAGAGGCTGATATCCATCACATATAAAGAATGGCTAGAACTAAGCAACAAGAAACCTAAAGCATCCCACCAACAATGGTCAGAAGACTCGAGTAGACGTGTTCCTAAAGAAGATATAGCAATGGCCAATAAGCATCTAAAATGATGTTCAAAATCACTCATCCTAGGGAAGCGCAAATCAAACCAATAATGTGATACCACACATTAGGATGGATATGATAAACAAACAGGCATTGGTGAGACTAGAGGGAAGTAGGAATGCTCGATATGATCAGAGGGAATGTAAAACCATGAAGGAATGGGGAAAATAGTATGGCGTCTACTGGAAAAATTAGTAACAGAATGATCAGATGTTCCCGCAGTTGCATTTGTGGGTACCTACCAAAAAGAATTAGAAGCCAGGAGTGGAAGACAGATTTGTGTACACCCATATTCATAGCAGCATTATTCACAACAGCCAAAATGTGGAAGCAACCCAAGGGTTCGTGGACAGATGAATGAAAAAGCACACTGCAGTTCCTTCATACAATGGAAGACTATTCAGCCTTCAAAAGGCAGGCACTTCTGGCCGGTGCGGTGGCTCACGCCTGTAATCGCAGCGTCTTGGAAGACCGAGGTGGGTGGATCACCTGAGGTCAGGAATTCAAGACCAGCTTGGCCATCTTGGTGAAACCCTGTCTGTACTCAAAATGCAAAAAATGAGACGAGCGTGGTGGCGTGTGCCTATAGTCCCAACTACTCGGGAGGCTGAGGCACGAGAATGGCTGGAACCCGGGAGGCGGAGGTTGCAGTGAGCCCAGATTGTGCCACTGCACTCCAGCCTATGCGACAGAGTGAGACTCTATGGAAACACAAAACAAAACAAAGTCAAACGAACAAACAAAGACAAAACTAACAAACAAACAAAAAAAAAAACAGGCACTTCTGATGCAGGCCGCAACATGGATGAACCTTGAAAACATTATTGTCAGTGAAATAAATAAATCCCAAAAGGATAAACACTCCCAGGCACAGTGGCTCGCACCTGTAACCCCAGCACTTTGGGAGGCTGAGCCAGGCGGATCACTTCAGGTCAGGAGTTCGAGACCAGCCTGGCCAATATGGTTTCTATTAAAAATACAAAAATTAGCTGGGCGTGGTGGCGCACGCCTGTAATCCCAGCTACGTGGGAGACTGAGACACAAGAATCGCTTGAACCCACGATGTGGAGGTTGCAGTGAGGCGACATCATGCCACTGCACTCCAGCCGAGGTGACAGAGAAAGACTGTGTTTCCAAAACAAAAAAATTAAACACGGTATCATTCCGCTTATCTATCAAGTGTCTAGAGTAGTTAAACTCATAGAGTTGCAAACTAGAAAGGTGGCCCCCAGGGGCGGGAGAGAGAGAGGAGTGGAGAGCTTGGTGAATGGGTGCAATTTCCATTTTGAAAGATAAAACTGTTCCGGAGAGGATGACGGTGATGGTTGCTAAACAATGTGAATGTACTTCATGTCATGAAACTGTAAACTGAAAAAGCGTGGAAACTGTAAAGGTTTATACTGGCCATTCTATATGAACTAATATATATTTATATTTTTAATATTTAAGAAAGAAGCAAAGAATACACACGAGCTTTCTCCTGACTAGAGGAAGAGCCCCAAAGCTTCTATGGACACTCACTTTTCTCTTCTTTTTGCATTATTAGGAGGAAATCCTTAAAGGTTGGGGAACTTGGGTGACTTTGGCTAATAAGGAGCTCTGTGCCTTGAGCCTCCCAGGCAGCAGAATAGTAAATAGTCAGTCTGTGCCTTCAGCCCTGTAGTGAGAGGTTCCAGTCCTGTGGGCTCCACTCCCGTCACCTGTATCAAGAGGCTCACGTCTCACCCTGTCTTCTTGCCAGCCTTGAGGACGGAGTCTGAGCCTCCATGGTGCACCACACAGGGAGGACTGTGGACCTGTTCTCTGTGGTCATGGCCCAGCAGAGGAGAAGGGCAGTTCAGTGAGTGTAGGGAAAAGAAAGAGAGATCAGACTCTTACTGTGTCTACGTAGAAAGGAAAGAAATAACAGACTCCATTTTGAGAAAGACCTATACTTTCAACAATTGCTTTGCTGAGATGTTGTTAATGTGTAGCTTTGCCCCAGCCACTTTGACCCAACCTGAAGCTCACAAAAACATGTGTTGTATGAAATCAAGGTTTAAGGGATCTAGGGCTGTGCAGGACGTGCCTTGTTAACAAGATGTTTCCAAGCAGTAGACTTGGTAAAAGTCATCGCCATTCTCTAGTCTCAATAAACCAGGGGCACAATACACTGTGGAAAGCCGCAGGGAGCCCTGCCCTTGAAAGCGGCGTATTGTCCAAGGTTTCTCCCCATGTGATAGTCTGAAAAGTGGCCTCGTGGGAGGGGAAAGACCTGACCGTCCCCGAGCCCGACACCAGTAAAGGGTCTGTGCTGAAGTGGATTAGTCAAAGAGGAAAGCCTCTTGCAGTTGAGACAGAGGAAGGCCGCTGTCTCCTGCCTGCCCCTGGGAACTGAATGTCTCGGTATAAAACCCGATTGTACATTTGTTCAATTCTGAGTTGGGGGAAAGACTGCCCTATGGTGGGAGGTGAGACATGTTGGCAGCAATGCTGCCTTGCTATTCTGTACTCCACTGAGATGTTTGGGTGGAGAGAAACATAAATCTGGCTTACGTACACATCCAGTCATAGTACCTTCCCGTGAACTTCATTATGACATAGATCCTATTGCTCACATCTTCGTCGCTGACCTTCTCCTTATTATCACCCTGCCCTCCTACTACATTCCTTTTTGCTAAAATAATAAGAATAATGATCAATAAAAACTGAGAGAACTCAGAGGCCAGTGCCAGTGCAGTTCCTTGGTATGCTGAGTGCTGGTTCCCTAGGCCCGTTGTTGTTTCTCCATACTTTGTCTCTGTGTCTTACTTCTTTTCTCAGTCTCTCGTCCCACCTGACTAGAAATACCCACAGGTGTGGAGGGACAGGCCACCCCTTCAAGTGAGTGCTGAGGTACTGTTGGGAGCCTTGTTTGTTTCCTCATCCTCAGGACAAACAGGAGAGTGCGGTGGGCAGATGTGAGGAGAGCAATATGGAAACTCTGTGCTCAGCAGACTGGGGTTTCTGTTCTTGGTTGTGCTGGGGGTCTCAGAAATCTTAATCAAAATTTTGCTTTCCTCCCCCACTGGTTGTCCTTTTCATGGACATCTCACCCATGATAGCAGGGAATCAGTCCCTCTAAACTATTCCCTAAGAACAACAAAGAGATTATGAAGGTGATGATGATGATAAAGAGGATGACGACAGACCCCATGGCATCATGAACCCTTACTGAGGGTTTCCTGAAGGCCTGGCTCTGAGCTCTGTGCTCTATGCAGCTTGTTTCATTTCATCTGCATAGTCTCCACGTTATTAGTGCACATTTCATGATGATTTTACAGACTAGAAAAGGCGCAACGGATTTTCATGTAGCTTGTATCAGATCACGAATTCAAAAAGGGTGAAGTCCAATTTGAAACAGGCAGTCCACGTTCAGACACATGGCATTTGGCCAGTCCTCTGGCTGCATCCAACCTGCCCTCTCAAATACTTGTCACTCAGGCCAATGCCCCTGCTCACTGTGCCCTTCCCTTTGGGTGTTCCTTGTAGACCACAGCTAGACCAGTGGGTGCCACAATCACTGTGTCATGTTTAGAAGGGGCAGCTGAGATCACATCAAGGATTCCAGAAGGAATTGTCACAGGATCATTCGGGACGCACCTCTCCCTTGCCCCTGTTCCTGGCTTTCCTTACAGCTCTCGACTTCCTCAAAGGAGTCATCAATTCGGCGTTTGGCTTCCATTCCTATTGAGGAAGCTCGAAAGCGTTTCAAAAATGCTCCTCCAATGTGCCTGTGGTTAAGACCTCTGAGCTCTGCTTAAAACTTTTGGAAGCTGAGCGCGGTGGCTCACCCGTGTAATCCCAGCCTTTCGGGAGGCTGAGGCAGGCGAATCACAAGGTCAGGAATTCAAGACCAGCCTGGCCAACATGGTGAAACACTGTCTCTACTAAAAATACAAAAAAAAAGAAAAAAATTAGCCAGGCATGGTGGCGTATGCCTGTAATCCCAGCTATTGGGGAGGCTGAGGCAGGAGACTCCTTTGAAGCCAGGAGACAGAGGTTGCAGTGAACTGAGATCACGCCACTGCACTCCAGCCTGGGCAACAGAGCAAGACTCTGTCTTAAAAAAATAAATAAATAAAAATTACGAAAAAATGTGCTTGGATGGGCTTGGCAAACTTTAGCCATTATCTCATGTACCACTTTGGAAGGGCATACCTTCAGTCACTTCACCCTTTAATCCCTTTGCTCAAGACTAAAGTTCTGAGAGGAAGTCTAATCAGCTGAGTTGTGTCCATGTGGGCAGTTCAGGAAAGGGTGCAGCGGGAGGCAGCTCCAGGGACGTCTTTGGCTTCCATCATGGGGGAGCAGATGCCTGGATTATCCACCCAAACAAATCTGGACAAAGGAAAACGGGGTTCTCTGAGGAAGGAGACATAGAGCCCAAGGAACTAACTAAGAGACAAACAGTCATCCTGTCTTGTCATTTTCTTTTACACATGTGTGTACATTATCTTACACTTAGCACTTTGTTTTCTTTCTCTCCTTTAATTGTACCCTGCTGCCAAAAGTTAAAATAAAATGAAAGTATTGAGATAGCTCAGTAACTGACTTTTGGTCAATTGCCTTTTCATATAGTGAACAGCTGCCCAAACGATTGTCTCTGTCACTGTGCAAATTTGCAAGCGTTTGCATGATCACTCCCAATCCCCCAACACAGGGCTGTGTTACAGCACAATTTATTTCAGTGTTTTGCTCTCTGCAACAGGGAGGTTCTCATCCATTACAGGTTGCAGTAAAAACAGGGGTACCATAAGCAACCACCTCTTTCCTCAATGATGTGATGAAAGCAAAAGCCAAGTAGCTCCATGTATCCAACTTAAAAAAAAAAAATTACGCCCGTGGGCTGCAGTTGGACCTATGGCGGCGGCAGCTGTCACTGGGCCTAGCCCGGAGTGTAGACCTGGGGACTCCCCAGAAGGGTCCGATGGGGTGGCTCACGGAGCGTCAGCGGAAGGCGCACAGGATGCTAAAGCTTTACAACGGCCTCTTGGAAGGGGAGGCGGTGGGACTCCCTGCGGGGCCCGACCCCCTGGACCCCACTGATCTGAACGGGGAACACTTCGACCCGGAAGTTTACCTAGACAAGCTGCCTAGAGAGTGCCCTCTGGCCCAGCTGATGGACAGTGAGACGGACATGGTGCAGCAGATCCGGGCTCTAGACAGCGACATGCAAACCCTGGTCTATGAGAACTACAATAAGTTCATCCCAGCCACAGAAATTGACAAACAGCATGAAACTGTATGAGGAACTGCAGGAGACCCAGAATTTCCCAAATAACCTTGTAAAAGAAGAACAAAGTTGGAAGACTCACAAAAAAATATACATATATATATGTATATATATATGTGTATATATATATATATATAAAGTTGTGTTTTCGTTCAGTTGTAAATGTTTAGTAATTTCTATTGTGATTTTTCATTTAACTCATGAAAGGATATTTTTAATTTTCCAAATGTATGCTTGTGTTTAGCTATCTTCTTGCTGTTGACTTCTAATTTTGTTGCATTATGGTCAGGAAAATGTGGTCTGGACAATGTCAATCATATAGTGGATTTTGTTGAGACTTCTTTATGGCCTAATATGTGGCCAGTTTTTTTTTTTTTTTTTTTTTTTTTTTTTTTTGCAAATTTGCCACATGTGGTTAAAAGGAATGTGGATTATTTGTTTTTTTAGGAGAGTTTTTATTTTTAAATAGATAAGGTTCTCAGTGTAATTGAAATCTAGCTTCAATTAACAATATGCGAGATCTCTCAAACCTTAGGATGTTAGTCAGTGTAACAATAGACTGCTGCTGAGATGAATAAACCCTGAACTCTCACTGGGTTGGCACCCATAGCATAGTCTGGTGCAGGGCAGGGGTTCTCCTTGGGGGCCCTTGTCCAACAGTGATTCAGAGACTCTGGAGGTTTCCATCTTTTAATTCTGCCATCTCAGAATTTTTCACTTGTAGCCATATGGATAGGAAGAGAGGGAACATAGCTCACACTTGCCTTTGAAAACCTTGGCCCAGAAGGGATTTCTTACATTCCTATTGGTGGAAATGCAGTCACATGGTTCCAAACTAACTGCAAGTGAGGCTGGGAAATGTGGTCTTTCTGCATGTCCAGGAAGAGGAATGGTGTGAACATAACATTGTTTTTGACACACTAAGCATGTGCTAAAGAGTTCTTACTCTTATAGGAGGTTTGTCTGTCCTGTGTAACTTTCTCAGTTTTTGCTTAGATAGTTTCAGGCAATGTTGTTTGGTGCATTCAGCTTGATGATTATTATGTCCTCTTGGCAAAGTAGTCAAGATTCCCATCAGTTTGAATGAAAGTGTTTTACAGATAGGTCAGGAAATGTTAATACTTTAAAAGGCTCTTCTATTCCTCCACTCTACAGATAAGAACAACAGAGTCCTAGAGAGAGGAGGTCATGGGTCTCACTCATGAGTGGCAGAATTGAAACCAACATGGCAATAACTTTGCCTTTCCCCCATCATGTTGTTCTCCCTCTATCTTCACTCTGCTGATTTCTTCACTTGCTCCATACAGACCTCCCAGTGCCAAGTGTATAAGTGTGTCTGGAATTGGTGGGTTCTTGGTCTCACTGACTTCAAGAATGAAGCCGCGGACCCTCCTGGTGAGTGTTACAGTTCTTAAAGGTGGCATGTCTGGAGTTTGTTCCTTCTGATGTTCAGATGTGTTTGAAGCTTATTCCTTCTGGTGGGGTTCGTGGTCTCGCTGGCTCAGGAGTGAAGCTGCAGACCTTCACGGTGAGTTTTACAGCTCTTAAGACTGCACGTCTGGGGTTGTTCATTTCTCCCAGTGGGTTCATGGTCTCGCTGGCTTCAGGAGTGAAGCTGCAGACCTTCTCGGTGAGTGTTACAGCTCATAAAGGCAGTGTGGACCCAAAGAGTGAGTAGCAACAAGATTTATTGCAAAGAGCAAAAGAACAAAGCTTCCACAGTGTGGAAGGGGACCCTAGCAGGTTGCCACTGCTGGCTCGGGCAGCCTGCTTTTATTCTTTTACCTGGCCCCACCCACATCCTGCTGATTGGTCCATTTTACAGAGAGCCTGAGTGGTCTGTTTTGACAGGGCACTGATTGGTGTGTTTACAATCCCTGAGCTAGACACAAAGCCTCCCCAAGTCCCCACTAGATTAGCTAGATACAGATTCTCCACACAAAGGTTCTCCAAGTCCCCACCAGAGTAGCTAGATACAGAGTGTCAATTGGTGCATTCACAAACCCTGAGCTAGACACAGGGTGCTGATTGGTGTGTTTACAAACCTTGAGCTAGATACAGAGTGCTGATTGGTGTATTTACAATCCCTTAGCTAGACATAAAGGTTCTACAAGTCCCCACCAGACTCAGGAGCCCAGCTGGCTTCACCCAGTGGATCCTGCACAGGAGCCACAGGTGGAGCTGCCTGCCAGTCCCTCTTCATGCACCCACACTTCTCAGCCCTTGGGTGGTCGATGGGACTGGGCGCTATGGAGCAGGAGGTGGTGCTCGTCAGGGAGGCTTGGGCTGCACAGGAGCCCATGGAGGGGGGAGGCTCAGGCACGGTGGCCTGCAGGTCTCAAGCCCTGCCCCACGGGGCGGCAGCTAAGGCCCAGTGAGAAGTCGAGCACAGCAGCTGCTGGCTCAGGTGCTAAGCCCCTCACTGCCCAGGCCGGCAAGGCCGGCCAGCAGCTCCTAGTGCAGGGCTGCCAAGCCCACACCCACCCAGAACTCCAGCCAGCAGGCAAGCAGCACGCATAGCCCTGGTTCCGGCTCACACCTCTCCCTCCACACCTCCCTTCAAGCTGAGGGAGCCAGCTCCGACCTTGGCCAGCCCAGAAAGGGGCTCCCACTGTGCACCCATGGGCTGAAGGGCTCCTCAAGTGCCACCAAAGTGGGAGCCCAGGCAGAGGAGTAGCTGAGAGTGAGCGAGGGCTGTGAGGGCTGCCAGCACGCTGTCACCTCTTATAAGGAGTGATTAATCTGAGCTTCTCCAGAAAGTCCATTCCTCGTAGGCACGGGGAATAAGAAATCTCAGAGTATAAAAAAAATCAAGTGGTAGCACTTTTGTGAATGGCTCCCAAATTAGATCCTTTACATTTTTTTTTCATGAAGCACAGTTGCACAAAACATGCTTAGCCTGAGATGAAGCACATATTAGAGAAAGGTTCTCTCTATAGCATTATGTATTACTCGAATGAGCATTAAAAAGAGGAGATGGGACATGCTCTCTCTAGCTATTATTACCTCCACTATACAGTTGACATACACAAGGTCATTATTGCATTATGTTTTATTCAACAAAATAACTTTAATGTTGAAGCTTAAATTGAATTCGCTAAAACATCTTTGTCTCTAGCATAATGTGCCTCAAGTGTCTTCTTGGTGCCTGAATTTTCTCCAGAATTATAGTGCTGAAGCTATGGAAGTGGTGAAATTATATGCAATCTGCAAAATAATGTGGCTATAACGTGGTAATTGGCCTTCCACATAATTAAAGGAACATTTCCTCATCAGAGCTGTTCCGTCAGAGACCCAAAGGCTATCGTTGTACAAATCACCCACTTAGGAAAAACTTTATTCCCAGTAGCCTATAAAAATCTGGTTATGAAAACAGATTTGCTTATTCAGTAACATTAATGGCTTCTCATAGTTAAAAAGCCATCAATGTGATTGACCTATAATCTGTTTCCTCTGTGACCAAGTGTCATTTTTATTTTGACAGTTGGGAGCCTTTTGACTCTTTCACAGCTGGCGTGAAGGCACAGGGAGGGAAATCTCAAAAACCAACAACCTGTGTATTCCCAGTCTATTAATCAATAGAAGATCACTTCAACTGGATTAGGGTCTTGTACCTGGTAGGCTCTTATGGACATTGGAATTGGATTTTTACACTAGATATGACACCTCCTTGAGTCAGATCACATTCGTTTTTGATAGACTGTTGCCGAAAAATTGCTCCAGAGTCTGTGCAGTAGCTAAAGCCTTTTTGTTGTTGTTGTTGTTTCAAAAGCAGCATTAGATGTTTTCATGAAGACCTTCCCAGCAGTGATTTCATTGGGAATATGGCCTTTAGCTCTGGTCCTGAATAACTCACACTGAGGAAACCTCTAACAAGTGTTTTATTGGAAGATGTCTGATGGATGGTTGGTTTTAACAACAAATCTCTTCCCTTTTTCTGTCCCCTGTATTCTATTCTCCTTTCTCTACACATTATTCAGGGAGGATTCACCTATTCTCAAAGTCCTTTCCTCTTTATTTCCATTCCAGAGCTCTCTGTATAACTCCAGGCTGATGAATCCAACTGCCCAGTTGTTATCTCCACTTGGCTGTCTGTCTTGCATTGACCTCATCTTACCTTTCCTCTCCTGATTTCCTCTTCTGCCTGGGCTCACCATGTCAGATTCACACCACCATCCACCCAGCTTCCAAAACACCTGGGCCTCATCCTGCATTCCTCCCTCTTTCTCAGTCAAGTTAGTCTACTGTCTCCTCTCCATCCTCACTGCCACAGCCTTGGTCCAGCCAACCATCTTGTCTCACTTGTTGCATTGCAGCCTCCTACCTGGTCTACTCACCTCCCACTCTCCTCCAGCCAGACTGCTCTTTTTACAGCACAAAGTGGATCATTACTCCCCTGCCTTAAAACATCTACTGTCTCCCTTTGTCTACAGGATAAACATGACAAAGAGCCTTTAAGATTTGGCTCCAACTTACCTCTACATTAGTCACTTTTTAGAATTATATGAACATCTCTCAGCTCCTCACCCTCTCACGTCTCGATTTTTGCACATGCTCTTCCCTCTGCTGGGAATGATCTTCCACACCTCTCCTATCGACCTGGCTAATTCCTACCATTTTCTAGTCTTCAACTGAGGAGTCCTGTGGTGGAGAAGGATTTCTGACCACCTGATAGAGATTGCATGCCCACCCATCTCCTGGCTTTTTTTTTTTTTTTTTTTTTTTACGGAGTCTCGCTCTGGCCATCCAGGCTGGAGTGCAGTGGCACGATCTTGGCTCACTGCAATCTCCGCCTCCTGGGTTCAAGCAATTCTCCCACCTCAGCCTTCTGAGTATCTGGAATTACAGGTGCCCGCCACCACACCTGGCTAATTTTTTTGTATTTTTAGTAAAGACAGGATTTCACCATGTTGGCCAGGCTGTTTTCAAACTCCTAGCCTCAAGTGATCCACCCACCTTGGCCTCCCAAAGTGCTGGGCTTACAGGCATGAACAACTGCACCTGGCCGATTGGGTGCCCCTTCTTTGTGCTCCCACTGCCCCAGGCATACTGTCACCATAACTCTTACCATTCTGAGTTGAAAATGGTTTTTTTTTTTTTGCTTTTTATTTCTCTCATTAAGTGCAAAGCTCATTGAAAAGAGGATGGTGGTTGTTCACTGTTGCACTCCTAACCTTGGACTCAGTGTCCTGAGGTCGGCTCTAGAGCTGTGCACACATGTTCAGACATTGGAGCACATCTTGTCTAGCACCTCTTTTGAGGTGGCTTGGAGAAAAGTCAGTAGATACTTCCCCAAGGATGAAACAGAAGCTTCACCTAAATCAGCAGTTCTTCAAATTCAGCCTGCATTAGACTCCTCTGAGAGCTTGTTAAAAATACAGTCTCCTAGAGCCAACTCTTCAAGAGTCAGTGAGTTGCTTCATCATCAAAATATATACAGAATCCAGCCCGTCTTCAGCGCCAGCCTGGTCTGAGCCATTGTGCAGTGAGACTGCAGAATCTCACTGCTGGTCTCCTTGCTTCTGCTCTTACCTTCTTATCATCCATTCAAGTAGCCAGGGTGATCCTTTTAAAAAATTTTTAAAAATTTTTTTGAGATGAAGTCTCACTCTATTGCCCAGGCTGGAGTGCAGTGGTGCCATCTCGGTTCACTGCAGTCTCTACCTCCTGGGCTCAAGCCATCCTCCCACCTCAGCCTCCTGAGTAGCTGGGACCACAGGCATACACCACCACACCTGGCTGATTTTTGTATTTTTTGTAAAGACAAGGTCTTGCTATGTTGCCCAGGCTAGTCTTGAACTTCTGTGTGCCCCCACCTCAGCCTCCTGCATTTTTAGGAAGCCCCTCTTGTAGGGATTTTGATGCAGAGGCCTGGGTGCCTCATGTCTCCTCCCATCTCTCTCTGTCTTTCTGTCTCTGTCTATCTCTCTCTCTTTCTCTTTGCCTTATAGCTGCCCTGGGGACTAGACTCTGCCTTAGACATCCCTCTGATTCCTGTTTGCTTTTACACTGAGGCTGCTTTAAGTCGCACCTTGATCTGAAGCCTTGGGCTTCTGTTCCTATTGCTTGCTTTTGTTGGAAGGGCCGTGCAGCTTCTTGACAAATTGCAAAGGTGCCCACGAGTTTCCAAGTCCCCAAGAACCAAACCAGATGACAAACAAGGAAGCAGCCCACAGCTGGGGAGACAGATTTCATGTCCACACAGAGACTCCAAGATGCTGAACTGAAATCCACCCCGAAACCTGTTTTCTCTCTCATTTAAGTTCAATGTCACCTGGGGGCTTGCAGGGCAGGGCTGGTGACCATTCACAGGGGAAAGATGCTTTGAAATGTCAACTAAGAATTGTGTGGTGGTTAACAGATGGCACGTCAGGGCACAGATTAACATGGAAAGAGGAACTCACCCCTTGAGGGGAGTGTGTGAGGCTGGCAGCCACACAGAGGGCTTTTCCTGCGAGCTCTCACATAGATGCAAACAGCCAGGAGGTTTTGCTTTCTGAGCCTGAGTGGAACCATGTTCCTCCCTGCACATTGCCACTCTGCAGCAAATGTTTATTCCTGTTGCATTGATTAAAAGTGCTTACCAGGCCGGGCACGGTGGCTCAAGCCTGTAATCCCAGCAGTTTGGGAGGCCGAGGCGGGCGGATCACAAGGTCAGGAAATTGAGACCATCCTGGCTAACACGGTGAAACCCCGTCTCTACTAAAAATACAAAAAATTAGCCGGGCATGGTGGGGGGCGCCTGTAGTCCCAGCTACTTGGGAGGCTGAGGCAGGAGAATGGCATGAACCTGGGAGGCGGAGCTTGCAGTGAGCCGAGATTGCACCACTGCACTCCAGCCTGGATGACGTAGCAAGACTCCATCTCAAAAATAAATAAACAAATAAAGTGCTTACTGAAAGGGTTTGAGGGGAGTGGTGACAGTGTGAGTTATGGCTCTGCCGGCTGCCAGTGGAGCCAGCCGCTCTGCACAGCTGTTCAAGGGTGTTTTGAAAAGTGGCTCAGCCAGCCAGGAGTGACTGGGTGTAAGTGTTGCTGCCACAACATCTTGTAGCCTGATTGGGGCCGTATTTGCAGAACCCCTAAACCACTACACTTGTTCAGGCTTAAAAATAAGCTTGCTTTTTTGGTTGTTTGTTTGTTTTGGTTTGTTTTATGAGACGGAGTCTTGTTCTATTGCCAGGTTGGAATGCAGTGGCATGATCTCGGCCCACTGCAACCTCTGCCTCCTGGGTTCAAGTGATTCTCCTGCCTCAGGCTCCCGAGTAGCTGGGACTACAGGCATGTGCCATCATGGCCAGCTAATTTTTGAATTTTTAGTAGAGATGGGGCTTCACCATGTTGGCCAGGATGGTCCGATCTCTTGACCTCGTGATCTGCCCACCTCGGCCTCCCAGAGTCCTGGGATTACAGGTGTGAGCCACCGTGCCTGGCCAAACATAAACTTACTTTCTTACCTCTTCTGCTGAACTCTATTTGCTTCTTTTCCCAAACATCTTTATCCAAAAGAGCTTTTAACAACAAAGTTACCCAATGCCCTTCCCTAGTCTCTCCTTGCAACTGGCTCTCAGCAGGGCGTAGAAGGAAATCCTTGACAGAACCAATTTACGTGACTTTTTGGAGGACTCTGGCTAGCCCCAGGAGGTGTTTGCATTTTTAAATAGGTTACTAGTGTCAGAATGTTTCATGAGTAAGAGCACAGCCTCTATGTTGGATGCCCCGAATTTGAATCTCAGCATGGCCACTTTGTATATAACCAGAGGATGGATTTGGGGACCCAATGGATCTACCATGACATGAACTTGCACCAACATTCACCTGACCTCCAAAATGCCTATTCTGACTGGTAGACCCTAGTCTCGCCCTAGTGCCAGTTCAGAGCCTGTGTCCAGTGATCCTGCACAGGTCTCATTAGTTCCTTTTCCCCTGTTCAGTCATCCTGGTAAAAGGCTGTGTATTCCTTCGGGGGCAGGCTGGGAGAAAAATTGACAGTATAAATTTTTGGCAGTGGAGCAGAGTCCTTTCTGGAGGGGACCTGGCTTCCCATTCAGACAAGGGACTCCGGGTCTGTGAACTGGCTTATGTCTGGGAATTGACTGGGGACTGTGACTCTGTTTTTATGATTCAGATTAGACTTCTACTCACCTGACCTAGAACTCTTCTGCAAACACAGATCCAGTAAAAGTGTGGCAGGCTTCTTATCTATTTCACATCTAGGAATGCCACGATCAGCTGGCACCATAGGTCTCTCCGAGTCAGGCTATTCTGGTTGCAGCTTTGACTCTGCTGTCTTTTATGGTAACTGCGTCCACCTTGCCTTTGGGGATTGAGTGCTGAAATCACTTGGCCCCGGCCCCTGTAGTGTGCCTCTGTCACTTACCCTCTTTATACCTCAGTCTCCTCCTCTGTAAAATGGGCATCCTAATAGCACCCACCCCCAGGGCTGCTGTGAGGTATAGATGGATAAGCATATGGAAAGTAATAGAAGAGGGTCTCAAAGCCCACGTGTCGTTATCAGAATTATTTCATGATGGGGAGAGCTGGAGGAGAGAGGAAGGTGCTGAGCAGACCCATGTGCTCTCCCACCAGTGTTTCCTGAGTACCTACTATGTGCTGCCCACTGTGAGAGCTGTTAGGGTTGAAATAGGGAGCACAGCAGGGTAGGGGCCACCATCAGGAGCTTAGTGGAGAGACCATTGTGCAACATGGTTCCAGCGCTTGGGGTGGGGAAGCTCAGGGAGTACAGGGGCCTAGGATCCTGGGCAGAATCATGGGAAGGACACAGCCTCCCCAGCCTCTCCTGCCTCCACTGCCTCCCAGGCCTCCTCTGCTTCCCTGACCTCTCCTGCCTTCCTGGCTTCCCCTTCCTTCCCGGCCTCCCCAGTCTCCCCTGTCTCTCCTGCTTTTGAGGTAGGCCAGGAGTTGCTGGTGCTCACTTAGCCTGTCCTGGACTCTTGGTGTAGCACCTCGATGTCCAGAAAATACACCTGGGTTCAGCTGATCACACAGCCAAAGAAGGAGCTCCACACTGACACTAAGAGTGCATCCTGGGCTCATTCATCAGGGCATGCCTCCAAAATATTTCTCCACCTCTCCTCTCTTTGCCCACCTGCATTGTCTCTGTGCCTGAGCCCTGGCTGGGGGCCTGCAAGGATCCCCTATCTCCTCTGTCCCTGCACGGCTGGGTCCCAGGCAATCTGTCTGCCCACCACACCTCTCTCCCCTCGCCCACCACGCTCCAGCCCCACAGTCCTCCTTCTGCTTCTTTCCCAGCCTCTGGGCTTTTGCACACGCTGTTCCCTCTGCCCAAACATGCTCCACTGGGCTGAGAACAACTCTCTGAGAAGTCTCTCAGCTGTTGCTTCCTTTGGAACAGCCGCTGCTGCTGTCCCTCTCCCAGCTCCAAGACCTGCTGAGCCTCCTATCTTTTTCAGTTCCCATGCACCCAGCACTTCTCCTTGGCCTCCTTTTGCCCAATCGACAATGTCCGTTCTCAATGCCTCCTCACACAGCGCTGAGCCCCACTGGGTGAAGGCAATGCCTGTCATGTCCACCACAATATCCCCTCCCCCATCACCACGCCCGGTCCACAGAGATGCTCAAAAAAGATCTGTTGGTAAGCGATGCGAAGGTGCATTCATGTCATCCTGCAGGCGGAATTCTCCACGAGTTTTGAGCAGCCTCGGTTTTCCCACCACCTCCAAATCATGCAAGACACAGGGTAAGAGCAAAGACAAGGTGGCTCTGGCTGATGTCCACCCTCTCGGGGCGTCCCTTCTCTTCTCTCCTCCTTGGGCAGGGAGACCTTCGGGGTGCAACCTGGCTGGGGCGGGGTGGAGGTGGAGGGCCTGGCCGGAGCGGGCCTGGCTACGGGCAGGGGACAGCGACCGCCTAGGCCGGGGCAGGTGAGCGTGGCGCAGGCCCCGGCCCGGCGTGTCCGCGGTGCGCGCGAGCGGCCAGCAGAGGGCGCCAGAGAGCCAGGAGCGGCCCGCGGAGGAGCCGCGCCGGCCCCGTTGCCCAGCTCCGCGCCGCGCGGACCCTCCGAGCCCGCGCTCAGACGCCCCAGCTCCGCCGAGAGGCCGCTCGCGCCGGGTCCTTCCTCTTCCCCAAGTGCAGGCAGAGCCCCCAGAGCCATGGCCAGCCCTTCCGGCAGCTCCGAAGCCACTGGCAATCCCCGAGGCAGGGATGGCCGGCCCAGGAGGGAGGAGGACGACGTCCCTCCCGGGGAGAAGAGGCTGCGGCTGTTGCTGGACGGGGGAAGCGCACAGCCCGAGGACTGCGAGGACGGAGAGGACGCGCCGCGGCCGGGCAGGGAGGAGACCGGCACCCAGACAGGTGGCGACGGCAGAGGAGTAAGTGACGCGGGCGCGGGGGTCCGGGGGTGCCGGGGGCGCGGGGGTGCCGGGGACGCGGGGTAGGGGCGGCGGGAGGCTCCGTGGCCGGCCCCGGGTTGAAGTTGGTAACTGAGCGGCAACTCCGGCGGGCGCGGAGTGACAGCTCGTGACGGCCTCCGAGACGCCAGCTGCCCCTTCTCGGCTGTGTGGCTTCGACTTCCTGATTCTCTCACGACGTCCCTGGCCGGGAGACCCACTGGACTCTGCGGCTAGCCAAAAGGGGAGGGGGAGCCCCGCGTCCTGGGGGCCCCCAGCAGGGGAAGGGGCGGGGGTTGCGCTGGGCATCCTGTCTGGGGCATCTGTCTGGGACTCTGCCGGTGCCTCTCACCTGGCGAGGGGCTTGTGGCGGGGGTAGGGGGAAGTCCCTGGCGCCAGGCTTGGCCAAGCCCTGCTCTGCTGGGCTGCGGGCTGGCAGCGCTCACCCAGCTCCTCACCTGCCCCGCATCTTCCTGTTTTTCTTCCCTTTCTGGTTGGGCAGCGGGAGTTGAGAGGAGGCAGATGGCTTCCATCCCAGAAATCGCTCTCCTCTTTCCATTCCTACAGAGAGGGACAGAGAGGGAAAGTTCCTTGCATCCCCCGGGGCGCTGTCCCTGTGAGCTCTCAGTGTCCTGCACACGTGGGCCCCTGAGTCACCGGGCCTGTGTGTGTGCGATGGGGTTCCGTGGCCAGCCTGGCCTCCTGGGGTTCACTTTCTGCTTTCCTACACCAACTCTTCCTGTGTGGCTTTGCTGGCCTTCCACTGGGGAGGCACGTGGGTTTGGAGGGCAGATGAGGGCCCGCTGGAGAGCTGTACCCCTCAGTGAGGGCCGCCACCTTGACGGTTTTTGATGGATAATGCGGTTGACCTCTTTGTTCCTTCCACATGTTTTTATGTTTGACCATTTGCTCAGCTGAGCTTGTCTTAATCATTTGATTCGTGGTGAATGAGCCCCACATGGGAGAGAGGGCGGCCTTCATTCTGAACCCATTTAAGCAGCACGGGCAGCCCTCTTCGCCGTGGGCGGCATCAGAGCCCTCCCTGCCCAGTCTTGGGGTTGCTCCCGGATGCTGTCTGGGAGGCTTGCTCATGGTGACATCCTCATCTCCCCCTGCACTTTACTGCATTCAGAGCTTGGGTCACCTGGACACTGAACTCAGGTGAATTTTCTCTGAGATCCCAGGAGAAGGAGTACAGTTCTCTGGAAGGTTTTCCAGGGCCAATCACGGAAAGGATGAGAAGGGAGAGGTCCTGGTCGGGGACACAATTACGGTGGCAGTGTAACGCCCGGACACTTTATTGCATGAAGTCACTCTCACTCCCTCTACCTCCCTCTTTTACGTGGACTCTGCCAAAGACCAGGATACCAGAATGCAGTGGAGTGACCAAGTGTAGTGGGACCTTGGGAACGCGAGTCTGGAGCCAGGCGGCTGGGGTTTGCACCCTGGTTCTGCCCCTCCTTAGCTGGCTGACATGGCACAAGCCACTTACCCTCTCTGAGCCTTACTGTCTTCAGTGGCAAATGGATCGGTCAAAAGGCCCCATTGCCTGGGGTTGTTACTGCTAAGATTAAGGGAAGCTCGTCCATAGAAGCACTTAGCGTTGTGCCTGGCACATAGTGTATGGTGGATAAATGGGACTTAGGACTGAAACTCATGCCTTGGTGTGTTTTTGCAGTGATGTTTTGTTCTGGGGTGCATCACAAGAGACAAGGTTCTTGGCCGGGCGTGGTGGCTCAAGCCAATAATCCCAGCACTTTGAGAGGCCGAAGGGGGAGGATCGCTTGAGCTCAGGAGTTTAAGACCAGCCTGGGCAACGTGGTGAAGCCTCATAGCTACCAAAAAAAAAAAAAAGCCAGGTATGGTGGTGTGTGCCTGTAGTCCCAAGTACTTGGGAGGCTGAGGTGGGAGGATTGCTAGAGCCTGGAAGGTCCGGCTGCAGTGAGCTGGGATCATGCCACTGCACTCCAGTGTAGGTGACAAAGTGAGACCCTGTTTCAAGGAAAAGAGAGAGAGAGAGAGACAGACCCACAAGTGTTTTAAGCC
Source organism: Pan paniscus (assembly GCF_029289425.2). NCBI lineage: Eukaryota > Metazoa > Chordata > Mammalia > Primates > Hominidae > Pan > Pan paniscus. Next base: position 123,723,656 of record NC_085926.1, read on the forward strand.
AGAATCTCCATGTTAAAATGCTTTCTGGAGGCTAAAAGGATGACATATTGATAATGAAATATTTAAAAGGCAGAAACCCCACTGAATTTCTTGGTCCACCGAGGGAAATGGGAATCGCATGACCTGAAGGATGATGCAGGAACTGAACAGAAACCATCCTTGTTTCCTGAATCTGAATATGGCACCCTCTTTTCATGGTGTCTGTATCTGCTCAGTCTGGCGGCCCCTCGAAAAGAGGGAATCTGGATTTTCAAACTTAAAATTTGGCCCAAAGCCCACTGCTGCCCACAATGCCCGCCAGACACATTCCTCTTCCCTTTTAGTTTCTATGGGAATACTCTCTTTGAAGAACCCATGAAGCAGTGTCAGGCTGGTGTGAGGATCAGCAGTGATTTCTTTGAGGAGGAGAGCCCGTTTCTTCACTCTCAGGCCATGTCTGAGTGGATCAAGAAGAACAGAGTGCCCTTTTATGAGATTTTGTCTGCATAGACCATTAGCTTGGTAAAAATGTCAAAACCATCCTCGTTCTTTAATAGCAGATTATTTTGGACTTTTCTCTGCAAGAAGCAGCATGGGCATTCAGATGCTTTTAAGGATAAAATGTTCTTTCTCATCACCAGGCCTGGTGCTCTAGATAGCTGAGGTTTTAATGTGACTGGATGTCCCTTGGAGTGGCTCCCAGGCTGTGCTCTTGTGGTTGGGTGGCAAGGGGTTGCGTTATTCGGTGGTGGCTAGAGGATGTTTTAGCAGGTAAATCGGGCCCCCAGGAGCCCCTGAGTGCCAAGTCCTGCTGCAGGGCACGTGTTTATGGGGGGGAGGTGGGGGGTGGTGGAGGGTAGAGGGCGGGAGGCATTGATTTCCTGCCAATATCAGAAGTTTCACAGGCTTCTTGTGTATCCACAAACACCCACCCCATTGAGAAGGCCTAGAAAACCTGGCCCTCGCCAAACCTTTATTGACCGCTTGTGAATGATCCCAGGGTGTGTCTGACCCACAGCTCCTCCTGGAGGGAGAGAAAAGTCTCTCCTAGGTATTTGGTTATCAACCTCAACAATTTGCTGATCCTTCCCCAAGACCAGGCATCTTGGCAGAGATTTCTGGGTTGTCAGGCGGAACCGAGCATTCAAGGGTAATAACTCGTTGGAGTCCCTGAAATCCCTGATGGACGCACCACGTAAAAGCATCCAGGGTTGAAGCCAGATCAGGAAGGTTATTGTCATCCTGGGGCTCCTGTAGAGGTGCATCCACGTTGCAGGTATTTTCCCTTCTTGCTGAGGAGAAACCTGGGTTTCTCAGCTTTGGCACAGTCACAACACTTGGGGTCAGACCATTCGTGGTGGTGGTCGGGGGGGGCCGTTCTGTGTATTGTAGGATGGTTAGCAGCATCTCTGGTCTCCATCCTCTAGGTGCCATTCTACCCTCCCATCTGTGGCTACCCCAGATGTCTCCAGACGGTTTCAAATATCATGGAGCAAGGGAGTGGTACGTGAGCAAAACCACCCCAGTTGAGAGCCATTGGTCTACACTTGTGGAAATGTTTGAGGGTGAGAGTGTCGAGCTTGGGTCCCTGCTGTACCCTTTATGAGCAATGTGGTCTTGGAAAATTAATAGTACTCCAGGGGCCTCAGTTTTCTCATCTATAAATGGAGATAAATGAGATAACACTTTCATAGGGAGGTTATATGGGATTTACTGAGATAATAAGACAGTACATGGAAAATGCTGGACATAGAATTTATTTATTTAATTTTTTTTTTAAGACGGAGTCTTACTCTGTTGCCCAGGCTGGAGTGCAGTGGCATGATCTCCGCTCACTGCAACCTCCACCTCCTGGGCTCAAGTGATTCTCCTGCCTCAGCCTCCCAAGTAGCTGGGATTACAGGTGCCCACCAACACACCCGGCTAATTTTTGTATTTTTAGTAGAGATGGGGTTTCACCACATTGGCCAGGCTGGTCTCAAACTCCTGACCTAAGGTGATCCGCCTGCCTCGGCCTCCCAAGGTGCTGAGATCACAGGTGTGAGCCACCATGCTGGGCTGGGCATAGCATTGTAACACAGACAAAGCACAAAATACTCGGGCAATATCTTTTTACCTTTGGCTTGTCTAGACTCCATCCTCCATCCCCTCATGCGCTGGTACGGTGCAGACCAGAGTATCACCCACCTAGACTGCAGAGTGGATTTGGGTGGCATCTTGGCTTTCTGCACAAGACTTGCCTGTTCCCCACCACATCCCCCTGGTTCTCAGGGTCCAGGATTCCAGGACGCAGGGATGTGGGCCGGCAGGGCAGGTGGCCCACCCAGTTCACTCCCACGCTGGGGACCTGCAGAACCGGCTCTCCAAGACAGGGTGTTTTGACCAGCATCCAGGTTTCTGGATTTCCATTTGAGCACAGCTGGACTACACAGGCTGAAGCTGTCTCTGCTGAGATATAGGTATTTCCCTGGCGATGATCTTTCAAGCTGACATGAAGACATGGCCACCCGCTGGAACGTGGTGTGTCTGCTGTGGCACTCTTGTAATTTGTGAGGCAGACTCCTGAGGAATGCAGTGCATAAGTGGGAAATGGTGGGAGGTTCTCCCATCCCCGCCTGGCCGAAAGTGCTGCCTGCGCAGGTTGGTGGACGGTCCTTTGAGCAGGAAGAAGACACGGAGCACATTCCTGTTAGCTACAACAGAGAGGGGCAGGGTACACACTGGACATTTCAAGCCCCTGCAGAGAAGCAAGTCTTACTGTGCTGGGAGTACTTGTGGAGTGGGGGCTGTGTTGCCCTGGGCTTTAATTATTTCAGGAACATTTAGCCGCAGGGTTGGCAGGCTGGATCTTGATATGTGTTTCTCAGTTGGAAAGACTTTGGACCATAGGGAAATGTCTTCTCAATTCTTTTAATTTCATTAAGGTGGTCATTTTTCTTCTTGTGGCCTCTGGAATGTGACACAGAACTCAAGGGACAGGAAGGAGATGAGTTGGAGGCTGGGACAGGGGTCCCTGCCAGGGATGCTGGTGACTCACATGACGGTGTTGATGTGTGGAGTCTGGTGCCTGGTTTGGGGAATGTTTGTGGGATATGTTCCAAAGCACTGATGGACCTATCAGGTACTGGAGGTGAATGGTCAAGTCTGATCTCAGGGCTGGCAGTGTCAGGCAAGGACAGGAAGTCGACGTTGGACTCATTGGCTGAGGTTGCTTGGGACCCTGGGGGCAATGTGTGCCAGGACAGATGGGTCTGGGGCTAGGAAGACAGGTTTGGGCTGGAGACTCGGGCTTGGGAGGCATCCCAGGTAGACAGTGGTTGAGGCTGTGGAAATGACTGCGATTGCCTGGGTTGAGAGTGGAGACAGAAAAGATGGGGGTTTTGCTCTAAGCCTGGGGAACCCACCTCCCAGGTTCAAGGGATTCTCCTGCCTCAGCCTCCCAAGTAGCTGGGAATGCAGGTGTGTGCCACCATACCTGACTAACTTTTGTACTTTTAGTAGAGATGAGGTTTGGCCAGGCTGGTCTCAAACTCCTGACCTCAAGTGATCGGCCCACCTTGGCCTCCAAAGTATAGGATTATAGGCGTGAGCCACCATGCCTGACCATTTTTAAATATTAATTTTTATGAAATATTTTCAAACATATTTTACTGTACATTGGAAAAGTCAATCATGATTTGAAAACTTTATCAAAATCCAATCAATTGTCAATTAAGCATTTAATTGTGGATGGGTAGGGAGACTATTTTGACCAAAACACGTTAGAACAATTACCACTTATAGAAATAATCTATGTTTTAATGTTTTAGTTGAATTAAAGAATCTTTTATATTCTATCCAGGCGCAGTGGCTCACACCTGTAATCCCAGCACTTTGGGAGGCCGAGGCTGGCGGATCACCTAAGGTCAGGAGTTCGAGACCAGCCTGGCCAACATGGCGAAACTGTCTCTACCAAAAATACAGAAATTAGCCAAGTGTGATTGCACACACCTGTAATCCCAGCTACTCGGGAGGCTGAGGCAGGAGAGTCGTTTGAACCTGGGAGACAGAGGCTGCAGTCAGCCGAGATCGCACCACTGCACTTCAGCCAGCCTGGGTGACAGAGTAAGACTCTGTTTCAAAAATAAATAAATAAATAAAATAGAATTCTGAATTTTATTTTTAATTATTTTTGTAAAGAGAATGTCTTGTTTTTTGGAGTTGTTGAATTTATTGAATTGACAAAAATTATGTACAAGAGGGTATACAACATGATGTGATTGAAGTATGTATACAATATGAAATGGCTAAATCAAGCTAAATAACATATCACCTCCCAGACTTATTTTTTTGTGGTGAGAACACTTAAAAATCTACTCTCTTAGTGATTTCCAAGTGTATGATATGTTGTTATAAACTATAGGTACCATGTTGTCCCATGGATATCCTGACCTTATTCTTCTTCTTTAAAAATGACATTCTGTTTCCTTTGGCATCTGCCCACTTCCCCACCCTGGCAACCATCATTCTACTCTACTTCCGTGAATTCAACTTTTTTCTTTTCTTTTTCTTTCTTTTTTTTTTTTTTGAGACAATCTCATTCTATTGCCCAGGCTGTAGTGCAGGGTTGTGATCTGGGCTCACTGCAGCCTTGACCTCCCAAGCTCAATCAATCCTCCCAACTCGGCCTCCTGAGTATCTGGGAGTACAGGAATGCACCACCACGCTCCACTAATTTTTGTATTTTTTTGTAGAGACAGGGTCTTGCTGTGTTATGCAGGCTGGTCTCGAACTCCTGGGCTCAAGCAATCTGCCAGCCTCAGCCTCCCAAAGTGCTGGGATTACAGGCATGAGCCACCATGCCTGGCCGAGTTTAACTTTTTTAGATTCCACATATAAGTGAGATCATGTGGTATTTGTCGTTCCGTGCTTGGCTTATTTCACTTAACATAATATCCTCCAGGTTCATCCATGTTGTCTCAAATGGCAGGATTTCCTTCTTTTTGAAGGCTGAATAGTATTCCATTGTGTACATACACCACATTGTTGATGGAAGTGTAATGGAGGCCAGTTGGGGGAGGAGGGGGAAAAGATTCACTCTAAGTCTAGATGCTCCAGCACCCACCCAGGGTGTGTGCAAGGAAGTGCAGGTTGCTCCTGGTCTTGCAAACTGTGGTTTGTGGGACTCCAAAGCCCCTATCCTTCCACGATGCTTTCTGTCCTGTTATCACATTTCCTTGGAGGAGAACCCAGCCTTGGTGGAGAGCCCTGCTCTGGCTTTGTCCCTCGGCATGAGATGGCAAAGGATGGTGCTGCTGGGAGACCCTCACGTCTGCGCACTGGGGGCTGCTTGCCTTCTCCGTTCCTCCTTCAAGTATCTGAGCAGCTCCTGTGTGCCAGCTGCTGGTCTACAAGATGGATCGGTCCTTGGAGATCACGCTGTAGCAGAGGAGGCAGGCTGTAGCCCACAGGCCAGAACCAGCCCCCTGCCTGTTCATACAAATAAAGTTTTATTGGAACACAGCCACACCCATTTCAGTGCATATTGTCTGTGGCTGCTTTCCTGTTACAATGGAGAGTTGAATAGTTGGGACAGAGACCTATGGCTTGCAAAGCTGAACTGTTTACCATCTGGCCCTCAAGAAAAAGGAAAAAAAAATGCTGATCCTTGTACCCCGACAGTCTTAGGTTAAGAGGACTTTGTACCACCCTGACTCCCAGGCGGCCATGAGTCGAGTCACCCTTGAAATGTACACAGGTCTGGGCTAGGGTGCTTTCTGATTTTTGTATGGGGAAGAGAAAGGAGGGAGGAAATGGCAATTTGTTGCCCTGTTCTAACATTTTCCTAAGATGGGTCTCCAGGCAAGGGCTTGGGATCTCACCTTGCACAGCTTACAAAACCCAGTGAGACCAGCTGTCTTGGCGCTGCCACTCTGAGGGATGGAGCCCCCAGATTACTAGGAAGAGAGATAAAAGAATGGTTTCTGCGAGCACAAGAACTGGCGTTATTGAAATTAACATTTCCCCCAAGTTTTATAATGTCTAGGCATGCATATTTAAGTGTCTGCCTCAAAAGCTCATCCTAATAACCAGATGGTGCATTTAATTTCCTTTTTTTGTTCTCTGAGCAACATGCAGCTTCCTGCACAGCCCTCCTTGCAGGCAACTGCGCTGAGGTGACAGTCCTCCTGACTGCCAGCACAGATCCCCAGGGCCTCTGAGAGCCCTGTATTCTGGGGGCAGCCTTTCCCCCTTCCATTCAGCCCCAGCTGGAAGGGGGCAGTTTACACACAGGGCTCCTGCCTTAGCTTAGCTTAGCTCCTGCCTAAGCACAGGGCTCCTGCCTTAGCTTCTCTAGGGAGTCTGGCTCCCTCTGACCCTCTAGACCTCACCAGCTGAGGATCAGGGCCCCGGGGCAGGAGCCAGGGCCAGGGGGCATTGGGGGGTGGTTTGAGAGTGCAGCTGTGGAGGGGGGCAGGGCAGGCCCAGGAAAAGCTGCTCGGGGGAGACTGCAAAGAGATGGCAGAGTTAGGACAAGAGGGCCAGGCATTGTGGCTCACACCTGTAATCCCAGCACTTTGGGAGGCCGAGGTTGGCGGATCACCTGAGGCCAGGAGTTTGAGACCAGACTGGCCAACATGGTGAAAACCTGTCTCTACGAAAAATACAATAATTAGCCAGACGTGGTGACACCTATAATCCCAGCTACTCGGGAAGCTGAGCCACGAGAATTGCTTGAACCCGGAAGGTGGAGGTTGCAGTGAGCTGAGATTGTGCCACTGTACTCCAGCCTGGGCAACAGAGCAAGATTCCATCTCAAAAAAAAAAAAAAAAAAAAAAAAAGAGTCAGGACAGGAGGAGGAGGGAAGAGAAGGGAGCTGTGGGGCAGCAGCCAGGGCCTTAAAGGCACAGGAGAGGAAGCTTGGATTTCCAATTCCAAAGGACATGAAGACAAAGTCACACACCTTTATTTATCCTGCTCCAGGTGAGGCGGGGCTTTGTGTATTTTCCTTGTTTTCCTTTTCCTTGTGTTCAGGCTGTTGTAGAAACAGGTAAGCAGGGGCTCTGTGTAGCGCCATGTTCTGGGGGCCTTCAGGAAGCATGGGGTGCCCTGGTTTCCTTGTCTTCATGTCCCCCTTTCCTCCTGCCACCCCGACTGTGCACCCCACCTTGTCCCTCAGACCATCCTCCTGGAGGGGCCTGGCCAGGGCTTGTGTCCTTGCTAGTCTCTGGGGAGGAAGACTCTGTGGCTTGAAAGCCTGTCAGCTTAAGTTGCAAGGTGTAGATGCCTGGGAGGGTACGTGCACGGCCCTCTTGACTGATCCATTCATGTTTTTCTTTTTTGACTCTGTTCTATGTTGTCCTGATGGAGGGGTAAGCCCCTGCCTTCTGCCTTTCCTGCCTTGGACTCTTGCAATTGGGCCAGATGAGAGGGTCCATGTGGTCTGGGAATTCAAGCAATGCAGGCCAGGCGTGGTGGTTCACACCTGTAATCCCAGCACTTTTGGAGGCCAAGGCGGGCAGGCCAGGAATTTGAGACCAGGTGGCCAAATAGTGAAACCCTGTATCTACAAAAAATACAAATTTAGCCGGGCTTGGTGGTATGTGCCTTTAATCATAGTTATTTGAGAGGCTGAGGCAAGAGAATCACTTGAACCCAGAAGGAGCAGGTTGCAGTGAGGAGGAGGTTGCAGTGAGGAGGAGGTTGCAGTGAGGAGCAGGTTGCAGTGAGGAGGAGGTTGCAGTGAGGAGCAGGTTGCAGTGAGGAGGTGGTTGCAGTGAGGAGGAGGTTACAGTGAGGAGGAGGTTGCAGTGAGGAGCAGGTTACAGTGAGGAGGTGGTTGCAGTGAGGAGGAGGTTACAGTGAGGAGGAGGTTGCAGTGATGAGGAGGTTACAGTGAGGAGGAGGTTGCAGTGAGCCGAGATTGTGTCCCTGGACTCCAGCCTGCACAATGGAGTGAGACTATGTTTCCAAAAAAAAAAATTAAAAAATTAAAAAATAAAAAATTTATATAGAAAACAAAACACAAAACTTCCTCTTGATTTGCTTTTCTTGATCTTGCTTCTCAGAGGTAACACTGGGAAGGGTTGGGGTATACCTCTCCACACCTTTTTTTTTTATTTCTTTTTATTTTTTATTCTATGTTCTGAGATACATGTGCTGAATGTGCAGGTTTGTTACATAGATATACATGTGCCATGGTGGTTTACTGCACCTATCTACCCGTCATCTAGCTTTTAAGCCCCGCATGCATTAGGTATTTGTCCTAACGCTCTCCCTCCCCTTGTCCCCCACCCCCGACGGGCCCTGGTGTGTGATGTTCCCCTCCCTGTGTCCATGTGTTCTCATTGTTCAACTCCCACTTGTGAGTGAGAACACGCAGAGTTTGGTTTTCTGTTCCTGTCCACACCTTTTCCCTCTGTGCACGCAAGCACATGTATTTGCACATAAGTGTTTATTGTAACCTTTTAAAAAAATAAAAATGGAATAATGCTATATTTATTCTTTGGAAAGCCTGCTTTTCAGGCAGCATGTCTTTGACATTGCCTCATGTTGGAACCTGGGTACCACCTTCTTCTCCCAGCAGTTATTCTGATGTGTGGATGCACTACGCTTCGTTTAACCAGCCCTGCACCGATACGTCTTTGGATGGTTTCCGCCTTTTCCCAATCACAGACGGTGTTCTGACGAATTTCCTCGCACACATCACTTGGTGCTCTGTGCGTGCATTTTTGTGATATGTTCCTGGAGGTAGGCTGTCTAGGTCAGAGGGGGATCTGTGCTTAATTTGCATCCTGTGCAAAATTCCATCCAGTCATCCGGCTCCCCAAGGGCTCACATGGTACTGTCCTCTGTAGACATCATCTTCTGCAGATGATGGCACGACCGCCTCTCTTTCTTTTACTCACACCAGTCTGCACCCTGGTGTCCTGGGGGGGTCCAGCCCCTACCCGCTTGTCTGCCCCCAGTCCCCCCAGCCCCTGCTAACAGGGACTCTGGCTTCTGAGCTTTGGCAGACTGCGTCACTCTGGAGAAGTTTGCTTTCTCAAACATTCGTGGCAATGTTACTGCAAATCACGAGGCCTGTGTTTGCCTTCTTCAGACCTCAGTTTTCTCATAAGTAAAATGGGGATAATGTGATGCTACTGTCTGCATCCTAGAGCTGCCATGAGGGTTCAGTGAGATCACTGTTGAGAGCACGTTCACAACTCCGGCCTTGTGTGCAGTCAGCACGTGTGGGGCAGGGCTGTTGCTGATACTTTGTTGACTGTCATTGCTAGACTGTGGCTTTACCAGGGGCATTGTCTTTAGTGCCAAGCCCAGAGCCACCCCTAGTACCTGCCGTGTTTATAGAGTGATTGAGTGGCAGGGTCAGAGACTGGGGCAATGGCAGCAGAAACAGAGGAAAGAAGTGGGGCTTCTAATAGGTCCTGAACCAGTGGCCCTTGAGATGAAGCCTTCTTGCCAAGGTCTAGGGCTGTGCTTTGTGTTCTAGGCCCGAGACTGGAAGCTAGGCCTGGCTGCAGCCCCCGCTGAGCTGGGGAAGTGCAGGTCAGCATCCTGCTTCATTAGGACACCTCCAAGCCCAGCTTAGATGTGGATGCCAGCTGACCCCCTGTTTACTCTGAGCCCAGACAGAGGACAGGGAAGTGTGCAAGGGTGGGGACCCCCTCATCACAGCCCTTGACTCTCTAAGGCATATGGGTTTGTGCACGTGTGTGAGCACAGCCGTGGCTTCTCTGAGTTTCAAGCTCGAGGTTGTGTTTACGCAGGGTTAGGCTTGCCAGGTAAAATACAGGAAGTCCAATTAAACCTGATTTTCTCATTAACCTTTTTTTTTGGTGCAAATATATCCCATGCAATATTTGGGACCTGCTTACCCTAAAAAATTATTTGTTGTATATCTGAAATTCAAGTTAAACTGGCATCCTGTCTTTTCACTTGCTACGTATGAGAGTTCCGTGTGGGGGTTATCAGTGTGCATTTGTGAGTTCCCATGTGAAGGACTCTCTCCAAGTGTCTGTAGGTGCCAGGATGGAGATGGACAGAGAAGATCCTCTTGGGCTGCTTTAGTGGTACCTAGAGGCTGCGGGGTTGGACACTTCAGCCCCAGGGGCCTGGGCAGCACTGTCCAGCACCTGCCTGCTCCTGTCTTCTTCACGGGGGCTGACTTCCCTGCCACTTCTCTCCAAATACGGTGGCAAGAGCTATCCCATCTGCCCCCATCTGGAGCTCGGCTGCCCAGCCAGATAAGATGGCAAACAGTGTGCAGATGGCTGCAAAGCTTTCCCCAGCTCTTTCTGCAAGGGGCCTGCAGATGAAATGGAAGCCCTCATCCTTACCGCCTCCCCCTTCCAGAAAACCCAGGCAACAGCCACCTCTGAATGCTGCTTTAGAAGCTTCTCCCTCATGGTGATTAAACCACCCCAAACAAATAAAGCACTGCATTTCCACCATAGGCTTGTTCACATGCACGCAGCCAATTGTCTTGGATCCACCTGTGTGCCTGATTCATCAGGGTGAGGGGTTCTCCTCTGAGGTGCTTGCAAAGAGCTGCTTAATTTTCATCTGAAAGACTCTGTAGAAACGAGGCCCAGCTTTGGAAGGAAGCCCTTTCTCCCTCTTTAGCAAATTCTGTGTCATTCTTTTTTTTTTCTTTCTTTTTTTGAGACAGAGTTTCACTTCTGTTGCCCAGGAGGGAGTGCAATGGTGCAATCTCAGTTCACTGCAGTCTCTACCTCCCGGGTTCAAGCGATTCTCCTGCCCCAGCCTCCTGAGTAGCTGGGACTACAGGCACCCACAACCATACCCGGCTAATTTTTTTGTATTTTTAGTAGAGAGGGAGTTTCACCATGTTGGCCAGGCTGGTCTCGAACTCCTGACCTCAGGTGATCCACCTCGGCCTCCCAAAGTGCTGGGATTACAGGTGTGAGCCACCATGCCTGGCTGGAATTCTGTGTCATTCTGGATACTTATCATGACTTCAAGCATCCAGGACTCTGTCCTGGGTATCCTGAGCCTGAGGGTGTATGTGTGTCCAGCTGGCTTGGAGGTTGTCTACAGGCAGCTTAAACTTGGCCTCTGAGTCCATGGCAGCCTCACATGGGAAATACCACCAAGGAGCCTCATCCTGTGCTTTTAGGAGATAGTTTCTATTTAGTCATTGCTGAATCTGTTACAGACAGGGTCTCAATTTCTTGCAATTCCTGTATGAGGTGGGTGCTGTGATTATCCACAGGTTCACTTGTTCTCTCTGGCCTCTTTCAGGCTCTTGCACTTCCTTTGCTCTTTTCCTGCCACAGGGCCTTTGCACATCCTGCTCTTTCTGCCTGGAAAGATTTTCCCTCTCCCTGCCTCTTTACTGGTCACAGTCTCATCTGACAGTGGAGTCAGTACATCCTCAGGGACGTCTGGCCACACTGACTCAGTCACAGCAACCCCCTGTTATCTGCTTTCATGACACCAGGTGCCTCTCTGTGGTAGACACTAGCTCAGCTATGGATTCCTATTTCTGTGCATGTCATCCTTTACCTTCAAGACTGTGGTCACCATGAGGACCAGGGCCATGCCTGTTCCTGATTCTCATTTGTGTCTCTGGTGTTTAGTATATGCTCACCTAGAATTTGATTAATGAATGACGGCACACCCATTTTACAGATGAGAAAGTTGAGGCTCAGGAACATTATGTAACTTGCTCAGTATTAGGTACTGATGGTTTGAAGCCATCTGGCTGGTCGCTGGGTGCACACTCTTAACCACTTCACTATGGTTCTTCTCTCATGGTAGCTCTCCAACAGCAGGAGTGAGAGACAACTTTAGGACAGGTGTAACCAGAATCCCAGGGGTTATCCTAGAAGGTGGTGTCAGGAACATGCTTGCCTATGGGCCTCCTTACTGTATTGCATAAAATACTCAGTTTTTCTGACTCGCCTTTAGTAAAGACCTTAGCAATATTTGAAACACAGTTGTCAATAGGAAAGGGTGGGTGTTTACACTTTTTTAAAAAGGAGTCTATATCATATTTATCTTCTGGTCTGCCATGTCCCCCTGATCTTCTTCAGCTTCAGTTATGCAAAATTAACACTTCTTCTCTTGACTGCCTCTCTCTTACCTGTTCAGTTTCTTTTCTGTGTTCGAGATTGCTTAGAATTTTTCCCCATTACTGCAGCCTGCTTCCCACCTGTATCCCCCAGCCAGCTTGTTCTGGATTTTGTCAACAACAGTTCCAACGTTTAGTGAGGGCTGGACTGAAGGAAAGCCTTGGAAAAGGCTGTGTGATGAAAGGTGAAGATACCTAATGTGCAGGCAGTCATCAGGGTTAATTCAAAGGCTGGAAGAAGGGCTGACCTGGAGGACTGGAAATGTCTTTGAGCTGAAGGTCGTGTGCAGGTGGAACGAAGAGGGTGAGCCTTTTGGGGTGAACTGCAAGTATTTGATAAGATCCCTGTCCCCATGGTTGGGGAAGTCTTGATAAGCATCCTCAATGTGATGGGGGGATTAAGGAACCCCTGGCTCTACCTGCCCAGCATGGCAGTAACATGACCCAGCCAAGTTATTGATTTTGGTTGCCCAGCTGTCATCAGCTCAACATCTTCTGTTAGTTATAGCTGTAATTTGCATTAGTTGTCAATGCCAGTTTTGACTTTCCTAGTCAATAAAGTGTTCTGAGAGTGGTGACTAAGGCTGAGCACTACCCATAATCATGAGTATTACACAGGCAAGCCCCCTTGCCCACCCACCCGCAGGCAATGAGACACCCTAGGAAATCTCTCAATTCTTTGGAGGACCCCGAATAAATTCTCAAGTCCATCTGTTCATCTGTCCGTCCATCCGTCCACCCTTCCATCCATCCAGACATGCATACATCCATCCACCCACCTACCCATCTATCCACCCACCCACCCATCTATCTATCCAACCCACTCTCTTATGCACCCAACTATCATCCACCTACCCACCCACCAACCCATCTGTCCATCCACTCACCCATGCATCTATCCACCCATTCACTCATCTACCCATCTATCCACCCACCCGTCCATCCATTTATCTATCCCTCCACCCCCTCACCCACTCATCCATTTCTCCACCCACTCAGCCATCCCTTCACTGACTCAACCATCCATTCATTCATCCACTTGCCCGCCCACCCATCTTTCCATCCACCCATCTATCCACCCACCCACCTATATATCCATCCATCTGCTTGTCCTTCTGTTCATTTATTCCACAAAGACTCGTTAACCACCTGCTAGATTCTGGGGAGGTACCTGCTCTAGTAATTGAGAGCACGGTCTCTAGAATATGATTCCCTGGGCTCAAACTGAGCTGCCTCCTAGCTAGCTGCTTGGGTAAGTTATAGAAACTGTGCTTTGATTTTCTTATCTGAAAATTGGCTATTAATAGCTTCTACTCTTGCAGATATAGTGAGGATTAAATAAGATGTCATGTTAAAAGTGCATCATCGACACTCAATAGAGATTAGGTTTTACCATTCATTATTATTCTTGGCAGATGCTGCAGATAACGTGGAGAGCATACGAAAGACACATGTTTGAACCAATAGTGACATACAGGTGCTAAGTTCTGCAGTAGGGGAAGGGCAGAGAGCCATGGAGAGGGCCTGGCCCAATCCTGGAGCCTCAGAAAAAAGTTCCTCGTTGAATTGCTGTTTTAGCTGAGACTTGTGGGATGGGTAGTAGTTGGAGATCCCAGACAGGATGTGACCAAGTTAGCCAGGGAGAAATTTGGTCCTGGCACCCATGGCAGAGTTGAGTGATCCAGTCCTTCTGTCTCCTCTGGCTGGAAGTCCACCAGATCTGGGAATGTCAAGTTGGGGGAGGGGGCTGACAATGATCATGACCTTCACCTGTCCTCACATGTCCTCTGTGTATCTGCAAAGCCTCTGCCTCAGTCTCCTCTTCTGGAAAGTGGGATTGGAAACCACATCTGCTTCTCTCCCAGGACTGCTAGGAAGACAAGATTAGATGGCAGATGAGAGCTCTTTGAAAATGAAAACATTCTGCTATTTGAATGCAAAGTGTTCTTCTTTGCCTGTGATGTTTCCTAAGCTGTGAACTCATGCTGGACCTCCAAGATGTCTATTAAAAAAAAATAGCAAAGTGGTTGGGCATGGTGGCTCATGCCTGTAGTCCTAGCACTTTGAGAGGCTGAGGGGGGTGGATCATTTGAGGCCAGGAGTTCGATACCAGCCTGGCCAATATGTGAAGTTCCATCTCTACTAAAAATACAAAAATTAGCCAGGTGTGGTGTCATCTACCTGTAGTCCCAGCAGCTCAGGAGGCCGAGGCACAAGAATTATTTGAGCTCAGGAGGCAGAGGTTGCAGTGAGCTGAGATGGCGCCACTCCAGCCTGGGTGACAGAGCGAGGCTTTGTCTGAAAAAAAAAAAAAAAAAAAAGCAAAGTTAACACTTCCTCCATCTCTCCCCTAGGGGAGGCAATTTGTCAAAGATTGTTGTTGGATTTTACACACAGGGAAGTCTAAGGAAGGTGTGGAAACCAGACCAGGACTCCAGACTCTGGTCTCCCTGTTTACAGGGTCTTAAATGGCGGAGCCACTTTGGGTTCTTTCCACAAGATTGCTTTGTAAAAAAACCAAGAAACAAACAAACAAAAAACTCAAAAAAACAGCCCTGACCTAAATATTCACAAGGGACCTTAGGCAATATCAGCAAACAAAAGTGAATGATGAGTGGAATCTGTCATCTTTACAACTAAGACAGCTCCAGAGTTGAAGCAAGTGGAAATATCTCTAGACAGAGATTTGGGCAGGTTTTGCCAGTTACAAACTATGAGAACCTGGGCAGGTTTACCTCTCTGAGCTTCTGTGACCTTGTAAAATAGGCTGCATTGCACTAAACGTGCAGGAGGAATCCCAGGATCCTCCTGTGCACAGGGCTGGTTTCTTCCCATCCTTTTCTTTGTTCTGCCTCTCTCCTCCTCTCCAAGAGATGAATACATCTGGACCCAGTAGGGGCCTATGTTTGCAAAAGCTCACAGGTGATTCTCATGCAGCCAGCCTGGCTCTGGCACTGAGTTCTTGGACACTTCTGGAGGCACATTTACTAGTGAGGAAGGTCACTGTGTGTGAAAGGCATGATTCATCTTCCATTCCTTTCTTCCATGAAGCAAGGTGCATGGGTCGACTGAGCTGGGAGAGTCCACAGTGTCAGCCTCCCCCACGCTTCCCTCCCTCCTTATTCCTTGTGTGCTGTACTTTGTCTTGATTTCCTGTACTCTGCACCAAGCCAGGAGATGGTAAGATCTCAAAAAAAATCATTTTTTTGGGAAATGGGATCAAGAGGGTTTTGGTTTGCTTGTTTGTTTGTTTGAGACAGGGTCTGTCACCCAGGCTGGAGTGCAGTGGCATGACCTTGGCTCACTGCAGCCTTGACCTTCTGGGCTCAGATGATACTCCCACCTCAGCCTCCTGAGTAGCTGGGACTGCAGGTGCACACCACCATGCCTGACTAATTTGTCTATTTTTTGTAGAGATGAGGTTTCACCATGTTGCCTAGGCTGGTCTCAAACTCCTGGGCTCAAGCAGTCCTCCATCCACCTCGGCCTCCCAAAGTGCTGGAATTACAGGCATGAGCTGCTGTGCCTGGCCAAGGTTTTTATTATTATTATTATTATGAAACATTTTCAATATACATAAAAGTAGACTAGTTTAATGAGCTACCATATACCCATCACATAGGTTTAAAAACTATTAAAGTGTGCAATATTTACTCCATTTTTTTCTGAAGTATTTAAAAAATTGTTTACAGTAGTTATGTAATTGCATCATGATATTCACCCCTACGTAATTTACTTTCCCTCTAAAAACATGAGGGCATTCTTTATATGATCATTGTCATACCTAATCAAATTACCAGCAATTCCTTAATATCCTCTAAGATCAAGTTTACATTCAGATGTCTTGTCCTCAAAATGTCAATTGTGATTATTTTTTTCTTTGAGCAAAGATAATAAGAGCTCAAGATTTAATGACAGAGATTCCATGTTAGCCCTGATGTCTAAGCTCTGTGGTCCATTGTGGCTTTACTTGAAAGTCTCAGGCTAGGCGTGGTGGCTCACACCTGTAATCCCAGCACTTTGGGAAGCCAAGGTAGGTGGATCATGAGGTCAAGAGATCAAGACCATCCTGACCAACATAGTGAAACCCTGTCTCTATTAAAAATACAAAAATGAGCCAGGCATGGTGGCGGGCACCTGTAGTTGCAGCTACTCAGGAGGCTGAGACAGGAGAATCGCTTGAACCCAGGAGGCGGAAGTTGCAGTGAGCTGAGATTGCACCACTGCACACCAGCCTGGGTGGCAAGAATGACACTGTGGAAAAAAAAAAGTCTCTCACTGTGGTCTCATAATAAAAGGACACTCCATTTCCCATCTGGGCCCTGCTCCTTAATGTTAGCCCCCTCCTGTGGGGAGGAGGGGGTGACCTTCAGCACAGGTTGAAGCATTCCCAGGGCTGGCTCTGATCCCAATAAAGCCCATCGTCATGAATGAATGCTTCCCTTCCAGGTTATTCTAAGTATTGTAAATAGTGCACTTGGAGAGTCCTCATGATGCCTGGGATGCTAGTGAATATTTATAGGTTTCTTTTAGTGCCTTTTTTTTTTTTAGTGTTTTCTATAGTTCCATGTTTCTACAACCCTTAGGAACATCAGAATCATGTGTGTGTGGGTGCTTATTAAATAAACCAGTTCCTGGAGCTCACTCCCAGTGACTCCCAGTGTGATGATTAGGGGCTCAGCTAGGACCTATGTTTGCAAAAGCTCCCAGCTGATCTCATGCAGCCAGCCTGGCTCTGGCTCTGGCTGGCTCTGGGAGCTGGGTTGGGAACTAGTCTTTGGTGCTATTCTGCTGAAACTTCAAGTTGGGCTCTTTGACTCCGTCTTGTATTGTCATCACTTGTATTCAGGTCTGTTCTTCCCCTGGATTGTAAACTCCTTGATGTCTGGGTCATCTCAGCTCATGAGCTGAGCTTTCAGTGGGTGCTCAGTGGAACAGGTGTTGAATGGAGTCAGGCAATAGGGAGGCCAGCGTGTGTTGGTAAGTGAGAGACAAAAATCATTTTAAAAAGAATCTTTTTGCCCTTCAGTTGTGTTTTCCATGAGTTAATGTGATTTACTCTAGTGGAAGCCAGTGCAGCTTAAGTGGAGTTCTTGCCCTGAAATGGAGCCAGGTTATGGATCAGCAGAGCTGCCAAAAGCATTTTGGGGGAAATGTTTCTGTGTCACCATCAGTTGATGGAACTCAAATTTTCACTCCCGTTCAACACCACATGGGGGCCATTCTGACTTCTGCGGAGTGGGTATGATCAGATCTTCTGTAAAAGTGTAAGCGAGGAGGCTGGGCACGGTGGCTCACACCTGTAATCTTAGCACTTGGGAGGCTGAGGTGGGCGGATCACTTGAGGCCGAGAGTTTGAGACAAGCCTGGACAACATGATAAAGCCTCATCTCTGCTAAAAATACAAAAATTCGCCAGGCATGATGGTGCATGTCTGTAATCCCAGCTACTCAGGAGGCTGAGGCAGGAGAATCGCTTGAACCTGGGAGGTGGAGGTTGCAGTGAGCTGAGGTTGCACCAATGCACTGCATTCCAGCCTGGGTGACAGAGCAAGACTCTGTCTCAAAAAAAAAAAAAAAAAGTGTATGTGAGGAAACTGGGATTGAGCTTGGGGGTGTTGTGGGATGGAGGTACTTCATCTACTGAACAAAAACCATGGGATACCAATGCTGGAGGAAGAAGCATCATCCTCAGTTTCTACTAACTTAACCACGCATGAGATGGGGACTTGGTGTCCAAGAGAAAAGCCTCTTTTTAGGTCTTCAACCTTGATCAAACCATTTCTGAATTCCTCATACACATAAAATCAGGTGCTATGAGTGGTACTGATTGGATAATCTCTCTGTCATTTCCTGTGCTAGGAAGGAAAATACATGTACAGCCACCTTCCTTGAGGGTTCGTTCTTTTGCATCAGGGTGTCTCAAACTCCTGCCCTTAAAACACCTGTAAGAGAATCATCCAGGCGGCTTGCTCACTCTGCATGCAGACCCTTTAGAATCAGAGTCAGAATCCCTGGGGCTGGAGCCACAAAATGAAATGACATTTCAACAAGTTTGTCATCATGTGAGAGAGAATAGGTGAGTATTTGGATACCTATAATACAAAGTAGATTCAAAAAGAATGACTTGATTATTTTAAATGTTGTGTTTTAAAAAATTTAATACAGAAAAGGCTGGGCATAGTGGCTCATGCCTGTAATCCTAGCACTTTGGGAGGCCAAGGCGGGTGGATCATTTGAGGTCAGGAGTTCAAGACCGTCCTGGCCAACAAGGTGAAACCCCATCTCTACTAAAAATATAAGAATTAGCCAGGCAGTAGTGGTGCGTTCCTGTAATCCCAGCTACGGGGGAGGCTGAGGCAGGAGAATCGCTTAAGCCTGGGAAGCAGAGGTTTGGTGAGCTGAGATCGTACCACTGCACTCCAATGTGGGTGACGATTGTTTGACCACCACCAAAATGGGTTCTGAGTCCAAATATTAATATGAAGGACATTGGTGACATTGTCTCAAAAAAATTAATACCGAAAAGTACAAAAAGGGAGAGAAATCACCCCAAATCTCATGACCCCAAGAAATAAACCTCCATAATATTAAGTGAACAGCATTCCTTGCTATGCACAAAGATGGCTAGAGACATGAACAGATACTTCTGATCACACAAAATGAGATTTTAAAAACAAGAAGTAGCAAATTGAATGCTGTGTAAATTTATCAGAAGAAAAAGAAATGGAAGTGAAACTGAACGAACTGGTCAACTCAGATAAATGTAGTTTTTCCTCACTAAAAATCAGTTTCTAGAACATCTAAGAAATCAAAGGTGATGAAAAATATTAAGATGTATTATATATATGTAAAAGTCTTTACAGTTGATTGATCATCTCATGAAAAATTTGTACAGTCACTGCAAATAAAGTCATTGCAAAATCTTTACTCCTTTTGCTTTCTGCCAGCACTGACATTGGCCTTTGCAGTCTCTTGACTTCATTCTGCCCTCGCATTCCTTTTGCTGTTTTCTTGAGGTCATCTTCTTCTCATGCCAGCCGTGTCTTGCAAGTCTATGTTTGAGTTCATTTTTCTTTGCATAATTCAAAGAACCAGATAAGATGCCAAAGCCCATTGTTTAACCACCACCAAAATAGGTTCTGAGTCCAACTATTAATATGAAGATGACACCCATTGTGGTCTTGTACATTTTGTTGCCTTCCTGGGGTGAAGGACATTGTTGACCATTTGTTTCCTCTGGAGCGGTCGATTGGTCATGAACTTCCTGGTCCCAATAGTTGCTGTGTCATTCATTATGGTGGTTGATCCTCAGGTAGTTAGGGAGGAAAATAAAAAAGAAGTTATATATTTGAAACCACGTTTCAATTTTAGACCTGATTAATTGGCTTAATAAAGGGCATTAGCACTTCTACTTCCTATAGTCCCTCCCTTTACCTCTGGAAACTAGTTATTTCTAGGTTGTTTTATGTTGTTAAGGTTGACCACCTTTTCTTTCTGTTCTGCAATAATAGTCCTATTTTTAAATGGATTCACCTCTCATCACTAGCCTTTTATCATGGTCATTCAATTCACAAGTTGCTTATTTTGTAATTTCTTGGCTGACTAAATTTTATTATGAAGACTTCTTTTTTAAAGAGCTCAGAAATACTGTATTCTTTAAGTTCTTGAACATGTGATAGTGTCTTTTGCCTATTTTGATTGGGCAGTAATTTAGCTGGCTATAAAATTCTTGGATTATATTCTATTTCCCTTAGAAATTATAGGCACCCATCCACTGACATTTCATTGTGCTTTCTTTTTTTTTTTTTTTTTTTGAGATGGAGTCTTGTTCTGTCACCCAGGCTTCTTGAGTGCAGTGGTGCAATCTCGGCTCACTGCAAGCTCTGCCTCCCGGGTTCACACCATTTTCCTGCCTCAGCCTCCCGAGTAGATGGGACTACAGGTGCCTGCCTCCATGCCTGGCTAACTTTTTTGTATTTTTAGTACAGATGGGGTTTCACTATGTTAGCCAGGATGGTCTCGATCTCCTGACCTCATGATCTGCCGGCCTTGGCCTCCCAAAGTGCTGGGATTACAGGTGAGCCACTGTATGAGCCCAGCCTCATTGTGTTTTGTACTAACCCCCTTTCCCTGGCCTCTTCCAGCTTGTCTTCTTCTCTCCCAGTAGTTTCTTCATGAAGAGGCCATGTGCTATATTCCATGAGATATTTCACACTCAAAGAAGACTTCTTTTATACTCTTCTGATAATTTGTCTGGGAATCATTGTCTTGATTTATAAGGGAGTTTGTAATAAATACAGTAAAAGAGAAACACACAATGTATTCTGAGATATCAGAGAAGGGAGAAACAAATTCTATTAATATTTGGGGTTTGCAGGGAAGGCTTAGTTAAGAGGTAACATTTGAACTAAGCCTTGAAATAAGGGAAGGATTTGGACATGCAGTAATGGGGAGAGAGTAGAAGCAAGACATGATGGTTAGTGTTATGTATCAATTTGACTGGGTTGTGGGGTGCCCAGATATTTGGCTACACACTATTCCGGGTGTGTCTCTGAGGTATTCTGGATGAGGATAACGTTTAATTGGTAGACTGAATAAAGCAGATTGTCCTCCCCAATATGGGTGAGCCTCATCCAATCCACTGAAGACCTGAACAAAACAAAAAGGTAGAGTCACAGAGAATTTGCTCTTTTTACCTGATTATATTTGAGCTGGGTCATCAATCTTGTCCTGACTTTAGATGTGGACTCGAGTTGGAACTATATCATTGGCTGTCCTGGGTCTCCAGCTTGCTGGCTGCAGACTCCTGGACTCCTTAGCCTCCATAACCATGTGAGCCATCCCTTACAACAAAACAATCTGTCTCTCTCTATGTGTATAGCTCTACCTCTATCTCTCTGCTCTTTCTCTGGAGAATCTAGAGTAATACACAAGGTTATATTAGAGAAGAGGATGATCCAAGGAAAAGCATGGAGGTGGAAAAGTGTAAAGAGCATTTGGGAAGACTGGGGTCCTGATGGGGAGTTTGGATTTCACTGTGTGTAGCATAGAGAATCCTTGAAAATATTCAAGAGGTGAAAATTGTATTTGTGGAAGAACACCAGGAGTATGTGAAAAGAAAAACACTCACTCCATTTTAACTCCACCGAAGTGGGCATCAAAGGGATGCACTGGGGACATGGGTTGGAGGGTAGTTGAGGCCATATCTGGAGGATCTTTACTTCTAGGCTGAGTCTGAAGTTATCTTTCTGGGGAGTGGGAGATTACAAATCTTTGAGCTCCACTCAAGAGATGGTTTTGCTAACAATGGCAGGGCGACGGTGGTGGTGGTGGGAAACTGGTATCATGAATTCTAACTGGGCTTCTGTTATTCTAGCTGAGAAAGTTGGGGAATGGATTTTCAGTAGAATAATACAGATCTGGGAATCAACTGCATGGAGGAGGTAGTTATAGGTGATGAGATGGCTCAGGGACAAAGTTTGGTAGAAGGAGAAAAGATACTAGGCTGGTACAAAAATAATTGCTATTTTTGCCATTACGTTTAATGGCAAAATCCGCAATTACTTTTGCACCAACCTAATAGGGTGCAAACTTCGGAGCCATCTGCATCAGAGGGATTGATGAAGATCAACAAAGTTTGGGAACACAGGAAAGGAGCGGGGAGGGTAATGACTTGAGGGCATAGCAGGGATAATCAAGGTTTTTCTTGTTAGCATGTGGAGACTTAAGCATGATTATATGTTAAATGCCTGGCACATACATGGTGCAAAATATTTATGAGTGAAATGACAAGTGAAGGTGGTGAGTCATGGGATTTCCAAGGAAACGGGTGATAAAGGGAGGTCTCAAATGAGGCACAAGTGGAGAAGGTAGCTTGGGAAAGGAGAAGGATGCTTCTCCTTATAAGATGGGAAAGGCAGAGGAAGAGGGTCAAGATACAGTGATCTAGGGGTGAGATGGAAGTGAGTTGAGAGAACTCAACTCTGGGCTCTGAAACCCCTAGGGATGGGTTTGGGGGGCTTTGAGATATGGAAGAGGTTTAAAGTCAATTGTTATAGCAAATATGGTTCGGAATTTATTTGTGATGCTTAAAAATATTGCTGAACAGAAGTGAAGTCTACCCTAGAGTTGGATGGTGAGATTATTTAGCGGAACTACCAGATCCATGTTGTGATTCTTTCCAGTATCATTCAGCAGCCCTTGGGCAGTTGCAAGGCAAGTCATCAATGGGGTATGGAAAATTTCCAGGTGGGTGTGGTTGAAAGCAGGGAAGAAAGAGTTTAGGAGCACATTACAAGAAGAAGGTGACTATAAGTTCCAGGCTGAGCAGGAAGGTAAAGCAAGAAGGAAACATGAGGTTGTGAAGAGAAGTCTAGAGGGATGAGGAGGCAGGAGAGATGAAGAGTTGCAGGATGTAGCTAGAGTGGCGATGTTAGATCTTGGGGCCAGAGAGCTTTACAATGATTATGAAGATCAAAGGACATTAGAATCAAGCTATAAAGAGCCACTGTTTGATGTTGGGATGTGAGGATGCTGCAGGTGGATATCTGCACATTGATGGTGAGAACATGGTCACCCTGGCCCTGCTGGGTCTTTGCTAAAGAGACTGTGCTCTGTTCTTGGGGCTGTTTTCGTCACCTGATTAGAGCAGTGGTCCCCAAATGGTGTTCTTTGGACCATCTGTATAAAATGTTCATAGGTCAGGTATAAAATGGAAAAACAGAGAAAATGTCACAGAAATGTGTCCATTGGTGAAAGACCACCAGCTGTCCTTTTTGGAGGATTGTTCTGTATTCTAAAAATGTATATATTCTATTCTATTAAAACATTTTTGTATTTGCATTTTTTCTCTTTTATGAAATGCCATGGGGTAGAAATTTGTAATGTATCCAATTCTCCTGTCTTCATGCATTGCCCTGTGGTGGGGGAGGGGATGTGGCTAGTACTGGCCAAGAGGCTGGGGGCAGAGGTGCAGTGTGAGACTTCTAGCCTGGGGCATTTAATTCTTAGTACAAGACTCTCTACCATTCTTCTCCCTCTGTTCCCTGCTTGGTGATACTCGAGGTAATGCAACCCCCATTAGCCTTAGTCTTAGTCTTAGGGGCAAGTTTGATGGAAAACAGAGCACCCCATGCCTCCCTGCAGATGTAGCATGAGTGAGAAAAACAACTTCTGATGTTTGAAGTTACCAAGATTTAGAAGTTGTTTGTTATTGCAGCAAAACCTCACCTATTCTGACCAATCATGTTGGAATTTCTCTCTCTGTGTGTGTGTGTGTGTGTGTGTGTGTGTGTGAAACTGGTAGTTTAAAAAAGTTCCTTCTTACCAAAAAGAAAAAAAAATTGCAACTTTATGTTGGTTCTCAAATTAAAAAAATATTTTTACTGGTTTATAAAATAGAAAAATCTGAGAATCTGTAGCTTAGAGAACTACAGTGTGGGATGTCTATAAAGACCAGGTTATTTTATCAGCTCCTAACACCCCTTAAGAGAAGCTTAGCCAAGACTTGGAATATTTCAGTCTTTCCCATTCCACATTCCATGGACCCTTGAAGAGACATTGATGAAACGGTGCAGCCATGAACCACCCTAACTCAATCCTAGTGGCAGAATCTCCCTTTTACTGCAGAATGAGCTTCTTGCCACAGTGATACTTGAACCCCTTAGATATATCCTGTACTAATTATATTAAAACACGACCAATGCTTTTGCTTTATTGTCCCCCAAATTAAACACATTAAGCATGAGAACCCAGAGAATTGGATTTAGTGTAACTGATTCCAAAGTGTCAGTAAGAACATAATTAGGTTATATTTTTCTCCAGTTCAAATAAAAGAAAATTGACAATAAAATGCTGATCAATATGTGTAGCTCAGGAGGTAGAGCCTGCTTTGAGATGCAGAAGTGTTTTTTTTTTAGATCTATATTCTTGAGTAAAGAAAAAAGTCCATCTCTCTTTCCTAGAGGGGAAGACTTTCAGAGCTGGGCTTGGCAACAGCCTGCCTATCAGAGGCTGAATTAAACAAATAGGTACCTCCCTGGAGTGAATGGTGCATTTCTCCTGTTCGGGGAACCATGCTTTTATGCTGGAGTTTGCTTTCTGTCTTGGTCTCCGGATGTGTGTATCTGTGGGTGGATGTCTGCATGTAAATGGCAGTGTATACCTGTGTAGGTGTGTACAAAATTCCCATGTGAATCTCAGCTTTGTGGGGATCTCCGGGTCTTGAGCCCAGCAGATGCCATTTGAAGAAAAATCACTTGAAAATTAGACAGAAAGAATGGAAACTAAATCCTAGCTCTAAAGGCACCAGGCTGATTAAAAAAAAAACTCTGGATCTTCTTTGTTTTGGACTCTACCTACCTCCAAATGACATTTCTGTTTCCTATGAGATGAGTAGAATGAAAGAGATCCTGAGCACGAAAGAGCAGATACTGTGTGATTGTGTGTATGTCAGGGTGTCAGCTGTGACACTGCTGACATTTTGGCTCTGCAATTTCTCTGTTCTATGTGTGGGGGTTCCCTGTGCATTTTAGGATGTTGAACAGCATCCCTGGATCCCTGGACTCACTGGATGCAGTAACACAACTCCCCCCAAGTAGAGACAAACCCCAGTGTCCCCAGATATTGCCTAATGTCCCCAGGGGGCAAAATAGCCCCATCTGAGAACTGCTGCTTTCATAAAGTACAATGTCAGGTGAAATAAGTGGAGGCTGTTTGTAGTCAGGGGTAAGTAGAGATGGAAGAGACCCCAGGAATATCCTGGAAGGGGCTGTAATATTTTGTTTCTTGAATTGAGTGTCGGAAATATGGAGATGTTCAGGTTTTGTTGTTGTTGTTGTTGTTTTGAGGCAGGATCTTGCTCTGTCACCCAGGCTGGAGCAAGTGGCACCGTCATGGCTCACTGCAGCCTCTGCCTCCTGGGCTCAAGCAGCCCTCCCACCTCAGCCCTCCTGAGTAGCTGGAACTACAGTCATGTGCCATCACTGTTGCCTAATTTTTGTATTTATTTATTTTTTGTAGAGAGGAGGGCCTCATTATGTTGCCCAGGCTGGTCTCAAGCTCCTGGGCTCAAGCAATCTGCTAACCTCGGCCTCCCAAAGTGCTGGGATGACAGGCATGAGCCACTGCGCCTGGGCAATATGTTCAGTTTGTAAGAAAAGTACTGTGTTGACTTCTATGTGCACATTTCTTTAAGTAATAATTCAATAAAGCATTTAGAAAAATTGGTCATAATAGGAGTGATTTGTAGAGTGATTGGCATGAAAGCTGATCACCTTAATTTGAACTACTCTGAAATGAGCACCAGGGGCCACCAAGAGGAGCCTTTCAAGGTGTCATAGCCAAGGAGAGGAGTGTGTTGTGTACATCTCTGCATAAAGGATTTGCTGGTTACATGGAAGGATGAAGCCTCCTTCTGAGGACAGAGGCAGCAAAGCAAGTGGAAGCCCAAAGCATTGAGCTTTCTAAATGGACTTTGCTAAAATCCAAATGCCCATCACCAGATGAAGAGATACACCGATTGTTGTCTACCCACATGGTGGAATATTATTTGATCACAAAAAGGAGGAAAGTACATACGCTACAGCGTGGATGAACCTTCAAAGAGATGAAAGATCACATTCTACATGATTTCATTCAGATGGAAATCTATAGAAATAGGAAGTCGATTAGTGGTTGCTTAGGGCTGGTAGGGGCATGGGAGGATAGGGAGTGTTAGCTAAAGAGTCTGAGGTTTCTTTTTGAGGTCATGAAATGTTCTAAAATTGACTGGTAATGTTTATGTATATCTCTGAATATATTAAAAACCATTGAAATGTAAAAAATGCAAAGAAAAAACAGCCCAAGTTGCAATTTTATTCAACACTTGATTGGCTTTAAAAATAGATTCCAGGCTGGGCATGGTGGCTCACACCTGAATTCCCAGTGCTTTGGGAGGCTGTGGTGGGAGGATTGCTTGAGGCCAGGAGTTCCAGGCCAGCCTTGGCAACATGGCAAGACCCTGTCTCTACAAAAAAAGAAAAAATAAATATCAGCTGGGTGCAGTGGCTCACACCTGTAATCCCAGCACTTTGGGAGGTTGAGGCGGGCAGATCACCTGACATCAGGAGTTCAAGACCAGCTTGGCCAACATGGTGAAACCCCGTCTCTACTAAAAATATAAAATTTAGCCTTTTGGTACTCTGAGCAGCACCATGGCGGTTGTTAAGAACAAGTGCCTTATGAAAGGTGGCAAAAAGGGAGTTAAGAAGAAAATAGTTGATCCATTTTCTAAGAAAGATCAGTATGATGTGAAAGCACCTGCTATGTTCAATATAAGAAATATTGGAAAGACTTGGTCACCAGGACCCAAGGAACCCAAATTGCATCTGATGGTCTCAAGGGTCTTGTGTTTGAAGTGAGTCTTGCTGATGTGCAGAATGATGAAGTTGCATTTAGAAAATTCAAGCTGATTACTGAAGATGTTCAGGGCAAAAACTGCCTGACTAACTTCTATGGCATGGGTCTTTCCTGTGACAAAATATGTTCCATTTTTGAAAAATGTTCAACAATGATTGAAGCTCATGTTGATGTCAAGACTACCGATGGTTACTTCTTTCATCTGTTTTGTGTTGGTTTTACTAAAAAACACAACAATCAGATACTGAAGACCCCTTATGCTCAAAACTAACAGTCTGCCAAATCCAGAAGATGATGATGGAAATCATGACTTGAGAGGTGCAGACAAATGACTTGAAAGAAGTGGTCAATAAATTGATTCCAGACAACATTGGAAAAGATGTAGAAAAGGCTTGCCAATTTATCCTCTCCATGATGTCTTCATTAGAAAAGTAAAAATGCTGGAGAACCCTGGGTTTGAAAGGCATGGAGCTTCGTGGTGACGGTAGTAGTTCTGGAAAACCCACTAGGGACGAGACACATGCTAAAGTTGAATGAGCTGATGGATATGAACCACCAGTTCAAGAATCGTTTAAAGTTCAGACTTAAAACAGTGGCAAAGAAGAAGTCCTATTTGTGAAAAACAAACAAGAAACAACAATGAAAAAAGCAAAATTAGCCTGGTGTGGTGGTGCATGCCTGTAATCCTAGCTACTCAGGAGGCTGAGGCACGAGAATCACTTGAACCTGGGAGACAGAGGTTGCAGTGAGCCAAGATTGCACCATTGCACTCCAGTCTGGGCAACAGAGTGAGACTCTCTCCAAAAAGAAAGAAAGAAAAAAAAGTATCCGGGCTTGGTGGCATGTGCCTGTAGTCTCAGCTACTCTGAAGGCTGAGGTGGGAGGATAGCTTGAGGCCAGGAGTAATTTGAGGCTGCAGTGAACTATGATTGTGACACTGCACTCCAGCCTGGACTGCAGAGCAAGACCCTGTCTCTTATACATACATATATACATACATATACACACACACACACACACACACACACACACACGTACATACATACCCAGGCTCTACCTCTGGTGATTCTGACTCAGTAGGGTGGGGTATCCCCTAGGGATCCTACTGTTCAGCCTGGTCTGGGATCCACTTTTCACTGGGAACTGAGACACTGGCTGTGAGCCTTTCTGTCCTGAGATGTAGAGGTCATGGCGATGCAGGTTCAAGCTTAAGGAGACCTGACTGTGCATTAGGTATTGTGCTGAACATCATCTCTTACTCTCACAGCAACATCCTTAGAAGGTTAATGATGTGTCCCTGCTCTACAGATGAGCAACTGAGCTTTCAGAGGAGTTTAGCTTGTTCAAAACTTATTCTTCCTATTGGAAACTTTGTACCCTTTGACCAGTGTCTCCTATCCCCTACCTTTCCTCCACCCCAGCCCCTGATAACCACTGTCCTACTCTCTATTTCTGTGAGTTCAACTTCTTTAGATTCCACATATAAGTAAAATCATGCAGTATTTGTCTTTCTGTGCCTGGCTTATTTCACTTAACAGAATGTCTTTCAAGTTCACTATGTTGTTGAAAATGACAGGATTTCTTTCTTTTTTAAGGGTTAATAGTATTCCATTGTGTGTATATAGTACATTTTCTTTATCCTTTCATCCACTGATGGACACTTAGGTTGATTCTATATCTTGGGTATTGTGAATAGTGCTGCAGTGAACATAGGAACATAGGGATCCCTTCGACATATTGATTTCGATTTTTTTTGTCTATACCCAGAAGTTGGGTTGCTGGATTATATGCTTTGAAATCTATAGCACAGCAGCATGACTATAGTCAATAATAATGTATCTTTCAAAATAACTAAGAGGGTACATTTCAAATGTCTCATCATAAAAATTGTCAGTAAATTAGGGGATGGACAGGTTAATTAGTTGGATCTAATCATCCCGCATTGTATACACATATCAAAACATCACATAAATGTGTACAATTATGATTTGTCAATTAAAATAACGTTAGTTAAAAAAATAAGTAACTTGTTCAAAGCCCCAGTTGAGATTGATGGAGCTGGGACATGCACCAAGGCTGTTGCTCTCAGGCCTGCAGAGTCCTTGGTCCACGAATGCTGAAGCCCTACCTGAGATTTCTACTGAGATCAGTGTAGGGATTCAATGTCTCAGAATCATCCCATCCTCCAAGGCCCACAAGTCCATGACTGCTGCCTCTACCCCCGACCCTACTCACCTGAAATGTGGCCCCTGCTTTCATTTCTGGGAGCATACAACACTTACACCAAGCATTGATGGGTTTTGTTGACTTCATTTGAGATGTGGGGCCATAGAGAGGGTCCCATGATCCTTGCTTGGTGTTGGCCACCTCATTGACTTCTCTCCTTTGACTTCACCCTTCCCTTTTCTACTCACCTCCCCTGTCATGGATTGCTCTGGGAATTCTGAGCCCTGGTTCCTTTATTTTGCAGATAACCTTCACTCTTCTCTGCAATGAATCCCAAAAGTATGTAGTTGAGCTGACTGCAAGGTGCTTGAGATACAAGAGACTCCACAAATGGGATTCGGCCTCTGGAAAGTGGTGGTAGTTCCAGATTTATGTGGATGTTACTTTGTTTTTCCCGATAAAATATATTCTTTAAACTATCAAGCTCTTGGCTCCTGGCTGCAGTCCTTTGCTGGTGGCAGTGGGCTGGGTACTGCCACTGGGGAGAAATGCTGCCCACTTAGAGAAAGAGAAACTGGTTCTCTTTAAGAGGCAGAGGGAGGTTTCCAGTGCCAGTTTGTTTGGAGGCAAAATGGCTGTTGTATTAAAATTGCCCAAACTTGGGCTGGTGCCTTGTGTGTTTAGAGCTCAAAGCCACGATTGTTTTCATTTTTTTTTTTTTTTTGGTGGTCGGTTTTCCATCCTTTTGCTTGGCAGGTTTCTGCTAATAGCTTCAACCTCAAGAGTCCCATTATACAGACACTAATAGCACCTACTATGTGTCAGTCTGTAGTGCCTACTATGTGCCACGCATTGGAGATAATATTATGATGAACAAGATAAACATGGCACTTGGAAAAGAGAGTATAGTTCCCACTCTCAGCCCACCCCAAAGAGAGGCCAGAATTGGGCTTCCAAAGATCTCAGATGCCCTTGCATCATCTCCCTGAAGAGGACGGGTGAAGCTTTGGTGTCTGAGGAGAATTTGGCTGGAAAATCCCCAAGGTTTGGAACGATGGGAAGGAGCTGCCATCTGTGTTTAAGGTGAGAAGTGGGGGAGTGGCTGGATATCAGAGGAAGCCAAGATGAAGAGAAGGTTTCTGTGAGTTCCTAGGCATAGTGGAGACCTCTTATAGTGTGGGTCCCTGGGGCTGAGCCTGTGGGTCAGTGGAATGATGCTGTGAGGAGGGTCTTGTTATAGCAAGATAGCCCAAAAAAGGCTGATGGATCATGAGCAGCTGGAAGAACGGAGAGTTCGGGGGATGTAGTTCCTACTTGGCTTTCCAACAGTGTGTAAGCCCAGAATTCTTACATAAGCCCATGGAGAAGTGAAAGGAATGCTGGTAACAACAAGATTGAATTCTCCACCTGCCAGGCATCCAGGGACTCAGAGCAGATTTAACTGAAGTTACAGAAATAGGAATGTGACATTTCCTACATCCGGGTGTGCTGGAGCAAAACGTATTCCCTCTCAGGTTTGTGGGGAAGGAGAATGCTAACAGACAAGACTCCAGGTTTTCGCTCTTAAACCTGGTGCCTACAAATGCATTTTCTACTGGATGCAGACAGAAGCTCCATATAGACATATCCATCGCTGCATCTCTCATGCCTTGTGTTCTCCCTAATTTTCCCTTTTTAACCCACAGAGGAAGAAAGTTCCAGCATCACTTCTGGCCTCTCAAGAGTGAGTTAGGTGGCCAGGTGGGGTTATTCATGCCTGTAATCTCATAATGAATGGGTGGCCTGCTCCTCCACACCTGTGGGTATTTCTAGCCAGGTGGGATGAGAGACAAAAAAGAAATAAGACACAGAGACAAAGTATAGAGAAACAACAGTGGGCCCAGGGGACTGGCGCATAGCATACCAAGGACCTGCACTGGCACTGGTCTCTGAGTTCCCTCAGTTTTTATTGATTATTATCTTCATTATTTCAGCAAAAAGGAATGTAATAGGAGGGCAGGGTGATAATAAGGAGAAGGTCAGCAATAAACATGTGAGCAATAGAATCTATGTCATAATGAAGTTCAAGGGAAGGTACTATCACTGGACGTGTACGTAAGCCAGATTTATGTTTCTCTCCACCCAAACATCTCAGTGGAGTAAAGAATAACAAGGCAGCATTGCCGTAAACATGTCTTGCCTCCCACCTTAGGGCGGTTCTTTTCCCATCTCAGAATTGAACAAATGTACAATCGGGTTTTATACCAAGACATTCAGTTCCCAGGGACAGGCAGGAGACAGTGGCCTTCCTCTCTCTCAACTGCAAGAGGCTTTCCACTGACTAATCCACCTCAGCAGAGACTTTTACGGGTGTCGGGCTGGGGGACCGTCAGGTCTTTCTCATCCCATGAGGCCATATTTCAGACTATCACATGGGGAGAAACCCTGGACAATACCCAGCATTCAAGGGCAGAAGTCCTTGCAGCTGTCCGCAGTGCATTGTGCCCCTGGTTTATTGAGACTAGAGAATGGCTCCCGTCTCCCTCTCCCTCTCCCGTCTCCCTCTCCCTCTCCCATCTCCCTCTCCCGTCTCCCTCTCCCTCTCCCATCTCCCTCTCCCTCTCCCTCTCCCTCTCCCTCTCCCGTCTCCCTCTCCCTCTCCTTTCCACGGTCTCCCTCTCATGCCGGGCCAAAGGTGGACTGTACTGCTGCCATCTCGGCTGGCTGCAGCCTCCCTGCCTGATTCTCCTGCCTCAGCCTGCCGAGTGCCTGCGATTGCAGGCGCGCGCTGCCACGCCTGACTGGTTTTCGTGTTTTTTTGGTGGGGACGGGGTTTCGCTGTGTTGGCCGGACTGGTCTCCAGCTCCTTAGCCGCGAGTGATCCGCCAGCCTTGGCCTCCCGAGGTGCCGGGATTGCAGACGGAGTCTCATTCACTCAGTGCTCAATGGTGCCCAGGCTGGAGTGCAGTGGCGTGATCTCGGCTCCGTACAACCTTCACCTCCCAGCCGCCTGCCTTGGCCCCCCAAAGTGCGGAGATTGCAGCCTCTGCCCGGCCGCCACCCCGTCTGGGAAGTGAGGAGCGTCTCTGCCTGGCTGCCCATCGTCTGGGATGTGAGGAGCCCCTCTGCCTGGCTGCCCAGTCTGGAAAGTGAGGAGCGTCTCTGCCCGGCCGCCATCCCACCTGGGAAGTGAGGAGCGCCTCGTCCCGGCCACCATCCCATCTAGGAAGTGAGGAGCGTCTCTGCCCGGCAGCCCATCGTCTGAGATGTGGGGAGCGCCTCTGCCCCGCCGCCCCGTCTGGGATGTGAGGAGCGCCTCGGCCCGGCCGCGA
The DNA here is from genome assembly GCF_029289425.2 of Pan paniscus. Taxonomy (NCBI): domain Eukaryota; kingdom Metazoa; phylum Chordata; class Mammalia; order Primates; family Hominidae; genus Pan; species Pan paniscus. The sequence continues at coordinate 123,755,591 of NC_085926.1, forward strand.
CCCCGTCTGGGAGGTGAGGAGCGTCTCTGCCCGGCCGCCCCGTCTGAGAAGTGAGGAGACCCTCCGCCTGGCAACTGCCCCATCTGAGAAGTAAGGAGCCCCTCCACCTGGCTGCCACCCCGTCTGGGAAGTGAGGAGCGTCTCCGCCCGGCAGCCACCCCGTCTGGGAGGGAGGTGGGGGTCAGCCCCCCGCCCGGCCAGCCGCCCCGTCCGGGAGGTGAGGGGTGCCTCTGCCCGGCCACCCCTACTGGGAAGTGAGGAGCCCCTCTGCCCAGCCAGGAGCCCCTCTGCCCAGCCAGCCGCCCCGTCTGGGAGGGAGGTGGGGGGGTCAGCCCCCCACCCGGCCAGCCGCCCCGTCCGGGAGGGAGGTGGGGGGCTCAGCCCCCCGCCCGGCCAGCCGCCCCGTCCAGGAGGGAGGTGGGGGTCTCAGCCCCCCGCCCGGCCAGCCACCCGGTCCGGGAGCTGAGGGGCACCTCTGCCCGGCCGCCCCTACTGGGAAGTGAGGAGCCCCTCTGCCCGGCCAGCCGCCCCGTCTGGGAGGGAGGTGGGGGGCTCAGCCCCCCGCCCGGCCAGCCGCTCCATCCGGGAGGGAGGTGGGGGGGGGTCAGCGCCCCCTCCCGGCCAGCCGCCCCATCCGGGAGGGAGGTGGGGGGCTCAGCCCCCCGCCCGGCCAGCCGCCCCGTCCGGGAAGGAGGTGGGGGGGTCAGCCCCCCGCCCGGCCAGCCACCCGGTCCGGGAGCTGAGGGGCGCCTCTGCCCGGCCGCCCCTACTGGGAAGTGAGGAGCCCCTCTGCCCAGCCAGGAGCCCCTCTGCCCAGCCAGCTGCCCCATCCGGGAGGGAGGTGGGGGGGTCAGCCCCCCACCCGGCCAGCCGTCCCGTCCGGGAAGGAGGTGGGGGGGTCAGCCCCCCGCCCGGCCAGCCACCCGGTCCGGGAGCTGAGGGGCGCCTCTGCCCAGCCACCCCTACTGGGAAGTGAGGAGCCCCTCTGCCCGGCCAGCCGTCCCGTCCGGGAGGGAGGTGGGGGGCTCAGCCCCCCGCCCGGCCAGCCGCCCCGTCCGGGAGGGAGGTGGGGGGCTCAGCCCCCCGCCCGGCCAGCCGCCCCATCTGGGAGGGAGGCGGGGGGGTCAGCCCCACGCCCAGCCAGCCGCCCCGTCCAGGAGGGAGATGGGGGGGGTCAGCCCCCCGCCTAGCCAGCCACCTGGTCAGGGAGCTGAGGAGCGCCTCTGCCCGGCCACCCCTACTGGGAAGTGAGGAGCCCCTCTGCCCGGCCACCACCCCGTCTGGGAGGTGTACCCAACAGCTCATTGAGAATGGGCCATGATGACGATGGCGGTTTTCTGGAGTAGAAAGGGGGGCAAGGTGGGGAAAAGATTGAGAAATCGGATGGTTGCCGTGTCTGTGTAGAAAGAAGTAGACATGGGAGATTTTTCATTTTGTTCTGTACTAAGAAAAATTCTTCTGCCTTGGGATCCTGTTGATCTATGACCTTACCCCCAACCCTGTGCTCTCTGAAACATGTGCTGTGTCCACTCAGGGTTAAATGGATTAAGGGCGGTGCAAGATGTGCTTTGTTAAACAGATGCTTGAAGGCGGCATGCTCGTTAAGAGTCATCACCACTCCCTAATCTCAAGTACCCAGGGACACAAACACTCTGCCTAGGAAAACCAGAGACCTTTGTTCACTTGTTTGTCTGCTGACCTTCCCTCCACTAGTGTCCTATGACCCTGCCAAATCCCCCTCTGTGAGAAACACCCAAGAATGATCAATAAAAATAAAATAAAATTAAATTTAAAAAAAGAAAAAAAAAAAAAAAAAAAAGAGAATGGCCATGACTTTTACCAAGTCTACTGCTTGTAAACATTTTGTTAACAAGGCACGTCCTGCACAGCCCTACATCCCTTAAACCTTGTTTTCATACAACACATGTTTTTGTGAGCTCCAGGTTGGGTCAAAGTGGTTGGGTCAAACTGGCTGGGGCAAAGCCGCAGATTAAGAACATCTCAGCAAAGCAATTGTTTAAAGTACAGATCTTTTTCAAAATGGAGTCTCTTATGTCTTCCCTTTCTATGTAGACACAGTAACAGTCTGATCTCTCTTTCTTTTCTCTGCATATCCCCCTTTTCTTTTTGACAAAACCGCCACCATCATTATGGCCCCTTCTCGCTGGTCGCTGTCTCTCTGGAGCTGCTGGATACACCTGTAAACTAACAATAGAAAGGACAGACATACAAGGATTAATACAAAATTTGCAATAGTGGAATTTCCAGTGGTTTTAACCCAAGTGACAGGGGGCAAGAGTACGGTGTGGGTGCTGCAGCACCCAGGCAGTCTCCCACCTCCTTTGTGTCTTAGTTGCTGTTTCTCATAGTTTTCGGTCTTTCTCCTCACCTGTTCACTCGTACCTTTTATCTCTTTGTCTCCCTTCTCTTACAGTCTCTCTCTTTTATACTATCTCTCTCCCCAGTCTCACTTTCTGTGTCTGTCTCTGATCTCTGTCTCTTTTTCTTTCTCTTCCTCTCCCTGGCTCTCCACATGTGCCATTTTCTTGGTGGATGGTAACTTCATCTGTTCTTCTGATATCACCATTTTGTTCACCCTGTGAGTCGATGATGCTCGATTGTGGGTTTTCTGTCTCTGCGGAGCCACTTTCATTTGCATCTCTGATGGGTTGATTGTAGAACTTCAAATGTCTAGTGGGTATCCAAACAGGAAGCTGATTTTCTCCTGGTGAAACACAAGCAAAACCTCTCCCCCATGTTATCACCTTCCCTATTTCCCATGTTTTGTTTTTGTTGTCTTTCCACCAAATCAGTTTTCCCTCATGTGGGCTGTTCTTTTTACCAGTAAAATGTTCTGCAGAAGTAGTGGTCTGATTTCTATGTATGTTTAGAAAGTTTAAAGTATAGAGTATTAGATTAAGTTGCATCTGGGGAGTGTTATACTCCTTACTGTGTTTTTCCTTTTTTTGTTTAACCAATTGAGCTTTGAGTGTTTTAAGCAGGACAGGTAAAATCTGCATCTGGCACAGCCAGCCAGGTCTCCTTACCCTTTGCTTCCCTTTCTGCCCGTGACTGAATGGGTATGTCAGGGTCTAGTAGGGGATCCAGGAGGAGGAAACCTCATTAACTTCTATTCTGCAGCAATTGATGTCCACCCAACTTGAACAGTGGGGGCTTATCACCTCATGTACTAAGACCAGAGATAGCTGATGCCAAGGTTGGCTAAATTAGTAGCTTGAGATGTTAGGTTTTTCATTTGAGGTTTCCATGCTGCTATTGTCTTCTGCTCTTGGTCACAGAGGCTGCCACAATCCGCATGTCAAGTCCTCATGTGACAATATCCAGAGACAGCAAGGAAGAGGTACAATGTATTCCTGCATGTTTCTTAAAAAAAGTTTTTGATTGAGAATAATTGTACACATTTATGGGGTCCATGTGAGATTCTGGTACATGCACGCAATGTGTAATGATCAAATCAGGGTCTTTAGGATATTAATCATCTCAAACATTGATCATTTCTTTGTGTTGGGAATATTTCAAATCTTATTGCTATTTAGAAATATACAATAAATCTATTTATCAGGATACAAAATCTATGTACACAAATAAGTAGCAGTGCTATACACCAACATCTACCAGGCTGAGAATCAAATCAAACCCTTTTATAATAGCTGTAAAAATAAAATACTTAGGAATATACCTAACCAAGGAGGCGAAAGACCCCTACAAGGAAAACTACAAAACACTGTTGAAAGAAATCATAGATGACACAAACAAATGGAAACACATTCCATGCTCATGGATGGGTAGACTCAATATTGTGAAAATGACCATACTGCCAAATCAGTCTACAAATTCAATGCAATTCCTATCAATATACCATCATCATTCTATATAGAACTAGAAAAAAAATGCCAAAATTCATTTAGAACTAAAAAAGAGTCTGCATAGCCAAAGCAAAACTAAGCAAAAAGAACCAATCTAGAGGCATCACATTACCCAACTTCAAAGTATATTACAAGGCTATAGTCACCAAAACAGCATGGTGCTGGTATAAAAATAGGCACGTGACCAATGGGACAGAGTAGGGAACCTAGAAATAAAGCCAAATGCTTAACAGCCAACTGATCTTCAACAAAGTAAACAAAAACAAAGTAGGGAAAGTACACCCTATACAACAAATAGTGCTGGGATAATTGACAAGCCACATGTAAAAGAATAAAAATGGATCCTCATCTCTCACCTTATACAAAAATCAACACAAGATGGATCAAAGACTTAAATCTAAGGTCTGAAACCATAAAAATTCAGAAGATAACATTGGAAAACCCTTCTACACATTGGCTTAGGCAAACAGTTCATGACCAAGAACCCAAAAGCAAATGCAACAGAAACAAAGATAAATAGATGGGACTTAATTAAAGTAAAAGCCTCCTGCACAGCATAGGAAATAATCAGCAGAGTAAACAGATCACCCACAGAGTGGGAGAAAATTTTCACAAACTGCATCTGACAAAGGACTAATGTCCAGAATCTACAGGGAACTCTGATCAGCAAGAAAAAAATAATCCCATCAAAAAGTGTGCCAAGGACATGAATAGACAATTCTCAAAAGAAGATATACAAATGGCCGACAAACATATGAAAAAATGCTCAACATCGCTAATTACCAGGGAAATGCAAATCAAAACCACAATGCAATACCACGTGTAAAATAAACAAAAATAGGGCCGGGCATGGTGGCTCACGCGTGTAATCCCAGCACTTTGGGAGGTGAGGTGGGCAGATCAGGAGGTCAGGAGTTTGAGACCAGCCTGACCAACATGGTGAAACCCAGTCTCTACTGAAAATACAAAAATTAGCCTGGCATGGTGGCGGTTACCTGTAATCCCAGCTACTCAGGAGGCTGAGGCAGGAGAATTGCTTGAACCCGGGAGGCAGAGGTTGCAGTGAGCTGATATCGCACCACTGTACTCCAGCCTGGGTGACAGAGCGAGACTCCATCTCAAAAAAAACAAAAACAAACAAACAAACAAAAAAAACAAAAAAAGCAAAAATGGATGTTGGCACGGACGTGGCGAAAGAGAACGCTTTTACATTGCTGGTGGGAATGTAAGCTAGTACCACCACTATGGAAAGCAGTATGGAGATGGAGATTCCTTAAAGAACTAAAAGTACATCTACCATTTGATCCAGCAATCCCACTTCTAGGTATCTACCCAGAGGAAAAGAAGTCATTATATGAAAAAGATATTTTTGTACACATGTTTACAGTAGCAAAATTCACAGTTGCAAAACTACAGAACCAGCCCAAATGCCCATCAATCAATTAGTGGATAAAGAAAATGTGTTATATATATATATATATATATATATATATAATAGAATACTACTTAGCCTTAAAAAGGAATGAAATAATGGCATTCATAGCAACCTGGATGGAGTTGGAGACCATTATTCTAAATGAAGTAACTCAGGAATGGAAAACCAAACATTGCATGTTCTCACCCGTAAGTGGGAGCTAAGCTATGATGATGCAAAGGCACAAGAATGAAACAGTGGATGTTGGGGGCTCAGGGGGAAGGTGGGAGGGGGTGAGAAATAAAAGACTATGCACTGAGTAAACTGCTTTGGTGATGGGTACGCCAAAATTTCAGAGATCACCACTAAGGAACTTCTCCATGTAACCAAATACCACCTGCTCCCTAAAAACTATTGAAATTAAAAAAAAGAAATATACAACATATTGTTGTAGTCACTTTCTGTGATAATGAACACTAGATCTTATTCCTTCTATTAGATATTTTTATACCCATTAATCAACCTCTTTTTATACCCATTAATCAACTTCCTATTCCCAGCCTCTGGTAACTATCATTCTACTCTTTATCTCCATGATATCAATTTTATATAGCTCCAGGGCACACAAGCCCATAACTGCGGTCTCTATCCCTGACCCTACTGACTTGAAACATGGCCCCCACTTTGATTTCCAGGAGCATAAACCGCTCATATAAGTGAGAACATGCAATAGCTTTCTTTCTGTGCATGGCCTAGTTCACCTAACATTATGACCTTTAATTCCATCCATTTAGCTGAAAATGACAGGATTTCATTCTTTTTTATGGCTGAATACTATTCTATTGTGCATATATTCCCATTTTCTTTATCCATTCATCCATTGATTGACACTTAGCTTGATTCCATATCTTGGCTATTGTAAATAGTGCTGCAGTAAATATGGGGGTACAGATATCCCGTTGATACACTGATATCCTTTTTTTTGGATACATACCCAGGAGTGGGATTGCTGGATCATATGGTAGATCTGTTCTTAGTTTTTTGAGAAATCTCTGTACTTTTTTTCATAATGGCTGTACTAATTTACATTCCCACCAACAACATACAATAATTTTCTTTTCTTCACATGCTTGCCAGCATTTGTTGTGCTTTGTCTTTTTCATAATAGCCATTCTAACAAGTGTGGGATGATATCTCACTGTGGTTTTGATTTGCATTTCTGTGATGATTAGTGATGTTGAATATTTTCTCATAAACTTGGTGATTTGTATATCTTCTTTTGAGAAATGTCTGTTTATTTTTTGATAGTTTCTTTTGCTGTGCAGAAGCTCTTTCATTTAATTAGATCCCATTTGTCAATTTTTGCTTTTGTGGCAATTGCGTTTGGCATCTTCACCATGAACACTTTGCCCATCACTTTGTACCGGATGGTATTGCCTAGGTTGTCTTCCAGCGTTATTATAGTTATGGGTTTTACATTTAAGTCTTTAAGCCATCTTGAGTTAATTTTTGTGTATGGTGTAAGGGAGGGGTGTTGTCTTTTCACTCTGTTGATTGCTTTCTTTGATATACAGAAGGTATTTAGTTTAATATAATCCCATTTGTCTGTTTTTATTGCTTGTAGTTTTTAAGTGTTAGCCATACAATCTTTGTTCTCAAGCGTTTCTCCTGTGTTTACTTCTAGTAGTTTCATAGTTGTGGCTGTTAAATTTAAGTCTTTAATTGATTTTGAATTTATTTTTGTAAGTGATGAGAGATAAGGGTCTAGTTTTATTCTTCTGTGTTTGGATATCTAGTTTCCCTGGCACCATTTAATGAAGAGGGTGTCCTTTATTCAATGTATGTTCTTGACAGCTTTCTTGAAAATCAGTTAGCTGTAAATATGTGGATTCATTTCTGGATTCTTTAGTCTGTTTCCTTTGTTTTTGTGTCTATTTTAATACCAATACACGCTGTTTTGGTTACTATAGCTTTGCAGTGTGTATATATATATATATATATATATATACACACACACACACATATATATACACACACGTATATATATACGTATATATATACGTGTGTGTATATATATATGTATATGTGTATGTATATATATATATGTACATATATATATATACTTTTTTTTTTTTTTGAGACAGAGTCTTGCTCTGTCACCCAGTCTGGAGTGCAGTGGCGTGATCTTGGCTCAATGCAAGCTCTGCCTCCCGGGTTCACGCCATTCTCCTGCCTCAGCCTCCCAAGTAGCTGGGACTACAGGCACCCACCACCACACCTGGCTAATTTTTTTTTTTTTTTTTTAGTAGAGACGGGGTTTCACCATGTTAGCCAGCATGGTCTCGATCTCCTGACATTGTGATCCACCCGCCTCAGCCTCCCAAAATGCTGGGATTACAGGCATGAGCCACCGCACCCGGCCGCTTTGCAGTATATTTTTAAATCAGGTAGTGTGAGGCTTCTAGCTTTGTTCTTTTTGCTCAGTATTGCTTTGGCTACTTGGGGTCTTCTGTGGTTCCATATGAATTTCAGGGTGTTTTTTTTTTCCTGTTTCTGTGAAGAATATAATTGATAGGGATTATACTGAATTTCTAGATTGCTTCGGGTAGCATGGTCATTTTAACAGTATTAGTTATTCCAACCCACGAGCATGAGATGCCTTTCCATTTGTTCCTGTCCTTCTCAATTTATTTTATCAGTGTTTCGTGGTTTTCATTGTAGAGTTTTTTTGTTTTTTTTTTTTTCCCCATCCTTGGTTAAGTTTATTCCTAGGCATTTTATTTTTGTAGCTATTGTAAATAGAATTTCTTCCTTGATTTCTATTTTAGTTAGTTTGTTACTGGTATATAGAAACATTACTGATTTTTGTATGTTGATTTTGTGTCCTGAAGCTTTACTGAATTATACATCCGTTCTTTACAAAATTTTTTATTTTTTATTTTTTGAGATAGAGTCTCACTCTGTTGCTCAGGCTGGAGAGCAGTGGTGCAATCTTGGCTCACTGCAACCTCCACCTCTCGGGTTCAAGCCATTCTCCTGCTTCAGCCTCCCAAGTAGCTGGGATTACAAGCACCTACCACCATGTCTAGCTAACTGTATTTTTATTAGAGACAGGGTTTCACCATGTTTACCAGGCTGGCCTCAAACTCCCAACCTCAGGTGATCCGCCCACCTTGGCCTCCCAAAGTGCTGGGATTACAGGCATGAGCTACCATGCCCAGCCTAATTTACCCATTTTAAGAGTTTTTTGGTGGAGTCTTTAGGTTTTTCTGTTTACAAGTATAAGATTACGTCATCTGCAAAGTGAGAAAATTTGACTTCCTCTTGTCCATTTTGGATGCCTTTTATTTCTTTATCACTCTGGCTTGGATGTCCCATACTGTGTTGAATAAGAGTGGTGAAAGTGGGCATCCTTGTCTTGTTCCAGTTCTTAGAGGAAAGGCTTTTCAATTTTTCCCAGTGAGTAGGATGTTAGCTGTAGATTTGTCATATATGCCTTTTCTTATGTTGAAGTGTTCCTTCTATGCATAATTTGTTGAGAGTTTTCATCATGAAGGCATGGTAAGTTTTACCGAGTGATTTTTCTTTCTGCATCTGCTGAGATGATCAGATAGTTTTTGACTTTCATCTTGTTGATGTGATGTATCACATGTATTGATTTGTGTATGTTGAGCCATCTTTGCATTCCTGGGATAAATCCCACTTGATCATGGTATATTATCTTTTTCATTCATCATTAGATTTGGCTTGGTAGTATTATGCTGAGAATTTTTCCATTTGTGTTCATTAGGAATATTGGCCTGTAGTTTTCTCTTTTTGTTGTGTCCTTGTCTTCATTGGATATCAGGGTAATGCTGGCCTTATACAATGAGTTAGGAAGAATTCCCTCCTCTTCAATTTTTGGGAATAGTTTGAGAAGAATTGGTGTTTGTTTTTCTTTATAAATTGGGTAGAAATCAGCATAAAAGCCTAGTCTAGGGCTTTTCTCTTTTGGGAGACTTTTTGTTACTGATTCAAACCTGCTATTCATTTTGGGTCAGTTCAGGTTTTCTGTTTCTTCCCCCTAGTTCAATCTTGGTAGGCTGTGTATGTCTGGGAATTTATCCCTTTCCTCTAGGTTTTCCAATTTGTTAGCATATGGTTGTTCATAATAGCCTCTAATGATCCTTTTTATTTCTTTGGTAACAGTTGTAATGTCTCCTTTTTCATTTCTGATTGCATTTATTTAGGTCTCCTTTTTTGTTTGTTTGTTTGTTTGTTTTGGTTAGCCTCACTAGTGGTTTTTCAATTTTGTTTAATTTTTCAAAAAACCAACTTTTATCTTGTTGATTCTTTGCATTTCTTTTTTGTCTCTGTTGCATTTGGTTCTGCTATGTTATTTATTATTTTTTCTTTCTACTAATTGTGTGTTTGGTTTGTTCTTGCTATTTGAGTTCCTTGAGGTTCATCATTAGGTTGTTTATTTGAAATCTTTCTACTTTTTTGGTGTAGGCATTTATTGCTATAAACTTTCCTCCTAGTACTGCTTTTGCTGTATCCCATAGGTTTTGCATGATGTGTTTCCATTTTCTGTTTAAAAAAATTTTTTGATATCCATCTTAATTTCTTCATTGATCCAATGATCATTCAATAGCGTGTTTAATGTCCATGTATTTGTACAGTTTCCAAATTTCTTCTTCTTATTGATTTCAAGTTTCATTCCATTGTGGTCTGAGAAGATACTTGATATGATTTTAATTTTTAAAATTTTGTTGAGCCTTGTTTTGTGTCCTAACATATGGTCTTTCCTGGAGAATGTTCCATGTGTTGATGAGATGATTGTATATTCTGCTGCCGCTGGATGAAATATTCTGAAAATATCTGTTAGGTCCATTTGGTCTAACGTGCAGCTTAAATCTGAGGTTTCTTTGTTGATTTTATGTCTAGATGAACTGTCCAGTGCTGAGAGTAGGATATTGAAGTTCTCAACTATCATTGTATTGGACTCTATCTTTCCCTGTAGATTTAATAATATTTGCTATGTGTGTCTGGATGTGCTTGTGTTGGTTGCATGCATATATTTAGAATTGTTATACTTTGTTGCTGAATTGATCCCTTTATTACCATATAATGACCTTCTTTGTCCTTTTTACAGTTTTTGACTTAAAGTCTGTTTTATCTGATGTAAGTTTAGCTACTCCTGGTTACTTTTGATTTCTGTTTGTGTGGTATATCTTTTTCAATCCCTTCACTTTCAGTCTGTGTGTGTCTTTACAAGTGAAGTGAGTTTCTTGTAGACGTTGTTGGGTCATTTTTTATCCATTAAGCCTCTCTCTATCTTTTAGGTAGGTAATTTAACCCATATTTGAAGTGATTATTGATGGGTGAAGACTTATTCCTGTCAATTTGTTCATTGTTTTCTGGTTATTTTGTATATCCTTTTGATATGGTTTGGCTGTGTCCCCACTCAGATCTCATCTTGAATTCCCATGTGTTGTGGGAGGGACCCAGTGGGAAGTAGTTGAATCATGGAGGCAGGTATTTCCCATGCTATTCTTTTGATAGTGAATAAGTCTCATGAGATCTGATGGTTTTAAAAGGAGTAGTTTCCCTGCTCAAGCTCTCCCTTTGCCTGCTGCCATCCCTGTAAGATGTGACTTGCCTCTCCTTGACTTCCGCAATGATTTTGAACCCTCCCCAGCAATGTAGAACCGTAAGTCCTTTAAACCTCTTTCTTTTGTAAATTTCCCAGTCTTGAATGTGTCTTTATCAGCTGTGTGAAAATGGACTAATACAGTAAATTAGTACCAGAAGTGGGGTGTTGCTAAAAGATACCTGAATATGTGGAAGTGACTTTGGAACTGGGAAACAGGCAGAGGTTGGAACAGTTTGGAGGGCTCAGAAGGAGATAGGAAAATGTGGGAAAATTTGGAAGATATTTCCTAGAGACTTGCCCAAAATGCTGATGGTTATATGGACAATAAAGTCTAGGCCGAGGTTCTCTCAGATGGAAATGAGGAACTTTTCAGGAACTGGCACAAAGGTGACTCCTGTTATGTTTTAGCAAAGAGACTGGTGGCTTTTTGCCCCTGCTGTAGAGATTTGTGGAATTTTGAACTTGAGAGAGATGATTTAGGGTATCTGGTAGAAGAAATTTCTAAGCAGCAAAGCATTCAGGAGATGACTTGGGTGCTGTTAAAGGCCCTCAGTTTTATAAGGGAAGCAGAGCATGAAAGTTTGGAAAATTTGCAGCCTGAAAATGCAATAGAAAAGAAAATCCCATTTTCTCAAGAAAAATTTGATCTGGCTGCAGAAATTTGTTTACGTAAGGAGGAGTCAAATGTGAATCCCCAAGACAATGGGGAAAATGTCTCCATGGCATGTCATAGATCTTCATTGCAGCCCCTCTCATCAAAGGCCCAGAGGCCTAGGAAGAATAGATGGTTTTGTGGGCTGGACCCAGGGCCCCCCTGCTGTGAGCAGCCTAGGGTGCCTGAGTCCTAGCCACTCCAGCTGCAGCTAAAAGGAGCCAAGGTACAATGTGGGCTGTGGCTTCAGAGGGTGCAAGCCCCAAGCCTTAGCAGCTTCCACATAGTGTTGAGCCTGTGGGTGCACAGAAGTCAAAAATTGAGGTTTGGGAACCACTGCCTAGATATCAGAAGATGTATGGAAATGCCTAGACGTCCAGGCAGGAGTTTGCTGCAGGGACAGGGCACTCATGGAGAACCTCTACTAGGGCAGTGCAGAAGGGAAATGTGGGGTCGGAGCCCCCACATAGAGTCCCTACTGCAGCGCCACCTAGTGGAGCTGTGAGAAGAGGGCCACCATCCTCCAGACCCCAGAATGGTGGATTCACTGACAGCTTGCACTGTGTGCCTGGAAAAGCTGCAGACACTCAATGCCAACCCATGAAAGGAGGCAGGAGGGGGTTTATATCCTACAAAGCCACAGGAGTGGGGCTGTGGCCTTTTTTCTCCCAAGGCCATGGGAGCCCACCTCTTACATCAGCATGACCTGCATGTGAGACATGGAGTCAAAGAAGATCATTTTGGAGCTTTGAGATTTGACTGCCCCACTGGATTTTGCGCTTGCATGGGGCCTGTAGCCCCTTTGTTTTGGCCATTTTCTCTCATTTGGAATGACTGTGTTTACCCAATGCCTATACCCCCATTGTATCTAGGAAGTAACTAACTTGTTTTTGATTTTACATGCTCATAGGCAGAAGGGATTTGCCTTGTCTCACATGAGACTTTGGACGGTGGACTTTTGAGTTAATGCTGAACTTAGTTGAGAGTTTGGGGGACTGTTGGGAAGGCATGATTGGTTTTGAAATGTGAGGATATGAGATTTGGGAAGGGCCAGAGGCAGAATGATATGGTTTGGTTGTGTCCCCACCCAAATCTCGTCTTGAATTCCCACATGTTGTGGGAGGGACCTGGTGGGAAGCAATTGAGTCATGGGGGCAGGTCTTTCCCATGCTGTTCTCATGATAGTGAATACGTCTCACAAGGTCTGATGGTTTTAAAAAGGGTAGTTTCCCTGCAGAAGCTCTCTCTTTGCCTGCTGCCATCCATGTGAGACATGACTTGCTTCTTCTTGCCTTCCAACGTGATTGTGAGGTTTCCTCAGCTATGTGGAAGTGTAAGTCCATTAAACCTCTTTCTTTTGTAAATTGCCCAGTCTCAGTCAGGTATGTCTTTATCAGCAGTGTGAAAACAGACTAATACACCTTTGTTCCTTTTTTCTCTCATTATTTATGGTTGCAGTTCGGTGGTTTTCTTTAGTGGTGTTGTTTGAATCCTTTCTTCTTTGTGTGTCTGCCCTGCCAGTGAATTTTATACTTTCATGTATTTTCCTGATGGTAGATATTGTTCTCTTGCTTCCCAATGTAGGACTCCCTTAAGCATTTCTTCTAGGACCACAACAAACAAGACCCAAACAAACAGTCTTTTTCTTATCTGGGACATACTTTTTTTCTCTTTTATTTATGTATTTTTTTTTTACCAATGGAGTCTCACTCTGTCACCCAGGCTGGAGTACAGTGGCATGATCATAGCTCACTGCAGCCTTGAACTCCTGGGCTCAAATGATCCTCCTGCCTCAGCCTTCTGAGTCTCTGGAATTGCAGATGTGAGCCACTGTGCCAGGCTCCTTCATTTGTGAAGGATATCTTTGCTGGGTATAGTATTTTTAGCTTACTTTTTTTTTTCTTTTTTTTACTTGTAGTATACATCCCCTTTTCTCCTAGCCTGCAAGGTTTCTGCTGAGAAATCCCGTTAGCCTGATGGAGATTCTAAGTGACTTGATGCTTTTCTCTTGCTGTTTTCAGCATTTTCTCTTTGTCTTTTGACAATTTTACCATAATGTGGCTTGGAGAAGACCTCTTTGAGTTGTATTTATTTGGTAATCTTTGAGCTTCCTGTATTTGGAAGCTTTCAGGAAGTTTTCAGTTATTATTTTATTAAATGGGTTTTCTATGCCTTCACCCATCTCGTCTCCATCCAGAACTCCCAGAATTTCAGTTTTTGGTCACATATGTGTCCCATATGTCATGTAGCCTTGCTTCATTCTTTTTTCTTTCTTTTTGTCTGACTGGATTATTTTAAAAGACTAGTCTTCAGGTTCAGAAATTCTTTGTTTTGCTTGATCTAGTCTATTGTTAAAGCTGTCAATTATCTTTTGTATTTCTTTCAATGATTTATTCTCTTCCAGGATTTGTGTTTGGTTCTTTGTTATGCTGTCTATCTCTGTTGAGTTTCTCATTCAGATCATGAATTGTTTTCCTGACTTTTTGTATTCATTATCTGTGTTCTCTTGTATCTCCCTGACTTTCTTTAATAACATTATTTTGAATTTTTTTCCAGTCATTTCATAGATTTTCTTTTCATTGGAATCTGTTGCTGGAGAATTATTGTGCTTCTTTGGAGATGTTATGTTTCCTTTTTCATATTTCTTGCATCCTTATGTGACTATCTGTGCCTTTGAGATAACAGTCACTTCTTCCAATTTTATGGATTGGCTGTTATATGGGGAAACCTTTTCTTATAGCTGTAGCTACAATGTTCATTGGATATCACACTTTGGCTTTGATTCTGGGTAGGTACAGTGGTATAGTCTGCATATGATTTCTTCAGCTGTAATTGGCATGAGTGGTGTCTGTGAGTCATTCAGTGGCTTAGACTGCAGTTTTGTGTTTTTTTTTTTTTTTTTTTGTGGTTGTTGAGATGGAGTCTTGCTCTGTCACCAGGCTGGAGTTCAGTGACACAATCTCAGCTCACTGCAACCTCTGCCTCCTGGGTTCAAGTGATTCTCCTGCCTCAGCCTCCTGAGTAGCTGGGACTACAGGCACGTGCAACCATGCCCAGCTAATTTTTGTATTTTTAGTAGAGACGGGGTTTCACCATGTTGGCCAGGCTGGTCTCGAACTCCTGACCTCGCAATCTACCCACCTCGGCCTCTCAAAGTGCTGGGATTACAGGCGTGTGCCACCATGCCTGGCCAGACTGCAGTTGTTATTTGAGGCTGTGGTGAGGCTTTGCTGAGGATGGGGATGCCAGGAAGTCTTGTCCTTCAGCATCAGTGGTAGTGGTGGTGGACCAGGTTTGTCAATACTAGGGACCATGGGCAGTGTATATGGGCACTGATGATAGCCTGTCTGTGTGGGCCAATCCCTGGGCCCCCAGGTGGCTTCTTTGGTTGCTGGCAGTGGCAGCACTGGGCCAGGCGGGCAGGTGCACCACTGGGCTCCTGGGTGGCATGTGTGGCAGTCTGATCTCTAGTTCTCCAGGTGATGTGTGCAGGTTCTGGTGGTGGGTAGACAGGTGTTTCCTCAGGCCTCTCAGTAGTAAGTGTGAGCACTAGCTCTGGAGGCAGGTGAGTCAATCTCTAGTCCCCCAGATGGTACACTCAGGCCCCAGCATATTCCTATGCATTTCTAGATAAAAGTATTTTTCAGAAAACCTGAGCATATGTCCTATTAATACAAACTGCCCTCATCAGCTCTGCATGAGAAGAAGGGGGAATTCCCTCAGTAGAACTGTCAGAATGGAATCACAGACTTGTTTTGAGCCAGTCACTGGTAAGGGGGATTAGGCTAAAATGATAAGCTCAGAATCTAAACCTTAGACTAGGGAATGACAAACTTTTTCCATAAAGAAGCAAATGGTAATATTTTAGGCTTTTGGTCTAGATAACCTCTGTTGCAGTGACGCAGTGGTGCCATCATAGCCTAAAAGCATATGTAGACAATGCATAAATGAATGGACCTGGGTTTATTCCAGTAAAACTTAATTTATACAAACAGTCAGAGGCCCAGATTTGGCCCTTGGTCTATAGTTTGCCAACCCTGTTTAGAACAGTCACGATTTATTCCCTGGGGCTGGGCCAACTTTTTCTTAAAAAAAAAGAAAGCAACCCACTGTCAGAATAAAATAGGGTTTCTATTTAAAAAGAAGAAGAGGCTGGGTGTGGTGACTCATGCCTATAATCCTAGCACTTTGGGAGGATGAGGCAGGAGAACTGCTTGAGGCCAGGAGTTTGAAACCAACTTGGGCAATATAGTGAGACCCTGTCTCTGCAAATAATAGAAAAATTAGCCAGGCATGGTGGCACATGTCTGTAGTCTTAGCTAGAGAGGAGGCTGAAGGGGAAGATCACTTGAGCCCAGGATTTTGAGGTTACAGTGGCAAACTGTTTGCCTCTGACTGTACCACTTCTACTCTAGCCTAGGCAAAGAGGGAGAACCCAGAAACAAACAAACAAACAAAAAGGTTGGTTGGGGAGGTTGAAGAAGAAAGTATTTCTGAATTTCTGGGTAGGTTACTGGTAGTGTCAGGCCAAACTAGCTCTACAGTCATATTCGTTATAAATAAAGGCAACTAGAAGAACTCCAACTAGCTATTAAAAATTGGTTAAAATCTACAGAGATAAAGGATGGTGACCCTTGTATCAGTTAGTTGTTGTCACAAAATGCTGCATAACAAGTCACTCCAAATCTCAGTGGCTTAATACAACAATTGTTTATTTTCATGGATCTATGGGTCAGCTGAGGATTGGTTAGTCTGGCATGAGCGTGTCTGGGAAGCTTGACTTTGCTCTTGGTGTCTCTTATCTTCTGCTGGAAGCAGCAGTCTGGCCTGGGCTTGTTCTCATGGTGATAGCAGGAGTGAGTGAGCACAAATGAATGCACACTTTCCAAGTTTTTGGTCATGTAGATTAATATTCCAGTGGCCAAAGCTAGACACGTGACTAAATGCAACATTAGGGGCTGGAGAAATATACTCCAATTCTTCAGTGGGAGGAGCTGCAGAGACAAATGGCAGAGTCTTGGTTACAGGGAGGACATGGATCCATTAATGTAACTTAATCAACTGCAACACTCTTAACCACCAATACAATTAAATAAGTATTTGTTGAATGCACTTGTGCCTGAATGCTTCTGGCTGCAGCCCAGGCAATGGGGGCCTGACTGGGGAGGGACCATAGCAGGGACTCGATGTCCTGCAGGTCTGCATGTAATTGTGTACGGCCGACTCCACATTGGTCATGGCTGACTTGCTTTGTCCTGCGTCCCCAAGGGGCAACGATTGGCTGATTTTATTTCTGAACAATTTTGACAAAGTTGTTTTCAGGAGCCCAGGAAGCAAATCAGTTGTAGATTTGAATTTTGCAGGGGGTCAGAATTGTTGAATATATGTATAGTCTTTTACATGCTGATAATTATTTCCATACCACAAAGAAGGCCGGCTATTAGGAAGCTGCTGTTCAATTCCTTTGCCCCGTGAACTCATGAGCTGTGTCTATGTGGGGGGCACTCACTTTTTAGAGCTGTTTCCCTTCATAATAACATCAGCCAACATTCTAAATAAATGCAGGAAATTAAATAGTCTTTCCCAGACAGGTACTTTGCCCTTCTAAAGTGAATTACACATTGTAAAATAAAACACAGTCACTTTAAAAAAACAAAAGGTCTTTGGGTCAGGTTGGTCTGGCTTCAGCAAAGATAATCTTTGCCTCCAGAGTAGAAGATCCTTGGAATCCATGGTATTGCATATGGCAGCCCCACATCTTGTTTCCTTTTCTTTTTTTTTGTTTTTAACTAAAAGAGTTGACAATTTCATTTTCACATTTCCCAATACAAATGAAAACTGCGTCTTTTTTGGTCTCACTTCTCCCCTCTAAAACTATTCTCTTTGATAGGGCAAGGGGGCAAGTCTTCCTTATGCTGTTAAGAAAACCCAGCATCACAGCGCATGATCTCCTGGTGAAGGGAGCAGGTAAATATAAAGTCATATAGGCCGGGCGCAGCTGCTCACGCCTGTAATCCCAGCACTTTAGGAGGCTGAGGCAAGCGGGTCACGAGGTCAGGAGATTGAGACCATCCTGGCCAACATGGTGAAACCCTGTCTCTACTAAAATAAAAAAAATTAGCCAGGCATGGTGCGCACGCCTGTAGTCCCATCTACTCAGGAGGCTGAGGCAGGGGAATCACTTGAACCCAGGAAGTGGAGGTTGCAGTGAGCTGAGATCGTGCCACTGCTCTCCAGCCTGGGTGACAGAGGAAGACTCTGTCTCAAAAACAAAGCAAAAGAAACAACAACAACAACAAAAAACAACACTGATGTAATGAGGCCTCCCCTCTATCCTTATCTGTCTGGTCAAGTCATTCTGGGCTAACTGGGCACCATCATGAGATGGGCAGGAGGTCTCATCATTGGGCACCCAGGCATCATGGGCATGTGGCCTCCCATGGCAGCCTCATTCCAGGAGCAGGTCCCACTGGCATCATCCCAGGAGGAGGAGGGCCCATCATTGGCATCATGGGAGGGCCTCCCATATGGGGTGCTGCCATCATACTGAGATGTGCGAGAAGTGTCAAATACACATTAGATTGTGAGGCCTTAATATAAAAAGAAAGCATTGTGTTAATGTTAAAATAGTTTATACATGTAGACCTGGTATTTTGGATAGATTTATTTAAATCTGTGATATTATTCCAATTACCTTCACTTCTTTTGTTTTACTTTTTAAAATGTGGTTACTACAAAATGCAAAAGTAAATATGTGGCTTGCATCCTATTTCATCACATTTAGTGTGGGCCCTGAGGGTCTAGGGGAGTTATGAGCCTTAAGTTGAGGGTGACCCAGGTCAACGTGAATTGCTCTGAAAGAGAAGCAAAGGGCATAAAGAGAATGTATAAATGGAGAGAGGGAGCTCAGTCTCGCAGGGTCAGGAAAGGCTTTCTTTCTTACAGTCTGGCATTTCTTCAAAAGCTTAAACACAGAGTTCTATGACCCAGCACTTCCACTCCAGTTTATGAAAGAAAGGAAAATATATGTCTATGCAGAAACTTGTACACAAATGCTCATAGCAGCATTATTCACAATAACGCCAAAGTGAAAACAACACAAATGCTTGTCTACTGATGAGTGGAGAAGTAGAACATGGTTTGACTATGCAATGGAATATTATTCAGTCATCAAAAGGAATGAAGTACTAACACGTGCTACAACAAGGATGAACCGTGAGGGTATTATGCTAAGTGGAAGAAACCAGTCACAAAGTGTCACATATTATAAGATTTCATTTATATGAAATGTCCAGCACACGCAAATCTATGAAGACAGAAACCCTGTCTCTACTAAACATATAAAATTAGATGGGCATGGTGGCACAAGCCTGTAATCCCAGCTACTTGGGAGGCAGGAGAATTGCTTGAACCCAGGAGGCAGAGGTTGCAGTGAGCCGAGATTGTGCCACTGCACTCCAGCCTGTGACAGAGACTCTATCTCAAAAAAAGTAGATTGTCAGGGCTTAGTGGGAGGAGGAAATGGCAGGTACCTGCTCATGGATACAGGGTTTCTTTTTGGGGTGATGAAAATGTTTTAAAATTGATCATAATGGTGGTTGCCGAGCTCTGTGAATGCACTGAAACCATTGATTTGTTCACTTTAAATGGGCAAATCATACAGTACCCAAATTATATTTTAATAGTTATATTAAAAAAGTAAAATCTTCCTTGAAGAGATGACACTTAAGGAGAGGCGTATGGGGTGGGATGAGTTCACTAGGTAGAAAATGAGGAACAGCATTTCAGGGTGAGGAACAGCATAGTGAAGTCCCTGAGGTTGATAGGCATAGAACAGATTTAAGGGACTTTTTTTTTTTTTTTTTTTTGAGACGGAGTTTCGCTCTTGATGTCCAGGCTGGAGTGGAGTGGTGTGATCTTGGCTCACTGCAACTTCTGCCTCCTGAGTTCAAGCGATTTTCCTGTCTCAGTCTCCCGAGTAGCTAGGATTACAGGCGCCCTCCACCACACCTAGATAATTTTTGGATATTTAGTAGAGATGGGGTTTCACCATGTTGAACAGGCTGGTCTCGAACTCCTGATCTCAGGTGATGCACCCTCCTCAGCTTCCCAAAGTGCTGGGATTACAGGCATGAGCCACTGCGCTCAGCCAGATTTAAGGGACTTTCAAGAAGTTTGTGTGGTTGAAGCCTGCAGGGCAAGCGAGAGAATCAGGAAATGAGGCTGGAGAAAGAGAGGGGCTAGGTCATGGAGGGTCTCACATTAGGGTGTTGAAACTTCATAGGAGTGGTTCCACCTTGGGCATCCCACGTAACTACTCTGTGTCCCAGCTTCCCCACTGGTGAAATAAAGGGCTGATGTAGGGATGGACCGAGATAGTGTGTGCTCAGTAAAGGTGACCTTTTATCATTGTTGTTGTTGTTGTTTTTTTTTTTTTTTTTTTTGAGACGGAGTCTCACTCTGTCGCCCAGGCTGGAGTGCAGTGGCGCGATTTCGGCTCACTGCAACCTCCACCTCCCGGGTTCACGCCATTCTCCTGCCTCAGAATCCCGAGTAGCTGGGACTACAGGCGCCCGCCACCACGCCCGGCTAATTTTTTGGTATTTTTAGTAGAGACGGGCTTCACCATGTTAGCGAGAATGGTCTGGATCTCCTAACGTTGTGATCCACCCGCCTCGGCCTCCCAAAGTGCTGGGATTACGGGCATGTGCCACTGCGCCTGGCCGAGCTTTTATCATTGTTAACCCACAGAGCAGTGGGAGACATTGAAAGTTAGTGATCTATTTGGATGCATCTTCTGAAGTGATTGCTTTGGTCCCTGTGAGGAGTGCAGATTGTCACAGGGCCAGGGGAAAACAGAGGCCAGTCAGGAGGCATTTGCAGTCAGACAGCTGGAGGTGATGGTGGCTTGGTTTATGGTGGTGTCAGGAGAGTGGCTGAGCAGTGAACGGATCTGAGAAAGATTTAGGAGGTAAAACCCACGTGACTTGGTCACTGAATGTGGGCTGGGTGGGCTGGAGGGAAGGTAAGAAAGAATGAGAAGAAAAACATACGCAGGTGGGCCCTCCAGCCTAAGGTTACTTGAGGTCCTTTGTGAAGAGGAATGTTTGTGTTTATGATGAAGATGTCTAGACTTTGAAAGGCCATTTGCAGTACTTTTTTTTTTTTTTTTTTTTTTTTACCAGCCAACAACAACTCCTTCCCTATGCCCTAAACATATGAATTTTTTTTGCCCTAATTTATCACAGAGAGATGGACGTTCATTTGCTTTAATGAGAAATGCGGAATGCCACTAAGAAAGCATATTAAATTAATCTAGCTTGTTGTGAGGGAGTTAAATCTGTTTAGATGTGCACCAGTGTGACTGTAATAGTTTGGTCTCAACCCATTTCTGGCCTGCGGCTGCAGGAGGTTGACTCCCAGCTTGCTTTCATTTGAAAGATCCCAGCAACAAACACATTTGGCATTTCCAGCCAAACCCACTTTGTGCAGCGAAGGAAAAGTTGAGGACTGCCTGTTGTTTTCCCCCAAATCATTTGGCAGAAATATGGCTGGGAGCTTCATTGCTGATTTTTTCAGTTTTAATATTGCTGTGGAAAGCCCGTACCAACACTCAGCCATGTTATTCATCCACAGCTCCAGTCTGGGCTGTGATTTGTTTTTCCTTTGAGTGACACAACCTTATTTTCCATTAAGACTTAATGCAAATAGACACTCATGCAACATCACCATCACTCCCCCTGCTTGGCGGAGGGAAGTCAATGGAGTGATTCTAGTTTGGTGTTCATATCGGAGGGTTTTATTTATTAATTTTGAGACGGAATCTGTCTCTGTCACCAGGCTGGAGTGCAGTGGCACGATCTCGACTCACTGCAACCTCTGACTCCCTGGTTCAAGCGATTCTCCTGCCTCAGCCTCCTGAGTAGCTGGGCTTACAGGCATGTGACACCATGCCCGGCTAATTTTTTGTATTTTTAGTGGAGACGGGGTTTCACCGTGTTAGCCAGGTTGGTCTTGATCTCCTGACCTTGTGATCCGTCCGCCTCCGCCTCCCAAAGTGCTAGGATTACAGGTGTGAGCCACTGCGCCTGGCCTGGAGTCGTTTTTAAAAACACATTTCTCTCAAATTAACTCCGGGTTGTCCCACTGTGACTTGGGCAAAGGTTTGGATTTTCTGGAGGTGGAAAGTCAAACTTCAAATAGAATTTGGAGGCTGGACACTGTGGCTTATGCCTGTAATCCCAGTACTTTGGGAGGCTGAGGTGGGTGGGTCATTTGAGGCCAGAAATTTGAGGCCAATCTGGGCAACATGACGAGACCACGTTTCTACTAAAAATACAAAAATTAGCTAGGCGTGGTGGTACATGCCTGTAATCCCAGCCACTTAGGAGGCTGAGGCAGGAGTTATCGCTTGAACCTGGGAGGCAGAAGTGTCCTGTGTCCACACCCCATGAGGTGTATCAGCTGACTGAAGATAAAATCGGTCACGCTGTGTTGAGATTGGGGTTGCTGTTATCATACCTCATCCCCACCCCTGCTAGGCATCCACAAATAGTCATCTTCAATGAGACATCCCTCCTGCCCCTGGCTGCCTTATTTCATCTGCACCCAACCATATCCATTGCTTGTCAGTGGGTCTCAACCTTGGCTGCACCTTGGAATCTCCTGGGGAGATGAGACAATACCAAGGCTCTCTCTCACTCAGCATGATGTTTCCAAGGTCCATCCACATGTAGTAGGCACCAATATTTCCACTGTATGGATACAGCACATTTTGTTTATTCATTCATCAACCAAATGGCCAGCTTGGTTGTTGCTACCTTTTGGTTATTATATATATTACATGATTCCATTTATGTGAAAGGTCCAGAATAGTCAAATCTATAGAGGCAGAAAGCAGGTAAGTGATTGCCAGGACCTGGGGGAAAGGGGAGGGGATGGAGAGTGCTTGATGGATACAGGATTATTTTTTGTGGGGGGCGGAGGGTGTTAATGAAAATGTTTTGGAACTAGACAGAGATAATGATTGCTTAAGGTTGTGAATGTATTTAATGATACTGAAGTGTATGGTTTCATACAGGGACTTGTATGTTATGTGAATTTTGCCTCATTAAAAAAATACTGCTAGGAGCAATGGCTCATGCCTGTAATCCCAGCACTTGGGAGGCCAAGGTGGGAGGATCACGTGAGGCTAGGAGTTCGAGACCTGCCTGGCCAACATGGTGAAACCCTATCTCTATTAAAAATACAAAAATTAGCCAGGCGTGGAGGTGCATGCCTATAATCCCAGCTACTCGGAAGGCTGAGGTAGGAAAATGCGTTGAACCCAGGAGGCAGAGGTTGCAGTGAGCTGAGATCGCACCACTGCATTCCAGCCTGCATGACAGAACAAGATTCTGTCTCAAACACACACACACACACACACACACACACACACACACACACACACACACACACAAAATACTGATGCCCATGTTTCATCCCCAGGAGATTCTGTAATAATTGATCTGGGTTGCAGAGCCTGGGCACTGGGTTTTTAAAATCTCCCGAGCTGATTCTGACGTGCAGCTGTGGTTGAGAATCTCCTTCTGGAATGAACTTGTTCATGTTTTACTTGTATTGTTTTCTAGCCTGGCTTTGCCTTTCTGTTTCCCTTCACATCTTTGGGGGTAATTTTTATAATGCAGTCTAACAACCAGCTGCCTCAAAATGCACTGGGATCCCTCGTAACCAGGTAGCTCCGCATCTCCAACTCTGACCTGCCAAGTCAGAATCTTGTGGGTGGGGCCAAGGACTGTACATATTGAAACAGGCAGTGACCTGGGAACTATTCCTGAACACCCCTATGTTTCCCCTGTGTTTGCTCTTTCCTTTCACATTTGGACCCCTTTGTGTGCTGACCACTGGGCTGTTGCACGTGGACATAGCATAAAAAAGACAGGCCAGGTGCAGTGGCTCACGCCTGTAATCCCAGCACTTTGGGAGGCTGAGGTAGGCAGATCACTTGAGGCCAGGAGTTCAAGATCTGCCTGGCCAACATGACAAAACCCCATCTCTACCAAAAATATGAAATTAGCTGGGTGTGGTGATGCACGCCTTTGATCCCAGCTACTCAGGAGGCTGAGGCTGGAGAATCCCTTGAGCCCAGGAGGGAGAGACTGCAGTGAGCCGAGATCGCACCATTGCACTCCAGCCTGGGTGACAGAGTGAGACTCTTAAAAAAAAAAAAAAAGACAGAGATGGTCCTTCCTTTATGGAGCTCTCAGTAAAACAAGAAAGTTCACGATGTCCTGGCATTTGTCAGAAATACTTTTGGTATATGTAGCTGGGGTCACATGCTTGACATGCCTATTGAAAGCTTCTGGGTAGGAAGAGAACAATCATCACAGCACCACAGCTTGGCATAACTGTCTCCCAGGACAGGTCTCCCTGGGGAGACTGAGACCACAACTCTGAAATCAGAGCTCAAATCCAGGTTCTACATTTCCCTCAGTAATGTACATGATGTAAGACAGTTTTTATATTAGTTATCTGTTGCTGTGCAACAATATTACTGCAAACTTTGTGGCTTGAGACAGCACACAGTTATCACTGCACGGTTTCTGTGGGTCAGGAATCCAGGCGTGACTCAGCTGGGTTCAGTGCAAGGCTGCAGCCATAGTGTCAGCCAGGGCTCGATTCTCATCTGGAGGCTTGACTGGTGATTGATCTGCTTCCTGGCTCATCTGGTTGTTGGCAGAATTCAGTTCCTTGCAGGCTGACTCAGGGCCCCAGTTTCTTGCTGCCCTCAGCTTCTTGCCACATGGGCCTCTCCATCTGGCCACTCATGACATGGCAGCTCACATCTTCAAAGCCAGCAAGACAGCCTCCTAGCAAGACAACTTAACATCCTATCTAACATAATCACTACATCCCATCACCTCTGCCATATTCTCTTGGTTATAAGAAAGTCATAGGTCCCTTTGTCAGATGAGTAGATTGCAAAAATTTTCTCCCATTCTGTAGGTTGCCTGTTCACTCTGATGGTAGTTTCTTTTGCTGTGCAGAAGCTCTTGAGTTTAATTAGATCCCATTAGTCAATTTTTGCTTTTGTTGCCATTGCTTTTGGTGTTTTAGACATGGAGTCCTTGCCCATGCCTATGCCCTGAATTGTATTGCCTAAGTTTTCTTCTAAGGTTTTTATGGTTTTAGGTCTAACATTTAAGTGTTTAATCCATCTTGAATTAACTTTAGTATAAGATGTAAGGAAGGGATCCAGTTTCAGCTTTCTCCATATGGCTAGCCAGTTTTCCCAGCACCATTTATTAAATAGGGAATCCTTTCCCCATTGCTTGTTTTTCTCGGGTTTGTCAAAGATCAGATAGTTGTAGATGTGTGGCATTATTTCTGAGGGCTCTGTTCTGTTCCATTGGTCTATATCTCTGTTTTGGTACCAGTACCATGCTGTTTTGGTTACTGTAGCCTTGTAGTATAGTTTGAAGTCAGGTAGCATGATGCCTCCAGCTTTGTTCTTTTGGCTTAGGATTGACTTGGCAATGCAGGCTCTTTTTTGGTTCCATATGAAATTTAAAGCCGTTTTTTCCAATTCTGTGACGAAAGTCATTGGTAAATTGATGGGGATGGCATTAAATCTATAAATTACCTTGGGCACTATGGCCATTTTCATGATATTGATTCCTCCTACCCATGAGCATGGAATGTTCTTCCATTTGTTTCTATCCTCTTTTATTTCATTGAGCAGTGGTTTGTAGTTCTCCTTGAAGAGGTCCTTCATGTCCCTTGTAAGTTGGATTCCTAGGTATTTTATTCTCTTTGAAGCAATTGTGAATGGAAGTTCACTCATGATTTAGCTCTCTGTCTGTTATTGGTGTATAAGAATGCTTGTGATTTTTGTACATTGATTTTGTATCTGAGATATTACTGAATTTTGGTATTTTTAGTAGAGTTGGGGTTTGCTGAATGCAGCCCCCAGTCACATACTCCCTGCTTGGTCAATCGATCACGACCCTCTTATGATCACGACCCTCTCACACAGACCCCCTTAGAGTTGTGAGCCCTTAAAAGGGACAGGAATTTCTCACTTGGGGAGCTGGGTTGTTAGAGACGTGTGCCACCACGCCCAGCTAATTTTTGTATTTTTAGTAGAGATGGGGTTTCACTATGTTGGTTGCCCAGCATAGTCTTGATCTCTTGACCTTGTGATCTGCCCAACTCGGCCTCCCAAAGTGCTGGGATTACAGGCGTGAGCCACTGCACCCAGCCCAGAGAAGGCTTTTCATACTTGCTTTGCAGGCTCCTGCATCCTACCGCAGCACCAAGTGCTCACCACCTGTGGGCTGTGCTCATCTGTGATCATCTCTCCCCAGGCCTGCTGTTCCTCGAGAAAGGAAGTTGTAATGGGCAGAATTCTAGGACAGCCCCCAAGAGACCCACTCCCTTATGTCTGCTCCCTGTATCATCTCTTCTTCTTAAGTGTGTCCAGAGCTTGTGATTTGGCCAAGGGGAAGGAATTTTGCAAATGTGATTATGGTCACACTTGCTTTGTTAAGCACATTTGCTCAGCTGACTTTGAGTTCATCCAAAGCAGGATGATCTTAGGTGGGCCAGACCTAATCAGATGAGCCTTTTAAAGGTAAGGTTTCAGAGATTCAACACTTAGCCTCCAAGGAGACACAAATGGCCATGCTGTGAGCTGTCTTTGGAGGTGGCAGCTCTAGGAGCTGAGGGCCTTCGTTCAACAATTGCAAGAAATTGAATTCAGTCCACAAACTGAATAAGCTTGGAAGAGGACCCTGAGCATCTGATGAGACCCCAGCTCCAGCTGACACTCTGGTTGCAGTATTGTGACCCTGAATAGAAGGCCCAGTTAAACCCTGCCCAGACCCTTGGCTCATGAAAACAGATAATAACTGGGTGGTGTTTAAGCTGCTCAGTTTGCACTGGTAAATCCACCAACAGGAAAGTAATATAGAAGTTAAGTGGGCTGGGCATGGTGGCTCATGCCTGTAATTCCAACACCTTGGGAGGCTAAGGTAGGTGGATCACAAGGTCAAGAGATCGAGACCATCCTGGTCAACATGGTGAAACCCCACCTCTACTAAAAATACAAAAATTAGCCAGGTGTGGTGGCACACACCTGTAGTCCCAGCTACTCAGGAGGCTGAGGCAGGAGAATCACCTGAACCCAGGAGGTGGAGGTTGCAGTGACCCGGGACCATGCCACTGCACTCCAACCTGGTCAACAGAGAGAGACTCCATCTCAAAAAAAAAAAAAAAATGTTAAACGAATACTTTTGAGCATTGATGGAAGTTGCTTTCATCCCCTCTTACTTAATCAACTTTATCTTAGCCCTGAAAGAGGGATGCTTTAACCCCATTTGTAACAAGTGAGTCTGAGGCCCAGGAAAGTGATAGAATTTAGCAAAGTCCACCTTGCTACCTGGTGGCTGCAGCTAGAACTTAACCCCGGGTCCATATACCTAAAGTCATTACAACATCCACTAAAATTTTGCCCCTCTCTCCATGCCTTCCTCTTTAGAAGCCTGTTCCTTCAGGGATAGATCCCAACCCAGTGTTACAAGGTACTGAATTCTGATTTTCACAAAATATAGTAACTACACCCCAAAATTGATAATCGTATTTTTGAGCCAGGCATGGTGGTTCATGCCTCTAATCCCAAAACTTTGGGAGGCTGAGGTGGGTGGATCATGAAGTCAAGAGATCGAGAGCATCCTGGACAACATGGTGAAACCCCGTCTCTACTAAAAATACAAAAATTAGCTGGGAGTGGTGGCAGGCGTCTGTAATCTCAGCTACTCAGGAGGCTGAGGCACAAGAATCGCTTGAACCCAGGAGGCAGAGGTTGCAGTGAGTCGAGATTGCACCACTGCACTCCAGCCTGGCAACAGAGCAAGACTCCATCTTAAAAAACAAACAAACAAAAAACAAACAAACACTATTTTTGAGTCCTTACGTGTCAACCACTGGGCTATCCCAACACCAATAGATATTATGATTATGATTTTTTTTCCATTTTATTGATGTGGAAACCAACACATAGAAAGGTAAAGGAACTTGCCAAAGGTGATGGTCACACAGCCAAAGAACTGTAGAAGTAGCGCAGGAATCCCAGCAAACTCACAGCCAAGCTCTACTTTTCACCTTCACATCATACTGTCCTCAGACTAAAACCGTAACTCTGACGTTCCCAATCAAAAATCATACTCAAGGCCGGGTGCGGTGACTCACGCCTGTCATCTCAGCACTTTGGGAGGCCGAGGCAGGTGGATCACCTGAGGTCAGGAGTTCCAGACCAGCCAAGCCAACATGGTGAAACCCCATCTCTACTAAAAATACAGAACTTAGCCAGGTGCAGTGGTGGGTGTCTGTAATTCCAGCACTTTGGGAGGCTGAGGCATGAAAATCACTTGAACCCAGGAGGCAGAAGTTGCAGTGATCCATGATCATGCCACTGCACACCAGCCTGGGCAAGAGAGTGAGACTCTGTCTCAAAAGAAAAAAAGAAACTGTGCTTAATAATAGCTTGGAAGTGCACATATCTTCTGTGAAGGTTGATGGACTACAATTAGCTTCAAAACACAAATAAGTAACTGTGTTTAAATGAGGCCTTCTGTGTAATAGCTAGGGAAAATCAATGTAGCTATTCATATTTTGGTTCCCCTTCCAGGCACAGAGAAGTTGCCCATGACTCTGTGATCCGTTTTTTCCAATGAACCATGAGCAGGAGCAACTTGAGTCACCTCCAGGTGGAAGTGTTAAGAGGCTCTGTGATCCAGCACATTCCCTTTCCCCTGAACTGGTGATCAAGGACACATGCAGAGATGGGGCTTTTGTCAGCCTGGATCCCTGAGTGAACACAATGAACAGACCACCCCACAGTGCCCTAACACAGCCCAGACATGCAACATGACCAAGAATAAGCCTCACTGTGGCCAGACATGGTGGCTCACACCTGTCATCCCAGCACTTTGGGAGGCCAAGGCAGGTGGATCATTTGAGGTCAGGAGTTCAAGACCAGCCTGGCTAACATGGTGAAATCCTGTCTCTACTAAGTACAAAAATTAGCCAGACAGTAGTGGCATGGGCCTGTAATCCCAGCTACTCAGGAGGCAGAGAATCACTGGAGTCTGCGAGGCAGAGGTTGCAGTGAGCTGAGATTGCACCACTGCACTCTAGTCTGGGTGACAGAGTGAGACCCTGTCTCAAAAACAAACAAACAAACAAATACCTCACTGCATGGAGCCACTGAGATTTGGGGATTGTTGTTACTGCATCAGAACCCAAATCATCCTGACCACTAGACGGTCCTAACTAGGGTTTTTTACCAAAAGCAAAGGCATTTTTAAAGTTCGTGACATTTAAACAAAAGAGCAAATACCAATATCTGCCACGTTGTCAGGCTAACAAACCCAAACAAAGCCAACAGCCAGAAGTTAAAAGAAACGGATCATTAGGTTGAAAACAGAACTGTCAAAACAGGCAAAATTGACTTTGTTTAGTGATTGCAAAGAACATCAGGCAAGACACAGGTGTGATCATCATATAATTTATCACATGCTTAATTGCACATGTTTGACTAAGAAAAACACAAAGTATTTAAGCTCATCTGTAGTTCAAAATGCCTATCCGTGTATTTATCCATTCATCCTGATTTATTTATTGAGCAACTCTTTTGTACCAGGCACTGTGCTGGGTGGTGGTAATGCAATGATGAAAATGGCAGGCATGGCTCTGCCCTCCAGGAGTTTCTAGGATACAGAGGGAGACAAACAAAAAATACGTAAATCCATGAAAGAAGTATTGGTGGAACCTGCCCCCAATATTTCAATGTAGGTTCTTTCTGTTTTCCATAAGTGTCAGCCAGCTGAGAAATAAAGAGAGACACTACAAAGAGAGGAATTTTACAGCTGGGCCACTGGGGGTGACATTACATATCAGTAGGACTGTGATGCCCCCTGAGTCTCAGACCAGCAAGTTCTTAATTAAGGGTTTCAAAAGGGGAGGCAGTGTAAGAACAGGGAGTAGGTACAAAGATCACATGTGTCAAAGGGCAAAAAGCAGAACTACTACTAAGGGTCTAAAAAAAGATCACATGCTTCTGAGGGAACAGGACAAAGGGCAAAAGCAGAACTACTGATAAGGTTCCAGCAAAGATCACAAAGCAAAGGGCAAAAGCAGAACCACTGATAAGGGTCTATGTTCATTGGCACATGTATTGTCTTGATAAACATCTTAAACAACAGAAAACAGAAAACAACAGAAAACAAGAGAACCAGTCTGACCACAGATTTACCAGGGCAGAGTTTTTCTCCACCCTAGTAAGCCTTTGGGTACTGCAGGAGACCAGGGCGTATCTCAGTCCTTATCTCAACCGCGTAAGACAGACATTCCCAAAGCAGCCATTTATAGACCTCCCCCCAGGAGTGCATTCCTTTCCCAGGGTATTAATATTCCTTGCTAGGAAAAGGATTTAGTGATATCCCTCCTACCTGCACATCCGTTTATAGACTCTCTGCAAGAAGAAACATATGGCTCTTTTTGCCTGACCCTGCAGGCAGTCAGACCTTGTGGTTGTCTTCCCTTTTTCCCTAAAAATCACTGTTATTCTCTTCTTTTTCAAGGTGCACTGATTTCATATTGTTGAAACACACGTATTAAAATCAATTTGTACAGTTAACACAGTTATCACAGTGGTCCTGAGGTGATGTACATCCTTAGCTTATGAATATAACAGGATTAAGAGAGTAAAGACAGGCATAAGAAATTATAAAAGTATTATTTGGGAACTGATAAATGTCCATGAAATCTTCACAATTTATGTTCCTCTGCCACAGCTCCAGCCAGTCCCTCCATTTGGGGTCCCTGACTTCCCACAACAAGAAATAATAAGAAGTTAAGGTGGAGAAGAGCAGGGAAGTCCACTTTATAAAGGGGTCAGGAAAGAGCTCTCTGTGGAAGCATCATTTTAGCTGAGACCTAAAGGATGGTCTAATTTGGGGGAGGTGCAGAGGAAAATCATTCCAGGCTGAAGCAGCAAGTGCAAAGGCCCTGTTGTGGAAAAAGGTTTGAAAGTCCAACAAAACAAAAGGAGGCCAGAGTGGCTGAAATAGAGTAGGCCAAGGGGAGGAGATAGGAGAGGGCTGGAGAGGCAGCAGGATCAGGCAGAAGACTCGGGGTCTTGAGTTTATTCTATGCGCCATGGGCAGGAAAGGCAAGGATGAGACTCAATGGACACCTTAAGATCACTGAAGCTGCCAGGTGGGAAATGGATTGCTGAGCATCGAGAGCAGGTGCAGAGAACCAGTTAAGAACAGTTAGGAGGCTGCTGCTGTAGCCCAGCTGGGATAGCAGTGCCCTAGGCAAAGATAATGACAGTGAAGTTAGAGAGAGTGGACAAGTTGGATAAAGTTTAGAAACACAGGACTTGCTGACTCTAGAAGAGGGCAAAAGCAGAGTTAGCCCAACACATGAGTTATGACCACCTTGAGCAGCTCAGCAGGGGGTGGTGCAATTTACAGAACAGAGATGGCATGGACAAAGCCCATGGAGAAGGAGGAGGAAAAAGAGAGTTTGGCTTTGGGTTTTGTTTTAAGACAGGGTCTCTGGCTATGTCACCCAGGCTGGAGTGCATCGGTGCGATCATAGCTCTTTGCAGCCTCAAACTCCTGGGCTCAAGTGATCCCCCTGCCTCAGCCTCCCAAGTAGCAGGATTACAGATCCTACAGATGCACTTCACCATGCCTAGCTAATTTTTTTTTTTTTTTTTGGTAGATAGGGAGTCTCACTGTATTTTCCAGGCTGGCTTCAAACTCCTGGCCTCAAGTAATCCTCCCACCTCAGCCTCCCATAGCACTGGGGTTACAGCCATCACCTACCACTCCAAGCCATGAGTTTGGCTTTGGATGTAACAAGATGGAGGTGTTCATGAGTTGACAAGTGGAAAAAACAAGAAAGAAGTTGAGTGTTTAAGACTGCTGTTTGAAGGAGAAGTCTAGCCTCAAGACAAAAGTTCAGGACTCATCAGCTGAGAAATGGCACTGAAAATTATGCAAATTGATGAGCTCAGCTAGCAAACAAGTCCAGAGAGAGCAGAAAGTCCAGAGAGAGCAGCACTGGGCCATGCACCTGGCCTAATGCCACCCCACTCCTCCCAATCCCTGTGTTACGCTGGAGAGGGTTCAGCCTCTGGTGAGTTTCACCAAACCCCCACATCTCATTCTTCTGAGACCGTCTTTAAAATCCCCTCTTTTATACTTAGTGAAATGGGATTCTCTTTTTCCCATCCAGCTTAAGCAAAAACTTTTGACTATGAGAGGAATGAGGATGCATTTAGTATCTGTTCTGCATGGCTAATTCCATCAAAGATTTCTCATTATTCATGCCTGGCAGTCTCATTTTCTTCTTTCGCCTCTCAGAGCATAGTCATAGCCTTAATTAGTGACCTTTTCACCCTTCTAACACCAGTGATTTTCCCCCATCTCAGTCCTCAGGAAGTTCTGTTCACAAAATTATCTCCTGAATCCTCACCTGGGGATAGAAATTGTTCTGTGACCGTGTCTCCCTCTCTAATTCTCATCAAAAAACAGTGATCTCTGTGCATCAAATATGAAACTCAAGCTTAACAGATCATGCTTCTGGCTTCTCTCTCTCTCTGGCCTGTGGGTTAACAGGTTTGCAGCCTTCGCAGAGAAGGCACCAAATTCTCAGGAGGCCAGAGTTTCCAAGAGTGCTGATCACTCTTGCTCTCTTTCTCCTGCTCAAAATTCAGCACTAGAGTGTGTTACACCATTGCACCTGCAGAGGAGTTCATCTGACTCTAGGGACTACAGAGGAGAGAGACGGACAAACTAACAGACATTCAGAAAATGGCTACCACAATGGGGAAGAAAAGGAAAGTCAAACCAAATAAGCAATGGTCAAAAAAAAAATCTAGAGGGCAGCTGCCGTGGCTCACATCTGTAATCCCAGCACTTTGGGAGGCCGAGGCAGGTGAATCACTTGAGATCAGGAGTTCGAGACCAGCCTGGGCAACACAGTGAAATCAGATCTCTACTAAAAATACAAAAATTAGCCAGGTGTGGTGGGCGCCTGTAATGTCAGCATTTTGTGAGGCTGAGGTGGGTGGATCACCTGATGTCAGGAGTTTGAGACCAGCCTGGCCAACATGGTAAAACCCTCTTTCTATTAAAAAATACAAAAATTAGCCAGGTGTGGTGGCAGGTGCCTGTAATCCCAGGTACTTGGGAGGCTGAGGCAGGAGAATTGCTTGAACCCAGGAGGCAGATGTTGCAGTGAGCAAAGATTGTACCACTGCACTCCAGCCTGGGCAACATTGACATATTGTCTGGAAAAAAAAAAAAAAAAAACCTAGAAATGTCCATTCAGGCTGAAGAGAATATTCCAGAGCAGGGGTTGGGATACTATGGCCCATGGGCCAAATCTGACCTGCATGCACATGTTTTTGTAAATAAAGTTTTATTGAAACACAGCCATGCCCATTTGCTACATATTGTCTATGGCTGCTGGATTAGGCTGTTCCCTCATGCTATAAAGAAATACCTGAGACTGGGTAATGTATAAAGAAAAGAGGTTTAATTGGCTCACAGTTTTGTAGACTGTACAGGGAGCATGACACTGACATCAGCTGAGCTTCTGTGGAGGCCTCAGGAAACTTACAATCATGGCAGAAGGTGAAGTGGGAGCAAGAGAGTGAGGAGGGAGGTGCTACACACTCGTAAACAACCAGATCTTGCAAGAACTCACTTACTATTGCAAAGACAGGACCAAAGGTATGATGGTAAATCCTTCATGAGAAATCCACCCCCATGATCCAATCTCTTCCCACCAGGCCCCACCTCTAAAACTGGGTATTACATTGCAACATGAGATTTGGGCGGGGACACATATTCACCCTATATCAGCTGCTTTCATGCTATGGGTGGGAGAGTTGAGTAACTACTACAAGAGACTGGCCCACGAATTGTAAAATATTTACTATCTGATGCTTTCAAGAAAGTTTGCAAAGCCTGCTCTTGAAAAGGAATGGAAGAAAGAGGAGAGGAGGAAGGCAGGAAGGATCATAGAGGGACACGGGGCTGTATTCAAAATCTGTTGTTAAGAAAGAGAAATTCAATTTATTTGGCATGGCCCAAGTTATCAAACTAGGAGCACTCCATTGAAGTTTCAGAACAAACACTGTGCTGAATATAAGGATGACCCCATCTGTAATGCCTAACCTTGTTTTTATTAACTTTGTTCGTAGACTTTCCTTTTCTTTTAATCACTTAGCCTTGTTTCTACCTGAATTGACTTTCTTTCAGCTAAGAGAGCTAGATAGACTTTGTCTTGGCTTTTTCACTGGCAGCCCCTTCCTCAAGGACTTAACTTGTGCAAGCTGACTCTTAGCACATCTAAGAGTGCAATTAACTGATAAGATACTGTGGCGAGCCATATCCGCAGTTCCTAGGAATTCGTCTGATTGATAACGCCCAAAGCCCTGCGTCTATCACTTTGTAATAGTCTTAAAGCCCTTAGACCTAGAACTGTTTACTTTCCTGTAACAATTTATCCTTTTAACTTCTTTGCCTACTTCTGTAAAATTGTTTTAACTAGACCCCTTTCCCCTTTCTAAACTAAAGTATAAATGAAAATCTAGCCCCTTCTTCAGGGCCGAGAGAACTTTAAGCATTAGCTGTATCTTGGCCACCGGCTAAATAGACTCATAATTCGTCTCAAAGTGTGGCATTTTCTCTAACTCGCTCAAGTGCAACATTTGGAGACCCCAGTGAGAAACGCCACCAGGCGAGAGCCGGGCTTGCTCCGGGCCCCCCAGGAAGGATGGCCGGATTGTAGTGGGGGCGCCACCTGAAAAAAAATTTTTTCAAGTCCCCGAAAGGTGACCGTCTTCCAGAGGAGAGCGGATCGACTACCGTGTGGGTGCCCACAAAAATTCCACCTCTGAGTCCTCAACTTCTGACCCCGAGGTCAGGTAGGTCAGATTTGACTTCAGTTCTAGTAAGAGGGAAGCGGCCCTTATGAGGGCGTCCCTCTTTTGACTCTGCCCATTTCTCTAGGACGCTAGAAGGTAGAGCCCTGGTTTTCTGTTAGGCACCTCTGTGTCTCTGTCTAGGAGGGAAG
The DNA here is from genome assembly GCF_029289425.2 of Pan paniscus. Classification (NCBI taxonomy): domain Eukaryota; kingdom Metazoa; phylum Chordata; class Mammalia; order Primates; family Hominidae; genus Pan; species Pan paniscus. The sequence goes on from NC_085926.1 coordinate 123,790,336, forward strand.
TGGCCCTGACAGGGGCCCTCCCTTGACTCAGTCCACATCCCAGGATGCTGGAGGACTGAGTCCTGGTTTCTGGCAGACCGGTCACTCTCTCTCACGCTCTCTTTTTCTCTCATCTTTCTCTTGTTCCAGTTTCTCGAAGAATCTCCAAGAAAGAAAAAAAACTGTTTTAAACTCTGTGTGAATAATGAATGAATGAGGGAGGACAAGGGCTTGCGCTTGTCCTCCAGTTTGTAGCTCCACGGCGGAAGCTACGGAGTTCAAGTGGGCCCTCACCTGCTGTTCCGTGGCGACCCCTTAAGGCTAGCATCAGGCATAGCTCGATCTGAGCCGGAAGTTTATACCGGCCTGCCAATGCTAAGAGGAGCCCAAGTCCCCTCAGAAGGAGCGGCCAGGCAGGCATCTGACTGATCCCATCACAGGACCCCCTCCCCTTGTCTGTCTTAAAAAAAAGGAAGAAACTGTCATAACTGTTTACATGCCCTAAAGTCAATTGTTTATGTTGATTGTTCTGTTCAGTGTCTACTGTCTTGTTAGTAGTTGTCAAAGTTTTGCATGTCAAGACATTGATATTGCCCAAGACATCTAAGAAAAAACTTCTTCAAAGTCCTTAGTGCTGATTTTTTGTCACAGGAGGTTAAATTTCTCATCAATCATTTAGGCTGGCCACCACAGTCCTGTCTTTTCTGCCAGAAGCAAGTCAAGTGTTGTTACAAGAACAAGTGTGAAAAACATTTGCCTGATTAAGATTTCTAGCACCATGAAAGTTCTAAGTATTTAGATCGTCATACCCCACATCCAAGTGATTAGACCTCCTCTAAACTAAACCAGTAGTAAGTTCAAAACAGCCACCCTGCAGATTTCCTTGCTCACCTCTTTTGTCATTCTGTAACTTTTCCTGTGCCCTGAAATAGAACGTACGCCCATACTACTTTACTTCGTTGAGATTCTTACTCTGTTCCTCTGTGGCTACTCTCCCATCTTAAAAATGATCTGAGTAGTCCTTTACGCGTTGTTCCTGCCCCCTACCCTGCACATCTCATTTTCCGGTGCGACAGCAAGTTCAGCATCTCCAGGACTTTGCTCTGCTCTCACTCCTTAAACTCTTAAAAGAAAAAGCTAAGCCTAAGCGATTTGCCTTTAAGTCATAAAGACACCAGAACTATTTAAAGTGCAGATCTAGAAGAAGAAGAACGCCTAGATCAAACTGACCCAGAAGATCTGAGGCTGGCTCTAGTCCTCCTCCCTCAATCTTAAAGCTACAGTAATGTAGCAAGTAGTATGAGCTGTTGTAGTTTTTCTGCTCTTTCTAGTCATGTTGATTCTGTTCTTTCACTACTCCAGTCCCCCAAGAAATAAGTTTCTCTGTCCATGCTAAGTTTAATATTTATGCTCAAATCTTATTAAATTGCCTTCAAAAAAAATAAGAAACACTTCCTCCCAGCCTTGTAAAAGTTAAAGCCCTCTCCAATGTGTGCTGCAGAATTTTCCTCTCAGTTTCTCAGAGGATTATAAAGTCTGCCTTAAAACAGGCAAGCTCCAGACACTGTGCAAAATAAAATGGCCAAAGTTTAAAGTCAAGTGGCCCCCTGAAGGGTCATTGAACCTCACAATTGTTCAGGCTGTGTGGCAGGTTGTTACTAAAACTCCTAGCCACCCCGATCAGTTTCCCTACATTGATCAATAGCTAAGTTTAGTCAGGAGCCCCCTCCATGGCTCCATTCATGCGCCATTCATAATTCTACCTCCAAGGTCCTCCTAAGCCAGACCGCGTTTTCGCCTCGACCCTCAGCCGGTTCAGCTTCCCCTGTACTGCCTCCCACTGAAGAAGAGGGGAGTCTCCCTCACCCAGTCCCACCGCCTTACAACCAGCCTGCTCCCTTAAAGTTATCCCATGTCTCCTCGACGACGTCCCCTGTAGACTCGCCACCCATTGCCTCTCAATCGCGACCGTGACAGGAAGAAGTAGCCCCTCTACTACCACTGAGAGAGGCTCAAGTCTCTCCAGGTGACGAGCGCTCAGCCCCCTTCTTAGTTTATGTCCCTTTTACTACTTCTGACTTATATAATTAGAAAACCCATAATCCTCCCTTCTCTGAAAAGCCCCAGGCTTTGACCTCTCTGATAGAGTCTGTACTCCGGACTCACCCGCCCACCTAAGATGATTGCCAACAGCTCCTTTTAACCCTTTTCACCTCTGAAAAGAAAGAACGTATCCGAAAAGAAGCCAAAAAGTACTTCCTCACATCAGCCAATAGACCAGAAGAAGCAGCTAGAGACCTCCTTGAGGAGGTCTTTCCCTCTACCCGGCCTAACTGGGACCAAATTCCTCAAGTAGAAAGACAGCTTTAGACGATTTTCACCGGTATCTCCTCGCAAGTATTAAAAGAGCCACTCAGAAACCCATAAACTTGTCTAAGACGACCGAAGTTGTCCAAAGGCCCGATAAGTCACCAAGAACGTTTTAGAGCGCCTCCAGGAGGCTTATCGGATTTACACCCCTTTTGACCTGGCAGCTCCCGAAAATAGCCGTGCTCTTAATTTAGCATTTGTGGCTCAGGCAGCCCCGGATATTAAAAAGAAACTCCAGGCCGGGCGCGGTGGCTCACGCCTGTAATCCCAGCACTTTGGGAGGCCGAGGCGGGCGGATCACGAGGTCAGGAGATCGAGACCATCCCGGCTAACACAGTGAAACCCCGTCTCTACTAAAAATACAAAAAATTAGCCGGGCGTGGTAGCGGGCGCCTGTAGTCCCAGCTACTCGGGAGGCTGAGGCAGGAGAATGGCGTGAACCCGGGAGGCGGAGCTTGCAGTGAGCCGAGATCGCGCCACTGCACTCCAGCCTGGGTGACAGAGCGAGACTCCGTCTCAAAAAAAAAAAAAAAAAAAAAAAAAAAAAAAAAAAAAAAGAAACTCCAAAAACTAGAAAGATTTGCTAGAATAAATATCAGTCAGCTTTTAGAAATAGCCCAAAAAGCTTTTGACCATCAAAAGGTTAAAAAACAAAAACAAGCAACACAGGCAGCCGAAAAGGCCGCTGATAAAGCATTCAAAAGACAAAAATCTTAGTGGCAGCTATCCAAGAAGTGCAGAATGAAATAGCCCATTAATTTAGCATTAACTGAAGTCCCTGCTTTAGCCCTCCCTAATATCTCCATAAAAACCAAGGAGTTGCTAAAGAGGTGCTTACTCAGGCTTTAAGACCCTAAAGATGCCCAGTGGCCTATTTATCTAAGAGGCTAGATCCTGTGGCCTCTTGATGGCCAAGTTGTCTGCGAGCTGTAGAGGCTACAGCAAGCCTAGTCCAAAAAGATGATAAGTTAACTCTAAGCCAAAATTTAACCCTTACAGCTCCTCATGCTGTAAAGACCTTACTACGAAGCGCTTCTGGCAAATAGATGTCAAATGCTCGCATCTTGCAGTGTCGAAGTTTAACTGTTAGATCAGCCTCGTTTGACTTTCTCTCCCACAAAGTGTTTCAATCCAGCCACACTACTTCCTGACTCAGACTGCACTATTCCTGCTCATGACTGTCAAGAACTGTTAGAAACTATCCAAACTGGCCCATCTGATCTTCAAGATGTGCCCCTAGAAAAGGCAGATGCCGCCGTGTTCACAGACAGTAGCAGCTTCCTCAAGCAGGAAGTATGAAAAGCCAGTGCAGCTGTTACCATGGAGACAGATGTGTTGTAAGCTCAAGCTTTACCAGCGAACACCTCAGCACAAAAGGCTGAATTGATCACCCTCACTCAGGCTCTCTGATAAAGTAGAATAAACGTATTAACATTTACAGTGACAGCAAGTATGCCTTTGCTACTGTGCATGTACGTAAAGCCATCTACCAGGAAGGCAGGCTACTCACCTCAGCAGGTAGCTGTGATCCACTGCAAAGGACATCAAAAAGAAAACACGGCCATTGCCCATAGTAACCAGAAAGCTGATTCAGCAGCTCAGGTTGCAGCGCAACTTCAGTCACGCCTTTAAACTTGCTGCCCACAGTCTCCTTTCCACAGCCAGATCTGCCTGACAATCCCGTATACTCAACAACAACAACAACAAAATGGCTTCAGATCTCAGAGCCAATAAAAATCAGGAAAGTTAGCAGATTCTTCCTGACTCTAGAATCTTCATATCCTGAACTCTTAAAGAAACTTTAATCAGTCACCTACAGTCTACCACCCACTTAAAAAGAGCAAAGCTACCTCAGCTCCTCCGGAGCCATTTTAAGATCCCCCATCTTCAAAGCCTAACAGATTAAGCAGCTCTCCAGTGCACAACCTGCGCCCAAGTAAATGCCAAACAAAGTCCTAAACCCATCCCAGGCCACTGTCTCTGAAAAAACTCACCAAGAAAAAAGTAAGAAATTGACTTTACAGAAGTAAAACCACACCGGGCTAAGTGCAAATACCTTCTAGTACTAGTAGACACCTTCTCCAGATAGACTAAGGCATTTGCTACCAAAAACGAAACCACCAACACAGTAGTTAAGTTTTTACACAATGAAATCAACCCCCAATATACGCTGCCTGCTGCCATAAAGTCTGATAATAGAGTAGCCTTCACCTCGCCTATAGCTCAGTCAGTAAGGCGTTAAACATTCAATAGAAGCTCCATTGTGCCTATCAACCCCAGAGCTCCAGGCAAGTAGAACGCATGAACCACACCCTAAAAAACACTTTTACAAAATTAATCTTAAAAACCAGTGTAAATTAAGTAAGTCTCCTTCCTTTAGCCCTACTTAAAGTAAGGTGCACCCCTTACCAGGCTAAGTTCTCACCCTTTGAAATCATGTATAAGAAGGTGCTGCCTATCTTGCCTAAGCTAAGAGATGCCAAATTAGCAGAATTATCACAAACTAATTTATTACAGTACCTATAGTCTCTCCAACAGGTACAAGAGATCATCCTGCCACTTGTTCGAGGAGCACATCCCAATCCAATTCCTGACCAGACAAAGTCCTGCCATTCATTCCAGCCAGGAGACCTAGTGTTTGTTAAAAAGTTCCAAAAAGAAAGACTCACTCCTGCTTAGAAAAGACCTCACACCGTCATCCTCACGACTCCAACTGCTCTGAAAGTAGACAGCCTTCCTGCTTAGATTCATCACTCCCGCATCAAAAAGGCCAACAGAGCCCAGCTAAAAACATAAGTCCCCAGGCCTAAGTCAGGCCCCTTAAAACTGCACCTAAGTCAGGTGAAGCCATTAGATTCATTCTTTTTATCTACCTATTTGTTTTTGCCCGTTATGTCCTCTGTGCCTTCCTACTCCTTTCTCCTCACCTCTTTCACAACAGGATGTGTATTTGCAAACACCACTTGGAAGGCCAGTACCTCCAAGGAAGTCTCCTTTGCAGTTGATTTATTTGTACTGTTCCCAAAGCCAGCCCATACCCATGAAAAGCAACACAATCTGTCAGTCCCAGGAGCAGGAAGTGTCAACCTTGCAGCAAGATTCAGACACTCCAAGAGCCAAACTAAATGTAGGAGCTCTGAAAGTGCAGAAAAAAGACTCCAAAATATTGACTTTTACCTCTGTCCTAGAAATCACCCTGACACTAGCTGTCAAGATGCTTCTCAGTTTTTCTGCCCTGATTAGACATGTGTAACTTTAGCCACCTACTCTAAAAGATACACTCCAAAAAGTGCAAGAAAATCTAGACAAGCGCCAACAAGAACAAGAAAATAACATCCCCTAGTATCAAAGCGTGTTCAACTAGAACCCATAGCTAACCACTCTAATTACTAGGTTAGCCAGACCCCCTCCCCATCCTACTACTAAGTCTAATATTTGGGCCTTGTATATTAAATTAGTTTCTTAATTTTGTAAAACAACGCATAGCTTCTGTCAAACTTATGTATCTTAAGACTCAATATAACCCCCTTTTTATAACTGAAGAATCAACGATTTGATTCCCCAAAAACACAAATGAGGAATGTAATGCCCAACCTTGTTTTTACTAACTCTGTTTTTAGACTCTCCCTTTCTTTTAATGACCTAGCCTTGTTTCCACCTGAATTGACTCTCCCTTAGCTAAGAGAGCCGGACAGACTCCATCTTGGCTCTTTCACTGGCAGCCCCTTCCTCAAGGACTTAACTTGTGCAAGCTGACTCCCAGCACATCGAAGAATGCAATTAACTGATAAGATACTGTGGTAAGCAATATCCGCAGTTCCCAGGAATTCATCCGGTTGATAACGCCCAAAGCCCTGAGTCTATCACTTTATAATAGTCTTAAAGGTCCTAGACCTAGAACTGTATACTTTCCTGTAACAATTTATCCTTTTAACTTTTTTGCCTACTTTACTTATGTAAAATTGTTTTAACTAGACCCCCATCCCCTTTCTAAACCAAAGTATAAAAGAAAATTTTAGCCCCTTCTTCGAAGCCGAGAGAACTTTAAACGTTAGCCGTTTCTTAGCTGCCGGCTAAATAAACAGACTCTTAATTCATCTCAAAGTGTAGCGTTTTCTCTAGCTCGCTCAAGAACAACACATCTAGCAGGCACGTAATCCACTCTAAAATACTGTCCTGGGGTAGTAAAGATGATGTTGCTGGAAATACCCTTAAATGGCATGTGGGTGAGTTCCCCCAGAAGCATACATGTTGAGCTACTTTGCTGATGAAGGGTACAAGTTGAAGGGGTTTTGAACGGCAGAGTGAGGTTCCTCAGAAGGCTCTTGCTACAGAAAGCCAGGAGGAGAAATTACATGGCCAGATAGAGTGGCATGACCATTGGATAAGGGTTTTTTGTTTGTTTGTTTTTGAGATGGAGTTTTGCTCTTGTTGCCCAGGCTGGAGTGCAATGGCACAATCTCAGCTCACCGCAACCTACACCTCCCAGGTTCAAGGGATTCTCCTGCCTCAGCCTCCCTAGTAGCTGGGATTACAGGCATGTGCCACCACACCTGGCTAATTTTGTATTTTCAGTAGAGACGGGGTTTCTCCATGTTGATCAGGCTGGTCTTGAACTCCCGACCTCAGGTGATCCGCCCGCCTTGGCGTCCCAAAGTGCTGGGATTACAGGCATGAGCCACCGCACCCAGCCTGGATGAGGGTCTTCAGCAAAGATGGAAGTTTTGGTACCTTGCAGTTTAATCTCTTCATTTATGTCCTCCTGAAATCTTCAGTAATAGCACACTTTGTCAATGCTTCTGGGGTCGTACTTAGGGGGAATTAAAGGAAATGTGATGTGGCAGCCTTTGACTCAAGGGAGTATCATACTAGCTCAAAGAGATCTGGGTACATGCCAGTTGAACCAACTCTTCTGAGGATGTGATAGATCCTGGGAGGCCACTCTGATCCCGCCAACCTTGAGGCCAGATGAGTCTTTGAAAAACATGGTTTGGCTTAACACCAGCACTTAGTCTAACACCCACCATGAATCTTGCTGAAGTGAAGCTATACAAATACCTTTTCAAAAGATTTTTTTTCATTTTAGATCCTTCGTAGAAATTCCTAAGGCTCAATGCTGTGTGGAAGTTTCTAAGAAAGAAAATAGTTTCCCATCTTTGGGATTCCCCTGAGGTGGTCCAATCTGCAAAAAGTTCATTGCCATTTCTATCAAGGACACTGAGAACAAGAGTCTTATCCGGATTGGATCCTGGGAATTGAGAAGCTTCAACAAGTGGGAAATGCACCCTCCACAGGTTCACACCCTTGTGGGCTATTTCAGTTACCTATTGCACCTAAAATTAGAAACTTTAAACCACCACAAGTCATTATTGCTCATGACCCTGTGAGTTGCATGGGGACTTCCTGTCTTGTTTAATCTGGGCTCATTTGTGTGGCTACCTGCAGCTGGAGGGCCAGGTGGGCGGGTGGAACATCCAGGACAGCCTCACATGTGTGCCTGGCAGTTGGTGCTGCCTGTCAGCCGGGGAACCTTGTTTTCCTCCATGTGGCCCCTCGCCCTCCAGAGCCCCTCTCCAAATGGCCCTTTAAGCAGGATAGCCAAGGCTTGATTGGTGCCAGCATCCAAGAGGACAAAAATATGGAAACTACGAGAGGGTTCTCAAGGCCTAAGACTATATGCACCCCAAAAATCTGAGGTCTCAGTTAATTCAGAAAGTTTATTTTGCCAAGGTTGAGGATGCACGCCTGTGATACAGCCTCAGGAGGTCCTGACAACATGTGCCTAAGGTGGTAGGGACACAGCTTGGTTTCATACATTTTAGAGAGACATGAGACATGAATCAATATGTGCAAGATATACACTGGTCCAGTCTGGAAAGACGGGACAACTCCAGGTGAAGGTGAGACAACTCGAAGCGGGGAGGGGGCTTCCAGGTCATAGGTAGTTAAGAGACAAATGGTTGCATTCTTTTGAGTTCCTGATTAGCCTCTCCAAATGAGGCAATCAGATATACATTTATCTCAGTGAGCAAAGGGGTGACTTTGAATAGAATGGGAGGCAGGTTTGCCCTAAGCAGTTCCCAGCTTGACTTTTCTCTTTAGCTAGTAACTTTTTTTTTTTTTTTTTTTTGGGACAGTGTCTCACTCTGTTGCCCAGGCTGGAGTGCAGTGGTGCGATCTCAGCTCACTGCAACCTCCAACTCCAGGGTTCAAGCAATTTTTCCTGCCTCAGCCTCCTGAGTAGCTGGGATTACAGGCACCTGCCACCACACCTGGCTAATTTTCATATTTTTTAGTAGAGATGGGGTTTCATCATGTTGGCCAGGCTGGTCTTGAACTCCTGACCTCAGGTGATCTGCCCGCCTCAGCTTCCCAAAGTGCTGGGATTACAGGCGTGAGCCACTGAGCCTGGCCTAGCTTACTGATCTTGGGGCCCCAAGGTTTATTTTCCTTTCACGGCTAGAAATTGGTCACCATCACTTTGGCAGCATTCCACTGGCCAAAGCAAGTCATAAACAGCCCAGATTCATGTAGAGGAATATAAACTCTACCTCTTAGATTGGTTCAATTACACTGCACGAGCGTTTGCAGAAAGTTGTACCCATCTTTGGAAACTACCACACACACACACACACACACACTTTTACATGTAACCCTCCCTTGAGGTGCATCTACTTCCAGGCAGAACCTAAACTTGACAGTACTCGACAGAAGGAAAGTAGTGTACTAAATGCCAGTTCTATTCTTACTCAACTTCAGCCTCATTATAAGCAGATTCTAACACAGTTTCTGTGTCTTGAGAAACATTGTAATTAATCTTTGGAATTTAAGAATTTGAATTCATAGCAGTAGCCTGTGCATAGGAAATATGCATATGGTAAGTTTTTCCTTTCTAATAAATCATGCTGAAGGAACAATAATGTAACATTTTTTTTTTTTTTTTCTGAGAGGGAGTCCCACTCTGTTGCCCAGGCTGGAGTGCAGTGACGTGACCTCAGCTCACTGCAACCTCCACCTCCCGGGTTCAAGCGATTCTCCTTCCTCAGCCTCCTGAGTAGCTGGGATTATAGGTGCACAAGACAGGGTTTCACCATGTTGGTCAGGTTGGTCTCGAACTCCTGACCTCTGATTTGCCCACCTCGGCCTCCCAAAGTGCTGGGATTATAGGCGTGAGCCACCAGCTCACGTACACTGTAACTGTATATTGAAAGTTTCTTTTTTTAATAATTAACAGGTTTAACAGAATATATCCCCTAATCTATTCCTTTCACTGCAGACATCTATTGCCTTTTCAGCCTAGCAGCCCTCCCCTCTATGGAGACTCACACTTCCTACTCCAGTCACGGGGCTCTCATGGGGGCTGCCATGTTCTCACATGACTCCACCCCTCTGGCCTCAGTTGATTGGTCCAGGGATGAACATCTGGCCTAAATTGGCCAATCAGAATTCTTCCCTTGAATATTTTTCCAAACTGGAACCAGAACAAGTTAATCATTCTCTGTGATGACAGGAACTGTGTGTAGTGAGAAATACAGGAGCTTTTGTGGCCACATATCTCACCTTATGGAGAAAAGCCTTGAGTAAGAAGAAATTAAGCCAGTATGCAGACAAAGCTAGAGACAGAGATGGAGAGAGAGCTCTGATGGTGTCTCCACCCAGAGATTGAAAGAGAGATCTTGTGGTAGGCCCCTTGGTATTTATCAATCTAGTCCATGCTTGCTACTGCATACAACCAAGACTTTCACTTGAGAGTTTTTTCAAAGTCAGGCAGGGAATATGTCAGAAAAGCCACAGAAGCCGGGTGCAGTGACTCACGCCCGTAATCCCAACACTGGGAGGCCAAGGCGGCTGGATCATGAGGTCAGGAGTTCGAGACCAGCCTGACCAACATGGCAAAACCCCGTCTCTACAAAAAAATTAAAAAATTAGCAGGGCATGGTGGCAGGCGCCTGTAATCCCAGCTACTCAGGAAGCTGAGGCAAGAGAATCGTTTGAACCTGGGAGGCAGATGTTGCAGTGAGCCGAGATCATGCCATTGCAGTCCAGCCTGGGTGACAGAGCACGACTATGTCCCCACAAAAAAAAGAGAAAAGAAAAGCCAGAGAGTTGATGCCCTGGGACCAGTCCTCAGCCAGTGACGGATGGGAGCCAGGCTATAAATGCTTCAATATTTTCGCCCCCTGGATGGAACAATTTTGAAATGTATTCCACATCACTTCCCAGAGGTCCCCAGTGGGGTCAAATCCTAGTTGCTTGGAGTGGTAAGCTGCTCACTGAAGCCTCCTGTGTGGCCGCCTGCCTTGTCATGAATCAGTTCCTCACTCCCCTATTGGTGTTCCCTGGAATCATCTCCTAAATAATCCACTTGCAATCCTGTCCCTCTTTCAGGATCTGCTTGGGGTTGGGGTTGAGGAGTGCAGACCAAAACATGATCCCTTTTCCACTCCACACTAGTAAGATGAGTTTCTGTCACTGGCAACCAAGAGTCTGACTATTACCTCCTTCTGAGATAATTTCTAAAATGTATTTGGGAATTTCCCCACCTCCACCCCACTGCGTATGTCATCAATTTGTAGATTTCTTAACAAAGTTTAATGGTATTCTTGGATCAGCCTCAAGTTTCACAAAGCACACTGCACTTTCATAAGGGATCCCCATGACTGACAGATCAGCCATTCAAAAGAAGGGAAGTGTCAGAGATGGCTCTGCTAGACTCATGTATTTTTCAGTAGAACCTGGGTCAGGGTGGTATGGTTGGGAGATGCTTCTGGAGCTCTGGGAACCACAAGCCTGCATGTCCCATGGTGGAGTATTAGCATAACTTGAAAACATAGTGGCAGGAGAAGGCTTCCTCCCCTCCCCTGCAGTTCATCCTCCACCATACCCAAAGTGCTCAATAGATATTGGTTAAATGAATAATGGGGCCAGGCGTGGTGGCTCACACCTGTAATCCCAGCACTTTGGGAGGCTGAGGCAGGTGGATCACCTGAGGTCAGTTCAAGACCAGCCTGGCCAACATGGCAAAATCCCGTCTCTATTAAAAATATAAAAATTAGCCAGGTGTGGTGGTGGGCGCCTGTAATCCCAGCTACTTGGGAGGCTGAGGCAGGAGAAGCACTTGAACCTGGGAGGCAGAGTTTACAGTACGCTGACATGGCACCACTGCACTCCAGCCTGGGCGACAGAGCGAGACTCAAAAAAAAAAAAAAAAAAAAGAAAGAAAAAAGAACAATGGATTTATTCCTTCCAAACTGCAACTCACCAGAAGAAGACCAAGACACATCACAATGTTGTGGCCATAATCACCACAGTGACGATAATGAATATAATCAACTCTCGAGCCAGCCGCCTCCACTAAATCTAGCAGATCACATCTGGTGTTTCACTTTGGGGATGTTTTAATGGTCATGGTAGATGGTTGCCTGACTGCTGGCTGTTTCTACTGTGTTTCAGGAATATAGAGATGATGTACAAATCACCCCTAAAATTAATTAGTATGCAATTCTCAAAGAGCCAAACTCTACCCCAAAAGCTACTGGAATGAAAAAAAAAAAAAGAGTTTTAATTCTCAAAGAGACAAACTAGATAGTAAAAGCATTTATGTTCCCTTGGAGAATCTTCCCAACCATGGACTCAAAGTGGTCTCCAGACCAGGGAATGCCTTGGGCCTTGGACATTCCTAATTCTGGTATCACCTTCCATTCTCCTTTAGGTCCAGTTTTCTCAGAGGAGCATGCATTGTTCATTGCCACCAAGGGTATCCAAGGGCAAAAACTGAAGATAATAGTGCTTTATTGTCTCTCAGTCATCTGTCTCTCCCACTTGCTGGAAGGAGAGCCAAGTCCAATTTATCCAATTACAAAATAGCAACATTGGCATCATGAGATCAGCTAACAAAACTTTCAGAGGCAATCTATCTTCCTACCTAAAGTAACTAACATCTGTGGAGCACTTACCATGGCTAAGGGTCAACGTAAGTGGTTTGCATGCTGCATGTGTCAGGATGGACTAGGTTATGCTACAGTAACAAATTAACCCCAGAGTCTCAGCAGCTTAGCAACCAAGGTTGATTTCTTACATTCCATGTCCACAGTGGGTTGGCTGGGTATGGTGTGCTCCATGTGGCCACTCAAAGACCTAGAATAATGGAAATTCTACCATCTTAATGCAGGAATTCTCCCATAGTTACTGCACCAGGAGATGAGAGGATGAGATAGTTATTCCCAAGCCCTCAAAAGCTGTAGACTAGAGGTGATGTCAGTGACTTCCACTTATAGAGCATTGGACCCTGGCATGGATCCATCTAACTACTGGGGGTCTGGGGAATACGGGGAGCACATGGAAATCCCATGAGCAGTAACCATTCCTGCCAGCATGCATTATTTCATCTGAACCTCACCACCCCATGGAATATATAACAGAGGCTTGGAGAGTTATGGGACCTGCCCCAAGGCGTCATAGGTAATGAGATGCAGAGCTGAGATATGACCCTCAGCCTGGCAGGATTCAAACCACTATGCTGCATACTCATTACAAAATTCTAGGAATTTCCTCATACAGCAAAACACCACACCAAGTGAAAAGAAAGCCAAGTTGTGCAAATACACAATAGAACTCCCCTGACACTTCACCTCCTCACCCACCCCACCCCCCACTGAAAGAATCAACCCGCACAAATAACTGGAATGAAATTCTCAGGCAATTTCAGCAGGGGAAATGGGGTTATCTCATCTGGGTCTCACATCCGACCTCGTCAAGACAAGACCTTCCCTAAACTTCGCCTGAACACCTGGACACACCGTCATGTCTTGCCGCTTCTTGTTGCTGGAAATCCAAGGATGACATCTTTATACAACTTACAGGTCTTTCTATAAGTGCCAAGATAAATGTCATCCCTGTACCTGCATATCATTCAGAGGTAGGCAAGCTTCTATGTAAAGTGCTAGATAGTAACTATTATCAGCTTTGCAGGACACATCTGATCTCCATCCTATATATTTTTTTGTTTTTGTTTTACAATTTTTTTTTCTTTTTAGATAGTGTCTAAAAAGAAAATAAAACTTATCCATGCTGTGATATGGATGAATGTTAAAAACATGCTTAGTGAAAGAAGCAGACATGAAAGGTCATATATTGTACAATTCCATTTATATGCAATGTTCAGACTAAGCCAATCGACAGAGATAGAAAGTAGATGAGAGGTTTCCAGGGGCTGCAGGAGGGGGTATGCAGAGTGACTGCTGAATAGATATGAGGCTTCCAATTGAGGTGTTGAAAAAGCTCTGAAACTAGGTAGTGGTGATAATTGCACAACATGATGTACAAAATGTCACTGAATTGTACACTTTCAGATGCACAAAATGGTAAATGTTGCATATATTATACCACAATTTTATTCATTTATTTTAGAGATAGAGTCTCACTCCATCACCCAGGCTGCAGTGCAATGGCACAAACATAGCTCACTGCTGCCTTTACCGCCTGGGCTCAAGCAATCCTCCCACCTAGTCTTCCAAGTAGCTGGGACTACAGGTGAACGCTACCACACCCAGCGTTTTTAATTTTTTTATAGAGTTGCATTCTCACTATATTACCCAGACTGGCCCAAACTCCTGGCTTCAAGCGATTCTCTCATCTCAGCCTCCCAAAGTGCTGGGATAACAGATGTAAGCCATCACACCAGGCAATTTTTAATTCTTCTGTGAAATTTTCAACTAATAAATTCCTAGGATTAAGAAACTGTTGATCAACATGGGGATTAGAGGAAAAAATAATTTTAAACAAGAGAAAAAATTAAATGAGATGATGTATATGTGTACAGTGCCTGGCTCATGATCACTGAGTCCACTGCAGCTTTTTTTTTTTTCTTTGAGACAGGGTCTCACTCTGTATGCCAGGCTGAGTACAGTGGCATAATCACAGCTTACTGCAGCCTCAACCTCCTGGGCACAAGTGATCCTCCCACTTCAGCCTCTCAAGTAGCTGGGACTACAGGTGCATGCAACCACACCCAGCTATTTTTGTTGTTGTTGTTGTATTTTTGGTAGTGACAAGGTCTCACCATGTTGCCCAGGCTGGCATCTTGAACTCCTGGGCTCAAGCGATCCTCCCACCTCAGCTTCCCAAAGTGCTGGGATTACAGGTGTGAGCCACCATGCCCATCCTGTTGTAGCTATTTTAATAGTACTGGTGAACAATAATTTGCTCTCCCTATAAAAACAGGACATACTAAGCCAAGGAAAGCACCAATCTAGTTTGTTCTCCCCAGATCTTCAAAATGTTGGAATTAGTATAAGAGCCCAAAATATTTCACATGGTTTGATTTTTTTTTTTTTTTTTTTGGAGACGGAATCTCATTCCATCGTCCAGGTTGGAGTGCAGTGGCACAATCCCGGCTCACTGCAACCTCTGCCTCCCGGGTTCAAGCAATTCTCCTGCCTCAGCCTCCCAAGTAGCTGGAATTACAGACATGTACCACCACGCCCTGCTAATTTTTGCATTTTTAGTAGAAATGGGGTTTCTCTATGTTGGCCAGGCTGGTCTCGAACTCCTGACCTCAAATGATCTACCCGCCTCGGCCTCCCAAAGTGCTGGAATTACAGGTGTAAGCCACCATGCCAGGCCAGTTTAATTTTTTATTGTGGTAAAATACATACAAAATCTATTATTTTAGCCATTTTCAAAGGAAAAATTCAGTGGTGTTAAGTGCATCCACCACATTGTACAGCCATGTCCCCCACCCATCTCCAGAATGCTTTCATCCTGTCCTGCAAATATGCGGCACCTTGCTACACTCCGGGTTGTTTGTCCCACAACAGAGCTGGGCTGAATTATTAATGTGGACTTTGTTCAACAACGGACTAAAGAGGGAGAAGCCCACGAACTCTGTGAGGAGTGCATGACAGGTGCTCGTGGGATGACAGGGTTCGGGGCCCTCCAGCTGCTGCCACCTGTCCTACTGGGTAGCCACCCCATCCCAGGGAGGAAGAGCACTCACAGCTGCTGCTGATCTCCTTCCAGGGCTTCCGCTGGGACTAGGATCAGGATGTGGACACCCCCAACCTGGACCGTCTAGCCGGGGAGGGCATCAGGGCAAGGTACCTCATGCCACCCTTTGTCACGATGACCTCCCGGTCCCGCTTCACTGCCATCCCGGGTAAGCGCCACTCTGCCCATTGCACCCGGTGCCCATCAAAGTCCCAGCATCCATCATTCCCGGAATAAGAAGCAGAGCTCGGTCAGCTCTAGGGAGGCTGAGGCGGCTCCAGGGTCCCACTCTGTTGCCCAGGCTGTAGCTCAATGGCATAGTCACAGCTCAGTGGAGCCTCAATCTCCTGGTCTCAAGCAGTCCTGCCTACCTCAGGCTCCCCAGTAGCTGGGGATACAGACCAACCACCGTGCCTAATTTTCTCATTTTTTTAGAGATTGGGGCAGGGGATGTCTCACTATGTTGCCTGGGCTGGTTTTGAACTCCTGACCTCAAGTGATCATCCCGCCTCAGCCTCCCAAAGTGCTGAGATTAGAGACATGAGCTACCGTGCCTGGTCTGATCTTTTTTAAAAAAGTAAATAAGGCCAGGCATGGTGGCTCACCCCTGTAATCCCAGCACTTTGGGAGGCTGAGGTGGGTGGATCACCTGAGGTCAGGAGTTCAAGACCAGCCTGGCCAACATGGTGAAACGTTGTCTCTCCTAAAAATACAAAAATAAGCTGAGCGTGGTGGCAGACGCCTATAACCCCAGCTACTCAGGAGTCTGATACAGGAGATTCACTTGAACCCAGGAGGTGGAAGTTGAAGTGAGCTGAGATCATGCCATTGCACTCCAGTTTGGGAAACAGCGCAAGATTTTGTCTCAAAAAAAGAAAAAATAAAAGTAATAAAAATAAAAAGGTAAATAATTAAAATCACTTTTAAAGAATTGTATAAAAATAATAAAACATTAACATTTACAGAGCTCAGTTAGATGACGTGACTCATACCCTCCAATGGGGTCCTGGTTCTCTTACATGAGAATTCAAATGTCTTTCTGTGGCTCAAAAGATCCCACACAGCCTGGCCCCTGGCCCATCTTCTGCCAGCCTCTCTCATCTCTCTCCCTCTCCTTCACTTCCCTCCAGATCACAAAGGCCTTTTGCCTGTGCCTTCTGCCCTGCTCCTTCCAGCCCCAGGGACTTGGCCTTTGCTAGTCCAGTCCCTCCAGCTTACTAGGAGCATGCAGTCCAGTCGGGGAGACAGACACAAGACACCCTAACAGGCACATACATCCCATGACAACTCGGGAGGCACCAAGGAGGAAAACGAGTTTTCCAGGCACAGACTACAGGGGTAAACTGGCTTAAAACTAGAGAGGGAGAAAGGGGCTCTCTGAGCATGGGGCAGTTGAGCTGAGAGATATCTCAGGGAACCAAAGCAAGGAAAAGTGTTCCAGGCAGAGGGAACAGCATGTGTGAGGTCTTTGAGACAAAGACCTGGTCGTTTCAGAATCCCAGTGGCCACTAAAATAGAGGGATTCCGACCTAAAAAGGATGGAGAGAAGGCTGCTGGAAAGCAAAGCACTCTGTGTAAGAATCATAATAGTGGGGGTGGAGCCAAGATGGCCGAATAGGAAGAGCTCCAGTCTACAGCTCCCAGCATGAGCGACACAGAAGACAGGCGATTTCTGCATTTCCAAATGAGGTACTGGGTTCATCTCAGTGGGGAGTGTCAGAAAGTGGGTGCAGGACAGTGGGTGCAGTGCACTGAGCATGAGCCCAAGCAAGGTGAGGCATTGCCTCACCCAGGAAGTGCAAGGGGTCAGAGAATTCCCTTTCCTAGTCAAAGAAAGGGGTGACAGATGGCACCTGGAAAATCAGGTCACTCCCACCCTAATACTGTGCTTTTCCAACAGTCTTAGCAAATGGCACACCAGGAGATTATATCCCGCACCTGGCTCAGAGGGTCCTACGTCCACGGAGCCTCACTTATTGCTAACACAGCAGTCTGAGATCAAACTGCAAGGAGGCAGCAAGGCTGGGAGAGGGGCGACCGCCATTGCCTAGGCTTCAGTAGGTAAACAAAGGGGCTGGGAAGCTCAAACTTGGTGAAGCCCACTGCAGCTTAAGGAGGCCTGCCTGCCTTTGTAGACTCCACCTCTGGGGGCAGGGCATTGCCAAACAAAAGGCAGCGGAATCCTCTGCAGACTTAAATGTCCCTGTCTGACAGCTTTGAAGAGAGTAGTGGTTCTCCCAGCATGCAGCTGGAGATCTGAGAATGGACAGACTGCCTCCTCAAGTGGGTCCCTGACCCCCGAGTAGCCTAATTGGGAGGCACCCCCCAGTAGGGGCAGACTGACACCTCACATGGCTGGGTACTCTCTGAGACAAAATTTCCAGAGGAACAACCAGACGGCAACATTTGCTGCTCACCAATATCCACTGTTCTGCAGCCTCTGCTGCTGATACCCAGGCTAACAGGGTCTGGAGTGGACCTCCAGCAAACTCCAACAGACCTGCAGCTAAGGGTCCTGACTGTTAGAAGGAAAACTAACAAAGAGAAGGGACATCCACACAAAAAACCCCATCTGTACGTCACCATCATCAAAGACCAAAGGTAGATAAAACCGCAAAGATGGGGAAAAAACAGAGCAGAACAAATGGGAAACTCTAAAAATCAGAGAGCCTCTCCTCCTCCAAAGGAATGCAGCTCCTCACCAGCAATGGAACAAAGCTGGACAGAGAATGACTTTGATGAGTTGAGAGAAGAAGGCTTCAGACGATCAAACTACTACGAGCTAAAGGAGGAAGTTCAAACCCATGGCAAAGAAGTTAAAATCCTTGAAAAAAGCTTAGATGAATGGCTACCTATATGGATGAATGGCTAACTAGAATAACCAATGCAGAGAAGTCCTTAAAGGACCTGATGGAGCTGAAAACCGAGGCAAGAGAACTACATGACAAATGCACAAGCCTCAGTAGCTGATTCAATAAACTGTAAGTAAGGGTATCAGTGATGGAAGATGAAATGAATGAAATGAAGTGAGAAGTTTAGAGAAAAAAGAATATAAAGAAATGAACAAAGCCTCCAAGAAATATGGGACTATGTGAAAAGACAAAATCTACGTCTGATTGGTGTACCTGAAAGTGATGGGGAGAATGGAACCATGTTGGAAAACACTCTGCAGGATATTATGCAGGAGAACTTCCCCAATCTAGCAAGGCAGGCCAACATTCAAATTCGGGAAATACAGAGAATGCCACAAAGATACTCCTTGAGAAGAGCAACTCCAAGACACATAATTGTCAGATTCACCAAAGTTAAAATGAAGGAAAAAATGTTAAGGGCAGCCAGAGAGAAGGGTCGGGTTACCTACAAAGGGAAGCCCATCAGACTAACAACTGATCTCTCAGCAGAAGCTCTACAAGCCAGAAGAGAGTGGGGGCCAATTTTCAACATTCTTAAAGAGAAGAATTTTCAACCCAGAATCTCATATCCAGCCAAACTGAGCTTCATAAGTGAAGGAGAAATAAAATCCTTTACAGACAAGCAAATGCTGAGAGATTTTGTCACCACCAGGCCTGCCCTACAAGAGCTCCTGAAGGAAGCACTAAACATGGAAAGGAAAAACCGTTACCAGCCACTGCAAAAACATGCCAAATTGTAAAGACCATCAAGGCTAGGAAGAAACTGCATCAACTAACGAGAGAAATAACCAGCTAACATCATAATGACAGGATAAAATTCACACATAACAATATTAACCTTAAGTGTCAATGGGCTGAATTCTCTGATTAAAAGACACAGACTGGCAAATTGGATAAAGAGTCAAGACCCATCACTGTCCTGTATTCAGGAAACCCACCTCATGTGCAGAGACACACATAGGCTCAAAATAAAGGGATGGAGGAAGATCTACCAAGCAAATGGAAAACAAAAAAAGGCAGGGGTTGCAATCCTATTCTCTGATAAAACAGACTTTAAACCAACAAAGATCAAAAGAGACAAAGAAGGCCATTACATAACGGTAAAGGGATCAATTCAACAAGAAGAGCTAACTATCCTAAATATATCTGCACCCAATACAGGAGCACTCAGATTCATAAAGCAAGTCCTTAGAGACCTACAAAGAGACTTAGACTCCCACACGATAATAATGGGAGATTTTAACACCCCACTGTCAACATTAGACAGATCAATGAGACAGAAAGTTAACAAGGATATCCAGGGATTGAACTCAGCTCTTCACCAAGAGGACCTAATAGACATCTACAGAACTCTCCACCCCAAACCAACAGAATATACATTCTTCTCAGCACCACACCACACTTATTCCAAAATTGACCACATATTTGGAAGTGAAGCACTCCTCAGCAAATGTAAAACAACAGAAATTATAACAAACTCTCAGACCACAGTGCACTCAAACTAGAACTCAGGATTAAGAAATTCACTCAAAACCACTCAACTACATGGAAACTGAACAAACTGTTCCTGAATGACTACTGGGTACATAACGAAATGAAAGCAGAAATAAAGATGTTCTTTGAAACCAATGAGAACAAAGACACAACATACCAGAATCTCTGGGACACATTCAAAGCAGTGTGTAGAGGGAAATTTATAGCACTAAATGACCACAAGAGAAACAGAAAAGATCTAAAGTTGACACCCTAACATCACAATTAAAAGAACTAGAGAAGCAAGAGCAAACACATTCAAAAGCTAGCAGAAGGCAAGAAACAATTAAGATCAGAGCAGAACTGAAGGAAATAGAGACACAAAAAACCCTTCAAAAAATCCATGAATCCAGGAGCTGGTTTTTTGAAAAGATCAACAAAATTGATAGACTGCTAGCAAGACTAATAAAGAAGAAAAGAGAGAAGAATCAAATAGACACAATAAAAAATGATAAAGGGGATATCACCACCAATCCCACAGAAATACAACCTACCATCAGAGAATACTATAAGCACGTCTATGCAAATGAACTAGAAAATCTAGAAGAAATGGATAAATTCCTCAACACATACACCTTCCCAAGACTAAACCAGGAAGTTGAATCTCTGAATAGATCAATAACAGGCTCTAAAATTAAGGCAATAATTAATAGCTTACCAACCAAAAAAAGTCCAGGACCAGATGGATTCACAGCCGAATTCTACCAGAGGTACAAGGAGGAGCTAGTACCATTCCTTCTGAAACTATTCCAAACAATAGAAAAAGAGAGAATCCTCTCTAACTTGTTTTATGAGGCCAGCATCATCCTGATACCAAAGCCTGGCAGAGACAAAACAAAAAAAGAGAATTTTATATCAATATCCCTGATGAACATCGATGCAAAAATCCTCAATAAAATACTGGCAAACCGAATCCAGCAGCACATCAAAAAGCTTATTGACCATGATCACGTGGGCTTCATCCCTGGGATGCAAGGCTGGTTCAACATATGCAAATCAATAAACATAATCCAGCATATAAACAGAACCAATGACAAAAACCATATGATTATCTCATTAGATGCAGAAAAGGCCTGTGACAAAATTCAACAATGCTTCATGCTAAAAACTCAATAAATTAGGTATTGATGGGACATATCTCAAAATAATAAGAGCTATCTATGACAAACCCACAGCCAATATCATACTGAATGGGCAAAAACTCAAAGCATTCCCTTTGAAAACTGGCACGAGACAGGGATGCCCTCTCTCACCACTCCTATTCAACATATTGTTGGAAGTTCTGGTCAGGGCAATTAGGCAGGAGAAGGAAATAAAGGGCATTCAATTAGGAAAAGAGGAAGTCAAATTGTCCCTGTTTGCAGATGACATGATTGTATATCTAGAAAACCCCATCATCTCAGCCCAAAATCTCCTTAAGCTGATAGGCAACTTCAGCAAAGTCTCAGGATACAAAATCAATGTGCAAAAATCACAAGCATTCTAATACACCAATAACAGACAAACAGAGAGCCAAATCCTGAGTGAACTCCCATTCACAATTGCTTCAAAGAGAATAAAATACCTAGGAATCCAACTTACAAGGGAAGTGAAGGACCTCTTCAAGGAGAACTATAAACCACTGCTCAACGAAATAAGAGGATACAAACAAATGGAAGAACATTCCATGCTCATGGGTAGGAAGAATCAATATTGTAAAAATGGCCATACTGCCAAAGGTAATTTATAGATTCAATGCCATCCCCATCAAGCTACCAATGACTTTCTTCACAGAATTGGAAAAAACTACTTTAAAGTTCATATGGAACCAAAAAAAGAGCCCACATTGCCAAGTCAATCCTAAGCCAAAAGAACAAAGCTGGAGGCATCACACTACCTGACTTCAAACTATACTACAAGGCTACAGTAACCAAAACAGCATGGTACTGGTACAAAAACAGAGATATAGATCAATGGAACAGAATAGAGCCCTCAAAAATAATGCCACACATCTACAACTATCTGATCTTTGACAAACTTGAGAAAAACAAGAAATGGGGAAAGGATTCCCTATTTAATAAATGGTACTGGGGAAACTGGCTAGCCATATGGAGAAAGCTGAAACTGGATCCCTTCCTTACACCTTATACAAAAATTAATTCAAGATGGATTAAAGACTTAAATGTTAGACCTAAAACCATAAAAACCCTAGAAGAAAACCTAGGCAATACCATTCAGGACATAGGCATAGGCAAGGACTTCATGTCTAAAACACCAAAAGCAATGGCAACAAATGCCAAAATTGACAAATAGGATCTAATTAAACTCAAGAGCTTCTGCACAGCAAAAGAAACTACCATCAGAGTGAACAGGCAACCTACAGAATGGGAGAAAATTTTTGCAATCTATTCATCTGACAAAGGGCTGATATCCAGAATCGACAATGAACTCCAACAAATTTACAAGAAAAAAACAACCCCATCAACAAGTGGGCAAAGGATATGAGCAAACACCTCTGAAAAGAAGACATTTATGCAGCCAAAAGACACATGAAAAAATGCTCATCATCACTTGCCAGAGAAATGCAAATCAAAACCACAATGAGATACCATCTCACACCAGTTAGAATGGTGATGATTAACAAGTCAGGAAACAACAGGTGCTGGAGAGGATGTGGAGAAATAGGAACACTTTTACACTGTTGGTGGGACCGTAAACTAGTTCAACCATTGTGGAAGTCAGTGTGGCGATTCCTCAGGGATCTTGAACTAGAAATACCATTTGACCCAGCCATCCCATTACTGGGTATATACCCAAAGGATTACAAATCATGCTGCTATAAAGACGCATGCACACATATGTTTATTGTGGCACTATTCACAATAGCAAAGACTTGGAAACAAGCCAAATGTCCAACAACAGACTGGATTAATAAAATGTGGCATATACACACCATGGAATACTATGCAGCCATAAAAAATGATGAGTTCTTGTCCTTTGTAGGGACATGGATGAAGCTGGAAACCATCATTCTCAGCAAACTATGGCAAGAACAAAAAACCAAACACCGCATGTTCTCACTCGTAGCTGGGAATTAAACAATGAGAATACATGGACACAGGAAGGGGAACATCACACACGGGGGCCTGTTTTGGGGTGGGGGGAGGGGGGAGGGATAGCATTCGGAGATATACCTAATATTAAATGACGAGTTAATGGGTGCAGCACACCAACATGGCACATGTATACATATGTAACAAACCTGCACGTTGTGCACATGCACCCTAAAACTTAAAGCATGATAAAAAATAAAAAATAAAATAAAAACATTGGCTGTTGACTCCAAATATCCTGCTTCATCATCTCTCCACTCCAGAAACTTTTCACATGCTTACAAAGGGTGTTCATTTCTCCTCTAAGTATTCGCCCTCCAGCCCCACCTGCAAGAAGGTGGAAGTAGGGCCTCTGCCTGGGATGGTAACTCTCAAATACAAGGCAAGATCTTTCTGTCCTCCAATATCCCCAGGACTGAAGGACTGTGCAAGTCTGCATATTGATCAAGCTTCTTCCTCCCTTATCTGAAGGGACTTACTTCCTTCAAGACACTTTTCCTCTTCCCACCTAGCTCCGTGCCCCTATCCAGTCATCTTCCAACCCATCTCTCCCCACCTCCATGCCACACAAGAGGGGCTTGACCACAGCACCTGGAAGTTCCTTAAAATTGAATGGTGTGTCGGGCCGGGTGCGGTGGCTCATGTCAGTAACCCCAGCACTTTGGGAGGCTGAGGCAGTCAGGTCACTTGAGGTCAGGAGATCGAGACAAGCCTGGCCAACATGGTGAAACTCCATCTCTACTAAAAATACAAAAGTTAGCTGGGTGTGGTGGTGCATGCCTGTAGTCTCAGATATTTGGGGGGCTGAGTCAAGGGAATCACTTGAACCCAGGAGGCAGAGGTTACAGTGAGCTGAGATTGCACCATTGCACTCCAGCCTGGGCGATAGAGTGAGACTCTGCCTCAAAAAAAAAAAAAAAAAAAATCGAATGGTGTGATTAGCTTATGATTTTTAAAAATTGGAATGATGTATCCATTTTCTAAGCTGCATAACAAATCAACACAAATTTAGCAGCTTAAAACACCCATCTATTACCTCTCCTTTCCTGTGGGTCAGGAGTCTGGGGGTGCAGCTTTAGCTGGGTCCTCTGCTCAGGTCCTTACAAGGTTGTGATCAAGGTGTTGGCTGCAATTAGTGTCTCATATGAGGCTTAGGGTCTTCTCCCAACCTCACATGGTTGTTGGCAGAATTTATTTCCATGCAACTGTGGAACTCATGTGGCTTCTTCAAAACCAGCCAGGCGTGGTGGCTCACGCCTGTAATCCCAGCACTTTCGGAGGCTGAGGCAGGTGGATCACCCGAGGTCAGGAGTTCGAGACCAGCCTGGCCAATATGGTGAAACCCCTTCTTTACTAAAAATACAAAACTTAGCCTGGCATGATGGCGCATGTCTGTAATCCCAGGGGAGGCTGAGGCAGGAGAATCACTTGAACCCAGGAGGCAGAAGTTGCAGTAAGCCGAGATCGTGCCGCTGCACTCCAGCCTGGGCAACTCCATCTCAAAAACAAGCAAACAAAAACCAAAAAAAAACCAAAAACCAGGAGGAAGGAGTCTCTCTCCTCCAGACCCTCATTGAAGATCTCACCTGAAGATGTCAGGC
Organism: Pan paniscus; assembly: GCF_029289425.2. NCBI lineage: Eukaryota > Metazoa > Chordata > Mammalia > Primates > Hominidae > Pan > Pan paniscus. The sequence goes on from NC_085926.1 coordinate 123,814,810, forward strand.
CCACCCTGAATAATCTCCCTTTTGATTAACTCAAAGCGAACAGATTAGGGGCTTTGTTACATCTGCAAAATCCCTTCAACTTTTCCATAGGTATAGATTAGAAGCAAGCCAAGGGTCCTGCCTACACTCCAAGGGAGAGGAGATTACACCTGGCATTTATCCAGGGCAAGAAGCTAAGGGGTCATCTCAGAATTCTGCCTTCCAAATAGATCCTCGGTGGAGGTCAAATGCCTGGGCGAGCACCAGCCTTTGTTTAAAGGCAACAGAGAATGCTGCCCTGTCTCAGATCTTCAGCAAGCCTCCAGAATGATGGTCCAGTCTCTGAGCCCAGGGCCAAGGCAGCAGGAGCTTTGGGCGCACATGGGGACTGGCTTCCCCCACTTTGAAGTGAATCATCACATCCGTATTAGACCCTAGCTGTGGCTCAGGCAAAAAAGATGATTTAGAAGATGGAGAGAAGAGGAGAGTTAATTTAAAAGCACTTATATTTGGCTGGGCACAGTGGTTCACGTCTGTAATCCCAGCACTTTGGGAGGCTGAGGCAGGTGGATCACGAGGTCAGGAGATGGAGACCATCCTGGCTAACACGGTGAAACCCCGTCTCTGTTAAAAATACAAAAAATTAGCAGGGCTTGGTGGCAGGTGCCTGTAGTCCCAGCTACTCGGGAGGCTGAGGCAGGAGCATGGCATGAACCTGGGAGGCAGATCTTGCAGTGAGCCGAGATCACGCCACTGTACTCCAGCCTGGGCAACAGAGTGAAACTCTGTCTCAAAAAAAGAAAAAAAAAAGAAAGTACTTATATTCATTCTCTAGGGCTGCCACAACCAAGTACCACAAGCTGGGTGACTTGAAACAAGAGAAATTGATTGTCTTGTGGCTCTGGTGGCCAGCAGTCTGAAATGGAGGTGCCAGCAGGGCCACACTCCCTCCTGCACTTGTCAGGGAGTCCTGCCTTGCCTCTTCCTAGCTTCCTGTGGTCTCCTGGCAGTTTTCAGTGTTCCTTGGTTAGCAGACGCATCAGTCCAATCTTCTGTCTGATCCATGGCCTTCTTCCCTGTGTCTCCATGACTCAGCGTGTCCTCTCCTCTTTTATAAGGACACCAGTCATTGACTTAGGCCCTCCCTCCTCCAGGATGACTTCATCCTAATCAATAGCATCTGCAATAACCCTATTTCTTTCTTTCTTTTTTTTTTTTTTTTTTTGAGACGGAGTTTCACTCTTGTTGCCCAGGCTGGAGTGCAATGGCACGATCTCAGCTCAATGCAACCTCCGCCTCCTGGGTTCAAGTGATTCTCCTGCCTCAGCCTCCTGAGTAGCTGGGATTACAGGTATGCACCACCATACTCAGCTAATTTTGTATTTTTAGTAGAGACGGGGTTTCTCTATGTTGATCAGGCTGGTCTCAAACTCCTGACCTCAGGTGATCCACCCACCTCGGCCTCCCAAAGTGCTGGGATTACAGGTGTGAGCCACCATGCCCGGCCTGCAATAAGTATTTCTAAATAAGATCACATTCTGAGCTACTAGAATTTAGGATTTCAACATCTTTTGAGGAGGACTCAATTTAACCCATAAGAATACTATGTGGGCCACACATGGTGCTTCACATCTGTTATCCCAGTATTTTGGGAAGTTGAAGCAGGAAGATCATTGCTCAGGGCCTATGGGGACACCAGGTGCATAAGACCACAGTGTTGACTGGTGTGGGGACTCACACCTGTAAGTTTGGGAACCTAAGGCAGGGCAATCGCTTGAGCTCAGGAGTTTGAGGCCAGCCTGGGTGTCATACTGAGATCTCATTTCTTAAAAAAAAAAAAAAAAAAAAAATTAATTAATTAGCTGGGCATGGTGGTACCCGCCTACAGGCCCAGCTACTCAGGAGGCTGAAGCAGGAGGGTCGCTTGATTCCAGAAGATCAAGGCTGTGGCGAGCTGTGATTGCACCACTGCACTCTAGCCTGGGCAATAGAGCAAGCCCTGTCTCAAAAAAAAAAAAAAAAAAAAAGTCATCTTCCTTGTCTTCTGATTCCCTGAGCTGTCATAGAAAGAAAGTGAAGCAGTGAAAGCATCCCCCTAAAAGAGACTTTTCAAAACCAGCCCAAGCAACATAGAAATACCTTGCCTCTAGAAAGTAGTTAAATTTGAAGGAAAAAAAATAAAAAGCAGTACTATGGCACAGAGTTGACAGCTACAGGTGTGGCTACATCCAGGTCCTCAAACTGTATCATCAGAATGACCCCTCACCCTCCCCTCGCTTTCCATTTTACTTTCTTAAGCATGAACATGAAATTTCCAAGATTGTCTCTCCTTTGGCTAATCTGCTTCTCAGACCCAATCGCTGTGGCCAGGGTGGTGGAAGGATATTGACATCCAGGCTGGGACCACTTGCCCCAGCCCCAGATCAGGGTGGGGAGTGGCCAGTTGCACACATGCCATGGGGTACTAGTGACTCCTCGGTGGAAAATCGGGAACTGTCATTGGAGAGGAGCGATGGAAGAAAGGCTGACACACTGCAATGTATCTCCTGCACCAGCCTGGGCCTCGATGTCTTGAGAATGGCGGTTTGCAGTCTGATGACCCAGTACTCAGTCCAAGGCAATCCCAACTCCATCTGTGGGGCGCCCACAGTACATGGACCCCCTCACTGGATGTGCTGACCACACGTGCAAACAGCCACCTCCCAGCCCCACTCCCTGCAGTCCCGCTGAACCCTGTCGAAATTCCCCTCAGTTCTCACCAAGAATAAAAGCAATTCTGAGGGTGAGCGGCTCATTCCGCTAGTTTAAATCTCTCGATTCCTTCCCTCTCCAGAACTCTGTACTTACTGCTCCGTCACTGGTAATGACAATGAACATTTTCACAATCTTACTTTTTATTGCAAAGTGATTGAGGACCAGTTAGAATAAGTTATGCTACAGAAACTAAAGAAATCCCGTCAAGCAAATGGTGTGTAATAGAAAGTCTTAGGGCAGCCGTGTATATTGTCTCCCCCAATGAATCAATTGAAAATGAGAGGCTCTTACCGCCATGTTCCGGGCAGAAGCTATCAAAAGTGTAAACCATGATATTATAATTTGATCATTTTACATCCGTCAAATGGATATGGCCCAGGGTTGAAAAGTGGATGCTCCGTAACTAGATGATGGTCAAGAGTTATAAAAATGAGGTCCTCTCTGTTCAACCTTTCTCCTTTCTTGAAAGGATACTCAATGTCACGCTCAGGGCCTCTAATGGCCAGAAATAAAGTTCCTCTCAGTTTCAGAGCACCCCAGGGCAACCCCAAAACCAGAGCAACTGCTTATAGCCATAAACCACAGACTATGTACTGTGCAATTCCTGGGGTGGCATTTTCATAAATATGTGGGTGGCGTCCCCTGGAGGTGTGCAATGTACAACTTGCACAAATGGTAAGTGATCGTATCCCAAAGTCCACCAAGAAGAGGTAAACAAAATTCCCATCGATGTTGCCATCAGTCATGAGTCTGTCTTTTCTTCATGGGACAGTAGCAAAAACAACTTGGCCAAATGTGCTTGGATGACCTCTAAGCTCTAAGATGGAATCAGGGTCTCTCACTTTCAGCACTATTGACATTTGGGGCTGGATCATTACTTTGTCTTAGTGGGAGTTGTCCAGGGAATTGTAGGATGTTTAGCAGCATCCGTGGCCTCTACCCATTAGATGCCAGTAGCACCACCTCCTCCAGCTGCAACAACCAAAACTCTCCAGACATGGGCACATGTTCTCTGGGGAGCAAAATCACACCCTGGTTGAGAAGCCAGACATAATACGCAGATCACATGTAAGTAAGAGAGCCTGAGGGCCACACAGGTGATGCTGTACCCATGACAAAGCCAGAGTCTTAAAGAGGTTAGAGAGGTGGAGAAAGAGAAAGGAAATAGAGTCCCAGCTGCCGAGAGCAACAGATGCTGACTAGATGTTGTTGATAGTCATCTTAAACTGAGTTAAAAGATGCTGAGAAGCCATCAGCTGCCATCCTGCTCTCCAGGGACAAAGCTGCTGAAAAAGGCCTGGAGATCAACAAAGCGCCAGACACAGGTGCACTGAGCAAAGGAACCAGAGATTGAGACAAAAAAGACATTCCCTCAAAGACTACTCATTTCCAAGGGGGAGAAAAAGTGGAGTCACAAAAAACAGTTGAGGCTGGGTAGAGTGACTCGCACCTGTAATCCCAGCACTTTGGGATTATTCCCATGCTAAGACGGGAAGATTGCTTGAGCTCAGGAGTTCAAGACCGGCCTGGGCAACATAGCAAGACCTTGCCTCTAGAAAAAGGGAAAAAATTAGCCAGGTGTGGTGATACATGCCTGTGGTCTTAGCTACTCAGGAGGCTGAGGTGGGAGGATTGCTTGAACCCAGGAGGTAGAGGCTGCAGTGAGCCGGGATCACAACACTGCACTCCAGCCTGGGCTACAGAGTGAGATCCTGTCTCAACAAAGAAAAAAATTAAATAAAATTAAGGCCAGGCACAATGGCTCATGCCTGTAATCCCAGCACTTTGGGAGGCCAAGGTGGGCAGATCACGGGGTCAGGAGATCAAGACCATCCTAACACAGTGAAACCCCATCTGTACTAAAAATACAAACAATTAGCCGGACATGGTGGTGGGTTCATATAGTCCCAGCTACTCTGGAGGCTGAGGCAGAAGAATGGAATGAACTCGGGAGGTGGAGTTTGCAGTGAGCCAAGATCATACCACTGCACTCCAGCCTGGGCAAAAGAGCAAGACTCCATCTCAAAAAAAAAAAAAAAAAAAGAAAGAAAAAATAAAATTAAAAAATTTTTTGAGACCAAGTCTCACTGTGTTGCCCAGGCTGGAGTGTAATGGTGCGATCTCGGCTCACTGCAACCTCCGCCTCCTGGGTTCAAGTGATTCTCATGCCTCAACCTCGTGCCTCAACATGACTACAGGCATGTTGTCACCATGCCTGGCTAATTTTTGCATTTTTAGTAGAGATGGGGTTTCGCCATGTTGTCCAGGATGGTCTTGAACTCCTAGGTTCAAGCGATCTACCCACCTCAGCCTCCCAAAATGCTGAGATTACAGGCATGAGCCACCGTGCCCGACCTCTAACTTTTCATTATGGAAATTTCCCATACCCACAAAAAGCAGGGAGAGAATTGCACCATGAACCCCCATGCACCCATCATCCCACTGCAAGAACTTGTCAACATTTCGCCAATCTCATTCCAGTTCCCGCTTTTCTTTTCCTTCTTGCTATTTTACAATATTTTAAAGCAAATTCCAGACATTTCATTTCACCCACATCCATAACACACCAGGGTGCATTCTTGATGTAAGGGTTTTGTTTTGTTTTATAACCCCCATGCCATTGCCACAGTTAATAGGTTTAACATGAAGAAACTAAGATTCTTGCAGGTGGAGAAAAGATCTAATTACCACCTTAAAGCCTCTCCTACCAGCACTTCTCAGATCTGAACGTGTATGCAGATCACCCAGGCATCTTGTTAAAATGCAGATTCTGGCCCAGCAGGTCCTCCCGGGTGAGCCCTGAGAGTCTTCAATTCCAAAAGCTCACAGGTGACGCAATGCTGCAGGTCCATGAATCACACAAGAGGAAGGGTTGGCCAAACACCCACAACAACTGGGTGCAAAGTCCTGACAGTTCCCGACTGCAGGGACTTCAGTGAACGGGGAAGCTGGGGACCATTTGGGAAAGAAGGGAGGTTTTTCGTATCAGCTCCAGGCCCTGTAGAACTGCCAAGGAATAACAGACACAAGGTCAACAAAGTCCAACCAACAGCATGAGTGCATTCATATTCCACAACCACTGCAGCAAAGAACCGTGAAATGGGTGGCTTCAAACAATGTCTGGGCCTGGTGCTGTGGCTCACACCTAAATAATCTCAGCACTTTGGGAGGCTGAGGTGGGTGGATCACTTGAGGCCAGGAATTCGAGACCAGCCTGGCCAATATGGCAAAACCTCATCTCTACTAAAAATACAAAAATTAGCCATGCATGGTGGCAGGCACCTGTAGCCCAGCTACTTGGGAGGCTGAGGCAAGAGAATGGCTTGAGCCCGGGAGGTGGAGGATGCAGTGAACCAAGATCATGCAACTGCACTCCAGACTGGGCAACAGAGCAAGGCTCTGTCTTAAAAAAAAAAAAAAGAAAAAAAATGTCTGGAGGCCAGAAGTCCAAAATCAATCAAATGTCATCAGGACCATGCTCCTTCAGAGGTTCTAGGGGAGAATCCATTCCTTGCCTCTTCCAGGTTGTAGGGGCTACTAGATTTCCTCAACTTGTGGCTGCATGATCCAATCTCTGCCTCTGTGATCACCTTGCCTCCTCCTCTTCTCCTCTTCTGTCTGGGTCTCCTCCTCTGGAGGAAGAGTGTCAGGCCTCTTAGCCCAAGCTAAGCCATCATATCCCCTGTGACCTGCACATACACATCCAGATGGCCAGTTCCTGCCTTAACTGATGACATTATCTTGTGAAATGCCTTCTCCTGGCTCATCCTGGCTCAAAAGCTCCCCTACTGAGCACCTTGTGACCCCCATTCCTGCCTGAGAACCCCCCTTTTTCCTTTACCTATCCAAATCCTATAAAATGGCCCCACCCCATCTCCCTTCGCTCACTCTTTTCAGACTCAGCCCATCTGCACCCAGGTGAAATAAACAGCTTTATTGTTCACACAAAGCCTGTTTGGTGGTCTCTTCACACGGACCCATGTGAAATTTGGTGTCATGACTCGGATCGGGGGACCTCCCTTGGGACATCAATCCCCTGTCCTCCTGCTCTTTGCTCTGTGAGAAAGATCCACCTACAACCTCAAGTCCTCAGGCTGACCAGCCCAAGAACATCTCACCAATTTCAAATCCGGTAAGCAGCTTCTTTTTACTCTCTCCTCCAACCTCCCTCACTATCCCTCAACCTCTTTCTCCTTTCAATCTTGGTGCCACACTTCAATCTCTCCCTTCTCTTAATTTCAATTCCTTTCATTTTCTGGTAGAGACAAAGGAGACACATTTTATCCGTGGACCCAAAACTCCGGCGCCCGTCACGGACTAGGGAAGGCAGCTTTTCCTTGGTGTTTAATCATTGCAGGGATGCCTCTGTGATTATTCACCCAGGTTTCAGAGGTGTCAGACCACGCAGGGATGCCTGCCTTTGTCCTTCACCCTTAGTGGCAAGTCCCACTTTTCTGGGGGAAGGGGCAAGAACCCCTCAACCCCTTCTCCTTCACCCTTAGCAGCAAGTCCCACTTTTCTGGGGGAGGGGAAGGAACCCCCTCTTATCTATGTGCCCCGATCCCTTATTTCTGTGCCCCAACCTCTTATCTCTGTGACCCGATCCCTTATTTCCACGACCTGACCTCTTATCTCTGCACCCCAACCCCTTATTTCTGTGCCCTGACCTCTTAGCTCTGCATCACAACCCTTTATTTCTGCACCCTGACCCCTTTCCCACTTTTCTGGAAGGCAAGAACCCCCCACCCCTTCTCTCTGTGTCTCTACTCTCTCTTTTCTCTAGGCTTGCCTCCTTCACTATGGGCAAGCTTCTGCCCTCCATTCCCCCTTCTTCTCCCCTAGCCTGTGTCTTAAAAACCTAAAATCTTTTCAACTCACACCTGACCTAAAACCTAAATGCCTTATTTTCTTCCACAATGCCGCTTGACCCCAATACAAACTCAACAGTAGTTCCAAATAACCAGAAAATGGCACTTTCAATTTTTCCAACCTACAAGATCTAGATAATTCTTGTTGTAAAATGGGCAAACGGTCTGAGGTGACTGACGCCCAGGCATTCTTTTACACATCGGTCCCTCCCTAGTCTGTTCCCAGTGCAACTCATCCCAAATCTTCCTTCTTTCCCTCCCACCTGTCCCCTCAGTCCCAATCCCAAGCGTCACTGAGTCTTTCTAATCTTCCTTTTCTACAGACCAATCTGATCTCTCCCCTCCTCGCCAGGCCAAGCTAGGCCCCAATTCTTCCTCAGCCTCTGCTCCTCCACCCTATAATCCTTTTATCACCTCCCCTCCTCACACCGGGTCCAGCTTACAGTTTCGTTCCATGACTAGCCCTCCCCAACCTGCCCAGCAATTTCCTCTGAAAAAGGTGGCTGGAGCTAAAGGCATAGTCAAGGTTAATGCTCCTTTTTCTTTATCCCAAGTCAGATAGGGTTTAGGCTCTTTTTCAGCAAATATAAAAATCCGGCCTAGTTCATGGCTCATTTGGCAGCAACCCTGAGATGCTTTACAGCCCTAGACCCTAAAAGGTCAAAAGGCCGTCTTATTCTCAATATACATTGTATTACCCAATCTGCTCCCGACGTTAAATAAAACTCCAAAAATTAAATTCCGGCCCTCAAACCCCACAACAGGACTTAATTAACCTCGCCTTCAAGGTGTACAATAATAGAGTAGAGGCAGCCAAGTAGCAACATATTTCTGAGTTGTAATTCCTTGCCTCCACTGTGAGACAAACCCCAGCCACATCTCCAGCACACAAGAACTTCCAAACGCCTAAAGCGCAGTGGCCAGGTGTTCCTCCAGAACCGCCTCCCCCAGGAGCTTGCTACAAGTGCCAGAAATCTGGCCACCAGGCCAAGGAATGCCCACAACCCGGGATTCCTCCTAAGCCATGTCCCATCTGTGCGGGACCCCACTAGAAATTGGACTGTTCAACTCACCTGACAGCCACTCCCAGAGCCCCTGGAACTCTGGCCCAAGGCTCTCTGACTGACTTCTTCCCAGATCTTCTTGGCTTAGCAGCTGAAGACTGACACTGCCTGATCGATCACTTTGGAAGCCTACAGGACCATCACAGATGCTCTAGGTAACTCTCACAGTGGAGGGTAAGTCCGTCCCCTTCTTAATACGGAGGCTACCCACTCCACATTACCTTCTTTTCAAGGGCCTGTTTCCCTTGCCTCCATAACTGTTGTGGGTATTGACAGCCAGGCTTCTAAACCTCTTAAAACTCCCCAACTCTGGTGCCAACTTAGACAATACTCTTTTAAGCACTCCTTTTTAGTTATCCCTACCTGCCCAGTTCCCTTATTAGGCTGAGACACTTTAACTAAATTATCTGCTTCCCTGACTATTCCTGGACTATAGCTACATCTCATTGCCACCCACCTTAACCCACAAGTAGGAGATACCTCTACTCCCTCCTTGGCGACCGATCATGCACCCCTTACCATCTCATTAAAACCTAATCACCCTTACCCCGCTCAATGCCAACATCCCATCCCACAGCATGCTTTGAAAGGATTAAAGCCTGTTATCACTTGCCTGCTACAGCATAGCCTTTTAAAGCCTATAAACTCTCCTTACAATTCCCCCATTTTACCTGTCCTAAAACCAGACAAGCCTTACAAGTTAGTTCAGGATCTATGCCTTATTAACCAAATTGTTTTGCCTATCCACCCCATGGTGCCAAATGCATATACTCTCCTATCCTCAATTCCTCCCTCCACAACCCATTATTCTGTTCTGGATCTCAAACATGCTTTCTTTACTATTCCTTTGCACCCTTCATCCCAGCCTCTCTTTGCTTTCACTTGGACTGACCCTGACACCCATCAGGCTCAGCAAATTACCTGGGCGGTACTGCCACAGAGCTTCACAGAGAGCCCCTATTACTTCAGTCAAGCCCAAATTTCTTATCTATTACCTATCTCAGCATAATTCTCATAAAAACACCCGTGCTCTCCCTGCTGATCGTGTCCAACTAATCTCTCAAACCCCAACCCCAGCTACAAAACAACAACTCCTTTCCTTCCTGGGCATGGTTGGATACTTTTGCCTTTAGATACCTGGTATTGCCACCCTAACAAAACCATTATATAAACTCAAAAAAGGAAACCTAGCTGACTCCATAGATCCTAAATCCTTTCCCCACTCCTCTTTCTGTTCCTTGAAGACAGCTTTAAAGACTGCCCCCACCCTAGCTCTCCCTGACTCATCCCAACCCTTTTCATTACACACAGCCAAAGTGCAGCACTGTGCAGTCAAAATTCTTACACAAGGACCAGGATTGCTTCCTGTAGCCTTTTTGTCCAAACAACTTGACCTTACTGTTTTAGGCTGGCCATTATGTCTCCGTGCAGTGGCTGCTGCTGCCCTAATAATTTTAGAGGCCCTTAAAATCACAAACTATGCTCAACTCACTCTCTACAGCTCTCCTAATTTCCAAAATCTATTTTCTTCCTCACACCTGATGCATATACTTTCTGCTCCCCGGCTCCTTCAGCTGTACTCACTCTTTGTTGAGTCTCCCACAATTACCATTGTTCCTGGCCCGGACTTCAATCCGGCCTCTCACATTATTCCTGATACCACACCTGACCCTCATGACTGTATCTCTCTGATCCACCTGATGTTCACCCCATTTCCCCACATTTCCTTCTTTCCTGTTTCTCACCCTGATCACACTTAGTTTATTGATGGCAGTTCCACCAGGCCTAATTGCCACACACCAGCAAAGGCAGGCTATCCTATAGTACAAGCCACTAGCCTGCCTCTTAGAACCTCTCATTTCCTTTCCAGCGTGGAAATCTATCCTCAAAGAAATAACTTCTCAGTGTTCCATCTGCTATTCTATTACTCCTCAGGGATTATTCAGGCCCCCTCCCTTCACTACACATCAAGTTCAGGGATTTGCCCCCACTCAGGACTGGCAAATTAGCTTTCCTCAACGTGCCCTGAGTCAGGAAACTAAAATACCTCTTGGTCTAGGTAGACACTTTCACTGGATAGGTAGAGGCCTTTCCCACAGGGTCTAAGAAGGCCACCACGGTCATTTCTTCCCTTCTGTCAGACATAATTCCTCAGTTTGGCCTTCCCACCTCTATACAATCCAATAGTAGACCGGCCTTTATTAGTCAAATCAGCCAAGCAGTTTTTCAGGCTCTTAGCATTCAGTGAAACCTTTATATCCCTTACAGTCCTCAGTCTTCAGGAAAGGTAGAACAGACTAATGGTCTTTTAAAAACACACCTCACCAAGCTCAGCCACCAACTTAAAAAGGACTGGACAATACTTTTACCACTTTCCCTTCTCAGAATTCAGGCCTGTCCTTGGAATGCTACAAGGTACAGCCCATTTAAGCTCCTGTATAGATGCTCCTTTTTATTAGGCCCAAGTCTCATTCCAGACACCAGACCAACTTGGACTGTGCCCCAAAAAACTTGTCATCCCTACTATCTTCTCTCTAGTCATACTCCTATTCACCATTCTCAACTACTCATACATGCCCTGCTCTTGTTTACACTGCCGGTTTACACTGTTTCTCCAAGCCATCGCAGCTGATAGCTCCAGGTGCTATGCCCAAACCGCCACTCTTAACTCTTAAATAATCTTTGCTGGCAAGGCTATGCTGAACCTCCTTAGGCACTCTCTAATTAGATGTCCTAGGTCCTCCCAATTCTTAGTCCTTTAATACCTGCTTTTCTCCTTCTCTTATTCTGTTTAGTTTTTAATTCATACAAAACTGTATCCAAGCCATCATCAATAATTCTAAATGACAAATGTTTCTTCTAACAACCCCACAATATCACCCCTTACCACAAAATCTTCCTTCAGCTTCATCTCTCCCACTCTAGGTTCCAACGCTGCCTCTAATCCCGCTCAAAGCAGCCCTGAGAAACATCGCCCATTACTTCTCCATACCATCCCCAAAAATTTTCGCCGTCCCAACACTTTACCACTATTTCGTTTTATTTTTCCTGTTAATATAAGAAGACAGGAACGTCAGGCCTCTGAGCCCAAGCTAAGCCATCATATCCCCTGTGACCTGCACGTACACATCCAGATGGCCGGTTCCTGCCTTAACTGATGACATTCCACCACAAAATAAATGAAAATGGCCTGTTCCTGCCTTAACTGATGACATTATCTTGTGAAATTCCTTCTCCTGGCTCATCCTGGCTCAAAAGCTCCCCTACTGAGCACCTTGTGACCCCCACCACTCCTGCCTGCCAGAAAACAACCCCTTTTTCCTTTACCTACCCAAATCCTATAAAACAGCCCCACCCCTATCTCCCTTCACCGACTCTCTTTTTGGACTCAGCCTGCCTGCACCCTGGTGAAATAAACAGCTTTATTGCTCACACAAAGCCTGTTTGGTGGTCTCTTCACACGGATGCACGTGAAAAACAGTGTCCTTCATTTTTCTTTTTTTTTTTGAGATGGAGTTTCACTCTTGTTGCCCAGGCTGGAGTGCAATAGCATGACCTCAGCTCACTGCCACCTACTCCTCCTGGGTTCAAGCAACTCTTCTGCCTCAGCCTCCCCAGTAGCTGGGATTGCAGGCACGCGCCACCATGCCTGGCTAATTTTGTATTTTTAGTAGAGATGGGGTTTCTCCATGTTGGTCAGGCTGGTCTTGAAGTCCTGACCTCAGGTGATCCACCCGCCTCGGCCTCCCAAAGTGCTGGGATTACAGGCATGAGCCACTGTGCCCGGACAAAAGTGTCCTCTTATAAGGACACTTGTCTTTAGATGTACAGCCTACCTAAAATACTCCAGGAGAATCTCATCTCAAGATCCTTAACTTAATTACACCTGCAAAGACCCTTTTTCCAAATAATGCCACCTCCACAGATTCTAGGCACAAGGATCTGGATATATCTTGTGCAAAGCCACCATTCAGCTCACTACACTAGAAAGAAGAAAAACAACGAAGTAACAAAAGGCGCAGAAGAACGAACAGATGCAGCTTGTGTGGCAGTGGCCATCAAGGCAGGCTGGGGTAAAACTGTGTCAACAGAACCCCCAGATGGAACTCAAGTGTGGCCGCGTGCTCCCAGCTACTCACAGAGAAGGTTTCTGTTTCTGACAGCAGAGTAAGAGAAGGGATGGGAAGAGAGATAGCCCATTCTCTGTTGGCCTAATTCCTAAGGAATCGTGCCTCTGCCTTCGGGCCATTCTCAAGTCTTGTTCAAGGATAAAATGATTTATTGATGGCCATAATTAAAAATCAATGCCAACAGAGCAGCGTCAGCATTTTTCATTTGTACTTACACATGAGTGAGAGCAGTTTAGGGAAACGGGTGCCTTCAGGTTCTGTTTTCTCCATCTAGAAAAGGGCTGCCTTCATGGAATGCTGGTCCTGGGGAGAAGCCTCACGTCTATAGCAGGAATTGATAGTTTTAAATTCCAATTGGTACACGGAGCTACTCGTCCTCATTTCAAGCACTTTCTGGTTTGTTCTGGGTTCAGTGGGTGAGCAATGAGTAGAACTCTGGGGAGGAGGATTTGGGGCGAGCGTGGTTTTGATACCCAGAGAGAGCTGTTTTTCCATCACTGTCTTGACTGTGATTCAGAATGGGCTTCTCCGCTCAAGATGGGAGTACTGGGCTGATTTAAGGCGGGTGATTGACTTGTTTTGGTGGCTATTTTTATACTAGCTGGTTAACGAGCTATTTTCTTCATTAGTTTCAGGCATGTGAGCTTAATGAAGCATTGGACCTCCCAAATTACAAGGAAAATAAAGATATAGCTTATATGGTAGGTTCGAAGGAGTTAGTGAACAAACACAGTAGGGCCACAAATTATTGTTGAAGACATGAATGCATGAAAGTGTATCTATGTCCAAATGGACTCTCTGCAACCATACTGTTCCACCTGAAAATTAGTAGATCGAAATTCAGCAAGTGCTTGGACAGGGGATACTCTCAGAAGTATTCTGACTAAATAGCTTGGTTTCTTTTCATATCACTGAAGTAATTTCTTCCCAAATTGATTCTGGACTAAATCTTATGATACCTACTTGTTCTGACTGTACTTAGCCACCTGCGAATAAGGTGGGGGCAGTGGTAAGAGGAGCTGTTGAATGAAATTAAACATTTGTTGAATGCTTACTGAGGATAAAGCCCTGTGCTTTGTGCCAGGAAGATTCCAGAATAAATGAGGCACAGACCTACTCTCAGGAAGCTTTTGCAAACTAATGGAGAAAACACATCTGCAGGCAATGACTTATGGTATAAGAGGAAATGGGGCCAGGTACGGTGACTCACACCTGTAATCTCAGCACTTTAGGAGGCCAAGGTAGGTGGATCACTTGAGGTCAGGAGTTCAAGACCAGCCTGGCCAACATGGCGAAACCCTGTCTCTATTAAAAATACAAAAAAAAAAAAAAAAAAAAAGAGAGAGAGAGGCTTGATGGTGTGCACCCGCAATCCCAGCTACTTGGGAGGCTGAGGCACAAGAATCACTTAAACCTGGGAGGTGGAGATTGTAGTGAGCCGAGATCCCACCACTGCACTCCAGCCTAGGAGAGAGAGTGAGACTCTGTCAAAAAAAAAAAAAAAGGAAATAAGATTGATGTTGAATGGGAAATCTAAGCAGGATGGAATGTCAGGAGAGTGCCCACTTGCCCAGCTCCAATAACACTTTTGACAGCCATGACAATATTGCAGGGACGCCCATTCCTCATGGTATCTGAAGCCCCATGAAGGCTTGCATCTGGAGGCTGGTTCAGTCTTGACTTTAACATCAGGGGATACAAGGAATGATTTTCATCTATCCCAAGCCAATAGTCCAGCCAAAAATCTAAGTCTGAGATGATGAGAAAAAGCAAGTCATCAACCATGTCAGCCATTTCATCATCATCATCATCATCATCATCATCATCATCATCATCATCAAAAACAAAAGACAGACCTGTACCCGTCTTGTGTGCCTGGCTCTTGTCTTAGTTCAAAATATAGAAGTAAATTCTATGGCCAGTGAACAATGACCAAAATAGCTCTCATCACTCTTGTCTGCCACCATGTAAGATGTGCCTTTTGCCTTCCACCATGATTTGGAGGCTCTTCAGCCACATGGAACTGTGAGCCCATTAAATCTGTTTTTCTTTATAAATTACCCAGTCTTGAGTAATAAAATAGTGGTTTGTCCACAACATCAATGAACGATGCTGTCACTTGTTCCAAATGCATATCATTTAAGAGGTTTGGATAAACAACAACCTAAAATAAATAAGCACTAAGCAAACTCAGGGCTACATAATCCCTGTGGTGAGGTAACTGACAATGGGTACAACTGGGACAGTTTATTGTTAAATCACCTCTATCTACATGTGCCCAAGCAGTGAGATACTTCGTTTTAATCCTAAAAAATCATGGTGCACATTTACTCCTGCCTTCCAACCGGGCTCTAACGTCACCTCCTCAGAGAAGCCCTCTTTTCTGTGCTTCCACTCTGCTTTTTTTCAACATTTAGTAGAGCATCATTCACCATCCATATCTGGGAACAATGATTGTAAGAAACAAATCCATTTGCATGAGCTGCATACCTTATCTCTAACAGGCAAACTCATGGGCACGAGAAATAAATGAGAGGCCATGAGAGAATGGAAACTGCAGTTACAGAAACCAAAATGTCTCTTTCTGGCTCTCAGAAGCCCATGGTCTCCTTTTTTTTTTTGTTTTTGAGACGCAGTCTTGCTCTGTCGCCCAGGCTGGAGTGCAGTAGTGCGATCTCAGCTCACTGCAAGCTCCACCTCCCGGGGTTCACGCCATTCTCCCGCCTCAGCCTCCCAACTAGCTAGGACTACAGACACCCGCCACCACACCTGGCTAATTTTTTGTATTTTTAGTAGAGATGGCGTTTCACCGTGTGAGCCAGGATGGTCTCGATCTCCTGACCTCATGATCTGCCCATCTTGGCCTCCCAAAGTGCTGGGATTACAGGCTTGAGCCACCGCGCCCGGCAGCCCATGGTCTTTCTTTTCAGCCCTGTGGCCTTTCTTATCTCCGCTTCTCTCACTCACAACCAATTTTCCCTTTTTGCTGGTGGCCCATCATGGCAGCCAGCAGAACCCACCACCAGCTGATCAGTCAGTTACTGGATATCTTGGAGAGGGAGGGAGGGAGGGAGAGAGGGAGGGAGGGAGGGAGGGAGGGAGGGAGAGAGAGAATGACAATTGAGCTTCTGGCCAACCAATTGAGTAAAGGGAGGGGAAGTACCATGGTACAAATATGGCGTCAAGACCTGCTTTCTAGCATGGCCAATGAGTAGGGAAATTGAGGGAAGGTACCTGCAAACACAGCAGACATCTCAGAACATGCTCTCTGTTCTTAGTTCTCTCTCCCGCCTTCTCCTAGATTATAAATATCATAAGACAATCTAGAATAGTACCTGGATGAAAATATTTGAGAAAGAGAAAAAGGAAGGGATTGGATCAAACTCTGGACTTCATGGTTTCCTAAATTCACTCTGCAAGTTTTTGGGTTTTTTGTTTTTTGAGACAGAGTCTCGCTCTGCTGCCCAGGCTGGAGTGTAATGGCATAATCTTGGCTCACTGCAACCTCCACCTCCCAGGTTCAAGCAAATCCCCTGCCTCAGCCTCCTGAGTAGCTGGGATTACAGGCACGCACTGCTACACCAGTTAATTTTTGTATTTTTAGTAGAGATGGGGTTTCACCATGTTGCCCAGGCTGGTCTCGAAATCTTGACCTCGTGATCCACCCACCTCGGCCTCCCAAAGTGCTGGGATTACATGTGCGAGCCACCACACCTGGCTGACTCTGCAAGTATTTAAGTGAATGAATGTCAGTCCCTGAGAATCAGAAGAAAGGCATTAAATCTCCGTTAGGTTTAATCCTGGTCAGCAGCTGTGGGGTGTCCTGGGTTTGGGATCAGTGGGATGAGGAACAAGCAGGTTCTCCAAACCACCACTCAGGGAGGGGAGGTGTTAACTAGGCCAAAGATGATGGGCGGGGTACGTGCCTGGGTTTCAAACAGCTTATGCCAGGCCTCAAAACCGACGCTGAAGCAGAAACTGTATTAAGCAGATTGATGACACAATGGAGGGGGTCAACAAGTTTAATATTGCTAAGAAGAATACAAATATTGATCATGCAATATGATATTGTTTCACACCATCTCCTGCTACACGCCAGGTTTCCTTTACCATGAGATAGAGGAGATTTGTGGATCTGACCTAACCCTCCAAATTGTAAGGTCCCTGAGAGTGGGCTCATGACATTCATGTTTTATAAATGTGGCATAAAGGCTCATGCTGGCTGCCATGTGGCCCAATCCCAGTTCGATGCTGCATTCAAAGAACCATCATTCCAGCATGCAAGCATACTTAAAGGCAATTGAAATGTTTACCGCCGTCCCTCAAGACAAACACCAAAGAAAAACTATTTTCAAAATGCATAGCAACACTTCTTAAAATCTTATTTTCCCATCTCTTTCTCTCTCTCTACCACATTCCCAGGAGTTTCCTAGGAGCAAAACTGTCATAAAGACCCAGGAGCAAAATGACTAATGACTTCACTATATCTGATTCTGATTTAATTGGTTTAGAGTGGTGTCCTCGCATAAGTATTTTTTAATATCTTGCTGGGCACAGTGGCACACACCTGTAGTCTCAGCTACTCGGGAGACTGAGGCAGAAGAATCATTTGAACCCAGGAGTTTGAGTCCAGCCTGGGCAACACAGCAAGACCCTGTCTCTGAAAAAAAACAAAACAAAACAAAACAAAACAAAACAAAAGCAAAAACAAATCTCTCTCAGCTGCAGTCAGGGTTGATAACTAGTTGATCAAATAATTGTGGTAGCCAACCTTTGCAATGGACCTTAATATTCCCACCTCCTGGTGTTATTCATTGTGGAATCTGTCTTAGCTAGTCCTCAATTGGGTCTGGTATCCAGGCCCCATCTTGAGAGGCTAGTCCCACCTCCTACCCCACACATGGTTTTATCCTTACTTTCAAGACTGGCCTAAAAATGTAAAATGTACTTGTTTTGACCTTGTTTCCAATGAAACAACTATTCTAAACACTCATTTAGGATGGTTGGGGAAAATTGAAGACCGGCTAAATATTGAAGATATTTGCTTCAAAATAACCCAGCTTGGTAATGAGATGATGGTGGCTGAGGCTGGTGATAGGCACAGAGAGCTTCATTATCAAATAGAAACAAGTGGAAAAAACATAATCTTTTCCATAATAAAAATGTAAGGTAAACACAAAAATGTATTGAGTGCATAAAAAGAATCTATGGTCTCACAGACATTAGCTTAGAATTTGAACATCAAAAATAAAAGTGATGGCCAGGTGCAGTGGCTGATGCCTGTAATCCCAGCACTTTGGGAGACTGAGGTGTGTGGATCACTTGAGCCCAGGAATTTGAGACCAGCCTGAGCAACATAGTGAGACCCCCATCTCTAAAATAAATAAATATAAATAAAAGTGACTAGAAATGATTATAGAACATCAACTCTATTTGAGTCTATAAAGATTACTGGTGGAGGGGGGCAATGGGGAGAAGGAGAAAGAGAATATATTTGTGACCTAGATTATTTTCCTTAGTTTTGAGAGAATCTTCGGGTCTCCTGGGTCTTCTAGCCCAGTATTTATTTTTATTTATTTTATTTTTTACTTTTTTAGATGGAGTCTCACTCTGTCACCAGACTGGAGTGCAGTGGTGCGATCTCGGGCCACTGCAACTTCTGCCTCCCAGGTTCAATCGATTCTCCTGTCTCAGCTCCCCATGTAGCTGGGACTACAGGTATCTGCCACTGCACCTGGCTAATTTTTGTATCTTTTGTAGAGATGGTGTTTCACCATGTTGGTCCAGGGTGGTCTCGAACTCCTGACCTCAAGTGATCCACCCACCTTGGCCTCCCAAAATACAAGGATTACAGGCATGAGCCACCACACCCTGCCTATTTTCCTTAGTTTTCAAAGAAGCTTTAGGTCCCCTGGGTGTTCTAGCCCAGTATATCTCAAACTTTGCTGCACTGAGGACCTTGTTGAAATGCAGGTTCTCAGCAGGGAGGCTCAGTGGGCCAGCAAATCTGCATTGGTTTAGGAAGCTCACCCTGAGTAGCAAGCTTCAGTGAGGACCAGGCAGACTCCTGCCTGCCAACCCCCTCTCAGCTGGGCTTAACTCTGGCTCTCTCCTGACAGGGTTCCTCCCCTCAAAATAGGAGCTATTTTCAAAAAGTCTCTTGGAAAAAAGGCCCTGTTTTAAAATTGGGGTGTTTACCACGGGGTTTTAAGACCTTTGCCCAGACCCCTGCAACCAACTTAGAACTGACATTTTTACTTTTGAAGGCCCCACTCCACACCATATTAAATTCATTAAAATCAACCCCCATTACAGGCCTATCTCAGGCATCATGCCCTCAGAACGGAGTTGCAGCTGATCACTTGACAGTGTTGCAAAGCATTAAACATGCATTCATTTCAGCCTTGCAGTTTTCACATTTAGGAGCCAATTGTCTTAGGTCTAAAGCATTCACGTTCAAGCACTGTTATGGGCCCCAGACACTATGCTTCCCAGCCTTCATGGCCTCTGCAATGCTGGTTCCTACCGCCCCACCCCTGGGTTCTGGCCGGCTAGCCCACACCACCTCACTGCTCCCCCATTCAAGTGTGCCTTAGATGTGTGGTTTCCAAACTCATCTACACTTTAGGATCACCTGGGATTTTCTAAGTGTTCCAAAACCCAGGCCACACCCCACCCCAGAATAACTAAACCTCAACCTCTGGAATGGGACATAGCATCTGTTTTTTGTTTTTTGTTCTGTTTGGTTTTTGAGACAGAGCCTCACTCTGTTACCCAGGCTGGAGTGCAGGGGCACAATCATAGCTCGCTACAGCCTCCAACTCCTGGGCTCAAGCAACCCTCCCACTTCAACCTCCAGGGTAGCTGGGATCACAGGCGGGCACCACTATGCCTGGCTAATTTTTTAATTTTTTATAGAGACAGTATCTCCCTATGTTCTCCAGGCTGGTCTCAAACTCCTGGGCTCAAGTGATCCTCCCGCCTCAGCATCCCAAATTGCTGGGATCACAGGCCTGAGCTACCATGCCTGGCCATCAGCATCTGTATTTTTTGAAGCACAGATGAGTTTGGGAACTACTGCCCTAGACTGAGCTCGGTTTCCTAGCTCTGTCTGACGGTAGGATTCTGCTGGGCTGCTTCTGAAAACAGAGCTCCCCAGGCTCCTTCCCAGGTAATTCTGATTCATTAGGTCCTTGGTGGGCTCTGGAATGTGTATTTTTTACCAGGTCCCTCTGGGCGAATCAGGCTAAAGCCAGTTTGGGATCTGAGACCTTGGTGCTCATTCCCCAGCTTCCCTCCTAACCCACTTCCCAGCTTGGCCCACCTCACCCAGGCTGTGTCACGTCTGACTTCGCAGATTACACCTGAGAGGGAAGGCCCAGCCATCACGATGTGAGAACATTTTACAATGACGAGGAAATGCCAAACACATTTTAAAACTCATTCAGGATTAGCGTTCACCTTAAACTTGAGACTCTGAGAACGGGCTGGCAATGTGCTGTGCACAACCCTTAGTGCTCTTCTGCGACTAATATTTGGATAACTGATTGTTGGAAGCTCAGGAAGTCTCTCTCTCTCTCCAAGGATTGAAGTTAACTTCCTTATTTCTGAAGTAGGGAAGAAAATGAGGATGCCCTGCCTTTTGCTAGACTGAATACTGTCCTCCAAAAATTCACATTCACCAGGAATCCCAGAATGTGACCTTATTAGAAAATAGGGGCGGGGCATGGTGGCTCATGCCTGTAATCTTAGCACTTTGGGAGGCTGAGGCAGAAGGATCACTTGAGGTCAGGAGTTTGAGACCAGCCTGGCTAGCATGGCAAAACCCTGTCTCTACTAAAAGCATAAAAATTAGCTAGGCATGGTGCCATGCACCTGTAATCCTAGCTACTTCGGAGGCTGAGGCTGAAGAATCACTTGAACCCAGGAGGCAGAGTTGCAGCAAGCTGAGATTGTGCCACTGAACTCCAGCCTGGGCAACAGAGCAAGACTCCATCTCAAAAGAAGAAAAGAAAATAGGGTCACTGCAGATATAATTACAAAGAGGTCATATTGGAATAGCGTGGACCTTAAATGGAATAATAATGACATCCTCATGGGAAGAGAAGAAGAGACAGAGACACACAGGGGAGAAGGCCACATGAGAATGAAGGAAGAGAATGGAATGATGTGGCCACAAGCCAAGGATTGCCAGCAGCCACCAGAAGCCAGAAGAGGCAAGGAAGGATTCATCCCTAGAGCCTTCAGAGGGAGCATGGCCCTGCCAGGTTTCAGACATCAAGCTTCCAGAACTGGAGAGAATGACTTTCTGTTGTCCTGAGCCACCCATTTGGGGAAGTTTGTTAGAACAGCCACAGCCAGCTCATGTGCTCCTGAATGCATTTCAGGCATTAATAAGCACTGTCTTGGCTGGGCAGGGTGGCTCACCCCTGTAATCCCAGCACCTTGGGAGGCTGAGGTGGGTAGATCACCTGAGGTCAAGAGCTCAAGATCAGCCTGACCAACATGGAGAGACCCCATCTCTACTAAAAATACAAAAATTAGCTGGGCGTGGTGTTGCGCACCTGTAATCCCAGCTAGTTGGGAGGCTGAGGCAAGAGAATCTCTTGAACCCTGGAGGCAGAGGTTTCAGTGAGCTGAGATTGCACCATTGCACTCCAGCCTGGGCAACAAGAGCGAAACTCCATCTCAAAAAAAAAATAATAAGTACTGTCTTGACTGTGGTCATCAAAAATATTTGATTAAGGATTAGCTAGAAAGCCTGACCCTTTCACAGATGGACAGAGGGGCCAAAAGAAAATAGATTGTTTGCACTGGGGCAAGAAGGATAAGAATCCTATGGAAAAAAAAAAAGAGGGATTGGTTTAGTGAGTGCTGGGGAGAGGCATTTGTTTTCTTGCTTAAAAAAGAAACACAGGTTGGGTGCGGTGGCTCAAGCCTTAATCCCAGCACTCTGGGAGGCCAAGGTGGGTGGATCACCTAAGGTCAGGAGTTCGAGACCAGCCTGGCCAACACTGTGAAACCCCATCTCTACTAAAAAGACAAAAAAAAAAAAAAAAAAAGAAAGAAAGCAATTAGCCAGGCATGGTGGTGGGCACCTGTAATCCCAGCTACTTGGGAGGCTGAGGCAGAGAATCACTTGAACCTGGGAGGCGGAGGTTGCAGTGAGCCAAGATGGCTTCATTGCACTCCAGCCTAGGCAACAAGAGTGAAACTCTGTCTCAAACAAAAAAAAAAAGAAAGAAAACATAGTTTTAAGTCCACTCAGTGGAGTTTAAAAATACATTCCCATTGTGCAGTGCTTTTGGAATCTTTTCTAAACTTCTGTTGCACATGATCTAATTTGATCTTCATAGCAACTCCCTGAGGTGGATAGGGCAGGCCTTTCTGAACACCTATTTTCTAGTTTGCATTAAAAGAACAGAATTGGCTGGGACCAGTGGCTCATGCCTATAATCCCAGCACTTTGTGATACAGAAGGGAAGTGATCGGAAGGGAAGAATGTGGTCCCTTTAAATGATATGGAAGTGAGGAAGGGAAGTACTGGGTAGAGGAGGGTGTTGTTGCTGGCTAGTGCTCCACCCAGGGCCTGTGCCCACGGACCTAGGTGAGGACAGGGATTTTTGTTTTCCTGCCCAAATGTTGCATTTCCCAAGACCACCCTGGCTCCCACACCCCCATTCTGTGCCTATAAAAACCCTGAGACCCTAGCAGGCAGACACACAGGCGGCTGGACTTCGAGAGGAGCACATCAGCGGAGGAACACATGGGCGCTGCACGTCAAGAGGAATGCACCAATGGGCACCGGCACACCGCAGGCCACTGACTGGCACAACAAGCAGAGTTTGGCTGGGACAGTCAGAGAAGAGTCGGGCCACTCACCTGACTCCAGGGGAAAACCATCTTCCTTCTGGCTCCGCCATCTGCTGAGAGCTACTTCCACTCAATAAAACCTTGCACTCTCACTCCTGTAATCCCAGCACTTTGGGAGGCCAAGGCGGGCAGATCACGAGGTCAGGAGATCGAGACCATCCTGGCTAACAAGGTGAAACCCCATCTCTACTAAAAATACAAAAAAATTAGCCGGGCGTGGTGGCGGGCGCCTGTAGTCCCAGCCACTCGGGAGGCTGAGGCAGGAGAATGGCGTGAACCCGGGAGGCAGAGCTTGCAGTGAGCTGAGATCGCACCGCTTCTGGTACACAAAGACAAGAACCCCAGGACAAAGAGAGCCCTCTGTCTTTGCAATAAGGTGGGGGTCTAATTGAGCCGACTAACACAAGCTACCTACGGACGGCTAAACTAAAAGAGCACCCTGTAACACACGCCCACTGGGGCTTCAACTACAAACATTCACTCCTAGACCCTGCCATGGGGCTCCCTGCCTGTCTGTATGCTCCCCTAGAGGTTTGAGCAGTGGGGCACTGATGAAGCGAACCACACCCCCATCACATGCCCTTCGAGGGGGACAAGGGAACTTTTCCCATTTTATCTGAGAGGCCAAGGCAGGAGGATCGCTTGAGCCCACGAGTTTGAGACCAGCCTGCGCAACATAGCAAGACCCCATCTCTACAAAAAGAAATAAATAACAACAACAAAAAAAAAACATTAAAAATTAGCCAGGTGTGGTGGCACACACCTGTAGTCCCAGCTACTCAGGAGGCTGATGTGGAAGGACTGCTTGAGCCCAGGAGGTTGAGGCTGCAGTGGGCCAAGATTGAACCACTGCAGTCCAGCCTGGGCGACAGAGTGACAACCTGTTTCAACAACAACAAAAAGAATGGAAAAAAATAACTTCTCAAATAGCTAGCAGAGGCAGATCTGGTACTCAAATGCAGGTTTTCCAGGTTTCAATTCTTGTTTCTAGCAGTATTATGGAGAAACATGATCACTAATACATGAAGGAGAGGAGGTTTCAAGTTCTGGTGAAAAGATGGTAAAGAGAGGAGTTAGTTGACTAGGAGTGACTAGGAATGGGAAGAAAACGCATGACACTATTTACAGGAAAGAAGAAAAATAAGCATAGAGGTGACTGAGCGGACAGAAAGGACTTGGAAGAAGCGTGTTTGGCCCTGTCTCTGCATTTCTTCCCTTGCATTAGTAACTTCCCTGATGACTTGGATGAATCTTCTCTTCCAGGGCATCCAGTGTTCCCTTTCTGTCCACTTCTCCTTTCCCAGGGCCCATACAGTCTGGGGAAGCATGCTCTGCAGGCTTCTCATATCTTTCCTTCCTTAATCAGCCCCTAGCATCTCTATGTAACCCATACACACCTGGAGTTCCACATGCCTCAGTCTTTGCACTGCAGTGAATTCAAAGAAAGGTAGACTCTAGCTGGGCACAGGGACTCACACCTGTAATCCCAGCACTTTGGGAGGCCGAGGCAGGTGGATCACTTGAGCCCAGGAGTTCAAGACCAGGCCTGGCCAACATGGTGAAACCCCATCTCTACTAAAAACACAAAAATTAGCTTGGCTTGGTGGTGCATGCCCAGCAGTCCCAGCTACTGGGGAGACTGAGGCAGAAGAATTGCTGGAACCCAGAAGGCAGAGGTTGCAGTGAGCTGAGATCACGCCACCACACTCCAGCAGCCTAGGCAACAGAGCAAGGCCCAGTCTCAAAAAAACACAAAGACAAAACTAAACCAAAAAAACAAAAACAAAAACAAAACAAAACAAAAAAACCACACACACACAAAAACAAAGGTAGACTGCAATAGGAAAAATTCAGTCAAAAGCAATTCAAATAATTACTCAGTCAACCCAGTTCTATCTCAGTTCTTTATTATATATATAAACTTATTCTGTCTAGATTCCCTAGTTTTCTTTTTCTTAACTTTTTGGGTTTTTTTTTTGAGACAGGGCCTCACTCTGCCACTCAGGCTGGAATATAGTGGCACGATCATGGCTCACTGCAGCCTCAGCCTCCTGGGATGAAGTAGTTCTCCCACCTCAGCCTCCCAAGTAACTGGGACTACAGGTGCATGCCACCACGCTCAGCAACTTTTTTGTATTTTTTGTAGAAACGGGGTCTCACTATGTTGCCCAGGCTGGTCTTGAACTCCTGGACTCAAGAAGTCCACCTGCCTCAGCTTCCCAAAGTGCCAAGATTACAAGCACGAGCCACTGCACCTGGCTGATTCCTTAGTTTTCTTTTTCTCTTTGCCCATTGCCTGGATTCCATAAGCAGAAGGAAAACCCGGGGGCTGACTTTGTAGGCAAGACTCTTTCCTCTTCAAAACGTAAATTGGTTCAACTGGTACCAAAACTGAAACGTATTTATAACTTAACATCTTTTCTTCCTACCCCTTCAATCTCTTGAGCAATGAGAAAAGGCACTGGGCTCTTTCCTTGGTGACACAGTCTGTGCCCTCAAAGAACACTGACACCCCGGCAACATCCATTCGAAGAGCTTATCCGTACCTCCCCTCCTTTATCCCCAAGGTCACTGGGCCAGAGCTCACGAAGTCATTCACAACATGATGTTTAACACCGAGAGGCTCTGGAAGTGCTCCCTCAAGACTGAGAAGAAGACCCATTGCTGAGACAATCGTGTTCTCTCTCTCTGGATCACCACCCAGAGACAAGGACTTCCAGAGACCCTGGCTTCCCCGGCTGCTGCCTCTCATTCCTGTGCCTGTGGGATGAGAGTTCGAAGCTGTGCGACCTTGACCAAGTTACTTACCCTCTCTAAGCATATGTTTCCCTAAATGTGAAATAGGAATGATGGTGATGTGTTTATTTCACAGATTTGATAGAAGGATTAAATGAGAGATGCATCAAAAGCAGTGGGCACAGGGTCAATGCTCAGTGAGCTTTCTCTTTTCTTATCAATAGACAGGTCTCCATGAGGACAGAAACTGGCTTCATCTCGACTGTAGCCTCAGGGCTGGCCACAGTGTCTGCACCCAGCAGGACTTCAGTAAATATCTGTTTATACACTAACCACAGACTTAGGCATAAAAGCCCTTTGGAAGAAAGTTGACCATTTCATGCACCTGCAGACTATGAAGAGCAGTGATGACAACTTTAGCTTGAGAGGGTCTCAGTGCCCATTCATCACCACTGTGAAAAGGCAGAAACCAGAGCTGTGTGTTTAACTCCCAGCCCCAAAACCTGTCGGCTTTGCTTTATCACTATGAGCTTCCAATGGCATCCCTTTAGAATGGGGCCTCTCTCTCCTTCCCCAAGGCACCAGCCTTCACCCCAGACCTATCCTTATCACCTGGTTCCTCCTCTCTGTACTCTGAGCCCATGCTGTGCTCGTCAGATAGCAACATGGGAGAATACAACAGCCCAGAATGCAGGCTGCAGAGTTAGATCCCCAGAACAGGATCTCAGCTGGCTCCATCCTTCCTCAGCTGGGCGACTGTGGCCAATGACTAGCTTTCTGTGCCTGAGTTGCTCCATCTGGGAACTGAAGATTGTCATAGTCCCTGCTTCAAAGAGTCACTGGGAGGATTAACTGAGAAAGTGCAGGGAAGGTGCTTGGAACTAAATGCTCAAAAAAAGTCCATCTGGCCAGGTGCGGTGTCTCACACCTGTAATCTCAGCACTTTGGGAGACCAAGGCAGGCAGATCACTTGAGGTCAGGAATTCAAGACCAGCCTGATCAACATGGCAAAACCCCGACTCTACTAAAAATACAAAAATTAGCCAGGCACGGTGGCAGGCACCTGTAATTCCAGCTACTTGGGAGGCTGAGGCATGAGAATCACTTGAACCTGGGAGGCAGAGGTTGCAGTGAGCCGAGATGGTGCCACTGCACTCCAGCCTGGGCAACATGAGTGAAACTCTGTCTCACAAAAAAAAAAAAAAAAAAAAAAGTCCATCATTCTTACTAATGGAGGCCAAATCATCTCAGCGCTTCTTTGGATGATCAGTATGCTCCAAGCCAGTGTTATCCAATAGACCAGAGGTCCCCAGCCCCCAGACCACTGACCAGTAGTGGTCTGTGGCCTGTTAGGAACTGGGTTGCACAGAAGGAGGTGAGCAGCGGGCTAGCGAGTGAAGCTTCATCTGTATTTACAGCTGATCCCCCTGGCTGATCTCTGTCTCCTATCAGATCAGCAGTGGCATTAGATTCTCATAGGAGCACCAACCCTATTGTGAACTGCATGTGGAAGGGATCTAGGTTGTGTGCTCCTTATGAGAATCTAATGCCTGATGATCTGTCACTGTTTCCCACCACCCTGAGATGGGATTATCTAGTTGCAGGAAAACAAGCTCAGGGCTCCCACTGATTCTACATTATGGTGAGTTGTATAATGATTTCATTATATATTATAATGTTCATAACAATAGAAATAAAGTACACAGTAAATGTAATGCACTTGAATCATCCCGAAACTTCCCCCAACAAATCCATGGAAACTGGTCCTTGGTGCTAAAAAAAAATTGGGGACCACTGCAATAGACTATTCAGTCACGGTCTAATCAAACATTCTGCAATGGCAGACTTGCTCTACTCTGCACTGTCCAACATGGGAGCTGCTAGCCACCCACATGGGCTGTTGAGCCCTTGAAATGTGGCTGGTGAGAATGAAGAGCTGAATTTTCAATTTTCTCTTATTTTAACAAAAATTTTTTTTTTTTTTTTGAGACAGAGTCTCATTCTATTCCCCAGGCTGGAGTGCAGTGGCACAATCTCGTCTCACTGCAACCTCCATCTCCCAGGTTCAAGCAATTCTCCTGCCTCAGCCCCCTGAGTACCTAGGATTACAGGAACCCGCCATCATGGCCGGCTAATTTTTGTATTTTTGTAGAGATGAGATTTCACCATGTTGGCCAGGCTGATCTTGAACTCCTGACTTCAGGTGATCTGCCCACCTTGGCCTCCCAAAGTGCTGGGATTACAGGTGTGAGCCACCATGCCCGGCCTTAATTCATTTCTAAATCACAAAATCTAAACAAGTGGCTAGGAGCTACCATCGTGTACAAGGCAGCTGTAGAATCACAGGAAATTGTCAATGACCCTGTCCTGCTTCAAGTTGACTTTTCCCCCTCATGGTGACACTCTAGATTCTTTCCTCTTCTCTCACATTTTTTAGATTTTCAGGCTTAGACCATGAAAATAAGTTCTGTCCTTCCAAGAAAGTAACATTCATAACACTTACTGTATACCAGGCTGATTTCAGTGCTTTACATGTATTAATTTACAACAACTCTGAGGCAGGAGCTGTGATTACACCCATTTAACAGATGACAAAACTAAGGCACAAAGTGGTGCTGGAACTTCTCAAAGTCACACAGTTTGCAGGAGACAGAACTCGTATTTGAACTCACTTTGGGTTCAGCAACTCACAGCTCTCATCTATGACATAATATTACTTCTGTGGTCAAAACACTTAGACCTGGATTTCACAGGAATCTTGTGCTTACCTGGCTGCTAGGGAGGTTTTCATCATCTTCCTTATCTCACAGTTCAAAACCCAGGGACTCTATGCTCTTGCTCTGGTGACCGTTCACTGGCAGGATTCTGGGAAGGTTCTCCTTTTCTGTCATTTTTCTTATTCGTGGTTTTTTGTTTCATTGGTGTTTATCTGCAGAACTTTGTTTCCTTCTGCTCAATTCATAATCAGAGTGCTTTTCCTCTTGGCTGAATTCATAAGTGTTTATGCAAAAAGAGGTTGGGCACAGAGCCAGGCGACTGACGACACCCGGCTCATCTGGCAAGTGGATATCAAATTGTTGTGTCTCGTTCTGCCATTCCCGGCTCCTGCTGTGGGGCTGGGCCATCTGCCAGCTCTGCAAGGAGCTGGTGGGAAACCGCTGCAATCAGAGCGAACCGCAGCCCAGGTGAGCCCGCCTCGGCATAGCACTCCAGCTGGCCCCCAGTGCCTTTTGGGGACACATCTGCATTGCCAGGCAGGGCTGTGGGAGGGCCGCCTGCCTCCTGTCCATCACAAGGAAAACCTAACCTTGTCCTGCTTCCCTTCCAGGCAGCCTATGTGGAGATTGCTGCATTAACCTTTAATATGGCTAAAATTTTTCCTTCAATGACAGTAATGCTGCTAGAACCCATCCAGATACCCAGGAACTAATGTGCCTTGGCAGATGATGCTGGAAAGATGGGATTCCCGGCAGCCTTTGCATCCCTTGCTCACAGCCCACGAGTGTCTCCACCGTCCAGCAGGGCTTCTCTCACGGTCAGGGCAGAAAGAGAGAGAGTCTATCTGGAACAGGCTCGGATTTTAAATGAGTGTCCCCGATAATTCAACATGATCGATGGCTGAGGTATTTCACCAAGTTCAGGAGTTCTAGTTCTCAGAGAGAGGCAGCCAGCCATGACTGTAAGACCTGGGCAAACCATACAAACCAGACGGCAGGTCTCACCCCTCCCCAGAGAGCTCCAGAGACTATCAAAGAGTGAAACAGCAGAGGGATGGTCTGGGTGGGGTCATAGTGGCTGACAAGGGTCTGTGACAGCACCTTGTTAGGCTACCCCCAAGAGGAAATTTGGAGAGAGGGTGGGAGGGCAGCTCTCAGTGCAAGCCAAGTCTCCTGGAAAATAACTTTCAAACTTTGGAGGATTGTGAGCAAGATGGGACCAGCAACTTCTACCTAAAAGAATGTTAATAGCAAGATAACTCATCCTAATATTGGTCCAAGCTAGGTCTTTATTATGCATCATAAAGGCTCTGAGAATAACCATCTAACATCCAAAAGGGCTGCGGGCTTTGAAGAATCTCAGGCAACTTGCTTCCTTCTGCTCAAGGACTCCCCTGGAGCACAGCAAAGCAAGGAAACACTTAGAGCCAAGCTTGAGTTCTGAATTTCAAACACAGGGAGTCCATCTCTTTCTACCCAATTGTTCCCTAGAATCAGTAACTAACTCCTTCCCCTTAATGACACGTACTTCCTACCAAAGCACAAACGTGATGGGCTGTCCATGAGCCTCGCACAAACATGTGCACCTTGTGACATTAATTGTGTCAGCCAAAAAGACCAGACAAAATGCAAAACCAAAGTGGAGCCTTTCCTTGAATTATAGGTTCTAAAGAGTTTTGGACTCTCTACAAAACCCAAGAGTTAGGAATTGCCTGTAAGAAGCACCAGCCCTTGTTTTAAGGAGGGAATTTAAGAATAATAGCCATGCTGATGCCACACTACGCTAAGGGAGAATAATGAACCTAATAAAACTAGCGATTTTCCAATTGCTTTTGCTGCTGGAAACACTGATTATGCTAATTAAAGGGTAGAATAGTAAATACTCACTCTTTTGCATCCAATTAAGTGTTCAGATTATTTCTCAGAAGTGTTTGTTGAAAATAATCATGGGTCCCAAATAAACAGAGTCAATTGTGGTGCGGTACATGTGTGAGTGTGTGTGTGAGTGTGTGAGTGTGTGTGTGTGCACACATGTGTCTTTCTGGAGCTCATTTTATGGAGATCCCGCATAGCTCCCCAAATTCCTATGAGACCAAATAAGAAAAATCACAGTTTCCTAAGACTACAGCTTGGGATATCTTTGGAAAAGGTGTGTATTGAGAACATAGCATACGGAAACTATTTCACATTGGCAATTTCTGTGATTTAACATTGCAAACATCAGAAATACAACTTGTTCTTCAGAGCCACCTAAGTCCCTCATAATGGCAATATTAGCTTCTTCTAAATAATAAATTAGCCAGTCAAACTATGTTCTACAGCATGTTAGAAGTGTCATCCTTCTAGTCAATGTCACATTTCAAGGCAAAGTCGATTTATATATAAGTTAACAAAAGTGCTGTCACTAAAAATTGAGAATTATGTCTAATGCCAATCAGAAATGGAATAAATAAGTATTAGAGGATTTGCAAGTGAAAGCAACCATAGAAATGCTTTATCAGGAAGGAAAATGTATTACCTGTAGAGGTTACAGAGAAGACTCTAGAACCCAGAAGAGAAAGAATCTCTAAATATTTCCATTAAGTTAATCAAGAGTGGCTGGGTACGGCGGCTCATGTTTGTAATCCCAGGACTTTGGGAGGCCAAAGCGGGCAGATCACAGAGTCAGGGGTTTGAGACCAGCCTGGCCAACATGGTGAAACCCTGTCTCTATTAAAAATACAAAAAATTAGCCGGGCGTGGTGGCGTGCACCTGTAATCCCAGCTACCCAGGAGGCTGAGGCAGGAGAATTGCTTTAATCCAGAAGGCAGAGGTTGCAGCGAGCCGAGATTGCACCATTGCACTGCAGCCTGGGTGACAGATCAGGGCTCCGTTTTGAAAAAAAAAAAAAGAAAGAAAGTTAATCAGGAGTGAGAATAGGATGAGATTTTCACCCACAAAAGGAGATGAGATTCACGCATTCTTTCAACATGCATTCCATCAATAGTGAGCACCTGCTCTGAGCTAGGCCCGTTCTAGGTCCCAGGAAATGGGTAACCAAGCAGACATGGCCCCTGATTTGGAGCTCACATTTTAGAGCAGCTGAATGGACAGTAAACAAGTAAGCAAATTAAGATCATCTTAAATTGGGGGAAGTTCTTTAGAGAAGCACTTCCACAAAGCTGAGTCGCATCATAGACTATGACTGCCAGGTGGTAGGGAAGGTAATATCTCACCTGCCTGTGGATAGCAGAGCTTCTGAGGCCTTGCAAAGTATTTAGTACTAAGATATCTGTCTTAGGTCAAGTTCCCGAAAAACAGAGCCTGAGGCACGGATTGAGTGCATGTAATTCATTCAGGACTCTCAGGAGATAGGAGTAAGGAAAACAGGATATGGCAGGGAAGGAGCTAAGTGAGATGTGGTCTCAGCTGGAGACTGGCTCCAGTCTGATCTCACAGGGAGCTCCAGAGGATGAACTGCACCACCATGTTATCCCAGCCTGAGATCTTTTGTTCTCCTGTGTCAGCCGGTCCCTGGCCAAGGGCTGCAGACTCTCTTGGGGCCCCAGCAGACTGGAGGAGAAGCAGCATGGTCTGTGGTCTACTCTTTTGTGCACACCCACCCACCTCTTCCCCAGCTGACACTGCTGGAGGAGGAGAGGGAAGAGATATCATCCCTTCCTATGGCAACCTGTGGGATAGCAATGGCCCTTTTCCTGTTGGGTGTAATCTGCTGCCATCTCTTGCTGTCTGCAGCCTGACACAGAAGGGTGAAGGTCACCAGGTTCCACTGACAGTGGTCTTTGTCTCAAGCAGCAACCCTAGGACAGCGGCTCCCTTGCAAGATTCAGCCACATCTCATGACTGTCTGCAACACACCCCATGCCTCTGATGGAAGGAACCCAATGCCCCATGCTGCACCCATTTCTGCCAGACTGGGGTCCCTGATCTCAATTTCCCTCTGCAGTCCCCAACTCTGGGGTCTGCAGACACATTTCAGATCCATCCTTAGTGCCTCCCAGGAGGCAGAAGCCAGAGGAAATAATCCTTGCCCCAATGCACCTGACCATGCCACTTCACTGTATGCTCTTTCTCCCTCTCCAGGAAAAATGAAGCTTGTTGAATACTTACCAATGTGCCCACGTGCATTTAGTCCCCACAACCACTTCATGGGACAGCATTATCATCCCCAAGTTACAGATGAGGAAATTGAGGACAGCATTTATATAACATGCATCTAAGTGGTGGACAAAGGATCTAACCAGGTAGTGCGGCACCAGAGCACACTTTTTTGTTCTTTAGGGAGATGGGATCTCTCTCTGTCCCTCAAACTGGAGTGCAGTGGCCTGATCATAGCTCACTGCAGCCTTGAACTCCCGGGCTCCAGCAATCTTCCCGCCTCAGCCTCCCGAGTAGCTGGGACTACAGGCATTCACCACCAACCCAGCTAATTTTTAAAAATCATTTTTCTAGAGATAGGATCTGATCCCAAACTCCTGACTTCGAGCGATCCTCCTGCCTCAGCCTCCCAAAGTGCTGGGATTACAGTCGTAAGCCCCCGCGCCCAGCCCAGAGCACACTTTTTTTTTTTTTTGAGACGGATTCTCACTCTGTCACCCAGGCTGGAGTGCAGTGGCAAGATCTCGGCCCAGAGCACACTTTTAACCACCATATCATTCTGCCTCTGGGTAGGTCAGTCAAGCTCTGTAGCTGATCAGATGTCTGTAGAGAGAAGGAGACATCAGTCTCCCCTTCTTCCAAACACCCCCAAATTTTACAAGTGATTTTCTCAGATCCCTCAGCATCAGGAATGGGGATGAACAGGGCAGCCTGTCCCCTTCCCAACAGCCCAGCAGATATCCCAAGATTACATCTCATTGGCTCTGACTAGGACATGAGCCCAAACTGAACCAGTTGCTGTAGCCATGGCATGCAGCATCCCCTGTCCTCTGGCCAGGCCAGAGCCACATCCCACCTCTGGATCCTCGAGTTGAGTCAATACATCTAAAACCAGGCACGGACTGAAGCTCAAGGGGGAGTCAGAGTAATGTGACCGAGCCCACCGTGTAGTGGGTGCTGAGCAGGCAAGTATTCATCACCCACTGCACACACCAGGGAAGGCTTGTGGTGGCTTAGTCCCACCTGGGGTCAAAGAAAAGATTGCCTGCTTTGTGCCAAAATGTGATACCCAACACTGTATTTAAAGCTAGCTGGCTTTGTAATCCCAGCTACTTGGGAGGCTGAGGCAGGAGAATCACTTGAATCCAGGAGGCAGAGGTTGCAGTGAGCCAAGATCACGCCATTGCACTCCAGCCTGGGTGACGAGAGAGAAATTCTGTCTCAAAAAAAAAAAAAAAAAAAGCTAGTTGGCTTAATCCTCGCAAAGATGCCATCTACTTTTTGGCATTCTACAGGTGGAAACACTGAGACACTGGAAAATGTTAAAACTCACCACCAGCCAGGAGCAGTGTCTCACACCTGTAATCCCAGCACTTTGAGAGGCTGAGGCAGAATTACTTGAACCCAGGAGTTCAGGACCAGACTGGGCAAATTAGCGAGAACTCATCTCTACAAACACTAAAAAAAAAAAAAAAAAAAAAAAAAAAAAAAAAAATTAGGGCTAGGCGCGGTGGCTCACACATGTAATCCCAGCACTTTGGGAGGCCAAGGCAGGTGGATCACTTCAGCCCAGGGGTTCAAAACCAGCCTGGCCAACACGACAAAACTCTATCTCAACTAAAAATACAAAACTTAGCTGGGCATAGTGGCACGTGTCCATAATCCCAGCTACTTGAGAGGCTGAGGCAAGAGAATTGCTTGAACCCAGGAGTCAGAAGTTGCAGCGAGCTGAGATCGTGCCACTGCACTCCAGCCTAGGTGAGAGAGTGACACCGTGTCTCAAAAAAAAAAAAAAAAAAAAAAATAGGTATGGTGGTACATGCCTGTGGCCCCAGCTACTCAAGAGGCTGAGGTGGGAGGATCGCTTAAGCCCAGGAGTTCAAGGGTGCAATGAGCTATGATTGTACCACTGCACCACTATATATACACACATATATATGTGTATGTATATAGGTATGTCTATATATGCACATATCTATACATGTATATGTGTGTGTATATATATGTGTGTATATATATAAAAAACACACATGCACGGATTCACCACCACCAACTCAGAAATTGCCGTCTCCCTCTATTCTAAGGAATCATTTTTCATTTTGCCATCTCTGAAGTTGGAATACACCTTACAATCACTGGAATGTCACGGTCTCGTTGGCAGCATTTTTCTGCTTAGTAGCCCATTAAATAATAGCACATCTTGTAACTAACAGTGTTGTAGATGCTATGAGATCCTGGGGAAGCCCAGAATCTAACTCCACCCTGTCTGACTCCAAAGACCACATATTTTCTACGTCTTTGGACTGGGGCACAGATGTAGACAACTCGAGCTTTGCTGATTGTGAGAAAGGTATGAGAAATGGCCCTGATGGAATTTTCTTCTTGTACTTGCAGGGGAACAAAGCAGCATCATCCCACTATTCCAGGGGAGGTGCTAAATATGAGGGTGAGGCTGTCAAGCGGTCCCTGGTGGAGTCCTACACTCACCCGAACAGCAAGGAGACAGAGCGGAGGGAGAACATCGATACCGTATTGAACTGGTTCACCAAGGAAGACTTTGACTTTGTGACTCTGTACTACAGAGAGCCAGATAACATGGGACATCGATTCGGGCCAGAGGCAGAGAACAGGAAGTTGATGATTCAGCAAATCGACAGGACCATCAGGTATCTGGTGGGAGCCACTGAGAAGCACAGCCTGCAGAGCACCTCAGCGTCATCATCACATGAGACCATGGGATGACCACCGTGAAGAAGAGACCCAATGTCAACAAGATCCCTTGTCCAACTACATCAAGTTCAGGGACTGCGTCAAGTTTGATATTGTGGGCTACGGTGGCTTTGGGATGCCCCTAACCAAATTGGGGCAAGAGGAAGCCCTTTACCAGGCACTGAAGAATGTGCACCCTGACCTCCACGTCTACAAGAAGGAGTTTCCAGAACACTTCCATCTCGCTAAACATGACCAAGTTCTGCCAATCGTGATGTATGCCAACTGTGGTTACAGTATCAATGGGGTAAGTTCATTCTAAAATGAATAAAGTCACTTTGGAACTAGGAGACAACCATTAGGGAAGGGTGGTTCTGCAAAAATCAAACATAAGTGCACAGCCAGGCACGGTGGGTATCACCTGAGGTCAGGAGTTTGAGACCAGCCTGGCCAACATGGTGAAACCCCATCTCTACTAAAAATACAAAACTTAGCCAGGCGTGGTGGCGTGCATCTGTAGTTCCGGCTACTCTGGAGGCTGAGGCAGGAGAATCGCTTGAACCTGGGAGGCAGAGGTTGCAGTGAGCCAAGATCATGCTACTGCACTCCAGTCTGGGCAACAGAGTGAGACCCTGTCTCAAAAAAATATAATAAAACAAAACAAAACAAAATAAAATAAAATAAAATAAGTGCACACACTACGAGTTGTAGCCCATAGGGTCCTAAATGTTCCCCACCCCCCGCCCAACCAATGCTGCCCCAAATTACCATTATACAAGATTAATGACCAATTCAACTTGACAAGGCTGATTTAAAAATAAAAATAAGGCTGGCCATGGCGGTTCACACCTGTAATCTCAGTGCTTTGGGAAGCCAAGACAGGAGGATTGCTTAAGGCAAGGAGTTCAAGACCAGCCCAGGCAACATAAGGAGACCCCATCTCTACAAAAAACAAACAAATAAATAAATAGCCAGACATGGCGATGCATGCCTGTAGTCCCAGCTACTCAGGAGGCTGAGGTGGCAGGATTTCTTGAGCCCAGGAGGTCAAGGCTGCAGTAAGCTGTGATTGCACCACTGCACTCCAGCTTGAGCAACAGAGCAAGACCCCGTCTCTAAGAAATAAACAAATAATAAAAAATAAACACCAACTTCATTATTCAAAATTGTGCATAGTGCTTCACTAAACATTGAATAGCAGTGCTTTCATTTTTGTCTTCCCAACAACCCTATAAAATAGATGTTCTTAGTTCCACCATTTTAAAGAAGAAATCAAAACCTAGAGAGAAGTGACTTGAGATTAAAAATGGAAGGTTGGGCTGGGTGCAGCGGCTCACACCTGTAATCCCAGCACTTTAGAAGGCTAAGGTCGGTAGATTGCTTGAGCCCAGGAGTTTGAGACCAGCCTAGGCAACACAGTGAAACACCATCTCTACAAAAAATGCAAAAAAACGTAGCTGGGCACAGTGGCACGTGCCTGTGGTCCCAGCAACTCAGGAGGCTGAGGTGGGAGAACTGCTTGAGCCCGGGGGTGTTGAGGCTGCAGTGAGCCATGATCACGCCACTGTGAGATAGGAGGCAGGACTTGACTCCACAGGCAGGGCTTGGACACCAGACCAAATTGAGGACTAGCTAAAACAGGGCTGGGACAGAAGCAGCTTTCCATCAGACATGCTCACCAGTGTGCCATGTGAGTTTACTATTGCCATGGCAACACCCGGGAGTTACTGCCCCTTTCCATGGCAATGACCCAATGACTCAAAAGTTACTACCAATTTTCTAGAAATTTCTGCATAAACTGCCCTTTAATCTGCATGCAATTAAAAGTGGGTATAAATGTGATTGCAAACTCTCTGCCGCTACTCTCCACCTCCAGGGTAGCCCTGCCCTACAGGAGCAGTCACAGGGCTGTAACGCTGCCTCTTCAATAAAGCTGTTTTCTTCTATACCTCCAGCTTGCCCTTGAATTCTTTCCTGGGCAAAGGCAAGAACCCTCATGTGCTATTGAGAGGTGACAGCATTCTGGCAGCCCTGGAGCTCACTCTCAGTGTCTCCTCTGCCTGGGCTTCCAATTTGGCAGCACTTGAGGAGCCCTTCAGCCCACCGCTGTACTGTGGGAGCCCCTTCCTGGGATGGCCGAGGCTGGAGCCGGCTCCCTCAGCTTGCGGGGAGGTGTAGAGGGAGAGGCACAGGCGGGAACCGGGGCTGGGCATGGCGCTGGCAGGCCAGCACGAGTGCCGGGTGGGCATGGGCTCGGCAGGCCTCACACTCGGAGCGGCCAGCCAGTCCCGCCGGCCCTGGGCAGTGAGGGGCTTAGCACCTGGGCCAGCAGCTGCTGTGCTCAATTTCTCGCCGGGCCTTAGCTGCCTCTCTGCAGGGCAGGGCTTGGGACATGCAGCCCACCATGCCTGAGCCTCCCCACCACCCACCGTGGGATCCTGCGAGGCCTGAGCCTCCCCAGTGAGCACCGCTCCCTGCTCCACAGCGCCCAGTCCCATCGACCACCCAAGGGCTGAGGAGTGCCGGCGCTGGGCGCGGGACTGGCAGGTAGCTCCACTTGCGGCCCCAGTGCAGGATCCACTTGGTGAAGCCAGCTGGGCTCCTGAGTCTGGTGGGGACTTGGAGAACCTTTATGTCTAGCTAAGGGATTGTAAATACACCAATCGGCACTCTGTATCTAGCTCAAGGTTTGTAAACACACCAATCAGCACCCTGTGTCTAGCTCAGGGTTTGTGAGTGTACCAATGGACACTCTCTATCTAGCTAATCTAGTAGGGACTTGGAGAACTTTTGTGTCTATCTCAGGGATTGTAAACACACCAATCAGCACCCTGTCAAAATGGACTAATCAGCTCTCTGTAAAACAGACCAATCGACTCTCTGTAAAATGGACCAACCAGCAGGATGTGGGTGGGGCCAGACAAGAGAATAAAAGCAAGCTGCCCAAGCCAGCAGTGGCAACCCACTGGGGTCCCTTTCCACACTGTGGAAGCTTTGTTCTTTAGCTCTTTGCAATAAATCTTGCTGCTGCTGACTCTTCGGGTCCACACTGCCTTTGTGAGCTATAACACTCACCTTGAAGGTCTGCAGCTTCACTCCTGAAGCCAGCGAGACCAGGAACCCACCAGAAGGAAGAAACTCTGAACACATCCGAGCATCAGAAGGAAAAAACTCCGGACGCACCGCCTTTAAGAACTGTGACGCTCACCGCGAGGGTCCGTGGCTTCATTCTTGAAGTCAGTGAGACCAAGAACCCACCAGTTCTGGACACACTATGCTCCACTGGGGGGCTCCCCTGCCCTGCATCAACTGCGCTCTGGCCTGGGTGGCAGAGAGAGAGAGAGATCCTATCTTAAAAAAAAGAAAGAAATGTAAGGTTAAGTGCTGCCCCCAAGCCTGCGTGGGTGATCATTATACAGAGTACACAAAGATCACCAAAAAATTCACCACAAATGCCTCCCACCACTAGTTCTCATTTGCCCATACCAAAAAATATGCAAGCCTGTTCATACAAAGACACACACAGATACTCGTAGCAAAATTATTCATAATTGTCAAAAGGTGGCAACAACACAAATGCCTATCAACAACAGATGAATGGGCAAACAAGTACAGTCTACCCGTGTGATGGAACATTAATCAGCCAAAATATGGAATGAAGGGCTGATTCATGCTACAACCTGGATACACTTTGAAACCATTAGGCTAAGTGAAAGAAGCCAGACAAATAGTAGCTGATTCTATATATATATATATATATATATATACACACACACACACATATACGTATGTATGCCCAGAATATGAAAATCCAAAGAAACAAAGTAGATTAATGGTTGCCAGGAGCCAGGGGTGGGGATAGTCAGGGGGAAATAAAGGGTGACTGCTAATAGATACAGGGTTTCTCCTCGGGTAATTAAAATCTCTAAAACTGATGGTGGTGATGGCTGCACAACTCTGTGAATATATTAAAAACCACTGAATTATACACTTTATTTATTTATTTAGAGACAGGGTCTGGCTCTGTTGCCGAGGATGGAGGGCAGTGGTGCAATCTCAACTCACTGCACCCTCCACCTCCCGGGCTCAAACCATCCTCCCACTTCAGCCTCCTCAGTAGCTGGGACTGCAGACACACCCACCATACCCAGCTAATTTTTTTGTATTTTTGGTTGAGACAGGGTTTTGCCATGTTGCTCGGGCTCATCTCAAACTCTTGGGTTCAAGCGATCCTCCCACCTCAGCCTCCCAAAGTGCTGGGATTACAAGTGTGAGCCACCATGCCCGGCCAAATTGTACACTTGAAATGGGTAAATTGTATGGTATGTGAATTATCTTTCAGTAAGCCTGTTATTAAAAAGCAGCTTTAAGGGCCAGGCATAAGGGCCATGCCTGTAATCCCAGCACTTTGAGAAGCCAAGGCAGGAGGATCACTTGAGCCCAGGAGTTCAAGACCAGCCTAGACAATATGGCAAAACCTGGTCTCTACAAAGAATTTAAAAATTAGGCTTGGCGCGGTGGCTCACGCCTGTAATCCCAGCACTTTGGGAGGCCGAGGCAGGTGGTTCACTTGAGGTCAGGAGTTCAAGACCAGACTGGCCAACATGTGAAACCCTGTTGCTACTAAAAATATTTTTTAAAAATTAGCCAGGCATGGTGGTGGGTGCCGAGGCTGAGGCAGGAGAATCGCTTGAACCCGAGAGGTGGAGGTTGCAGTGAGCCAAGATTACGCCACTGCACTCCAACCTGCTGGGCGACAGAGCAAAACTCCATTTAAAAAAAAAAAAATTAAAAATTAGCCAGCGGTGGTGGGTCGTGTTTGTAGTCCCAGCTACTCAGGAGGCTAAAGGGGGAGGATTGCTTGAGCCCAGGAGGTTGAGGCTGCAGTGAGCCAAGATTGTATCACTGCACTCTGGCGTCAGCAACAGAACAAGACCGTGTTTCACAATTTTAAAAACAATTAAAAAACAAGCCTAAAGAAAACACAAAAACCAATGCTAACTGTGAGACATAAATGAGGTGGTCTATTTTTTGTTAACTACCAACTAACAATTCATGGCAGAAACAAAGTTTAAATGATGCTATAGCCAGGCACCGTGGCTCACGCCAGTAATCCCAACACTTTGGGAGGCTGAGGCGGGTGGATCACCTGAGGTCAGGAGTTTGAGACCAGCCCGGTCAACATGGTGAAACCCCGTCTCTACTAAAAATACAAAAATTAGCCAGGCGTGGTAGCGGGTGCCTATAATCCCAGCTACTCAGGAGGCTGAGGCAGGAGAATCACTTGAACCCCGGGGGGGGGGGCGGAGGTTGCAGTGAGCCAAGATCGCAGCATTGCACTCCAGCCTGGGCGACAGAGAGAAACTCCATCTCAATAAATAAATAAATAATTAAATAAATGATGCTATAAACCTCATGTGAGGGAAGACTGTCCCAGGTACAGCTTGAAGAACCCTTGCTGTGAATAGGGGCCAAATGCAATAATTCTGTTTGCAACTTGCTTCATGTTAGCTTGTTGCAACTCCAGAGTGTAACAGGTATGAGAAAACTCATGGGGTTACTGTTTAATGTTGGTGGAAATATTCACATTAAAATACAATGGTTTATCACCTAAGGTATATTTTATCCCTCAAGTGGCCCGGAACACTGTGATTACTGCACACCAATTGCATGCCCATAGCTAAGGCCTTGCCAAGGAGAAATTCCGCAGTCACCTGGCCTATTTGTAAACCTGGTTTTTGATGTTTTGTAACAGGATATCTTGACAGTAGCATGAGGACATTTAATGAGACAAGAACATTCCCCACTGACCAACCAGATAGTTTGAGGGAACAGGATGCTGTGCTCAGTTTAATCTTCTGCTGAACCGACCATTAGGCAGAAAATCCTTTGAGTCAATGCCTCTCACTGAATCCACTTCTCATCCTGTCCACCTGCCTGCTTTGCAGTGCAGAGTAAAGTGGGCCTTCCTTGACTCTCTTCAGGGACCAATGTGCTTGAGGCCATCATGAGGACATTCTTTTTTTTTTTTTTTTTGAGAGAGTCTCACTCTGTCACCCAGGCTGGAATGCAGTGGTGTGATCTCAGCTCCCCACTGCAACCTCTGCCTCCCAGGATCAAGTGATTCTCCTGCCTCAGCCTCCTGAGTAGCTGGGATTACAGGCACACGTCACTAGGCCCAGCTAATTTTTCTATTTTCTGTAGAGACAGGGTTTCACCATGTTGGCCATGCTGGTGTCGAACTCGTGACTTCAAGTGATCCACCTGCCTCAGCCTCCCAAAGCGCTGGTATTACAGGTGTGAGCCAACGTGCTGGCCGAGGGCTTTCATTCTTGATGGACTGCTCCATAGCCTCAGAGACAATCGGACTGGTTTCTTCAACCAGAGCGGAGCAGACAGGCAATTTCTGTATCCACCAGGCCAAATATTAGACCAACTCTTCAATGTACAGAGAGCATCACATTTCTTATATGCTAGAATATCTGTTGGTCCAAAATATAAATAAATAGTATTGTAGCCAGCCACAGTGGCTCATGCCTATAATTCCAGAGCTTTGTGGGGCTGAGGCAGGAGGTTCACTTGAGGTCGAGTTTGAGACCAGCCTGGGCAACATAGCAAAACCGCCCGCCCCTCACCACCACCTGCCATCTCTACAAAAATTAAAATAATTAGCTGGGCATAGTAGTGTGGGCCTGTAGTCCCAACTACTTGGGAAGCTGATGTGGGTGGATTGCTTGAGCCCAGGAATTTGAGGCTGCAGTGGGCTATGACTGCATCACTGTACTGCAGCTAGACCTTGTCTCAAAAAAAAAAAAAGTGTTGCAATTGACATTTCTTTATCATTTGAAAAGAGGGAGAGACAAGAAAGGTTTTTGGCATTTACCAAGCAATTACCCAGAATCCTCATCCCATCCTACCCCCACCCTTCCCCTAAAAATGTATGTATGTGTATTTATACCATAAAAAATACATCTATTTGGCTCTGGAACCGGATTGCTTGGGTTCAATTACCTGATCTAGCATTTGCTCCTGTTGACTCAGTGCAGACAAGCTCTGTAACTCAGTTTCCCCAGCTGTAAAATGGGGAATGGTGCCTTTACTGGGCTGCCATGAGGGTAAAGGAGGGAACATATATTTATGAAGCATTCAGAACAATTCATGATACATAGTAAGCTCCATATATTTGAGCTTATTACTACTGTCAGTACGATTATCATCATCTTGCTGTTTCCAATGGGTACGCTTTCTACATTCTCTTTCTTAAAGACCTTTAAATCCTTGGTATTCCCTCCACCACCACACAGAGCAGTGTCCTTGTAGTTTAAATTCTCAAAGACTTCATGGATCCAACAAGCATGACATTAACTAAGGGACAGCTTTCTTTCAGTGGATTGGAATCTAAAATGGCTTTTTTATTGTTATTATTTTTCAGAGAATTATAATGTGTTTCAACAAAGGCAGCCATGGCTTTGGTAATGTCCTCATGGATATGAAGACCATATTCAGAGATTTCGGACCAGATTTCAAGAGGAATCGCCTGGCCGAGCCTTTTAACAGCATCCACATCTACCCATTCATGTGTAAGCTCCTGGGAGTCACCCCCAAACCCACAACGGCTCCCTGGCAGTCACCCAGGAAATGCTCATGAGCTCTTATGACCAGCAGCCAGGGGAGACACAAAAGCAGCTGCCAGAAAACTGTCAGCAGAGTCTGCTCTGTCCTGAGATAGAAAAGAATCAAAAAGTGGTCTCATGGTGGGGCGGAGGGAATTCAAGCAGAACAATCCTGTTTCCCAGCAGCTTTGGAGCCCCAGGAACAAGATTCCAACAGCTCCAAACAGATAGCACGGGAGGTAGGGAATCCCTCGACCTGCTGGTAACATTTGACATAGTGCCTTTTAGGCAAAGGGAAGTTGCTCTATAGAGAAAGTCAGGCTGTAATCCTTCTGGTCCTAAGGAAATCACTGTGTACACACTGCCCCCAAGATGCCCCTTCCAGATACGGAAATCTGCCCTCCTTCAATAGCACAGAAAGCTCTTCATAGTGGAGGAGCAAAACCCTGCTGTTCACTCGGTGCTGAAAAAAGGAGAGGGGAGAGTCTGAAACGAGACTGCAAATTCTCAAGACTTCAAACCCCTTCAATCTGGGTAATACAAAGGAAGAATAAAATCATCTCAGAATTTGCTGTTGCCTTCCTTTGTGGGT
This sequence comes from Pan paniscus, assembly GCF_029289425.2. NCBI lineage: Eukaryota > Metazoa > Chordata > Mammalia > Primates > Hominidae > Pan > Pan paniscus. The sequence continues at coordinate 123,857,944 of NC_085926.1, forward strand.
TGTTTACAAACACTGGCTATCTTTCCTTTTGCCAGGAGAGACTTGGATACTGTCCAGTGATCTAACGAGCGCTTAAAGCAATTACATACAAAAAGGAGTAATGGCCTGGGCACCATGGTTCATACTTGGGACTTTGGGAGGACGAGGTAGGAGGATCACTTGGGGCCAGGAGCTTGAGACCAGCCTGGGCAACATAGTGAGACCCTGTCTCTACAATAAATTAGCTGGATGTAGTGTCACATGCCCGTAGCCCCAGCTACTGGGGAGGCTGAGGTGGGAGGATCACTGGAACCCAGGAGTTTGAGGCTGCAGTGAGCTGTGATTGTACTACGGCACTCCGATTCCTGCCTTAAAAAAAAAAAAAAAAGGAAAAGAAGGGAGGGCAGGGGTGATATACATCCTTTCTCTTCTTGTAAGCCACTGCCCATGATCTCCTTGTGAACATACAGAAAGCAGTCCCTTTTGTAGAAAACTAATTAAATGAATGACCAATTCACTAAATTATGGAGGATTTTTCTTCTTTTGAAGTTTTGGAGTTTTGCTACAACTATTTTGTAGCCCCTCCCCTGTCCCACATCCCACTGGGAGCCTGGGATAAGCTGCGTCTGACTGTCAGTTACTGATAAGCAGGACATCCCACAAACAGATTTTCAGCGAATTGGCTTTCAGCAAATTGATCATTTGGCAAAGTGGTCATTAGGCAAATGGGTCATTTGGTGAAGAGGTCATTTAGTAAATCGGCTTTCAACGACTTCCCCTATGAGATTTCTCTAGAGTGAGCATTTTCTTGGGTTAAATGTACACTTCATTTCCATAATTAATACTCACTAGTGGCTAGATGGGAAACTTCCCAGGGAACCAGGAGCAGCCAGAACAGCCTCTTAATAATCAGACAATTAAAAACCCTCTGGTTTCTTAACAGGAGCGGAGGTGCAGAGGGCATCTGCTCTGCAAGGCGCAGTGATCGGGCTCAGCATTGTCACAGGAACTCTTGTGGTTCTGTTTGTTGCTAGTGTGACATACACAGCAATTCGATGGAAAAAGGACTGAGTGGTCTTTGGGTCTCCCGTAGTTGATCATCATATGTCTTGATAACCCATGACAACTCCTTGCCACATGCCACGGGAGGTCCAGCACTCCAAGAACCCAGCAGCCAGGGCTGGCTTCATGGGTTTGCAACCTGGACAGTCCCACAGGGACACAGAAGAGTCCCCACTGTGGTTTAATAATCTGCCATCACCATCTTGAAATTCTTTATTTTTTAACAAGGGTGGCCAGGGATAGTGGCTCATGCCTGTAATCCTAGCACTTTGGGAGGCCAAGGCAGGCAGATGGCTTGAGCCCAAGGAGTTTGAGACCAGCCTGGGCCACTTAGGAAGACCCCATCTCTACAGAAAATACAAAAATTAGCCAAGCGTGTAGTCCCAGCTACTTGGAGGCTGAGATGGGAAAATTACCTGAGCCCAGGGAGGTCGAGGCTGCAGGAGCTGAGATTGTACCACTGCACTCCAGCCTGGATGACACAGCGGGATCTTGTCTAAAAAAAAAACCACAAGACCGGGCACGGTGGCTCATGCCTGTAATCCCAGCACTTTGGGAGGCTGAGGCAGGCGGATCACTTGAGGTCAGGATTTTGAGACCAGCCCGGCCAACATGGTGAAACCCCATCTCTACTAAAAATACAAAAATTAGCTGGACAAGGTGGCGCATGCTTGTCATCCCAGCTACTCAGGAGGCTGAGGCAGGAGAATAGCTTGAACCTGGGAGGAGGAGGTTGCAGAGAGCCGAGGTCGTGCCATTGTACTCCGGCCTGGGGCACAAGAGTGAAACTCCAACTCCAAAAAAAAAAAAAAAAAAAACCATAACAATAACGAGGGCCCTGCATGTGGCTGAAAACAACAGAAATGTATTGTCTCGCAGGCCTGGATGCTAGAAGCCCAAAATCAAGGTGTCGGCCGGGCTTCGCTTCCTCTGAAACATGTAAGAGAGAATACTTCCTTGCCTCTTCTGGCTTCTGGTGGCCCCTGGCAATGCTTGGTGTTCCTTGTAGATGCATCGCTCCAATCTCTCCTCCCTCATCACATGGCTGCCATCTCCCTGTGTCTCTGTCTTCACCTGACATTCTCCTCTCTTATTTTATTTTTTTGAGATGGAGTTTCCCTCTGTCACCCAGGCTGAAGTGCAGTGGCACAATCTTGGCTCACTGCAACCTCCGCCTCCTAGGTTCCGGTGATTCTCCCACCTCAGCCTCCTGAGTAGCCGGGATTACAGGCACCCGCCACCACGCAGTGCTAATTTTGTGTTGTTAGTAGAGATGGAGTTTCACCATGTTGGCCAGGCTGGTCTCGAACTCCTGACCTCAAGTGATCCGCCCACCTCACCCTCCCAAAATGTGCTGAGATTACAGGCATGAGCCACCATGCCCAGCCCTCATTCTCTCCTTTTATAAGGACACCAGTCATTGCATCTGCCTCCTCACCAGCAGCCCCCAATCCAGTATGACTCATCATTACTTGATTACATCTACAAATACCCTATTTCCAAATAAGGTCACATTCCTGGCTACGGAGGATTAAGATTTCCAATTTTTTCCCTGACTCAATTGTTTTTGAGTCAGGGCCTCACCCTATCACCCAGGCTGGAGTACAGTTATGTCATTATAGCTCACTGCAGCCTCAAACTCCTGGGCTCAAGGGATCCCCTGACCTCAGCCTTCCAAGTGGCTGAGACTACAGGAGCACACCACCATGCCCAACTATTTTTTTTTTTTTTGTACAGATTAGGTCTCACTCTGTTGACCAGGCTGCTCTCCTGACCTCAAGTGATCCTCTTGCGTTGGCCTCCCAAAGCACTGAGATTACAGGCGTTATCCCGTGCCTGGCCCTTTCTACACCTCAATCATTGTATCATTAGCCTGAGCTGCCCATATTCCTTATTCTGCCCATCCCTGACCAATCTCCTCCTTTAACATAACTTCCATCTCAATATCATGGGGCCTGCTGGGCACTGCAAACAGCCTAAGGAAAGCGGAAACTTTACTTAACCTTAAATTCTATTACAAAGTCCACATTGAACGTAATTTATATTTGAACTATAAAATTTTCTGTAAGTTGAAACATGACCTATAAAGGTCCCTACACCATGAAGCAACATTTTAGAAAGAAATCAATTGGTCCTTTTCTGCAGAAACCATTAACCATAGGAGAGATAAAGGAAAAACTTCAATGTACTGATTGAACTTCCATGCCCATAGCTTAATTTCTAAAAGGCAACCATTCCATACTGTTAAACTGCCTTAGGTTGTTATTACTGTTATTAAAGAGACCCTCAAAGCCAGAAGTTGAATTTTGACTGTAGTTCTTGCACGTATACGCACACTCTTGCAACTGAAACCACTCAGATTGTCCTAATGCTCTTCCCCATAGTAACACCACCTGGAATTTTACGTTTGGTTTTAAGCATCAGTCCTAATCTTCACTTGCACCCGAACACACTGCACCTGTGAGAGCCACGTGACATTAAAAAAAAAATCCCTTCAGTGAGGCCGGGCATGGTGGCTCACGCCTGTAATCCCAAGCCCTTTGGGAGGCCAAGGCAGATGGATCATGAGGTCAAGAGATTGAGACACTCCTGGCCAACATGGTGAAACCCTGTCTCTACTAAAAATACAAAAATTAGCTGGGTGTGGTGACGCGTGCCTGTAGTCCCAGCTACTCGGGAGGTTGAGGCAGGAGAATCGCTTGAGCCTGGGAGGCAGAAGTTGCAGGAGCCGAGATCATGCCACTGCACTCCAGCCTGGCAACAGAGGGAGACTCTCTGAAACAAAAAAATCCCTTCAGTGCCTTGATGCTTCCAGATTCAGATCCAAGATAGATGACGTGTGGCCCTCATCCGAGCCCGCACACCAAAATAAAGATTTCTTCTGGCCGGGCGTGGTGGTTCATGCCTGTAATCCCAGCACTTTGGGAGGCAGAGGCGGGTGGATCACCTGAGGTCAGGTATTTGAGACCAGCCTGGCCAACGTGTTCAAACCCTGTCTCCACTAAAAATACAAAAATGGCCCGGCATGGTGGCTCACGCCTGTAATCCCAGCTACTTGGGAGGCTGAGGCAGGAGAATCGCTTGAACCCAGGAGGTGGAGGTTGCAGTGAGCCGAGATCGCACCATTGCACTCCAGCCTGGGCAACAAGAGAGTGAAACTCCGTCTCAAAAAAAAAAAAGAAGAAGAAAAGATTTCTTCTGTGTGCATGGCTCAGCTCTGTGGTCCGCTAGGGTCCTTCCTCAATCCGCTTCCAATCTGTGGAATCAGGAAAGACTGAACCAACCTAGATTTATTAATATTTTAGTATAACATAATACAGTGTTACTTATTATAGCCTTGACCGTATATGCCCTTTTGCTCCTTGGAGGAAAGGCAATTAATAGCTATTATGTGAGTTAATAAAATAAGCCCAGGATTTATGAGTGTAACTAACCTGTTCCCGTTGGTTTTCCTTGTCTCCTGCGGGCAGAGAGCTGATCAAAACAGCAAAAGCAAAGCAGTGCCCCTGGCCCAGTTCTGAAGCCAACCTTCCTTAACCACCCAGACCCATCCCTGGTTAGGACTTGCTGTGGATTCTCAGGTGACTCCATCTCAGGATACAGGGACTGAGAGGGTGTATGCAATATCTCAGACCCAGAAACTGTTGATTCTGTCTAAAAACACAGCAATAACCACATCCCACCCTCTTGATTTAAATGAAAGTGTTTGGCGGAATAAAAGATGAACCTTTTTTTTTCTTTGTCAGATCTTGCGCTCATTTGGTTCTGGTGGGGAACAACAGCTGTGAGAGAACAAGTGTATTCAATTAGAATTAATTCCCCCTCTTATTCTCACGGCTGAGCAGGGCTCAAGTGCCTGTCATCTGAAAGAGGTAATAAGATTTAATCTGTCTCCTCATCTACCTTCTGCAAGTATACTTAACAAATTAGCTCTCGGGACTCTTCCAAATGGAGTTTTATGAGGGATTTGCTAAGGTAAACGTTTTAGACTTTGAACACAATTCAGATTTCAGGGGCAGTACTGAAATCTGAACTGTGTTGCTAACTGCCCTGCCTTTCAACTCAAGACACAATAACTTTGAACTAAAATAATTATATTTTTGTTGTTTTCCACTCTGTCCCCACGTCTATATCACCACCCCCCCCAATCCCGCCTCCCAGGAGCTAACTCCTCCTTCCTGTCCCTGCAAGATCAAAACTCCTCCTGGAAGCCCAGCTAGCTCTGTCTGCTCGCCTTCGTGGCAGATATCGCTATTGTACTTTCATGCTCATTTGTGTGGTACTTCAATGTCCACTTCTTCCACGAGCCCCTGAGCCCCTGGAGGGCCTGGACCACACCTAGTTTTTCTGTTACACCTCCCTTGCCAGACACATGGTAGGCGCTTAATAAGTATTTGGTGAACGGATGGCTTGTTTGGTGACAGTCCAAAGGCTGGGGGACAGAGGGAAAGCTCCCTCCTATCGGGCCCCAGACGGGTGGCGCTGATGGAGAGGAGGCTAGGATAACGCCTCCAGGACCGAAGCGCGCACCCGTAAGGGTCCTGCCAAAAAGACCTTCCTGAAGGCGGAGGAACTGCGAGAGTGCCTACCTTGGCCCAAGGCCTGACCCGACGATCCCGGGGACCCTCGCCCTAACCGGCCCCACCTCCCAGGCCCCAAACCTGGACTCGGCCCCGCCCGAAGCTCCGGATCCTGGGGCCCGCTGCTGGCCCCGCGTCGGCAGACTGTGGGCTCGCTCCTGGGCCTGCCTCAAACCCTCCGCAGGTAACGCCTCCCGAACTTGAGCCACACTCCAATCCCCTCCTCAAACCCCTCCCCGTTTCTCACACCCTGGACCCCTCGCTCCGTCTCGGCCCCGCCCCAAGCCCAGCTGCCTCTCGGCCCCTGAGCCCAGCCCCGATCCGCCTCCCAGTCCCTTGGTCCCTCCCGACACCGGACCCTCCCTAAGCTCCGCCTCCCAAGGCCCGCCTCCTGAGCGCAGCCGGCAGCCCGGACTCGGCCCCGCCTCCCGGACCCTGGGCCCCTCCCCACGTCGGCCCGTCCTACGATCCGCCTCCCAGAGTTCGAGCAGCGCCTGGCAACGTGCTACGACATAGTCAACGCCCCGCCCTGGCCCCGCCTCCTGAGCACTTTTCTGGGTCTGGCCTTAGCCCCGCCCTAAGACCTGTCTCCTGGGCTCTGCTCGGAGTCTCGCCTCCTGAACCCAGTCATCGTTTACCCCCACCCTAACGCCCGCCTCCAGGACTCTTATCCTGCCCCCACGCAAGGCCCCGCCTCCAGGACGCCTCCAACCTGGACGCTTCCGAAGCCCCGCTTCCAGGATCGCCCTGTCCTGGCCCCGCCCCAGGACCCGCCAACCTGAACTCTCCCCAGGACCTGCCCCAACGGCGCTTATCCTGGCCCTACCCCAGGCCTCGCCCTCATGACGCTCATCCTGGCCCCACCCCAAGCCCCCGCCTCATAACGCTCATCCTGGCCCCGCCCTAGAGCCGCCCCCACGACTCTCCTCCTGACCCTACCCCCAGGCCCCGCCCCCTCTCTGCCCCCGCGCACTGCCCTGGGCCCGCCCCCTCTTCAGTCCAGGCCCGGCTTCCGCCGGGTCTCCCGGCCACGCTGCGGCCCCGCCCACGTCATGGCGCCCGGGGAGAACGCGGGGACCTAACTCTTGCTGCAGAGTTTGGAGCGCCGCTTTCTGGCGGCGCGCGCACTGCACTCCTTCCCCTGGCTGGTGGGCGGCGGGGCGAGCGGAGACGCCCGCGGGGCTCGCGGGAGTCCAGGGGTAGACGGGATGGGTCTCCGTGCTGAAGCCCCCGACACGCCCGCCACGTGAGTGCCTGGGCTCCCGCCCGTCAGGTCCGCGCGACCCGGTCCCCATCCCTGGGGCTTCCTGCCCCGCGGGCTGGCGGCCTAAGCTGGGGGCCTCTCCACCGTCTTGGGGGGCAGAGGCGCGCTCGTTGTGGGGTACAGTTCACAATCATTTTCACGACTTTTTAAAGGCAGTAATCGTTCTGGTCACTGGGACACAGCTGCCCTTGCCCATTCTAAAAAGCGCCCTCAGGACCGCGGGTAACCACGTCCTCCTGAGCGCGGTGACCAGGTCACAGGGTGTCCCTCGTGACTCAGTGTTCTCATCTGTATGTCGAGAACTGCACAGAATCGGCTCATGCTCTGAGGCTCTCACACCTGTGATGGAAGAGACAGAGAAGGGGGTGGCCTCTCGTCTCCCTGGGGACCTGCCATTCTCAGCACAGGCGCATGGCAGGCAGCAGCCTCCCTTCTGCCAGTAGAGGGGCTTAATGCACCCGGCCCCATTTGTAATTCATGTGCGGTGAGCTCACTGGGATGAGTCAGTTTGGATATATATTCCTCCCTGGGTCTGCCCCATTTTATGGGGTGTTGCTTAATCATTTGCGTTATTTCATTGACATAAAATATTTAGCACTCAGAGATCGTTTCTGGTCAGGAGAAATTTGTGCATTTTTAACCCAAAATAGAAACCTTCGTAAAAGCATCATAGGTCTCCATTCAATATTGGCTATAATTGTTCACATGCCCACGCTGAATGCTAACTTGGGCTCACCCTCAACACCCACGAGGTGGGTACTATTATTATCACTCACATTTGACCAGAGGGATTGTTTGAATAGGGTGTAGTAGTTGAGAGTTCAGACCCAGGAGACAGCCTGCCTGCTTCGAATCCTGGCCCAACCCCTGGCCCCGTGTGACCTTGGGCAAGTGACTGCATCTCTCTGTGCTGTTGTTTTCTTATTAATAAAATGGGGGATATAATGATACCTACCTCTTAGGGTTGTTGTCAGGGTTGAGTACAAAAGCCTGTGGATCAGTGCCTGGCTCATGGTAAATGCATGTCGGTGTTAGCTAGTGTTTTTATTCAGTCTCAAAATGTTTAATAAATGCCTTCCGTGAGCCAGGCACCATGGATCAGCAGTACCTATGACAGATGAGGCTCTGCTTGCATGGGAGAGCCAGAGAATAAACAAATAAATAAATAAACAAGAAAAGACCAGATGAGAGTGGCTTTAAAGCCAATAAAACAGGGAAATGGTGAATGGAGCAACTGGGGAGAAGAGTCACCAAAGTCGGGGAATCAGGGAAGCCTTCCCCAAAGAGGTGGCATTTGAACTGGGGCCTGAGTGGTGAAGCAGCCAGCCATGGGAAGGGCTTGGGGAACAGGATATGCAAAGGCCCTGTGGTGGAAACAAGCCAGCTGTGGTTGAGGAACAACAGCAAGGCAGCCAGTGTGGCTGGAGTGGAGTGAGCAGGGTGGGCCAGGGGTGAGGGAGAACAGTCCAGAGAGAGGGATTAGGATCAGGTCTTGTAAGGCCTTTTACAGCATGGAAGGAGCTCTGAAGCAATGAAGTGCCTTGCCCTGTGTCACATACCAGCTGAGGCAGTCTGCCTAACTCGGGAGCCAAAGTTCGCTGCTGGGCTTGAGGCCCTGTAAGAGGACAATGTAACCCAGGCTGGTATGGGCACATTCTGCATTTCCACTTAAACTCAGATGGCAAGCTCATCAAACCTTGGTGCCATGGCTGCCCTGGTAATTCCTGGCTGACCAGTGCAACCAGGGAGCTGGCCCATGATCCGGGTGGCCGCTAAGTAGCCAGGACTAATGTGGCCAAGAGTCAGTCTTCTAGCCTTCTTCCTGTGACTCATCCGGGTGCACCCTGTGACATCTGAAGGTCAGGCTTTCAGCTGCTGTGGCTTCCACTTCCAACTGGCTCCACGTCCCCAGGGAGAGATCACACAGCGCTTTGCCAACACATTCTATTGCGTGTTTAATGTTCCTGTGAATGCGCCCTTGAGATTTCTCTCTCTCCCGTCCACACAGAGCTTAGAAGCAAAGTTAAGAGACTCATCAGATTCTGAGCTTCTGCGGGATATTTTGCAGAAGGTAAGAATCCCAGAGTCCCTGGGACTCATGACCCTGCCTCCTGAATCTCTCCGGAAGACCTGAGAGAAGAACCACAGGTGTGCTTGTACCCTTTAAAAACACCCCTGTTCAAAGAACATTGAACATTGAGTCAGCACTGCAGGTGGGTATTGGCACCTCTGACAGCTCCAGCTCTTTCATTTTCTATCTAAGACTTAGACAAAGACATCAGAATATACAAAAATCTGCATGAGAGGGGGAAATCTAAGGAAAGTTTTTTAAACCACAGCAAAAACAGAGATGACAGGTGCAAAACAGCTTCTAGCATTTGGTAGATGCTCAGAGACTTTCTTTTTTGCATTCTTGAGGCCTGTCCTGCCCACTCCTGTCTCTTCTAGACCTAAATGGGCCCTTACTTTGCCCAGGGTGGGGTTTGGACTCAAGAGCATCTGCATGCAGGTGAGAGGCAGGATCACCACCAGGCCCAGCCACAGCCTGACCTTGGCCTTGAGGGCCAAGTGCAGATCACCCTGCATCCTGGGTCTTCACCTTCGAAGGGCCATGAGCCCTTCTGAAAAGACAAAGCAATAGACTCCCTCCCAGAAAGAAGTGCACCAGAAGAATACATTTTCCATACTAACTCTGGAGGCAGACATTCTCCACCCCCACCCACCCAGCCCATCCTAGGAGCCCCAGTGAAGAATTCCTGTGCTAGAGGTGAACCAAGATGATCCATGTGGAAAAGATGCAGCCACAGCAGGGAAGACTTTCGGGGCAATACAGTAGGTCAGGGCTTCGAGCATGGAGATACCTGAAGTTATCTCGCACCCTGCTCTGAGTTGCACCCTGAGCCTCACTCTTGTAGGTGGTGAAGCATGAAATGTAGGGATAGCTGCTTTCAAACCCAGCACAAGGCTGGGTGCACTGGCTCACACCTGTAATCCCAGGACTTTGGGAAGCTGAGGTGGATGGATCACCTGAGGTCAGGACTTCAAGACCGGCCTAGCCAACATGGCAAAAACCCATCTCTACTAAAAATACAAAAATTAGCTGGGCGTGGTGGTGCATGCCTATATTCCCAGCTACTCGGGAGGCTGAGGCAGGAGAATCGCTTGAACCCAGGAGGCAGAGGCTGCGGTGAGCCTTGATCGGGCCACTGCACTCCAGCCTGGGCAACAGAGCGAGACTCTGTGTCAGAAAAAATGAAAAACCAGCACCAGCCTGAAGAGCCTGTGTATTGCGTGGGGTACTTTGCTGCCCTTGGGCAGAATCTGCATCCCTCCCAGCCAGCAGGCACTGCAGACTGTCTCCTCCCTCTCCCTCCAGGCTCCTGTTTTCCCACCATCCCCACTCCTGCTGCACCAGTCCGTCTGCCCTCCTTTCCAAGTGCCAGGCCGTGGCCACCTCATAGCTTGCACAGGCTGTTCCCACTGCCTGGAACTTGCTCATCCTGCACTTGGCTTCTCTCAGCTTTAGCTGGAGTGTCACCCTGAGCATCCCCTCCCATCCATCCTGTCCCCAGGGACACACACTCCAAGAGAGCAGTTGCTGAGTGGGCCTTCCCGCCTCTTCCATAGAGCCAGACAGTTGGCGACTGTCTTTACTGCAAACCCTGGTTCACACTGGCTCCTCTGGGAGGGAGGTGGTTTGGGCCCACGTGCCCTGTGTTCCTGCTCAGAATGGGCATTAGAAATGCTGCCACAGCCTGTGCCACTGCAGTGGAAGCATTTTTAGGAAATGGGTTATATCTTCAGACAAACTTCAGATGCATGGGGCCAGAACGCTGTGTCCATCTACATCTTTGCTGAGAGATTGGGTAGCCTGGAGTTTGCCCTCTGCTGTGTTGGCTTGAAGCTCATAGGAGACTTAAGACGGGTGCTCGAGCAACCAACGTTCTGTCCTTTGCTGTAGACTGTGAAGCATCCTGTGTGTGTGAAGCACCCGCCGTCAGTCAACTGTGCCCGGTGCTTTCTCTCAGAACTCATCAAAAAGGTCAGCAATGGGCAGTGTCCGCCCAGTAGCCAGACAGCATAGCCACCTGCGTGCTGGAGCCCCCATCCTTCCCAGGCCCTGGGCCTGCTTTGCAAACCCCAGCATGGCAGGGGCCTCCCCAGGCGACTGGCTGCAGCCGCGTGTGACCCATGGGAGACAGTGCAGGGCAGGAAGAAGGGGAGGCCAGCGTCTCTCCCTCACTCTGCCTCCTGGGGTTTCCGCAGCAGCTGCTTCTCTGGGGCCCCAGCTCCCAGCATATGGATTCTCATTCCTACCAGGCTGGCCCAGCCCACAGCACTGGAACCCTCATCCACACCCTCTGTCCTGCCCGCCGAAGGTTTTGGAGTTTCCTGCTCTTGTCTGTCTCTGGGTTGCCCCATGGGCCCCTGTTGGAAGGTTTAGCTCTTGCCATACCTTTGGAACTAGTTCCTCTGGTGAATTCTCTGCATTGATCCTGCTAGAATGAGCTCTTTCCTGACTGATACAGGATGGATTTTATTTTTTACTTATTTATTTTTTTGAGACAGTCTCACTGTGTTGCCCAGGCTGGATTACTGTGCCACAGTCTCGGCTCCCTGAAACCTCTGCCTCCCGGATTCAAGCAACTCTCGTGCCTAGCCTCCTAAGAAGCTGGGACTACAGGCACACGCCACCATGCCTGGCTAATTTTTGTATTTTTAGTAGAGACAGAGTTTCACCATTTTGGCCAGGCTGGTCTCGAACTCCTGACCTCAGGTGATCCGCCTGCCTCGGCCTCCCAATGTGCTGGGATTACAGGCATGAGCCACCGCACCTGGCCTAGGGTGGATTTTAAAGATGGGCCCGAACATGCAGGGTTCGACATAAGGATGTCGAGAGGCCGTTCCTCAGTAGGCAGTAGCAGAACTGCTGAGTGAAAGGGCCACACTTTTAGCAAATAAGCAACCCCCTGCTTCTCCAATACCTGCTTTCTCCCTAGTCCTCCCCAAAAGGGTGCATCTGTGGTCACCAGCAGGTCTGCCCTGTGCCACCAGGAGAGGGCAGCAGTCACCCAGTATACCCTGCTGCTGCCCTGTGAATTTTAGGATGGGGCCAGCCCTGGAGAAGCAGCCTGCTGACAGCCACAGCCTGCAGCATGGGCCGCCCTCACAGTTCTGCCTGGGCTCACTTAAAAGCACCTTTTGTTTTCCTGCTCTCTGTCATGGTCATGTGGCAGCTCTCACGGAATCCTTGTCTCCTGCCCTAGACTACACCTAACTCTACCCTCTCAACACCTCTCGTTGAAGGCCCTCCCATCCAGGTTTCCCTACCAAGTGAATTTTTTTTTTAGAGACAAGGTCTCTTGCCCAGGCTGTCCTCTAACTACTGGGCTCAAGCAGTCCTCCCATGTCAGCCTCTAGAGTAGCTGGGACTATTCGGCACACACCACCATGCCCAACGAAGTGAATATTTTATATGCCAGCTGGCCGGTATTACACCATTCCATCCCAAATCTCCCCTCCAAACTTGGTGAAAATCATCTGGCCATTTTTACAGATTAGAACGAAAGCAAACAAGCTCTCACTCTGTCTGCCCCCAGCACGAGGCTGTCCACACAGAGCCTTTGGACGAGCTGTATGAGGTGCTTGTGGAGACCCTGATGACCAAGGAGTCCACTCAGGGCCACGGGAGCTATTTGCTGGTATGAGAAGGGCACCCTCCTCCCCTCACAGCCCAGATACCCTTCCTGCACAGACAAAGTGAAAACGTGGGTGTGGGTTCAAATCCTGACTCACCCATTCTGCAGTCTTAGACATGAGGTCCATCAACCTTCTTTAGCCTCAGTTTCCCTGTCTGTAAATCAAGCACTGCAACAACAACAGCATGTCTCATGGGGTCGTTGGGCATTTGTCCAATAGGTGACAAACTCTACCTGCTTCACAAGGACCTGGTGCCCAGTCCTCAAAGAATACTTGGCAGGTTCGGGCGTGGTGGCTCATGCCTGTAATCCCAGCACTTTGGGAGGCTGAGGCGGGGGGATCACCTGAGGTCAGGAGTTTGAGACCAGCCTGGCCAACATGGTGAAACTCTGTCTTTACTAAAAATACAAAAATTAGCAGGGTGTGGTAGTGGGCGCCTGTAATCCCAGCTACTCGGGAGGCTGAGGCAGGAGAATCTCTTGAAACTGGGAGGTGGAGGTTGTAGTGAGCCAAGATCGCGCCATTGCGCTCCCGCCTGGGCAAAGACAGTGAAACTCTGTCTAAAAAAAAAGTAGAAAAATTAGCCAGACATGGTGGCACATGCCTGTAGTCGTACCTACTTGGGCGGCTGAGGCAGGAGAATTGCTTGAACCCAGGAGGCAGAGGTTGCAGTGAGCCAAGATTGTGCCACTGACTCCAGCCTGGGGAACAGAGCTCAAAAAAAATAAGATAAAACATAGATACAGAAAACCACAAAGGAAAAACATAGCATATTGAATCATCACAAGGCAGCCACCCCTTCATAGCCACACCTGGCCCCTGGCCACCACTGACCTGTGCTCCATCACCAGAATTCCATTGTCTCAGGAATGTTCAATGAATGGAATCCTGTGTGGCCTGAGGTGAGTGTCTTTCATGCCACGTGACACCCCCGAGGCCCACGCAAGCTGTTGGCATGTCAACAGTTAGCTGCTTCTCATTGCTGAGTGGCGATTGGTCCTGTCATGGTTTATTCAGCCATGTGGTGGATGGCTACTTGTCTTCTAAGCCACTTGCCTTCTGATCGCTGGAATGACTCTCTCGCCCTCTCTTGGTGCAGCCCTCAGGAGGCTGTCACACTCTCCAAGAGCACAGCCATCATCTCCCACGGCATCACAGGCCTGGCCACATGGGATGCTGCCCTCTACCTTGCAGAATGGGCCATCGAGAACCCGGCAGCCTTCCCTCATAGGTGACCTTGGGGTGCAGGGCAGGGGGCCGAGGCAGGGTTACCCTGGTGCAGTCGCAGACATGGTCCCCTTTCCTCCCGCCAGGGCTGTCCTAGAGCTTGGCAGTGGTGCTGGCCTCACAGCCCTGGCCATCTGCAAGATGTGCCGCCCCCGGGCATACATCTTCAGCGACTGTCACAGCCGGGTCCTCGAACAGCTCCGAGGGAATGTCCTTCTCAATGGCCTCTCATTAGAGGCAGACATCACTGCCAACTTAGACAGCCCCAGGGTGACAGTGGCCCAGCTGGACTGGGACGTCACGACGGTCCATCAGCTCTCTGCCATCCAGCCAGATGGTGTCATTGCAGCAGGTAATGCCCAGCCCCGGGCACCCTGTGCAGGCGGTGTCCTTGCAGCTCTACCCAGCTCTTAGCTCTGGGAAAAGGGAACAATGGATGCTGTCGGGCATGGACATGACGGGACTTACAGAAGAGTTACTCTGGGCCTCCAGGGTGACATCAAAGGATAGGGGTGCCTCTTAAGGTGACCTTCAAGCCACAGCCCTCTTGTTGGAGACAGGCATACTCCCGTTACAGTCGTCACCACATGGCTCTGTCCCAGAGCCATGCCCTGTGTCCTTCAGAGACCACAGGAGGAAAACAACCACTTCTGGGATGAGGACAGGGCCCTTGAGAGAAGGTGGTGTTTGGCTGGGCCACCAAAAACCCCTCGCCCCTGCCAGCACACTCAGTCTCCTCTCTGGTCGAACAGAGCTGTGCCTGTTGTCCTGGGTCCCAGCCCTGAAAACCACAGGTCCAGCGGTGGCCAGGGACACAGGCCCACCCCTGCAAGCCAGCAGACAAATCGGCAGACTCCTGAAACACGAAGTTCATGGCAGGGTCAGGCTTTGTGTCATTCACAGCCCTCTAGATAGGCCGAGAACCAGAGCTCGTTTTTTAAGGAACACCAGTGAGTCTGGAGATTTTTTTCTTTTGCTTCGGTCTTTTGCAGCTTTCTCTACTAAGGGTTCTCCTTTTTCACCCAAGTAATTGCCTTTCCATCTAATGGCCCAAATGGTCAAATGGCATCTAATAGTCTCATATGACCGCTGCCTCTCTGGCTCGCCCTGCTGCTGAGGTCAGCATGACCTGGGACTGTCCACTGGTCCCTTTCGGTAACCTGAAACTTTCACCGTAGACGTGCTGTATTGCCCAGAAGCCATCGTGTCGCTGGTCGGGGTCCTGCTGAGGCTGGCTGCCTGCCGGGAGCACCAGCGGGCTCCAGAGGTCTATGTGGCCTTTACTGTCTGCAACCCAGAGACGTGCCAGCTGTTCACCACCGAGCTAGGTGAGCCCCCATGCCCACCCGGGCCTGCATGGTCCCCGAGCTGTCCCTGCGGGACTCCAGTGGAAGTGAAAGAACTGGGGGCTGGGGAAAAGCTAGGATGCCCCACACTCCCACACCATGTGGGGAACTAGGGCAGAGGCCGGTAAGCAGGATGGGCTCGGGGCTGGGGGCTTGTGGCAGGAGGAGGGCAGCTCAGCACAGGGAGGGAGGATCTGAGCCCAGCAGCCCTACTGTGTGCTTCAGAGCAGGGTTCCCTAAGCCCTTGGGCCTCAGTTTCCTCATCTATAAAATGGAGGTGGTGGGAGGGGCAGTCGGGGTCAGGGCTGGACACAGCTGTGGCCTGCAGGACGCTGGAGCACAGGCTGTACAGGCGGATCCACCACGCCACTGTCCTGAGCACCCAGTTGATGGAAGACGAGCAGGGTGACTATAGAGAAGGGGAATTGGCCCCGTAGTGGGCCAGCCACTGTCCTCAGACCTGACATTTGTCAGCCCCCAGCACCTGTGAGAGTGTGCTATCATTGTCCCATCTCACCGACAAAGACACTAGGACACACAGAGGCCAAGCAACCCCCGAGCTCCCACAGACTGCAGCCCGGCCACCTGGCTCTCGTGCCTCCACACTACACCCAAGCCCCCCATTGCCACCAGCCTTTGCCCCAGCTCCCCGAGCACAGCCCCTCCTGGCAGCCATGTGCACAGATGCACGCGCAGCAGCCTCTGCCTGCACACAGAGACACGGGTCCAATGCCTGTCCACGTGGGGCAGCCCGTTAACTACAGAGCCAACAAACAAGCCAGCACACGAAGACACACTGGGTTCCACGACAGAGTCCCGCACAACCTCACACAGGAGGCTGACCAGGCGCGGGGCTCAGGCCTGTCATCCCAGCACTTTAGGAGGCTAAGGCAGGAGGACTTCTTGACACCAGGAGTTCAAGACCAACCTGGGAAATATAGTGGGACCCCATCTCCACAAAACATACAGAAACTAGCCGGGCATGATTGCGCACACCTGTAGTCCCAGCTACTCGGGAGGCTGAGGTGGGAGGATGGCTTGAGCCCAGGAGGTGGAGGCTGCAGTGAGCCCTGATCTCACCACTGCACTCTAGCCTAGGCAACAGAGCAAGACCCGGTCTCAAAAAGGCAAAATAAATAAATAAATAAATAAAAATAAAGGAAGTATTTCTTCAGATACTTATGTGAAAAAATACCTGCAATATCTTTTAAGTGAAAAAAACAGTGCCAAGCAGCACACATAGTAGAAGCCCCCACCCACCTTTTTTTTTTTTTTTTTTTTGAGACAGAGTCTGGCTTTGTATTGCCCAGGCTGGAGTGCAGTGGTGCCATCTCGGCCCACTGCAACCTCCCACCTCCCAGTTCAAGCTATCCTCCCATCTCAGCCTCCTGAGTAGCTGGGACTACAGGTGCGTGCTACCACGCCTGGCTAATTTTTGTATTTTGTGTAGAGTCGAGGTTTCGCCATGTTGGCCAGGCTGGTCTTGAACTCTTGACCTCAAGCGATCTGCTGCCTCAGCCTCCCAAAGTGTTAGTATTACAGGCATGAGCTACTGCGCCCAGCCCCATTTTTGTTTAAAAAATAATAATAATCACCCACACATGGTTATGAGTACCTATATTCCCAACTACTCAGGAGGCTGAGGCGGGAGGATGGCTTAAGCCCAGGAGTTTGTGGCCCCCTTGAGCAACATAGCAAGACTTCATCTCAAAAAAAAATTATCACAATAATCATTTTCACATAAGTATACCTATAGGGGAAAACCTAGAATATATATAGAGCAGGCTTGTCCAACCTGCGGCCCAACACAAATCTGTAAACTTTCTTAAAACAGTACGAGGTTTTTTTGTGATTTTTTTTCTTTTAGCTCACCAGCTATTGCTAGCATTAGTGTATTTTATGTGTGGCCCAAGGCGATTCTTCTTCTTCCAGTGTGGTGCAGGGAGGCCAAAAGATTGGACATCCCTGATATACACGTTAACAGATGCCATCCTTGGATGGCAGGATTATAGAGACTTCTACACGTTCATGTCTGTACTATTTCATTTTTATAAATACGCATTTTCCACTCGTAACAAAAAACTGTGATTGACAATCATCCCGGGCCACAGTGTCTCACGCCTGTAATCCCAACACTGTAAGAGGCTGAGGCTTTGGGAGGCTGAGGTGAGGGGATCACTTAAGGTCAAGAGTTCAAGACCAGCCTGGCCAACACGGTGAAACCCCATCTCTACTAAAAACACAAAAATTAGCCAGGCGTGGTGGTGCACGCCTATAATCCCAGCTACTTGGGAGACTGAGGCAGGAGAATCACCTGGGAGGCGTTGCAGTGAGCTGAGATTGCACCACTGCACTCCAGCCTGGGGAACAGAGTAAAACTCCGTCTAAAAAAAAATAATAAAAGAGGCTGAGGCAGGAGCATCACTTGAGGCCATGAATTCAGGACCCCATCTCTACAAAATAAAAAAATTACTAGCATGGTGGCACACACCTGTCATCCCAGCTACTCAGGAAGTGGGAGGATTGCTAGAGCCCAGGAGTCGAGGCTGTAGTGAGCAATGACTGTGCCACTGCACTCCAGCATGGGTGACAAAACAAGATCGTATCTCAAAAAAAAAAAAAAAGAATCATTCTGGCTAACGGCTCTTCAGACAGCTGTGCTTATGAGAACACCAGCCCCTTCTAAGCTGTGTGTGTGTGTGTGTGTGTGTGTGTGTGTGTGATTTTTTTTTTTTTTTTTGAGATGGAGTCTCACTCTGTCACTCAGGCTCGAGTGCAGTGGCACAATCTTGGCTCACTGCAACCTCCGCCTCCTGGGTTCAAGCAATTCTCCTGCCTCAGCCTCCCAAGTAGCTGGAATTACAGGCACCCGCCATCGTGCCTGGCTAATTTTTGTATTTTTGTAGAGATGGGGTTTCACCATGTTGGCCAGGCTGGTCTCGAACTCCTGAACTCAAGTGATCCACCCGCCTTGGCCTCCCAAAGTGTTGGGATTACAGGTGTGAGCCACTGTGCCTGGCTGCTTTCTAAGCTTTGTGAAGAGTGGGTTGATTGAGCAGCCAGGTAGATGCGGGTTCAGATCTCTGCGTCTGTACCGCTGTGCCAAGTGCTGGGGCAGACGCGGGCAGAGAGTGGACAGCGGCATGGTGCCTGCTGCTAGCCATTTCTATGCAAAACCAGATTTCTGGTCCCATCCTGGAGGCCAATTCTAGGCACCTGGGTGGGCCTGAGAACCTGTGAACCAAGTAAACTGACTTGGACACCCCCCCCCCCACCACCCCGCCAGGCCTGTCCTAGCAGCCCCACACAATACGCTCATGTCCTGTCCCCAAACACCGCCATCCTCAAACACATGTGCTCTGTTTCCAGGCCGGGCCAGGATCAGATGGGAAGTGAAACCTCGTCATGACCAGAAACTGTTTCCCTATGAAGAGCACTTGGAGATGGCAATGCTGAACCTCACACTGTAGGACTCACACACGACTCCAACGGGATTGTGAGAATCACGTCACTCTCATGGGAAGAGTTTTTATATGGGAAAGCGGATAAAACTTTCACTGGACTGGAATGTTTGGAGAATGTTAATTTCCAAATCAGGAACTACAAACTGCCTTCTAATAAGACATCGGCTATCTAAGCGTGTGGGTGCTCCCTTTCTGCCAGCAGTTCTGGTTCTTAAGAAAATCGCCATCACTCAGACATGAAAACTCTGGCTCCAAAAATAGCATTTTCTTTGTGCAAATAAAAACGTGTGTATCAAGTATGATGTTCCCCCAGCGTGGACACACTCGGTTCCTCACAAAGCCAAGCCCGCTGCAGCTGCCACATCCCTGGACACACTCGGTTCCTCACAAAGCCAAGCCTGCTGCAGCTGCCACATCCGCGGATACACTCGGTTCTTCACAAAGCCAAGCCCGCTGCAGCTGCCACATCCCTGGGCTTACGATGCAGCAGGTGCTTTTTTCAAGACAGGAATCAAAATGTTAGGAACACGGCAGAAAGGTGACACCTGGAGAGCAAACGCAGGATGAGGAGTACTGCAGAGGTCACAGGGAAGTCACAGAACAGTAATACGCTAGCAGGGGCATGGGGCATGAAGAACAGAAGAAGAGAGGAAGTGTTTCCGAGCCTCCGGAAAATAAATCGGAGCCAAGCACAGCTTCCCGGTCACAGAACCAATTCATTCACCAGGCGGCACCACTGCTGTCATTTCAGCTTCTGGCCACTGGGAGGCGCTGCTCAAAAGGGTTTGCCCTGAGACTCCGAGAAAAAGCTGCGGGAAGGACAGCAGGGGTCCCGGGGTTTTAGCCTCTGGCCCAGGAGTTGTGTGTCCATAACCAAAGGGAGCACAGTCTGCACCCAGCTCTCATCCCATCGGAGCTGCTGCAACTCCCGCAGGTTCTTCCGGAACTGGTTTAGCTTGCCCGCAGGATCAGGAAAGTTTGAGAAAAGCATCTGCAAAAATATAAAGAGCAGAGCTTACCTCATTGCCTGTCCCCACCCCATCCCAGGTCACCACCTGGCTGACCCCAGGTCCCCGACCCAACAACAGCCCCTCCCAAGTTCCTAACTCCCTCACTTGGACTAGAGACTCTTCACGCCCCAGCAGCGCTCTGCCTCCAACTTGACATCATGCTTTCTGGAAACTTCCCTGTATGTCCCACTTTCCCACACTTGGTGCTCTGGAGCACCTCCCGGCTTCTACATGCTGTATGTTCCCCTGTGAGCACCCTCCTCTTGGCCTCTGGCCAAGTCCCACCCATCTGTGGGTAACAAGGGGGTGTCGGTGTTCTTTTCAGCCTTGCTAAACTCTCTGAATCAAGGATCACAAACTACAGCCTGCAGGCCAAATCCAGCCCACAGCCTGTGTTTGTAAATAAAGTTTTATTGGAACAAAGCCACACCCCTTAATCTACAGATGATCTGTGGCTACTTTCATACCACAACAGAGTACCATGGTTCTGACAGAGACTGGGGGACCCAGTCTAAATGACTTCTGACCTGGACCTTTACTGAAAATCCTCCCAATCATTCTGTTGGCAAGAATGATGTATTACTTTTAGCAATAAGAAACAAGTAACCTTTGCAGAATTCCACCCATATTTCAAGGCTGGTCCCAGAAGCTCCCTTTGCCCGCCCACCTACCTGATCCTGATCACTTCCTAAACTGCAGCCCGGCCCACCCGGCTCCAGCATCATTTGTGGAGTGTCAGCTCCATAAATCCAGAGGGCAGGCGGGGGTGTGTCCTAACTTTCCCGAGCCTACTGTACCGAAACGGGACAGCAGAGTGGGCCAGCCTCGGTGACCTCTGCTCCCTCCCTAGCTTTTCCGCCAGACCCCACATGGTCCCACCCTGGCTGTGGGAAGCAGGGATCAGGGAGCGTGGCTCAGTGCCAGTCTCCAGAACCCTCCCCACCCTGGCATGGTGGCAGATGTGGCTACCTGCAGCTGAGCTGCCAGTTCCTCTGAGTCCTCAAAGACCAGGCCATTTTCTTCATGTTTCACCAGCTCATGTAAACTGCAGAGAGAACCAAGGGAGCCTGAGAGCTGCCTGGAGAAGACACCAGACCCCTGGGGTGCCCACCTGGGCTCCCCCCACCACCCCATGCTCAAGCCAGGCTGGGGGTTGGAACAGGGGGTGTGGTTTCCAGGAGCTGGTTCTTAGATTTGGCATCTGAAGGGTATAAAGGCCTGGGGAGGTGCACATCAAAATGGACAAACCGATTTGAGGAGGGAGCCTTAAGGAGGGTTTGTACCTTCTGTGCTGGATGCTCTTCAAGGACTGAAGAATTATTTTTGCATGTTTTTCTTAATTCCATGGCCATGGAACAAGTCAAGACAACACCCTGGGGACTGGCTCAGCACATAAAAGATGACTTTTCTAGGGCACCAGGTTTGATCCCGACATTTCCTGAGCTCAGCTCACACGAGGGGCTCACATCCCTGAATCCCATCCAGGAGCCGGCTCCTGAGCAGGGGCCAAGGGCTCAGCTTGTGCTGGGGCTACTGCTTCTAGAATCTTCTCTAATGCCACCCTTCCAAACAGCCATCTATGCTGGGTGGAGTGAGGCCACAGCATGACACTCGTTTAACTGATTCAAACCCACCACGTGAGCTTGGCCAAAAGGGACATGGTGGGAGAGAAAGAAACAAAGAAAACCATGTAAGCCTGCAGGCAATTCCCGCCAATTCTACTCTAGGAGCAAAAGCTCCGAGTGGAGTTCTAGTATTTAGGATGCTTTTATTTCATACTAGGTTGGTGCAAAAGTAATTGCCACCTTTAATGGCAAAAACCGTGATTACTTTTGTACCAACCTAAATATAACATGAGCTCTAAATGGAAGCAACTACTTCAGTGAGGCTCAGCCCAGCCACAGTAATCGCAGGGCTCCTCCTCGTGGCCTCCAGTGTGTGCTGGACTGACTGAGGGGCAGGGCCTCACTGTGGGCAGCTCGCTCTGCACTGTTTCCCCCTCAGCGGTGGATCTGTGAAGCTATCCCCAGAAAGATTCGGGTTCTGCTCCTACCACTTGAAGTTCACGGCACACACAGGCAAACAGCACCCGAACATGTCCACCACCTTCATGGGCAGGTCCAGGCCACTGGAGGACATGTGCAGACAGACATCCAGGTCCACCGACCCTGCTAGGCAAGAGGGGTGCAGTCAGAGTGCTGGTCTCTGCCCTGGGAACACAAATCCTCCCAGCACAGTGAGGCAACATCCCCCAAGGGGAGTGAAAATCAGATAAGGCCCCCGACAGCCCCAAGCACAAGTAGCTTAAGCTGGCCAAGCAGCCACACGGCCTGGCTGGGACATCTGAAAATGTAAGTTGACACTTTTTCTACTTAACCACAATTTGGTTTTTTTGTTGTTGTTTTGGTTTGTTTTCTTTTGAGACAGAGTCTCACTCTGTCACCCAGGCTGGAGTGCAGTGGCACAATCTCAGCTCACTGCAACCTCCACCTCCCAGGTTCACCTCCCATATGTAATCCTAGCATTTTGGGAGCCCAAGGCAGGTGGATCACCTGAGGTCAGGAGTTCAAGACCAGCCTGGCCAACATAGTGAAACCCCATCTCTACTAAAAAAAATACAAAATTAGCGAAGCATCGTGGCAGGTGCCTGTAATCCCAGCTACTCAGGAGGCTGAGGCAGGAGAATCGCTTGAACCCGGGAAGGCGGAGGTTGCAGTGAGCCAAGATCATGCCATTGCACTCCAGCCTGGGCTACAAGAGCGAAACTCCGTCTCAAAATAATAATAATAATAATAATAATAATAATAATAATAATAATAATACCACAGCACACCCACCACAAACCAGCTGTCAGTGTGAAAATAAAGCGAAACAGCTTAACATTTCTAAAGACTAGCTGGGGCCAGGCGTGATGGGTCACGCCTGGAAACCCAGCACTTAGGGAGGCCAAGGCGGGAGGATCACTTGAGGTCAGGAGTTCAAGACCAGCCTGGCCAACATGGTGAAACCCTGTTTCTACTAAAAATACAAAAATAAGCCAGGTGTTGTAGCAGGCTCCTGTAATCCCATAATCTACTCGGGAGGCTGAGGTGGGAGAATCGCTTGAACCCAGGAGGTGGAGGTTGCATGAACTGAGATCGTGCACTCCAGCCTAGGCAATGGAGCGAGACTGTCTAAAACAAAGACTAGCTGGAGAGTCCTGCCAGGAAAAGGCCCTCAGCCTCCACTGCTCTGCTCACTCGAAGCTGGAAGATGCAGCTCTAGAGACGCATCAGGACCAAGCCACGACTCCCCACTTGGAGAAATCAACGGGGAAAGAGACGGAGGCAAAGGAGAACCATCTCACTGGGAGAGGCGACGCTGTTTGACACATCGTCCCTGTACCTCCCAAAGCCACTGCCCTCCCACACCTGGGCAACAGTGGCCCCAACCCCAGGCCCAGCCCTCCTGCAGGAAGGAAGAGGACTGAATGGAGGGCGTGGCAGGCTGAAAGGACGTGGCCTTCTCAAACCCCTTGGTAAAGGGCCTCTGGGGCCACCTGGCAGGGAGGGGCTGGCACACCAGGAAGTAGCCTCCTCCCGGGAGTTCAGCCAGAGCCCAGGTCTTGTCCCCAAGTGGCCTCCAGAGCCACCTTTTCAGAAAAAGTACATCCCGCCCCCCCCCCGTTCCCCCTGCTTAAGGCCCCGCCTCCTCCCTGAGCCTCCTGCTGGCCTCTCCCCTAGAAGCAGGGGGTAGTCCTCGGCCTCCAGCCAGGGGGTGCAGACCTGGATGTGCTGGAAATGCTTCTGGTGGATGAGGCGGCTGTAATACTCCGTCAGAGGCCCTTTGCCTTTACAGAGAAGAGCAGATACTGCCATGGACCCGTCTCTGTCCCTGCCAAGTGGCCCCAGGCCCAAGACACTCCCCTCTAGGAGGGATCCCTTTCCCAGAAGCTCCACCCCTCGGCAGCTCCAGTCAGGCCCCATCTGGGCCCTTCCAGAAGGAACTCAGGAGCCCCGAGACCTGCAGGGCTGTGTGCACCCTGACCCCTGACGCACAGCCCTGCACCTGCAGCCAGCTGGCCTCGGGCTGCAAACATGGCGGGGTAAGCACTGGCCTGGCACCTGACCGCCCACTGGGTGGACCCAGCCTTTTGTCTGTGTTGTGCACAGGGGACACGAGGACTCCCCCTGCCCTGCCACAGCCCCCAGAGCACAGGGCACAGGTTCCAAACCGCCCCTGCCCTGCCACAGCCTCCAGAGCACATGGCGCGGGTTCCAAACCACTCCTGGGAGCCTAGAGGCCAGAGGAGGGAGGAGAGCAGGACCAGCAGCTGGCCCAGACCCCGCCTCTTCCCACACCACTTCCGCTTTTCTCCCTCCTCACTGAGTCACCTTGAAAGGGCTCAGCAGCAGTGACTGTGGGACAGGGGCTCTTCCGTTTGAAAAATTAAAAGAGGCTTGGTTAAGGCACCAATGACATGGCCAGGCACAGTGGCTCATGCCTATAATTCGAGCATATTGGGAGGCCAAGGTGGGTGGATCACCTGAGGTCAGGAGTTCAAGACCAGCCTGGCCAACATGGTGAAACCCTGTTTCTACTAAAAATACAAAAATTAGCTGAGTGTGGTGGGCCCCTGTAGTCCCAGCTACTCGGGAGGCTAAGGCATGAGAATTGCTTGAATGTGAGAGGCGGAGGTTGCAGTGAGCCAAGATCACACCACTGCACCCCAGCCTGGGCGACAGAGACTCTGTCTCAAAAAAAAAAAAAAGAAAAAAAGACACCAATGACGTAACAACAACAACAAAAAGATGCTCGGAAACTACTGAAAAAGTAGAAAACTTGGTATCTACAGATTCAAATCTGGGCTCCCTGCCCTGCTGGGAAACCCTCTGAGCCTCAGTTTCCCCCATGTCAAGCAGTATAAGACCCTATGGCAGAGACCTGCAGTGAAGATTAAGGAGACAAGATCGTGGGAAGCACAGGGTAAAGGCTGTGTGCCCCTCCCCCTCCGCCATCCCCCAACCAAACAGACACCCAGGGTCCCAGGCGGTACCTGTTATCACACAGACAAGAGAAGGAAGGTTGTGTCCATCAAGAGTCAGTTGTTCAAACTCTGTGTTTAAAAAAAGAAACAATTCTACATGGAATTTCTGATAGAATTTCTTTCTTTTTTTTCTTCTGACAGACTCTTGCTCTGTCACCCAGGCTGGAATGCAATGGCGTGATCTCAGCTCACTGCAACCTCTGCCTCCCGGGTTCAAGTAATTCCCATGCATCAGCCTCCCAAGTAGCTGGGATTACAGGCGCCCACCACCATACCCAGCTAATTTTTGTATTTTTAGTAGAGACAGGTTTTGCCATGTTGGCCTCGAACTCCTGACCTCAGGTAATCTGCCTGCCTCGGGCTCCCAGAGTTCTAGGATTACAGGTGTGAGCCACCATGCCCATTCAGAAAAAACGTTTTAAATAAACAGTAGCCAGAGTCACCTGGTCAGGTGGAGAAAGAGCACTGCTCTGGTGGGGAGGCCACCAGCTTCTGAGATACTCTCCTGGAGGGGGCATTTCAGCCTGAGGGCCTGGTCACTCAATGACCCAACTGGGGATTCAGGGCGGCCCACCACCACCACCCCCGCTGTCCCCAGGCTGCCCCACCCAGTGGCCGGGGACAGCAACATGCTGCAGGCCAGGCAAGCAGCTCACAGCTCAGTGGCCCCCGACAAGCCCGGAGCTCCTCACCGCAGCTACACACCTACATTCTAAAGCTGCCAGCAGGATGGAGAAGTCTTCGTCCTCTATGAGAAGAGAATTGAATGTCAGGGGCCTGTTTCTAGACACCCCTCTTCCAGCTCACATGCCCTCCCCTTCTCATTGAGACTGTGGTGGGGTGGGGGCATGCAGGACTGGCAGGGGTGAGGAGAACTCAGGTTGGCCAGGTGCCCGTCACACCAACCCCAAGTGTTCCAGGGGTCGTGCAGACCTGTCCAGCCCGTGCTGCTGACCAGCAGGGCTGGCCACTCGCGGAGACGCATCACCAGCCTGCTCCCAGCATCCAGCTCCATGAAGGCCGACCGCTCCATGGCTGGGTCCTCAGGTTCTGAGCTGAAAGAGCAGGAAAAAAGCCTGTGAGAGGCCACAGAGCAGGCCCAGGACCCAGGATGGGCATCTCCTGCCGTGGCAAGGCCTGCAGGCTCCCAAAGGTTGGGGTGCCCGGCCACATCAGCAGCACCAGGCCACCCCTGTCATCCGAGGCCTGGGCTTGCTTTCTCTGATATTGTTGCTGGGTGCTAAGGTTACAACAGCAAACAAGACTGACTCATTCCTTTTCTCCACGGGACTTACTGTCTTATCATCCCCTGGACTCAAGATGAGGGTGCAGGGACGCCATCCCACACCACCCCAGCTTACCCAGGGGCACACCTTAGGGTGTGTGGACCTGCACAAAGTTC
This sequence comes from Pan paniscus, assembly GCF_029289425.2. Lineage (NCBI taxonomy): Eukaryota > Metazoa > Chordata > Mammalia > Primates > Hominidae > Pan > Pan paniscus. Next base: position 123,884,004 of record NC_085926.1, read on the forward strand.
CCCTCCTTAGCCCCGTGAGACACCCCAGGGGACACACAGGTCCACAGATCTGCCACAGGCCTGGGAACCCACTGGCAGGAGAGTAAGACAGCGCAGGGGTCCACAAACATTTCTCAAAGGGCCAGAGAGTAAATACTTCAGGCTTTGCAGGCCACAGGTTCTCTGTTGCAAAACGTGATTCTGCTATTGTAGCTCAAAGGCGGCTGTAGACAACTCAGAAGGCAATGAGTGTGTTGTGTCCCAATGAAACTTGATTTACAAAAGCAGGAGACTGGCCTGTAGCCTTAGTTTGCCAACCCCTGGATGAGTGGGTTCCCAGGTCTGCAGTGAGAAGGGGAGAGGCCAGGGCAGTGGCGAGCAGGAGAGAAGGCAGCTGAGGATGGGAGGCCTACTGGGCCCTGAACGGAGAGTGCGTGCCACCCAGCTTCATGAAGAGCCGGTGCAGCAGGTCCAGAGGTGTCTCTTTAAAGAAAGATGCCGGCTTGTCACAGACGGTCACAGCCCTGCAATGAAATCATGGCAGGGCTATTGGGAGGGCTGAAGAAAGGCCTCAGGAATAGAGGACTCGGAGGCTCCAGGAAAAGAAGGACGCTTGGGGAATCCAAGTCTCAGACGATGACAAAAAGAAGCCTTGCAATCACTTGGGAATGCACAGAGAGACGTCCTAGGACCAAAACTGCCTGGACCCCCTGGCTGGCTGGGAAAGAAACTCTGCCCCCTCCTCTCCTGGCTTCCCCAAATTTTCCCATTATGTTGCCAAGCATTAGTCCAGCGTGGAGGCTACTTTCTGCTCAAACCAGTCATTTGGGTCCCGCGCCCAACATCACCCATCCTCAGTAAAACGACCTTTATTTCCTTCTTCCTGGTTTCCAGAAAGTTCCCCTAAAGCCCTGAGGAATCACCGAATGAAAGGGGCTTTTTACAAAGAGGAAACTTAAGTGGAGTGCCAATACACAACATGGATTGCACCAGGCTAGGTCTAAGATAAAACCAGACTGTGGACAACAGGACAGATAAGACCCACATGGCTCTGCACTGCCTGGGTCTGTTATTGTGTGGAGGAATGTCTTAGTCTGTTGCTCCTGTGGATGTAGCGAAAGCACGAACCAGGAGTTTTCATCCTTCACTTCATTTTCTTAATCTAGTTGTATCATCCTCTGGGTGAGCCTAGCCCACTTTAAAATGGATATTCGGATGTCAGAATGAATAGAGCAGTGTGCCTGACTTAAGTAATATCAAAATTTTAGAGATGTGGAAAAGACGGAGTTGATGAAGCTACTGTTATCCAGAGACCATGACCATTCCGAGTGGTTGGTTTCATTTCTAATGCACATCTGCTCCACCCCACCAATTGCTTTGCGCAATGTGAGGTTCTCATTACAAAGTCAACAATTCTTTATCATCTGTGTGGTCAGTCACCCTTTTGTTGTCCCTCCCTTGTAATTGTTTAATCTGGCCTCCCCTGCCACATTTCTTGGCTGCCTACTCTCCCCGCTCCTGTCAGTCAGGTTGTACTCAGGGAATGCAAATGCACAGAAAAAGTCCAGAGTCAATTGGAACTAATTAGGTGTTTTATCTGCTGCTTTGGATTATCCGTGCCCTCTATGGACACACGGCATAGGCTGGTTGAACAACCATCCCTGGATTGGTTCTAAGCAGCATTCTAAGATTCACACACAGCTTCCTATTGTCTGTGCTAACGGAGGTAAAGGCTGGTGTGAATGTACAACAGAGACATTTAAAAGCCAAGGTATAGTTTATGCCCATTTTCATTGTACATTTTAGTGAGTGTTTACAACTTTATATAACTGTCCGACCATCACCACAATCAAGGCATAGCATACTTTCAACATCACAAAAAGTTTTCTTGTGCCATCTCAGCCAATCTGCCCCTACCTTGGCCCCAAGCAACCACCATTCTGCTTTCTGTCACTATAGATTAGATTTGTCTTTTCTAGGGTTTTAGTTTCTCCAATCTCCTTCCCAGTGATGTCTGGTTTAGGCTGATATTAAAATGTGTTCATGTTCCCTACATCCACACTGATTTGACACGGTGGGCAGAGCTGGGACATGGAAGAAACATGAGAGGCAAGACGTGGAGGCTGATGAGCATAATTATTGGCAATGAGAAGAATGTTGGCTCTTCCCAGTATTCGTAGAATACGACAAAGCGGTGTGCCCATGTTGTGCCCTGAACCTATTTTCAAGGTCATTCAATACAGAGTCTCCTAAATTTAACTACCTAGGAATTGTGTTTTGCCTTGAATGGACATTTGGAAACTCCAGACTCTAGCCAGCCCCTCTCAGCCATGGAGTCATTGCTCCCCCTGGTGTAAACACAGAGACTAGTCACCCTGTGTCAGGCATTCCCACCCACCGCAGCCCTCCCTGGACCACAAGGAGCCAAGGGCAGGCAAGAAAGCTTCAGGCTCCCTCTGGCTGTTGTTAGGTTCCTGGGTCAAAGGCTGAGTTTGTGAACACAAACACTAAGAGATCAACCGCTTGAGAGAGTTCAGGAACAGAGAGAAGGGAAACCGCAGAGACAGAACTAGCTAGACATGCAAGATAGAGAGGTGAGGGGGCAGAGGCACAGCCCAAAAAACAAAGCAAGAAGCGATAGAGGGATGATTTTTTTCTCCATTTATGAGACAGCCTAAAAATTTACTCCTCTGCCCAAAATAGATTCAGATCCAGGATATGAGAATCCTTGAGAAGTGAATTTTAACATGGAAATGCTGATAAATCTTTTAAACAACTTATACACCTCCAGGTGCTGCTTAATCCCTTTAAACCTCCAATAACTCCATCCATGGTGTTTAAAGTCTCATAAATCTGCACTAGCTTAAAATAGGGAAATATAAATCATGTTCAGAAGCTTAGGGGTAAGGACAGGAGATGGGCATCCCAATGCCATTTAAAACCACAGCACAGGCTTTTCATCAAATTTTTCCAAGAAAAGTTAAAATGAAAAACATTCAGGTTTCTGGGTTGTGGTTTCATAAGTTCTCAATTTGTTCTTTTTCCTTTTTTTCAGGGCGGTGGGCTGGGGTCCAAAGGAGCATTGACTAGCTAGTCAGTTGGAAAGAAAAAAATTGCAAACACCCGTCTCACTTAGTCCTTTTACACAAAATAAAACCTAAAATAAAAAATAATGACAAACTACTACCAGAAGTCATCAGAAAACAACAATGTTTCTGGTAAAGCACCAACAAAAATAATGTCTGGTGTTTGTTAAATTGTTAATTTGTGCCAAAAAATAGAAGTTATAGATACTATTCTACTAATAATAGCTACCTTTTCTTTTTCATTCCTACCACATGCCCAGCACCTACCACTGAGCTGAGGACACACACAACCACCTCCTCATCCCCCTGCTGCAAAGGCTGTCAGATTTTTTCTGCCTCCACATTCGTAATATTTCTCATTACAAGCAGTGATTCTCAATAGCTGTTCAAGAAGGTATTGGAGAAGCCACACTCTCCTAGAAAATCCAGGGGGTACATGAGAGATCCAGCAGGGGAAGGCTTTTCTGTGTGAAGAGCTTTGGGTACATTATCTAATTTTATCCCCACAGCAGCCTCATGAGAAATATTATTATTATTTCTGTTTTACAGATGAGGAAGCTAAGGTTCAGACTGTTTAAGTAATTTAACCCAAGTAGCGTGGCTGGTAAATGATGGAGCAAAAATTCCAACCCCGAGTCTGCTTTGGAAGACCTGATCTTATCCAAGCTGCCATCTACCTTCTGTGGGGCAATAGAACCAGACCACAGAGCATTTGGAGGAATCTCACATATCACACTCTAAGAATTGATATGTTTTCTGCTTCCTCTTTTCTGGCCCGGTCCAGTGATCTTTCAAACCCCAAAGTCTTAGAAAAATCCACTGTGTTAACTGACTCTTTACTGAAACTTCAGTCCTGTAGAGAAAATAAGAGTCTCCAGCTTGTGTCGCTTGCTTCAAGTTCCAGTTGGCCTGCAGAGATGTACCACCAAGTGATCCTGGGAAAACACCGGAACTTTCGTTTCCCTACCTACTAAATAGGGATCTATAAGACCTATCTTTGGGGTTGTTGTGAGGGTTAACATGTGGGAAGACCATCTGGAGCCTGCAAAGTCCAGGCAATTGCTGGGTCATGTGATGAGTATGGTAGCCAAGTATGGTGCCTGAAGTATAATAAAGAGGAAAAGCCTCCCTAAGGTCTGTCTTCACAGAGCGGATATTACAGAGCACTTTATCCCCAAATAGTTCAGAAAGCATCTCCTAAGAATAAGGACATTATCCTCTTTTTATATAATGTATATAACCGCAATACTTTTATTACACCTAAGAAAAGTAATAATAATTCCAGAATATCAGATATCCCCAGTTGTTTCAAGAATGCCTTTTATAGCTGTTTTCATTGTGCCAAAATACACATAACATAAAATGTACCATTTTAACCATTTTTAAATGTATACTTCAGTGGCATTAAGTACAGATTGTTGTGTAATCATCACCACCATCCACCTCCAGAACTTTTTTATCTACCCCACTGAAACTACATCCAGTAAAATACTAACTACTCAGCCCCTGGCAACGACCATTCTACTTTCTGTCTCTATACATTTGACAACTCTGGTACTTCATGTAAATAGAATCACACCGTATTTGTGCTTTTGTGACTGACTTATTTCACTTAGCACAATGTCTTCTAGGTTTATCCACGTTGTGGCATGTGTTAGAATTTCCTCCCTTTTTAAAGCTGAATGATATCCCACTGCATGTATATGCCGCATTTTGTTTATCCATTCATACATTGATGAACACTTTTATTGCTTCTACTTTTTGGCTATTGTAAATAATGCTGCTATGTACAGGGGGGTACAAATACCTGTTTGAGTCTTTGATTCTACTTCTTTTGAGTGTATATGCAGAAGTGGGGTTGCTGGATCATATAGTAATTCTGTGGTTAATTTTTTGAGGATTAGCCATCCCATTTTTCACAGCAGCCATACCTTTTTACACACCCACCAGCAATGCACGAGGGTTCCAATTTCTCCACATCCTTACCAATACTTGTTATTTTTTGTTGCCTTATATTTTATCTTATTTTATTTTAGGGATGGGGTCTTGCTGTGTTGCACATGTTGGAGTGCAGTGGCTATTCACACTTAGCGCACTGCAGCCTCTAACTCCTGGTCTCAAGAAATTCTCCCACCTCAGCCTCTTGAGTGCTGGGACTACAGCATCATTGTGCCTGGCACTTTCTTTTTTCTTTTTTTTTTTTAATAATAGCCAACTTAATGTGTTTGATCTCATTGTGGTTTTAATTTGCATTTCCCTCATAATTAGTCTTTTTGTGTGTTTATTGACCAGTTGTACATCTTCTTTGGAGAAATGTCTATTCAACTCCTTTCCCCATTTTTCAATCTGTTAATTATTTTGCAGTTGTTGAGTTGTAAGGATTCTTCGCATATTATGAATATCAATTTGCAAATGTTTTCTCCCCTTCAGTGGTTTGCCTTTTCTCTGTGTTGATTGTGTCCTTTGATGCACGGAAGTATTTAATCTTTATGTAGTCCAATTTATCTATTTTTTCTCTTTGTGCTTTTGGTGGCAACCAGAAAATTTGAAATTACATGCAGCTGCAGCTGACATTATATTGCTATTGGACACTTCTGACCTAGAAGCTTGATTAGATTTAGGTTAATCCATTTTGGCAAGAATACTTCATAGTTTGGACACAGTGGCTCACGCCTATAATCCCAGCACTTTCAGGCAGAACTCCCACAGGAGTTTGAGACCAGCCTGTGCAACAAGGTGAAACAACATCTCCACAAAAAATATGTATAAAATTAGCCAGGTATGGTGGCACACATCTGTAGTCCCAGCTACTAGGGAGGCTGAGGTGGGAGGATCACTTGAGACTGGGAGGTCAAAGCTGAAGTGAGCTTTGCACAGCTGCCCTCTAAACTGGGTGACAGAGCAAAACCCTATCTCAAAAAAAAAAAACCTTCATAGTTGATGTTGTGTACTTCATAATATATTACAGCAAGAGGTATATAATATCTAGTTGTCCTACTGTCACTGATGCTAAATTTGATTATGTGGATAACTGCCAGATATCTGGATTATAAAGTACATTTTCTCTTTTGCAATTTCTAAATAATTTGTGAGATGATACTTTGGCACCAGAATACCATTTCAGATATTATCAAACCTTGACACTGGTTAGCCCTCTTAGAGAAATGTACAGAGCAAAATTAAGGAAAAGAGTCAATGAGTCAGATCCTAAATGCATGACCCTCCAGGAAGGCAGTTCAGATAACTCCCTGCCTTTGTATCCTGGCTTTTTGGTGGCTGCAACAGCCAGAGAACATGTCTTGCCTACCCCTTCTGCCTGTCCTTTTTCTTAGTGGCTGCTATGTAATCTGTGGCACTCTCTTGGGCCAGTCATTTCCATTGTAACTATAACTACAGCTTACCCAAGCCTTATTTTCTGTCTTGCTATTAGCAATAACCCAGGCTTGTGCTATAGCCTCTGCTTCTACATTTCTGAGAGATCCCAAAGGGAGTCTGTCATGCACTGAAGAACCTGTCTCTTTTTCACCTCTTTTTCTTTCTGTGACTACATTTATATCTGTGCTAATTAACATTAATATTAATATCTGGGCTACATTAATATCTGTGTTCTTGGAGCAACCAGAGGGGCAAACTCCCATGGTGCCAAAGTGGCCCTAGACTTCCCAGAGTGTTTTCTGGCTAAAATCATGCTGAGTCTACATGAAGTGGGGAAAAGTGTCTTATTCCTCCCCCTTAGGACACTTTCCCTCCAGGTGCCAATGCAGCACCTTTGTGCTCTTCTGTCTCACAACATCGGTTATGAAATCACATACTTCAGTTTCTGCTTGACTTGCTAGAATTTGGCTCATTATAAATATCCGGGACAGACACCTTGTTGCCTCCTGATCCCCCTCTTCTCCCCAGGCATTTCAGCAAGAACACCTTCCCTCTTCTTTTAGCCAAATCAGCTCCTGGCACTCCACCTACTTTTCTTCAGAGGTATATAAATCCAATTTAGGCTCCCAAAAGGATAGCTAGTCTTATTCTCTATTATAGTACCTAAGTAGGAGAAAACACTCTCCTACTGGAATTTTCTTCAGTATGTTTATGTGATTGCAAGCACAAATGGCTGATGATGTAATCAAAGGACTCCAGTTAGGTCCTAAGGTTTGCTCCTATTACAAGCAAAAAGAGATACTAGTAACCCTTCCAGAATAGCTCCATGGACCCAAGGATCCAAGAGACCAACTGAGGAAGTTAAGAATAAGCACAAGTGATGTAAAAATCTAAAACTATTTCTAGAAGAAAACATAGAAGAAAAGCTTTGCAATTTTGAGGCAGGCAAAGATTTCTTACTATGCAAAAAGCATGGACAATGAATCAAAAAGTTGATAAATTGGACTTCATTAAAATGTTGTTCTTTGCAAGACACTACTTTAAAAGATGAAAAGTTAGCCAGGCACAGTGGCTTATGCTTGTAATGTCAGCACTTTGGGAGGCCGAGGCAGGAGGATTGCTTGATCCCAGGAGTTTGAGAGCAGCCTCGGCAGCATGGCAAGACCCTGTCTCTACAGAAAACAACAACAACAACAACAACAAAAACAAAAAAACCTGAGTGTTGGTGCACACCTGCATTCCCAGCTACTTGGGAGGCTGAGGTGGAAGGCTAGGAGAAAACATTTGTAATACACATATCTGGCAAAGGATTTATATCCGGATAGAAAGAATTCTTACAATTCAATAACAAGAACCAACACAATTTTTAAATGGGCAAAATATTTGAAGAGACACTTCATCAAAGAAGATATATGAGTGGCAAATAAGCACATTAAAAATACTCAACATGATTAGTTGGTGTTGAGCATTAGTCATCATGCAAATAAACCACAATGAAATACCAATGCACAGTCACTAAAATGGCAAGAAATTTAAAAGACTGACCCTACCAACCCTTGACAAGAATGTGGAAACAACTGGAATTCTCCTATAATGCTGTTCAGAATGTAAAATGGTACAACCACTTTGAAAAAGGGTATGGCAGTTTCTTTCTTTCTTTCTTTCTCTTTTTCTGAGACAGACTTTTGCTCTTGTCACCCAGGCTGGAGTGCAGTGGTGCGATCTTGGCTCACTGCAACCTCTGCCTCCCAGGTTCAAGCAGTTCTTCTTCCTCAGCCTCCCAAATAGCTGGGATTACAGGCACATGCCACCACATCGTAATAATTTTTGTATTTTTATTAGAAACGGGGTTTCGCCATGTTGGCCAGGGTGGTCTTGAACTCCTGACCTCAGGTGATCCACCTGTCTCAGCCTCCCAAAGTGCTGGGATTACAGGCGTGAGCCACCGCACCAGGCCAGCAGTTTCTTAAAATGTTAAACATACACCTGTCATATGACCCAGCCATTGGACTCCTAAGTATTTATCCAAGAAAATTAAAACATATGTCCACACAAAAGCTTATATATGAATGTCTATAGAAGCTTTAATAATAATAGCCCAAAACAAATGTCCCTCAACAAGAGAAACAAAATGCCATATATTCATACAATAGAATACTATTCAGCAGTAAAAACAAATAAATTATTGATATGTCAATAAAATGAATAAATCTCAAAATAATTATGCTGAGTGGAAAAAAGCCAGACACAAAAGAATGCATACTAAACAATTCTATTTATATAAAATTCTGGAAAATGTGAACTTCCCTGAAGTGACAGAAAGCAAATCAGTAGTTCTATGATGCTAAGAGCAGGAGGCAGGATGGACTGCAAACATATACAAAGGAACTTTTTGGAATGATGGAAATGTTTCATGTGGTAATAATGGTGCTTTCCCAGGGGCATGTGTCTGTCAAAAGTCATTAAATCACACAAATTTGTAAAGTGGCAAAGAGGAAGTTAAAGCAGAGAATGAGTTGGAAGCTGAGTCAAGAGAGTCCCTCACGTGTCCAGGGAAGGTTAGCAAAAAGCTCAGGCTGGAAATAGACTAGACTGAGTTCCAGATAGCTGTAGTCAGAAGAAGGGTGATCTCACTGGTGTTAAAGACTACTCAATGGTGAGCTACACACACAACCTTCTTGCCTGGAGGGCTTTCCTCTTCCCAGCCACATCTGTCCTGCTGGTAAGATGCTCTTCCTCCAAGAATTATTTTTTAACTTTTCCCTGCTCATTCTGCATTTACAGCATGGTTTCCACTAAGTCATCTATATAACACTTCCTTTCACAGCTATTTGTTGCCCATTGCATATCACTTTTTAAGTCAGATATTACCAAGCATTGGCAAAAAGGTGGGGAAAGAGAGCCCTCACCCACTGCAGATGCAGCCGTTCTGAAGGACAATTGTGCACCTTAAATCCACCAAGTCCACTCCTGGGTATACACCCAGGGAAATTCTTCCCAGGGAACACAAGATGTTCCCAACAAGCTTCACTATCACTCTGCTGGAGGCAACCTAGGTGTCTATGTCCAAGGAATGTACAGGTAAAATATAATTTGTGTATACAATAGGATAATAAATTATATTTTCATTTAGAAACCTGGATTGATCTCAAAAATGGAGTTAAGAGTAAAAAAGCAAAAACAGAATGGGATTTATAGCACAATTCCATTTATCTATCAAACACACACATAAAGCAGCCTTGTGTATTTTTGTAGGGATGCTTATATATCTAAATAAACATCTGTTGGATGGATTGGAAGAACTATATTAAATGTATTAGAGTGGATACCTGTGCAAGGAGGGCAGTGGGTTTAGGAATGATAGATGAAGGGAAAAAAACAATAAACCTTAAAAAAATGTTGTCACAAAAAGGTTGGTTCTTCTATGAATAAATGATAACATTCCACGAACTGAGAAGCAGGATTACCTCGAACATGTGCACATGAATTCCAAAAGGTATAAAAAAGAAAAAAAAAGACATAATTCTAGCATTTTGTCTGTTTTTCACATTCAAAACAAAGGAACTGTTTCCTGTTTTACAGGTTTTCTATTGTTGCCATAACAAATTACTATACACTTAATAGCTTAAAACAACATAAATTTATTGTCCTACAGTTCCATAGGTAAAAAGTCTACCACATGTCTTATTGGGCAAAAATCAAAGTGTTGGTAGCACTGCATTCTTTTCTGAGGGCTCTAGGAGAGTTTCCTTGCCTGTTCCAGCTTCTAGAAATCACCCACATTTCTCAACTCATGGCCCTCCTCCTCTGTCTTCAAAGCCAGCAAGGGCAGCGCTAGTCCTTCTCACATCTCCTTCTCTGACTCTGACCTTCTCTTCTACCTCCCTCTTTCACTTTTCAGGACACTTGTGATTATATGGGGCCCACCTGGATCACCCAGGACACTCTCTCTATCTTAAAATCAGCTGCTTAGCCACCTTAATTTTATCTGCAACCTCCACTCCCCTTTGCCGTGTAAGGTAACATATTCACAGGTTCTAGGGATTATGACATGGACATTTGTAGTCTGTTATTCTGCCCACCACACCTGAGCATGAGTCAAATACTGAAAAACACAAAGCCACATATTCTTTCTCATTGTGAATGAGTTATTCAGCCAAATGACAAAAAATATGTTGATGCTACTGTGTGCTAGATCCCCATGGTAAGAGCTGAAGTTACAGCAGTGGTCAGGAGTTGGGGGTTTGGTGATGTTCCCTCCTTGCAACAAAAATTCCCATTCTGGCATATTTTAGCTAAAGGATAAATGAGAAGTATTCTGATTAAGCTATCTCATTACAATGTAAATGACTGGCCTCTAGAAGAGATACTTACCTTCTTTTCAAAAGAAGCACCCTAACCCAGGGCCTCTTAAACTTTAATGGGCATATAAATTGCCTGGGAATCTTGTCAAATGGAGTTTTGATCCAGTAGGATTGGCATGAGGCCTGAGCCTGCTTTTTTCACGAACTTCCAGATGATGCTAATGCTACCTGTCCAGGGCTGCACTTCTGTTTGAGTTAGGGAACAAGACCATAACTCAACCAGAGCTCCAATTGTAAGCCATAGTCAGTCTGACCCTGCCATCAATCAATCTTTATGATGGGTTTACCTCCTTCTAAGAGGTGACGGTAGTCAACTAGCTTTGCAAAACACCACACTTTGTCACTGTGACAAAATACCCCCAGCAGAGAGGATACTTCATCTACTAGGAATGCCCTCGGTTTCCCACAAGGATGGTTTCTGACCAAGACCCACATCCATCCCCACATATGGGTGTGCTGTATACAATCCTTGATAGGATAGTCAGTCTCCTGTTTCCCCGGCCAGGACTCCTAACCTCCAAGACTGATGCCCCCCAGACAGTGTGACTCAGTGGCCCAGTGTCTGAATTCATATCTATTGTCAGAAGTGTATTTGATTGGGCAAAATCAGGACTATATTGGGACAGATTACCTGAGCTATTTGAGGAGCACCTTACTAGATCAAGTTATAAAGGCTGACAAGATTCAATATTATCTCCCTACTAGTGTTTTGCATACTAGTTCCATTAGGGCTGAGAAATAATAGATGAGCAGAAGACAGAGCAGAAGCAATAGAATCTCCATAGGTAAGTTGGGTTCTCTTTATAGCAACCTCAAAGGGACTCTGGCCAAAGAAACTATCTTAGTAAAGCTCAAGGACCAATGGGAGGACACATTATTGCATCAAGGTGAATTGATACTGTAATTTGTAAGGTAAAAGAATGCAAGTTCCTATATATACCACGTGGCTGTTCCTGATTAATGAGTTTGGGCAGTACCACTTCATACTACACTTTTGAACATTGATGTGCTTGGGTGTTCTCTGAGCTGTGACTTCCCCAAATCCTTGTTTGGGCTGCAAAACTTTGATCACTGTGGGGCAACAAAGCAGAACCATACCTGCAGTTCCACACCTTCTACTTACAAAATAACCAGGTGCATCTCATCTCCTCGTCAGAGTGCTGGTGTAACATTTCCCCTGAGAATTCCTTGAGGAACTTCCATTTTATGGCATCTATAGGCCTTCTTCCCAAATTATTCTGGGTGGGTAGCTGCTAAAAACCCTCTTGTATGAACAAACACTGTGGGAGCTCCCCCACTCAAGCAGCACAGATCCAAAGTTGGTACCCCTGCAATAGAGCAATGGTGGGAGGCATGGATCTCTGCCAGGTGGAGAGGAGACATATTCTGACTATAGCAGGACTTAAAGCTGTCAATTCATCCAGCATCTCAGCTGAATGACCTCCATGACAGCTGTTTCCTATTGTAGAACAAATTAAGTTAGGGAGTCACTATTCTCTCTCACCCTAAGTATTCATTCAAGTATTAAAGTGTAGAACTTTACATCAGGCAGCAGCTTTTAAAACATAGAGTCTAATACCCATCATTTTGCGGATTTGAAAAAAAATGAAGACTAGCTATGAAGGCCCAGGAAGCCAGCTTACCCTCCCACCCTTCTGTTTACATCGCATTCCCACCTCTATACTTTTTACCACTTTCATACTTTTTATTTCCTCCTTCCCTTTCACTTAACTTGGAATAATGGCTCCTGAATTTCTTGCCTCCACCAAAACTGGATGGATGGCTTTTCTCCCTCTGCTGAAGGGAAGAAAGCTGTGAAAGCCTACAGATAAAGGAAGTAAATAGACCAAGATTAAACAGGCAGTTCATGGAAGAGATGATATCCAAACCCAGCTCACAGAGGCTAGTCAGGTGACTTGTTTGAAGTCACATATCTAGTTGATGGCAATGCTGGGACCAGAACCCACCTCCAACTTCAAGACTTTTTCCCACTAAGCCTTCCTCAACCACAGCTAGAACACTTCCCCATACCTGATGAAATGACACCTTATTACAGATTCAATAATACCTTTGAAGATATTCGCCTTGAAAGGTGAAGGCCAAGTTTCACCTTGAAAGCTGAAGGTCAAGGTCTGCTTTGGGGAAAAGGGTAAATGATGCTACCTGGGAATGCTACTGATCAGGCCTCGGTCTTTTATCTCACAGTCACATTAGCCTTTCCACCTAATTCCATTTTTAGGGTTTAAGCTTTTTTTATTTTTATTTTTTATTTTATTTATTTATTTTTTTGAGACGGAGTCTTGCTCTGTCACCCAGGCTGGAGTGCAGTGGTGCCATCTCGGCTCACTGCAAGCTCTGCCTCCCGGGTTCACGCCATTCTCCTGCCTCAGCCTCCTGAGTAGCTGGGACTACAGGTGCCTGCCACCATGCCCGGCTATTTTTTTGTATTTTTAGTAGAGACGGGGTTTCACCGTGTGATCCAGGATGCTCTCGATCTCCTGACCTCGTGATCCACCCGCCTCGGCCTCCCAAAGTGCTGGGATTACAGGCATGAGCCACTGCGCCCAGCCGGGTTTAAGCTTTTTAATTCTTTTCCAACACAATCCCTGTCTGGCCATGTGTTACTACTATCTTGCTATTTCAAGTTTCTCTCCAGCTGGGTAAATCTTCATTCTGTGTCCTAGCCCTGGGCTTTTCTCTTTGGTTTCCTCTCATCTGCCCGGGAGGCCAGCTTACCCTCCCACCCCTCTATTCACATCTCACTCAACTCTTCCCACTTCTATACTTTTCACCACTTTCATACTTTCTACTTCCTGCCTCCCTTCCACTGCTCTTGGAATGATGGCTTTTGAATTTTTTGCCTTCACCAAAACTGGATGACTTCTCCCTCTGCTGAAGGAGGGCAGGGGGCTGGGGGAAGTCGTGAAAGCCCCAAAATGCCATCTTTCATCTCATTTTCTATTTCTAGCACATATTCTGTTTATAATTCTGCCTCCCTCATAGCAGATTGACACAGCACTCTGCTTAGTTCCCAGAATAAATGCAATTCAAGAATGAGAGGCAAATCCAGGCTCCCAGGATTCTTCTGCAGTCAGGCATTTGTTAGGGTTTTTTCTGTTAGCATTTGAGGAGTGTCTCTGCTGGTAGCCCTGCTTCTCTGAACCCATCTTCTACTGTCCTGAAAATGCCTTCCATACAGGATTTTCTTCATGGTAGATTTCCTTTCCTGATCATGTCTGGACTAAGCTTATATCAAAGGCAGTTTTTATTCCCCACACATACATTGACTGTGCCATAAAAGATATTTAAATATTTGTTGGATAAACAAGTGAATACTAGCATATTAAATGATAAGTCATAACCTGAGTTTGTGGGAAGCCAATTTGGAATTATAGTTAATCCACAAAATAAAAAATACATGTAAAAATTTACATTTTCAAATTAAAAACCAATTTTATATGACATTCAATATCTCTGATGTCCTCATCACCAAATCATAAAACCTGAAGGAAGGAGCAACATTTGCAGAGTAACTTCCACTTTAGGAATTGTGCTTTGCTTAAATAATTTTATTTATTCTACAACTTGTGAAATAGGTATTATTATCCCCCACTTTGTAGGCAACAAAACTGAGACCCATGCAAGTTGAGTAGCTTAGCCTAGGTAACAGAAGAAGTAAGTGGCAAAAAATGAATTAGACCCAAGTTTATCTGACTTCAAAGCTCACTTTAAAAACCAAAAGAGGATGTGGGATCTTTGAACACGGCATCTGATGTAGCACATGCTGATGACTTCTGGTGCAGACTGTGTTCCCCTTGACTATTTCTTTCCTGCTTAGCACATAGTAGATGTTCAAACAAATAGTTGTTGAATTAAATTATTGAATGTACCATTTAGACTCAAAGTTCCTTAATCTGGTAGTATGCTAATATTCAGGGCTTGATATAGACACTTTAGAAGCAACCCAGCATCAAGTTTTGGAAGGTTATCCTGTGGGGATGCACAGGCCAATGTTCTCTGTCTTGTCTTCATCAGGGAAAACAGACATGGGATAATGACTTTACTAGGCAAGATGTAGGTATGAGCTAAGGGAAACATGGTAAAACACTGGATCAAGCCGCTGAGGAAGGCAAAATATTTTGTATGCAGATGCCCATCACTCTTGGATAAGCCAGGCTTGAGTGGCTGCAGAGGCACCAGGAGCTGCTCTTCTGCATTTGTGGCAACAGTAAGAAAAAGTCTCCTAGCAGAAACTGACCTTGTTCTATAGCATCCTCTCCATGGTAATGTGGAGTTGTTAGTTCCCTTCATTGCTCTCTGATGCATAGCTTTAATCGTATCTTTGCTTTTATGTAGAGAATAGATTCATATTCCCCAGAGGATGGCTGGGAAAACCCACTGCTAGCCTCGAATACAAATAGGAGTCTGCAGAAGCTGCTGCTTCATGGGTGGGCACAGGGAAGAGGAGATGAAAGAGGACAACAACCTCCAAAGGTCTGAGGTTCAGGCATGGAGGCATCACGGTTCCTCTTGCCCTCTTCTAAGGAGTGAAAACAGGAGGAATTTTATTCAAAGGAAAATGAGAAAATTGCCTTCTGGGGGATGTTATGTGGTGCTGGAAAACTACCATCTCCCCAAAAAGCTGTTCCTCACCCATACAGGAGCTCCCATGGCTGAGGGACAGCTAATACCACTGTTGATATAATTATCTATTACCTTCCTCAATTTTTTATGCATGTTTCTCCATAATTGAGATCATACTGAATAAACATTTTGCAATCTGCCTTTTCCAGTTAACATTGTAGCTTGTAAGCATTTGAGGGGAGGTTATTATAAAATCCAGCCATTTTACAGTTGAGGGGCCATCAGGCAGAAATAGCAGCAATGACAGGAACTCCTGGGCTGGCTTCTGGGAAGTCAAATAGTCCTATCCCACCCATGGTATGGTGCACCCATTTATACAACCTCATGAGGCAGTTGGCAGTAGTTGGCTCCGGGAGGAAGGATCAAGGGAGTTGTTGTTTTTTAAAAATCTCTCAATTTCTTATATTTTTCAAAATTTCATAATAAACCAGTGTCACTTTCACAGTCAGAAAAAAATATTTTAAAGATGTTTCCTTCCTGCTGCCAAGAAAGCAGCAAGGCATTAGAATCTGAATCAAGGCAGAAGAGCAAGCTACCCAGGCTCATCTCACCATGCTTGAGGCTCCCCATCTATGGAATGGGGACAGTCACTCTGGACCTCCCAGAGTAGAGACTGTAACACTATCTGTCACATATGGAGAAGGTGATGTCACTCTAGGACAAGGTGAAGAGATGAGCAGCCCATGTTTTGGAGGTGGCAAAGCTTTGTGGTCCACAGCTGCCAACCCCTCCAAAGCCCCCCAAAGCCTCTCAGAGGAAGAACAGAAATTTGCCTTATTTATGATTATAACCTCCCAACTCAGCCATCATTCAGAACAGATTGGAACCTTGGTATCTTTAGACTCTGAGAAAGGAGTTAAGCTACATTCTTTTCCCATTGCTCGCAAACAGGGCCAACTCATTCATTAGGCACAGGAGACACAGTAGCTAGGGACCAAAATACCGTTAGGGGTACACAAAATGTTTTAACATATTATATTCATGTGTTTGTCATTATTCCAAAACAGTCATAAAATATGATTTTTCATTTTTTTAATGGAGGAAAAGGTCCAAGAAGTCAAAAGCGCCTACTGCCCACAAAAATCACAACATGGCCCTGGTCACTTAGCCTATATTTCAGCTTCGTATTTTCTACGCCCTTCCATGAAATCATCAAGGTGGATTATGAACCAAAATGTCTACTATTCCTCTCTAATCATCTTCTTCATCATTCTGGTAAAGAGGAAACAGACTTTGGGTGTAGATTTTTGGCATGAAAATAACCAGAGCCATGAGATAAAACAGAGACCCTCACAGTAGAATTAGGCAGATGGAGACATATTTGGCAGAGAGCAGAAGAAACAACTTTTAAAAAAATTATTATTATACTTTAGGTTCTAGGGTACATGTGCAGAATGTGCAGGTTTGTCACATAGGTATACATGTGCCATGGTGATTTGCTGCACCCATCGACCTGTCATCTACATTAGGTATTTCTCCTAATGCTATCCCTCCCCTAGCCTCCCACCCCACAATAGGCCCCGGTGTGTGATGTTCCCCTCCCTGTGTCCATTCTCATTGTTCAACTCCCACTTATGATTGGTTTTCTGTTCTTGTGTTAGTTTGCTGAGAATGATGGTTTCCAGCTTCATCCACGACCCTGCAAAGGACATGAACTCGTCCTTTTTTATGGCTGCATAGTATTCCATGAAGTATATGTACCACATTTTCTTTACCAGTCTATCATTGATGGGCATTTGCGTTGGTTCTAAGTCTTTGCTATTGTGAACAGTGCTGCAATAAACATACATGTGCATGTGTCTTTATAGTAGAATGATTTATAATCCTTTGGGTATATACCCAGTAATGGGATTGCTGGGTCAAATGGTGTTTCTAGTTCTAGATCCTTGAGGAATCGCCACACTGTCTTCCACAATGATTGAACTAATTTACACTCCCACCAACAGTGTAAAAGCATTCCTATTCCTCCACATCCTCTCCAGCATCTGTTGTTTCCTGACTTTTTAATGATCACCATTCTAACTAGTGTGAGATGGTATCTCATTGTGGTTTTTATTTGCATTTCTCTAATGACCAGTGATGATGAGTTTTTTTTCCATGTTTGTCGGCTGCATAAATGTCTTCTTTTGAAAGTGTCTGTTCATATCCTTCTCCCACTTTTTGATGGGGTTGTTTTTTTCTTGTAAATTTGTTTAAGTTCTTTGTAGATTCTGGATATTAGCCCTTTGTCAGATGGATAGATTGCAAAAATAGAAAAAGCTTTTAAATTGCTCCCACAAAAACCATTACAATACTGATGGATAAGACGCAATAACTCTATGAAATGATCTGGCATTGCCCCCTTTTCCTAGGAAAAATTGTCCCTCATTCCTTAGGATAATATTTCTGTGAAATGTGAACATCCCTTTCATAACCCTGGTCCTTTTAAAATTAGAGTTATATTCTCATGAGCCAGGCGCCCAGAAGCCCATCAGCCCGCCTCCCGCCAGGCCAGAATACGGCGCCAGCGCGCATGGGGCGCGCCCCCGGGGCGGGGCGGGGCGTGGGGCGGCCTGGGGCCGCTGAGCGCCGGGCCGCCCCCGCTGATACGCCCAGCTGTGGGCGCCCGCGATCCCAGGCTGCGCCGGGCGGGGGCTGAGCCGTACCCCGCGCCCAGCGTGCCCCGCCGGCGAGGGGGCCGCCGCCTGCCTCCGCCCAGGGCCCGAGCCCCGCGGCGCCGCGTAGCCGAGGAAGCCCGGCTGCCGCGAGCCAGGCGCTGGGCGTCAAGGTCACCGGCCCGACAGGGCGCACGCACCGCCACGGAGGCCAAGGTCCCCCCGAGCCGGCGCTCGCGCGTGCGCAGCGAGACAGTGACCGGCGCTTGGAGGCCACCCGCCACGCCCGCGCCCAGAGCCCCTCATCCGGCAACGAGTCCGAGCCCAGCCCAGGCAAGGAGAACGCGCGCCCCGCGCCGCGCGCCCCGGCCCACCCACCTAGCGCCACGACGGCCGGAAGTTCAACTCGCAGGAGGAGGAGGTCATGGACGGCTTCGCCATACCCAGCTTCAGCACCCTGGAGGCCCTGAGAAAGATATAGCCCTGGAGCCACAGGAGCGGAAGGAGAAATGGGAACGTCGCCTTATCAAGAACCCCGGGAGTCGGAAACCTGCCTCCTTGCGGAGCCGAGTGAGACCAGGCGGCCCCTGGAGGCAGGCAGCCCCGGGCAGGACCTCGAGCCCGCTTGCCATGGGGCGAGGAAGGTCCCGCTGCAGTCCTCCAAGCAGGTGTGCTCCCCAGAAGGGGGGCCGCTCCCAGCTAGCCACTGGGACCAGAAGAGCCCCGCCCAGCGCCAGGAACAGCTCCAGCCCAGCCAGCCCGGCCAGCCCCAGGGGTCCCTCCCAGCCCTACTCCTGGCAGCCCTGCCAGCCCTCCCAGCGGCCACTCCTGGGTCAGCGCAGCTGGCCCTGGCGGTCACTTCTGGGCCTGAAACAGCCCTGCCAGCGCTGGCGGTCACTTCTGGGCCCCGGTCAGCCCTGCCGGCCCCAGCGGCTCCTTCCAGGCCCAGATCAGCTCTGCCAGCCCCAACAGTCACGCCTGGCTCAGCCCTGCCGGCCGCATTGGGCACTCCCAGGTCCCTCCTGGCCCCAGGGTCCCTTCTGGACCCCTGCCTCTACTGCCGGCGCCTGCGGTTCCTCCTGGCCCCAAGGCACCGCTGCAGGCGCCTGCGGTCTCTGCTGACCCTGTGGCACCGCTGCCGGCCCCTGCGGCCGTGGGCCAGCCCGTGTCACTGTGGCCAGCCTGGTAGGGCATCCTCAGGACAGCGCAGCCGGCCCCTGTGGTCACTGCTAGCCCAGTGCCGGGGGTACCAGCCCCCACGGCCACTCTACACCCTCTGACCACGGCGACGGCCCGCCAGTTTCCTCCCAGGACAGTGCTGCTGCCCCCGGTGGGCCTTCTTAGCCCCACGTCAGTACGGCCAGCCCCGAAGGTCCCTGCTGAGCCAGGCCAGCCGCCCCGGCGGTCGCTGCTGCGCCTCAGGTAGCCCCAGTGGTTAGTGGAAGCCCCAGAGCTGTAGGGCCCACTCACGCCTTCACTCCTGGGCCCGGGACAGCCAAGGCAGCAGAAGCGGCCGCTCATGGGCGTGGAGCAGCCTTGCCCACCCAAGCGGCGGCTCATGGGCCTGGAGCAGCCCTGCCAGTCCCTGCGGCCGCTCATGGGCCCCAACAAAGCCTGCAAACCCCAGCCGTTGCTCCCCATTCCCGATCGCCCTTCGCTCCTGGGGTACCCAGGCGCACCCTGCCGGCCTCTTCAGGGGCCCCTGTGCCAGCCACTGCAGTCCCTGTTGGATCTGGCCGGCCCCTTCAGCCCCGGCTCTCACTCCTTGTCCTGGGCCATCCCTGCTGGCCCCTGAGGTCACGGCGAACCCGATCCTGTGCCCCTGGGGTGGTCCGTCAGGCCCCATCTGTGAGCCCCGGAGCCCCCATCTGTGAGCCCTGGAGCCCCCATCTGTGAGCCCTGGAGCGTGATGCCTGCGGGCCTCTTCCCGGATGCGTTTTCCAGGCCACCCCAGTTAGAGCTGCATCTTGGCAGGGCCCCGAGAGCCAAGGCCGCCTCACCCTTCGGGCCAGAGATGCTTTGCCGGACTAGCTCGAGGCCTTCTCCAGACAGGGCCAGGCTGTTTGCCGTTGGAAATTGAGGCTCAGCCTGAGGCGGGAGCCCCTGCAGTGCAGTGATCAGGCAGAGGCCCGCCACGCCAGGAGGAGAGATGAACCCGGCATCTTCCTGCCACCCCACCATGCCCTCTCCCACTGGTGTCACAGTGCCCCCACCTGCGTGTGCTGCCTGTGGTGTGCATGCCCTGGGAAGGGAACACAGCCCCTGAGGGCCGGGAGCTTGCTAGGTGTCCCTCAGCGTCTGTGTCTCTAAATTGCCAGTACTGTCCTTCCATCTCTGAGTCTCCGTGCACGATTGTCCCAGCTGTGCCACCTTTGTAGAGTGCGTGAGCATGGTGTATGCACCCTGTGAGTGCATGCTTGTGTGCAAGAGTGGGTGTGAGAGTGAGTGGTGTGCTGGGCATGAAGGATCTGTGGGGGTGGTTGCTGCAGGCCTTGCTCTTCACAGGCCCCACCCCTTTGGCCAAGATGCAATTCTTGCCCTCAGGCAGAATCGCCCAGTGGTGAATGGTGAAGGTGTGGGTTTCAGTCCAGCCCCTCTCTCTGGCAGTCAGGTGGTACTGGTGTCCACCTCCAGGGCCCCCAAGCTACAGGGGGAACACAGGCCCATCTGGTGGGTCAGGAGCTGCAGGGGGCCCGGAGGCTCCCACATTACTCTCAGGACTCTGCCTCCGCCACCCCCGTGGGCACACACTGAAGGGTTGCCCGCAGGGTCTCCAGATGAGGGGGAGCCTGCAGGATGGGCAGCACCTTCTCCTGGCTTCCCCACAATCCCCTGCAGCATCCTGTCTGGCTGTTGACCTAGATGCAGTCGGGCAGACCTCACACTACAAAGCTGTCCCTGGGCCCATTCCCGCTCCTTCCACGCCCCCCATCTGTGGTCAGGGGTTGCCACCCCCTCAGGCCCTGGTCTGGAGGGAGCCCCACTCAAGTCTTCTGGAGTCCGAGGCATGCCACTGGCCCAAAAGGGAGGGGGTATTTTATGGGGGTGCTCTGACTCTCCAGACCTCAGGGGAACTGGGTGGGCTGCAGCCAGAGGCCCTCCAGAGAGCAGCTTTGGCCACCTGAACCCCTGCATTGTGACCAGAGGTCCTGGCCGCGCAGGCCTGATCTCGCCCAGCTGGGCCACCGCAGGTGTCAGGAAGTGGGTGTTCCTGGCTTCCAGGCCAGGCAGCTGCTGACCTCCGGCCCCCAGCACTTGCTCATGAGGACCCCACTCCCTCGGGCTCTCCTGGGTCCTGACCAGGCTCTGGTGCAGCATTTGCTCTGGGCCCTGGGCCCCCTCACTCCCTGTTCATCCAGGCCCCTTCCTCCGGTGCTCACATGGGGCCTCCATCCCAGAAGTGCAGGGGTTATTTTTCTGATTAAAGAAAATAAAAAGTGCCATGGCACCATTTTTTATAACAAAAAAATTAGAGTTATAAATAAATAAGTACAATTTGCAAGCCATTTGATTACATCCCTGTACTTTACCAAGATTCCCTAAGGAGGTACTTACACCACTTATTACATCATTAAATATTTAAATAAAAACTCATTGAAGTGAATCGTGGAACAGAAAGGCATTTATGAAGCACATGTTTGATGCAGCAGCAGGCTCTAGACGTAGGGAGCACATAGAATATTTGCTCCCTGCAGACGAGGCATAGCATAACGCAGCAAGGGGCTTTGAAGGGACGGAATACAGGTTTCAAGGTAGGAAGCCAGTAGAGAAATCCCCAGTTTTACTTAGAGTCCCTTATGCAGCATTTTATTGTAATTTTCATTGGCAAACATTGATTGAGCACAACATTATGTGAAGAGAGTGGAAATGTTGTATTAAATAGCCCTGACCCACAGGAGTTCGCAACATGGTTAGAAACCATGAAAATACTGGATGTAAGTGGATCACAGCAATATCAAGGCGTACATGCTGAATGACAGAGGAGTAGTCCCAACTGTAAGTTTTGTATGAGAACCAAGAGGAGAAAATCCTCAAGTGACTGAGCATCATTGAGGATCCAGCAGGAAGCAGATGGCACACACTAGAGAGTTTAAGGAAATATTTACTGAAGAATGGGCAGAGTTGAGTGAACCAAACATAGTGGTGAACTTAGGGACTAGCAATTGTGGGAAGCTGTTACCACCCCTAGACCTGAAAGGGCAAGGGAGGAAATGATGTTATTGGAGCCAATGAGAACTGGTTCCATGGAAAATGGGGTGCTAGACCGTAGCTGAGGCTATGGAGGCAAGGCAAGAAGCTCAGTTTGGGAGTTGGGAAATAAATACCCAATGTCTGATCACCTGCTGATACCTCCAATAGGCCAAATCCAGCTACTAGAGAGAAAGGAAGCCCAGGCGACACAATTCTGGTGCAGACACCAGGTTAGAGAAGACTGCAGAGTGGACCTAGCGGGACAAATGGAGGCTAGCCCAGCACACAGGCTGGAGGGCTTGCTATCCAGCAAGGCTTTAAGAGAAAGGGAAGATATATTGGCATAGAAAAGGAAGGGGGAGATCATCTTAAGCAGAAGTAGACATGTGCATATAGGAAATGGGAAATAATGTTTTTCCAGTGAGGAGGCAATATGCGCACAGTGCATTTTCTTAAGAACATTCAGGAAGCTTGGAGGAATTGACATAGGTCAGAGTTTCTTTATCCCAGCACAACTGACATTTGGGGTAGGATAATTATTTGTTTGGGGGACTGTCCTCTCCTTTGTAGGATGTTTAGCAGCAGCCCTGGCCCCTACCCTCCATATGCTAACAGCAGCCCACTCCCACTTGTGATAACCAAAAATGTCATCACACATTGCCATGTGTACCCTAGAAATGCAAAACTACCCCCCAGTTGAGAACCACTGGGAGAGGAAACGGAGGAGACCGTGATCAGAAAACCATTGAAACACAGGGTGAATGTAAGATGCTAAGGGCTTAGATCAGTGTGGAGCAGTGAGACCGGCAAGAAATGGACAAAGGCACGGTGCCTGTATGTGAGAAGCATATGGGCTGTGTGAGGAGAGGCAGAGGGGAATGGCTAAGGGTGATTCTTAGCTTTGTAGTGGGATAAGAGGGAGGAGGATGTCTCCACTGACAGCACTATGAATGTCTGAGGCTGGCCCTGGGGAAGATGATGTGCCCTTTGTGAACTTGTTTGAATGAGGTCCAGGACATTTGGACAAGGGACTGAGTTGAGCAGGGAGGTTGAGACTTTAGGTGTAGATTTGAGTCATCCACGCAGAGAACTAACTGGTAAACTTGTATCCATAGGAGGATAATAGTTCTCATGAAGGGAAGATAGAAAACCAAGTACTGAAGTTTGTTGTTGTTGTTGTTGTTGTTTTTGGTGATGGTGGGCAGCAAGGAGTGTTGTGGATATTTAGAAGATGAATAATGTAGGATAGAAATAGAAGGCTCTGGGGGCAGGAAAACCAGGCAGTTTTCTGAGGGGTGAGAGTGGGCTGAAG
Organism: Pan paniscus; assembly: GCF_029289425.2. Lineage (NCBI taxonomy): Eukaryota > Metazoa > Chordata > Mammalia > Primates > Hominidae > Pan > Pan paniscus. The sequence continues at coordinate 123,907,549 of NC_085926.1, forward strand.
TTCAGCTCCTACCCTGCTTGTCAGGCCATATGCCCAAGGGGCTATGTCTGCCTCCTTCTAATGTATGCAAAGGTGCCATAGAGGCTAGGGCAGTCCTGAGGAGAATCAGGGCGGCCACAGAAGACACAGGTGTCAAGAAGGGAGGAACCTTGTCCACACAACTCACCCCACCTCCCAGTGGTAAAATTCTCCTTTTTTTCCCCTCAATCACTCAAGTCCTTAAAGAAGTAGACTTTGATTAGGTAGACATTTTCATTTATGTGGAATTTTGTGGTTTGTTTCTCATAACTGAGTGGTTATAGGAGGTGTTGCTCTCCTAGGTTCTAGAAAAAGACTACACACAGAGGTAGCAGGAAGAGGAGGGGATCCAGAACCACAATGAGTAGCTGTGCCTGTCGTCTCAATGGTTCCAACTCTGAAGAGAGATGACAAACCTTCTCATCATTTTCTCTCACAAAGGGGCATATTGTGGTAGGCAGGATTCTAAGATGGCCTCCAACATTTCCACCCCCTGGTGTATGTGCCCTGTATAATCTCATCATCCCTGTAAGTGTGGGTGAGACCTGTGAATATGAGGAGATATCATCCCTGTAATTAATATTATGTGGCAAAAGAGAACTTTCAGATATAATTAAGGTCCCTAATCAGTTGACTTTGAGTTAGTCAAAAGGGTGGAACTGACCTAATCATCATCAGGTGAGCCTTAAAAAACAGACAAAAGAAACAACAACAGATGCCTCTGCTGGCCTGGAAGAAAGCAAACATCAATAAACTGCCATTCCGGGGCCATGGAACTGCGACGTGAAAGTGGCTTCTAGGAGCTGAGAGCAATCCCTGGCCAAAATCCAGCAAGAAAACAGGGACTTCAGTCCTACATCCCCAAGGAACTGAATTTTGTCAACAACCAATGAATATGGAAGGGGACCCTAAGGCTCATATGAGAGCACAGCCCTAGCCAACACTTGGATTTTAGCTGGGCAAGACCCTTCGCGGAGGACCCAGCTAACCCACCCAGACTCCTGCCCTGTGGAAACTGAGATCAGAAATCTGTCTTGTTTTAAGCTGCTAAGTATGTGGTAATTTGCAATGCAGCAAAAGAAAACAAATGTATATGTGAAAGGAGTTTATGTACACAGGGTTGACTGGCTCCACGGGGAGTCTAACAACCACACCCCACAGCTAAATCACAGAATTGTGCTGAACCTGAGTATGGTGTACCCATCATCACTGCTCAGCCCCAGCCTCACCATGATCCAAGCAGCAGGTGGGACAGGGTCACTCTCGTTTCCTCCTATGAAATGGCACATTTAAGATCTGGGGAAAGTGAGCCACAATATAAGCCACATAGGATAGGGAGAACTGACTTTCTGAGCTCAGAGCTAGTATGAGACAGTTGATATTTATTATAAGGCTGAGATGGTAAGAAGACCGTCAGGATTCCCACTCTCTGGTGCCAGACCTATGGTTACTTGGCCAAATAGAACTTTAGTCCCTAAGATACTGAACATGCAAAGCTGAATGGATACTAAAGTATCATTTTTCAGAAGGGCCTCTTAAAAGAAGGAAGGAAGGGGAAACAAGGTGGAAGGAGAGAAAAAAAGGAGAATTTAATTCAGTAAACAAATATTTATGGTGCCCATTATGTGCACAATTCTGTTCTAGGCTCCCGAAATACATCAGTGACTAAAACAAACAGAATCCCATGCACTCCAGTGAAAAAATATAGAGAAATCAATAAAACAAAAATTTAAAAATACATAGTATGTAATGATTGTAAAGCAAGGGAGGAGTTGAAAGGGATATTGGTGTTCAACTTAAAAGAGTCAGATAAGACTCCCTTAGAAGGTCACATTTGGATACAAAACTAAAGGTGCTAACGAGTGAAGCCTGTGGATACCTGAGGAAATCATGTTCCAGGCAGACAAAATGCAAGTGCACAAGTCTTGAGGCAGGAGAGGGTCTGGCCTTTCTGAGGGATAATAAGATGGCCAGCATGGCTGGAGGGAAGTGAGGAAGGAGAAAAGAGGAAATGATGGGTTCAGAGAGTTTAAGGGCCTGTGGGTTACTTTGACTTTTACTTGCATAATGTGGCAGCCACTGAGAGTTCTAAACAGAGGAATGACATGATCAGTCTTAGGTTTTCAGTAATTTGATTGGGCACCTGTGATGACAGCAGACCATCGGAAGGGAAGGGCGGAAACAGGGAGACAGGTTAGGAAGCCATTGTAGTGGTCCGGGTGAGAGATGAGGTTTGCTTGGACCAAGGTGATGGAAGTGGAGAGAAGTGCTCCAATGCTGAATGACTTATGGAGATACAGCCAATAGCATTTGCTCTGATTGGATTTAAGGTGTGAGAGAAAAAGCAGCCACGGATAATGCCAAGGTTTTTAGCCTGGGCAACTAGAATTTACAGTTGCTATATTTTGCTATGAGGAAGACTGGAGGAGCTGGTTTGGAGAGGAATCTTGCAGTGCAGTTGAGGTGTATTAAGTCTGAGAAGCCTATTAGACATCCAGTGGTGCAGAGTAAACAGTTGGATGTTCTACTGTGGTGTTTAGGGAAGGATTAGGGCTGAAGACATAAATGTAGTATCCAAAACATGAAACTGAATGAGATAAAAAAGAGAGTGCATGTAGATAGAGAAGTCCAAGTGTAAATCCTGGGGCACTCCAAGATTAAAGTGTCAGGGAGAGGAGGAAGAACAAGCAAAAGAACAGCCAATGAGAAAGGAGAAAAACCAAGAGTGTGATGTCCTGGAATACAAGGAAAGAAAGTGTTTCAATCATGTGAAAGTGATTAACAGGATCAAATGCTGCTGATAGGTTGAGCCGAGGCTGAGAGATGATGTTGGATTTAACAGCATGTCACTGGGGACATTGACACAAGTCATTTCGGTGGAGTGATGGGGATGAAAGCCTGGTTCAAGTAGATTAAAAAGAGATTTGGAAGAGAGAAATTAGCGGTGGCAGGTATGAGCAACTCTTTAAAGAACTTGGCAATAAAGGGAAGCAGAGAAATGGGTGAAAGCTGAAGAGGAAAATGATGGGAGAAATTAGAGCATGTTTGTATATTGATGGGAATTATCTAGTAGAACAAGGGAAATGATAAGAAAGGATATTCATTTGTACAAGAAAATAGCAGAAAACAATGTAACCTACTTGATAAAAGATTTTATGTAATAAAAGATTTTATTATAATATTTAAGACAGATTTTTTTACTGAAACATAATAAACACCCATGAACCCACCATCCACCCCAAGAGCTGGACCACTACCAGTAACATCTATGTGCTCCTCCCTCTCTACTCTTACCTCTGTTTTAGAAGAAAGCAACTTTCCTGAATTGTGTTATTATCATTTCCCTGTAAAATTAAATTCTCTTGACTGTATCCTGTTATTTATTGTATCCTGTTATTTATTGACTGATAGATCAAGGATAATCTAACCTATGCCTCTCAACCTAGCCTCCTACAGACAGACATCAAACCACCTCAGTCAGACAGTGCTATGAAATTCCTCCCTTGTGTTTAACCTGCTACTCTAAAATTCTATTTTATTTCATCTTCCATCTCCAGCTGTTAGTGCTTTGTCTGAAAAACCTCTTCTGCACAAAGATCATTATTATTCATTCCTGTCAGTATTATTTACTCTGCATGAAAGCAGGAAGAGATTGGCACACCTTCATCTCATGTGCATACAACACAACAGACCCCAGTGGCCAGAGCATTCTTGTTATCCTGGAAGATGCACCTGCAGCCCTCAAGCCTCCAGCCTCCCCCTCCCAACCTAAGGCACACTCTGTTGGTCAGGTGCCTGTACCAACACCTGGTAGCCCCTCCACAGAGGCCTCAGAAAGGTAGGTGATAGCTAGTGACTAGGTTTCTTTCATCCCCAAATCTTGCCCTGTGGGCAGTGGCCATCCCCAGGCCATCCAGGATTCTCCAGGTGTGCAAGGACCTGCAGGATTTTGACAAATGCCAGCAGAGTGGCCTCTTTACAAATGGATGACAACAGGCTGTGAAAAGCTTTCTGCATGCATAAGCCAAAAATCTAGTGCCCCCACTTGTTCACTAATGCTTAAAATTGCTTTAGGGAGAGACAAAGGATTTCATCTCACAACCAGAGAAAGCTCTGAAGACCCTGGGTGAATTAATTGATTTAGACTAATACACACTGTAGTATAAATGGACTGAAGGATTACATGATGCAATGAGCAGCTTTCAAATGGGTGTGAAGTGACACGGGGTGTAGCGGAGAAAGATGGGGCTTTTCTTGCCTCTTTGGGTGCTTAAAAAGAACAGTCTTGAGGCCAGGTGCGGTGGCTCACACCTGTAATCCCAGTGCTTTGGGTGACCAAGGGGGGGTGGATCACTTGAGCCCAGGGGTTCAAGACCAGCCTGGGCAACATGGCAAAACCCTGTTTATAAAAATATAAAAATTAGCCTGGTGTGGTGGCACACACCTGTAGTCTCAGCTACTTGGGAGGCTGAGGTGGGAGGATTGCTTAGACCTAGGAGATTGAGGCTGCAGTAAGTCATGATTACCCCATTGCATTCCAACCTGGGCAACAGAGTGAGACTCTGTCTCAAAACAAAGCAAAGCAAAGCAAAACAAAACAAAAACAACAGTCTTGAAATCAGAAGACCCGGAGACAAGTAGGGCCCTGGGCCCTACTGCCAGCTGTTTGATCACAGGCAAAATTACTCGAAGCCTTGAGCCTGTTTTCTAAAACGAAGGTAATATCTACCTTCAGAGTTTACTGTGAAACTTTGATGTCATCATGTTTGTAAAAGTGCCCTGGCACAGTGACCACATTCTACCTTATAAATATTTTCTATCTTTCCCTGTTGTCCCCAGGCATCTCAGGCTCTGTTCCTATCCACTCCATCCCCCTTTCTTAGCATTATAAGGTCAAGAGTGAGGAATCTGGGACCACGCAACCCAGATTCTGATCCTGACTCTGTCACTTGCTGACTGTCATCTTGGACAAGTTTAACCTCTCTGTGCTCAGTTCCCTCATCTGTAAAAATGGGGATAATAATAGTACTTGCCTCATGGGGTGACAGTAAGGATGAAATGAGTTCATGTGTGTAATGCACTTAGAACAATTCCTGGCACCAAAAACGCATTGTAAGAAGTGTTGTTACTATGATTCCCGAGGACTTCTCACCTGTCCACTTTCCACAAGCCCAAAGATCAAGATCCACTTCTGCCCTCTCACCTACAAAAGCGCACCGTCAATGGCTACACATTCCGCCCCACCCCCAACGCCCCCAGCCCGGGTTTCCTAACGTCCCCAGCCCAGTCCTTAACCCTCCAGGCCGTCTGGTCCTTCCACCACCAGCAAAGCCCAAAACAGCTTTCAGCTTCCCCCAGCAGCGCCCTAGCGGGACCCTGGGAACCCGCCGCTGCAGGAGAGGCGGGGCGGCTCTGTGACGTCGCGCCCGGCCCTACCCCTGGTGACCTGGCGGCGGAGCCCGCGCAGGGTTTGCCAGGCGAAGGCGGAGCGCTAACGTCTAACGCTAACGGCGGTCGTGCCCCGCCGCTGCTGTCACCCCCGGCCGCTGCTGCCCTCCCCGCCGAGGTTCTACTGCTCTCGTTCTTGAGAAGAAGGGTGGGAGGCACTCGGTCTCTCCCCACACCTCTCGCCTGAGGCCAGGCGCCAGGTGTCGCCTGAAGCCAGACAGCCGGTTTGGGAGCGAGCCTGAGGTAGCCACCCCGAGGGGAAGTGGAGGGAGGGCAGGGCTCTGAGCGCCCCGAGGGCTGCGCTGGTCTGAGGGAGGAGCACTGCCGGACGCCCCCTGGATTCTGAGCCTCTCCTTGTTCACAGGGCAAGGGGAAGGCAAGGAGATCTTCAAGAGAATGTGACTGTGGGGGATTATGGCTTTCTGGCCAATTTGTGTGCGTATTTTGTACCCAGAATACTATTACACGGTTTCTTACCCGGAGGACAGTGGGTGGGAGACTCAAGAGTTTGGAATCCGAGCCCTCCACCGAGGAGCCACACCTCTGCTTTTTCATCAGCGACAGAGATATAAAAATACCTCTGGGTGAATTTTCATGTGGACCAATGGGCATACCTAGCACTTCATAGACTCCTATCACACATTATTTTATACCTAGCACTTCATAGACTCCTATCAGGCATTATTTTATACCTAGCACTTCATAGACTCCTATCACACATTATTTTATACCTAGCACTTCATAGACTCCTATCACGCATTATTTTATACCTAGCACTTCATAGACTGCTATCACGCGTTCATTTTATAGCTAGCACTTCATAGACTGCTATCGCGCGTTCATTTTTACTAGTATCTATTGAACACTAAGTTCCAGGCACTGGGCTAGGCATTGGGATGGTGTGGTGAGCAAAAACTGACCAGTCCTGCCGTGGAGTTTCCTCGGGGAGACACATGTTACTCAAAGAATCACACCAACCATAGGTAAGTGATGCTCTGAAAGGGTATGTACAATGGAACTGACAGGGTAATCAGGGAAGGCTGAGCAGACCTCCAAAGGAAGGATCAACCTGTTAAGAGGAGGAGAATGCATTCCAAACAAGAGTAACCACATCCCAAACCCACCACCTCCAATTCCAAACCCAAACAAGGATGTGCAGTTGTCTGTGCTTGGTTCCAAGCCGCTCGTAGAAACCCTCTGAGATTCTGCCCTGGAGCCTTTCATTCATGTAATGGAGACTTTCATTTATGAAACGGAAGCCCTGTTTAGCCTATATCAATAAAAACAAGTGAGAAATCCCTGAAACAAGACTATACAGTCTATTTTAAGACGTACATTCTTCAGCACTTGGCAGGTATATGTTGGGCTGCCATTTCACATTGGGAGGCATGTTTTGTTTGCTTTTTTGTGTTTTTAAAAAATTCATTTTTTCCCCCTCTCCGAGAAACACCCAAGAATGATCAATAAATACTAAAAAAATTAAAAAAAAATCCTTTTTTCCTCTGTACAGATTTAGTGGTTATGTTACTGTTAAAACTTTTCTTATACTTTGCAAAGTCTAAAATTAATCATTATTTTATCATCCTTTTCCTCCAAATAAAAGAACATAAATAAAAGGTCATGAAGTCCCACCAACCTAAGACCACTTTAGTTTCTTGTCTTGGGATTTCTGAGCCATGCTGGTGTTGGTATAAATTGAAAACTTAGAACTAGTCTGTGGCTACAAACTCCTGGGGGACTGTTTCTCTCCTGACTAGAAGCAGCAATGGAGACAGGTTTCTTTGTTGCTTACCCCTGCCTGTAGGCAGATATTTTCAGCCACACCTTTTCTCACTGAGGGTGTAGTCCCTGGGCGGGTCTCAAGTTTAGGTCAGAAGGGGAGTCCTTTAGTGCAGACATTTGCCTTTTGTGAGCCCAATCCTTGGTCTCTACCCACCCTGCCTGGCCATTTATCTCAAAGCTGCAAGTTCCTGCCATCTACATGTGCCCAGGTGAGCCCTAGTTTCTTCATTTGCCCAGCACTGCGGGTTCCACTTTCCTCACCTCACTGGCCACTGGAAGATTTCTCTCACCTCACTGCAAGCCCAGCAAGGCAATGTGAAAGGCTTGTACTGAGATTTGTCTGGCCTCTAGGTGTTTTGAAGAGGGACAGCTTTTTAGCGTATCTAGTCTGTCCCTTTCTCTACTAAAAGCAGAAAAAAATCTTTTGATCTGTTGTTTATTTGTGGATCTGTTGTTTATTTGTGGATGGAATTGTATATATTTTATGGATGTTCATGTTTTGTTTCAATTTGTCCTGGAACTTTTTGAGAGAAAATGTACGAGTTTTCCGCCTGACAATTAGAGTTGAAAAAACATGCAGCTATAAACAGAGACGCTCATCAAATGGCTGTTTAATGACTATTTTTATATGGAAATAACCTAATGTTAATTCATAGAGGGTTCAGAGTAAATTTTGCTACAATTCTTACCTAGCTAATAAGAGCTGGATAACATGCAAAGATATTCATGATATACTTTTGAGTAAATAAGCTGTTTTGCATCATCTTATTTTTTTGTTTTACAAACATATATATTTATACTGAAAAATTCTGGAAGGAGACATCCAGTATTTTAGGGTGATACCATTAGGGAATTTTTTGTTGACTTCCACTTTTTAAATAAACAAGGACTGTGTAATTTTTACGTAAAGGATATAACTATTTACAACAAAAAGTAGGGGTTAGCAGACGGCTTTCTAACCTTGCCGTTGTGTAACAATAGAATGCATTTGTCTTGCGGAGTCCCCAAAATTGAGTGTCAAACAGAGGCTGGGTGACCTCCTGTCCAGGATTGCTCTCATCTTATGAGTCCAAGTTTTCATCTTATGTATTTTTTCTCCTGAGAATAGGTCAACCAATCAATGGCTCAGACAGATAAGCCAACATGCATCCCGCCGGAGCTGCCGAAAATGCTGAAGGAGTTTGCCAAAGCCGCCATCCGGGCGCAGCCGCAGGACCTCATCCAGTGGGGGGCCGAGTATGTGCTCCTTTCTCGCCTTCATCTCTTGGAGGACGGGCGGGAAGAGAGGGTCCTGGAAAACCGCGGAGGTTGTCATGGCTGCAGCCAGGGGGTCGGGACTAACTGGCATCGTCTTTGTTTTAGCTCTTGCATTGCTTTGATGCTTTAAAATCCACACATAAATACTACATCTAGCTGGGCAAGGATGGGATGCCTCCCCTAAGCGAGCCAGATTGAGCAGTAGGACGCCAGGTCAATAGGCCGTGTCCTGGGGCAAGCAGCAAGTTAGATGACCGCGTCACACCAGCGTATGCACACCCACCTCCTCCCTGCACGCCTTTTCCCACTCTCGGTGGAAAGAGGGGCTGGGAATCTCCGCAGCTTAATCTGCCTTTCTTCGTTCTCCTGTCTCACCACTAGATGGCAGCAGTGCAGCCGGGGGAGGGAAGCGACAGCCCTGGGTGGATGGGGTGGGAACAGTCCAGCTTGTTCACCCCTTTAAGAAGACACTTCCTCCCCTGCTGTTAAAACTCATACTTGGACCCAACCAAAGAGGCTTTGTATCTTTGAGGAAATTATTGTTATTTTCTTTGGTGTTTCTCTGAACTGATTTGTTCTGCCAACATAATGATGTCCTCACAGTACACACTGCATTCTGGGGAAAGGCCAAGCAGAGTGATGGAGTCCTCAGGCATGGCTGAAAACAGTGTGCCTCAAACACGGGTGCCTTCTTTCAGGAGAGACCTCCAGAGGCTGCTCAGTAGATGGAGCTTACACAACAATCGCTGCGGGCCTGGATTGAAGTAGCTTTGCACAGAAAACCTCTCAGCTATGAAATTGCTCCTTGGACAAACTTGCCTGCTTAAAACTGGGGAACCAGGACTTGAGACAGGAGTTGGAAGATAACTAGACCTCACGGACCATTTTCAGACTATTTTTACTGTTTGATGATTCCCTGCTTAGGAGGGTTTCAGTGGGAAAGTGAGAGTGAGAGAGGCCGTTGAGAGAAAGCCAGTGAGTTGGGGAAGGGAAGATGTCCTCAGGCTGAGGTTGTGAGTGGGTGTCCTGCGCAGATGGTGGGGAGAGTGTGGACACCTTTGAGAAGACACAAAATGGCATCTAAGAGGGGCCTTTCGGAGTCTCTGGGCCAGTGCTGTGCTCCTGGACTGGATTAGGATGCAGCTTTTACAATTGGAAGGAAAATAGGCCAGTGGTGCTCATAAAAAGAAACATAAATGGGGGTTGCTTTGCCTAGTAATAAGCCCTGTTTAGTTTTCCATTCTAAATTTTATATATTGCCTCTAAGATTGAACTTTAGCTTCAGAAGACTAATTTATTTTGGCATAGTCAGATAGACTTTATCTTACACGTTAGTTTCAAACCCATTTGATTGTTCTTGTGCTGCCGTTTTATAGTAAGCAAAATGACATTGCTTAGTATTGTCCCTGACATTTATGGAAGAGGCATTCCACTATTGTAGACTGCTTGCTCTCATATTCTATCACATGCTATGATTTTTTTAGACATCCATGAAAACTTAGTTTGTAGTTTAACCACAATGAAAAAGGAGGGCATGACCTAAGAGCACCCTCCATTCTATCCTCACATGAAAAACACCTCTCAGATGGTTGTATGTGACTTACTTAAAACCTGTAGCATTTTAGAGAATAAAACTCTACAAAGTATTTCAAAGACAAAATACGTATTTAATCCATTGCAAGTAAGAATTTCCCTACATATGTGTTGTCAACGAAGAAACCTCTTACCAGGTATTGGCAGGACATATACTTATTTGTCCTCTGGTAGGCATGTGTTACAACTCAAATTTGCAATATATGTATATAACCATGGACCTGATCACTTGCAAATGAAGCTCAATAACCCAAAGAACGAAATCCATGATTACAGCTTTGCTTCCATGTTGTCTAGCCAATTCCACAAGAAGTCCAGAGATGTTGGTGATGAGTGTTACTCTACCTGGGCAGCACTTCTGTGGAATGAGGTGCTGTGTGTCTCTGTCCCTCCCATTTATACCACCCAAGTCTGGAAGTTTGGTTATAAAGCCTGAGGCCACACCCTGCTCCTGTTGTCACAGTGCACCCACACCCCGCCCACCCCAACACTGATCTGTGTGCAGAGATTTCTCATGCACATTGTTAAAGGTGCCCTTCCTGCTGATGACCTCCAAGGGGTGACCGGCAGTTACTCCTTTAGTCCATGTAGCTTTCGCTCTGCCTTGCTATGTGGCTCAGAGACAGGCAATCGTTAGCCCATCATTGTATGGCTTGACCCTGAAATGGACTTTTACAAAATTCCCTCTATATTATTTTCATACTACCTGGATCTGGAGGAAGTAATGGAGGGAAAAAAGCAGGGCGGGACAGAAATTTGTGGTTCATGGATCGTCAATAACCAGGCTTTTGATGGAGACAGACCCTGCCATGCTGCACTGGTGACCCACATGTCAGCGGCTCATGTCCATTCCCTGCTGCAGGCAGCCTCTTTTCATCTTATGCCAGTCCTGAAACAGAACTCAGTACTTGTTCCACAATGCCCCCAAACAAAGTCCACTCCACAAAACATTGAGGAGCAGGCAGATTTCACTGAAAATTTTGAGGGAAGATGGAGAAACAGTTTTATTTCACAGGCACCATATAGCTTAAGATCGTCTCAAACCTTCTTTGGCTTCTCTTCTCTCCTGAGCCTTGCACAGTGCCCTGCCAACCCTCTCTCCCTTCCCTCTTGAAGCCCCAAGCCTCACTACCTACGGCCAGAAATCCTTCCTGATTCACCCCAGGATGCTTCCATCTCTTCCCTTTCCTCCTTTTTCATTTCTTCAGAGATGGGGGTCTTACTCTGTCACCCAGTCTGGAGTGTAGTGGCACAATTATAGTTCGCTGCAGCCTCAAACTCCTGGGCTCAAGTGGTCCTCCAGGCTCAGGCTCTGGAGTCGCCAGATTACAGGCCGTAGCCACCATTCCTGTGCTGCCTTCCCCTTTCTTACGTACATTACTTTTTAGTTCTCTTCCAACTTCTCTTCCCAAGATTATATATACATATGTAACATATATCTGTGTGTATAAAACATTCAGAGATGACTGGAAAAAAACCCTGAACCCAATATGCTCCAGGGAATTGCATACCCAAACTTTTCTTGGTTCTTCCTCATCCTTAGAGAAGAACAAAGCTTTGTATTCTCTAAGCATTCTCTGTGCCCTAAGTGGAGAGTAACACATTCAGACTTTTCCCATATGTAAGTGAACTAAACACAATGACACATAGAAGCCACTTTACAAAGGTTCCTTTCTCTACCTCCTTCTCTTAGAAGAAGGGGGAAGGATTGCTAGAACAGCCAGAGGCCACTGGTGTATAGGATCCTCCTACTCTCTGACTTTTTTTCTTGTAGTTATTTTGAGGCCCTGTCCCGTGGAGAGACGCCTCCGGTGAGAGAGCGGTCTGAGCGAGTCACTTTGTGTAACTGGGCAGAGCTAACACCTGAGCTGTTAAAGATCCTGCATTCTCAGGTAAGGGCCCTGCTGCAGCATTGAGGAGAATGTAGGGACAGTGTTGAGGCTGGGTGGGTACAGACGAAAGCCCTCTGTTCTCCTGCCAGTCAGCTGACCACTTAGCACCACCCTAAAATACACTAAACCGTGGACTGAAAGTAAATCTTCCCTTGGGGAAATGGGAATAATTTTGAAATAGGCTGTAGGCTGAGTCATTGGTGGGGTCATCCCAGATTTCCTTGAAGCTGGCAGAATGTACAGGGGCTCAATGCAATGCTAATCTCGTCTCTCCAGAAAAGTGCAGGTCCTCAGTCACTCGACAGTGTCCTTACTGATCAAGACCATAATATGATGCCAATCACAGTTTGGGGAAGGGCATATTTTAGCTCCCCAGTTATCCCAGGTCCAGACATTGCTTTTAGCTTTTAGGGAGAGGCTGTGAGCCTCTTCACAGCCACATCATCCTGGGAGCTGCCTGGTGAATGAATGCATGAGGAGGGTCCGGTTTGAGAAAGTTTGTGGTTTGGCCAATTCCCAGGAAATATGGTTGAGCACCACCATACCCTGCTTTATGATCCAGGACAGAGCGGTTTGGGGTGATTTAGGACTGGCTTGGCTAACCACCTTGATCCCAGAGGCTTAGCATTTCACTAGAATCAGAGGGTCAGGAAAGGTGTTGGAGCACTTCATCGGGCATCTGTGCTCTTGTTGCATTGGTGGCCAACAACCAGTCATCTTCCTTCCTTTTGTCCACCAAGTACCTTGTGCAGTGAACATGACAGAGCTCTAAAGTACCTGGGATCAAGCAACATTAGGCAGCCAGATCAAATCCCCGTGGGTCAGCCACATACCCCATATCATTCCTGAGGAAGCATGAGGGATGCACTTGAGGTCTAGAGCTAAGAACTGAGTGCAATCTGGAAGAAAGAGACCTATGTCTTGTTCTAATTTTACCATTAATTAGTGGTCTCAGGTAAGCCCTCTACCCCTTGGTTTTGTTTTCAGGCTCTCCTATCTGTCATATAAGGAATAAAACAATTTAGGAATACAATAGCAGATAAAAGCATCACCAGAAATTAAAATGTAATATAAATGTATATCTTTTGCATAATTCTGACACCTAAAGTTTGACAATTAATAAATTATATTTCAGCATGCTCTTCACTAGGATTTGCAAAGATAACTGCCACACAGAGCCATCTTTACCTTCCTAACACCCCCTCCCGCCCCTTGCCATGTGCTGGGAGATGTGGACCTGGCCTGGGGACAGGGTGTTTCTCAGGGCCTTGTCTCAACTTCTCCCACAACCTCTGTGTTGTGTCTGTCCCCTGCCCTGCAGGTTGCTGGCAGACTGATCATCCGTGCAGAGGAGCTGGCCCAGATGTGGAAAGTGGTGAATCTCCCAACAGATCTGTTTAATAGTGTGATGAATGTGGGTCGCTTCACGGAGGAGATTGAGTGGCTGAAGTTTTTAGCCCTTGCTTGCAGCGCTCTGGGAGTTGTAAGTTAGCTTGACTGTTTTTTGTTCCTGAAGGGGAAATCTCCCTCTGGGCCTGGAAGGGCAGTGCATCTATACACGCAGTCAATTCTGCAGGGCTGATGATAAACATGCCTCTTCTCATCTTGTCCTTCTCCTCTCTAAAGCAAGGTCATTTCTGTGCTCGTCAGGCAGTGGCAGGGGTTGGGAGGAGGAGAGAGGGAAACACTGTGGTCAGGCTCTGGGGAGAGTTGACTACAGTGTAGCTCTTGGATTATTTATGAATATTGCCCTCAGATTTATTTTCACTCCGCTCCTTCCATTCATATTCCCAGAGACAACCAAGAGCCGACTGTAGAAAAAGACTTCCAGACACCTAGAATATATATCAATAGACACTGTTTAAAAGAGGTACAATCTTATAGAAAACTATGTAATAAACAGAATTGGATGCAGAACTCAGACATAAGAAAGCAAAAAAAAAAGAGAGATGAGGCTATTTCTGAATTTAGTCATGACATCTCCATGGATACAGGATGTTCATACAGATTTATGCCTTTTCCAAATTTGACTTGTTTGATATTGGAAAAACAATTTTACTGTTTTGAAGCCAAAGATGCTGAAATCAGTTTATATGTATAGATATTTAAAGCTTGGGTATCTTATATGTGGACTTACATTGTTAAACATTGTTAAAATAAAATGAATCAAAAACATGGTTTTTAAAAAGAATCCCTGAGATACATAAAAGTTTGAAAATTATTGAGAAAATAATTGCCTCTGCCAAAAACAAATGGTATGAAAAGGTAGTCTGAATCATTCAGCATATCTAAACATAATCTTGTTCTTCTCAAATATGCTTGGAATGCATATTTGACAGGTTTGTTTCTGAGAAAATTTAGCAGAAATATTGTAGTCCAACTTTTCCTATAGCTTCCCCTACAATGTTTATCATTGCTTTAAAGAGAAGTGAACAAGAGGACATTTGTGGCTTTTTTTCTTCATTGTCCTTTATAGCATTTATTACTGAATAAATCACTATCCTCTGAGGAGGAAAGGAAAGTAAGCAGCAGAGGCCTATGAGTTGTCAATCAGGACTGGTGAAAATCACAAACGGGAAGATAAAAAAATGAACACATTTTATTAAATTTTTATAGGTTTACAGATTTTTTTCACACCACATTTGGAGATGTTTTGGGGGAAAATGTACCTTTAAAATTTTATCTGCAGTTAATTCTGATCTTGTCTACCCCACCCACAAAGGGTCAAATAAGAAAATAAATAAATTCAATCCAATCCTGAAATTTTAGTCTGATGCAGTAACTGAAACAGCCTAAAGGTACATTTCCCAGTATCTCAGGTTTTTCCTCACCACGCTCTCTTCTCCAAGATGGCAGTTGAATGTAGATGGAAAGAGGACCACAGAGCAGTCGTTTCTCACATCCCTCAGTCTTCTCTGGCATCTCTGGTCTCCATGGTAATGCCTATCTGTCTGGTCGCTAGCTGCTTGCAGCTTAAGTTTTTGGTCTCATCTCTCCCAGATTGGTGAAAGTCTGAGGATGCCTCCCGAGCTGGCTCATTTCAGTTCTCAATGGTGTCAAGGGCCTCTCTGAGTCCGCCAGGGTGTGCTATCTGCTCCCTGGCTCTGGTGGTCTACTTCACAGCCCCTCACCAGTGTGTGATGTGTCTGAGCCCTTCCCTTATCCCCATACCTCAGAGTAACAAAGAGTGACTTTGGAAAGTCAAATTCCAACCCTCCCTCTGCTTAGCCCACCGTGTAGATGCTAAGTTTCTTCTGATGTACCTGCCTCCCAAACTAGAGAGGGGAAATCATGAGGTGAATTTGGTCTTTCTACTTCCCTTCTAAAACAAGGAGGTGGGATTCAATGTTTCATGAGATTCATCTACCTCTGACATCCTGTGATTCTATCCCCACTTCTCTGCTTCCTCTGAGACACCCTCAGGCCTACCTCTGAATAACAGTGAGCGCCTCCAATTCTAAGAGGCCTTGACATATCTGACTTTGCTCCTCATCATCCCCATGTCAAAGAACCCCTAGAGGTAAAGTCAGCCTGGAGTAGGCTAGGCTAGGCTAGGCTAGGCTAGCCTAGTCTGTAAATAAGGGGTGCCCTATGAATCCAGTAATCAATACCCTTATATTCATTTCTATCATGCTGGACTGTTTCTGGGATCTTAAATGTGGGGTTGGTCAGTGGTACACTGTGAATGTTTGTGTCCTCCCAAAATTCATATATTGAAATCTCAACTTCCAAGATGATGGCCTTAAAAGTAGGGCCTCTGGGAGTTGATTAGGTCATGAGGGTGGAGCCCTCATGAATGGGATTAGTGCCCTTATAAAAGTTGCCCCCTCCACCAAGTGAGGACACATAGAAGGCATCATTCATGAGGAACAGGCCCTCACCAGAGAGCAAATCTCCTGGCACCTTGGTCTTGGACTTCCCAGACTCCAAAATTGTGAGCAATAAATTTCTGTTGTTTATAAATTACCCAGTCTAAGGTATTTTTTTATAGCTGAGACTAAGTCAGGGGTCACCATCTGGTGGAGACCTTGCATCCTAGTTAATTCATATTAATTCTGGGCTTAGAGGCAAGCCCAGAATTTCTCTTTTCTTTGCGAATTCAACGGCAAGACAGGATCTCTGTGTCATCTAGAAAAGCCAGTTTGTTCCTTGTAGAAGAGTCTAGTAACAGGAATTTTTACTCTGGTAGGTAATAGGTACATTTACTCCATCTTCAGCTCTCTGGGTCTAATACACATCATTTAGAATGCGATGGCATGCAGACCTGTATTCCTCCTCCCTTCAGCACTCCTTCCTCTGGACTGGCCTATGCCACCTCCTGTTCCACTGAACTGATTATTAAAAAAGGAAGAGATCATGTATGTAGAAAATAATCATGTTCACTGGAAAGAATGACTTTTTTTTAGCAAATTATTCACATTTCAAGGCTTTCACCTCTGACTTTGAAAATGAAGCTCGCAAGATGTTTAAAGACTACCTCTGTGAAGTGGATCCCCAAAAAAATATTGTGCAAGAGAATGAAGATCTGTTTCCTTTAGATTTATGTCAGTTTACCAAATAGCTCTAGTACAGTTATTTATCCACTCATCCATTTATTAAATCTTTAAAAATATTTAAAAATCTTACGAGGCAATAGAATTTGAAGGTTTATTGTTTGAATAATCAATAAAAGATGATGTTTAGAGTTGAAAGCCCCTATGTTAGTTTGTAAGGGCTGCCATGACTTGGTGGCTTGAACAACAGAAATTTGTTGTCTCTCAGTTCTGGAGGACAGAAGTTCTGGGAACAAGCTGTCAGCAGGATTGCTTTCTTCTGAGACGTTTCTCCTTGGCTTAAAAATGGCCAGCTTCTCGAACTGTGTCCCTCTGTGCCTACATGTCTGGTGGCTCTCTCTATGTCCTAACTCCTCTTCTTATAAAGACACCCTACTGACTTCATTTTAACTTATCTTTTTAAAGGTCGTATGTTCAAATACAATTGCATTCTCCAGTTCTGGGGTTAAGGCTTCGACATATGAATTTTAGGGGGAACAATTCAGCCCATACCACCACCCCATGGGAGATGGCAACAGAACAAAGCATTAGGGGTGCAGAGGGTTGTTTTTGTTTGCTTGTTTGTTTGTTTTTTACAGAAACGGGTGAGCTGTGGGTGGAAATTATAAAGTTCAGAGTGTGCTTGCAAATCTACCCCAAAGCATTCTCCCACTCACAAGCATGACTTACCATCCTCCCAGATAGCCTCATATATACTTGTTAGCCCCATGCCTGCCCTCCCACCCGCTCTGAATTAAGTGGAAGTGCCTAGAAGATGCAGTGTTTCACAATGATTTCCATGAGAGGACCCCCCGGGACAGAGGAGAGGAAAGGAAGGTGGCCTGCCTCAAACTCAATTTTTTTTGACATCGTGTGGTTTATTGAAGATTCTGTTTCATAAAATAACAATGCTTACTAAATGTAAAGAAACAAATTTTAAATATTAACTCAATTAAAATTAATAATTATTACAAATTATGTTTAAATTACTTGCCATCAAGTAAAACTATCACTCAAGGAAGAGTTTATTCACATCCTCAGTACCTCCTGACATAGACTTATGCTCCTGGGTAACACATACCACAGTTAGAGAAGCCTCATCTAGGCAATCATTCTGTTCTGGGAGAGGATGAGAGGAGAACAGCAGACATCAACTGCTAAGGCAGGGCAAGTCTCCTCTACTAATCATGTGGGAAGATACAGCAGCTGCTTTTTCACTCACCCTAAGTCACCACTCAGGACTGATCTTTCACTGATCCCTGGAAGAGTGTGTCAGGATGATCCGTACATCACCAGTTTCAGTAAACCATCAAGATCTGTATGCTGAGCTTCATTTCACAACTCTTTTGCTTGTAACATTTATTCAAAGGGTGGGTTATTTAAAGACATGAGATGAGTTCTGAGCATGCTCCTTTAATGTTCAAGTTTCATTGTAAGGAGGGTTTGCTTCTGTAGTAACCCTTCTATTAAAATTCCTGGCACTCATTCTCAACCAATATTTCCCCAGCAATAAAAGGGTTAGTATTATGTAATATGAAATAAAGCACTAGGTGATTCTATTTAGATGGACCCAGATGCTTTGGAGGAAGGTTTATCTTGATGTTCAAGACCTTTTTTCCAGTATCTTCCTTGGGACTCTATTTTCCTGGGGAAATTATCCTTCTCTTACCTTCTTCTCCTCTACTGTGTCTTGCTGGACTATATAGGCTAGACCATTTATCTCAGCCCTTTAGAGATAAGATTGGAGGGTAATAAGAAATAATTCTAATTATATAGAATGCAAATCAACTTCCCTCCTTTAGTGAGGTTATTCAGACTAAAGTAACAAATATCTTAAAGTATTTAGGAATTTATAAATTTAATTCCTTGAGTAGTCTTCTAACAAAGAAAGAAAAATAAAGGTACCCAATACTCAATATTTTTTAGAATGAATTAGTGACATTTGAATGTAAAAATTTCAAGCTTTCTAGAATCTTAAGTTGTTCCCACTTCATTTTATAAGAGCAATATTTTTGTTTTCTTTCTTGTATCTAAATGGATCTCAGGAATATTGCCTGGAAGAGTAACTTTCTCCTCATTTTATGTAACTTTTATAGACTATTACCAAAACTCTCAAGATAGTGTGTGAGGTCTTATCATGTGACCATAATGGTGGGTCAGCCCGGATCCCGTTCAGCACCTTCCAGTTTCTCTACACATATATTGCCGAAGTGGATGGGGAGATCTCTGCATCACACGTCAGCAGGATGCTAAACTACATTGAACAGGAAGTGTAAGTTAACTTTTACCAATTGGAGGTGAAAGAATACCAGGAAAACAAATCTATGGGGCCAAGACAGAGTGAGATTATTGTATTATACTGCTCTGGGAACAGAAAAATGAGGACATGAAATATCGATCTGAAAGAAAAGGGGAAAGGGAAGGAGAAGAGGAAGGAAAAGAATGATATAGGACAATAATTCTTTGAGTGCTACTGAGGCTAGCAGTAGCGGCAGCAGCACCTGAGAACATGTTAGAAATGCAGAATCTCAGGCTACACCCTAGACCTATGGAGTCATAAACTGTTAGGGGTGGAGCCCAGGAATCTGCGTATTTATAAGCCCCTCCAGTAACTCTGACTCATGCTTAGCTATGACCAGTGGAACAGAAGTGGAGGAGGAGGATGAGAGGAGGAGCAGCGAGTCAAGAGTTAGGAGGAAAAGAGGGCCGGTCATGGCGGCTCACACCTGTAATCCTAGGGTGGGTGAATGGCTTGAGCTCAGGAGTTCAAGACCAGCCTGGGCAATATGGTGAAACCCCATCTTTACTAAAAATACAAAAATTAGCTGGGCGTGGTGGTGTGTGTCTGTATCAGTTAATTGGGAGAATGGCTTGAGCCCAGGAGGCAGAGGTTGCAGTGAGCCGAGATTGCATCACTTACTCCAGCCTGGACGACAGAGCCAGACCCTGTCTCAGAAAAACAAAGTTAAGAGAAAAAGGAGCAACAGCAGAATTAATTTGAAATGAGAGTTGTTTGTATAATGTCTTTCTTAAGATTAACTGTCAATGAACTAACTGCAGATATACCTTTATCCAAACAGAATTGGTCCTGATGGTTTAATCACGGTGAATGACTTTACCCAAAACCCCAGGGTTTGGCTGGAGTAACAGCACAATTTTGGCAATTTTAAAGGAAGATACAGAGGTGATTGTACTTCAGAATGATAAACCCATATACCACCCAAAATCAATTTTCTTGTACAACTGGTACACACTAATAAACAAACATGTGAGATCAGAAATGTGCGGAATTAAGATGTGAAATTGTTGGAATAAAACACCTTCATTACCAGGAGATTAGTATTCTTCCCACGTGGACACTGAGTAAAAGTGGGTGACAAAGCATGGATAGAAAATGCATTTCCCATTAAAGCCAGACTGTCAGATTTTAAAAAGCAGTATGTTAACCAGACACAGTGTTGTTCTGTGATTGTTAGGCATAATTTAGATGAGTGTCTTTTATATGGTCAATTGAAGTTTTTACCAGTTTATTTCTCCATTTGTTGGTACTGTGTTAGTCATTCATTCATCCTCTCATCAATATTTATTGAGGTTAGCTATGTGCCAGGAATAGGGTTGCCAGGAAAAATACAAGACACCCAGTTAAATTTGAATTTCAGACAAACAGCAAATGTTTTGTTTTGTTTTTTGCTAAACATGGCAACATTCCAGGAACTATGCTGGCTTCTGAGCAGATACAAATAATATCTGAATTCTGCCTTCAAGGAGCTCACAGTCTAACATAAGAAAAGCCATGAACATACATTACTTTCATGCAAATGGCCTTGAGAAGAACTAACAGTATGCCAGAAAGTGTCAATGTCAACGGATTTTTCTGAAACCATATACAGATGTCATGGAACCCACTAGAGAAAATCCCCTACATGAGCCTAAGACCTTCTGACAAGGTCTTAAAGATTTTCCTTTCTCGAAGGAAACAGATGAGATTAACAGACTGTGATTATGGTTCTTAATGTCAGGTGTGCCAAGGTCGCTGGGTCAGTCCCTTGTATTTGTAATACTATCCCCTCTTAAAAGTTGCTTTTGGTCAAAAGTCATGTTATGTTACATGCATATGTCTCTCTACATCAATTGAGGAGAAATCTGTCTATTAGTGTCTAAAGGTAAGAGGAGATTGTGATTGGATGTTACCATGGTCCTTGATTTCTGACTCGAGTGAAACAATAAAAGAGACTGAAACAAATTCTTCCCCCATAGCACTGGGCTGCACCTGCAGGGGATGGGCAACAACTAATCCTACCTGCTGTCTGCCTTCCTAGCCAAAGTGGCCCCGCATTTCTTTATTTTTTAAATTATACTTTAAGTTCTAGGGTACATGTGTACAACGTGCAGGTTTGTTACATATGTATACATGTGAGTGGCCCCCTCATTTCTCTCTGCTCTGGAACCTAAGGCTGTTTGAGAAGGCTGAAGCACTACAGGTGAAACCTGACACTGTAATTAATCAGGATTAGAGAACGAGTGAAATCCTTTAACCTGCCTCAGATTCTTGGTGTCTCTCAGTTTCTCTTTCACTGTGGCCAAAGAACTGAAATATGGTCTTGTCTGCAAATAGGGAATAAAGGGGGACAGAAGAGACAGCTCCAATTTGAAAGACCTTAAAATAACAAATTAGGTTCATAAACGTAACAAAAGCAAGAGTCCCTTGTACATTTGGGAAAACAGGTTGAAATCAGAAACTTAGACTTGGTAGCCTTGAACATAATCCCTCAAGAGTGAGGCTAATGAAATTCCAACGACCCAAGTGTATACTAGACACAGACATGAAGTTATTGGTGCTGTAGCTATCCCTGCTTACTGAGACTAAGCACAATTGGCAATACCATTGTTCACTGCCAATTGCTCATCTTTTGAGCCACCACTTGGTGTGCACCATCTTCCTCCTCTCCTGCCCTGGCTCACTGGGGCAATGCTTGCTCTAAGCTATTGATATTGCTATGCCACAGCTGCTCACTAGGGACACAGTATCTACAGCACATCTGCCCAATCAACCTGCTTCTGCAGTCACCCCAAGGATGGAAAACAGCTTTGTGCTTTGCCCTCTACCTGGGCTATGCTGTATTAACAATATTATAAATACTGTATTAATGATAATACCCAACATTTATTAAGCACTTACCATGTGTAAGCCACTGTGTACACGGCTTTATACATTCTCAAATTTTTCCCTACAATATGACCTTATGAAGTCAGTGTCATTATCTCTAAGAAACAATCTTAGATAAATTAAGTTGTTCAATGTCACTAATGAGAAAGAATTTGAATCCAGATCTGTCTGACTCCTAACCTATGATGCCTTGTATATATCCTCAGTGCCTGTCTAGGTATGGGATTCCTCCCACCCCCCCACCTGAAATAATCCCTGAGACAGAGATTTACATGCAAATAGTTTCTTTAGGAGGCGATCCCAGGAACAGGGAATAGGGATAGGAAAAGTAAGATATTATAGTGATGGGAAGAAAGCTAATAAATGGTGTGTTATCCAGCCAGTTACCCCTGTACTCCAATACTGCTGGGGAACTCTGGGAGACAGCATAGAACACATCTCAGAGTTATCCCAATCGAAGGGTGAGGAAGCTCTTCATCCATCACTGGATAATCCCCACCTGTCGTTGACTGAGGGCTTCTTCCAGGTGAATTAATGTTCTGCCTTTCCAGCTTGCCTCAGCTTGCTTCTTTTGCTCCAGGAAAAAGGCTCTCGGCCAGGAAGTCATAGATGATCACAATAAGAAGCCACCTGCATCTGCTACACTGCCTTACAGATATTTTAATACAACAAAGTTTTAACATTTTTTAATCACTATTAATGTTTCTTTCTCTGGGTCACGCAGAAGTCTTCAGGGTCTGCAGGGCAATAAGTGACCGTCATTGTGCTGTATTAAAATTCACAACTGACCCACAAACATGACACATTGTCCCCAACCATTTCTTCTTTGTGATGGGATCATTCCAAAGGGGGTCCCTTGATTCTTGCTGCCAACAGATCCTTGTCAGACCCATCTCACTCGCTTTCCTATCATAATCAGCAATATCTATACAGTCCTAGCATGACCCCAGTTAAACTGTCAAATGAAGGCCCTTGTAACATATGGTTTGTATTTCTCCTTTAAAAAAATTTTCAGGAAGCAATAAAATCAGGATTTTATAAAGCAAAAACAGTGGGCTCTTTCTTTCCTAAATTAAGCTATTTTGATTAAAGTGAAGACTGCAGATATATAAGCTTCAGTGGGAAATGCAAAGATTATGGCCCAATTCCATTTTCTCTATGCTCCATGCCCTTCCTCTCCTTGATGCTATTCCATCAGGGACCTACCATCCCTAGTTAACCAACTACTTCCAGGATCACCAGGGCCCTGCAACAGAAGGAGCTGGACACCCCAATGTGGAAGGCTGGTTTTGAATTAGGTTAGAATAGGAATCTTAACCTGAAATTCTTGGAGAGGCTCCTGAGTGCCTCTGATAACATTATATATGTAACCATGTCTCCAAAATGTGCTCATTAGCATTTTTCTGAAGAAAAAATTATAAGGCTTTGAGCAATTTCTCAAAGTTGTATATTATCTCAAAAGGCCAAGAACCTTTGGGTTCAAAATAGCCCCAGAGAGCACTAAATGGCTTGAGGAAAGACAACAGCACAGTCTCTCAGATCTTTCCAAGCAGAACTGAGCTCACACTCCCAACATGTGACTTTTTATCCATAGCCTCTTACTTTTTGAATCTTAGATCCTGGCCATAAATCTGTGTTTTTAGTTTAGATCTTCATATACTTTCAACTTTGGTCATTTCCTATAAACTGGAACATGGTCAAACCTGAACAGAGACTTTCACACTTCAGAGGTGAGCCAATATGCAAAGTAATTGGTTCAATGTGCTGAATTATGAAAGACTGGATAGACAAGCAGAGTTGTGTATCCATGATACTAGAAGGACTAAACCTCCGGACCAAGCTCAAAGGGCTAGTCCTGGATAATCCCGAGCCTCGGACATTCAAGTAGCTGTCAGCCCCAATGCACCAAAGCAGTCCAAACAATGGTTGATTCATTGGTTTATTCAACAAATAATTCAGAAATTCCTACAAGTGCAAGGATTGTGCTAGGCACTGGGGATACTGCTCTGAACAAGGTGAGGTCCCTGCTTTTAGAGAGATTAAATTCTACTTAGGAAGACAGACATTACATAACTAAACACAAGTTTATAATTGTGAGAAACGATGCTACCACGTAGAAGCATGGGGCACACAGCTAGTTTGCAGGGGCAGGATAGAGAGGCTTTCTTGAGGAAGTAATTTGAGAGCAAGTTCGGAAGCCACAGGCAACTCAGAAAGGTGTATTTGCAGCCCACATATCTTTGCCATGCTCCAGACTCAACTATACAGTAGCTAACTTGACATCTTTTCTTGGATGACGCCAAAGTACTCCCTAATTTAACAAATCCAAAAATGACTTTCCTGGTTTGCATTTTTTTCATAATAAAATGTTGGAGAGAAATGAGTTCATAAGCTTCCTTCCTAAATGTGGATCTCTCCCACCATCTGCCAAGATACAAAACCCAGAAACCAGGGTCAACAAATACCTCCCCCTGCCTTACTTTCCAACTCTATCACCAAGTGCTCTCCATTTTACCTCCTATGCATCTCTCAAATATGTCCTCTTCACCTTCCCTCACCACCACCTCCCTTAGGTCCCCTCATCCCCTCCCAGCAACCAATATATTTCATCTGGACTTCCTATCAGTCTGGTCCTCACAGGGAACAGAAGACAATCTAGAGTTTTGAAGATAATTAAAAGTTTTACAGAATGGACAAGGAAAACAACAAGGGGGTTGAGGCACCCAGGGACTAGCAAACCGTTATCATCCCTAAGACTGAAGAGACAAAGAGAAGGACATGTTATTACAGTGTGAGAAGACTGGAGCTCCAGGGGCTCCCCTGATGATGCAGAGGGCCAGTGCATCAGCCAAATGGTGCTGAGATAGCAGGAATATCCCATTCTCTCCCTCTTCTATCGACTAAACAGAACCTGAAGCTGGAGGGCATGTCTGACTGATGTCGGTCCAAGGGGAGGACAGAGAATGGATGCAGGAGGAGAGAACTTGCTCATACCCATACTTGCCTTTCCCCCAAGCACCCTCTATGCTAGTGATCAGTAAACTTCTGTAAAGGCACAGATAGTAAATATCTTAGGCTTGGCCGGCTAGATGGTCTCTATCACAAATACTCAACTTTGGCAGTTGTAGCACAGATAATGTGTAAACACATTAGTGTGACTGTGTTCCAATAAAACTTTATAACACTGAGATGATTTTCAGGTAACTTTTCACATCACAAAATATTATTCCTTTGACTTAAAAAAAACTACTTGAAAATGTGAAAACTGTTCTCAGGCTGTATCCAAGAATGGCAGACTGAATTTAGCCAGGGACTGTAGATTTCAGATTCCTGCTCTACACTACAGCCATGGATCTTTGTAAAACCCCAGTCAGTTCACTGTGCCCCCTGCTTGAACTTTTACATATTCCCAATGGCCTTAGGATAATAAGCCAAATCATGTAGCCTATGAGGACTGTATAGTCTGGCCCTACATACATTTCCATCCCCACTGTCTATACTTCAGCAGCAAGAGCCTCTCTGGGTTTCTCTTTCTCAGCATCGTGCTGTCTCCACATCTTTAGAATACTCTGCTCTCCACTCTCTAGTTCATTTGCAGATCTCAGCTCACTGCAACATTATTTATAATAGCAAATAACAAAATGAACAGTGGGGTGGGGGCATAACATTCCCAACACTAGGGAAATGAATCATGGAACACCAGGCAGCCATTTTATAACTGTAGATTAATGAGAAACAATGTTGATTAGATATTAAGAGAAAACACTCATGTTACAGTAATACCTATTATTTCATATTGTTGTAATACATTTATACATATATACGTAGGTGGAAAAAATCTTGAAGGGAATGCACCAAGCTGTTCAGAGTGATAACTCATGGGCAATGGGGTTATGGGTGGTCTTTTCCTTTTTCCTTATCTATATTTTCTAAAATAAACACGTATTAAGAAAAGTCAACATGAATTTTTAAAAATCAACTTAACTAAAAAAAAAACCCCTTAATTTCAGGTGAATATGTTAGAAAGTTATGAAGTTATGTGAGGGCTGGGGAAGGAAAGGAGAGGTTTTCACAGTTTGATCTAATTCAAAACTAAATCTGTGAAATACTCAAGTTTCCTAAAATCACTCAGGATAAGTGTGTGATATATTGGTGGACATATTTTAGTTCCTGGGCTTTGACATTAATTGTAACAGACTTTTAAAGGGTAGCTCTTTTCTCCATTAAAAAGAAATGAGGCTGGGCATGGGGGCTCACGCCTGTAATCCCAGCACTTTGGGAGGCCAAAGTGGGCAGATCACCTGAGGTCAGGAGTTCGAGACCAGCCTGGCCAACATGGTGAAACCCCGTCTCTACTAAAAATACAAAAATTAGCCGCCTGTGGTGGAGCGCATCTGTAATCCCAGCTCCTCAGGAGGCTGAGGCAGGAGAATCCCGCTGGAAACCGGGAGGCGAAGGTTGCAGTGAGCTGCGATGGCACCACAGCACTCTAGCCTGGGCGACAGTTGAAATGGAATCAACTGAGTTCTCTCTCTTCAACTTGATTTAAATCATCAACCCAAAACCCAATTCCTAAACCCCAAAACCAATGACTAAAATCCTCATTAAAATGAGTGCACATGCCAATACTAAGAATGTTGTGTCATTCTTCATCAAAAGTAATTACCTCAACACAAGAGGAGACAAGTACGCATGGAAGTAAACCCAAAATCCCAACTAACGAGCATCGTTCTGAGATCAGTGGCCACAGGGAATAATTCTGAAATTGGCATCACATCTACGCAAGATAACAACCCGGAGGTCTTATTTTTATAGAATATCAAGAACAAAATCATCCAAAAGGCACACGATGCCAAACTAAAAATAAAGAGCGAAAATCCAAAAAGTTGCGCGCAATTCCTTCTGAAACCTATCCGCCTCCTACTCCTGTCCCTTCCTCTGGCGCTGGCGGGTCCTCGTCCCGAACCCCCACCGCAAGCCCTGGAACAGCCTCTTAACCCTTTTCTCGGCGGCTCCGCTCCGGCCCCGCCCCAGCCATGCCTCGCCCCCGCCCCGTTTGCCGTCTATTGGCTTCTCCCACCCCCTACCAGAGGGTGACGAGACGGGAAGCCGGGAAGCCGGGAGGGATCCACTGTGCACGTCCAAGGCGCTGGGCCTAGAGCAGGAGAAAGGGCTTGGAGGTGCGTCGGAGACTATGAAGTGCGGCCTTCGGCGTGATCCTTTCCGGAAGCGGAAGCTCGGGGGGCGGGCCAAGAAGGTTCGGGAGCCCACGGAGGTTAATTGCTTTTACTGTGAGGCTTCACTTACCTCGGTCTGGGCTTTTCTGAGGCTGCGAGAGATGGTCATGTCCGGATCTCGACTGGGCCGGGTGAGGGCTGAGGACCTGAGGAGTCCACTGTGGGGATGGAGAGGGACAGGGGGGTTTTCGGGCCAGAAACTTGTAAAACTCCGCTCGAAAAAAGAGACCGTGCGGCGACATTTAAGTGCTGCGACAGAGGTGCGGGAAACACCTAATCTTACCTTCGTAACACAGCCGCTTGGTCTCTAGATGTGTTTCTGTTTAAATCGTCGTAGCCCTCTAGAGCGCCGGCTTTCGGGTCAGGCCCGGGTTCAAGTCCCAGCCTTCGCCGCTGGGTCCAGTGACTTAAGCTCTCCTAGCTTCAGTTATTTGCACATTGGGATTCCACTACTTTTTACTTCTCGGAACTTACTATTCCTAAGCTGCAAAATAGTCAGAAACAAGCATAAAATTCTGTCTCAAAGAATTGGGAAGGTTAAATGAGAGAACCCGGTAAAAACATCCATCACACAATTGGCGTAGACATGCAACAGAATTTAGTTCCCTTGAAAACACGTAGTTTGCCACCGTCTTAATGATAACAGCAGCTAACATTTAGATAGGACTTATGTGGCAGATACTACTCTAAGTGCTTTTATGTATTACATAGAATAACCCATTTCATAGTCGCAATATCCTTATGAGGTAGGTACCATTATCCGTCTTTTACACATGAGGAAATTGAGGGCTGGAGGGTTCAAATAACTTCCTAACGGTTACACAGCTGTGGAATCAAGATTCAGACTCACAAAGCTGATGCCAGAGTCCATTCTTCTTTTAGACATTTTACCTAGTAGATGTATGACTTTGAACAAACCACTTTTCTGAAATTTAGGTTCCTACCTCACAGAAATAATAACAGGGTATGGATTAAGTGGAAATGAAAGACCTTAGTACACTCTAAGTCATTCTACAAGGGCAGTATTATCTTGTACTTCTTGGTAGGAGATATGACTACCAAGAAATGCTTATATGATTCTCAAATAGCAAAATTAAAAGTTTAGTGATAATAACCCCATAGAAGTAAGTGTAAAATAAAGCAAACTGATTCTCCTGTATTGTGATCAGGACACTCCTTTTGGAGGGCAGCTTTGCAGTTTGTATCAAGAGTTATTAAATTGCCAATAACCTTTCACCAAGTAATTTTCCTTTTAATCCTAAATATGAGAAGGCTATTTTCAAGAGGTAGAAAGGTTTATTCCAGGTTTTTTTAATTATGAAAAATATGAAACAAACCAAGACCATATTATATTATTTCCACTGAAAGAAATATTATACAACCATTAAACATTTTTGAGTATTAATATGAAAAAGATTTAAAAGTAGAAAACACAAGATTCAAAATTGCAAATATCTAGTTAATATGACTAAGTAAAAAATGCGTATGAAAAAAGATTGGAAGCCCCAATAGCAAAGAACACATCTATTACCTAGATCTTGGTTTCCAAGTACCACTGTCCACTCAGGAGTCATGGTGTCTTGGAGAAATGACCAACTCCAGGGCTGAGCAGGGGTAATATAACAAGAGCATGGATACATCAAACTAAAAAGCTTCTGCACAGCACAGGAAATGATTAATGGAGTGAAAAGGCAATCTACAGAATGGGAGAAATCCAAGCCATGTATCTGATAAATAATTAATATCCAAAATACATATAAGGAATTTCTGTAATTCAAAAGCAGAACAACACATGATCTGGTTAAAAAATGAAAAAAGGATTTGAATAGACATTTTTCCAAAGAAGACGTACAGAGGACCAACAGGTATATAAAAAGATGCTCAACATCACTAATCATCAAGGAAATGCAAATTAAAACCACAATGAGCTATCACCTAACACCTGTTAGGATGACTTATTGAAAAAACAAAAACAAGTATTGGCAAGGATTTGGAAGAATTGGAACCCTTGTACACTGTCAGTGGGAATGTAAAATGGTATAGCCGCTATGGAAAACAATATGGAGATTCCTCACCAAATTAAAAATAGAACTATATCACCCAGCAATTCTACTTCTGGGCATTTATCCAAAAGAATTGACATCAGGATATAGAAGAGATATTTGCACTCTTGTGTTCATTGCAGCACTATTCACAATAGCCAAGATGTAGGAACAACGTAAATGTCTATCTACAGATGAATAGATAAAATATGGTATATACATACAATGGACTATTATTCAACCTTTAAAAAGAAGGAAATAGCTGTCATATGCAATAACAGAGATGAACCTTGAAGAGATTATGCTAAGTGAAATAAGCTAGTCACCGAAGGACAAATACTGCATGATTTTACTTATATAAAGTATCTAAAATAGTTAAAACTCATAGAAACAGAACAGAATGGTGGTTCCTAGGGGCTGTTAGAAGAGAGAGATGGCGTTGCTATTCAGCGAGTATAAAGTTACATTTATGTGAGATGAAGAAATTCTTGAGATCTGCTGTACAATATCATGTCTATAGTTAATACTACATTTTGTTGAGAAGGTAGATCTCATTTTAAATACCCTTGTGGCAATTATTAAAAAAAAAAAAAGATGAACTGGGAGCACCTTGTTGTAGAAAGTAAGGAACGGCTCAAAAAGTAATGGGGGCATGTTAAAATGATACAGGAGTCAACTTCAAGGGGCTCCCAGTGACCAAATTTGAGACAATTTGAGCATCAAAATAAAGTGATAATAAGGGATCATAACCCACTGAAGAAAATAGGAATCAGTGAGTCCCCACTAACAAGGAAGAAAGAAAAAGTGCTTCCCTAAAGTTGAGTGCCAACTAATAAATGTAGAAGGAATTACATAGTTAGAAAATCACCATTTGTCAAACAATTGATTCAGCCAAGAATCATCAATGGATGCTAAAACTATGGGGTGAAAGTTTGATGATTGGGATATCTATATAGTCTCAAAGTGTCTCTTCACAAAATGCCTAACAACTACAAAGATAAAAGTAGAAACTACAATAAAAAACCTGGCAGACACCATCTTAGGTAATAAAGTTTACATCATCAATAATGGGACAAACTGACATGTGTCTATTTATTGTATTGAGAAGAACATACCTCTTTTGTGGATTCCTGCCAAAAATGCATGACCTGTGTCTAATCATAGGTAAACATCAGACAAATCTAAATGTCCAGAGGGACACTGTACAAAATAACTGGCTTAGTCTCTTTAAATATGTCAAGGTTATAACAGACAATGAATGACAGCCTGAGGAACTGTTATAGATTAAAGGAGACTAAAGAGCTATGACAATTTAATGCAACATGTGATCCTGGATTTGGCGTGAACCAGAGGGATTTTTTTTTTTTTTTTTTTTTTTTTTTTTGGTAAAGGACAGTATTGGGATAATTGGCAACATGCGAATAAGGTCTAAACATTAGATCATAATTCTGTATCAATGTTAATTTCCTGGTTTTGATAATTATACTGTGGTTATATTAGAGAATGGCCTTGTTTTTAGGAACTATTTAGGCGTAAAGGAGTAGTATATCTGCAACTTAACTCTAATGGTTCAGGCAAAAAGTAATGCTGTGTATATATATTGAGAGAGAACATGGAAAATGGAAAATGTCAAGGGTCACGGAATCTGAGTGAAGCATATATAGGACTTCTTTGTTCTATTATTTCATAGTAGAAACTACAAAAAAAAGGGAAAGGAATTGTTCCAATATGATAGCTACTGTCTCAAGGTGCTTTTATCATGGGTAATTTTCTTTACCAGATTTTCTATAATATAGCCTTGTGTATATTTTTTTGAGAAACGCCATATATAATCTTATAGTTATGCCAGACATGTACCTTAGACAGTGTAATTTAAAAAAATTTTTTTTCAGCCGGGTGCGGTGGCTCATGCCTGTAATCCCAGCAACTTTGGAAGGTTGAGGCAGGCGGATCACTTGAGGTCGGGAGTTCAAAACCAGCCTGGCCAACATGGAGAAATCCTGACTCTACTAAAAAATACAAAATTAGCCAGGCATGGTGGTGCATGCCTGTAATCCCAGCTACTCGGGAGGCTGAGGTAGGAGAATTACTTGAACCCAGGAGGTAGAGGTTGTGGTGAGCTGAGATTGCGCCATTGCACTCTAGCCTGGGCAAAATAAAGAGTGAAACTGTCTCAAAAAAAAAATTTTTTTTTTTTTGAAAGAATAATTGTGGTAGTTGTTTTTGGACTCGATCCAGGGTGTAGTATTATCGTGTCATGGCTTGGATTTTTTATTATAATTCCAGCGAGGACATTGACATAGATATACCAAAGGGAAAGACCCTGAGAGTGTGACACAGAGACCAGTGGAGTGATGTTACACAAGGTCTTATTTCCTACATTGTTGGTTCTCACTGCTGGCTTCATGACCCTCCATCATAATCCAAGTTATCTCAAGAAGTATAACTCTTATCAACCCAATTTTTAAAAAATGTATTCTCAGTGACATTCTTAGAAGGATGGAGCACATATTCAAGCATATAATAGAATATATAACTTCAGAAAGTTTGGTAGTTACTGCTCAAAGCTATCTTGAGATGAAATATGTAAATATGTCAAGAGAAATTATAAATGAAACTGCCAACAGTGACTACATCTGGAGGGTGGAACTAGGGGGAATCAGGGACTTTAACTCATGTTTATTTAAAATTATTTTGAATAGAGATTATATTTATCTGATATAAAGTTATTAAGATATAAAATAGTATACCATGGAAAGTGTCCCTTCTTGCTCTGTCCCCCAGATACTCAGTTTCTCTCCCCAGAGGCAACCGTGATTAACTGTTTCTGGCATAACTCCCAAGATATTGGATGCAGGTAAAAACAAATGCCTATTTTTTCCTGTTTTTCTACACAAAAGGTAATGCATTATGTCACTTTTAAAACAAAAAAAAAATTAAAACAACAGTGCTATGTAAGTCTAAAGAGAAAGATTAAGACAATGAAATGTAGATAAAGAGAAAGGTAGAGTTTTTATTTGCTGGTCTAATCAGGCATTCTAAAGAATGTACATAAAAGGAACCAGAGTTAAGAACTCTGTTCTGTATCTTGAATTAACTTGTATGTTTCAAAGAATTTGGGACTATAGAACATGTTTAGGGGATTAATATAGTCTGAACTTAGTGTAGTAGTTACTTCTGGTATAAAATATCTCAATTTCTTTTTCACCTTAAGTAGACGTAAGGTGACACCTTAAGTAGACACATATTAAGCAAATATGTATTGTTTGCTTGACATTTTACATAAAATAAATTTAATATATGAATTAAATTCTAATTGTGGATTTTTAGGATGTGTCATATTAATTAAAACAGTGAATAATATGGTACATACATACAATGGAATATTATTTGGCCTCAAAAAGGAAGAAACATTTTGACACATGCTACAATATAGATGAAGCTTGAAGACATTATGCTAAGTGAAATGAGCCAGTCACAAAAGGACAAATATTGTATTATTCCATTTATATAAAGTTTCTAGAGTAGTCAAATTCATAGAAACTAGGATGGTAGTTGTTAGGGTCAGGGAGAAGAGGGGATGGAAAGGTATTGTTTGATTGGTACAGAGTTTCAGTTTGAGAAGATGAATAAAAGAAAAAAATGACATCGGATTGCTGGCAAGATGGCTGAATAGGAACAGCTCCAGTCTGCAGCTCCCAGCGAGATCAATGCAGAAGGTGGATGATGTCTGCATTTCCAACTGAGGTACCTGGTTCATCTCATTGGGACTGGTTGGACAGTGGGTGCAGCCCACGGAGGGCGAGCCAAAGCAGGGTGGGGTGTTGCTTCACCCTGGAAGTGCCAGGGGTCGGGGAATTTTTTCCCCTACCCAAGGGAAGCTGTAAGGGACTGAACCTGAGGAACTGTGCACTCTGGCCCAGATACTGCACTTTTCCTAATGGTCTTCACAACCTGCAGACCAAGAGATTCCCTCCAGTGCCTACCCCACCAGGGCCCTGGGTTTCAAGCACAAAACTGGGTGGCCGTTTAGGCAGACACCGAAATAGCTGCACAAGGTTTTTTGTTTGTTTGTTTGTTTTTTCCCATACCCCAGTGGTGCCTGGAATGCCAGTGAGACAGTGAGACAAAACCATTCACTCCCCTGGAAAGGGTGCTGAAGCCAGGGAGCCAAGTGGTCTGGCCCAGTGGTCCCATCCCTGTGGAGCCCAGCAAACTAAGATCCACTGGCTTGAAATTCTCGCTGCCAGCACAGCAGCAGTCAGAGATCAACCTGGGACACTTGAACTTGGTGCGGGGAGGGGCATCCGCCATTGCTGAGGCTTGAGTAGGCGGTTTTACCCTCACAGTGTAAACAAAGCCACTGGGAAGTTCAAACTGGGCAGAGCCCACTGCAGCTGAGCAAGGCTGCTGTGGCCAGACTGCCAGATTTGCCCTCTCTGGGCAGGGCATCTCTGAAAAAAAGGCAGCAGCCCCAGTCAGGGACTTTTAGACAAAACTCCCATCTCCCTTGGCCAGAGCACCTGGGGAAAGGAGTGCCTGTAGGCGCAATTTCAGCAGACTTAAATGTTTCTGCCAGATGGCTCTGAAGAGAGCAGTGGATCTCCCAACACAGCATTCGAGCTCTGCTAAGGGTCATACTGCCTCCTCAAGTGGGTGCCTGACCCCCGCATATCCTGACTAGGAGACAACTCCCAGTAGGGGCTGACAGACACCTCATACAGGAAAGCTCTGGCTGGCATCTGGCAGGTGCCTCCCTGGATGAAGCTTCCAGAGGAAAGAACAGGCAGCAATCTTTGCTGTTCTGCAGCCTCTGCTGGTGATACCCAGGCAAATGGTCTGGAGTGGACCTCCAGCAAACTCCAGCAGACCTGTAGCAAAGGGGCCTGACTGTTAGAAGGAAAACTAACAAACAGAAAGGAAGAGCACATCCACTCAGAGATCCCATCCAAAGGTCACCAACATCAAAGATCAAAGGTAGATAAATCCACAAAGATGGGGAGAAATCAGTGCAAAAAGGCTGAAAATACCAAAAACCAGAATGCCTCTTCTCCTCCAAAGGATCACAACTTCTCACCAGCAAGGGAACAAAACTGGATGGAGAATGAGTTTGACAAACTGACAGAAGTAGGCTTCAGAAGGTGGGTAATAACAAATTCCTCCGAGCTAAAGGACCATGTTCTAACCCAATGCAAGGAAGCTAAGAACCTTGAAAAAAGGTTAGACGAATTGCTAACTAGAATAACCAGTTTAGAGAAGAACATAAGCGACCTGATGGAGCTGAAAAACACAGCACAAGAACTTCCTGAAGCATACACAAGTGTCAATAGCCGAATCAATCAAGTGGAAGAAAGGATATCAGAGATTGAAGATCAACTTAATGAAATAAAGTGAGAAGACAAGATTAGAGAAAAAAGAATAAAGAGGCACAAACAAAGCCTCCAAGAAATATGGGACTATGTGAAAAGACCAAATCTATGTTTGATTGATCTACCTGAAAGTGACAGGGAGAATGGAACCAAGCTGGAAAACACTCTTCAGGATATTATCCAGGAGAACTTCCCCAACCTAGCAAGACAGGCCAACATTCAATTTCAGGAAATAGAGAGAACACCACAAAGATACTCCTTGAGAAGAGCAACCCAAGACACATAATTGTCAGATTCACCAAGGTTGAAATGAAGGAAAAAATATGAAGGGCAGCCAGAGAGAAAGGTCAGGTTACCCACAAAGGGAAGCCCATCAGACTAACAGTGGATCTCTCTGCAGGAACCCTACAAGCCAGAAGAGAGTGGGGTCCAATGTTCAACATTCTTAAAGAATTTTCAACCCAGAATTTCATATCCAGCCAAACTAAGCTTCATAAATGTAGAAGAAATAAAATTGTTTACAGACAAGCAAATGCTGAGAGATTTTGTCACCACCAGGCCTGCCCTACAAGAGCTCCTGAAGGGAGCACTAAACATGGTAAGGAACAACAGGTACCAGTCACTGTAAAAACATACCAAATTGTAAAGACCATCGACACTATGAAGAAACTTCATTAACTAATAATGGACAAAATAACCAGCTAGCATCATAATGACAGGATCAAATTCGCACATAACAATATTAACCTTAAATGTAAATGGACTAAATGCCCCAGTTAAAAGACACAGACTGGCAAATTGGATAAACAGTCAAGACCCATCAGTGTGTTGCATTCAGGAGACCCATCTCACATGCAAAGACACACATAGGCTCAAAATAAAGGGATGGAGGAATCTTTACCAAGAAAATGGAAAGAAAAAAAAAAAAGCAGGGGTTGCAATCATAGTCTCTGATAAAACAGACTTTAAACCAGCAAAGATCAAAAAAGACAAAGAAGGGCATTACATAATGATAAGGGGATCAATGCAACAAGAAGAGCTAACTATCCTAAATATATATGCACCCAGTACAGGAGCACAAGATTCATAAAGCAAATTCTTAGAGACCTACAAAGAGACTTAGACTCCCACACAATAATAGTGGGAGACTTTAACACCCCACTGTCAATATTAGATCAATGAGATGGAAAATTAACAAGGATATTCAGGACTTGAACTCAGCTCTGGAACAAGCATACCTAATAGACATCTACAGAACTCTCCATCCCAAGTCAGCAGAATATACATTCTTCTCAGCACCACATCACATTAATTCTAAAATTGACCACATAATTGGAAGTAAAACACTCCTCAGCAAATGCAAAAGAATGGAAATCATAACAGTCTCTCAGACCACAGTGCAATCAAATTAGAACTCAGGATTAAGAAACTCACTCAAAATCACACAACTGCATGGAAACTGAACAACCTGCTCCTGAATGACTGCTAGGAAATAATGAAATTAAGGCAGAAATAAATAAGTTCTTTGAAACCACTGAGAACAAAGTCACAACATACCAGAATCTCTGAGACACAGCTAAGGCAGTGTTTAAAGGGAAATTTATAGCACTAAATGCCCACAAGAGAAAGCAGGAAAGATCTAAAATCGACACTCTAACATCACAATTAAAAGAGCTAGAGGAACAAGAGCAAACAAATTCAAAAGCTAGCAGAAGACAAGAAATAACTAAGATCAGAGCAGAATTGAAGGAGATAGAGACACAAAGAACCCTTTAAAAAATGAATCCAAGAGCTGTTTTTTTTTGAAAAGATCAACAAAATAGACTGGTAGCCAATTAATAAAGAAGAAAAGAGGGAAGAATCAAATAGACACAATAAAAAATGATAAAGGGGATATCACCACTGATCCCACAGAAATAGAAACTAGCATCAGAGAATATTATAAACACCTCTATGCAAATAAACTAGAAAGTCTAGAGGAAATGGATAAACTCCTGGACACATACACCCTCCCAAGACTAAACCAGGAAGAAGTTGAATCCCTGAATAGACCAATAACACGTTTTTATTTTATTATGTAATAGCCTACCAACCAAAAAAAAGCCCAGGATCAGACAGATTCACAGCTGATTTCTACCACAGGCACAAAGAGGAGCTGGCACCATTTCTTCTGAAACTATTTCAAACAATAGAAAACGAGGGACTCCTCCCTAACTCATTTTATAAGGCCAGCATCATCCTGATACCAAAACCTGGCAGAGACACAACAAAAAAAAATTTCAGGCCAATATCCCTGATGAATATCAATGTGAAAATCCTCAATAAAATACTGGCAAACTGAATCCAGCAGCACATCAAAAAACTTATCCACTACTATCAAGTTGGCTTCATCTTTGGGATGCAAGCATGGTTCAACATATGCAAATCAATAAATGTAATCCATCACATAAAAGAACCAATGACAAAAACCACATGATTATCTCAATAGATGCAGAAAAGGCCTTCGATAAAATTCAACACCCCTTCATGCTAAAAACTCAATAAACTAGGTATTGATGGGGAATGTATCTCAAAATAATGAGAGCTATTTATGACAAACCCACAGCCAATATCATACTGAATGGGCAAAAGCTGGAAGCATTCCCTTTGAAAACTGGCACAAGACAAGGATGCCCTCTCTCACCACTCCTATTCAACATAGTATTGGAAGTTCTGGCCAGGGCAATCAAGGAAGAGAAAGAAATAAAGTGTATTCAAATAGAAAGAGAGGACGTCAAGTTTTCTGTTTGCAGATGACAAGATTATATATTTAGAAAACCCCATTGTCTCAGCCCAAAATCTCCTTAAGCTGATAAGCAACTTCAGCAAAGTCTCAGGATACAAAATCAATATGCAAAAATCAAAAGCATTCCTATACACCAATAACAGACAAACAGAGAGCCAAATCATGAGTGAACTCCCATTCACAACTGCTACAAAGAGAATAAAATACCTAGGAATACAACTTACAAGGGCTGTGAAGGACTTCTTCAAGGAGAACTACAAACCACTGCTCAAAGAAATAAGAGAGGACACAAATGGAAGAACATTCCATGCTCATGGATAGACAGAATCAATATTGTGAAAATGGCCATACTGCCCAAAGTAATTTATAGATTCAACGCTCTCCTCATCAAGCAACCATTGACTTTCTTCACAGAATTAGAAAAAAGTCTTTAAATTTCATATGGAACCAAAAAACAGCCCGTATAGCCAAGACAATCCTAAGCAAAAAGAACAAAGCTGGAGGCATCATGCTACCTGACTTCAAACTATACCACAAGGCTACAGTAACCAAAACAGCATGGTACTGGTACTAAAACAGATACATAGACCAATGGAACAGAACAGAGGCCTCAGAAATAATGCCACACATCTACAACCATCTGATCTTTGACAACCCTGACAAAAGCAATGGGAAAAGGATACCCTATTTAATAAATGGTGTCAGGAAAACTGGCCAGCCATATGCAGAAAACTGAAACTGGACCCTTTCCTTACATCTTATACAAAAATTAACTCAAGATGGATTAAAGACTTAAACCTAAGACCTAAAACCATAAAAACCCTAGAAGAAAACCTAGGCAATACCATTCAGGACACATGCATGGGTGAAGACTTCATGTCTAAAACACCAAAAGCAATGGCAACAAAAGCCAAAATAGACAAATGGGATCTAATTAAACTAAAGAGCTTCTGCACAGCAAAAGAAACTGTCATCAAAGTGAACAGGCAGCCTACAGAATGGGAGAAAGTTTTTGCAATCTGTCCATCTGACAAAGAGCTAATATCCAGAATGTACAAAGAACTTAGGAGGACAGAAAACCAAACACCACACGTTCTCACTCATAGGTGGGAATTGAACAATGAGAACACTTGGACACAGGGCGGGGAACATCACACACGGGGACCTGTCATGGGGTAGGGGGCAGGGGGAGGGATAGCATTAGGAGAAATACCTAATGTAAATGACGAGTTAATGGGTGCAGCAAACAAACATGGCACATGTATACCTAAGTAACAAACCTGCACGTTGTGCACATGTACCCTAGAACTTAAAGTATAATAATAAAAAAAAATTAAACTCATTCAGCACCTTACAACTTTCATGCTTTGCACACTCACTGTGTCATTCAACAAATCCTGTCAAACTTACTAGGTGCTATTGAACCTCCACTCATGTACACTTACTGTGTAATCCAGCAGTCACTTTTTGCATATTTGTTCTCTCATCTAACTTTAACTTCTGTGACACCAAATTTTGTGTACTTGACAATCACTCTTTGTACACTCATTCTCCACCATCTAGATGACATTCCTTTCACATTTACTTGAACTTGGCCTTGATTTTTATTTCAATTTTGATTTTTATATGACATTGGTGTTGATCTTCCCTTTGATGCTGACTTTAAATTTTACCTTGACCTTGACTTGATCTCAACTCAGACAAAATCCTGTTTCCCACCTTATGTCCAGGCCATGTCTAGCACAAATTTGGAACTTGATCTTTAACTTGACACTAATCTTGACCTTGAGCTTTGCTGTAGTTCTAACACTCATCCTATTTTTGAACAATAACCAGATCATATACAGCACTAATTGCAAAGTTGAATATAATCTTGACTTTGACTTTGGCACTGATTTTGATCTTTTATTGACCGGTTAAGACTTTCTTCCTATCCTTTTATTATTACCATCTACCAGATGTAGCCTTATGTGCACACTTGAAGTTGACCGGTACCTTAAATTTCTCCTTGATTTTGATGAAAACCTCTGGACCACTTCACATGCAGAGCAAGTGTAGCTCTGATTTGAACTTGAACTTGATTTAGACCTTGGCCTTTGAACTTAACCTTCATATTGCTCCTGACTGAAATTCAAGCTTGAAATTTCCTAGAACTTACCTTAACCTTTAACTTGACCTAGACCTTGAAACTGTGCTTGAATTTTACTTCCATTTTCACCTGGACACTAATTCAGATCTACTTCTCATTTAACATCCCTGTCACTTTAAGGCCCATATTCTCATGACTTTGAACTTGAACTCTGGCTGCAGCTCAGAAGATACAAAAGGGATGAGTAATGTAAAAATCTGGATCAATATTGTAATTCTGGGTAATTATCCTGCAAATCGTGCCAGATCATCATCTGGGTAAACAGGGTGCCCATAACCCAGAGGTCTCCTTTTTGGGGAAAGAGACAAAAGGAGCTAACTAGAGTCATACCCCATGCACCCAAATCTTAGCCACCTATATATACTACAACTGTAGCCACCAGTTATCTGGGTGTGTTGGCAGCCTCGGGATTTTTTAGCTGTCCCTATCCCCTTGTTTCATTTTGATCCATGTCTTCTAATAACCTGGTTTGTCTCTTCTCACCTTCAAGCCATCAGAGTCCAAATGGTCATTCAAAGGGAGCCTCGGACAACGGCTCCATTTAACTGGGGACCCTAGATAGGCCTCTGAGAGAATCTCTGACTGCAACTTTTCCCAAAACAATGCCCTTTGTCAACATGAAGCAGTTAAGAACAGTCATTGTTCCTATCCTAATGGCAGATGTACCTCTTCAGAGGGGGGATTGATGGCAGAGGCGGCCCATCTGGAGCAGCGGATGTGAACATGCCAGCTGCAGTGGGGGAGACACGGCTGGGTTTGCATACTCCACGGGGCCGGCAGGAGCAAGGAACAGGCGAGGGCCCCGTGCCCTACTTAATTGGTGGGGCAAGAGCCCTGCGCTCCTGGGCACAGCTGCAGCCACCCAGCCGTGGCTCTGGACCCAGGCATCCCTGTGCTCTCAGGGCCCCAGAAGCCCCCCTGCCCCTGCAGGCTCAGAAGTGCCTGCTCCCACTCCCTGGCCTCTCCCTACTCCTGGCACCCACTATAATTTCAGAGCAAAGTGGAAGCCAAGCCCAGATGATACTGTCATAACCCGGCCGAATTTGTGTGCACTCAGGGTGGCACTGACATGCCAGCCCCACCACCGCCTCACCCCTCTCTGGGCTTTGGGTGCCAACTTTGGGTCCCCTCCTTTGGGAGGGAGGCTGGGAGGTGGTTAGGGGCAGCTTGGCACAGGCCTGCAGGTGCCCTTTGACACAAACAGCCTGGGCACCATACCATGGACAGCAGGTCGGTAGCAGGAGGCAGACAGGTTCCTGGGCAGAAAGGGGTGGGGTCTTGTTGAAACCCCCACTTCGATCCAGGAATGGCCTGAAGCCTGGGGACCGGGCTGCCAGTTCAGGGTGGAGTTGGCAGCCCAGAGTGAGAACTTATGGTGCTTTTTCCAGGCCCACCCATGGCCACTCATGGACCAATCAGCATGCACTTCCTCCCTTCTGTGCCCATTAAAAACCCTGGACTCAGGCAGACTCACACTTGTTGGGACGACCTGCCTGTGGAAAACAGCTACCCACTCCGGGTCTCCTGAGAGCTGTTTTGTCACTTGGTGAAGCTCCCCTCTGTCTTGCTCACCCTCCAGTTTTCTGCATACCTCATTCCTCCTGGAGGCAGGACAAAAACTCGGGACACGCTGAATGGCAAGACTCAAACAGCTGTAATACAAACAGGGCTGAAACATGCCCCCCACTTGCCATGTGGCAGGCGATGAGAAGGAGAGAAGAGCTGTAGCCCTTCTGGGAGCCCAGACCTTGGAGCTCCCCAGGCCAGAGCTGTGACACCCTCTTTGGGGCTCTGCGGTTCCTGGTGTCTCCAAGCTTCTGGGCACCACCATGTTCCCCTTGTCCAGATGTGGGTAACTGCAGTGGAAGCTGCTTGTGGTACATCTGATCCAGTTGCAGCCTTGCATGGAGCCGGCGCCTGTGCCAGTGCCTGGAGCTGCCTGCCCTGCCACAGCAGCTGGGGTGCCTGGCTGTGTGCAGTGGTTGGACCTCATGCTCACTCACTCACATACCCCTCATTACTCCATGCCTGGCTCACCCTTGGCAGATGTGGGATCCCATGCTGGTAGCGTGAGCTGAGCGCAGCCTGCCAGGCCGAGTGGACAGAACAAGCCCAGTGGGCCTGAGGAAAACTCAGGCAAAGGCACCACTGGCCACAGAGGTTTCTGGCTGGAAAAGCAACACCTCAAGGATCTTGTAACACAGTGTTGGTCAAACCTCTTTGGCACACACATCGCTTGGGTCTGAGCCCAAATGTCTGTTCAAATCAGTCCACCACTCACTAGCCATAGGGCTTTGGTAACGTTAAGAAGCCTCACAATGCTTCAGTCATCTACAAATGGGAGTGGTATGTACTGCATCACTTAATGTGAGGTTATCAGAGTTTACACATCAAATGTTTAGGATACAACCAGACACACAGAAGATGCTTGATAGATCTTAGCTCTCATTACATGCTTCAGTAGCATCACATGCTTGTCTTTTGCAAGACTTATCAGAGCTGGACTTTCAATACTTGTGTGATGTTGACTATCTCTCCTAGTAGGGACTTGAACCAGGGATGATGAGTGATTTGCCCACAAGTGTGTCCCCAGTATCTAGCCTGGAGCTTGGCATATAGTTGTGCTGAATATTCTCCAGTTGCCTCTCCAGATCTATCCCCAGCCTCCCCTGGCTCTGTGCCCCAGGAGGCTGAAACCTCTGCGGATCGTCAAGCGGCTCCCCAGTCATTGAACTTCTGGTTGGGTTTGGCCAATGGGAGACACTGGCAGGAGATAATAGGGTGGACAGAGAATGAGATTGGGATATTTATTTCCCTGGCTTTCTCTGCCAGGCCACAAGCTGATGTAGCTGTGTCTCTTTCTTAGAGATCCCCATGCATCTCAGGAAACCACAATCCCAACTATTCTCCAGGACAGGTGAATGTCTGGTAGTGCCTGGCCCCAGGATGCTTCACCCCTTCTTCTGGTTCCCATGCACCTATAAACTGTGCCTTCCTTAAAGTCTGCTCAATTATTCCAGTTAATGTACCATGTCTTTCCTTCTAGAACATTAAAACAAGAGGTTCTATATCAACATTTGTTGAATACATGAATAGATGTCTGTTTTACCACATGAAGATAATAATCCTCAAGTCCAAGCATGGCTACAGTTGTCCTGATGAGTTAATAAGAGACAGGAAATGATCATACATTTTTTAAAGATGATGTTCTCGAGTAGTAGTTCTCAAACGTGGGCGTGCATGAGAAACCTGGAGGGCTTGTGGAACCCATATAGCTGGCTCTACTCCCAAGAAATGCTGATTTGGCTAGTCAGGCCAGGGGGTGAGGGATAATAATTTGCACTTCTAACAAGTTTCCTGGTGACACTGACGTTTCTAGGCTGAAGGCCACTTTGAGAAACACTGCACTAGAGAAATGCCAGATGCTTTTGTTATTTATAGACCCCAAGCCTCAGGGTTGCATTAACTATCTTTAAAGACATAAAGGGTCAAGTACAATATAATCCGTTTTATTTTACACTTCTCTGATTATTGAAATCTAAATAGAGGTTTTTGCTAACAAACAAAAAGGAAAATAAAAAGACAGCAAGGACACGATTAAATGTTGAGTGCAGATGAAGGGTTGTACGAGGCCCCATCCTGGGGAGGCTGTACACCTTCTTGGCACAGCAGCAGTGTGGCCCACGGAACTTGAACCTGGTGAAGACAGCAAGTAAGCC
The DNA here is from genome assembly GCF_029289425.2 of Pan paniscus. Taxonomy (NCBI): domain Eukaryota; kingdom Metazoa; phylum Chordata; class Mammalia; order Primates; family Hominidae; genus Pan; species Pan paniscus. The sequence goes on from NC_085926.1 coordinate 123,950,539, forward strand.
ACAGCTCAAGAGTTCTGAGGCTTGGGAACAGAAAAGAGCTCCTTCCTGCTCCACCCCAATCTGGGTTGCATGGGCATGGAAAAGAGCAAACACACCCTGCAAAGCATACTGGACATGCCTCTTCTTTAGCTTCTCAGGCCAGAACACCCTCCTCTCCACAAACGTATGCACACTCGCACGCTCATTAAGCATGTGCACACATCATATTCACACACTCAAGCCATGCTCTTGATTTCAGGGCTCTATTGCAGGCTCAGGTATCAACCCCAGAGCCGAGGTGTGTGAGAGCTACCTTAGCAGACTCACAAAAGGCTACTGCAGAGGCAGGGGTCAACCATCCCAAGGACCTGGCAAGGGAGAAACTGAATTCTGTATCCCACTGATGTGAGAGGAAATTCTAATGAGCAAATGGGACCAGCGGGGCCCAGTTAGGGAGGTCCAGATGCCAGTTCTGAGATGCCACCCAGCTCTGCTTTGCTCTTCAGTAGCCAGTCAGTGAAAAAGCAGAGTGCCAGGAGGCCAGTACCAAGCAGGTCCCCCAGCCCTGTAAGGTAGGGGATGCAGTGGTTGTCAGGATCCAGGGCCTGGTGCCAAGTCAGCCGAACCATCACTTCTGCCAGGTACAGCAGGATTGTCACCTGTCAGAAGGGCAAAGAGACACAAAAGAAGACCAAGTCAGAAAGTCAAGTACAGGCAGGAAGCACTAGCTGAGGCTCAAGGAGAGATACCAAGGTGGACACGTCAACCCCAGCCAGCCTCCTTCATCCAGCTTCTCTTGGGGTCTGAAGCCCAGCTCTGAGCTCAAGCAGTGGCTAGAGAGGTGACCCTCATCTGTACTTACCTAGCCTCCCTCTGGTGGGCCCAGCTTCTGGCACCCTGAAGGGCCAATCAGACCCACTGCCACTCACCAGCTGGGGCTCTCTCTGCTGCGATAGGCTCCACTCATGGGACTTTGCTGAGATGTCCATTTGGGTTTGCCTGAGCCCTTCTCCCCTGGAGGTTAGGACAGTCAGCCCTTCCTGAAGGTGCCATGGGGTAGTCCACACAAGCCTGCTCAGGTCTCATGGCTCCTCAATCCCTTGTCCAGGCTAACCCCAGCTCCTTCCTTCTCCCCAACTGGAGTCATAAGCTGCTGCTGCTCAGGACAACTTCTGGGATTTCCCTAATCCTACCCTTTAGGGTCAGGAACATACCACAATTACAAATGCCATAAACTCTGGGAGATGAGAAAGTGCCAGTATCAGCACCACACCCATAGAATTGCCCTCCAGTGCCCACGGTGCTCCCTGCAAAGGCCCCAGACCCACTGGGGACCATCAGCCCGCTGCAGTCTAGGCAGTGTGCTGAATACCTGCCCAACACAGGCACCAGCTTAATCTCCTTCACCATGCTTACTGCTGTCCAGCCCTGATCAATGTCTACGCATGCCTTGCAGCAGCAGCCCCTGCAGGGGTCTGGCCCTGCCCACCCACCATTGGGGAGGCAGTGGATAGCTGGACCACTCCTCAGCCTGTTCCGTGGGAACATGCTTCATCCTCAGGGCTGCTCCTCTTATCCTGTGATGATGAATGTGCTGCGCGCAGTGTGTGGCATGTTGTGTGCCGTGTCTAGCATGCAGTACATAATGTGACGGGTGATGTGCAAGATGAAATGTGTAGTATGCAGTGCAGTATGTAGCGTAAGCTGTATAGCGTGTAGCATGCAGCACACACTCTGTAGCATGCGTGTGGCATGCACTGTGACATGCAGTGTGTAGTGTGTGTGGCGTGCACTGTGTGGTGTGGAGTGTGTGGTGTGAAGTGTGTGGTGTGGAGTGTGTGGGTTGCACTGTGTTGTGGAGTGTGTGGTGTGAAGTGTGTGGTGTGGAGTGTGTGGGGTACAGTGTGTGGTGTGGAGTTTGTGGTGTGGTGTGGAGTGTGTGGGATGCGCTGTGTGGTGTGGAGTGTGTGGCATGTAGCATGTGGTGTGCAGTGTGGAATGGCCTCTGTATTTGACAAGTTGACTCAACTCCCGGAAGATAAGGACTGTGCCCCACACGTCCAGCCACCCCCACCCGCCTCCCTCAGCCTCTCACTCAGACAAGAGATCAAGCCTGCTGGCTGACTACACAGCTGCACACCTCTACTGCTGCAGCCAGGCTTACCTGGATCAGGCCTGCCAGCAGGTAGAGCACCACAAAGGTCTGGCTGTTTATGACTGACTGACCCTCCACCAGGTAGATGATGTAGAAGAAAATCAGATGGCCTGGGACCACCAGCAAGAGCAGGACTCGAGCTGACATGGAATTGATTTCTGAAAGAAACAGAACCAAGAAGGTCATGTGACCTGAAGCGAGGCCACTTTGGCATGTGACAGTCCTCAGTGAGGCATCCACACTCACTCATCCATTTATTCCCAAGTGTTCACTGGACACCTACTCTGTGACAAGCATATTCTGGCAGATGGGGATACAGTCTTTCCCCTTCCCTCATGGAGCTGATATTTTAGAGAAGAGAAACAAGAATCAAGTAAGCAGAAATAAAAAGAAGCAAGAAAGGCTATTTCAAACTGTGACAAGTACTTTAAAGAAAATAAAGGTAAAAAGAAGGGCAAAAAGCAGGAAGTGTGTATCAGTGGGGATGAGCTCCTGCAGATGACATTTCAGCTGGGATTTGAATTTGGGGGAGAGGAGTTTGAGCAGAGAAAAGAGAACATACAAGGGGCTTAAGGAGGAAAAGAGCTTTGGGTATGGTGCTTCACTCAGTGCAGCGCTGGTGATCTGGGGAGGGCAGTCGGCTCAAAAGGGGACCTCGGGCAGCCCCTTCTTCACAGCAGCCTCTGTGGCCCTGTCAGCACACCTGCAATGTGCCAGTGAGCCCTGGGTTTCCTTTAGATTCCCATGCTCTGAGTTTGAGACTTTACAATAAGTGTGATTGACCCTGGCCCTACCACAAACACTTTTTAAAATTCTAACATGAATATGATTGATTTCTCAAAATGGAAATAGACTTCTAATGAAAAGTAGGTCTCCATTTGCCTCTGAGTTAATATATGTATTTCACCAAAATAATAAAAGGAGAAAAAAGGTCACATGTAGCTCAAAGCTAGTGCAGAAGAGCAACGACATCTATTCATGATGAGAAATCAGACATGGAATAAAAGTATTATTTTAAAAAATGTCAAAAAGAAGCAGCAAAATGATTGGAAGAAGCTACTACTGGAAGTTGGTGTGAGAACTCAAGAAAATCTATAGGAAAACCATGTAAACAATAAGAATTCAATAAAATGTTTAGGTGCACAACACAGAAAATAACAGCTTTTCTATATACAAATAACAAGTTAGAAAATATAACAGGGAGTTTGACTTCTGAACAAATGGGGAAGACACACTTTGTCCTATTTCTCCCATTAAGTACAACTGAAAGCCCTAAACATTGTATATAAAACAAACGTAAGCAGATTCTGAAAGGCTGGCTGGGGACCTTGGGCTGCAATGAACAACATGGTCGTGAGTCCCCTGAATTGTCCTTTTTCTTTCTTTCTTTGCCTCACATATCCAAGACTGAGTCCTGGCCTCAGCCATCAAGAAATGCAGATACAAATAGACAAAAAACACTCCATAGGCTAGGCGCTGTGGCTCACGCCTGTAATCCCAACACTTTGGGAGGCCAAGGCAGGCAATCAGTTGAGGTCGGGAGTTCGAGACCAGCCTGGCCAACATGGCGAAACCCTGTCTCTACTAAAAATACAAAATTAGTTGGGTATGGTGGCGCACACCTGTAATCTCAGCTACTTGGGAGGCTGAGGCAGGAGAATCGCTTGAACCAGGGAGGTGGAGGTTGCAGTGAGCCAAGATTGCGCCACTGCACTCCAGCCTGGGCAACAGAGTGAGACCCTGTCTCAAAAAAAGAGACTCCATAGAAGTCTGATCTTTTTCACCAAAGGCCAGGAAAGGGGAAGCCCGGCAAAACAGACAACTTTCAGACAATAACTCTATTCCAACAAACTCTATTCCAACAAACACCACAGGAAAAACTGCAGCCCCGACCTCATCAGGAAAGGCCTGGTGGGACCACCATCATCTCCTGTGGCTGGCAGGGTGAGATTCAGAACTTTCATCTCTACCCAGTGCTAATGGGGCCCCCACCTTGTCAGTGAAGCCATGTGGGGAGCAACAACAAGGCATCTTTCCCCGTCCCAGCCAGGGTGGTCTCAGAGGAGGCCTAGTAAGGAACCTAGATTGCACTGTGCCCAGCAATAACAAGGTGCTCCTCTTCACCCAGGATAGCAATAGAGGCTGAATGGTGAACCCAGTCTTCCATCCCCACCTGGGCAGCAGTCCATCCCTTCTCCCCAGTGGTGCAGTGTCAAAGGAGGCCAGCTAAGTAGAGATTCAAACATGATCCAAAGTCTTGTCCATAATACCCAAAATGTCTGGATTCAAATGAAAATCACTCATCTTACCAAGAGCAAGAAAAATCTCAACCTGGATGAGAAAAGACAACCAACAGACAGCAGAGTGAGACGACACAGATGTCAGCATCACCTGAAAGCCGTTCTAATGAAGCCACTACAACAATCCTTCATCATGCAATCACAAACCCACCTGAAACAAACAAAAAAATAGAAAGTATAAGCAAAGAAATAGAAAGTCTCAGAAAAGAAAAAGAAGATAGAAAGAAAGAAGAACCAAATGGAAATGTTAAAACTAAACACATACAATACCCCCAAAAGTCCCAGACAACTCAGTGAATAGGCTCAATAGCAGAATGGAGAGGGCAGGGGAAAAAAGATCAGTCAACTTGGAGAAAAAAGTGATAGAAATGAGCCAATCTAAACAAGGAGAGTAATAGACTTTGCAAAAACCAAACAGAGTCTCAGGGACTTGTGGGGCTGTAACAGAGGATCTAACATTCATGTCATTAGAATATCAAAAAGAAGGAGAGTGCAGCTGAAAAAGTGATGGCTTAAATTTTCCGATTTGACAAAAGATATAAATCCATGTGTTCAAGGAGCCTAACAGACCCCAAATAGGATAAACCCCAAAAAGTCCATACCAATACATATCATAATCCAACTCCTAGAAACTAAAGACAAGGTCTTGAAATATGCAAGAGAGAAATGGCACCATACCTATACAGCAAAATAAATTGAAATGGCAGATTTCTCATCATAAGTCATGGAATCAGAAGGAAGTGGCACATTTTTCAAGTGTTTGAAAACAACTATTGACACCGAATTTTACAACCAGTGAAAATATCCTTCAGAAATGTGCCAACAGCCAACCCAAAAGAAGGCTAAAGGTAGTTCTTAAAACAGAAAGGAAATCCAAAACAATGTAACAGGAAAAAAGATCTGATTTTTCAAAGCCAACAAAAAGATACAACATCTCCAAAAGCTTCCAGTGGTTCTGAGTAGAATCCAGGCTCCTTCCTCAACTCCAAGGCTCTGTCGGATCACCTCCTTCCGGCCTCTCTGGCCTCAGCCTCCTTCATCCCCTCCTGTCCATTCAGCTCAGGCCACATTGGCCTTTCAGTTCTTCAGACTTGCCACACTGCTTCCTGCCTCTGGGCCTTTGCTAGACTGCACCCACTGCCCTGAAAGCCCCTTCTTCTCTGGCCCTCCTCCTCCCAACAACACCCACTTGTCCTCAGGGAGGAGCTTCCTTATCCCAAGTGTATTTCCTCTCATTCTTTTTCACTGCACTCTGCACTTTTGCTGCTTGGTACCCAACATAATTTTTAATTACGAGCTCACTTGTGTTTATCTGCCCTTCTATACTGTGTACTTCAAGGGCAAGAAATCAGCTCTCCCTGTTTCACCACTAACCTAACACCTAGTGCCCAGTGGACATTCAATAAATAATTGAATGAAGGAATGAAGGAAAGGCAGGGCCGGGGAGTCTCATTTCTGGGGCCCTGAAGGTGATGTGTGCTGAGATCAGCCCTGGCTTCAGGCATCCATTGCTACAAACACCAGATTCCAATGACACCGATGTTTTCTTGTTTAAAGAAATGGCTATCATGGCCTCTGAAAGACATGACACCCACCTGACGTGCAGAAAGTAGAACACGGGTTGGGCCAGAATTTCTTCATCTGGAGGGGCAGGACGCCAGGTGCACTCCACATGTGCAGGTAGGTTGAGATTCGGCTGGTCTGAATGGCCACCAGATTGCCACCAACACCTACGAGGAGAAAAGGAATCTGTTTTCCCTTTCTTTACGCCAGTCTCTAAGTTGTATCCCTTATTTTAAGTTCCCTTCCTCCAGGAAGTCTTCTTTGGTTAATTCAGTATTTCATTATCTTTTCCTTTCCTCCCACTTGACCACAGATCTTGTTTGGCAGCAAGTCAGGGTGGCCCAGAGCTTGTGAGTGAGGTATCCAGGGAGTAACTGCATCATCTTGACTGCTGGCATCTCTTAAGGTGAGGGGAGTGCAGCTGTAAAGTAGGTTCTCAATAAATATTTGTTGGCTGGAGCGAGGATGGGAGGGAGGGGATCCAGAGACAAAGTAAGGATGAGGGGAGAGTGGATAGAAAGGTCTGAGAATAGTGTGATAAGGCAGTCTGGATAAGTCAGACCTCAAGGCCACAGGCATTGACAGGAACCAGACTACAGCCTGGAATATATGAGAAAATGAAAGTGATTTTTTTTTTTTTCACTCAAGGTGGGAAGGAGAGAGGAGGAATGACAACAGTGGATAAGAATGAGAGGGGGCCAGGCATGGTGGCTCATGCCTGTAATCCTAGCACTTTTGGAGGCTGAGGTGGGTGGGCATTTGAGGTCTGGAGTTCGAGACCAGCCTGACCAACATGGTGAAACTCTGTCTCTACTAAAAATACAAAAAAAATTAGCTGGGCGTGGTGGTGCACACCTGTAATCCCAGCTACTCAGGAGGCTGAGGCAGGAGAATCACTTGAACCCAGGAGTCAGAGATTGCACTGAACCAAGATCGCGCCACTGCACTCCAGCCTGGGTGACAGAGTAAGACTCTGTCTCAAAAAAAAAGAATGAGAGGGAAGGTGAGGGGAGGACAGAGATGATCACAGGCAGGTGGCAAAGCAAGCATGCGGCAGGAGACATGCCTGGGACACCTCTCATGGCTGTGTGGTCTGAGAGCTTTGAAGAAAAGACGTTGTCTGCTGCATGATTTCAATTTGTGGTGCTAGGTGAGCCCCTCTCTCGGAGCTCAGTTGTCAGTGCAAACTTCCACATTCATAGATGCTTTGGGTGTGTGCCCAGAGCAAGTGGCTTTAGGGGAAACAGGACGAGCGGGGTCATGTGTAGATTGACAGGGCATAGAACACAGAACCCTAGAGGCAGAGTCATGAGGCCCAGAAAACCATGAGCACATGCGGTCTCTGGGAACACCAGGGCTTCCTGCTGAGACTCCGGGATCCCACGGGGTATGAAAAAGGTTTCAAGCTCTGCCAGGGCCAGATGGTCCAGCTGACAAAGGCCATGCTGAGCATTCCTTCTGTGGGGGCAGATGCGGGGGCGGGCTGATGGAAGGTGGGGATTCCCCTATCCTACTTGCTCAGTGCCATGGAGAACTCTCCCTAGCTGGGCCAGGTGTGCACCAGTGACCTCTAGGGCAGAGGCCAACCACACAGGCTGTTCTAGAGGATGCAAACAATTGTCTTCAGGCAGAGGACTGCTGCGATCTATTCTGCTTGGCCCATACATAATTTTAAAAAGAAAAAGGAAAAAAAAATCTCAAATTAATTGGTACTGTTTACAAATTAGGCCCTTAATACAGATTCCCAGCTTCTCTTCCCAAGTCAGCACTGGCAAGTCTGGATCTACACTCTCCCGAGGCAACTATTGGCTGGAGCTGGACAGGCACCACACTGTTCATATGAGAAATGCATTCTGCAGCTTGCCCCTGCCATTTCTCACTGTCTAGCTGCATAATTCATGCAGATTGTTTGGCCACTGAAGGCATCCGAGTTGGTGACTCATCCCAAAAAATCACTCCAACGTAATAAGCCCTCTGTTGCTGTTCTCATGCACAATGTGAAGGCACTTTGGCACTGTTGGGGTGAGGACATGCTGGGTGGCCCACTGACATGCAAGGAATAAAGACATGGTCCCCTAAGGGAGCAAGGGAGGAGGGACACTGTGGACACGCAGGGGCTGCCTAGGAGCCTCTGAAGGCTGTTTCTTCAGTCCCTGCAGGCCAGGGCCTGGGGGCTAAACTGGACAAAACATGTTTTGTTCTTCTCCTAACTGATCACTTCCATTTACAGAAACTTATCAGACACCAGACACCAAGCTAAGCTTTGGTTAAAAGAGGGGTCATCCACACAAACCCCACAGGGTGTAGGCCTAGGAGGTAAGTATGTGCAGAGAGCCAGGTGTCAGACAACAGGGAAGGGGGAGATCAAGGCAGCTGGGAAGCACAGTCCTGGATCTGTCTCAGGCACTGCTGCAGTGCCCAGAGTAGAGATCCGGTATTTGTTACAGTCTTAATTTTTAAGAAGAAGAAATTCAGATTTTTAAGTGTAAATATCTGAGTTCTGATGTCAGTAATGAATCCAAAAAAGGAAAAAGAAAAGCCACAAGAGCTAGCGCCCCGGTTCTGAAGGCCATGCTCAATTGGCAGGTGCCATCGAGGCCGGAGTTTGACTCAGTGCCTGCAAAGCCTGGAATTCGGTCCTGTCAGGAGAGCTTATGTCCCAGGGCTGCCTGTGAGGAGCCGGGTCTGAGCTGCTGCGAACAGTGTGTGGGGCTTCCTCCCCAGGCTTCTTCCATCTGAGAAGACCTGCTCCAGCATCCCTGTAAGGCAGCAGTCTGTCCACGGCTCAGCTGCCCAACTGCCTGTGCGGGGCTGGTGCTGCCCCTCTGAGGTCTGCTGTTCCGGTCCAACCCAATCCTGTGGGCCTACCCAACCCAGGGACCACATGGGAACCCTTCAAATACGTACCACATATGACGGGGGTAAATATCGCCATGCCTTTGTACTGCTGCTTAGAAATGGTTTTGCTCAAGATGAGTCCTCCGAAACTGGGGAAATAGCAGACAGCAGTCAAGTTATCAGAGTTTACACTTAAAATGGCCCTGCGACTCTCCACACAAATCACCCTCTCAGCCCAGCTTCCCATCCTTGGCTGTCACTCTCCTCTCCCCTACACAAAATATCTGCTGCAGCCAAACTGGTCTCCCCAGCATCCCTTGCACCCTGCTCATGCTTTTCCATCTCCACTTTGAGCCTCAACCATTGCAGAAGGCCATCCGAGAACACCCACTTATTGCAAAACTAACAAATGCCTTTTCAAAAGCACACAGCTGGCTGGGCTGTCCCAAGACTCCGGCACCACGACTGAGATGCTCTTTAGCAGAAAACAGAACCTGCAGGAGGATCACCTCATGCCCACCCCATGTTCTCAGAAAATGTTGCAGCCAGACCTTGCTCCCACTGGCCACTGTAGTTTAGCAAAAGCTTTACCACCCCTTGGAACTTCTTAGAGCCCTGGAGAAGCTAGGTCAATCTGTATAAGGAGCCCAGGAGCCTCCTGGAAGCAAGGATACCTACTCTATCGCCTCTTCTCCCCAAGACTCAAAGTTAGAAAAACTCATCAGAATGGACAGGGGTGGCCCCCATCAAGGTCAACTCTCAGGAAATGAGCCTTGAGAGGGAGCTGGAGGGTGGTGGACCTGGGCTCAGCTGAAGGTTCTAAGGCTCTGGAGGGGCGCTAACCCCACAGCTGTCTAGGTCCCACCAGTAGCCATGCGTGGCCAGTGACCAGGAGGACCAGTGAGTCAGCAGATGTGGCCTTGAGGCCAAGGTGGGGGACCTGCCACCTAAGCAGGGATCTGGGCCAGCAAAGCTCTAGTGGCAATGGCCTGAAAGCCGCTGTCTCCCTTGGGGCTCCAGTGCACTCCAGTGCCGGCCCCAGCTTTGGCTCTTCCTGGGTCCCTGGTGCTCTGGCAAATGTAAACAGGGCAGCCTCTCTTAGAACCAACAAGGCCCAGGGTTCTCAGTGAAAGGGAGAGAAGAAAGGAAAAAAGGTATGATTCAATCAGCAATGGGAGTTACTGAAAGAGCCCACAGCTACATTTCACTCCATTCCTGTCCCCCAAGGCAGTGAGTGTCACCCTGGTTCTAGGGGCCTTCATGGCTGAGAGGAGGAAGAGGGGCCGTGGCCCTGGCTCCTGCTCACCTGCTGATGACCATGGCCAGGATGATTGGGAACCAGCCAAACTTCAGGATCTTCACGATGGGTGGGCTCTGCTTGGCAATGAGGACCCACACTGGGGTCAGAGCCGCAAAGCTGAGGCAGACCAGCGGCGTCAGATACCGACTATCTGAAAGGAGAATAGGGACACACGCAGCTCATGCGGCCAAGGCCAGCACACACAGGCTGGGCCTAGATTTCACAAATGAGAGGTGGGTGAGGACGCTCCTGTCCTCATCAGTTGGGGAACTGCCTTGCCATACTTTTCACAGAACTTTCACCATCCCAAGAAGTAACTGGAAAAGCTCCTCTCTGTCCTCCATTCCTGCCACATTCAACTCCACTTCTCTGGCAAACTTGCTATTTTCCCCATATAAAGTACCCTGTTCTGCCTCCTCCCACCCTGATGCTACTGTCATAAATAAATAGAAGTACAATGTATGGAATGCACCATGAGCCAGCACTATGCTCAGTACTTCGGGTGCACAATCTCATCTCACCTTCTCGACAGCCCCTGCTTAGACAGGCAGCAGGAGGAAGCAGACGTGCAAAAAAGGGTGGCTGCCTAGACAGCAAGCAGCCCCGTCAGGGCTATGGCCTGGGTCCATGGAATGCCAGGGCCGGCTATGGGATGCCACCCATGGTCCTGGCTGAGGCCAGTCCCAGGCAACCAAGGGTCACCAGCCGGGTAGCTACTCGTGTCCCCATCTCATCTTCTCCACTGGCGAGAGGCCAGTGAAGACTGGCCAGGTGCTGGATCAGTCACTGCTGCGGGGGCCCAGGACAAGCCTGACACACTCGGGCATCTCGTGCATTCATTCCTCCCTTTCTGTGTAGTGCTCCGTGTGAGGGTCCCCCACAAGTGACAGAACAAGACACTGGCTTTCTCTAGAGTGGTCGTCTCACCCTCAGCCCCACCCTCTGGAGGGCAGGCTCACCTGCCAAGGGGGCCCAACACTCAGGGGTACCCAGGCATGGGTCTGTGTCCCATGTACTCCCTCTCTGGGGGTGTTATCAGGAACATCCGCTCCTTCCTTCTCTGCACTAAAGGGTCATGGCCCATTCCTCTGCCTCAGGTGCCCCAGACTGGCTACAGACAAGGTACTTTATGGTAGGAGGGCGTGGCCTCTGCAGGAGATATAAGCCAGGCCCAGCCACCTCTAACCAGGTCTCCCACCCTCTGGGAAACAGCGGCCTGCAGAAGCATCACCTTATACGACGCTTTTGAATCCAGTCTGAGTTTTCGGTTAGCTACTCACAAGTACCCCCAGGGCCTGCCTCATGCTTTCCCCAGCACACTTCCCCAATGTGCAATGCCAATTCCCAACTACACCCAGCAGGTATTACAGTCAGCTGCTCACACCTCAGCGGGTCAAGATTTATCTAATACAGGCCAGTCCCAGTGACTCCTGAGTGCAACAGAGAGAAGGTCACAGTCTCACTGGAGAGACAGATGCCCCAACAGTGATTTTGTGTCTAAATCATAAGTCGTGTGGAAATGAGCACACGGTACAGCCTGGGGCAGAGGCAAAGGTTCATGTGATGCCTGAACTCTCACTTATTTTGCAAATCCAACTCAAATAACCCATATACAAATCTTCTTGTTTTAAGTTTAGTTTAGCTTAAAAGTAAAGTTAGGTCATCTTATTCTTTCTTACAGATCTCCCTTGCCACTTAAGTAAACTTGGCGAATCTCCCTGGTGATTAAACATCACTGCTGGCAGGCAACACCAGGATGGCAAGAAGACAGTCCCAAAGCTGGGACAGAAAGGGTCCCAGTGCCCATACCCTCTAAATCACAGCTGTTTATTTGTCTGCTTCAGTTGCCAACAGGTAAAGATGGGATGCTTTCTCAAATCCCTAGGCCTACATTCCCATGGGGAGTGATAAACTGCAGCTTTGCTGAGGCTCTTCCCTTTGTCTGGGCACTTCTTCAACAACTGTCACTGCATGCCCACTGCCCTCCAATCCTGTGAGGACACATCAGTGTGGCCGACCAGCCTCAGGCCCCACTCAACCTCCTAGTACACCTCTGCCCTAAAGGTAGAAGTTAACAACCCATATAAATGCAGGCTTCAGTTGCTTATTCTTCCTAACATGGTTTGGAGAGCTTGAGGCACTTTCCTGAGCACTCCTTGAACTTGTGGAATAACCTCAGGCTTTCCCTCTGTAAAAGGATTTTTGACTGTAATACAGCAGGGTCCTTCCTGTGGGAATAATGGCTGATTTGAAGGTCACAGTGTCTTAGTCAGTTTTGTTGCTTATAACAGAACACTCGAAACTGGGTAATTCCTAAAGAAAACGAATTTGTTCTTACGGTTATAATGGCTGAGAAGTCCAAGGTTGAGAGGCTGCCTCTGGTGAGGGCCTTCTTTGCTGGTGGGGACTCTGCAGAGTCCGGAGGTGGCGCAAGGCACCACATGGCGAGGGAACCGAGCATGTAGCTCAGGTCTCTCTTCCTCTTTTTTAAAGCCACCAGTCCCACTCCCATGGTAACTCATTAATCCAATTAAGCCATTAATCTATTAATCCATGAATGGATTAATCTGTTCATGAGGGCAGAGCCCTTATGACCCAATCACCTCTTAAAGGCCCCACTTTTCAATACTGCCACATTGGGGATCAACACATGAAATTTAGGGAACTCATTCGAACCACAGCATTCCACCCATGGTACCCCAAATTCATGTCTTTCTCACATGCAAAATACATTCATTCCATCCCCATAGCCCAGAGTCTTAACTTATGCCAGCATCAACTCAAAAGCCCTAAGTCCAGAGTCTCACATGTGAGCCTATGAAATCAAAACAAGCTACCTGCTTCTAAGATACAATGGTGGTACAGGCATAAGGCAGACATTCCCATCCAAAAGGAAGAAATGGACAAAAAGAAAAGACCAATAGGCCAAAACCTGAGAGAGCAGACACTGGGGCTTATGACTCCAGAGCTTTCTCCTCTGACTCCATGCCAGGCATCCTCTACACGCTGGTGTGGGGGTTGAGGTTCGCAGGCCTCTGAGATCCCCCTACCTCCAACCATGGCTGTGCAGTGCTCAGTCCACCCAGCTCTCCCAGGCTGAAATCGCACACTAACAGCTCTGCAGTCCTGGGGTCTTGGTGGGAGTCCTGCTTCCATGGCTCCACTAGGCATTGTCCTGGTGGAACTCTGGAGCAGCTCGAATCCCACATTTCTGCTTGGCACTGCTCTAGTAGGGGAACTCTGCAGTGGCTTCAGCCCTGAAACAAGTCTTCGTCTGGGCCCCCAGGCTTTGGACAAAATACTTCCAAAACTTGGTAGTGGCTACTAAGCTTCCAAGGCCCTGGCTCTCTGCAAGTCTGGACAATTAGCACCACATGGAGCTAGGTTTATGACTTGTACCTTCTGGAGCGGCAGCATGAGCTGCACCCGAGCCGTGTGAGCCATGACTGGGATGGCCAAGGAGCGCTGCACTGGGATACAGGGAACAGAGTCCCTAGGTGGCCCTGGGCAGCAAGCTCATGCCCTGGGCCTGTCCCCTGAAACTATTCCGTCTTTCTAGGCTTCTGGGCCTGTGATGGGAGGGGGGGCCTCAAAAAATCTCTGAAATGCTTTTGGGCCTTTTCCCCCTTGTCTTGACTATTAGCTCCCAGCTCCCTTTCAGCCATGCTAATCTCCTTAGAAACTGGTGGCTCAGTCACACCCTTGGATTCCTCTCCTGGAAACTCTTTCATTCTCTACCATATGGCCAGGCTAAAAATATTCCCAATTTTACCGCCGTTTCCATTTTCTCTAAGAGTTCACCAGGTAAACCAAAAACAAAATTTGAAGCTCCATCCCAACCACCTGAATGGACTTCCTCCTCAGCCAGGGCACTCTTAAAATGTAACCTGAAAGACTGGTTCAGGCCATGACGGGGAGTGGGGGTCAGACATGCCTCATTATCCCTCTCCAGCATTAATATCAATGCAGACTTTAAGTCCGGTAAGAAGCATTTTATAATCTCTTCTCTCTGAAGCCTGCTACCTGAAGGCTTCCTCTCTGCAAATAACAACTGTCTCCACAATCCTTTTTCTTAACACAGACATTCCTTTCTATTGATCCCAGGTCTTTAGATAAACTCAACCAATTGTCAAAATCAGGTGTGTTGTTTGCTTCTTTGTTTAGAGTTTTTTTTTTTTCTTTTTTTTTTGAGACAGTCTCTCTCTGTTGCCCAGGCTGGAGTGCAGTGGCGCTATCTCGGCTTACTGCAAGCTTCGCCTCCCAGGTTCACGCCATTCTCCTGCCTCAGCCTGCCGAGTAGCTGGGACTACAGGCGCCCGCCACCATGCCTGGCTAATTTTTTGTATTTTTAGGAGAGACAGGATTTCACCGTGTTAGCCAGGATGCTCTTGATCTCCTGACCTCGTGATCCGCCCGCCTTGGCCTCCCAAAGTGCTGGGATTACAGGCGTGAGCCACCGCGCCTGGCCTGTTTAGAGTTTTTATACCCCCTATCTTTTCCTGGGCTTTCTGTGTCCTCCTTTTGTTCTTCCCCTGGGTGGGCCTTTATCTATCACATGTGCAGTGGCCCTGCCAGCACTTGGGAGAGCTGCATGCGCAGTGTGTTTATTGAGGTGGTGCACATGCTCAGTAGGGGCAGTTCTCACTGGTCCAGCGCTCCAAAGGAAGGTCATATACCAGTTAAATTTCACCATCTTGCCCTTTCACTGCACATGCTTAAAACCCTATCAGGGATTATGGCTTGCTAATTCCAGGTGTCTTCTGTCTGTTCTAAGACTCCTGTAATTCCAGGCACCAGTCACGGCCACTTATTATCTTAGAGGGACGGTTTTATGCCTGCCTGTCCGTTACTTAATGAGAACCAGACAGCTCTGGGGTTCCTCCCTTCTCCTGCTCATTATTTCAGGGGGACAGATTTATAATTGCCTGACCATGGCTTGACAACTGCCCAACATTCTTGGGGGCCCTCTCTCCTGCCCTGCTCATGTCTAACCCCCTATTCTATGACTAAGTTTAGAGTTCACCTGAGCCCAAAACTTAAGAACAGCTCAGTGGGAGCATAGATTCAAGTGCCCTGAATATACACTTCAATTAGTAGCAGTTACAAGTGGGATTTTAAAGATAAAGAAGAGGCTGTTCCTAAGTTGTTTACAAAGAATTTACATTAAAATAACATAAGCTATGGATTGGCTATATTATTGTTCATTGTATCACAAATTCCAGGTACATGAAGATAATGGGGGAGGCAGTTAGGAACAAAATGCCTTTAAACAATTGCCCAGGCATGGATGTGGGGGGCGTGACTGAAGCAAACAACACACTTGATTTTTCAAGTCGCCCACATGGCTCTCCTTCAAGTGTACTCTCTCGAATAAACTCTTGCTTTGCTTAAAATAAATTCTCCCTCCTGCTTTAAACCTTGCCCGTGTCTCTCATTTGAAATCTTTCCTTCCAGAAGACAAAGAACTGAAATTGCCGCAAAGTTGCCATTCTGGAGTTTCTCCAGATAGCTGGACTCACCGCTGGTAACAATATTATCTGGATATTGTTATTTAAGGTTGACATCAATAACACCCTACTTCTCAGTATCAATTTTTTGCTTTAGTCTATTTGCTTATAATGGAATACCAGAAATTGGATAATTCATAAGGAAATTTCTTATGGTTGTGGAGGCTGAAGAACCCAAGGTCGAGGGGCAGCATTTGGTGAGGGCCTTCTTGCTGGTGGGGACTCTGTGGTCTGGAGGTGGTGCAGGGCACCACATGGTGACAGAACCCAGTGTGCAGCTCAGGTCTCACCTCCTCTTCTTATAAAGCCACCAGTCCCACTCCCATGATAACTCATTAATCCATCAATCCATTAATTGAATCACCTTTTAAAGGCGCCACCTTTCATTACTGCCAAGTTAGGGGTTAAGTTTCCAACACATGAAATGTGGGGGACACATTCAAACAATAGCACATGGGCTGGGTGCAAAAGTACCCACTCAGCCTCAGTGGTGACCTGCTCCAGGGCCCCCCCTCCATGGAGCCTTTGTGTCTATAGAAGAAGACACTCTTTACCTTTGTGTCTGTAGAAGAAGCTGCTAACCAAAGCCAGAATGGACAGTGTGATGAGGTCTCCTAGGCTGGCTGCAATGGGCGTGGCAATGTTGTCGGGGTTGACCCCGAGCTTTCGAGCACCAATCACTATACAGACCATCAGCACCCCTGCAGAGAGAGAGAGGAGAAACAGCAGACTCAAATCCCAGGGAGCCAGATGGCTCTGAGCAGGCACAGCAGCACAGGGATGGGCGGCACTGAGTAGGGACTGGCAGGTGGCAGGGAGGCTGCTCATTAACTTGCCTCCCTCCACAAAGCCCTTGACGTGAGGCCAGGCTGCCCTGACTTTCAGAGCTTCCCACTACACTGGAGGCCTGAGAAGGCTGGGAGAGTTGGACTCCACTTTGTGACCTGTGCACATGATGCTAAGGAGTGACCCGTGGCTCCCGAGCTCCCAAATCACCAGGAACCACAGAGACAGGCAGCCCACAGCCCCATGCTGCATGAGGGCTGCTCCAAAGATGCTCGGAGCAATGGAACCCCTCGGGGTGAGCTCATGGCCTCCTGTGTTTACTGTCATCCTCTGAGAAGCAGACATCCAGATGGAAACAGCTAGGTAAGAGATTGATTAGGGACTAGGCCTGTGAGGGAAGACAGGGAGGGCGGGAGGGAGCTGGGAGCACTGGAGGACATCGACACAGTCAGGGCACAGGGGAGGGGGGCAGCGAAGGTGGGGTACATCTAAGACTGCACTGCATTTCTAGGTGCGCTCAGCCAGGCTGTCAGATGCACACTCGGAGGGCCCCGTGTCTCCCAGGAACAGTCCTGCACTGGGAGCTTAGCGGTGCTGTCCATGGTGCACTGGGAAGCACGTGCAGTGGTGGCGGATTTCTGGGGGCAGCACTGAAGAGGTGAGGCTCACGTTTCCGTGGCTACCATGCCTCTGAAGTCCTCCTTCCTGTTCAGACTGTTCAGACTGTGCTCTGAAGGGGACTATCACATGTGATCTCCTAGTCCCCATCCACAGCCTAGGACTTGACTCAACAGACTCTCACTTGGTTCTCTAAGAAGATACTCTGTGTTGTGGCTATTGGCATTTTAACACTTTACCCAGGATCTTGTAACTCTAAAAATAATTACAATCACCACCTGATGCCATCCTCAAGCTGCCACTACAAGCTGGTTTGTGCCTTGCCTGATCTTGTGAACAAGTCACAGCCCTGTGTCTCCTTTTGAATGCCAGCTGTAAGTGAATCCGAGTTCGCACGCTGAGTCAGTGAGCTGGGGACAATCTTGCAAGGACCATTTAAAGGAACACCAGTGGTTTGGGGGCACCTATTGAAAACCACTACCCTGAGGCTTCTGTGATAGCCTCTTCAACACCGCCTGGTGAGGTAACCGCAATGCTTCTGAACAGCCATGGACAATACAGATTTTGCTTGTGTTGCTAAGCTTCATCCGATCTCTGGGCCTCAGTTTTCCCTTCTGTAAAATGGGGAGCTGGGAATGGTGTTCTCTACAAGCCCCTGCAAAGACAGGGCTGGCCTTCAGGACTGTCAGACTGTGTTGTTTTCAGGAGACTTTATGCTGAGGTTCTCCTGGACTGTTCTTCTCTGGAAAGTCTGGCACATTCATCCCGCCCCATCTGTGGACCAGGCTGGGTCATGGCATCCAACATCCGTCCATGCCTGTGCAGGCTGTAACTAGGAGCCAGCCTCAGCCAACACCCTGAGCAGGGACACGTGGTTTGTAAACCTGCAGCCTGCTTTGGCACAGTCCTCTTCTGGCCTACACCCTCCATGCACTGGCACAGGAATGGGCCTGATCAGCTGCCTGGTAGGAATGAGAATAGCCCACATGGGTAACCCACAGCGAGCTGAGCCCAGAGGATACTGACTGAGCAAGTAGGTGGGGGAATGGATGTATAAACACAGGTTCAATTATGAAGTTATCAACTTTTCCTTCTTTCACTGAACCAAAGCAAGGCACGTGGTCTGGAAGATTCACAAAGACACGTGACCCAGGAGAGAGCTGGAGGAGAGTCCATTCATTCAGCGAACATCCGCAAGCTGGTTATAAGCCTGGCCCTGGTTTAAGTGATGACAATAACCAAAAGGCTCTGTTCCCATCAGTGGAAATGCCTGTCGGGTGTGGGGAGAGACAGTACACACATGTGCGAACACACATTTGAGGTGAGGTGAGTAAAACCGGACACTAACGTAAAGCATGGCTGGAATGGTCACTTTAGTGTTGGTCAGAGGAGGCCTCAGGACAAAAGCGACATGTGGCACTCACTCTAGTGTCCTGTATATTCATAAGCTTATTGTCTGCCCCTGAGCTAGAATATAAAATCAAAACACATTTTGTTGACAGTATATCCCCAGCACTACACCGTGCCAGGCACACAGCAGACACCCAGCAACAACTGAATCACCAATGGACAACCATGCAACGTGGCCAACGTGCGGCAACTGCTTTCCCTGCACATGTGCGAGCCCTAAGGAAGGGGTATGTCTGCCCGCATCTGTCTCACATGTGTTGCAGATACACGTTAAGCACCAGCTGTGTTTGGCATGAGACAGGAGCAGCAGACAGCAGGTGGGAACTACTGGGTCCCCACTCTTGAGGAGCTGACATTTTAGCAGGGAGGTGAGGCAGCAAGATGATGCAACAAGACAATCTGAGCTACACAAGCAGAGCCGGGGCCCATGGGAAGGGGAGAGAGGACGTGGGTGCATGTGGGAGGGTGGTGCTGTGCACTCAACACTGCTGTCCCCCTAACCCACATGTTGAAATCCTCACCCACAAGGTGAGGAGGTGGCGCCTTTGGGAGGTGAGGTCATGAGGATGGGGGCCCCACGAATGAGATGAGGGCCCTTATGAAAGAGGCCCCAAAGAGCTCCCACCTCTCTCCACTGTGTGAGGACAGCGAGAAGGGCCGACTGCAGCCTCAAAGGCAGCAGCTGTGAGCCCAGCCCCGCAGACGCCCAACCTCGGGCTCCAGCCTGCAGCCCCACGAGGAGTAAATGTCTGCTGCTGTCAAGCCGCTGACTGGGGGCTCTGTCACAGCAGCCACAGTCTCCTCAGACAGGTTAGAAAGGCCTCTCTGAAGACATGAAATGGAAGCTCAAATCTGTGCCTTACCCTCAGGACACCTGCAGCCTCCAGAGCCCATCACAGGCCTGTGTGTAAGGTCATGCTCAATAAGTGTTTAAAACCAACAGGCTGACTGCACAGATGAACAAGCCTGCTCTGTGCGGTGTCAGGCCTCGGCACAGGAGCGTGACCAGCTGAAGAGACCTGCAGAGCAGGGACAGGTCTTTACACAGCAGAGAGCAGAGGCGAGTGGTGGCAGGAGCGGCACACACCCCTGCCTGGGTGAGGGCACAAGGTGGGCCATGAAGACCCAGCTGGCTCGTCCCACCCTGCCAGTGAGAACCCTGAGCCCACCATCAGTCCCATTAGCAGTGGGACTCACACCCCCAGAAACTGAAAACACAATGAGCTCTGAGGTGGGACCTCAGAGGAGCAGGGAGCAGGTGGGGGCTCACAGCTGGGGCATGGCTCACCCAGGGCAAAGGCTGCAAGGAAGGCAGTGAGGACACTGCTGGCACACAGCAACTCCACCTTGGCGACATCCACTTCCTCTCGAGACACCACGCCCAACAGCAGCGCAGCCACAGCAGCCAAGAGCCCCACGACAGTGGCCTGCACCTGTTGGACAGAAATCAGAAGCATGAAGGAGGGCCCCGGGGCCACAGCCACACTCCCTGCCCTTCACACCTCACTCACCGCAAGGGGCCGGGTGCCACATGCTACTGCCTCCTTTCCCTTACCCTAAAATCTCACAGGCCCTCACCCCAGGAAAAACTAATACCACACCCCACACCTGCCTTGAACTCAACTCCTCCGAAACCACGCTGGCCACCTCTGCTCCCTTGCTAGGCACTGCCTTCAAGAGCAGAATCTATTTCTCCATCATCTGCTCAGGCTTTGGTCAGGGGCCACCTGGTATCTTGCTGGCAACTCCACTCTCACTGGTCTGAGCAGAAGTCCTCTGCAACTCCTGGCAGTGCAGACAACACACCTCACTTGCCATGTGGTGTAACCCACGACACAGAGCAGTCACACGGGAGGACTTCACACACTTTTGGTCTCTCCTTTGGCACCCTGCTCACACCCTCCCCTTCCAGGCTCTGTTCCCATCTCTGTCCTGCCAAACACACACCACAGCCTGCGCCAGGAGCTGCCCTGATCTGGACATCAACACTGGCACCTCTAATCCAAAATGCTGACCTGGAAACGTTATTAAAGAAGGACACAGAAACAAAGAGCTCCACCATGTACGGGGAGAAGAGTGATATGGTTTGGCTCTGTAGCCCCACCAAGTCACATGTTGAATTATAATCCCCGATGTTGGAGATGGGGCCTGGTGGGAGGTGATTGGATCACAGGGGCAGTTTCTCATGGTTTAACATCACCGCCACCCCCACCCCCCACCCTGTCCCTTGGTGAAGTCATCGGTGATCATGAGTTCTGGTTATTTAAAAGTGTGTGGCACCTCGTTCCTCTCTCTTGCTCCTTCTTTGGCTGTGTGAAGTGCTACTCCCCTTTGCATTCCCCCCATGCTTGTAAGTTTCCTGGGGCTTTTCCACAAGCTAAGCAGATGCCAGCATCATGCTTCCATGCTGTACAGCCTGTGGAACCGTAAGCCAATTAAACCTCTTTTGTTTATAAATTACCCAGTCTCAGATATTTCTTTATAGCACTGTGAGAACAGACTAACACAGAAAAGTGGTACTGAAGAGTGGGGCACTGTTATAAAGATACCTGAAAATGTGGAAGCGACCTTGGAGTTAGGTAACGAGCAGAGGGTGGAAGAGTTTGGAGGGCTCAGAAGAAGACAGGAAGATAAGGGAATGTTTGGAACTTCCTCAAGACTTGTTAAATGTTTGTGACCAAAATTCTGGTAATAATTTGGACAGTGAAGGCCAGGCTGATGAGGTCTCAGATGGAGATGAGGATCTTTTCGGAAACTGGAGCAAAGGTTCCTTTTGTTACACTTTAGCAAAGAACTTGGCTGCATTATACCCCTGCCCTAGGGATCTGTGTAACTTTGAACTTGAGAATGATGATTTAGGGTATCTGGTGAAAGAAATTTTTAAGCAGCAAAACATTCAAGATGTGAACTGGCTGTTTCTAATAACCTATGCTCATATGCATGAGCAAAGAAATGATGCAAAACTGGAACTTATATTTAAAGGGGAAGCAGAGAGTGAAAGTTTGGAAAATTTGCAGCCTGGCCATGCGGTAGAAAAGGCAAACCCACTTTCAGGGGAGAAATTCAAGCAGGCTGCAGAAATTTACATAAATAAAAAGGAGCCAAGTGCTAACAGCCAAGACAATAGGAAAAGGCATAGAAGACATCATAGAGACCTTATTGGCAGCCCCTCCCCTCACAGGCCCAGAGGCCTAGGAGGACAGAATGGTTTCATGGGCCAGGTCCAGGGCCCCTGCTGCCCTGCACAGCCTCAGGACACTCCGTCCCATGTCCCAGTCGCTCAAGCTCCAGTCATGGCTCAAAAGGGCCCAGATATAGCTCAGGCTGCTGTTTCAGAGGATGCAACCCATAAGCCTTGGTTGCATCCACGTGTGTTATGCCTGCAGTTGCACAGAGTGCAAAGTTGAGGCTTCGGAGCCTCCGCCTAGATTTCAGAGGATGTATGGAAAAGCCTGGCTATCCAGGCAGAAGCCTGCTGCAGGGGCGGAGCCCTCATGGAGACCCTCTACTAGGCAGTGTTGGGGGAAATGTGGGGTTGGAGCCCCCCACACAGTTCCCACTGGGGCACTGCCTAGTGAAGCTGGGAGAAGAGGGTCCCCATCCTCCAGACCCCAGAATGGTAGCTCCACCAGCATCTTGCCACCGTCAGCCTGGAAAATCTGCAGGCACTGAATACCAGCCCATGAGAGCAGCAGACAGGGCGGAACCCTGCAAAGCCACAGAGGCAGAGCTGCCCAAGGCCTTGGGAGCCCACCCCTTGCACCAATGTGCCCTAGATGTGAGACATGGAGTTAAAGGAGATTATTTGGGAGCTTTAAAATTTAATGACTGCCCCACTAAGTTTCAATTCTGCATGAGGCCCATAACCCCTTCCTTTGGCTGATTTCTCCCCTTTGAAATGGGAGTATTTACCCAATACCTGTATCCCCCATTGTATCTTGAAAGTAACTAACTTGTCTTTGATATTATAGGCTCATAGTTAGAAGGCACTTGCCTTGTCTCAGATGAGACTTTGGACTTTTGAGTTAATGCTGGAACGAGTTAAGACTTTGGGTGACTGTTAGGAAGCCATGATTATATTTTGCAATGTGAGAAAGGCATGAGATTTGGGGGGCCAGGGGTGAAATTATATAGTTTGTATTTGTTTCCCCACCAAATCTCATGTCAAATTATAATCCCCAATGTTGGAGGTGGAGCCAGGTGGGAGGTGACTGGATCACGGGGGTGGTTTCTCATGGTGACCCCTTGGTGCTGTCATCTATAATGAGTGAGTTCTGCTGAGATCTGGTCCTTTAGAAGTATGTGGCACTCCCCCCCCACCACTCTCTTGCTCATTCTCTGGCCACATGAAGTGCTGGCTTCCCTTCTGTCTCCCACCATAATTGTAAGTTTCCTGAGGACTCCTCAGAAGTCAAGCAGATCCCAGTATCATGCTTCCTGTACAGCCTGTGGAACCATAAGCCAATTAAACTTCTTTTCTTTATGAATTACCCAGTCTCAGATATTTCTTTATAGCAATGCAAAATGGACTAATACAAAGAGCTAGTTTTTTAAAGCTAAAAATTGCTCCCCAAGTTAATCCATGTAATTCCAGTCAAAGTCCCAACAAGATCTTTCACGGCACTTGACAACTCATTTTAAATTTCACAAAAATGAGTAACTGTGCAAGAATAGCTAAGACAGCTTTGAGAAAGGTCAAAGAGGGAGTTGTGGCATACTCATGATCAAAGTGTATTTTAAAGCTGAAGGAATGAAAGCAGTGTGGTCCTGACAGAAACAAATAGATCAGCAGGACAGAACACAGCCCCATAAAAGAACCATGAATATATGAAAATTTAATATATAAGAATGTAATCATGAATATATAGCAGGATAAAGGTGGCATTGCAAATCAGGATGGAATGGGTAAATATTAAACAGGGTAAGAAAAACTGGATATCTAGATTTGGGAAAAATATAGGTCCCTACTTCATACCATTCACACACATACCCCTGAACATAAAAACTATTTCATAAAATAAAATAAATATAATACATATGTAATATATATTATACAGAATATATAATTATAATATGTATAATATATATTATATATGTTATTATATTTTAGGAAAATTCTAAATAAAATCTCAATATATGTATATTATAAACCTTTTATGTTTAAACAATATATATTAAGTTATATAAAACTTTATAACATATAATATATATGATATATAATATATAATTATATATATATTATACATATATACACAAGTCCATTTATACACTGGACTTCATTATTCTAGATACTAACTAGAAAAATGCACAAGGGTTATGGATAGGCAACTCACAGAAAAGAAAATACAAACGGATAACAGACGTGCATAAAGATCAACTTCTCTAGTAGTTAGGAAAATTCTAAATAAAATCTCCATTTGAAGGTATCTTATTCATTAACAGCTGATGCTGTTCTTCCTCTTTTAAAAGGTAAGTGTTGTCTTATTTTCTACTGGGGTCTCCTGTTCTGAGCACAGAGCCTGGCACTCTGCAGGTACTTATACAGGCTCAATGGACAGATGGATGAATGACAGATGTGTGGGTGAACAGGTAGGTGGGTGAATGGGTGGGTGGATGGACAAATAAACAGATGGACAAATGGATGAGTAGACAGGTAGGTCGGTGGGTGAGTGGCTGGGTTGATGGATGGATGGATGCACAAGATATACTTTGTTTATTCATCAGATTAGGTAAGACTAAAATTTAAAAGGTTGATAATATAAAATACATATTGACAAGTATGTGAGAAAATGGTTCTCTTATACATTGAAGGGGGTCAATGTTGGTACAGGAATTTAGGGGGAAACTTTGGCTACAATTTATCTATATACCTTCTGATTCAGCATTTTCTCAAAAGAAACATTTGTGTATTTGTACAAAGCATTCACAGCTGATATTTACTGAGTGCTATCTGCCATGCTCGAAGTAATTTTTATTCAATAAGTCGTTATTAAGACAAAAGTACAAGTCACAGAATTATGTGTGTAAAACTTTTTATGTTTAAACAATACAGAAAACCATATATATTATCTGTGGGCACACACATTTATATGGTTAATTCAAAAAGTAGTTTAGAAGAACATTTTCAATGCTAATGAGGTTATAGAGAAACTGATTCAAATATTGCTCAAATATTAATGGTAGGGCTAATTATTTAATACTAAGAAATAAAATAATTTTTAGTCATTTTGGAGGGAAATCTAGAGCTTTGAACTGTTCATACCCTTTGAACTTGTGGGAAGTTATCTTAGGAATTTCACGCACAAAGATACTTTCATTGCAGTATAATCTTTCAAGTAAGTCAAAGGCTAGGAAGACCTCAAGGCCCCGCTCAGTGGCAGGGTTCAGGGAAGTGGGCAGGGCTGGTGCTGAGTGGACTCCCAGGGGACCGGCTCTTAGTGGCTGCCCTTTGGTCACTGCTGCCTCCCCACATTTATACGACAGAATATGCTGAAGTTCTTAAAAAGTCCAATGAATAAAACTTATTGCACTGCTGATGATTCAGAGTTAATTAAGCTTTTTTAAAAATGGAGGAGACAAAATTACATTCATGCTAGGATTGGGACTATACACCAAGCCAGTGCCTGTCCCTGAGCAAGGCTTCATAAACATATGTTGAGAATCAATTATGTGGAAATGCGCATCCATATGGACAAAGATTTTATGGAAAACAGCAAAGTAAAACCAGTGTGACTTGTAGTCGAGGCATTTATTACCTGCCCCTTGCTAGACCTTGTGTTAGAGGCATCCCCAGCATCTCATTCAACTCTGCAGTTCCTCAGCCACAGGACATGGTGCTAGCACGTAAGACTCAGCTTAGCTGCGGGCAGCAGACATGTAAACACACAACTACAATCAGGGCAGCCGCAGCAGCATGCATAAGGCACCAAAGACGTAAAAGGCAGAAAGAGATACACCTGGTGTTAGGTAGGAACTTACACCTGAGTGGAGCCTTTAACGAGCTTCACTGGCAGCTGAACTAGAGGAGAAAGGACCTTCCCAGGAGAGATGGCTAAAGATGCACGGCAGGGAGGTGTGAAGGGGTGGGGGCTGGGCAGGAAGCTGGTAAGACAGCGCGGCCAGGCCCACAGTTGGACGAGAGGAGCCAGTGAAGGAGAGGAGGCATAACTGACTGGGTTTTAGAAAGGCCACCCAGGTGGCCAGGAGGAGCTGGAGGATTCCTGGCCTGGGAGTGGCTAGAGCAGTGTGGAGGTCTGCCATTATCCAGGCAGGGGAGGAGGAGGAGAAGCGGAATTCATGCACAACTCGGAGGCAGAAGCCTCAAAGCGACTGCATGCTGAGAAGCAGCTGGGGTGACTTGGTTTCTGGTGTGGTTACTGGGAAGGACCATCCACAAGGCACAGCTGACAGGACAGGGTGATGTCCAGGTGCCAGCCAGATGCCACATTCTGACATGGTGACAACTTCACAACAACCCTGCACAGGTAAGGTGAAGTGACTTGCCTGAGGCCCCTCAGTGGGCTGATTCCCAAAGTGAGCTTTCAACCATCACACTAGACTGAGTTGGGGACTTTAGCAGAGGTGAGTATGGGGAGAGAAGACAATGAGGCCAGACTTGGCTGTTTTGGGGGTGCCTCTGGGACAGGCAGATGGAGATGCCCCGTACAGTTAGATGTACTGGTTCTGGAACCCAGGTGCGGGATAAAGTAGGTATCATTCTAATGTGATGGATGGGGGAGTCAGCCCTGCTCAAGGCTATCCAGTGGATAAACAATGGGCTGATCTGATCTCAGGGTCCATATTCTCAGTGCTGTCACAGACCACCCCAACTCAGAGAGGCCCAGAAGGGTCTAGGATAAAGCTACCTCCTGTCTATGTCCAGGCCCAGCCTCTCCTCTTGCCTCTGAGCCAATCTCTTCCTCATCTCCCCCTGCCTTGGGCCTCCTAACTTAGTGACACTCTGTGGCAAGGTCCCAGGATAAGAGCTTAGTGGAACTGGGACCTGGGAGAAGGAGAAGGATGTGTGAGTGAGAGGAGCATGAAGCAGCTAAGGGGTTAAGATGTCTCTTGCAGGCTGAGAAGGAGCAGGCAGAGAGCCAAGGGAGGATTTCCAGGCAGGAAGGATCTACAGATGCCCAGAAAAAGTAAGATCACATGTAAGAGGCAATTACAGGTTGCCTCAGTTAGGGGAACACCTGTGGCCTGAGAAGCACAATTAGAGGCAAGAGAAGCCTGTTAGCACTGTGCAGTCCATGAGACAGAGAAGGAGCAAGTACAGGTGAGTCTTTCAAGAAGTGGGGCTTGGAAAGGAGGGAGTGGGGAAGCTGGAGGGACAACCCTGGGTCTGCTTCAGGTGGGCTGAGCCTCCAGAAGCTGCGTGAATGTGGTCTATTGGATGTGGGAGGGACAGGTAGCTACCTGTTCTCAAAGTTCAGGCCAGAGTGCAGGGACAAGAGCTCGCTTAGCCTTCACCCTTCCCACCTGGGGAAGCCTGGCTGCAGATTCAGAAGGGAGGGTCGGACAAGGTGAAGACTCACCTGGATGAGGGCCAGGTTGCTGCTGATGACTCTGTGCTGCTCCTGGGGGTCATCAATTTGTCCAGTGTTGGCCTAGAATGAAGAGAAAAGGACAAAGGTAGGACTGGCTAGGCCCAAAGCCAGGTCAACCCTTCCTGGGAAAGGCAGTCTCTCAGGGAAGAAATCAACAAATACCATTTCATCAGCGTCAGAAAAAAATTCCTCTGCTCAGCTCTCCAAACAGCAACCTGGCCTTCTTATACGGGGAGTGGGGAGAAACGTTAGGGCATAGACCCCTTTGAGAACTGGATGGGGGTCATGGATCAGTCCTCCATGACCATGCAAGCATATGACTGCACACACCTGCACACACACAGCGGTACACACACAGGCACACACAGCCACACAATGCATAGAGGCACACATGCATGCACACACACAGGCATTCATGTTACCAGCAATTTGAAGGCCATTTCTAGCTCTCAAACTCATGTGCAGACCTCAGTCAAGGCCTCCTACTGTGAAGCCCAGTCTTTGGCCAGGTCCCCCTGCCACCTACAACACCCTCCTCTACCCTGAAGCTAGCCTTATCTCCAATGACCACCAATCCGCTCAATGTCACCTTGGCAAAATCATCCCATTTAAGGAACACATATAAGTCTCTCTTCTCTTAGGATAAAAAACTGAGATCATAAATATGACTTTCTCCTTTAAAAATGGTTTTTGGCTCCCAACAGCATAACACTTACCAACAAAATTCAAGACATAAATCAGAAAAGTTTTCAAAGCAAATATATTTTCCTAGATTCCTTAAACTCAGTTCATTAAGTTCCTGAACTCCAAGGAGAAAAATATAAAAATGTGCCTACTGCTAACACACTTGATAATTCATTTTCTTTTCACAGAGAAGGGGAGCCTTTTTGTCTTCAGCACAACTGACGTCTGGGATGCGGCACCTGACTGTGGTTAGGCCTCAGTCCACTCTTGTTGAGTAGATATGACACCCACCGCAGGTGTCCCTGTTTGAACAGTAAGGGAAGGAGGCAGGGTAGAGACTCAGTGGAACACAGGGCGTGCTGAGCACGAGTGGCCAATGACTTACCCCTCTTCTGCTCTGCAGCTGCACTGTGTGTTCACTGAGACCTAAGTGTGCCTGTCTGCTGCTTCAACTCATGTTTTCTATTAATCAACCAGCTCCAACCTGGGTGCTGATCTTATCAGATAAGGGACTTGTGCTGGCCCATATGATTTCTGAGTATGAGTCAGAAAAGACACTCCTTTCTGAAAATATTTTTTATCATCTATAAAACAGTTAAAATAAAAGTACACATCTATAGCCTGTACAGCCCACGTGGCAGCCTGGCCCTTGCTATGCATGTGACCCTGAGTCCATCACTGGCATCCAGGAGCACATCACTGAGCGAAGGGTGCACAAAGCAGGAAGTGAGACCAAGAGGTAAAGCGGTGAGGGCAGGAGGCTGAGGAGCTCAGACATCCACAGAGGTGGGAGAGAGAGACATGGGAGGGGAAGAAGTATGGCAAGAGGTAGGGTGTAAAGGGATTAAGATTTCAGAGTGTCCAGAGTATTTCTGGGCCAGGGTGGCTGAAGTGGACTGAAGGTGGCACTCACCAGAGCTGAGCTGTCCAAAAACTCGGAGGCTTGGGTTGTGGATGAGTCATCCCTGTGGATGCTGAAACCTTCCAGGATGGTGGTGGGATTTAGTATAGAGAAGACCACCGAACACTACGTTTCCCAGGGCTGACCAAGCTGGTGATGAGGAGGGAAGGAGGCGAGATGGGACAGACAGGAAGCAGCATGCCAGCCAGGCCAACAGGAGCCACAGGAGCTGCGGGTTTGGGTGGAGGAACACAGACCGCTACCTAAGAGAAACAATCCTGACGCTTGTCAAAAACAGCAGAGGACCTCCTCCAAGACTATTGCCATGAGGAAGAAAGAGCGAAATCAACGCTGAACACTACAGGGATAACTGAGGGTGAAAAGCCAATGTCCAGGGCAAGGGAGCCGATGGAAATTACTAAGTGAATTCAGTTGGGTATCAAGGATGGAGGGAGCACTATGATCAGATACCAAGAGTGGAGAAGAAGAGCCTGGCTGGATATCAGGGTAGGGGATTTCCAGTAAACTGGCTTAGCAGGGCTCTTCTCTAGAACAGAGCCAGAAGGCAAGTGCAGAAGACAGCTCAGAGGAGCCTGACTTGGGTTTGGTCAAGGAAGGAGTGTTTGTCGCCACCCACGAGGGGCCTCTCGGGGGAGCAGGTCTCCATCAGGTAGGGATATTTTTCTGCCCTGGAATGGAGGTCCTAGAGATATCAGGGGAAATAGCTGCAGGCATGGGGCCAGTCTGAATAGGAATGAAGAGTTCAAAGAGAAAACCAGTGGGAGGCAGGAGCATCTACAGAGAGCAACCCAGATTTTCCTCAACAGAAGGGTTTCACAGAGGCCCTTCCTCAATGTGCATTTAAGATTTCATTGAATTTTTTAAAAAACTTCTTTGAATCTGACAATTCCAGGCTTCTACGAAAAATCTCACAGGATCCTGTCTCCGTTCTAGATTTTCTAAGCCTTTCCTTATTGTCTACGTAAAACAGCCTGCTTTCACTGACTCGGGGCGCCAGCGCCAAGTATTCTCCATGCACGCCACGGGCCTGCTCTCCCCTGCACCAGCTCTGGGCCTGTGAGGCTGCCCTGTAAGGATGGCATCAACAAGCTCAACACACCCCCCTTGCCCTTTCACTTCTGGTTGGTTCTGGCCAATGGGGAGCCATTGGGAGGATACTGGAGGCCCAACAGTGAGTTTGGGGTGTATGACCCCTGCACCCTTCCTATGGGGCAGGGGCTGTAATCTTCCACCCAAACCCACAGCTCCGGTGGGTCAGCCTTCACCTACAGCTACACGCACAGCCCCAACCCCACCCGCCAGGATCTGGAAACTGCCTTTCTTCCCTCTGCCCCTTGAGAACTGGAGTGATACTCACTACCTGTGGGTGTGAGTCCTGGGGTGCTTCGCTGCCTCTTCTTGGTTTCCTGAATGAACCCTTCCTGAAACTCCGCTCACTGCCCACCTGTATGTCACCTCTCTCCTGCCAGGATCCTGACCTATCCAATGACTCATCCCTTCAGAAGGATATTTAGCTCACTCACATAATTTGTCATTACTTTCTGTATTTTTTTCTAATAACAAAATACACTTACTGGATTAAGATGGAAGATGGAACATCTGTTTTGCTATCCTTCTCCTTTCCAGATTGGGGTAAGACAATCCTTTAACATTTTATTTGGGAATAATTTTAGACTTCAGAAAAGTTTCAAAGTCAACAGAGAGAGCTCCTACATACCCTGCACCCAACCTCTCCTGATAATACTTATATAACCTGAGACAGTCACGCATATGGTTTGGATGTGTGTCTCCTCCAAATCTCATGTGGAAGTGTGATCCCCAGTATTGGAGGTAGGATCTGATGGAAGGTGTCTGGGTCATGGGGGCAGATCCCTCATGAATGGCTTGGTGCCCTTCTCATAGTAATGAGTGAATTCTCACTCTGAGTTCACATGTCAGCTAATTGTTTAAGAGTCTAGCACCTCCTTCCCTTCTCCTGCTCCCTCTCTTGCCATGTGATGCCTGCTCCCCTTCACCTCCACCATGAATGGAAGCTTCCTGAGGCCCCCCCAGAAGCAGATGCCACCACTATGATTCTTGTACAGCCTGTAGAATTTGGAGGGCTCAGAAGAAGACAGGAAGATAAGGGAAAGTTTGGAACTTCGTACAGACTTGTTAAATGGTTTTGGCCAAAATGCTGATAGAGATATGGACAGAGAAGGCCAGGCTGATGAGGTCTCAGGTGGAAATGAGAAAGTTATTGGGAACTAGAGAAAAGGTCACCCTTGTTACACCTTAGCTTGGAACTTGGCTGCACTGTGCCCAGGCTCTAGGGATTTGTGGAAGGTTGAACTTAGGAGTGCTGTCTTAGGGTATCAGGCAGGAGAAATTTCTAAGGAGCAAATTTCTCAAGATGTGGTGTGGCTGCTTCTAAAAACCTAAAAACAGATGTGGGGGCAAATGAATGACTAAAAGTTGAAACTTATATTTAAAAGAAAAGCAGAGCATACATTTTTGAAAAATTTGTAGCCTGGTCCTATGGTAGAAAAGGAATCAAAGGGGCCTAAAGAGCAACCACTTTCTAGAGAGAAAAGGGAACCAGTGCTGATAGTCAACACAATGGGAAAAAAGCCTTGAAGGCATTTCAGATTTTTGAGGCAGCCCCTCCCATCACAGGTCCAGTGGCTTAGGAGGAAAGAATGGTTTTGGGGCCAGGGCACTGCTTCCCTACACAGCCCTGGGACACTGCTCCCAACATCCCTGGCTGTTCCAGCTTCAGCCATGGCTCAAAGAACATCAAGTACAGCTTTGGCTGCTGCTTCAGAGGATGCAAGCCTTACACCTTGGTGGCTCCCAGTGGTGTAAAGTCTGTCAGCACATGGAATGCAAGAGTGAAGGAGGTTTGGCTGCTTCCACCTAGATTTCAAAGGATGTATGTGAAAGCCTGGGTGCCCAGATAGAAGCCTGCCACTGGGGCAGAGTCCCCACGGAGAAACCCTACTAGGGCAGTATCAAGGGGAAATGGGGGTTAGAGGCCACACAAAGCCCCCACTTGGCCAATGCCTAGTGGAGCTTGGGAAGGAGACCACCACCCTCCATACCCTAGAATAGTAGAGCCACCAGCCAGCTTGTACCATGTGCCTGGAAAAGCTGCAGGCACTCAATTCCCACTATGACAGCAGCCACAGAGGCTGCACCCTGGAAAGCCACAGGGGTAGAGAAGTCCAGAGGCCTTGGGAGCCCACCTCTCACACCAGTGTGCCCTGAACACAGGACATGGAGTCAAGGGAGATCATTACGGAGCTTTAAAATGTAATGCCTGTCTGCTGGGCTTCAGACTTGCATGGGGCCTGTTGTTCCTTTCTTTCAACTGATTTCTGCCTTTTGGAATAAGAATGCTTACCTAATGCCTGTACTACCATTGCATCTTGGGAGTAAATCACTCATAAGTGGAAGAAATGTGCACTCGGTTTCAGATGAGACATTGGACTTTTGATTGAGTTGGTGCTGGAATGAGTTAAGACTTTTGGGGACTACTGGAAAGGGATGATTGTATTTTGTAATGGGAGAAGAATAAGATATTTGGCAGGCCAGGGAAAGAATGATCTGGTTTGGATATTTATCCCTTCCAAATCTCATGTTGAAATGTGATCCCCAGTGTTGGAGGTGGGGCCTGGTGGGAGGTGTTTGGGTCATGGGGGTGGATCCTTCATGAATGGCTGGGTGCCCTCCTCATGGTAATGAGTGAGTTCTTGCTCTGAGTTCACATGAGAGCTGATTAAGCGTTTAGCACCTCCTCCCTCCCTCTCGCTCCGTCTCTCACCATGTGACACACTGGCTCCCCTTCAGCTTCCACAATAATTGGAAGCTTCCTAAAGCCCTCACCAGAAGCAGATGCTGGCACCATGCTTCCTGTTCAGCCTGCAGCACTATATGCCAAATAAACCTCTTTTCTTTATAAATTACCCAGTCTCAAGTATTCCTTTAGAGCAACACAAATGGGCTAACACAGTCACCAAACTAAAAATTGAACACTGGTACAACACTAATAACTAAACTATAGAATGTATTCATATGTCCCCAGTTTTCTCACTAATGTCCTTTTTTATGTTCCAGGAAATAAATCAGGATTGCCCATTGCATTTAGCCACAGCTCCTGAATCTCATTGTAGAAGAATACAAATCAGCTATTTTATGGGATGTCTCTCAATTTGGGTTTCCCTGAGGCTTCCTCATGGTTAAACTGATATTGTGCATTTTGAGGTAGAAGACCAGTGAGGTGAGGTGCCTCCACTGTGCACCCTGTCATGGGTGATAGCAGCGAGACTTGTCACCAATGCTGCTGACCCAGGTCACTGCTGAGGTGGCGTCTGCCAGGTTTCTCCACTGCAAACACTATTTTTTTGCTTCCTATACTCTCAGTTAGAAATGAGTCGTTAGGTCTTGCCCACACTCAAGGGGAAGGAATTAAGCTTTAGCTCCTCTAAGGCAGTATATCCAAGATTTGAGGACATACGTTAAAACAACCAGACAATCCACACATATTTAAAAGAGATACTTTGAGGCTATGCAAAGATCCTACTTCTCTTTAAAGTCCCACACTCTAATAATGTATTAAGGGATCTTATCTGTGGATATGTGTACATACACAGGTTGGCATATATACATACATATGTTTCCTAGTTCAGTGCACTGAGAGGAACTAGAAGTGTGGCATCCCAGGAGCAACAAGTACACCCACTGCCCAGATCTTGTTTGCTAAATTCAGTTCTTCAATAAAAGGAGCCAGCTTCCTTAGGAAAATGGCTCATTGTAGGGCCAGGGCAAGGAAAATATAAGGTGTGTACCTGGAGTATCTGACAGTGCCAAAAAGTAAGGGAGTGCCCAAGAGCAGGTGGGGCATGTCAGGAAGCAGGAGCCATCTGAGCTAGAATCATTTCTGCAACAGAATAAATATGGGTGCTGGCTTTTAACCTCAAGAATATAGTAACAATCTATGCATCTATACATGTCATAAATATCTATCTACATACATATTACAATGAACTTGAGTTCATGCTTATTTCCAACTCTAATCCAGCATCACAGGATTCATTCTAGCATCGAGGAGATCGTTTTTAAAATGCACAAGAGTGCTGGAAAACAAGAAGAGGTATCTATGCTGTAACAGAAATGAAAAGGAATCCCTGAACAATGGAAAGTGATAAATTGGGTTGACGAGAGAATTCATAACTGAAAACGACAGAGGAAAGGCCTATTGCAAAAGGCAGAGGTAGTCCTGGGGATAATGCGAGCAGAATGGAGCCTGGAGCAGCTGAAAGGGCATTTGCTGCAGATACTTCTGCAGGAGCTTCAAGGAGGGTTGACCTTTCCCCTGCCTGCTTGGTTTGTGCCAAGAATGAGACGTGGCCACCTGGCCTGGCTCCAAGCAGATGCAGCGAGAGTGTTGGGGTCAGAGAGGCAGGGCAGTGCCCCAAGTGACCATGACAAGAGGGACACAGAGCCCCCTTACCCATGAAAAGAGTTACTGGCACAGTCTAGTCAACACATTCTGACTGCCCTCCCTCCAATCCTTAGATTGGAGCCTCCTCTAAGGGCAGTATTCACAGATCTATGAGGTAAGTGTAAATCTAAAATAAAATGATGCACAAGCACCTCTTCACTAAAGGCAAGCCACAAGCCTCTGAGTTTGAAACTCAACAAAGTCAACCAATGGAAGTACAAAATCTAGGGAAACAGAATCAAAGTATGAAACTGAATAAGTATCTAGGATAAGTTAATTAAATGAGATGTCAGAGAATGGTCCTTCATAAATAAAAAGATAATTTTTAAGATTCCAGAAAGTACATACTTAATCTCTAAATTTAAAATAAAAAACAAAAACAAAATCTTTTCATTAGATGACTTCAATAGCACAGTGGTTGAAGAGACAGAGTGATGAAGAGTGAATCAGTGAAAAATTAAATGGAGCAGAAGTATTCTAGCAGAAATGTAGGGAGTATGAAAAGAGAGTTAAGAAACTCAAAAGGTAGACTCAGAAACTACAATATGTACCCAAATAGGAGTTATGGAGGGGGGGTGGGGGAATGAATATAAAAATACAAAAAATAACAAAGTTTTCTATAGAGCTGAAGACAGATGTCTTTAGATTGAAAAACTCCAAGATACATGCAAGATAATGAGAAAAACTCTATGCCAGAGACATCATGGTGAAATTCCATAACACAGATGATAAAAGAAAAAAATCTCCAAAAAGTCCAGATAGAAAGATAAACAAATTACCTAAAAGAAATGAGACTCAAAAGGGCACAGGCTTCCATCAGCAACACTGGGCACAAGAAGATACTGAAAGTATAACTTCAGTACTGCAGGAACATAACTATGAACATTGCATTCCCTAGCCAGCCAGGCTGGCATTCAATGGTAAGGAAAAAGTAAAGCATTTTCCTACTCCAAATGTCCAAAGTTTACTTCCAACAAATCTTATCTAAAACAATTACTAGAGGTTGTACTCAATCAAAACAAAAATAAATTTAAAAGGAAGCTGACAAAGAGTGGCACCAGCAAGATGGTGAATAGGCATCTCCAGGCCCTTGTTTCTGCACAGACACATCAAATAAGCAACACAGACTGACCAAAATAGCTTTGAGGCAGCTCAGAAACCAGTTAAGATCTGCAGCAACCAAGAGAAAATCCAACCAAGAAAAAGCCACCCTCAAACCAGTAGGGAATTCCATGGTGTTTCTGCTTGCCCTTGCACCACCCCCTCCTCCACACAGCATGGTGCAGTTGGGAGGAACCACCTAATCCTAGAAAGAAAGAAGGAAAGAAAGGAATAGAACCTGCTGGCTATCCTCTGGCTTGCCTGAGGGCTGCCCAAGTAACTGGTTTCTGTCTCTCTCTCAAAAGCAAATGGAAATGGTGACACAGTTTGGACATTAGGATGAAGGCCACAGAGGTGCCCAACATATTAGAGTCATGGAGGAAATGTAGGCCCATGCGTGCCTAGGGGAAAGAGATTATGGACAGAGGAACACAATAGAATGTCAAGGCCCTGAGAAGAAGCAGAGTTGACATTCTGAGGGATATTAAGACATTTAAAAGCAGCCATGTATATGGGGGAATTGGAGAGAAAAAGCACATCCACAGGCCCTGGGAGATGCATGCCAGAAAACCCCTGAAAAGACCTTAAGCCTTCATGCCAGACTAATTGGTGAAGATTTTTCCCTACACAGAGCCAGTCTGCAAAGATTGGGAGAGATGGCTGTTTTGCAAATACCTAATTTTTAATAAAAGATGAAAAAGGATACCAAAAAAAAGTGAAACACAGTCTAGTCACAGGAACAAAAAAATTGACAGACACTGACCCTAAAGAAAGTCTTTGAGCTTGCAAAGACTTTAAAGCAACTGTCTTAAATATGTTCAGTGAGCTAAAGGACATATAACTTTAGGAAATTTTAAAAAAAGATATGAACAAGATGAAAATATCAACAAAGAAACAGAAATCATAAAAAAAGAACCAAACAGAAATACTGGAACTGAAAAAAACAATAATTGAATTGAAAAATTCTTTACAGAGGTTCAACAGCAAACTCTAAAAGTCTGAAGAATGAGCAAATTTGAAAACAGGTCATTTGAATTTATCAAGTCTGAAAGAACAAAAATAAATAAGATTTAAGAAAAGTGAATAAAACTTAAGGGAATTACAGAACACTCAATTATAATACATACAATTTGGAATTCCAGAAAGGAAAGAGATAAGTGGGCAGAGAGCTTATTTGAAGAAACGATGGCCAAAAACTTCCCAAATTTGAAAAAAAAAAAGATATGAATATAGAAATGTAAGGTATATGAATTCCAAGTAGGATAAACTCAAAAAGATCAATACTGAGACACATTATAAACAAACTATTTGAAAGTCAAAAACAAAAAGAGAATCTTCAAAGCCAACAGAGGAAAGAGACTCATAACATACGAAAGATCCTCAATAAAATCATCAGTGGATTTCTCAGCATAAACTTGCAGTCCAGAGGTAATATTAATATATTTACAGTGCTGGATAAAAACACCTGTCAACTGAGAATTCTATATCTGGCAAAACTATTTTACACAAATGAGGGAAAAATTAAGAAATCCCTAAATAAAAGCTAAGGGAGTTCATTATTACTAGATCTGCCCTACAAGAAATGGTAAAGAGAGTCATTCAAGTTGAAATGAAAGAATGCCAGACAGGAACTTGAAGCCAAATGAAAATATAATATTCTCCAATAAAGGTAAATGCACGAAAAAGTATTAAAAATTGTATTATTTTAAAATTGGTTTGTAAAAAATTTTATAAGCATTTAAAACACAAAAGCACAAAAATATATATTTATTTTAATAGGTACACAATATAAAAAGATATACTTTATGAGATCAATAACCAAGTTCAGAGGCAGAGCTATAAACAGTAGAGTTTTATATGCAATTGAAGTTAAGCTGCTATCAGTTTAAGGTAAATTGTAATAACTTTAGGATGTTGTATGTAATCCTCATGGTAACTACAAAGAAAACATTTATAAAATATAAACAAAAAGGAACTAAGAAGGCAATCAAAACATATCACTGCAAAAAAAAAAACAAAAAAACAAAAAAAAAAACACCCCAGAGGAAGGCAATAAGGAAGAAATAAGAGA
Source organism: Pan paniscus (assembly GCF_029289425.2). Classification (NCBI taxonomy): domain Eukaryota; kingdom Metazoa; phylum Chordata; class Mammalia; order Primates; family Hominidae; genus Pan; species Pan paniscus. Next base: position 123,987,804 of record NC_085926.1, read on the forward strand.
CAAAAAAGCTATTAAGACACAGAAAACAAATAAAATTGCAATGGTAAGTCCTTTCCTATCAGTAATTACTTTCAATGTAAATGGGTTAAATCCCCCAATCAAAATACAAAAACTAGCAGAATGGATTAAGAACAAAACAAAAAACAGGATTCAACTATATGTTGTCTATAAGAAATTCACTTTAGATTTAAGGACACACAAAGGTTTATTGTGAAAAGATGCTATAAGATATTCCATGCGAAGAGTAGCAAAAGAGGGCAGAGGTGGCTATGCTAATATGAGACAAAATGGACTTTAAGTCAAAAACCATTGCAAGATACAAAGAAAGACATTATGCAATGATACAAGGATGAAATCATTCCAAAGATAGAACAATTACAAATAGTGAAACACGTTTTACCAAACATCAAAGTTCCCAAAATACATGATGCAAACACTGACAGAACTGAAGAAAGAAACAGAGAGGTGTTCAATAATAGTTGGAGACTTCAATACCACATCATCAATGATGAATACAACAACCAGACAGAAGATCAGTAAGGAAAAAGACGGTTTGAATAACACTAGGAACTGACTGGACCTAAAAGAAAATATACAAAACACTCCACCGAACAATGGAAGAATACACATTTTTCTCAATGAAATGTGAACATGAAATATTCTCCAAGACAGATCGTATATTAGGCCATGAAACCAGTCTTAATATATTTAAGAAGACTAAAATCATACAGAGGGCCGGGCACGGTGGCTCACGCCTGTAATCCCAGCACTTTGGGAGGCCGAGACGGGTGGATCACGAGGTCAGGAGATTGAGACCATCCTGGATAACACAGTGAAACCCCGTCTCTACTAAAAATACAAAAAAATTAGCTGGGCGTAGTGGTGGGCGCCTGTAGTCCCAGCTACTCGGGAGGCTGAGGCAGAAGAATGGCGTGAACCCGGGAGGCGGAGCTTGCAGTGAGCCGAGATGACGCCACTGCACTCCAGCCTGGGCGACAGAGCGAGACTCCGTCTCAAAAAAAAAAAAAAAAAAAAAAAAAAAAATCATACAGAGTATATTTTCCAGTCACAAGGGAGTAAAACTAGAAATCAATAGAAAGACAACTGAAGTATCTCCAAAAATGTGGAAATCAAGCAACATACACTTGAACAACCAGTGGGTCCAAAAAAAAATTCCAAAGTAAATTAGAAAATATCTCAAGACAAATGAAAATGAAAATACAACACATCATAATTTATAGGATGCAGTGAAAGCAGTTTTAAAGGGAAATTTATAGCTGTAATCAATTCCATTAAAAAAAGAAGACCTCAAATAAACCACCTAAACTTATACCTTAAGAAACTAAGAAAAGAGCAAACTAAACCTAAAGTTCACAGAAAGAAGGAAATAATAAAGATTATAGCAGGGATAAATAAAATAGAGAACAGAAAAATAACAGAGAAAAATCAATGAAACTAAGAATTGATTGGTTCCTCAAAAAAAAAAAAATCAACAATTCAAAAGCCTTTAGCTAAATTGACTAAGAAAAAAAGAAGTCTCAAAAAACTATAATTAAAAATGAAAATGGGACAAAACTACTGATTCTACAGAAATAAAAAGGAATACAAGAAAGGAAATTGTATCCAAACACACTAGGCAGCCTAATTGAAATGGATATATTCCTCGAGAAACAATTTACCAAGACTGAATCATGGGAAATACAAAATCTGAATATACTGAAAACTAAGAAAATGAAATCAGTAATTAAAATCTCCCAACAAAGAAAACCCAGGACCAGAAGGCTTCACTAGTGAATTCTACCAAACATTTAAAGAAAAATTAACACCAATCCTCCATAAACTGTCCCAAAGAATTGAAGAGGGAGAAATACTTCCAAATTCATCCTATGAAACAGTGTTACCCTAATACCAAAGCCAGACAAAGACACTAGAAGAAAAAACTACAGACCAATATCTGCTGAATATTGATGCAAAAATCTTCAAAAAATACTAATAAACTGAATACAACAGTATATTAAAAGGATTATGCACCGTGACCAAGTGGGTTTGTTCCTGGAATACAAGATAGCTCCACATACAAAAATCAATCAATCCATGTTAACAGAATCAATGGGGGGAAAAAAACCACATGATGAAAAAGCATCTGACAAAATTCAACACCTTTCTGTGATTAAAAAAAAAACACACCCAACAAACTAGAAATAAAAGGAAACTACCTCAACATAATAAAGGTTATATGTGAAAATCCCACAGTAAACATCACTGTTAATGGTGGCAGACAAACTTTTGCTCTAAGATCAGGAACAGGACAAGGATGCCTGCTTTCACTACTTCTTTTTAACACACTACTAAAAGTTCTGGTCAGAGAAATTAGGCAAGAAATAAAAAAAGTAAAAGGTGTACAAATTGGAAAAGAAGAAGTAAAATTACCTCTGTTTGCAGATAATGTAATCTTATATGCTGAAAACTCTAAAGATTACACACACACACACACAAATTTTTATAATAAATGAATTCAGCAAAGATGAAGGATACAAAATCAACAAACAAAAATCAGTTGCGTTTCTATACAATAACAATGAATAATTCAAAAAAGAACTAAGAAACAATACCATTTATAATAGCATCAAAAGGAATAAAATACTTATGAATTAACTTAACCAAGAAGGCAAAAGACTAGTACACTAAAAACCACAAAGTGTTTCTGAAGAAATTCAAGAAGACACAAATAAATGAAAAGACATACCATATCCATGGACTGGAAGACTTAATATTGTTAAGATATCAATACTAGGCTGGGCATGGTGGCTCATGCCTGTAATCCCAGCACTTTGGGAGGTCGAGGCAGGTGGATCACTTGAGGTCAGGAGTTCAAGACCAGCCTGGCCAACATGGTGAAACCACTTCTCTATTAAAAATACAAAAATTAGCCAGGCATGGTGGCAGGTGCCTGTAATCCCAGCTACTTGGGAGGCTGAGGCAGGAGAATTGTTTGAATCTGGGAGGTGGAGGTTGCAGTGAGCTGAGATGGCACAACTGCACTCCAGCCTGGGCGACGGAGCGAAACTCCATCTCAAAAAAAAAAAGAAAAGAAAAGAAAAGAAAAGAAAGATGTCAATACTAGCTGAAGAATCTACAAATTTAATACAATCTCATCAAAACCTGAACATTAAAATATTTAAGCAAAAAAACTAAATGCTGGCCAGCACAGTGGCTCACACCTGTAATCCCAGCACTTTGGGAGGCCAAAATGGGCAAATAGCTTGAGCTCAGGAGTTTGAGACCAACCTGGGCAACATGGTGAAACCCTGTCTCTACAAAAAATACAAAAATTAGCTAGGTGCAGTGGTTCATGCCTGTGGTCCCAGCTACTCAGGAGGCTGAGGTGTGAAGATCACTTGAGCCTGGGAGGCAGAGGTTGCAGTAAGCCAGGTTCATGCCACTGCACTCCAGCCTGGGTGACCCTGTCTCAAAACAAACAAACAAACAAACAAGAACTAAATGCTGTATTTTGATGAAACAGAAAAATACATTTATAAATTCCTATGGAATTTAAGGGACCCTGAATAGCCAAAACAATCTCAAGAAAGAACAAGGTTGGAGGTCTCATACTTGATGACTTCGAAACTTATTACAAAGCTACAGTAATCTAAATGGTATGGTATAAAGACAGGCATGGAGATCAATGGAATAAAATATCCTGGAAATAAACCCTTAAATATATGGTCAAATGACAAGGGTGCCACGGACATTCAATGGGAAAAGGAGAGTCTTCAAAAAAATGGAGCTGGGAAAACGAAATATCCACATGCAAAAGAATGAAGTTGGATGCTTATGTTACACCATGTACAAAAATAAACTCTAAATGAATCAAAGACCTAAACAAGAATTCAAACTACAAAAGTCTCAAAAGAAAACATAGGCAAAAAGTTTCAAGGCATTAGATTTGGCAATGATTTCTTTGATATGATACCAAAAGCACAGGTGACAAAAGCAAAAATAGATGAACTACATGAAAATTAAAAACTTCCGTGCATTAAAGGACATAAGGCAAAAAGGTATCCTACAGAACTGGAGAAAATATTTGCAACGCATATACTGATAAGAGATTAATATTCAGAATATATAAGGAACTACAACTCAACAACAGAACAACCAAAAAAACTAATTAAAAAATGGGCAAAGGACTTGAATAGACAGTTTTCCAAAGAAGACATACAAACGGCCAATAAGCACATGAAAAGATGCTCACCATCACTAGTTATTAGAAAAATTTGTATTAATTTTATAAGCTAAAAGAAAGAGAATTGATAACTTTACAACATTGACTTTTGCCATTCAGGAACTTCTCTCTCCAAATTTTTATTTCTCTTTATAAAGCTTTGTAGTTTATTTGTATAGGTTTTGCCCATTTTGTTTTGAGGATTATTCTGAAACTATTTAAAAACTGGTTAATAGCTTGAAGGGAATCTCTTTTTAAATTATACCTTATAAACGACTATTTCCAGTGTGTACGGGAGTATATAGAGACATGTTTATGTATGTTCATGTATATATTTTATTTCATTTAGATGTTTTGAAACTGGCCTACTTTACCATTTGTTTTACAGTTTTCTAAGTGATTTGCTTAGATTTTCCAAGAAGGCAAGCATATCACTAATAAAATAAGTTTTTCTCTTCCTTTCCAATATTTAAGACTCTTACTTTCTTTTCCTAGTTTATGAATACACAGAACAACATAAATAAAATATTCTTCTGTTTCAAGTTGCACTAAGAGTATCTTTGTAAGTCACATACAGGAGTTGAAGGCAAAACTAATAGATGGAGATTGAAGGTAGATCAAAGGGGGCCGGTATGGAGTAGGGGAGTGGGCTGCAACAGCAACAAGAACTTTCCAGGGAGATGGAGATGTTCTGTGTCTCAACTAGGGTCACAGCTACACAGCTGTATGTATTCGTCAAAAGTCATTGACCTGCACACTTAAACCCTCTGTTTTTATTGTTATCAATTTATACCTTAAGACTGATTTTAAAAAAAAAAAAACAAAGTAAAACCTTTGAAGGTTCTACTGTGATGATAATGTGTCTGCTCTCCTTTGACAGACTGTTGTAATGAATTACATTAATATGGCCAGGCGCAGTGGCTCATGCCTGTAATCCCAGCACTTTGGGAGGCCAAGGCGGGTGGATCACGAGGTTGGAAGTTCAAGAATTACATTAATAGTTCTTTTTTTCCTCTCATGTTTTACATATTTTAAGAGAATTAAAACACTGAGATACGATCATTGTAGAGAAGTGTTTAAAATGTAGTTACGGGCTGGGCATGGTGGCTCATGCCTATAATCCCAGCACTTTGGGAGGCTGAGGCGGGCAGATCACTGGAGGTCAGGAGTTCAAGACCAGCCTGACCAACATGGTATAACCCTGCCTCTGCTAAAAATACAAAAATTGGCCAGGTGTGATGGCACACACCTGTAATCCCAGCTACTCGGGAGGCTGAGGCATGAGAATCACTTGAGCCCAGGAGGCAGGGGCTGCAGTGAGCTGAGATCATGCCACTGGACTCTGGCCTGGGTGACACAGCAAAACTGTCTCAAAAAAAAAATGCAGTTAAACACTATGAAACAAACACCTGAAATGCCTCCATGGCAGAGATTACTATCAACATTTTTTTCCCTCCCAAACACTGACCAAAACAATTGTGCACACACGTATGCATGTGTATACATGAGTTGTGTGTGCATGTGTGTAGCTGTATCATGTTACCAGCTGCTCAGACATTTCCACATCCCACAAGGCTCCACATGATCTGGCCCCATGTGTTAGTTTCCTCTCGCTGCTGTAACAAACTTAGTGGCTTAAAACAAAAGAAATCTATCCTCTTATAGTTCTAGAGGACAGGAGTCTGAAATGAGTCTTATGGGGTCAAAATCAAAACCTCACTCCCTCTGGAAGCTCTAGGGGAGAATCTGTTTCCTTCTCTTTCCCAGCACACAGAGCTCCATCTCTTGGCTCACGGCCCTTCCTCTGTCGTCAAAGCCAGGAGCACAGTATCTTTCCTCTCTTATGCTGCTTCCACTACATGGCCTTTTTTCTCGTCTGAAATGTCCCTCTGTTCCTCTCTATAAGGACCCCTGTGGTTACACTGGGTCTATCTGTATAATCCAGGACAATCTCCCATCCCAAGGGGCTTCTCTTAGTCACCTCTGCAAGGGCCTCTTCCCTATAAGTTAACATCCACAGGTTCCAAGACCAGGACCTGGTTATCTCTGGGGCCACTGTTCAGCCACTTGCGCCTCACCTATCTCTTCAGCCTCATGTTCGGCAGCCCTCTGCCCCCACCCCACCTGCCCTCTACTCTATAGCTACGTTGCTGTCCTCTCAGATCCTTGAACACACCACAACCTCCTCTTGCCACAGTCTTTGTCACCTACAGGATATCACATGGGCATCAGAGAAAGGGAGAAACCATTCTGTGTAGTAGAAGGGAAAAAGCTTCAGTCTCCTGGGATAGCTGGGAAGGTGTGAGAAGAGCTGGTAAAGCTAGGAACTGTGTTGGTTCAAGAGCCCAGAGAAGACACCTCCAGTGATCAAGCATTCAGGGAGCCATTCTGGGGAGCAGAAGCCACTGAGAAAGGTTAACCTGGGTGACAAACCCTTCCTGTCTCCTCCATGGAACCCTCCATCAGGTCTGCATTGCTTGTCGTGGCTTCTGTGTGAATGTGTGATGGGGCTGAGCTCAGGGTCCAGGTGGATGCAGGTGGCAGGGCGGTGTGCAGACTCGGGGCACAAGGCACCCACTGACATTTAGGTCAAAGGAGGAACAGGGGCAAACAGGGTTGTGCACATCCCTCAGTCATCCAGTTTGGTAGTGGAAAGCCAAGGCGTTGGGCTGGGAGAGGGACAAGGGACAGCATGATGAGGTAACAAAACCCAGAAATATCCATTGTTTTGGAGAATCCAACCCACCGCCCACAAGCCAGGGGAGACCAGGTGGTAGGGACGCGCCTGCCTCACGTTGTGGCCGCCTCGAATGTCCAGGTGTCCACTTACAGCTGTGGAGAGTCTGGATGCCAGTGTCATCTCCAGGTTCCCCTTCAGGCCCACCAGGGGCGGCACCAATGTCAAAAGGTCTTTCACCTCCACAAACACAGGCCAGTGCTGGTAGGGAAACAGTAAGGAGATAAGCCAAACACACACATCAGCAAATCTCTGGAAATTTCTTGAGAGAACCTTCAGCAAGTCACTTTTCACTCCCTATAAAATGAACAAATAGGACTAAGTAGTTTCTTAAATGGCTTTAAACTAAACAGAAATAAATGAAGCTGTGAAAACCTTTTAGTGCTGTTAACTGAATCAGCATCAGCGGCCGTAAGCACACTGGGGGCTGGGCCAGGCTGGAGGCCAGCGGGTGGCAGCCATGCTGCATGTGCTCTGCACCATGGGTTCTGTAGAGGCATGCACAGGTCCCGGATGAGAAAGTTGGGGAATTTCTCATGAATGGGGAGGCCTAGAAACACCCACAAGACGGCCAGGCTGAGGAAGGGCCCTGACTCTACCGGGGATCAATGATCTTCACACAGGCCATGCAGGCCCTGCCTCCCTCTGCCCCCAGGTCCAGGGACTGCGTGCCTGCTGCCACTGAGCACCCTGTGGGGCTCAGGGTTTTTAAAAACAGATAGAATATGCCTCTATCCCATTAAAAGTAGAAAAATCAATAACTTCAAAGACAGATGAAAGGGATTCATGCTTCAAGGAAAATGGAAGAGAAAACACTTATTGGCAGAGGTGAAAACAATTCTTAACTGTTTAATGTGCAATTAGATGTTCCCCTAAATCAGTTTTAATGCCCCACCTGATCCTACTGATTTATTTTGCCTGTCTGGCTGCTGCTGAGATCTTTGACGCCTAACACTAGAAGCTTCTCCTGGTTTTGGAATTCTAGACCTGGAAACAAATCCCTGCTTCGTCATCAAGGAGAAAGGCGGCCTGGGATCTAGGCCCTGTCCATCCCCTACAAGGCAAGAGCTGTGTAAAGATGTGCAAATCCACCCAGCCCCTAGGGACTTGGATAGTCATCCATAAGCTGCCCAGCAACAGGCCTGACCAGGCGTGAAGGTGAAGAGATCAGACCAGAGGCCCTTTAAGACTCCTTTCTGCTCTTAGACCAAGGAAGATGAGCACTGTTTAGTTTCTTCCTGTACCTTATCTACCAGGCTGTGGAATTCAGAATCCAGTTCCAGCTCTGATGGAGTTCTGAGTTTGCCCTCTCTTAAAACTTGAGAATAAAACAATGCCACCAGGTAGGGTGTCCTCCCACGCCTCACAGTCTCCTGGTGGCATCTGGCCACAGCTCTGTGCAGCTGTCCTCTCAGCCTGCACACCCTCCACACAGGGTGGGCCTCCGTCCTCAGCAGGGGAACCAAGGCCATCATCAAGTACTCCCCAGCGGGCCTTTGGGCACCACCACCCACACCTTCCCTAACGTCCTGTGGAGCCCAGCGTGCTCATGGGCACTCTCTCTGTCTATACCCAAGACCCGGCACCTACCAACCCCAAAGTCACAGCAAACTCCTCCTTTCAGCCTGCGCCACCCAGCAGCCTTCCTCCTGCTCTCTGAGCACTACTACCTCTGAACAAGTGCCTGTTCTCACCCATCACCCTCAGTGCTGCAACTCTATGGCTCTCACCGTCTCCCTAAAGGAAGTGGTGGCCTCCTGATGGGTAAGCCCCATCTGCTGCTCTCCCTGCAGGGTGGCACTGTCCTCCCCTCCACGGATAAAGCACCTGCTGACAGGCACAGCTCTGTACCCTCTCCCCTGGCCTCTGGGCCTCCACCCCCAGTCCTGTGCCAACCTCACTATCCACCCCATCTCGGCCCCTCTTCTTCCTTCTGACCATGTTAATACCGACCTTCCTTCCTGCTTTCTCTTCAGTTCTCCTTTCTCCTCACACCCTCTCCCTTCCGCAGCTCGAGTACCCTTCCACTGTGCACACAGCACTATCTTCCAGCAGACACCCCACCTGCTCCATGCTCCCGGGGCTTTCAGCAGGAAGCCTGGGCGGAAGACGGGCGGGGGGGGAAGCTGAATCCTGATGCACGGTGGTCCCATCCTCCTTGCCAGACGTTGCTATGACTGGTCAGTGAGACCTGAGAAGTCCTGTCTGGTCACATCGGGTATCACACAACCGTGACGGGACTAAAGTCTATGGACACTGGCTGAACTGTGTCCCCCAAAACTCGTATGGTGAAGTCCTCATGCCTAGTACCAAAACATGACTGTATTTGGAGAGACTGTCTTTAATGAGATAATTAAGTTGAAATGCAGTCATGAGGGTGGGTCCTAGCCCAGTATGAGTGGCATCCTCATTAGAGGAGGAAATTAGGACCTAGACATGCACAGAGGGGAGACCATGTGAAGACACAGGGCCATCTGCAAAGCTCAAAAACCAACCCTGCCAACACTTTCATCTCAGACTTCCAGCCTCTGGAACTGCGGAAAAAAATCAGTTTCTATTGTTTAAGCTACCTCCTCTGTGGTATTTTGTTATGGCAGTCCTAGCAAACTAATACAAATGTAAAGTGAAAAAATACTGGGTGACACTGTTAATCCAGTAATTAACCAATTCTGGCACTGTCCTATCTCTAGACTTCTTTACAGAGATAATCAGTGTCTTTGTTTTTAAAGTCCCTTTGAGTTAGGTTTCCTGTTACCTGCAGCCAATAGCAAATACACTGACTGATACCCTGGGCTTGTGTGGGTGCCTCCCAGTGTCTATGACTCAGAAGTCTCTGTGAGCATCAGATCTGCCCATCCAACTCTGGCTGAACTTTGGACACCCCACAAGCACCTCAAACTCCAAATCTCCAAACTTCTCCTTGCCACCCGTGTCCTTCCTGCTCTGCCAGCCAGGACTCAACACCTTCTTTTCCCCAATCTGACATTCAAGTCATCACAACTTTTAAATTCTGCCACCGCCCTCTCCAGCAACACTGTAAAGATGCCTATATCAATCATTGGGGAGGCTGAAATCATCAGAAATAATGATTCTTGCACTTGAGGGGCTCTGAACTCTGCCCACAGTCCCCCAGCTCTCCCCTGCTCCTCTGGCCTCACCCTCGGGGTCATCTTTGACACCACTGTCTGGGGTGGGTTTTGTGGCACAAATATGACCCCATCACTCGGCCACCTGTAACCCTTCACTGCCAACTCCTCTCCTGAGTATACCTAACACATAAGTCCTATGAACCCCAAAGACACACAGGCATATGTCAAGAACAGTCAACGCAAACCCACAGCACTGGAGTCAGAGGTGGGGCTGAGATGACTAAGCACAGAGGACTCTGCTGGGGCTCTGCTGAGGATGCCCCAGGTGGGGCTGCAAAGGCCCCTGTACCTTGAGGTGGTCCATGGAGCTGCACAGGAGTTGTGTGCTCTCCTACGTGTCTATGCTACCCTTCAATAAAACCAGCAAGACACTCATTTTAACATAAAGCAAACACCTGCTACACTCAGTGCACAGCACACCCTCTGAGCAGAGTAGACAGAGCCCCTCACTCCTGCCCAGTATCACTGTCTCCATGACAGCGGCCACCCCTGTCTCTCACTTTCCACAAATGCACACTATCATTCACCTGTATCTTCGCACACAAATCCCTCTGCTTGGAATGTTCACGTCTTTTCAGGGCATCCTGGAAATTGCTACATTACCTTTAAAGTCCAAATCAAATTGTCCTGCTCCTCTGCAGATCCCCTGACCCCTAGGAAGAATGACTGCTCCCTCTTCCTTCACAGGCAAACACCTCCTTGTGGCCTCCACTCCCTGCCCAGCCCTCCAGAACGCCTAATCGTCTCTCTCCCCAGCATCAGCAGGGTGGTCTCAGGGAAGGAGCGACAAGCTCTCAGCACAGCTCTAGGATGAGGCTATTGGGGGAACAAGTGGGTATTCAGGTTGCAAGCCCACAGAAGCACAGGCTTTCTAATTGGGGGCTGGCCAGGATGCAAAAGGCCACCCCAGCCCCAAAAGGGGATGAGTGTCCCATCAACTGAGACGAGCAAGCAGAAGCCACCTGGGAGGCATCGTGAGCTCACATTAGGAGGCTGGGTGGCCTGGTGGGTACAGACTGCCCCTCTCCAACTTGGACCCAGGGGCACAGAAAGACTCTGAGTGGCCATTAGGAAGGAGGTGCTGCGTACACTCGGGAACATGAAATGCTATTTGGGGTGTCCTCGTGGGTTGAAATTTTAAATTTATATTTACAGATTAAAAAGCAAAACTGCAGGCCAAGCACGGTGGCTCACACCTGTAATCCCAGCACTTTGGGAGGCTGAGGTGGGTGGATCATGAGGTCAGGAGTTCGAGACCAGCCTGGCCAACATGGTGAAACCCCGTCTCTACTAAAAATACAAAAAATTTAGCTGGGCCTGGTGGCGGGCACCTGTAATCCCAGCTACTTGGGAGCTGAGGCAGGAGAATCATTTGAACCCAGGAGGCGGAGGTTGCAGTGAGTCGAGATCACGCCATTGCATTCCAGCCTGGGCGACAGGGCAAGACTCTGTCTCAAAAAAACAAAAAGCAAAACTGCATACTATAAACCATATATGTATATGTTTATATGTACATAGAAAATTGTCTTGAAAGGTCCACAGCAGCGGTGATAGAGATGAGGGGACAGCCTTCCTCCATTGCTTGGGTGTATTTTCCAATTTTTCTAAACTGACTCTACGAAATGTTTCAGTTGACAGATAGCACAAACCTCTCAATGATTCCAATACGCTGCCCAAACCATGCTAGGGGAGAAACAGACTGTGATAAGCAAATCTCCCTCAGCACACGCCTCCACTGCAGGGAGACCGCCATGGCCCTCCCACCTGCACCCCCAGGGCTGCAAACCTTGTCCTTTTTTACCAGGGGCCACACCAGGATGCTGCAGGCTGGGCACACTGCAGCTCTCCCCACAGCGGCCATGCCCCCACCCCACAGGGACCACAGCACACAGACTCAGTCATCTGGTCCTCACAATTCTGTGAGATGAGGGCTTTCATTATCCCCATTTTACAGATGGGGAAATCAAGGCAGAACAGTGTGACTAAAAATCCCCTCCACTGGTGAGTGGCAGACTCTGCCTCCTCAGCCCACATACACTGGGAGGAAGGCGGTTTGAGCTCCTTGGGCTGAGGAGGCACATGCAGGCTAAGGTTCTGACAAACCTCCATCATTCTGCGAATCTCTAATGCTGAGGTCTCAGCGTTGGAGGTCCCTCCTGCCAGCCTCGCTGACACCCGGGACGCCCAAGCAGCAAGGGCAGGTTGAGGGCTGCCCTCCCACTGTAGAGGCCCCTCATGGCTCCAGCCTGCCCTGTCTGTGGTGCCAGGAGACCCAGTCTGTGTGTCTCCCACCCCTGATCCCCCAAACACCCAGTACGCACTTGAACGGTGTTCATCACCAGGCCGGCCGTCATCATGCACAAGCCGGACAGCAGAATGGGCACCACGACCTGGCACATGATGGTGAAGAAAGATTCAGGCAAGACCCCATGTGGGGACCGGGTAAGCTCACAGCTGAAGCCTCGCAGCTTCTTGCCCTGAAAGCAAAACTCCAGATTCAGCTGGGTGACCACCATGGCCAGGTAATGCACCACGATCCCAGGAGCACGAAGTCAGAGCCTGGGGTGCTCCAGTCCTCTCCTCCTGGCCCACACCAGGACGCTGTTCCCAAGAAGTCCACACAAACAGAAGCTTCCCAGTCACCAGGTGCCCTGTGCCTGCAGAGAGTTCCCCAACAGCCCCTTGGCTGAGGGCCAGCACAGATGAGTGAGGAACAAAGGCCAGTGTGACTCAGGGCCTCATTACAGAGACTCTGCCAGGCCCTGCTGTCCCTCCCTGAAGGTCAGGCTCTCCTCAGACAGTGGCTGTGTGTCCGCCGGGACCTCCCTCTGCCAGTCTGCCATGGAGGCTCATGGTCCCTCTGCACCGGCCTTGACAGCAATCAGCAGCCCAGCAGGCTGGTCCATACTGGCTTGGGCTGGACAGAGCTGGAGCCCACGTGGTGCCTGGCCTTGGTGAGTGCCCACACGGAGGTCTGCTGCCACCTCGCCCTGTACAAGTGTCCTGGGCTGTTCCCCTCCTGGCAGAGGAGGGCCTGGGGAGAGATCAGCACAGAGGGACTGCCTCCTCAGGCCAGCTCTACAGACCTCGAGTTTTATTCCTCAAGGTCAAGCAGTCTATGGGTCCCCAAGCAGGAAGCCACGCCCTGGGTCATCTCAAGTTGTGTCCAGCCAGGGGGTTCATGGCCACAGGAAGCTGTGTTCACAGAAAAAAACGCAGGCCTGTTCTCCCTCCATGGCCTGGAAGACTCATAAACATGTTTCCAAAGTGGCCTTGCTTTCTTCAGCTACAAAGGTCAGACTGGCCCTGCTGACCCTCCTCACACAGAGAAGGAGAAGGGGCTGGGAAGCCACCTCTGACTCCTGGGGTTCTGTTGTTGGGTGTGTCCTCTGCGCATTCCACAGGCACCAGGAACAGAATGTTCAGGCCTGAGGGCAGGCTGGGGCAGGCAGAAGCCCGAAGGTGGGGGTCAGACTCACACCAGCTGAACCCAGCACTGCGGTCGGGTCTAGGCCTCACTTCCACTCCCATCCCTAAACTGTCACCCTAGTGGGCACGTTACCTAGTTCTTCCGTCGGACTATCCCAGGCTTAAGTGCAGACCCCAGCCTGGAGTCCACTGCCCTCCCCAGTGTGGATCCTACCGGCCTCCCCAAGGCTGTCCCTGCAACCGAACTCCAGACGAATTTCTCCAGCACCTGTTCCCCTCGTGCCCCCAATATTTCTTGCACTGCGTCTTTGTGCACACCCTTCATTTACTCATTCATTCAACAGATATTTTTAAGCCCCTCATAGGAGCAATGCATAACTGGCCCTAAACTCCAGCACAATTCCCACTGAGAGCTAGAGTTTCTGACCCCCTCTTCCCTCTGTCCCCACAGCTTAACCGAGAGAACAAAGTGGAAGAGACGCTGTCGTAGTCAGTTTCTGGGCGTGGATCTTAAGAAACTGACAACTTCTATGTCCTATCTCTTGGGCTGCTCATGCTCCCAGCCACTCTGCTGTGAGGAAGACCACATGGTCACACGTAGAGGCCGTATGCCAGGGTCCTGCTCACAGCCCAGCCTTGCACATGAGTGGGCTGTCTTGGGCTGGCCCAACAGCCACCATGCACGCAGAGCAGGCGGTTCTTCTCACCGGGCCCTGCCCAACCTGTAGATTCCGCATCAAACAATAATTGGCTTTAAACAAACTGCTAAGCTTTGGTGTCCTTCGTTATATAGCCGTAGTTAACTGCATTTGGGGAATCTCTTCCTCATCCGTGATCTCGCTATTTCAGATGTAGCAACTCCCAAACCTCTCACAGCCCAGACCTCTCCTCTGAGCTTTCAGATCATATACCCAGGCTCTGGTAGGGATGAGCATGTGTCTCACTCCACCAGTCTCTCAGGACTGCCACTTCCAAGCCTGCCTCTCCCAAGTGGCCTGCCTCAAGGAAAGGTGCAGCCAGAAATGCAAGCCTCACTCTGAGCCCCTACCATCTCAGTCCCACATCCACTCTGCCTGTCCCCACACCTCTCCCACGGCTGTCCCCCACTCCCGCCCACAGACACTGCCTTCACCATGGCCCTTTGTCCCTCTAATCTGTCTCCTCACAAAACCAGTGTGTGCTCTTCACAGGCACAACCCACAAGTGCACTGTGAGGATGGCCCTTGCTCACAGTGTGTGGTCAACACACTGCCTGAGAAAGGAGCATCCGGACCCCTTGCAATCTGGAAAGACACATCCACGTGAGCCTCCTTCTTGCAAGTACATGGTCATATGCTGCAGCTGCAGAGGGAACTTCTCATGACCCTCACGGGGGCCATGCCCAGGCTCCTCCCCTCTGCTGCAGGCCAACACATCACCCAGGCCAAACGTCTGCCAGGCCTTGTGGCCAGCTGAGGCACCTCCTCTCAGCCAGAGCCTAACAGCTCTTTCCCCAGAATTCCCAACGTACTCTCTGAACCTTCCTGAAGACGGGTCCCACTTTTGCATAACAGAAGCATAAAATGCAGGTGTATCTGCTCTCCCTCCCTAGCACGCACCCCTCCTGAGAACAGAGCCCTTCTCACTGCTGCAATCTTGGGGATTCTCCATGGCTCCATTCCACAGATCAGTACTTAGGGCCTAGTAATTGCCAGCCTCCGCCCTAAATGCCAGGGTACACTGCGAGCAGAACAAACACAGGTTATCAGTCAAAAAAAGAAAGAAAGAAAGAAATGATGATCTGTGATAAGTGCTCTGAAGCAAACCCAGGGCATAACAAGGGCACAGAGCAGACTCGGCCACACGCAAACAGTCACTGCAAATGAATGAAGGAATGCCCGTAACACTCAGTCACTGCAATTGGATGAAGGAATGCCCATTTGTTCCCTTGTGCAGCACTCTGTATTTCTCAGAGCTCTCTCACATTCTATCATTTTCACAACAGCCCTGGGATGTTCACAGGAACTATAGCATTCTGTTTTGCAAATGAAGAAAATGAACAGTTTCCCAAGATCACACAGCAAGTTACTGTCAAAGGCAGGCCGAGACCCTCAGCTTCTGGGCTGCCTGCCAACCCCATCACTGCCCGTCATCCATGGTTAGGATCAGTTTGTTCAAACAGGAGATTGAACCGGCAGGAGGCAGAGAGAAATGGCCTGATTCTGAGAGAAGTGTTGCAGAAGGTTACTGGTTTAAAGGCATCACCTGGTTAAAGACAGAGTCCTCTGTCTTTAAGGCTGGCCTAGTTTCCCTGGCTGCTCAAGGCCTGTTGTGGGATGCACATTCCCAAGGCATACAGCTGAGCAGCCCCCAAACAGGTGATCACTTCCTTCAGGTGTCAGCACCTCTCACAGTGTCATCATAGTTTGGGACGTGGTCAAACATCATCACACAACGTATAATCATACACAGTGAATCCTGGAACCACCCTCATCAGCACAGGAGACGCAGAAATAAACAACCATTTGCAGACTCTCATATAGAAAGAGGTGTCTGACCAAGTAAGTTACAAATCATTACAAAAATGTTTCTCAAATCTGTTTAAAAATTGAGTGAGAGACCGGGTGCGGTGGCTCATGCCTGTAATCCCAGCACTTTGGGAGGCTGAGGCGGGCAGATCACCTGAGGTCGGGAGTTCGAGACCAGCCTGACCAGTATGGAGAAACCCCGTCTCTACTAATAATACAAAAATTAGCTGGGCGTGGTGGGGCATGCCTGTAATCCCAGCTACTCGGGAGGCTGAGGCACCAGAATCACTTGAACCTGGGAGGCGGAGGTTGCCGTGAGCCGAGATAATGCCATTGCACTCCAGCCTGGAAAACAAGAGCGAAACTCTGTCTCAAAAAAAAAGTGAGAAGGATACACACATACACACACACACACACACACACACACACACACACACACGTGCACGCACAGTGAAACGTTCAGAAGGATATATACCAAAATGTTAACAGTAGTTGCCTTTGGGTGGTGGGTTCATAAGTAATCTTTATAATTTTCTGTCTATTCTGACAATTGTGACTATTTGCTTTTATAAATAAAAAACTATCAAAAGCAAATAATGTAATTGTATAAGAAAAATGACTTTCCTGTGAAAACCTGAGAAGAAAACATGTCAACACAGCTCACTGGGTTATAATCCAGAAAATCAAAAGTGTGGTTTTAAAAATAGCTCAGTAGCACAGCAGAAGAATCTCAAAGAGCTTGAACTAGATTCCAGCTGCACGGAGCAGCAGGTGGAAGCCGGGTCCGGCGGTTTCTGTGTGACCTTCTCTGGGCCTCCAGCCCACCCCACAGCCCACAGCATGAGCAAGTGGCACAAGATCAGTGGTGCTCACCCATCAGGGGCACCAGGACCACCTGAGGAGCTTCTGCAACAGGCCGCCCAGGCCCCACAAAGACCACAGGATCAGAACGTTGAGGACCACTGATCTCTGCCCACCACCTCGTTCTTACTGGGGTGTGTTTTTAGGGGAGGGTCCACAGAGTGTGGGCAGGGGCTCTGGAGTACATTTCTGACACTGCAGTGGGAACTGCTTGTTTACCAGGAGCAGTTTCCAACGCAGCATCCAATTCATTTCTCAGGGTCACCTTGACCCTCGGCAGGTTCTGGGCCAGATGGTCATTCTTACAGGCATGAATTCTTCCCCCATCTTGTTCAGGTCTCACAGATCAGGCCAATTAAATTTTAAATAACTGTTAAGGTTCTTCTTTATTTTCTGCTTCTGATCTCGACTGGCAGAACCCACCCACAGGTGAAGATGAAAGACTTGTCCACCCCCTGCCAGGCTGGCCTGCTCCCACACTGTCTCCAAGCAGCCTCTCTTGCCTCCCCTGCAACACCTCCTCCTGGGGAAGGGGAATCTTCTTGGCCTCCCTCCGCAGGGCCGCTCCCACCACTTGCTGGAGCACACAGCCCTCATTGCTATCAACGTTGACCCCAGAACCTGCTGTGTGAGCGGCATGAGGGCAGGGGTGTCTGCCTGGCACAGGTACACAGTATATGCGGCCTGAACGAGTGAATGAATGAATGAATGAACGAACTGCTGTGGCCCTCACCTGTCCAGGGCTGGGTGTCAAGGGTCCACCATACCCTTAACCCAAGGGTGAGACCCCCTCCCTCACTGATGAGGTGAAGAGGAGGTGACCATAACAACTGGCTCACAAACAGATGGGCCCACCGTGACTGAGGACACCTGGCCAGCTCTCCCTGCCTGTTCTTTGCTTGCTAACAAGCCCACACAGCCAGTTGGGATGCAACTGCCAATTGCTGGCTTGAACCTCTGCTGTCTCTCTTGGGCTCTGCCATCTCCTCCCACCCTAAAGGGTTATTTTCGCCCCCATGACGAGAACCACTGTTAACTGACTACAGGCTGGTGTGAGGATGGTGGGTGCTCCCTGGCACTCCTGCCACCTGGTCTGACTTACAAATTGGCTTGACAAGATGAGACTCCACAGACCCTCCCCTGCTCACCATTAAAACAGTTAATACTACCCAATGCAAATTACAACAGGACCTTCAAGGAGGGAAACTTATTATGTGACACTTAAACAGGGTATGTCAATCCTCCTGCTTCTCCTTTACACAGGCCAATATGGCTCATTCCTAAACCTGGAGAGAACAAAAGGGTGCCTCCTGGTGGATTACCACCACCTTAATGGCATGACCCTGTCCATTCAGACCCCCACATCCAATACCGAATATTATTGAAATAACTGACTCCATCCAAATCAACTGGTACTTTGCTGCTATAGACTTGGCTAATACATTCTGTTCAGTGCCTATTTCACCAGCCTCTCAGACACAGTTGGCCTTCACCTCTAAAGGGACACTAGATACCTTTTCCAGGCTCCCCACGGGGACCTCCGCAGCTCTGCCATCACACACAGTCATGCGGCCAAGGTCTCCCCTGCATCTGCCTTTCTCAGGAGCACAGTTACATTACAGTGATGATGCCCTCCTCCGCAGAGGCTCTTTTGACACACTCGTTAAGGGCATACAAGTAACTCACAAAGGCACTCACAACAAGAGAGGGGGCCATCACCCCACATGTGGTGCGAGGCCTGGCACCTTGGTTAAATGCCTGAAAATTACTTGGTAAACTGAGAGCCGTCCCCAACACTGCAACAAAAGAAGTATTAACCTTCTCAGCATCCACAACATTAATACAAGTCTCCAATATCTTTTAGTCCTTTTTGGGTTTTGGAAGCAACATATTTCTCATCTACAAATTTTACTTACGCCCATTTATGCTGTCATCTGCAAAGCAAGCCAACTCAAACAGGCCACTCCAACAAAAGGTTCTAGGATCTGCCCAAGTTAATATCAGCAGTCACTCTTATTAGTGCCCCCAGAAACGCCTTCATGGAAGAGAGGGGCATTAGCAACCTCCCCTCAAGCCCTGGAGTCTACAGGCTGATGGCCGTAAGTTGTCTAGGGGCTGCGGATCCAGGGAAATGCTCTCCTCCACCCTGCACTGTGCACCATCAGAGGAGTAGCTGCTGGACACATGCTGGGCTCTCCTGGAAGCATAGGTTCTCACAGACGCTGTGCCTGTGACCCTCCATTCCCACTGCCCATTATGCCTTCACATGTGGCACCCCCAAGCTCAGTACAGCTACTGAGGTCTCCTTAAAAATAGAATGGAGCCAAACCTGGGCTCTCTGGCATATGCCACCTGCAGGAGGGGTGGTCTCCCCTGTCCTCAGTCCTTTGCCAGACGCCATGGTGCCAGAGGAGTCACCCCTCCCTGGGCCCCTTGGGATGGGCTGGCCATTCACGGTGGGAGCTACAGGCTTCACGGTGGGTGCTGCCGTGTAATATGCAAGGGAGCTCAGGGGAAGGCTGCTGCATCCCATCTTAACCAGGAAGTCCCTGATAAAGAGCAAACCTCTAAGGGTCAGCGCAGTGGCCAAGCATCAGGCAATCAACAGCACAGGCGCCCTGGCCTGCTGGCGGCTCCCTCTGCACCTGGGCACAGGCTCTTGGCCCAGAGCCTCAAAGATGCCCCACTTGGGGGTAGAGAGCTCTGGGAATTTCCTGCCTCACTGACACACAAAACATAAAACAGGGTAACAAATGCCTACACATATACTACAGCCACACACAAGGCCTCAGCCAGTCACTCCTGATCCTCTCTAAAGTTCAGACATGGCCGACGGTGGCCAAGGCCCTCATTTCCTTCTTGAAATATAGAGCACCAGCTCTGCAGGAAGCACCCAGTGGAGCCTCTACTTCCTGGGTGGGCCACAGGCAGCCAGGGTTAGCAGGAGGCACATGGGCCCCTCACTTCAACTCCGATGAAGTGACAGGTGGCAAAGTGACCTCCACTGGGTGTCACCACTGTCACAGGCACTGATTAAGCCAGATCCAACCCCCCCACCGCGGGGACACACACTCCCCATACCCAGGCCACCAAATCCCTCTGTTGCCCTTCCTGGACAAGGGCACCACATGGTACTCTCCCTCCTGGCCAAGGGTCTGTGCTGCTTCCTGGAGAGGCACTTCTATTCCCTGGAAGTCTCAGTCACCACCAAGACTTAAGCTGGCATCGAGGCATCAAGGGGTCAATGGTGGGGTAAGGCCTAAAACTACGAAGTGCTGCCTCAACACCTGGAGAAAGCAAGATAATGTGAGCGGCGCGTTCCTCTCCTGACTCTGCTCCTGTGGATGAGGTTCCCAGCCCAAGAGCCTCCTTATCTCAGGGCAGGAACTGTCCCTCCACATCCCCGAGGAGCACGCTTCAGTTTCTGCCACCCTGTGGAATTACGCATATAGTCAGGAATGGAGGGCAGGTTTCCCACTCTCTTGTTATGACAAATCTTGCCCCCCACATCCCCTGCTGACTCACTCTGCTCCCCAGTGGCCCTGCAAGGTGTGCAGCATCCTCCTGCCTGGGTGACTGGTATGAGGACTAACAAATTGCCGTGGTCCTCACCTGTCCAGAGCCAGGTGTTGAGTGTCCACCATCCCCATAACCCTAGGGCAGGACTCCCCATCCTCACCAGCAGAGTAAAGAGGAGGCAATTAAAACAGGCTGCTCTCACCTCCTCCCGCACCCCCAGTCTTCTCTCTCTGCCCACATGGAACGCCCTTCCAGCCAGCCCTCTTGCCCTCCTGGCCTTTCTAGACCGCTCGGTGTCTCTGTAAGGCCATAGCTTGCCTGGAGACCCCCGTTCTTCCCGGCACATGCACACAATGCTCATCCCAGTCCACCCACAGAGCCCAGGACTGGATCAGTTTCTGGAGACTGCTGCCATTCCTGCCTGCTCCACGCATTCCAGTGAGGAGTCCTGGTGGAATTTCAGAAAGATTAACTTGGAGGAGCTTGGCGTCATCAGGTAAACCCTTTAAAGGGAGCAGGTGCTTCCTGAAGTCAGAGAGGGATTTCACCCAAGGGAAGTTTCTCCACTGCTGCCTTTGAAGATGGAAGGGCCACAAGGCAAGACGTAGGAGTGGCCTCGAGAAGTGAAGTGCAGCCCCTGGCTGATAGCCAGCAAGGAAATGGAACTGCAGTCCTTCAACCTCAGGGAGGAACCCAGCACCAGGAGGTGAGTTCTGAAGACAGGACTATGCTTAGAAGTGGATGTTCCCCCAGAGCCTCATGAAGAGAATGCATCCTGGCCAGCACGTGGATTTCAGCTGTTGAGACCCTGAGCAGGGATCCCAGCCATACCATGCCTGCCCTCTGCCTTACAGAACTATGAGCTAATCAATGCGTGCTGTTTTAAGCTGTTAAATTTGTGGTAATGTGGAACACAGCGATATAAAACTGATACAAAAACCACATGTTGCCAAATCTTCTGAGTTTTAAAGAGGAGCTGAATATAAGCACTGTAATGAAAAGCTTCCAGTTTTGAAATGTTTGCACTGAACTGAACACTAACCAGCCAACAAACCGATGCAGACCAGCACGACAGCTGTGTACACCCACTTTGAACCTCTCATATATGCAATGAAAAGAAAGCAGACTTGTAGCAGAGAGTTTTTCTTCTTCATGGGAACACATCCCTAGTCTCTAATATGTGCTGCCCTGTGCACGCACATGGGCAGATGGGCACCTGTATAAAAAGCAGCTTCTGTTTCTAAGGAAGGCATAGGCTCAGAGCCTTAGAAGAAAGATGACTGAGACTGCATTTTAAAAAATGAATGCATAGCAAAAAGCCACCAAAAGCAAAGTCAAAAGATAAATGGAAAAAAAAGGAAACATTTATAATCCATATCACAATGAAATGATCAATTTCCTTAATATATACAGAGCCCCTAGGTATCAATAAGAAAACAGAAAAACACCCCATAGAAAAATGAGCAAAGAATATAAATAGAAATATCAAGACCTCAACCTGTCTCACTCATAAGAAGAAGCACAGATCACACCATAATGACCACAGCAGGCAGCAGCCCTGGAGGAAGGCCCCCGACCCTGCCTCCTGGTACTGATGCTTTTAGCCAATTGCTTCCCCTGAAATGTGGCTCAACCTGGTGACCTGATTCTCACCAACAGAAGCAAGGCCATGCCGCTTCTATGACTAGTTTACAGAGGACAGTGATGTCTGTCTTGCCAGCAGACTATTTTTCCATCTTGGACTGTACCCTGATGAGGCAGGCACCATGATGGAGATGTCCACATGGAGAGGACCTGAGGGGGCCTCTGGGCAACAGCAGTGAGGAACTGAGGCTCGCAGTCCAGTATCCACCAGGAATGTCACCCTCTAAGTGAGCTGGGCTAGTGCCACAGCCTCAGGAGAGACCATGAAGCAGAAAAGCCAGCTAAACTTCACCTGGATTCTTTACCCACAGTAACCACGAGATAATACATGCTATCACATGAACCATGTGTGTTTTATTGGGATACATACATGCTTAATATAACGCGTGAGTTTTGGTATAACTTGTTAGGCATCAAGAGAAATTAAATTAATACAATGAAATGCAATTTCCAGCTGGCAGATTACTAAAGATCAAAAAGGTTGAAAAAACCTGTGTTGATGAGTGTTGGGAACAAGCATTTCCCTGTGGTACTGGAGGAAGTACAACATCCTACCACTATGCGGGAGTTCAGTCAGGGTAGTGGGAAAAATTATAAAGATAGTTATAGGAAATAGTCACAAACCTTCTTGGAAGGCCGGGGTGTTGCATAGCTTCAGTAAAAGATTTAGCTGAAGGCAGCCTAATCCTCTTTACCTTGAGTTGATAGCAGAAGAGCAAATAACAAGGGAATGTGGGGGAGTTTATCTAAATAGCTTGTTTACTCATGCGGTCCTAAGACAAACCTTTGATCATCTGTAGGACTGCTCTCTCTGGTGGAGGGCAACCAAATTAATTACCCACAGGTGTGTTGACTCAAAGCCTTTGTCATTTAATCTGTACTAAATAAGTATGAATTTCGCCGGCTTATGGGGCGATGCTGCAGACTCAGAGCACAGCCCCTTAGCTGGATTGACAGGCAAAATATCTATGTCAATGTACATGTCTCATCTGTCGCTGGGTCAGGGTCTGTGGGTCGGACCCCGCCCCCCCCCCCCGCCACCGCACCACTAAGCAGATGATTTGGTGATCTCCATCAAAGCCACAAAAGCACATGCTCTTTACCCAGCAATTCTACTTGCAACAAGTTATCCTACCAATTTATTCAGAGATGTATACAATGATTTATGTCAAGATGATTCACTGCAGCATTTGTTTTTTAAGTGGTTATAGGCTAAATTATGTCCCTGCAAAAATTCGTATGTTGAAGTCCTAATACCCAGTACCTCAGAATGAGACTATAATTAGAGACACAGCCTTTAAGAGGTAATTAAATTAAAATGAGGTCATTAGGGTGGGCCCTAATCCAATCTGATGGGTGTCCTCTTAGGAAGAGGGATTAGGACAGAGACATGCAGAGGAAAGATCACCTGAAGACACGGAGAAAAGGCAGCCGTCTGCGAGCCAAGGAGAGGCCACAGGAGAAACCAATGCTGCCAACACCTTGATCTTGGACTTCCAGCCTCTAGAACTGTGTGAAAATAAATGTCTGTTGTTGAAGCACTCCAGTGTGTGGGACTTTGTTATGGCAGCAGTAGTTGACTGACACAGTTGTTAAACTTCAAAGTACATCAGAAGGGAAATGATTAAGTAAGTTTTGGTCTACATCAATCATATGGGCTAATAAATTGTCTACTGAAGATTAACTTGGGTTAAATTTAGTCTCTGTCACCAGAGACTAAAAGAATCTTGCCCAGTATATAGGAAAAAAAAAATGGCTTTTCGAGAGGACTGCCCGACAACCTTTAAGCTCAACCTTACATGCAGCTGCCTACTCTATAGGTGATGTTCGGCAGTGCCCCGCTCCCTGTCCCCATTTAGTTCCCCCTTACCTGGAAATAGTCCAAAAGCATGCCGGCCCAGGACAGTCCCAGGCCTGCAAACATGAAGGGCATGGTCACCTGAAGGCCTATGGACCAGGCGGTCTCCCTGCTAGGCTCAGTCTCCAGTGGCTTGGGGGTCACGCTTTGGCTCTCAGGGGCCCTGAGAGCTCCATCTTCTGAGGCTACAGGGAGTCCTCCTGTGCTGAGGGGGTGAGGAAGCCCCAGCTCCCCTGGCTTGCCACAGCTGTCCAGCCTCCGCTGCCGGGTCTCTGTCCCATCCATCTGGGCACAGCTGGGCGCCTGGCAGCCCTACAGTGGGAGACACAAAGTTGTAGGGCCAAGTTCCTGATTCCCATGGCGCTAACACCCAAGGAGCCTCAGGCACCTGTCCAGCCCCAGGCCGGCATGGTCCCATCCAACCCACAGCCCTTACTCAGCACCTGCTCCACCAGCCTCCTGCACCCCAATTTACAATAGTTTGTTGTTTAATATGCACATGTGTGAGCACAAAACATACAGAAAAGCACAAACATATATGGGCTAAAGTCAGCAAAAAAGGGCCTCTGAAAATTCTCTCTCCTATAAAAGCAATTTAAAAAAAAACCAGCAAAAACTGTCAAAATCATCTTTTTCAGAACTCTTACTGATACCAAAGGCTCAAGGCATCCAGGAATACCCATTCAAGAAAAATTGCTGACTCTCAGCAAGAAAGATCACTTTGTAACATTCAAGATGCTGGTGACATTCTAACATGCCTGGTCCCACTACCCTCTCCAGCTCTGCCCTAGCCTTGAAAATTGACAGCCTGCAACTGCAGTGAGAGCCAGCAGCCTGAAGGGCATGACAAGGCTGGAGTTCTTACAAGTCCCCATGCCCAAAGAATTATTTTTTGACCCATCTGGAGATCCCTGGAAGACCCCACTTGGAGGGCTGTCTGTATTTAACCCCACTTGGAGTTCACCTGGTGCAAAACCTTTTGCCCTGGGAGAAGTTAGTAGAAAACAATTATAGGCACAGTGGCTACCAGCTGGGGTGACCAACAGACTAATGAAAACACTTAAAAGGAAAAGCTGAGGAAGGGGATGTCAACAGGGGTTTCGAAAAATTCCCGCACACTCTGGGAATCTATTAGGTTGGTGCGAAAGTAATTGCAGTTTTTTGCTATTACTTTTGACAGCAAAAACTGCAATTACTTTCGCACCAACCTAATAGGCCACCAATGGATAGTGCCACACCCATGGCTAGGAACACACTCAGGAAATTCCTAGGAAGGCCCCAAGTTTGTACCTCCTGGACACTTTGCACAAGCAGCAGGTAAAGGCTGGGGAGGCTCTGGTGAGCACCGGACTGGATGTACCCAGTGTGCACACAGAGCCACTGGGTAAAGACCAGGAGGCACACTCATTCCCTGCATGGAGTTCCAGGCACGGAGTTCAAGGAAATCTGTAACCGGTCATCAGCTGGCACTGGGCAGAGACTGCCGTGGCCACATACAACAGAGAATGGAGGATGTTTGCAGGATTGGTCCAGAAAAATCACTATGCAAACAACAACAATCAGCAACAGTAAATCCTGGGAAGGGGGGAATCTCATTTCCACACCTGTCACGTTATATACTGTTAAAGGTCTAGTTTTCAACAACAAAAATGAGACATGCCAAGAAATAAGAAAGTATGGCCCATTAAAAAAAAATTAATAGAAATTGTCCCTGAAGGAGGCTAAAACTTTGAATTGGCTGTTTTAAATATGTTCCAAGAACTTAAGAAACTGTACCGGAAGAAGCAAAGAAAAGTTTCAGAATGATGTCTACTTGAATACAGAGTATCAATACAGAGATGAAAATTATTTTTAAAAATAACCAAATAGAAATTCACGAGTTCTAAAGTATAAGAGCTGGAATGTAAAATTCCCTAGAAGAGCAAATGGCTGATCTGAGCAGGGAGAATATAAAGAATTGCTGAACTGAAAGATAAATCAAGAGTGATTATTCAGTATGAAGAACGGAAATGAAAAAGAATAAAGAAAAAGAAACAGGACCTCCGAGAACTATGGAAGAATATCAAGCATAACAATATAAATGTTGAAAAGGGGGAAGGCAGAAAGATACTTGAAAAATGGGCAAAAAGTTTCCTGATTTCATAAAACATTAATTTCCACATCCATAGAGCTCCACGAATTCCAAGTAGAGTAAACTCCGAGAGAGCACACCAAGACCTGCCAAGAATCTTAGAAGCAGGAAGAGAGCAGCAACTCATGATGTACAAGGGATCCTTTAGAGCAGGGGTCCCCAAGCCCTGTTGGGAACTGGGCCACAAAGCAGAAGGTGAGCGGCTCCAGGCGAGCATCACTGCCTGATCAGGTTCCCTCTCCTGTCAGATCAGCGGCAGCATCAGATCCTCATAGGAGCTCAAACCGTATTGTGAACTGCGCACGCAGGGGATCTAGGTTGTGTGCTCCTTATGAGAATCTAACGCCTAATGAAGAGGTGGAACAGTTTCATCCCCAAACCAGTGCCTCCCCTCCGCCCCAGTCCATCGAAAAATTGTCTTCAACAAAACCAGTCTCTGGTGGCAAAAAGGTTGGGGACCACTGCTCTATAAGATTAACAGCTCATTTTTCATCAGAAATAGAAGCCAGAAGGCAACAGGATGGCATCAAAGTGCTCAAAGAACAAAAGCTGTCACCTAAGAATTCTTAACTAGCAAAATTATCTTTTCAAAGTAAAGGAGAAATTAAGAGATTTTCAGATAAACAGACACAGAGCATTCATCCCCAGCACACCTGCCCTAAAGGAAACACGAAAGGGAGTCTTTAAGGCCGAATTAGGATCCTAGACACTAGCTAGAATCCACACAGAGGAAGGAAGAGCATCGGCAAAGGTAACCACCTAGACAGATTTTTTTTTTAAGTATAAACACATTTTTGTTAGTAACTCTTTTTACTCTTATCCAATTTAAAGACAACCACATAAATCAAGTTGGAATTAAGTTGTTATTGATCCAAACAAGATTATTATAAACCAAGGTGCTGATTGTAATCCTCAGGGCAACTGCTAAGAAAAAAAAATATAAAAGAAATAACAAGTGAATAAAAGTGATACACTAGGAAAGATCTACTTAGTACAAAACAATGCAGTAATGGGGAAACAGGGAAAAAAGACATTAGACAGTCAGAAAACAAATAGCAAAATGGCAGACATAAATCCCATCTTATCAATTATTACATTAAGTATAAATGGATAGGTTGGAAGTAAAAGGATTTAAATAAATATACCATGCAAACAATAACCAAAAGATAACTGGAGTGGCTTTAATACTATTAATAATATCAGGCAAAACAGACATAAAAACAAGAATTCTTACTACAGACAAAGAAGGATATTTGATAATGATAAAAGGGTCAATCTATCAAGAAGCTATAACAATTACAAACGTACATATGCCTAACAACAAAGCCCCCAAATACATAAAAGTGGCAGAACTGAAGGAAGAAAAAGACAATTCAATAATAATAGTTGGACATACCTCACTTCCAACAATTGATAATACAATTTGACAGAATTTCAACAAAAGAAAGAGAACTTCAACAACATTATAAACCAATTAGATCAAACACATCTATACAAAACACTCCGCGCAACAATAGCAGAATACTCAATCTTATCAAGTGCACATGGAACATTTTGCAGGCTTGATCTATCTTAGGAAAAATAACTTCAATAATTTAAGACTGAAATCATACAAAATATGTTTTCCAACCACAACAAAATAAAATTAGAAATCAATAACAGAAGGACATTTAGGAAATTTATAAATATGCGGAAATTAAACAACTTTTTTTTTTTTTTGAGATAGGGTCTTATTCTGGCACCCAGGCTGGAGTGCAATGGCATGATCACAGCTCACTGCAGCTTAGACCTCTGGGGCTCATGTAATCCTCCCTTCTCAGCCCCCCAAGTAGCTGGGACTACAGGTGTGTGCCACCATGCCCAGCTAAATTATTTTTTAAAGTTTTGTAGAGATGGGATATCACTGTGTTGCTCAGGCTGGTCTCAAACTCCTGAGCTCAAGTGATCTGCTCACCTCGGCCTCCCAAAGTGCTAGGATTACAGGCATGAGCCACCATGCCCCAGCCCATACTCTTAAATAAGTAATGGGTCAAAGACAAAAATCACAAGATAAATTAGAAATTTCTTTGAGATGAATGAAAATGAAAATACAACATGCCAAAAAATCATGGCATGTGTTAATGCAGTGCTTAGAGGGAAGTTTATAGCTATAACTATCAATTTCTTTAAAAAGAAATGAACAAATTAATAAATCAATTTTCCACCTTAAGATAAAGAGGAGCAAACTAAACCCAAAAAAGTAGAAGGCAGGAATTAATATAGATAAGACTGGTAATAAATGAAAGAGAATTGTAAAAAAAAAAAAAAAAAAAAGGCCAGCAAAACCAAAAGTTGGGTCCTTGAAGAGATTGACAAAACTGACAATCCTTTATGTAGACTGATGAAGAAAAAAAGACAGAAGACTCAAACAGTTAAATTAGGAATGAAAGAGGAAACATTACAACCAAAACTAAACATAACTATAAGAGAATATATGATTAACTGTAAGCCAACAAATTGGAAAAGCCACCAGTCAGAATGGCTATTATTAAAAAGTCAAAAAATAACAGATGCTGGTGAGGTTGTAGACAAAAGGGAATGCTTATACACTGCTTGTGGGAATGTAAATTAGTTCAGCCATTGTGGAAAGCAGTGGAGGTGATTTCTCAAAGAACTTAAAACAGAAGTACCATTCAACCCAGCAATCCCATTATTGGGTGTATACCCAAAGAAATATACATCATTCTACCATAAAGACACACGCACAGGTATGTTCATCGCAGCACTATTCACAATAGCAAAGACACAAAATCAGCCTAATGCCTGTCAACAGAAGACTGAATAAAGAATATGTAGTACATATGCCCATGGAACACTATGCAGCCATGAAAAAACAAGATCATGTCATCTGCAGCAACATGGATGGAACTGGAGGCCATAATCCTAAACAACCTAATGCAGAAACAGAAACCCAATACCATGTTTCACTTATAAGTGAGAGCCAAACATTGGGTACACATGCATATAAAGAAGGGAACAACAGACACCAGGGCCTACTTGAGAACAGAGGGTGAGAGGAGAAAGAGGATCAAAAAAACTACCTATCTGGCCAGATGCAGTGGCTCATGCCTGTAATCCCAGCACTTTGGGAGGCCGAGGCAAGCAGATTGCTTGAGCTCAGGAGTTGAAGACCAGCTTAGGCAAGATGGTGAAACCCTCTACAAAAAATACAAAAATTAGCCAGTCATGGTGGAGTGTATCTGTAGTCCCAGCTACTCAGGAGGCTGAGGCAGGTGGCGCTTGAGCGTGGGAGGCGGAGGTTGCAGTGAGCCGAGATTGCACCACTGCACTCCAGCCTGGGTGGCAGAACGAGACCCTGTCTCAGAAAAAAAAACAAAAACAAACAAACAAAATCCAAAAAACTACCTATTGGGTACTATGTTTATTACCTGGGTGACAAAATCATCTGTACACCAAACCCCCATGATACCTAATTTATAACAAACCTGCACATGTACCCCTGAACCTAAACGTTAAAAAATAAATAAAGCTAAAAAAATTAGAAAACCTAGATGAAATGTACAAATTCCTAGAAACACAAACTAGTAATACTGACTCATGAAGAAATAAAAAATATTAATAGATCTACAGATAAAGAGATTGAATTAGTAATCAAAAAACTTCCCACAAAGAAAAGCTTAACACCAGATGGCTTCACTAGAGAAGTCTACCAAGCATTTAAAAAAAAATAACACGAATCCTTCATAAACTCTCAACAACAAATTGGAGAAGGGAACACTTCCCAACCGCTTGTATGAGACCAGTGTAAAGACAACCCAAGAAAGCTACAGACCAATGTGTGTTATGAATACAGACACAAAATCCTCAGCAGAATACTAATAAACTCAAGCCACTAGTACATACAAAGACTTTTACAATATAACCAAGTGGGATTTATTTCAGGAATGCAAAGTTGGTTCAATATATGAAAATCAATGTAATACACCAAATTAATAGAATAATGGGGAGAAAACATAGTTCAACAGACACAGAAAAAGCATTTGGCAACAACTAACACTCTTTCACGATAAAAACACTTTAAAAAGTTAGCTTTGGGTTTCTCATAGATGCCCTTAGTCAGGATGAGGACATTCCCTTCTATTCCTAGACATTAAGACAAGAATTCTTACCACAGACAAAGAAGGATATTTGATAATGATAAGAGGAATAGAAGGGAATGTTCTCATCCTGATTAAGGGCATCTGTGAGAAACCCAAAGCTAACAAACTTAGCGAGAGTCTGAAAGTTTTCCCACTAAGATTAGGAACAAGACAAGAATCCCTGTTTTTGCCAATTCTATTAAACACTGTACCTGAGGTTCTAGCCAGCACAGTTCAGCAAGGAAAAGAAATGAGACGTATCCAGCTTGAAAAGGAAGAAGTAAAATTATCCCTGTTTACAGACGACATAATCTTACACGTAAAAAAATCATAAGGGATCCACATACACACAAACTATTACAGCCAGTAAACAAGTTCAGCAAGGTGTAGGACTGGAGGACGCAGGTCAATACACGAAAGTCAGTTTTTTTGTTTTGTTGTTGTTTGGGTTTTTGGGTTGTTTGGTTGTTTTTGTTTTTGTTGTTGTTGTTGTTTTGAGACAGGCTCTCACTCTGTCACCTAGGCAGGAGTGCAGTGGCACGATCATAGCTCACTGCACCCTCAACTTCCTAGGCTCAAGTAATCCTCCCACCTCAGCTTCCTGCGTAGCTGGGACTACAGGTATATTCCACCATGCTCAGCTACTATTTTATTTTTTGTAGACAGGGTCTTGCTATGTTGCCCAGGCTGGTCTCAAACTCCTGAGCTCAGGTGATCCTCCCACCTCAGCCTCCTGAGCAGCTGGGACTGCAGGTATATGCTATCATGCTCGGCTATAGTTTTTTATTTTTTGTAGAAATGAGGTCTTGCTATGTTGCCCAGGCTGGTCTCAAATTCCTGGGCTCAACTGATCCTCCTGCCTCAGCCTCCCAAAGTGCTGGGATTACAGCTGTGAGCCACTGTATCTGGCCAGTTTTATTTTTATACACTAATAATGAATAATCTAAAAGTAAATAAATAAAACAATTGCATTTGCAATAGAAATGCAAGAAATGAAGAAAACTTCAGAACAAATTTAACAAAAGAAGTCCAAAACTTGTACCCTGAAAACTATAAAACATTGATCTCCAGGTTTAATACAATCCCTATTCAAATTCCAGTGGTCTTTTTTTTTTCTTTCTCCCTCCCTCCCTCCCTCCCTTCCTTCTTTCTTTCTTTCTGGAGAAAATGACAAGCTGATTCTAAAATGCAAATGGAAATGCAAGGGAACAGAAAATCCTGAAAAAAAAGAATGAAGTTGGAGAACACAGACTTCCTAATTTCAAAACTTATTGTAAAACTTGGTATTGGCAAAGAATAGAAATATAGATTAACAGAACAGAACTGAGAGTCTATAAATAAATTCATGCATCTATGGCCAATGGATTTCTGACAAA
This sequence comes from Pan paniscus, assembly GCF_029289425.2. Lineage (NCBI taxonomy): Eukaryota > Metazoa > Chordata > Mammalia > Primates > Hominidae > Pan > Pan paniscus. Next base: position 124,019,376 of record NC_085926.1, read on the forward strand.
GGTATAAAAACCATTGGATGGGGAAAGAGTAGTCTCTTCAATAAACGGTGCTGGGACAACTGAATATTCACATGCAAAAGAATGAATTTGAACCCCTACCTCAAACCACATACAAAAACTAACTCAAAATGGCTTAAAGAGTTAAACATAAGAGCTAAAACTACCTAAAACACTTAGAATGAAATACAGGTGTAAATCCCAGGGACTTTGGATTAGGCAACAGTTTCTTAGATGTGATATCTGAAGTACAAGCAACCAAAGAAAAAACTGACAAATTGGATTTCATCAAAATTTGAAAGTTGTGTTTCAAAGAACACTCTCAAGAAAGTAAAGACGATCCGCAAAATGTGCAAGTATTTGCCAATCATTATATCTAATGAGGGTTTAGTATCCCAAATATATAAAGAATACTTACAATTCAACAATAAAGACAATTTAAATGACAAAGGAATTAAACAGACATTTGTCCAAAGACGTACAATGGCCAATAAGCACATGAAACAATGGTTTCACTTAACATTAAAAGATGCTCAGCTTCATTGTTAGAAAAATGCAAATCAAAACCACAGTAAGATACCACCTAACATAATGTTGTCAAGCTTCATCCATGTTGTTACATGAATCAGTACTTCATTCCTTTTTACAGCTGGGTAATATTCAATTACATGGACATATCATATTTTGCTTACCCACTAATGAGTGACAGACATTTGGGTTATTTCCACTTTGGGGCTATTATAAATAATACTCCTATGACTATTCATGTGCAAGTCTTTGTGTGAATATAAGTTTTCTGTTCTACTGAACTGTACATTTAAAAGGGGTGAATTTTATGGTATGAACTTTATATCACAATAAAAAAATTATGAATCATTTATGAGATATTAAAGCAAGCACACTTATACTCCCACTAAGTTCAAGAAGCAAAGCATGACCAGCCTCTCCACTCTGAGCCCCTCTCTGATAACAACTCATTCCTCCCCACCCGAGGTGATACTAGCCTCACTCTGGGGATGACCATTCCTCGATCTGTTTTATATTTTCTTTAGTTTTACAATGTGTGCAGCCCTAAGTGTTACAGCTGAGTTTGGCCTACTTTGCGATTTAGATCAACAAAGTAACACTCCACGGATTCTTTTCATGTCCAGTTTCTTTCAGTTGACATTAGATTTCTGAGATTCAGCCATGCTGCCGAATCTATTTTATTGCTGTAGAAAACTGAACTGTATGACTGCCCCACAATCTCTTCATCTATTCTACAATCAATAAACCACCTCAGCCTCCTTTCCTTTCCAAAATGAAAATAACTGGATTATTTTTCTAATTACAAAAGTGACATGTGTTAATAAAAAATATAATTTAGACAATACAAAATAATATAACGAGGCTGGGCACGATGCTCATGCCTGTAATACCAGCACTTTGGGAGCTAGAGGCAGGTGGATCACTTGAGGCTAGGAGTTTGAGACCAGCTTGGCCAACATGGTGAGACTTCATCTCTATCAAAAAATACAAAAAATTAGCCAGGTGTGGTGATGCACACCTGTAGTCCCAGTTACTCAGGAGGCTGACGCAGGAGAATCACTTGAACCTGGGAGGCGGAAGCTGCAGTGAGCTGAAATCGCACCACTGCACTCCAGCCTAGGGGACAGAGTGAGACTCTGTCTCAAAAATAAATAAATAAATAAATAAAATAACACTTTAAAAATCACTGACAATTTCACTATTCCAAAATAATCAGTGCAAGTCTAGTGTATATCCTTCCAATGTTTACCCACATAGACACAGGCCCACACACTCACTGTTTTTTTTAATCCATGTTCTAGATCCTGGATTTTATTTGATAGAAAGTATACATCTCTGGCCCGTGTTCAGTAAAATGTCTACATGCCTGCTTGTCATCCTTGCTTGTCAATCACAGTTTCAGGTAAGGAATGAGGTGGTAGGCTTATGCCTCCCAACTGCTGGTAAAACATTTTCCCAAGGAATTTATGGATTCAGGAGGAGCTGACGGAAGAACTGAACAGGGATGTGTGCCCCACACTGTGCCTTGCAGCAGGGAGAAGCGGAGAGTCATGGCGCCTCTTGCCTCCTCCGTGCTTCCTTCTCAGGGGCCTGAATGGAGCAGGTGATGAGTTAGCAAAGGAGCCGCCGGCCTGGGCGACTGTGATGTGCAGTGGGGACAGGGCACAGGGAGGCATCTCGAGTTGGCAGCACCCTCGGTGGCAGGAACGGTGCCCGTCATCCAGCCCAGAGAACCTGGGCCCAGGCGGCACCGGTGTGGCTCCAAGAGGCAATAAACAGAGATGGGAACTGCCTACTCCCACCTGCCTCCCACCTCCCTGAAGGACCTGCAGGGGCCCAATGCCAGGGGCAGAAAATGCCTCCCTCTCACCACACCAGGCCCCTCCAACTCTCCACCCCACTCCCACAGGCAGGAATGGCCACTCTCCTGGCTAGGCAAGGCCACTGCTGCATCCCTAAGGTCCTAACAGCAGAACCCATTCCACCTTCCTCATGACCTTCTCGTCCTCAACCTTCCAGCCTGACCCCTCAGGCCAGACCAGCCATTTTCTTTAAATTCCTATCACATCCTCTGTAGCAATGCTGGTAAAACTGAGCCAGGCTCACACTGGAAGCCTGGAGATCATGGAGAGACAGCTAGTGGAGAAGAAAGGAGAGGAGGAGGACTTGGACCCTGCCCACACTGGGAGGAACCCGTACCACACAGAGCTGAGCTATCGGCCGGCTCTCCAGGCCCCACTCTGCTTCTCTGGGTGGAAGCCCCAGAACCATGAGGAGGAAGGATGCTTGGCAGAACAGGGTGGGGATCATGGGGTCCCTGCAATGCCAGATCCCTAATCTTTTCAAAAAATAACAGACACAGCTACCGATGACCTATGCAGTATGCCTTTACCTCCTTTAATCCTTACGGGACTGTGGGAAGGCTAGACTATTAACGATCACTTTACGCAGAAGAGGAAACAGAGAATTAAAAGAGTACCAGAAAGGCCAGTGTCTCCCCTAGGCCTGGGACCCTACCAGGGTCCTCTCAAGGGGTCGCACCTACAAGGAACCCCTCTCTCCTGCCTCCTCAGTTTCTCCCCTCTACCTCTGTGGGATCATCTGATGAGAACAGAAACTTGCTCTAGGATCTGACTCTATAAACCCAGCCTTGACCTCAAGCTATCTCTCACTTCATTCCCCTCCTCCTCTTCATGGCAAAACTATACAAAGAATCATGCCTACAGTGTGTTCTCACCTCCCCTCCTCTTCTCCTGATGCAAACTGTTCTTGCCAAGGCCAGCGGTCACCTGAGCAATGCTACAGGCACCCAGACGCCCAAGGCTTATGGACAGGAACAAAGAGAGGTGGTTAACTTTTCCCAGCTCCCTCTGCCAGAAAGGCAGGGCTTGGATGTCCTGAGCAACCAGGGAAGTGGACAGCCAGAAAAAAATTTGAACCTAAATCAGGGATTTAAACTCCTTAAGGTAAGGGAAACACACACACACACACACACACACACACACACACACACACACACACACGATCAGGGATTTAAATTCCTTAAGGGTAAGGGACACACACACACACACACACACACACTAGAAAGCAAAAACCAAAGGGGAAAAATGATTAATTTAGCTACATCAAAGTTTAAATATTCTGTAGGACAAAACTTCTAAATAAAATTTAAAAGCAAGCAAAAGCCTAGGAGAAAATAGTTGGACCCAATACAAGAGACAAAGGATAAGTCTGCAAAAAGAATGAAGAACTCCTACAGAGAAAACCATGGAGAAACTGACACAGGATGGGAACAAGAGCTCAGCTGGAGAAACACAAAGGCAGCCTAGACAGCCACCTGAGAAGAGGTTAGGGAAATAAAAATGAAAGCCGATGGAAAGATACATTATGTTTGAGGAATGGAAGAATTTCAATGAAAATGACAATCTTACCCAATGCAATTTACAGATTCAATGCAATCACTACCAAAATACCAATGTCATTCTTCACAGAAATAGAAAAAACAATTCTAAAATTTATATGTAACTACAATAGACCCCAAATAGCCAAAGCAATCCTGAGCAAAAAGAATAAAGCTTGAAGCATCATAGTGACTTCAAAATATACTACAAAGCTATAGTAACCAAATCAGCATGGTACTGGCAGACACATAAGCCAATGGACAGAAGAGAGAACCTAGATATAAATCCACACACTTATAGCCAACTCATTTTTGACAAATGCACAAGGGAACATACTCTGGGGAAAGGACAGTCTCTTCAATAGATGGACTGGAAAAACAGGATATCCATATGCAGAAGAATGAAACTAGACCCCTATTTCTCACTATATTAAAAAATCACATCAAAACAGATTAAAGGCTTATATGATTTAAAACCATGAAACTACTAGTAGAAAATATTGGGGAAATTTTGCAGGACATTGGTCTGGGCAGACTTTTTGTGTAAGACCTCAAAAACACAGGCAACCAAAGCAAAAACAGACAAATGGGATTACATCAAGCTAAAAAGTTTCTGCACAGCAAAGGAAACAACAAAGTGAAAAAATAACCCACAGAATGGAAGAAAATATCTGAAACCACTCATCTCACAAGGGATTAATAACCAGAATATATAGTACCAGGAATTCAAACTCAATATAAAAAAAATCCAATTAAAATATGGCCAAAAGATATGAATAGATATTTCTCAAAAGAAGACATAAATGGCTCACATATATGCAAAAAGTACTCAACATCACTAATCATGAGAGAAATGCAAGTCAAAGCCACAATGAGATATTATCCCACCCCATTTTAAATGGCTTTTATAAAAAAGACAGGGAATAATGGACACTGGTAAGGACGTGGAGAAAGTGTTCCTCGTACACTGTTAGTGGGAATGTAAACTAGTTCAGCCACTATGGAGAACAGTATGGAAGTTCCTTTCAAAACTAAAAGCAAGCCAGATGCAGTGGCTCACGCCTGTAATCCCAGCACTTTGGGAGGCCAAGGTGGGAGAATAACTTGAGGCCAGGAGCTTGAGACCAGCCTGGCCAACATGCCAAAACCCCATCTCTACTAAAATACAAAAAATTAGCTGGGTGTGGTGACACACGCCTGTAGTTCCAGCTACTTGGGAGGCTGAGGCATGAGAGTCACTTGAACCCAGGAGGTGGAGGTTGTGGTGAGCTGAGATTGTACCACTGCACTCTAGCCTGGGCAACAGAGCGAGATTCCATCTCTGAAAAAAAAAAAAAAAACTAAAAACAGAACTACCATATGATCCGGCAATCCCACTAATGGGTACATATCCAAAAGAAAGGAAACCAGGATATTGAAGAGATATCTGTACCCCATGTTTCTTGCAGCACTATTCACAATAGCTAAGATATGGATCAACCTAAGTTTCCATACCAGATGAAAGGATAAAGAAGATGTGGTACATATACACAATGGAGTACTATTCAGCCATGAAGAAGAATGAGATCCTCTCATTTGCAACAATATAGATCGAACTGGAGTTCATTACATTCAGTGAAATAAGCCGTGGACAGAAAGACAAACATCACATGGCCTCACTCATATGTGGGAGCTGAAGGAGGGGATCTCAAGGAGGTAGAAAGTTCAATGGTTACCAAAGCCTGTGGCGGGACAGGGGGAAGAAGGGAGGATGGTTAATGGCTAGAAATGCACAGTTTGATGGAAGAAATAAGAAATAGTGTTTGATGAATCAATACAGTGACTATAGTTTACAATAATCTATTTTATATTTCGGAATAGCTAGAATTCAAATGTTTCTGGAATAAAAGACCAATCTCTAAAATGATGGATGTCTATATTGCACTGATTTGATCTTTACAAGTTACATGAACGTGTTAAATTATCACAGGCAACTCAAAAATATGTACTTCTATTATGTGTCAATAAAATTTTTTTAATATAAATAAATGAACCTGGTGTGATGCACCTCACCTCGCCACCACTAGGGCAAGGGGTGGGGAGAAGGGCCTGGAACACAGCCACAGGGCTCTGGGTCTGCCTCTGCCAGAGGCAACTGGGCAGTGACCACTCCAGGCCACACATCCTCACTCAGCCACAGTCTTGGTGAGTCACTCACACGCGTGCCTGAGGAGGTTAACCCAAGAGTGCGCAGCCACTGTGCTTGGTGACAGCAAACACCAGAGCGGCAGGTGCTGGCGCAGCCCTGATCCGTGATTCATGCTGGGAACACGCGTGCAGCTGTACCTACAGAGCCCCAGCCCTGGGTCCACCCTCACTGTGCCTGCACATGGTGCCAGAGGAAGGCCTGGCCAGGGTGACCCGGGAGCAGGGCCCAGCTGGCGTCAGCACCACACCTGCTCTGTGCCCCTTGCAGGGTGGGGGATCTCACAGCTGTGGACGTGGCCAAAGGCCCCTCAGCTCCACCTGAATGTTGGAGTGTTTGCAAGGAGAACATGCTCCAATGTCCCTGTGTCACTGACAGCTCGTGCAGATGAACAACCAAGCACAGGCTGGAGGAGGCTCCTGTGGGAAAGTGGGCTGTGGGCCAGGAAACCTCTAATCCCAGAGCCCCAGGGAGGAGCCAAGATGCCAGAAGATGCCAGTGGAGGCATTGCCTCCAAGGTCCCCACAGAGGACACTGGGCAATGTCTGCACATGGTTTTGGTTGTCCCGACAGGGGGTGATACAGGACAGCCCCCCAAAACAAAGAACTGCCCCACTCCAAATGTCAGTAGTGTGGAGGCCGAGAAACCCTGCTATGGGGCAGTGGTCAGAGACCCTTGTGCCTTGAAAGGGGCTAGGCTGGGCAGGACAGGTCGTGGACCACCTGGGGCCACAGTTCAGAGCCACGCCTGAGTCTGTGAGGCTGCCCACCCTCCCAGCTGCCAGCATGGGGTTGGGGGGGTGTCCGCCCCCCATCAGACTGAGGAGGAAACAGACACTCTGTCACCCAGAAGCATCCCTGTGTCACCCTGTGAGGTTGGCCTTGGACCCAGGACTCTAGGCGCCCGGTCAGCATCCCAGTGTGAACACATCCTGCCCGGGGGCCTGGTCCCAACAGCTCACACAGACCAGGGCTCGCCCAAAGGCAGGCAGGCAGGGCCACTGCTGACCACACACCTGGCTCATTGTGATTCTGGAACTAATGGTTTCTGCCTGGCAGGGAGGCCGCCAGGACCTCTGGGCTTCACCCCTCCCCACCTTCACAGGGGACCTCGCCTCAGTGGGAATGTTCTGGAGCCGGAACCCAAGGTTGGAATCCCAGCTCCTCCCCTTTCTAGGTCTGTGACCTTGGAAAAATTAAACTTTCTGTACCTCTGTTGCCTAATCTGTGAAATGGGGTAATACTACCTACTGTGTAGGGCTGTGAAGATTAAATGGAGTAATGCATTATCATCACAGGGCACCTGGCCCATCCTCAACCCCAGTTCAGACTCCTCAAAGCCCTAAGGTTTCAGATTAATGGTCAGAACCACCAGGAGGACCTGCTAAAGACAAGTATGGGGACCCACCCCCAAGATTTAGGATTTAGAAGGTCAGGGTGGGGCTGGGGAACCCGCATTTCTAGCAGATCTCAGGAAAGGCAGTGCTGCTGGTCCTGGGACCACAGTTTGAAAACCACTGGTGTAAAAGCCTTCTAAAAAAAAGTGGGATTTGATCACTAAAGTCATATGGAAAAAACTGGAAGAAAGAGGAAAAAAGAAATAAATAAATAATGGGATTTTAAAGAGACCTATCCCACCAGCTCTCCTGGATGGAGAGAGTGTGGGACTCTGAGAGAGACTCCCGGCTGGGCACCCCCAGGAGGTTTTCTTCACCAGAGGTTTGCACCGAGCCCTCCCAGGACAGTGGGCTGAGCCTGTGGTAGAGGCTGGCGGGAGGTCTGGTTGAGGCAGCGAGGGGTTCCTGCGCGCGGGCGCTGCAGGAGTCACGCGTGTGACATCCAACCAGAAGCCGTGCCCTGAGCAGGCCAGGAAGGAGGAGACAGGGCCGCTGAATGCACACCGCAGCGGTGTGGGGAGCGGCCTCAGACACCTAAGGCTAGGACCGGCCCGCTCCCCCGCGACTCCCAGCGCCTGGGTTCTCTCCCGGCCTCCCCGAGGCGTGGCCTACCCCAGGCATGGCCCCACCCCGCCCCAGGCCGCCCCTCCGACCCCTCGTGTTTACCTCATCTCCCGCGCGCCTTTCCCCCACCGAGTCCCCCAAATCCCGGTCCCCACCTGGCTCCCCCTCCCGCCGAGCCCCCAGGGCCCGGCGCCCGGCTCACTCGCCTCCCGCGCACCCCCTCCCGGGCGCCCTCTCCCGCGCGCCTCTCCGACCCCCTTTGGGCCCCAGCTGACCCCACCTTCCGCCCCAACCCCGCCCGGAACAGGGCCGCGCTTACCGGGTCCCCTCCCAGGCGGCGGCGGGAAAGAGGCGGGCGGAGGACGCAGGGGCTGGCCTGCGGCTCAGGCAGGAAGCGGGAAGGCCGGGCCTCCCTGGCCCCGCCCCGGCCGGGCGGCCGGACCTCGGACGACTTGGCGCTCCGGGACAGCAGCAGACGCCCAAGCTCCGGCAGCGCAGAGCCCCGCCGGGGGCCCCGGGGGCTGGGAGCCGGGGATCGCGGGGACGGAAGTGGGGGACCGAGGCTCGCGAGCCCGGGCCCTCCTCGCAGCTGGGGCCCCACTGGCGCCCCCGCGGGAGCGCTACGGGAGAGGCGCCCATGCGGCTGCAGGTTTTATTATGGAGCTGTCAAGGTAGAAAGGTACGGAGAACGGGAACCCACCGACAGCCAAGTTCCCTTGGGACCCGCCTTTTGCTTTAAAAACAACAACGACAAGTCTGTGCTTCACCCCACACATGCCTTTCGTTTTCCCTTTTTTCCCAGAGTAATTTTAAAGCATCCCAGTAGATAAATTCTCCTTTAAATACTCGAGTATGTTTAATCAGTAAGGCCTATTTTTTTAAACATTCTCATAGTATTACGGTCACACCTAACGAAATTGGCAATTCCCAGTCCGGGCCTGAGGGAGGCCTGATGGTTCACAAGACTTGGTAAAATATATCATTATATTTTAAACCAAAAAATAAATGATAAGGCACCTCCCCGTCCCAACCACCAAATCATCCGAATGGACTTCTTCCTCAGCTAGGGCTTTTAGAATTTAACCTGAAAAACTGGTTCAGGCCGTAAGGGGAAGTGGAGGCTAACATGCCTCATTATCCCTCTCCTGCATTAACATCAACACAGACTTTAAGTCTGATAAGAAACATCTTACAGCCTCTTCTCTCTGAAGCCTGCTACCCTATCCGAATACTTCATCTGCGTGATAAAACACATTGGTCTCCACAACCTCTTAACCCAGACATTCCTTTCTTTAATCCCAGGTCTTTGGACAAACTCAACCAATTGTCAACCAGAAAATGTTTAAGTTGACGTATACCCTAGAACCACCCTCCCCCTCTGAGTTTTCCTGCCTTTCTGGATCAAACAAATTTATTTCTTAAATGAACTTAACTTGAAGTCTCATGCCTCCTCAGAATGTGTTAAACCAAGCTGCACCCCGACCTCCTTGGGCACATGTTCTCAAGACCTCCTGAAGGCTGTGTCACTGGCTGTGGTCACTCATATTTGGCTCACAATAAATCTCTTCAAATATTTTACAGAGTTTGACTCTTCCACAATAATTTGGCACCCAGCGTGGGGCCTCAGAGAAGACTCAGGACCCCAAAGGAGTTGCCTGAACTCGGAGCTAAGATACCAGTGGGGCCCATTGAAGCCTCCCAGACTTCTAGCTTCTCCCCCGATGGAACTGGTTAAGTCCTCCTGAGCCCCAGATCGCCCTTTGGTTGACAGTCCTTCGTTTAGTGTGAGCTGGTTTTTCTCCTAGGAAGTTGTTGTTTAAGGATTCTAATTCTAGTTCAGAGACACATTCTAAAGGGTTTTCTTTATTGCTTTTTCTCCCAAAATTAATCTTGATTCGGCTTGTCTGCGCATTTGTGTGAGGAATTGAACTGTTGTTTTCATAGGTAAATGAGAGACTGAGTTTTCTCAACTCCAAAGAGAAAGGCATTTGCTCCTCCCAGCCAAAAGGTGCTCCTGGATGACTGGGGGCCTTGTGGGAGTGTCTGGGGGGGTTGACATCCTGTGACATGCAGCAGCCCTATGGGGAAATCCCTAACAAAAATTAATTTTAAAAATGGCTTGTCCAGGAATGCATATAAGGACTGATCACCCATCATTTTGAGCCCTCTCAAAGGTAATAGACCTCTGGAGAGAGAAACTGAGACATGTAACAGGGTGGAAACGACTCAGTGGTGACACATGGTGGGGTCCTGCCCACAAGCAGCACACATTGATCCACCACACAAAAACCCTAGGCCACAGCTCAGTTCCTACTTCTAAGAAAAAAAAAAGTGGGAAACAAATGATCTAAGAATGAGGAGAAAACAAGGAGAATGACCTCATTTCGGGCACTCTGTTGGTTTTATGGTGCCTCTACTTGCCAGAGCTTGTGTAAAATGGAAATATAATGATCCTTGTGCACATTTACATTAAGGAAAAGAGCCCTAAGGTCGACCTGTACACTATAGAGTTCCTAAGTTCTCTTCTTCTCTATATTTTCTGCCTGCTTTAAATATGCTTTTACTTTTGTACTGAAATTAAAAACCACTGTTTGGATCTAACCTATTTTTCTTTTTCTTTGTTTTCTTGTTTTTTTTTTTTTTTTTGCAAGCTGGGGAATTTGTATTTATCTCATGGCTAAAGTTCTGAAGTAAAAGCTATAGGATCTGTGTGTGTGTGTGTGTGTGTGTATTTAAAAGGATTTTATAATAGACTTCTATAATTTTGTTTAAATGGCAAATTAAATCCATTTTAATTTCCCTCTAGCAAACCAGACTGTCTCTTGGTACTTTGAGATGTAAATTTTGCTATCTGATTTTTCACCTAAGAGTTGTTTCCTTTAATATGCAAATGTAGGACTATTTAGCTGACAACTGCCCAGGGTGATGAAACAGGCTATCATGAATTTAAAAGTCTAAGGGAAAAAGAGGTCTTACAAATACATAAGATGTACTTCTATTGCCATGCCTAATACGCTATGCATTTATGTGTTGTGTACACAATGTGTCACTACTAAAAATATGTAAAAGAGCTCTAATTAGCTTAAGTAAAAATAAAAGCACTTAAATACTTGATCAAAAAATACTAATCAAATGCTTTTCAAGTTCACGTGACAAGTAAAATATTTAATAAATAAACTGTCTTTAAAATCATTGGTAAAAAAATTAAAATGTTCTAAGAATTGTTAGTATTTTTGTTTGCATTTATTGATCAAGTAGCTTCATGCTTATTCCTTCAGAATACTATAAGATTAGCCATAGGGTTATAAAACTATAAAACCCAGCCCAAGACAGAATGATCTTTGCTTGTATAATTTTTGATAAATAAGACATGGAATATGGTTGGTTTAATGAAAACAGCTAAATCATGAGTTACTGGAAAAAAATACTCATATTTAATCATAAGTTCATTATTGAAGTAAACACCTGAAATTCACAGCTATAAAAATGGTTAGCAGGGAAATAACTTCAATAATGACTGTCACAGTTTTTGTTAATAATCCAGGTAAACAAATAAATTAATCAGGTAAAGGTAATGGAATAAGTGTTTGTAAACAAACGTCATATAATTTAGGACCTCAGGTTATTAATAAGTATTAAGTATCTGGGTAATTTCCAATTTAAAAATTATAGGAAAACTTTTTTTTAAATGGTAAATATCTTTTTCTAATTCAAAGCTTATTTAAAGGTTATGTATAAAACAAGGTAAAAGGAACTAGGAAGTAAGAGATGTAGAGGAACATAAGACATAAAGAGGTAATTTTTGGTAAAGAAGGTAAAAAGGAAAGTGATACTATATAAGAAAGAATCTTGTGTAGCGAATTTTTGTCCTAAAATAAAATGACTAGGTTGTTCAAGAAAGAGAGATATTTAGGACAGAACAGAAAATTTAAGCATGTTGTGAATGGTCTATGTAAGTTGTAATAAGGTTAGTAAAAGGAATTTGTTTAAAAAAAAAAAGATTGTATAATGCAGTTGGCTATGATTAAGAAGAAATTATAGTAGTCTTTCTAGAGATGGGTCTTTGATATTTAAAAAATACACTAATACAAAACTAAATAATTGGCTAAAACAATATTTTATTACAAATATTGACTTATTTTTAATGTAATAAGTTTTAAATTTATAAACTCTATAATCTGTCTCTTTGACATTCTGCAGATTGATATCTCACAAGTTCAGCTCTTTCTCTTTTGAAATGGCCTGGGATAATAGATCTCTCCTTCACCTTTTGTTGGTTCCTGTAACTTAATAATAGTTATAGGATAATTAACAAAATTATCTGAAGGGAGATAATTTTTTTTTGAAAACAGGCCAATAAAATTAGATCTTGTAGACCTTTTAATTCTGCATGCCTGTTATATCTTTATCTTTATCTGTGTCATGTGGAAGTGATATTTCACTACCAAACTACATGAAAGAGCTCTAACCTAGTAACTTTAAAAATGTAAGTGCTTATCAGATTGGTAGATGCTAGCTCAGATGACTTTTAATTCACATGATCTTGGTAATCTTTGGTAAAAGTAATTTGGCAAATTTAATCTCAAAACTCTCTAGTAATTTAAAATCTTAAAGTCATGTTAAAACCTCAGTTTTTATCACTGGAAATTTTGAATTACTAAAAGTTAAAATAGGAGCATAAAATATGTTTTTGGTGAAGTTTATAAAACACAAGGATGTTGATTTTGCTAAAAAAGGAAAGTAGGTTTTTCTTCTCTAGTTAAAAAACTACTTAAGAGTTGCTTTAGAATGAAGAAAAAAATATATACAGATAAAACTAAATAGAACAATTAAGCCAGAGCAACAAAAGTTAACTCAGACCTGTGGCTATCAAAAAGATAGTCAATGTGGGGGAAGGGCAAAACTATTTAAAACCAGAGGGTATAATATAAAGAAATTGTTTCATTCTGTAGATTTGTATCATCAGCTTCTTAAAAAAATGTATAGCGGATTGTAAAAATAACCACTTTAAGGACAAAATCCTTAATTTTAAATGCTACAGAAATTAAGAGCTTGTTTGGGTTGATGCAGCACCCCACAGCTCACTATTGAACAATCACTAATGAGTATATATGATCCAAATGCAGAAGAGGTCATTCCTGAGAGAACAGTTAGTCTAGTGGACCAGATAAATGCCACCATAATGTCTGGTTGCCCTGAGAAGGGGACTGCCCAGCTCTCTGTATAAAATACCAAGTGAAACAAGCACCTCAGATGAAGCAGTTAATATGCTTCATGTGCAAGCCATATAACTGGATTTAGGATAACTGGTATATCCTTCCACCAAATATGCCTATTACCGAAGTCATGGTAAATTTGGGGGTTGAGGGGGTCCCTTTTACATGGTTGCCCCTCCCACAGAATCATAACGACTGCTTGAGAAGCCTTATCAAATTTGCTATCTCTCATGAGTTTTGCAGATGCAGCTTGCTGCTAGGAACCCAAACCTTTTTTCACCAGAAAAGGTAAAATGGTCTTGGGGTAGAAAAAGGTTCCTGGGACCAGGACATAAAAACATACAGGTTAATAAAATAATGAAATGTAAGATGTTTAAACAAACTTTATGTAAGGTAGTTGTAACACCTTTTACCTAAATGTCTTATGAAAATGGGTACTGCATTTGACTGAGGGATGTTTCCCCTTTCTAGTGCTATAAAACTAAGGGCATGTAAATCTGCTCTTTTGAGAAATTGGACACACCAAATGGGAACTAGTAAGGTTTTCTGAACCCACATGCTATAGGGTAGAAGCTGGAATACTAGTCAGGACAAATCCTCCACTTCATATCCTTTGTGGAACATTTACTGGGGCTGATGGCAAAAGACTGAGTACTTCCCAATGACAAAAACTATACTAGAGAATTTCCAGTTGAGGGCCATTTACTGCCTTAATCTGGAATGTTAATTGAAGCTATCCCTATGTTAATGGAAACAATGGTGCCCAAAAGAGTTCCATAATAAAATAAAAATGGTTTACATAGAATCTTGCTACCTGGGAATATAAGGAGGAGATACTGATAAACAAGGAGCCCTTTCTTAGGACTAATTCTAACTCTGGGAGGAGTTGCTGGATTCCACAGTGCCTGATAGACAGCTCTCATGAGCTGCTTGGCTTGTGAATGGTATTTCCGAGGTAGATAGACATCTCATTTAAAAGATGCTGCTCTAGTTAAAGAAGGTCAAGAAAATCTTTTTTTTTTTTTTTTTTTTTTTTTTTTTAGTTATTTGAGTGAAGTATGTTTTTTAAGCAAATGTACCTTTCTCTCTAAGTTCTCCAAAATCTGGATTGTGGTTTTATGACAATATAGTTATTTGTGTAAGTTCAATAAAAGTCTTTTAAAACAGAACAGTTGGAGACAATGGTTAATGTACAAAGACTTTAACTAAAATAGTATATTTTTAGGTAAAGTTCCAGCAAAGCCAACTTAGAAGGAGCCTATGTGGCTAATCAATTTTTGCTGAATTTTATGCAAATAATCAGGACAAGTATAATGAGCCTAGAACTTACTTTACACAGAAATTGGTCTTACTATAATTTCTCTTTAGTAGAAAAGAAAGGAGCTAAAAAATGGTTTTAAAGGAAAAGTGTAACACTTGGTAGTAGATTTTGACCATAATTTTTGTTTTTTAAAGTGTAGATTAAATCATGAATTATTTCTTGGCTACAATAATCCTATAGAGAGTACCAGGTTATAATTTTTCTTCATATTTTTAATTGGTGCCCTAATTGAATAAGCTCCTTTTTCTGTTCTGACACACAAATTACTCTTATAATTGTCAAACTATAAATGTTATTTCTCTCTCCTTGTTTTACTTCCAAGGAAACCAAAATCATGGTATTCTGAAGGCCAGAGATGAGTCCCTCGTTTAGCATCCCACTGGGCCCAGACCTGTTTCACTACAAATGCTCTGCTGCTAAAACTATAAAAGCACCCTCCCTCTAGGCCTAGCAGCTATTGAGGAAGAGTGGGGCATGTGAGATTGTAAGGGCCAATTTTGAGGGATAAAATTAAGTCAAGGTCAAACCCTCCAAATCAATAACAGGTACGAAGATGCCCTCTTCCGGCCTTTATCCCCTGCTTGTCATGGAGTGAGGGGCCATGTTCTCTGGGAGCCTCTGCATGGTACCCCAGCTGCCTAGGACCTGAGAGGTCCAGTGGCTCCAATCCCCTTCTAGGATGTGTGCCCAGATCAGCACACACCTACAAAGGCAGGTTGGGGCATTGCTGTCTCTTCTCACAGGGCCACATGGAACTCCAAGGAGTCCAAGAAGTCTATATTTGAACTTGGCCTCACAGATCTCTATGAAGGTACATTTGTCAAGGCCAGAAGATAGACTCCATTTTACAGTTGTTTGGTTTTATTTATAAGGTAGACCAAAAAGTATCTGAGACAGGTCTCAATCAGTTAGAAGCTTATTTTGCCAAGGTTAAAGACATGCTCATGACACAGCCTCAGGAGGTCCTGAGAACGTGTGCCTTAGGTGGTCTGGCTACAGCTTGGTTTTATACATTTTAGGGAAACAAAAGACAACACATGAAAGATTTACATTGGTCAGGCCCAGAAAGGAGGGACAACTGGAAGTGGGCAGGAGGGGTCGGGGTGGAGGGAGAGGCTTCCAGGTCACAGGTGAATTCAAAGACGTCCTGACTGGAAATTGGTTGAAAAACTTTATCTGAAGACCTGGAATCAACAGAAGGGAATGTCTAGGTTGAAACAGGGGTTGTGGAGGCCAAGGTTTTTTTATGCAGATGAAGCCTCCAGGTAGCAGGCTTCAGAGAGAGTAGATTGTAAATGTTTCTTATCAGACTTAAAAATTTGTCAGACTCTTAGTTAATTCTTTCCTGGATCAGGAAAAAGACATGGAAAGGGAAGGGGATTCTCTACAGAATGTAGATTTCCTCACTAGAGACAGCTTTGCAGGGCCACTTCAAAATATGTCAAAGAAATACATTTGGGGGTAAAATACCTCGATTTATTTTATGGCCTGCTATCTGTCATGTTGGTATCTTATTGCTACAAAGAGTCTGCTCTGTCAATCTGAAGGTCTTTGTGTTGATGTTAATGCTGGTCAGCTGTGCCTGAATCCAAACAGAGGGGTGTATAATGAGGCATATCCAACTCTCCTCCTTCCCCATCATGGCCTGAACTACTTTTTCAGGTTAATTTCAAGTCCTTGGCCAAGAGGAGGGATCCATTTGTTACCCATGAAAGAGATCTGAATTACCCTGAGTTACTGGCAGCAAATTTATACTGGTCCTGCTGGGAACAGGCCCCCCAAAACCTGGCCATAAACTGGCCCCAAAACTGGCCACAAACAAAATCTCTGCAGCACTGTGACATGTTTTTGATGGCCATAACGCCCACACTGGAAGGTTGTGGGTTTACCGGAATGAGGGCAAGGAACACCTGGCCCACCCAGGGAGGAAAACCATTTAAAGTCCTTCTTAAACCACAAACAATAGCATGAGCAATCTGTGCCTTAAGGGCATGTTCCTGCTGCAGATAACTAGCCAGACCCACCCCTTTATTTCGGCCCATCCCTTCGTTTCCCATAAGGGATACTTTTAGTTAATATATCTATAGAAACAATGCTAATGACTGGCTTGCTGTTAATAAATACGTGCGTAAATCTGTGTTCGGGGCTCTCAGCTCTCAAGGCTGTGAGACCCCTGATTTCCCACTTCACACCTCTATATTTCTGTGTGTGTGTGTTTAATTCCTCCAGCGCTGTTGGGTTAGGGTCTCCCCGACTGAGCTGGTCACGGCAAGTGGCGTCCATCGTGGGGGCTCAAATCCAGGTTGAAGGGTTGCCGGAGTGACGGTTGGAGAACGTGGAGAACTAAGCTGGAGGACACCCGAGTACTCTTAAAGCAATCCCCATGGAGAGTAAGAAGGGGAGCTCAGAAGCATCAGGGTAACAATGGGACAAGTGTGGGGTCTGGTTCATTCCACCTTGGAACTTTTTCACACTGATGATGAGGAAGAAGGAGAGTGTAACGAAGTAACAGTAGAGGTTACAGAGCAGGTTTGTTTGCCAGCTAAAGCTAAAGCA
Organism: Pan paniscus; assembly: GCF_029289425.2. Lineage (NCBI taxonomy): Eukaryota > Metazoa > Chordata > Mammalia > Primates > Hominidae > Pan > Pan paniscus. Next base: position 124,036,540 of record NC_085926.1, read on the forward strand.
GCAAAGGAGGGAGAGGTTCATCCCTACCCTTCTGCACCCCCTGCTTATTATTTTGAAGAAAAAGACCCTCCAGATCTTTCTTTTCTGCAGGATACTGGGCGAAAAGTAGTTGCCCCAGTGACTGTTCGAGCAGCACCTCAAGCGACCGCTTTCAGTTCTATTTAGGCAAGAATCCAGCAAGCTAGAAGAGAGGGTGATATAGAGGCTTGGCAGTTCCCTGTTAGAATACACCCTCCAGATCAACAGGGAAATATAGCTACATTTGAGCCTTTTCCTTTTAAATTACTCAAAGAATTTAAACAAGCTATTCATACTAAAAAAGAATGTAGAAATAATCAGCGAGTCAGGCTGCCAGATGGGGAAAAAAGAAAACTGCTGAGTCTGAAATATGTCCAAAATATAAAAAAGGAAAACATTGGGCTAATCAGTGTCACTCTAGGTTTGATAAAGATGGGAACCCGATTTTGGGAAACGCCATGAGGGGCCTGTCCTGGGCCCCATTCCAAACCAGGGCATTTCCAGCTCAGGCCATTCCCTCACCCCTGTACAATGTCTTTCCCCTGCCACAGCCAGTAGTGCTGCAGTAGATTTATGCTGTACAAAAGCTGTGAGCCTTCTGCCTGGGGAACCCCCACAAAAGGTCCCAACAGGAGTCTGTGGACCCTTGCCATCAGGGACAATAAGATTACTTTTAGGAAGGTCTAGTTTAAATTTAAAAGGGGTACAAATACAAACAGGAGTCATTGATTCAGATTACAATGGGGAAATTCAAATTGTTATATCTACTTCTGTTCCCTGGAAAGCAGAGCCAGGAGAGCACATAGCACAGCTCCTGATTGTGCCATATGTGGGAATGGGAAAAAGTGAAATTAAATGAACAGGAGGATTTGGAAACACAAATAAACAAGGCAAAGCAGCTTAATGGGTAAATCAAATTACTGATAAACATCCTACATGTGAAATAACTATTCAGGGAAAGAAATTTAAAGATTTGGTAGATACAGGAGTGGACATTTCGATCATTTCTCTACAGCACTGGCCGTCTGCGTGGCCAATTCAACCTGCTCAATTTAACATAGTTAGAGTTGGCAAAGCCCTTGAAGTATATCAAAGTAGTTATATTTTGCATTGTGAAGGGCCTGATGGACAACCTGGGACCATTCAACCAATTATAACTTCTGTACCTATAAATTTATGGGGAAGAGATTTATTACAACAATGGGGAGCACAAGTTCTAATTCCAGAACAATTATATAGCCCTCAAAGTCAACATATGATGCATGAAATGGGGTATGTCCCTGGTATGGGACTAGAAAAAAGTTCGCAAGATTTGAAAGAACTGCTTCAAGTGGAAAGACAAAGTTCCCACCAAAGATTAGGATATCATTTTTGATGGCGGCCATTGTTAAGCCTCCAGAACCTATACCTTTAAAATGGTTAACAGATAAGCCAATTTGGATAGAACAATGGCCACTAAGTAAAGAGAAACTGGAGGCTTTAGAGAAATTAGTTACTGAACAATTAGGAAATGGGCACATAGCTCCAACATTTTCGCCTTGGAATTCTCCAGTTTTCGTAATTAAGAAAAAAATCAGGTAAATGGAGAATGTTAACTGACTTAAGAGCCATCAATTCAGTTATACAACCTATGGGAACATTACAGCCAGGATTGTCTTCTCCTGCTGTAATTCCAAAAAAAAATGGCCTTTAATACTCATAGATTTAAAAGACTGTTTCTTTACTATCCCTTTAGCTGAGCAAGACTGTGAACAGTTTGCATTTATAATTCCTGCAGTAAACAACCTGCAGCCTGCTAAGCATTTTCATTGTTTCACAGATGGGTCTAATAATGGTAAAGCTTCTTATTCTGGCTCAAAAAGTAAAGTTTTCCAGACTCCCTATAAAAAGCAAAGCTTGTAGCTGTAATTAAGGTATTGACTGTTTTTGATATGCCTATTAATGTGATTTCTGATTCTTCATATGTGGTTCATTCCACACAGTTAATTGAAAATGCTCAGTTACAATTTCATACAGATGAACAACTGATAATAAAAACAAAAAGGGGAGAAACAGGGATTTTGGACAGCCCATACACAATTGAATCTAGCATTATTAACTTTAAATTTTTTGAGCCTGCCCAAAGGCCAGATGTTATCAGTAGCTAAATAGCATCTACAGAAACCAGCTGCAAAGCCAGAAGCAGAACAACTGATTTGGTGGCGAGATCCAATAACAAAAAATTGGGAAATAGGTAAAATAATAACTTGGGGTTGAGGTTATGCTTATGTTTCTCCAGGCCAAAATCAACAGCCGATTTGGATACCATCAAGACACCTGAAACCTTATCATGAGCCAGATGCCAAGGAAGAGATTCCAGGAGGATCCCAAGGACCCCCGGTTGCAGCCGTGTTGAGGCTGATGCTCAGGAGGACCCCAGCTGTCACAAGCAACACCTGTTGAACACAACCACCCACCAGAGGACAGATCAAGAAGCTGTCACAGATGGCAGAAGAAAACCTAAGGAAAGCGAGACAGCCAGTCACAATGAGTAATTTAATGGTAGCTATGATAGTGATGATCACCATTGCCGTGAGTATTCCTTCAACAAGGGCTGACACAGAGAACAATTATACTTATTGGGCATATTTATCAATCTTGGCTGGCAATAATGCCTGGATGTAATCACTCTATGACACAGTTACACATGCTTTCTGATCTCAGTATTTACCATAATAAATCTGTTCCTATAATTGAGGCATACCGCCCTCAAAAACCTATTTGTAAACAAAATTGAACCTGGCCAGAAAATGAACATACTTGTTTAGGAAGATTGCATTGCAGAACAGGCAGAGGTGCTGCACAATGATTCCTATGGAATCATTATTAATTGGTCCCCTAAGGGGATATTTAGCTTGAATTGCACCTCTGAGTCTGCATGCCATGACCACACTATGTTCAGATGGTCTGAACAAAACAGTCAGATGGTAGAAATGATAAAAAGTATGACAAGAGTTCCTATTATCTGGAACCATGGCAGTATAGTGGCACCTCAACCTCAAATGATATGGCTTGTTGTAGGAGCTAACATAAGATTTTGTGGAAACTATTAATAGCTTTTCATAAGATCAAAATTTGGGAAAGAATAGAAAAGCATCTAGAAGGACACTCTACAAACTTGTTTTTGGATATTGCAAAACTAAAAAAACAAATATTTAAAGCATCCCAGGCACACCTGACCTTAATGCCAAGAACTGGAGTGCTTGAAGGAGCTGCAGAGAGATTAGTAGCTAGTAACCCATTAAAATGGATAAAAACACTTGGAAGCTCTGTGATTTCAATGATTATTATGCTTTTAATCTGTGTTGTTGTTTTTCTTTGTATAGTCTGCAGATGTGGATCCTGACTCCTATGAGAAGTAGCTCACCGTGACAAAGGTGCCTTTGCTTTTATCAATTTGCAAATCAAAAAAGGGGGACATGTTGGGAACAGGCCCCCCCACCAAAAAAAACCTGGCCATAAACTGGCCCCAAAACTGGCCATAAACAAAATCTCTGCGGCACTGTGATGTGTTCATGATGGCCATAACGCCCACACTGGAAGGTTGTGGGTTTACCAGAATGAGGGCAAGGAACACCTGGCCTGCCCAGGGTGGAAAACTGCTTAAAGGCATTCTTAAACCACAAACGATAGCATGAGCAATCTGTGCCTTAAGGGCATGTTCCTGCTACAGATAACTAGCCAGACCCACCCCTTTATTCTGGCCCATCCCTTCGTTTCCCATAAGGGATACTTTTAGTTAATCTAATATCTATAGAAACAATGCTAATGACTGGCTTGCTGTTAATAAATACGTGGGTAAATCTCTGTTCAGGGCTTTCAGCTCTCAAGGCTGTGAGACCCCTGATTTCCCACTTCACACCTCTATATTTCTGTGTGTGTGTAATTCCTCTAATGCTGCTGGGTTAGGGTCTCCCCAACTGAGCTGGTCTTGGCAGGTCCTCAGCAACTTCAGTCCTTCCCTCCTTGGAAGAAAGAATTCAACTCAGGGGCATAGAGCAGAAAAAGAGACTGAGGCAAGTTCCAGAGCAGGAATGGAAGTTTATTTAAAAAGTCTTAGAACAGGAATGAAAGGAAGGTGTGCTTGGAAGAGACCCGAGCAAGCACGTGAAGGTTAAAGAGAGAAGGTCATGTTTAACCATGATCCTAGGACTTTTATAAGCTCCCTTCTTTCCCATGATTCCTCCCTGAGGGTGGGTTTTCCTCATGCCCAGTGCTTTCCTTACCTTTTAGAATTGAGCACGTGTGGTGTGTTTAGGGAGTTATACGCAGGCCCATCTGAGGCTTTCTTCCTTTTTCCAGTGGAGTATGCCCCCGGAAGATCATACTTCACCATGTTTTGCCTCTTAACATGCATGCCCAGGAAGTTGCTTCTCCCTGGGGCCTGCATTCAATTAACATTTTGCTGTTAACAGGTGTGGACTACCAGGAAATGGCCTCTCCCTGGCACTGTGAAATTACCATTCTTAGAGAGGCAATTCAGTAATTGCCGAACCACCACCCAACATTTTCAGTGGATTAAGGGGGAGCCCTATCCTACCCCGCTCGTGCCTAACTACCTGTAACACATTCAATTGGTTGGGAGACTTATAATTTTATTTTTGGCTTACAATAATCATGAAATATTTAGATATATGGTTTGTGGACCCTCACTTGCACTTTTGCCCTGGGCTGTATAAATTTTGAGCTGGGCCTGTCTGGTTTTCATAGAGTTATGGTTACAAGACACTATTTTCTTCCTAACTCTAATGCATGAAAAATAAACTGGCAAAGTAAAATGACAAACAGCAACCAGCAACTGGCCTCAGTCAAGGAGAAAGCACGGGGAAAATGGGAGCATTCTAGAAAAGGAGGCAACCAAGCATTGCAGCCAAGCTCCAAAGGGCAGTCACCACACCAGCACACAGGATCCACTTCTTGGGACCTTGGTAAGTGGCAGGCAGTGTGTACCAGTTCCTGTAGACTAGTTCATGCCCCTCTGTCTCCCCCTTACACAGAGCACTTGCAAATGCTAGTTCAGGAATCCAGAGGCCTGGCTGGAGTCTAAGCAGTGAGTAACTTGGCAAAGAGCTGCTATGCTGAAACTGCAGTGGAAACTAAAGATAGGATAGACATAAGATATATTGGTAAATAATAAAGTCTCATACAATGTTAGGAGCTATTAGGATTGAATTGGGTCCCTGCAAATTCATATGTTGAATTGCTAGCCCCCAATGTGACTCTATGTGGAGATAGGGCTTATCAGGAGATAGTAAAGATTCAGTGAGGTTATAAGGTGGGGCTCTAATCCAGTAGGACTGGAGTCCTTAGAAGAGACGGGAAAGAGATAGGGGAGACCTCCCTCTGCACAAGTACACCAGCAAGAAGGTTACCATCTGCAAGACAGGGAGAGAGGCCTCATCAGACAGAATCCTGTCGGCACCTTAACCTCAGACTTCCAGCCTCCAGAACTGTGAGAAAATAAGTGTATTGTTTAAGCCCCTGGGCCATGGTATTTTGCAATGAGCTGCTGTAACAGTATGGCGCCTCACATGTAGTGAGCTCAATAGTGTTTCCTGCTGTTATGTTTATTATTGTTACTAAAACCCTGATGGGACTAATCTCTAAGGAAGGAATGATTCCCAGCTCCCAGATGGACCACGGGAGAGGTCTGAGGAATAGGGAGGGCTTGACTGTGAGCTTGACATGGGCATCCAGGCAGGCCTGGCCCTGCCCACACCTTCCCTCATGACTGTTCCAATTTCTCACTGTCACCCTGCCACCACAGTGTCCAGCTGGTGTTCCCAGCCAGTCTCCATCTTTCCCAAATGGATTCCAGGTTGGTGCCAGCAGCCTTAGTCCAGGGCTGGCCTCCATTTTCCCCTCCACTGCTGGCAGGTGGCCCTCTGGGAACAGGCCCCAGTGGTGGGCTGGCCAAGCCCTGCCTTCTGCTGACAGCTGCTCCAGGAGGGATGGACATGACCTGGCTTTTTTTTTTTTTTTTTTTGTATTTTTTGTAGAGACGAGGTTTTGCCATGTTGCCCCAACTCCTGAGCTCAAAGTGATCCACCCGCCTCAGCCTCCCAAAGTGCTGGGATTACAGACATGAGCCACTGTGCCTGGCCAAATTTTATGTTAAGTATGTTTTCTCACAATATTTTTAAAGTCCATGCTTGGAGCCTTTTGTGACCACGAGGCAGTGCAGAAGGCAACCCAGGACAGATCTGATTAGCCCTCAGCTACTTTGCAATTGAATCCCAGGTTCTGAGCTTCCTGTGAGTAAAATCTGAATTCAAGTTAGTGCTCCAGAGCCCGGGAGCAACTGGAACTTTCCCACCATCTACCTGGTGAAGCATGGATTATCTTATTTTAAAATTTCTATTCTTTATTTCTCATTTAAAGTGAGGGCAATATATTAATATCATTTAGATAATGTGTTGGTAATATGATCTGCGAATTTCATTAGAGAATTTAAAGAGGGTAGAATGAGGCCAGGTGTGGTGACTCATGCCCATAATCCCAGCACTTGGGGTGGCCGAGGCAGGTGGATCACTTGAGGTCAGGAGTTTGAGACCAGTCTGGCCAACATGGTGAAACCCTGTCTCTACTAAAAATACAAAAATTAACCAGGCATCTGTAGTCCCACTACACTCGGGAGGCTGAGGCAGGAGAATCGCTTGAACCCGAGAGGGGGAAGTTGCAGTGTGCTGAGATTGCGCCACTACACTCCATGAGTGACAGAGACTGTCTAAATAAATAAATAAAGAGGGTAGAATGAAGATATTCGGGTAGTTAAGGTTGGGAATCATTGTTTTAACTCTTCCTCTACTGTTTGCTGTTTTGGTTGCTCCAAAACTTTATAACTGCGTTATAACTGATACCCAGAGTCTGTCACTGTGGCCATCAACACAGCCCTGAGCTCTCAGTAGCTTCTGACAGCAAGGATTAATTTCTTGGTCCTACTCATGTCCACTGTGGGTTGGCAGAGGGAGAAGCGGCCTTTGTGAAGGATGCCTAATGGATGTGCAGTCCAACCTGATGTGGTGGGCTTTGCTCTGCAGTCTGTTCCTGTTTGTGTCTCTGCAGCTAAAGAAATCAACTCCTCTTTGAGCTTGCCCAAAAGGGGTCATTCCCACAAAGAACAGGGAACAAAGAGGAACTGTTGATTTTGGAGGGGAGAAAAGGAAGGGAATTTTCATTACATACTCCCATATTCTCCCCAAAGACGGGTCTCCACTCTGCCACAGAGGGTCCTCTTCCCCCTCCCTCCCCTCTTGCCACGTACCGGGCCCTCCTCTCTTTTCCACCTCCCTTAGGATTCTCCTTCCCTTTATTACCTAGAGCAAGTCTGTGGCCAGCCTTTGATTCTGAATGTCCCACCGCCCCAGCTTCACCACATCAGAATGTTCTAGGTAAATGCAAAGCTCTCTCTGGAAAGACTTCTGGTGAATTCCACTTCCTCACCCTATCCCAGTTGGATGAAGTCAGATCAGCGAGCACTAGAGCCCTGGATCCAGCGTGCTGCCACCCCATACACACACTCCCTGCCCTGGTGAGCTGCTGGTAGTGGCGGAGGTTTAATGTGCATTCAGTCACACTGGGGAAGGTCATAAGAAACAGCTGTGTGCAACTTGCCACCATATGAAGTCACATAAGACGGCAGTCATTATATTATAAAACATTTTTAAGGAGGATTCATGAGATGGATTACTATGTCTATGAGAAGCAGTTATCTCTATGAGAAGCAGAAACACTAATTTGTTTCTGGCATCTGGACACCGTGAATGAGGTCACCAGTCAGGTGTCCTTGCACTCTCAGCAGCCAGAAAGCTCTGAGCTGAATTGTGGCCCAGCTTTAGAAGGGTATGCAGTTTCGCAGCCTGCAGTCTGGATACGACCACACTCCGGGTTTGACTCACCACCACTTTCCTCTCAGCCCCCGTTCGCTCATGCATATTTTTGTTTATTATACTTCTAAACCACCTTAAATGCTTCTGTTAACATGGCGAGACATAAACGTTCTCAAAGGCCACAAAAGCTTATAAAAGCTTATTTCCCACAGAATAGCCTGGCAGTGAGTCGCCCCGGGGGAGATGAGCCTCCATGATGTTGGACTCGGCTTCCTCCATCGTGGGCAGCCGCACACCCCTCCTTCCCCCGGGTCCAAGTGCTGCCCACATCCGCGGGGTTGGGCAATGCCCATCGCCGTGTCACTGGGTCTGCTTCCAGCCAGCCCGGGGAGGGAAAGGAGGGCAACCGCATGACCCCCCTTCAGGGTGCATGTTGGAAACCGCACAGATCATTTGCAGCCAGATCCTGTTGACTAGAACTTGGTTCCATGACCAACACTTAGTGCAAAGTATGCTGGGAAATCCAGCCTTTCTTCTGGGCAGCCGTGTGCCCAGGTAAAATGCAGAGGTTATATGACTTAAGAAAGAAGGGGACAAAGAAAGGAAATTGGGGGATAACGAAGTCTTATGTCCTTACCTTACACTTTCAGGAGAATTATGGAAAGGGGAAGAAAGCTGGAAAGCTGGGTCCAGTCTCGCCCATCTGCACCAGAGGTCTCCAGCGTGACTGCAGTGGGCGCCCTGGCTAAAACCAAGCTCTGTTTGTGTCTGAAAAGCAGGGAGAGGCACTTCCTGGCTCTGTTTGAGTTGGATGGGCCTGTGCTCGAGGCTTTGCCTGCTCTTCTGTCACGAAGGATGTTTACGGGGAAGCCAGGACTGACCCTATGGAGACACCAGGCTGGCTTCCACCTCTTGTTGGGAGGAGTGTGAGCGGCCTGGCTGTGGGCTGAGAGGCAGCTGCATGTGCTTGGATGCTGCCGTGGATACCCCAGCCCTGGTAGTGTTTGAGGCAGAACAAAGGGAACTCAGGAAGCGGTTGACATGGACTCATCTGTTCTGGTATAAGTGGCGCGTGCTAGGGCAAGTCCCACCGCTAGGGACAGGGGAACAGCTTCTCTCCGGGAAGCTGCCATCTCCAGCACCAGGCATTGTGGTAGAAGACCAATTCTGAGCTAGGAACAGAGCCCAGAAGGCTTTAAGCGGAAGTGAAGGCACATTCTTTTCCGTCTGGAGGCAGCAAGATGTGAGGCTGGACATGCCAGGAGCACTCCGGGGTCTGAGCCGACCCTGCCGCAGAAGGCAGGTGGGAAGTGGGAAAAGGGAGGCTCCCGGGGGGCCTGGCTTGGGCCTGGGCTTCAGGCTCTGAGGAACTGCACAGAGTGGGAGTTGATGGGTTTCTCCTGGACTTCTAGAAAGGTCTTGTGAGCTCAGCCTGACTCCAGCAGTGCACGGGGCATCACCAGCAAGGCCTGCTTTGGTGGGGTGGCCATGGGAGAGTAGAGCCTCCCCTATGGTGGGTGTGGGTGCCCAGGAGCACAGCCACCTCTGCCAGGCCACCCCCAGCCAAGGCCTATTCCGGGAGACTCGGCACCTGGGAGGGGTGAGTTCCTCTACAGGCAGAGGGAGCTTCAACATCCTCCTAATTTGGGGAGTAAGGGGAATACAATTTCACAGTAGCTGTGCAGCCTTGGGCAGTTAGATGTCTCTTTGCCTCCATTTCCTCATTTATAAATGTTGATAAAAATACCCCCTGCCTCCCTGGGATCATGAGTAGCAAGAGAAACATGCATGGAGGATTTGGATTCTTGCCTGGCATCGAGCTGGGGCTCAAGGGACAGAAGTGTAGCCAGTATGGAGCTTCGCACTGCCTGTTGTTATTGCTGCTGGCAACCTTCGAAAGGCGGGGTCTGGACAGGCCTTTATGGAAGCACACACTTCCTAGAAGAGCAGGAATCATAAAGGAAAGCAGGGCAGGGAATCCCTGAGGAGACGGGGAACTCACAGGCCTCTGAAGGGCAGCATGCTGCACAGAGAGGCCTGAAGATGTTCCCAGACATGCAGAGGCTGGGCCTGGAGCTCTCAGCATGGCCTGGGCCTGTGGGAGGGACAGAGGGGCCTGCAGTGGGCCTGTGGGACCCAGAGGGGCAGAGCCAGGTGGGTGGGGAGATGAGATGCTAAGAAGAGAGCTCTATGTGGGGAAACTGAGGTAACAGCAGGTAGGTCAGGTTGCAGTGTTTGGTGCCTATAGGATGTGGGTGCAGAGAGGAGGGCCGCAAGCTCCTACAGGGAGAGGGCACAGGAAAGAGAGCTATAGCTCAGGTCCATGGGCCAAGGAGAAGCCATAAAGGTACATAGGAGACACCGTGTCAGACAGAAGACAGCTCTGCCTGGCATTCCCAGCTGGGCCCAGCCCTCCACTGCAGGCCCTCGGGCTGGCTACCAGCTGAGAGCACGGCCGTGCTGGCAGAGCAGGGGCGAGGGCCCGGCCCCATCTGCTGAGGGAGTCTGAGCTGCCTCCCAGTCCAGGGCTCACCCAGCTCAATCCCCGTCTTCCCACCTGTTTCCCAGGGGTTACCCTTCCAAACCCCTGACTCTGTCGCAGCTTCTGCTCTTTGGGGCCTGAGATGACCCACACCCATTTCCTCCTGTCTCTCTCCCCAGGTGTCTGGCTCTCCCAGGCCAAGCAACACCATCATACCCAGGTGATTGTGCAACTTCCAGGCCCCCCCAGGAACACCCACAGGTGGAGCAGAGAAACGCAGAGATGTGGACGGTCTCTCTTCAGAAGCTTTATTCTCCCTGGGAGGGGCACACCTCACCCAGCCAAGGGCTGCTTCTGACTGGACAGAGGGCGTCCAAGATGCAGACATGGTGTGCAGGCAGGAGGGCTTCCACTAGCCCCCCAGGTGGGAGGTGCTGTGCACCCAGGCTCAAGAGGGAGGGGGCCCCAGCCACGAGGGAGGGGCAGGGACTTTCTTCTCACAAAGACCTTTCTTCAGTATTCGAAGGTCACTGTCTTGACCCGCAGGTACTCGTTCAGAGCCGCCTCTCCTGTAAGACACCACAAAGGTCACAGCAGCTCCCACCACAGGCAGGGCACTGCTCGGGGCTGCAAGTGTCTTATTCCTCAGCAACCGCGTGGGGGCAGATCTGGCTCACCCCACTTCCAGGTGAGAAGTCGAGGCCCAGCGAGGTCATGAATCTTACCCAGGTTATCCCTGGCAGTGGAGAGTGGGCCAGGACTCCCCAGAATACAAAGCCAATCTGAGGCAGCCATTTAAGAATCTTCCCCAGCTCCCACCGCCTTGTCTGGACAGTGGGAAGCCCCTTCAGGTGGAAGGGGGTGGAGAGACTTGGCGTTACTGCCTAGACTCACTGGCCCATCTCTTCTCTCATGGCTGACCCCAGCTACATCTGCATCAAGCTGTGGCTGGGAAAAGGGGATGCCTCGCAGGGCCCTGAGGCCCCAGGCCTTGGCAGTGCTATGTGGCTGGTGCGTCTCAGCCCCATGACAAGTGTGAGGCTTGGGGCTGCCTGACAGCTCCCCAGCAGCTCTGGCTGGCCCCAGGAGTGGCACTGCCCCGTCCCTCTGAGGTCCTGAGTCTGCCCAGGCAGGCTGCTTGGAAGGCTTGGCTTGTGCGCCTGTCCCAGGAGGGTGCTGGTCCTCTCAGCAGGACATGGGGACTAGGGTTAGGAGGGAGCTGGGGGGACTCGGGGAGGATTCATAAGGGGCCCAGATCACATCCTGGGGACTTGGCAGCCACAGCCTTCCCTGGGTGGCCATGGGCCTCATGGATTCCCCTGGTGGACACCAGGAAGGTGGCCTGGGAGAAGGCAGGAAGAGGAGGCCGACAGGGACAGAGGAAGCAGGAGTGTCCAGCCTACACATGCGTGCATGTGAGTCCAGCCCTGTGGGCACACATGGGCCCCTCTCATGGGTACCCTTGGGGGCTTCTGCAGGGCTTGAAAGATGGGGGCAGGGGGAGGAGAGAAAACTGGAAACAGTGACCAGCCTTTGACCCCCAGCCTCAGCATGACCTTCCCTGTGGTCTCTGGGCTGGCACAGGAGCCTGGAGAGACAGGTGGGAACTCTGAGACAGCATATGGCTTCCCCGGACCTTGCCAGCCACCCTTGCCAAGCTTGCCCATCAGACCTGTCTAGTCCCCCCTGCTGAGAGAGCAGGACGAGGCCCAAGGCTTGGAGCAGCCCAGGGAGAGAGGGCCGGAGCAGAACTCCACACCACCCAGCAGGCAGAGCACTGGGGGGCCTGTGCTGTGTGCCGGGGGACCCCGCCTGCTGTGTGCCGGGGGACCCCGCCTGCTGTGTGCCGGTGGACCCCACCTGCTGCCGCCTGAGTAACTTCATCTCTACTGGGAGACTTGCAACACCCGTGGTGTTCACCTGGGGGTACATTTGGTCTCATGGCTCCTCTTTACACTAAGGATGCAACCTGAGCCCCTGACCATGGCCCATGGGCCTTCAATCTGGTCCCTACCTGCCTCTCAGGCCTTCTCTCCTCCCTCCTGCTCCCCCTTGGCCCACTCCCACCACTCTGGCCTCTCTGCAGCTCCACGACCAAAGCTGGTTCCCCCAAGGACCTGCTGAACCCTCAGCCAGAAACACGGGCCCCTGGGTCTTCACGGCCAACTCCTCCCTACTATGCAGGTCTGGGTAGCACAGGTGCGACCACACCAGAGAGGCCCCCAGTGCCTCCTGGCTGGAGTGTCTCCTCCAGGCCCCTCTTCTTGCCTTCTTCCCAGCACAACCCCCCTCTGCAAGCATCTTGCTCACGGACTTGTCACAAGTTCCCTCCCAGTAAGAAGCGAGCCCTGACAGCCATCATGTTCAAGGCTACGTCCCTGCATCTGGGATAGGACCTGGCACTAAGTGGTTTTGAACAGATGTTTGTTGAATGAATAAATGAAAGCAACCCCACAGGCAGGAGTAGGTTACCTAGATCTTTGCCAAATCCAGACTGTTTGAATCCTCCGAAGGGAGCGGCCACGTCGGTCTTGTTGTACGTGTTGACAAACACAGTGCCTGCCTGGAGCTTGTCACTGACATACAGGGCCTTGTTGATGTCCCTGGTGAAGACACCAGAAGCCAGGCCAAATTCCGTGGCATTGGCCCGAGACAGCACGGCATCCACGTCCCTGGAGAGAAAGTCCAGGAAGAACTCCCTGAGGGAGGTGCAGAGGAGAGCCTGGCCCACTCCACACCCCGGCCCACTCCACACCCCAGCTGCATAAGACCTTCCGAGGAGAAAATGTGCCGGGCTGCAGCGCCGGGGGCAAGATTGGGTTGGGTTGGGCTGCGAGCGAGGAGGAAGGGCAGAGGCCCATGGGCAGGTGGCCACCACAGGGGCTCCTGGATCATGGGGTGAGCCCTTTATTCCACAGACTGGGAGCAGGGGCCCAGAGAGGGGCCGCTGGGTCCTCACATGCAGAAGGACCCACATGTGCCCGCCGCAGGTTGGGCATTCACCAGACATCAGCGATTTGGAGACTTACTACAACCATATTTATTGGCTAGGTGGCAGTGAAGTCTCTTATTCTAATACCACTGACATACGATGATAATTTCTGGGGTTTTTTTGGTAGTTGGATAGTAAAATGTGAGGACGAGGCACGATTTTGCAATTTGCTCCAAGGTGCTACGGAGACAAGGGGCAGGCCTGAGAAGTGACAGCATGGGCCTCAGTGGCCCCACTGTGAGTGGAGTACAGTTTTTCCCTTCCAGCCCAGCCTGGTCTGGGTGACTTGCTTGATCAACAGGCTGTGGTGGAAGGGATGCTCTGGGATTCTAAAGAGCTAGATTATAAAGAGCCTTTTGGCTTCCACCTGGCCTCCGAAGGGAACCAGGTGCCTTGGCAACCCCGAGGCTGCCACGCGGAGGAAGCCTCCCGCAAGACCCCCAGCAGCATCAGGATAGCCACTCTGTCGCCCCAGCTGAGGCCAGACACTGCATGGAGCAGAGATGGGTTTGCCTCATTGAACCTAGACCGCGAGTAAAATAAATCTCTGATTATTCCAAGCCACTCGGTGTGGGGGGTGGTTTAATGCATGGTAACAGACCTTAGAACAGAGCCCAGCGGGCTGTGAGAAACATGCTGGAGCATGTGACAAGTGACAAGGACAGGGAAGGGAGCTGCCTTTGCTCACAGGGGGACTCAAAGCCCCAGGTCACTGGGCTCTCTTCTCAGGGGTGTGGAGACTCAGCAGGCGGCACAGGCGGGGTGTCCACGGCTTGTGCCCTGCCTGAGTTCTCCTCCTGACTGCCCATAGACTACCTCCCAAAGCCCACATGAAGACCCCAGTAACACGTGGGAGAGAGTCAGGGCCCTTGAGACATCAGCAGGATTCCCTACCCATCAGCAAACCGAGAGATGATCATGACAGGCCCGAAGGACTCCTCCTTGGCTATGAACATGTGGTCTTCCACGTCTGTGAAAACAGTTGGCTCAAAGAAGAACCCTGCAAGAGAGATAAAAGCCCATTGCACATGGGAGACACGGTGCCCGATGGTCCAGCCTCTCCATCAGCAGGGCCTGGGCCACACCAGCCACCTGCGGATGACCCGACATAAGCACCGGGTCATGGCACCCGTGTGATGGGTGTCACCACGCTGCAGATGGCTCTCCCACCTGGCTTGTTCTTTGATGTGGGTCTCACCGTGCTTTTAACGGAGTGCTGTTGAGGGAAATGGGGCCGCCGGTTGGCAGGTGACAGAGCTGAGACCTGATCCCAAGTCCATCCAATCCTAGTGCCAGAACCCATGGCTGAAGCAAAGACTTGAGCTTTTCTGGTGACAGCTAATCTAAAACCACCTAGATTCTTTGGCAGGTGAAACCTCCCAGGCAGCTCTGCCACTGACCCTGGTGGCTACAACCCGTGGAGTAGGAGGAGGTGAGAGGGGAGGAGCTCTGGGCACTGGGACCTCCTGGGGCTTCCTCCCTCTGCCCTCCCAGGGTCCCTACCAAGGCCCAGCTCCATGCCCTCCAGTCAAGAAGGGACCACCTACTCCCAACCCTGGATGCAGCCCCTACAGTCCCTGGTTGCCAGGGCAGAAGCACTTCTGACAACTGAAATGCTTCCTCTCTGTTTTCTCTAGAGACAGAGCCCTAAGACCTGCTGCACTGAGGTCAATCCTGCCTGACCTCACTGAGATTCAATCCTGCCTAACTTAGGAATAATCAAGAGACTGGGAATTTTCTCACTCTAGTTTTTAGAGAAATAGAAAATTTCAAACCATGTTAAAAAGTTATTTAATAAAATGTTCAATATTTTTCATACATACATAAATGATGTTTTAACACTGATTACAATTCTGAAAATGTGACTCATGTACATGCATAGTGGTTTATGTGGCCTGTGTTTACTCCACAGTCTTGCACCACTTCTGCCAGGGCATGTGAGCCGTGCTGACCACCCCTCTGTCATCCCCTCCCCATCTACCTTGTACTCTCCCCTGTCCCCTCTAGACCCTGAGAGCTGGTCTCCTGGTCATTGGGCCACCAGAAGGCAGCCCCATCCCATGCTCTGCCCCTCACTGGGCTGCAGGAATTCTGTTCCTTCTCATACCCCCTCCAGGGCAGGGTGATGGCTCCCCACTGTTCCTGGTTCCTGGGTGCTGCTCTACCCCTTGCTGGCTCCCTAGCCCTGCTCCTGGTACAAGGCCTCCATCACACTGTCTTCCACCAATCCTGAACCCGGCCATCCTTGCACTGCAAGGGCCCTGGTGATGCTCCCCCCACCCCACCTGCCTCATGGAACTCACAGTCCAGCGGGAGTGGGAAGAGGGTAAGTGGACAGTGACAGCAGCAGTGCAATGGTCACGAGAGCTCTGTTGAGGTGTGCGGTGCCCGATGCCCTGTGACACGGGCATGCCCGGGCTTGGATGTCCTGTGAGCTGAAGAAGCAGGAGCTCTCCAGGTGGGGACACTGGAAAGCCTCCACTAAGCCGAGCAGCAGCAAATGCATGGAGCCCAAGAAAGCAGGAGAAGCCTCTGGAGAGAATGAAATGCAGCTGCAGTACAGGTCAAGGGCAAGTCAGGCACAGATCATGAAGGACTCCGGCTGTGAGGTCAAGGAGTCCGAACTTGCACTGCAGGAGGATGGGTCACTGCTGCAAGGTCTTAACAGAGGAGAGGTCATCAGACCCTGGCAGCTGTGTGAATAAAGGATCAGCAGGCTCACAAGGCCACTTGGGAGGCTGCTGTGACGCTGAGCGAGGCAAGATGCAGGGAGCCTGCACAAGGGTCAGGGAGGCAGAGGAGGCCCAGAGTGGGGCAATTCTCAGATTTGACAGAATCAGGCCAATAATTTAAATGGGGGTCAAAGAAAGAGAAGAGTCAGGGATTCCTTCTTTCCTTCCCTCCTTCATGCCATCAAATTAACTGAGCACCAACTCTGTGCAAGGCCCGGTCTAGGCACAAAGGAGCTAGGGATGAGGAAGACAGTCATGGCACCTGTCCCCCAGCAGCAGCGTCAACAGTCCATCCCCGTGGCTGCTGCGCTTCTGGCCTGGACTGCTCGATCAGACAGAGGGTCCTGGAGCAGCAGGTGTGTGTGTCTGGGCTCAACTATAGCTGGGACATTGCAATGACCTTTGAGTTTGAAGGGCCTGGGGGACATCCAGGTGGAAGTGTCCAGTGCCGCTGGCTGTGCGGTCAGGAGCTCTGGGTGGGGTAGAGCCTGGAGGCCTGTATCTGGTAGGGTCTGAGCTGCTGCAGGGGAGAGATCCTGCGGGCAAACTGTCCCCCATGAGAGGTGTTCCAAGCTAAGGATAGGCAGGGATGCACCTGCATTGAGAGAACAGGTGAAGCAACGGCTGAGAGGTTAACAGCCAGTGAAATAGAGGAAAAATAATAAAATCTAGTCTCATGAAATCTATGGGGGAGAGACTGTCAAGGCTGCGGTGACAGTAAGGGCAAGTCAGAGTCCAGTTCAATACTGACTAAACCAGCACTGAATAATGCTCGTCCCATCCCCGGGTCTGGCCGGTGCCCAGATAGCCACAGCCCATTCCATTCCAGGTCCCAGATGGGGCTGCAGCCTGACTGTGTAGGTACCTGGCCTTCAGATGTCTCCAGTTCAGCTGGACAGGGAACCAGAGGCCATGGGACCTGCTGCCTCAATTGACCCAAGCGGGCCTGACACACTCTGACTCACCTGGCCGAGGGACTTGATTCCCGCCGCAGACCAGTGTGGCCCCTTCCTTCACGCCACACTGGCAGTACTCCATCAGCTTCACAAGGTGGGCATGGTGATTCTGCGGCCCGTGGTCGGTGTCCCTGTCCAGCGGGTTGCCCACCTTCATCTTCCGCACCTCTTCTACCTGCAGAAAGTCCTCCAAGTCAGGTGTGGCTTGTGCTGCCGCAGTTTCGACAATGATCCTCACCTGACTCAGCTCTCACGGCTGACCCCTGGGGAAAGTCCACACTCTGTTCTAGCCTCAGGGCTTTCTGAATTCTGACTCTAAATCCACCTTCCAGGCAGAAATCCCAAATGGCTCCTATGTGCAGAGGGACAGAAGTCTCCAAGGAGACAGGAGCCCAGCAACATATGGGCTGGAAATGGAGATATACAGGGGTGTGGGTGAGGAGGACAGAGGCCGGCATATTTGACTAGTTGAGATGGGGCTCAATACAACATGTATCTGACTCTGGTCCTGCACCAGCCTCATGGACCAAGAAGCTGAAGGAACTGTTTGTCCGGGGGACTCCAGGATGTGGGGTAGGTGGGATACACCAGCCCTGCTGCAATAGTCCTGGTGCCAAAGTGGGAAAGAAATTAAGTGAAGGGGAGGGGCCCAAGGCTCTAGTCTGCTGACCCTCCCCCTCCAAGGCCAGGGCATCTCACATCTTGCAAACTCTGCACCCCTAATCAGCCCTAATCAGACACAGGTGTGACTCGAGCACCCGGAAAACCCCTCTGCTCTTCTCACCAGGGCCCACTGTGTGCCTCTGACTGTCCTGTCTCCACCCTGTAGCCAAACCCGGTTGCTTTTGTTCCTTATTCTCTGCTCCTGTCCTGTCGACCCAAACCGCACCCCGATCAAATGGCTTTGTATCTTGGATACAAAGAACAAGCAGCCTACTGAGCCTCCTGAACACTGGCCTCACTTCCTTTATTTGGGATTGTGACTGTCCTGAGAATTATCCCTGGGACTCTGGCCCTTGCAGTCACCCTTCTGTGGAAGTCTCATGACTCCCTTAATACCCCCAGACAGGACCTTGTGTGCACAGCTCTGTGTCCCCGCAGCCACACTCCCCCCATGACCGCCACTTTATCTCCAGTAGTCCCTGGGTCTGTATCCTGGTCCTGCTATTCCTGTGCCGGGCCCATCGTGGCAGTGGGCCTCACTTGGCCGGGCAGGCCAGCTCCCCAACTATGGAAGATGAGCTTGTGCCTCCCATCATGTGGTAGAGTCTGTTTCCTCACCCCTTGAATCTGGGCCGGCCTGTGACTTGCTTAGGCAGCACAATGCATGGAAGCAATGTTTCGTGCATTTCAAGAGGCCTCTCAACTTGTGCTCTCACTCTTAGGAGTCTTTCCACTGTCCACGTGAACATGTCCCAGCACACGCTGCAGAATGCAGGCCCCCAGGGCAACGACAGCTGTCCCACGAAGCCGTCCGCTGCCCCGCTGCCCCTGAGTCTCACTGCAGATGTTTGGGCAAGCTCTGACAAACCCAGATGAGCCCCAGCAAACCCCAGCCTAGACTGCCACTGCTGCCCACAGAAACATGAGCTGAGGGCAGGGCTGTCATTTCCAGCCACTCCGTGTTGAGGGTCGTTATATGGCAAAAACTGTTCTAGCCCGTCCTAGAAAGTCCTTCCTTTTCCCACTGCTTCCGGACTCTGAGCCACCTCCCCAGGTCCAGCACCAGCTCTCCTCCAGGGGCCCCTCCCTCACCCCTCTGCTCATAGGCCGTCTTTTTCCCTGGTTTCCCAGGTACCATCTCTCTGAAACCATGTGTGGCGGTTGCTGGCTGTTTCTCCCGCATCCCTGCCGCTATCCACTGGGATTAGATGCTGCTCTCCACAACCTAGGGGCGGGGGGGGGGGGGGGGTGCGGTGCTCTTCGCGGAAGCTAAGCCAACCTCAGCTTGCTCCCCCCCTGGTATCATGGCCTGGATGAAGGATGGCTGAGGCCTGGCTCGTGTCAACCCCACAGTGTTTTCTAACAGAGGTGGTGAGGAAGGAGTCATGTCCCACTCTGGCACCATGTGGTGAGAAGGTAATGCTGGTGCCATCAGCCCCATACTCCCACCATATCCGAGCTGCTTGGAGAGGATGAAGCCAACCCGCTGAGGAACTGAGAAACCAGGCATTACAGACCTCCCAAGGGGACTCAGGACGGCCCATCTGTCCCGAGGCCAGCATCAAGCCTGCTCTTCCAGGTGTGGCTGAGTGGATAAATCTGGTGGGAGACACTGTCCTGTGCCCACCAGATCCCCGAGGCCATGCAAGGTGGCTGCAGAGCCTGACGGGAGCTACTCTCCCCTGCTGGTGGCCCACAGCCAAGCCTACCTGCCACAGGGGCCCACAGCCTGGCCACTTGGCTCCAGGGGTATGCCTGTGTAGGGGGATTCGTGCTCCAGGGCCCCTGTCCATGGTCAGGCCCAGGCTGACCTGAGACCAGGCTCTTGCTCCATTCTGTCCAGTCCTCCCCTGGTCTCTTCTCTTTCCAGGCTTCACCCAAGAGTCCACTCTGAGTAAATCACCTGCACTGAATTCTTGCCCCAGGCTCTACTTCTAGGGGACCAACCCAAGATGGGCCCTTTTTGGTGATGTCAGTTGAGCTACAGGTCTGCTATTTCTTGGTGAAATAATAAAATCCAGTGAAGACTCAGCACAGCTCCCGCTGTGGGTTCCCTGACCCCCGGGGGGAGTGTCCTCCAGGAGGAGCCCAGCTTCACTTGACCCTGCCCTGTCTCCCCTCCAACCCCCTCCAGCCAGGCTGCTGTCCCAGTGAACCAGCCGCCCGCAGACCCTGGGGCAGGACTTACCACCCTCCGCACGAACTCATCATGAATGGAGTCCTCCACAAAGAGTCGGCCTGCTGCAATGCAATTCTCTCCTTTGTTGAAGAAAACAGAACTCATCCCCTTCAGAGAATGGACAAGAACACCAGGTCACTGCTCCTCCTGGGACACCAGCCCCCGGCTCTGCCAGGGCCCAGCCGCCTCTTCTAATTAGGAAAGGAGGCACCCGTGTGTCCTGATCTCCTCCTGTGGGCCCCACTCAATCCTCAGTCACCTCAAGAGGAGAGGTGAGAGGTAACTGTGTGGGAAGTGAAGACGCTGAGGCCCATGCAGTGACAGAGAGACACCACGCCCCAACTCCCACCACTGGAGGATAAGGCTGCCATCCACACTGCAGAGCATGGGGACCAAGTGGGAGTGAGCCTTGGCCTGCCTGAGACCCTCCTGCACCCTGGGTGGCTCACTGGGGCGGCCCAGGAGGTGCCGACTCCTGTTTCAGAGTCTACACTCTTGGGAGCTGACAGGAGAGATGCCAGCCATGTGTGTAAGCATGGAGCAGGCGGTGGGTGACAGGGCAGAGGGTGGGACACAGGCAGGCAGCCCTGACATGGGTGGGTGAGAGGTGGGGCAGCCCTGGCCCAGGGAACTCCTGGCAGGAGTCCAGAACAAAGGCCCTCAGAGGCCCCAGGCAGCCTGCTTTTTCAAACTCGCCTGCTGTGGGAGACCCAGGGGAGGACGGAGAGCCATGGTCAAGCCTGGCTCTCCTGGAACCTGGGACTGCACAGCCAATGACAGGGCCCCGACCTCCAGCTCAGCACAGGGCCCAGCTAGATCCCAGGGCTGATGGGTTCACCCGGGCCCGTGAACAAGGCCCTTGCCTCCCTCAGTTTCTCCACCAAATGAGGTTGGACTCCCTTTCACACCCAAGCTAGGATGTTAGGCCACCCTCCACGGCACAGTGGAACTTAGATAGGGCCGGGGGCATATCTGGGGACCTGGCTGAACACGGTCTTACTGGTTTGCTCCCACAGGAGTCAGGACAGGACCAAGGCAACAACAATACTAATGGTGAGAACAAGGAGTGACACATGTCTCAAGTGGCACTTGCCACTAATCTAAGCCCTTCAGACATATTCATTCTGCAGCCACCCAGGAGGTGGGTATCACCATGGTCCCTATCCACAGGTGGGAGCACAGACGCCACAGAGGTTAGGTAACTTGCTCAAGGCTGCCCACTAAGTCAGTGGTGGAGCCAGGCACTGCACCCACGGCCACCGGCAGAGGGTCACTGTCAGCAGGGCTGGGCCCAAGTGCTCAGAGTTCTGCTTTGCTCTTTTATTTTAAAAACACACATTTTATTGTGTATATTTGAGGTTTACAGCATGAAGTTATGGACTACATATAGATGGTAAAATGGTTACCATAGTGAAGCAGATCAACACATCTGATTTGCCCTCTCATCAGACAGAAAAGGCTGCAATGTTTATTTCAGAACAGATGGAGCTGTGGCGTGTTTCCTGATTTCATATTTATATGTAATACACACACACACATATGTTATAGGCAGTTGATCTCAGCTATCCTGGCAGCTATGAAACTTCTTGGGAAGTATGTTTGGAGGGCACACGTCATTCTTCCCTAAGCCTGCTGCCTGCCATGCTATGCTTGTGGTGACACTATGGACTCCACCAGGGCTACACGTGTGAGTGTGGCTGTGGAATCAGAGACAGGGCCTCCTGGTCCCTACAGTCCCTGTTCCCGCTCACTGTCCCTGCCCCCTCCAGGCCCGGCCCTCACCATCTGCACAGCCTTGTTGAGGTCACAGTCAGCAAAGATGATGAGGGGTGACTTCCCGCCCAGTTCCAGGGACACCTTCTTCACGTTACTTATGGCACAGCTGCAAGGAACAGAGGGCTGGTGGGGCCGGTCCCTCCAGGGCAGGTAGGGGCATTGGGACCCCCGGTGGCAGGGACCTGGGTAGGCCCAAAGCATGCTTTGCTGCAAGAAGCAAGACCCGGCCAGTGCCTCCCCACTCCCCCCCACCCCTTGCGGCTTCACATGGCCACCTGCCTTTCCTTTCTGGCCTGTACACACCAGGCCTGTGCCCCACTGCCCCCTGGACTGCCCTTCCTGCTGCCCACTCCACACCTCATTTCCTGCAGGCCTGTGTTCCCTTCTCTGGGGTGCCTCCCTGATCGCCCTGTATAAAACCACAGCCTGCCTGTGCACCCCATCTGCTGTCCTTTCCTCTACTGCATGTTGAGCTCTGACCCCACCTGCAGAGCATGAGCCTGGCCAGGGCAGGCACGCATCTGTCTGGGTCCTATTACAGCCCCGGTGCCAAGCACAGTGCCTGCACGCAGCTGGTGCTGCACAAATTAAGGAATACAAAACAGCACCATCCACTGGCACAGCTGCAGGGGCCCAGAGGCTGGGGCACCTCCTTGTATTAGTGGCAGAGCAAACAGAGAGGCTGGGAGTCATGAACACATCACATCAGTGGGCAAGAAATGCACTGCAGGGATGCTGTCCTCAGCTGGACACTCAGTCAACAGCCGGCAGGTAGGAGGCTCCACTGGGGAGGAGAGGCCTCCTCTGCAGAAGCAACCCAGGGAGATGGCACCCATCTCAGCTGCAGGTCTGTGTGACACGGCTGCCTGGGAAGAAGAAAGCAGCAGAACCAGGGATGCTGGGGCAGGAAGCTGCTCAGAGCTCTGCTTTGCTCTTCTTTTTTTTTTTTTTAAATAAATTTTACTGTGTATATTTGAGGTTCATAGCATGATTTCGTTTTTTAGTTTTGTTTGTTTGTTTTGTTTTGTTTTGTTTTTAGATGGAGTCTCACTCTTGTCACCCCGGCTGGGGTGCAATGGCATGATCTTGGCTCATGCAACCTCCACCTCCCGGGTTCAAGCGATTCTTCTACCTCAGCCTCCCGAGTAGCTGGGATTACAGGCACGTGCCACCACGCCCGGCTAATTTTTGTATTTTCAGTAGGGACGGGGTTTCACCATGTTGGTCAGGCTGGTCTTGAACTCCTGACCTCAGGTGATCTGCCCACCTCGGCCTCCCAAAATGCTGGGATTACAGGCATGAGCCACAGCACCCAGCCTTTTTTTTTTTTCCTTTGAGATAGAGTCACACTCTGTTGCCCAGGCTGGAGTGCAGTGGTGTGATCTCAGCTTACTGTAACCTCCGCCTTCCGGATTCAAGCGATTCTCCTGCCTCAGCCTCTAGAGTAGCTGGGAATATAGGCATATGCCACCACACCTGGCTATTTTTTTTTTTTTTTTGTATTTTTTGTAGAGATGGGGTTTCACCATGTTGGCCAGGGTGGTCTCAAACTCCTGGCCTCAAGTGACCAGCTGGCCTCAGCCTCCCCAAAGTGCTGGGATTCCAGGTGTGAGCCACCATGCCCAGCCTAGTATTTATTTTTTTAAATAAAATGTTCAAATTGAGGTACTTTTTTTTTATTCTGTTCTATTTATTTATTTATTTATTTATTTGAGCCAGGCTTTCTTTGTTGCCCAGGCTGGAGTGCAGTGCGTGATCTCGGCTCATTTAGCTTCCGTGTCCCAGGCTCCTTCCACCTCAGCCTCCCGAGTAGCTGGGACTACAGGCACGTGCCACCACATGCCCGGCTATAGCATGAACTACATATTGATGGTAAAATGGTTACCATGGTGAGGCAGATCAACATATCTTGCCCCCCAAACCCTCTGTCCAGCTCTGGAGTGCTCAGAGCTGACATTTCCTGAGCCCTCACCCTGGACTTGACTCACATGTGCTCAGACATGACTACAACCTACACACCTCAGAGGAAGAGACCAGCTAGCTTTTGAATTAGGAGAGGAAAACCTGCAGTGACTACTTGCAGTTACCCCATTCCCCTACCCACGTCACTCAAAGTGCAGGTGCCAAAACCCACCCCCAGAAGTTCAGTGTCAGGGCTGGGGCAGGCTCCAGTGTCAGTCAGGGCTCCACCTGTGGTCTGGCCCTGGCTGGCTCTCCCAGCTTGTCAGTGATGGAGACCAGAACCCCTGCACTGTCAAACTGCTGTAATGGAACTGGTGGGGGACCCAAGGCATGGGTGTGGCCCAGGTCATATTGTGGTTTAGTGACAGAGTCTGGGAGATGACACCAGTCAGTTTGAGGCCAAAGTCCAAGGATGAAGACATGAGTTGACCTAGATCACTTCTGTCCATAGAAATAGAATGAAAGCTTCAAACACTAGCCACATAGACAATGGGACTTTTTTTGATGGTAGCCACATTAAAGGAGTTCGAGACCAGGCTGGGCAACATAGCAAAACCCCATCTCTACAAAAAATTTAAAAACTTATCCAGGTATGGTGGCACGTGTCTGTAGTCCCAGCTACTCGGGAGGCTAAGGTGGGAGGATCGCATGAGCCAGGGAGGCAGAGGCTGCAGCCATGATCACGACACTGCACTCCAGCCTGGGTGACACTGTGAGACTCCATTGAAAAAAAAAAAAAAAACCTGAAAAGAAGCAGGTGAAATTAATCCTAATAGTATATTTTATTATATTTTATTTAACCCAACTAATCAAGAATATTATCATTTCAACTTGAAATCAATATAAAAACTTAATGAAGGCAGAGCACAGTGGCTCACGTCAGTCATGCCAGCACGGAGATGGGAGGCCGAGTCAGGTGGATTGCTTGAGCCCAGGAGTTTGAGACCAGTCTGGGCAACACCGTGAGACCCCATCTCTATGAAAAACACAAAAAATTAGCTGGGCTTGGTGGTGCATGCCTGTAGTCCCAGCTACTTGGGAGGCTGAGGAGCATCACTTGAGCCCAGGAAGTCAAGACTACCGTGAGCTATGATGGTGCCACTGCACTCCACCATGAGTGACAGATCAAGACCCTGTCTCAAAAAAAAACAACAACAAAACAAAAAAAAAACCCAAACATCCTATTAATGAGCTATTTCACTTTTTTGTGGGTGCTCAGTTCTTGAAATCCATGCGTGTTTTATACTCTCAGCACCTCTCGATCCAGCCCCTTGCTGGTCTGACAGGGCTCCACAGGTCTCCGCCCAGGCCTCCCCAGGGCTTTGCCAGAAAGGCAGATGCCTCTTCAGCATTTGCATAGATCCCAGCAGGGC
This sequence comes from Pan paniscus, assembly GCF_029289425.2. Lineage (NCBI taxonomy): Eukaryota > Metazoa > Chordata > Mammalia > Primates > Hominidae > Pan > Pan paniscus. Next base: position 124,061,541 of record NC_085926.1, read on the forward strand.
CACGGAAGTGGCTGTGCCCTGGAGCCTGGGAAGCAGGACACAGCTCCTGGGACAGCACTGCCATGTCCCAGGCGCAGCCCACAGCAGTCCCTCCTCTGCTCCACCCCCAGCCACGCACCTTTTCATGATGTGCTTGCCCACCTCTGTGGAGCCTGTGAACCCGATTTTCCTCACGTCAGGATGGTCTGAGAGTCTCTGGCCGACCAGGGAGCCTGTGGGCGGGAGGGAGGGGGGAATCAGGGTGGTCCCCCTGGTGCTGGGGAGGCAGGAGCCCACCTCCAGGCCTGCACAGGTTCACTGGGGGTCTGAGGCCTTCAAAATGCTCCCCACATGCTTGATCCCCATGGTGCCTGGGGCTCATGGAGCCTCGCTCCCTATTAGGGGCTGAACTGTGTCCCCTAAAATTCAAATGCTGAAACACTCATCCCCTGTACCTCTGAATGGGACTGTGTTTGGAGATGTGGCCTTTACATAGGTGATTAAGGCAAAATGAGGTCATTGAGATGGACCCTAATCCAATCTGACTGGTGTCCTTCTAAGAAGAGGAGATTTGGGCAATGACCATGCGAGGACATGGGTGGAGAGCCGTCTGCAAGCCCAGGAGAGAGGCTGCAGGAGAAGCTGACGCTGCTGACACCCTGATCTTGGACTTCCAGCCTCCAGAACTGAGAGATGATAACCGTCTGTTTCTGAAGCCCCAGTCTGCGGAGCTTTGACACGGTAGCCCAAGCAAACCAACCCACTCCCCACATGGCTTTTCACCATCAGGCAGACCCCAAGGTGAGGGCACCAAACCTTCAGCTCTTGCAGGGGCTCAAACAGAGACCCAAGGATGCCTGATCAGGTCCCCGAGGGATGTGGCATCCTAAGCATCATAGACTCCAAAACACCCGCCCTCAGGTGAGCCAGCCAGAGGCCTTGCCACCTGCTGTTCCTCCCAGGGAATGCCATGATTCCTGCCCCGTCCCACGCCCCCAGCCCCTACTCCGAGCCACGCCCTGCACAAACCCTGTCCCCAACCTGGCTAAGTCCTCTCTGTCCCTCAGGTCTCCATCTCAACGAGACTTCAGAGTGGGCTCCCTGACGCTGCCTCCTCCCAGACTCAGCGTAGCTCCCCACTTAAGCCATTATCTTGTTTTGGCTTCTGACTCTGCACCCTCCTAATTCGACTCTTACTTCTCTGACGGCTCTTTTTCCATCTCCTTTCTCACCTGACCTTAAAATACCCAGCACCTCTGGCTCTGTACCAGGCCCTCTTCTCTCCTCAGCTTACATTGCGTGCTCAGCTGATCTCACAGGCTTCCAAGGGCCATCTTCAGGTATGTCACCCCCCTCCAAATCGGCCTCTCCAGCCAAGCTCCTCTGGGATTCAGATCCATTGGTCACTCCTCTGCCTGCTTGGCATCTGCACTTGGATGTCTTCTGGCTTCTCAAATTCAACATATTTGAAACTGAACTCTTAATCGTTCACCTAGACCTGCTCTTCCTCCAGGGTTCTCCATTTCAGTAAACAACTTCTTCTGGCAGCCATTTGGTTCAAGCCAAGAACCCAGGAGTCATTCTTGACACCTCCCTTTTCCATCCCATGACTCACTCAGTCCAGAGCTCCTGCACCTATCCAGTCCCTCCATCTTCCACCACTCCCCTGCCTCCAGGCTTGTAAAATTCATATGCCCAGGCACGCCCATGAAGGTTCCAGTTTGGCAGGTTTGGAATAAGACCCTTGTATCCTCCCTCTATATACAGTTAAAGCTCTACCAGTGATTTTGATACTAACTCCATTCCACCACTCCCCATTAAATCACTGTTTTGGGGAGAAAACATTTGCAAAAGATATATCTGACAAAGAACAGGTGTCCAAAATATACAAAGAACTCTCAAAACTCAACAATAAGAAAACAAACAACCACTAAAAACTGGGCAAAAGACAGAAATAGACACATCACCAAACAAGACAGACAGATGGCAAGTAAGCACATGAAACAGTGCGCAATGTCATTTGTCATTAGAGAATAAAAGACTAAAACAGCAATGAGATACCACTACACAGCTACTAAACAACAAAAATCCACAACATTGATGATGCCAGATGCTGGGATGGATGTGGAGCAACAGGAACTCTCAGTCATTGCTGAGGGAACGCAAAATGGCACAGCCAGTTGGGAAGACAGTTTAGCAGTCAGTTTAAAAACCAAATGCACTCTTACCATATGATCCAGCAACTGTGCTCCTTGATATTTACCCGAAGGAGTTGAAAACTTACGTCCACACCAAAACCTGCACACGAATGTTTACGGCAGCTTTACTCAGAATTGCCAAAACTTGGAAGCTACCAAGACGTCCTTCAGAAAGTGGATGGATAAGTAACTGACGTGAATCAGACAAGGGAAATTATTCAGTGCTAACAAGAAATGAGCTATTAAGTCACAAGAAGCCATGGAAGAACCTCAAATACATATCACTAAGTGAAAGAAGCCAAATGAAAAGCCTGCATATGATTGCAATTACATGACATTCTGGAAAAGGCATAACGATGGAGACAAGAAAAAGCTCAGTGGTTGCCAGGGGTTAGAGAGAGGAAGAGATAAAAGGTATAGCACAGCAGTGGAACTACTCTGTGTTACACTCTAATGGTAGATGCAAGGGATTACACAGTTGTCAAAACCCATAGAATGTACAACCCAAGAGTGACCCCTAAACTACGGACTTCGGGGGATAATGAGGTGTCAATGTAGGTCATTGTTTGTAACAAACATACTCCTCTGGTGCTGGATATTAGTAGTGGAGGGCTGTGTCTGTGTGGGGGCAGGTGGTGTATAGGGACTCTGTACTTTCTGCTCAATTTTGCTATCAACCTAAAACTGCTCTAAAATCAAGTATATTTACTAGTAATAATAACAATAGTAATAAAAATAACAACACTCTCTTAGGCTATTTAAGAAATATTTGCAAAAAGGTATCATATATCAGACCACGAAAATTCTCCATTTTAGAAAACAAAATTTTTACAAGCTGTTATGTGTTGGACTGTGCCTCCCTCAACCACTCACTAGAAATTCATAGGTCACCATCCTAACCCCCAGTACCTCACAATGTGGCCTTATTTGGGGATGAAGTCAGTACAGGTAAAATTAGTTAAGATGAGGTCACTGGGGTGGGCCCTGATCCAAAATGACCGGTGTTCTTATAAAAATGGGAGATTTGGGCACAGACACCATACCTTCAGGGAAATGCCATGTAAAGATGAAAGCACAGATCGGGATGATGCTTCTACAAGCTAGGAGGAGGCAAAGAAGAACTCTTCCCTAGAACCTTTTAGATGGAGCATGGCCCTGCTAACACCTTCCATCCAGACTCGTAGCCTCCAGAGCTGCGCGGTGCTGCCTTGCAGTGGTTTATGCCACTCGGTTTGCAGTGCTTGGTGACAGCAGCCCTGGCAAACTCACATACAGGCCATAGTCTCTGATCATGACATAATACAATTAGAAATATAAGAATGGAATTTTAAATTTTAGACAAAAAAAAACTTGGCAATTGTTTTTAAATCTCTTTTTACTTACTGGGTTAGAGAGAAGACCAAAACTACAACTATATGATATTTAAGAGTAATAAAAACATGAACACAACCTGCTCAAAAGGCATGAGGCAGGAGTGCATTTCTGGAAGGCCAGCTTGAGGAGCCCTGCGGACAATTCCCCAGGGAAACCACTATCCTGGTGAAGATGATCTAAAAACAACCACTTAAACTCCCTGGAAATTTTTCTAAAGGCATACGACAAATGGAGAAACATTCTTCAAGAAAATCTGACTCTCAGTAAGAGCAGGGAATATCTGCGGCACTGAAGGCACAGTCTGCTCCCTCCCCTTGAGGGAAGCTCCACTCCAGGCAGGTGTGGCCAGGAAGGCAGCGCTCCTTTCCTTCTCAGCTCCCAGCGAAGGAAGCTGGCATCCACCAGGAGGTACAGGCCACCAAGCCCTCTCATCTCTGCCAACTCTCAGTTGCAGAAGCTAAGTTCTTGGTGACTATGGCTAAGATGCTGGGGCCCCTTCCTCCACCCAGACCGCACTCATAAGGGGAAGACTCCAACTCAGGTGTGCCAGATGGAGAAGACAGTACATGACTGTATTCAAAGTGCAAGGCAGAACAAGTGCAAAGAAAGAACAAGAGTGTCAACCCAGAATCTTACGTCTAGCAATACTGTGTTTCAAAACGCAGAGGCAAATAAGGATATTGCCAGATAAACAAAAACAGATAATCTGTTGTTAGCAGACCCACCTTACAGGAAATACTAAAAGAAGTTCTTCAAGCTGAAAGCAAGTGACTACAGACAGTAGTCAGAATCCACAGGAAAAAGCAAGGAGCACTGTAAAGGTAATTAGGTAATTATAAAATACAGTATCAATGCATATTTTATTTGCTTTCTTAACTGATTTAAAAAGCGATTGTGTAAAATGATTATATACATAATTGTATAATTGTGGGGTAAGAAATAGAAATCTAACATATTGGACAATAAAAGCAGAAAGGAGGTAGGTGGGAATAAAGCTTAAATGGAGTAAGGAAATGACAGCAGATAGTAGCTCAAATCCATAGGACCAGCTGAAGAGGACCAGAACTTGTGAGTCAGATAACATATAAACTCTGCACATAGGGACTTGTTCTCCTTTCTTTTCTCAACTTCTTTAGTAGGTGTAAAATTAAGTAATATATATAGCAATATATTATTGGGTTTGTAACATATATAGATGTTCTATGTGTACAAAAATACATGATCCTAGCACAAACAGGGAGAAGATAACAGACCTATCCAGAAGTAACATTTGTACATTGCACTGGGATTAAGTTCATATAAATCTGAAGTTGATTTTGATAAGTATATGATAAGTCCTAGAGTAACCACTAAGAAAATAACTAAAAATGTATACTGAAAATAATTATTGAAAGCATTAAAATGTTATGCTAGGAAATATTTGCTTAATGCAAAAGAAAGCAGTACAGCAGGAGAAACAGAGGGAAAAAAGACAGGAGATTCATAGAAAATGAAAAGTAAAATGGTAAACCCACTGTATCAATATTTAATGTAAAGTCTCCAGTCAAAAGGCAGAGATTATGAGACTGGATAAAAAACAAGATCTGACTATATGTTATATATGGAGGCACATTTTAGATTCAAAAGTATGAATGGGTTGAAAGTAAAAAAATGTAAAAATATATATCATGTCAACAGCAACCATTTGAAAGCCAGTGTAGTAATACTAAGACAGAATTGACTTTAACACAAAAACGATCATGAAAGATAAACAGGGGCATTTATAATGAATGATAAAAGTGTCAGTCACAAGGTGTGAGGTATCACCAAAACTCTTTTTTTTTTTTTTTTTTTTGAGACAGAGTCTCGCTCTGTTACCCAGGCTGAAGTGCAGTGGCACAATCTCGGATCACTGCAAACTCCACCTCCCAGGTTCAGGCGATTCTTCTGCCTCAGCCTCCAGAGTAGCTGGGGTTACAAGCGCCTGCCACCATGCCCAGCTAATTTTTGTATTTTTAATAGAGACGGGGTTTCACCATGTTGGCCAGGCTGGTCTTGAATTCCTGACCTCAGGTGATCCACTCACCTCGGCCTCCCAAAGTGCTGGGATTACAGGTGTGAGCCACCGTGCCTGGCCATCACCAAAACTTTTGCAAATGCTTTCCTTATTTGAACCAGAAAAAAACTGAACTAAACTTTCAACCCAAAAAGCTGCAAAAAAAAAAAAAAAAAAAAAAAAAAATAGAAGAACCACTCAGGAGAACACACAAGGGAATAATAAAAGCAAGGGGGAAACTATAAAAATAGCCATGGAAAAGGTAAGGAAATCCAGGAGCTGTATTTGATTTTTTTAGAGTGGAGGATGGAGACAAACAAGCAATAACTTTTCACCAATTTAATCAACTTAAAAAGAGAGAGAAAAAGGAAAAATATAAAGAATGTATTATAACAATCAAAAGGAAAATCCAAAAAGGAGATAAAAATTATGAGATTATTATATACAACTTCACGCTAATACATTTGAAATCTGCACAAGAAGAGACTTTTCCATAAACTAGACCACTAAACACAACAGAAACTTAAAAAATGATTCATGTATGACCTCCCTAAATGCTTTAAGCCTGAAATGTTCTAAAGAAAAATTCTCTCAAACTTCCAAGGGCAGAAAATCCCCAAGTAACAAGTTTATTCCAGGGCGCGTGGACACACACACACACACACACACACACACACACACACACACACACTGGAATACATTCAGCTGGGGCATCTGAAGACGAAAGCCCTTCCAGGTGCGGGTGCCCTCCCCCATGGGAGGGGCCTCCTTTGTCACAGGCTGGCCCCCGCCTGGGCTGTCCCCAGGCTACTCTGCCCTCACGCCACTATCCAGTAGGGCCTGCTCTGCCCAGTGGCATCTCCAGCTGCCAGAAGCCCTAGCCCTGCCCCCGACAATGGCTCTTACCAGATCCTGGGAGGACGTTAACCACACCTTTGGGAATGCCGGCCTTTAATGTCAGCTCTGCAAACTTCAAGGCTGTGAGTGGGGTCACCTGGGGGTGGGGCCAGGAAAGGAGACTGGGTAAGGAGGTTTTTGAAAGTGGGGCTCTGCCTTCCCTCCCCGCCTTCCTCTCCCAGCAGCCCAGCAGCAAGCTGGGAGGAGTAGCTGCAGATTGTGGCACCAGGAAGACCCCAGGAAAGCCACCAGAGGGGGCCCTGCCTGCCCAGCCGGTGCGCCCACAGCACCAGCTGGGAATCAGGGTGGGCCAACGTCTGGTGCCCTAGCTTCTCCTCCTGGCAGGGCTCCAGCCGGCCAGGCCTGGGTTCCCTTCTGCACAGCATAAGTTTCTAAAGCCAGAGGTTAAGGTCTCCTCAGAGGGTTGTGTGTGATGCTTAAATAAGCAAATGTATGTAAATTACTACCTAATTTGTGATACATGTTGAAATGCTTGAGGCATGCCTGACTCAGGGTAAATACTATCAATGTCAGCCATCATTATTGTTTTTCATTACGTCAATGCCCTTGCCGCGAAATTACCCCAAAGAAGCTGGTGAGTGGGTGCCCTCCTGGGCACACCATCCCTGCCGTGTCATGCACCATCCTGGGAGGCAGGCAGCAGGCAGGCTGTCATTGCCAATGTACAGATGAAGAAACTGAGGCTCACTGGGTGTGTCCTCACTCCCAAGGACCTTCCCAGCATGCCTGGGTGACCCCTGACATCCCGCCTCTACTCCCCCACCTACACTTCTCAGACACCACACTGCATAGCTTCTGTGTGCAGGGATGGGGACCACGAATCCCACCGCTCACCCTGCTTCTCTCCAGGACTTCTGGTCTCGGAAGCCACATAAGGGACATGGCACCAGCTTTATGGATAGACTACTCAGGCTGTCTTAGAGCATGGGGCCTGGTTTCTGCCCCATGAATCCAGAGTGCAGAAATCCCTGCCTCTGCTCACCCGAGCAGCTGCAAGTTCCAGCACAGCCAGATGGCCTCAAGCAGCCATGGCTGAAAAAGAGTCTGCTTTGGAGAGCTCTGCCTGCCACATACGCCTCTGCCCACTGAGAGTGGGGCCCATGGAGGGCAGCTGGCATTAGCAGGACCCTTCTTCCAGTGCCCGTGTGGCCAAGAGAGGCCCTTCCCTTCCTCCCTTATAGAGTGAGTTCCTGATCCTCTCTGTGGCCTGCAGGCCCTGTCCAGAGTGAACCCACGCTCACCTGAGCAGGCTTGATCACCACTGTGTTCCCGGCAGCCAGGCAGGCAGCTGTCTTCCAGGACAGCATCATCAGGGGATAGTTCCAGGGGATGATGATGCCACAAACCCTGCCACACAAAAGAGGCTGGCCTTTGTCCTTCTTCTCCACCAGGCCCACAGTGGACCTGCCAATTCCCTCCACCTCACCCAGGGCCTGACATCCACTCTCAAAGCCAGGCTTCCTGATAAGGCACCCAAGGTCCCTCTGAGAGGCAGCTCACGCCTGCTGTTTCTGTCCTGGATGCTACAGTAAGAATTGGTCTGGCAGCAGCCCCTCTTCCTAGCAGGGCAGGATGGCATGGGATACTGGACCATTTCTGATGGAAGCTGTGGAACTGTCTGGGGCACAGGCAATGAGAGAGGGTGATGGCAGGCAGGCACAGGTGAGGACACAGGCCAGGGTCAGCTAAAGAGGGTTAGGGGTCACCAGGGGTGGGTCAGGAGGGCCTGGAGAGGGTCCTCCAGAGTGTGAGGCCAGGTGTCAGTCCTCAAGAAGAGAAGACAGAGTCAGCAAGGCAGCACTGATGAAGTCAGGGTGCTCTGTGTGAAGCCATGGTGCCCAGTGTTGGTGCCACCCTGGGTTCTAGAGCGAGCCTCTGGCCAGGCACAGGTGCCTCATACTCAGAGCACCGTGGGCACTGGGGAGGCCGCAGAGTCCCAGGGACCAGCAGGCACACTGGTCGGGTATGAATCCTGTGTGGCCCTGCCTTCCCCCCATACAGCACCACTTTGGTTGAGCGCTGGACAGTCAGATGAGGACATCCACACAGAGCCCCCTAGACCACGCAAGGCTCCTGTCACCACCCCACCACCATCACTGGGTGTTTCCCCAAAAGAAAGCTGCTTAGCCAGACACAGGCGGTGGGCAGGACCCGTGTGAGGCATCAGGGGGGAGCAGCAGGGAGCACTGAGATAGGGGAGCTGCCCCACACCCCACACACACCCAGGAGATTGGGAGCACAGCACGGGCTGCTGAGTGTTCCCAGGGAGCAGGTGAAGCCGTCGGTTACAGTGAACGGGGCTGAGGGGAGCTCGGAAAAGAAAACACATCAGAAAAGCCCCACAATTATGTGCTGAATTGTGCCCCCACTCCCCAATTCGTATGCTGAAGCCCTAATCTCCAGAGTCTAATGGCATGCCCTTGCTTGGAGACCAGATTGCTGTGTTGTAATTAATTAGGATGTGGTAGCACTGGGGTGGGCGGGCCCCTAATTTAGGAGGAATGCTGTCCTCATACAAAGAACACCACATGGAGAGACAGACTCACAGTGGGAATGCCAAGAGGGCATGAGGCAGAGACGGGGTCTCCCTGCAAGCTAAGGAAGGCCAGAGGTCACCAGCAGCCACCAGATGCCAGAAGAGAGGTCAGGACAGACCCTCACAGCCCTCATGTGGAAACAGCTCTGCCCACATCTGACCTCAGATTTCCAGCTCCCAGAACCAGGAGACGAGTTTCCATTGATTAGGCCCTGGATTGGTGGTCTCTTCTACAGCAGCCCGAACTGATGCCCACACTCACTGGTTAGGGGAAAGGCCGAGCCCCGGGACTGGAGTGTGCAGAGCTGGCCCTGGCACGGGGTCAAAGGAGCAGGGCTGCAGGACCCAGGCCCAGGTGAATCCTCCCTGCCCAGCTGCTGTGAGAACCGACTTTCATTAGCCTTGCTGCCTCTGATTCCTATTGGGCTTTCTTAGTGGGAGACTGAGTGGACATCCAGTGAGACAACCACCCCATGGTTCTTAGGCCCGTCCCTCCCTCCCTTGGGGCCATTCTGCTGTGCGGCCCTGAGCCCCCTCCTCTGCCCTCTGACACTCCTGGGGAGCTGCGTGGACGGTGAGGGTGGAGTTTCTTCTCTCTCTCGGGAGCATGGAGCCTGGGCAGGGGACACCAAGCAAGGTTTCTTGGTGTCCCCAAGAAATGCTTGGCTCACTAGGGAGCTCGAGTGGCTGTTGGGCCAGGGTGCGGCTGAAGACATGAGGGGAAGGGGCTCCCCACGAGGCAGCTGCAGCCTCACTGCTGAGGTTGCGGTGGCACTGGCCAGGGGAGGAGATGGGCAGCCCCTTACCCTGGCCAGGCCCTCCTCTGGCACCGCGTGCAGGCACAGTGAGGGTGGACCCAGGGCTGGGGCTCTCTAGGTCTGATCACTCAGTCATTCTGCAGTATTTATGGGACACTGCAGGTGTGCTGGGATGATGACAGGCACGGGCACAGGGCAGCATCAGTCTGAATGCTCACACAGAGAATAAAATGAGATTATAGATTAGAGAGGGCAGGCTGGGAGCAGAGGTCTGGCGGATGCATCACAGATGAGAGCTGGAGGACAGCTGGTGAGGGCTGGAGGTGGGACACAGGTGCAAGTGCTCAGTGGGGCATGAGGGTGGAGGGCCTGGGATCCGCGAGGCCAGCACAGCCAACCACAGTGGACTGGGGAGGGGGCCAGGATACCAGGCCTGGATTGCATGGCCAAGCGAGGAGTTTGATTCCATGTCAAGGGCACTGGGAAGCCACCCGAGGATTCCGAGTGGAGCAGTGACATGGTCTCTAGTAAATTTCCTAATACAAACATCCAAAAGAGCTGGACTCTGCTCCTTCTCAGAACCACATACAGAATTCTCCTCTTAGCCCCATTACCCAGGAGGCCCGGCCCTGCATGGCTCCTTCACCTGGCCCTCCTAACTCCTTCACAGCATGCTGTGCCCTAGACACCTGATGCTCACCCATCCAAACAACTCAGTGAGGACAGGACTGTTTTATTACCATTTGACAGTTGGGGAGACTGAGTACAGACAGGCTGGGAGCTTGCCCTAGAAAGGGGAGGAGCTGGGATTCCAACCTTGGGTTCCGGCTCCAGAACATTCCCACTGAGGTGAGGTCCCCTGTGAAGGTTGGGAGGGGTGAAGCCCAGAGGCCCTGGCGGCCTCCCTGCCAGGCAGAGACCATTAGTTCCAGAATCACGGCCCACCAGGTGCATGGTCAGCAGTGGCCCTGCCTACCTGCCTTTGGGCAAGCCCTGGTCTGTGTGAGCTGCTGGGACCAGGCCCCAGGGCAGGATGTGTTCACACTGGGGTGCTGACCAGGCGCCCAGAGTCCTGGGTCCAAGGCCAGCCTCACAGGGTGACATAGGGATGCTTCTGGGTGACACAGTGTCCGTTTCCTCCTCAGTCTGATGGGGGTGGACACCCCCCAACCCCATGCTGGCAGCTGGGAGGGTGGGCAGCCTCAAAGACCCAAGTGTGGCTCTGAACTGTGGCCCCAGGTGGGCCACGACCCGCCCTGCCCTGCCCAGCTCAGCCCAGCCCCTTTCAAAGCACGACAAAGGTCTCTGACCACTGCCCCATAGCAGGGTTTCTTGGCTCCCACACTACTGACATTTGGGGTGGGGCAGTTCTTTGTTGTGGGGGCTGTACTCTATCACCCCCTCTGTTGGGACAACCAAAACCATGTGCAGACCTTGCCCGATGTCCTCTGTGGGGACTCTGGAGGCGATGCCTCCACCTGCAGCCTGGCTCCTCTCTGGGGCTCTAAGGGTCCACAGCCCACTTTCCCACAGGAGCCTCCTCCAGCCCGTGCTTGAGGAGTTGGTTGTTCATCTGCATGAGCTGTCAGTGACACAGGGACATTGGAGCACGTTCTCCTTGCAAATACTCCAACATTCAGGTGGAGCTGAGGGGCCTTTGGCCATGCCCACAGCTGTGAGGTCCCCTACCCTGCAAGGGGCACAGAGCAGGTGGGAATGACTGTGGTGCTCATGCCAGCTGGGCCCTGCTCCCAGGTCACCCTGGCCAGGCTCTCCTGTGGCACCACGTGCAGGCGCAGTGAGGGTGGACCCAGGGCTGGGGCTCTCTAGGTCCAGTTGCAGGTGCATCCTCAGTGCAGATCATGGATCAGGGCTGCACCAGCACCTGCTGCTCTGGTGTTTGCTGTCACCAGCCAAGCACAGTGGCCATGCACTCTTGGGTAAGCCTCCTCAGGCACGCGTGTGAGTAACTCACCAGGACTGGGGCCAAATCAGGATGTATGGCCTCGAGAGGTCACTGCCCAGTTTCCTCTAGCAGGGAAAACCCAGAGTCCGGTGGCTGTGTTCCAAGCCCTTCTCCCCACTCCTGCCCTGGGGCCACTGGGTGGCAAGGTGAGGTGCCTCACGCCAGGTTCATTTCCCGGCGCCTACATGCTTGGCATCCAGCGGGGTCCGAACTCCTCCTGCTGAGCGGCTCTCGTCCTCTGCCTGTTCCTCCTTTGTTCTATATTTCCTGTTCCTCAATGCTGTGCAGGAGTTCCTCATCTTTATGAACACTGACCACCATACCCATTTTGGACATTTTTTGGGTTTACTCTTGTTTCCCACCCTGGACCTGACTGATCCAGTGTTACTGGGAGATTAAATACAATTGTCCTCAAGTCCTTACAACAGTGCCTGGCATGGAGCAGGTGCTCAAGAAGCACACGGATGGCTGTTTGATAAATGCACGCACAGGGTGCTGTGAGCTCCCGCAGGCTGTGCTACAGTTCCGTGTACTGCATGGAAAGCACCGCGAGGCTGCACCTCGCCCTGGGCAGGAACTCACCCAACAGGCTCCTTCCTGGTCAAGGTCAGGTTGCGGTTGGGTCTGGCCTGGTTGATGGGGATGGTGGAGCCCTGGAAGAGGAACAGGGGCAGTCACCCAGGGGCCCAGGGTCCACACCCCTTCCCCTCTAGGCAGCAAGTCTCCACCAGGGTCTCCAGGAGGAAGTCAAAGCGACCAGCTTAGGTGTGACCTGAGGCTTGAGAGACAGGCAGGGGGGCAGCCAGAGGGGCAAGGTGTTTGCTCCACTCTGAGCCTGGCAGGCAGAGCCCTTGGGTGGAAGCTGGTCCTGGTACCAGCAAAGCCTCTAGCTTTGACATTCGAGCAAGAAAGGGTGAGGGTGGGGGCAGGGCCGGGTGTCCCCCTCCCCACAGCTCTAAGCAGTTGAGCACATGTAGAAGGCCCAGGCCTTGGGGGGTCCAGCTGCAGCCAGAAGCTACACAGCTGCGGAGTAGGGGCGGGCACCAGGCAGCCCACCTCCCTTGTCGCTGTCATGCCCTGGTGGAGAGGAGGAACCATGGAGCCCAGATCTGATCTGGCAGAGACGCCATGAGTCCTGCAGAGGTGGACCTCCCCAGGGAGCCTCTACAAATGGCCCCCAAGTTCCACAACCGATGGCGGGAGCCTGAAGATATGGTGACACTCCCTCCTGTGAGGTGTTGACTGTCCCTGTTGACCCTAAGGTGGGGACATAGTGCCCATGAGCCCAGAATAACGGCAGGAGCCCCCAGAAAAGCAGGCAGAAGACAGTGTCACAGGGATCCCAAGCCCGAGAGTGACCTGCTGCCGCTGGGAGATACAGTGCCCTGAGCAGGGACCTGCAGCCAGGAAGGACCTGTGGCCTCAGCCCTGCATCCACACGGAACTGAACTGTGTCAACACCAGAACTCGTCTGGATGCAGGTTCTGTCCCAGAGTCTCCAGATAAGGCCCAGTCCAGCCAGCGCCTTAGCTTTGGCCTTGTGAGACCTTGGCATGGAACCCAGCCCAGCGTGCCTGGAATTCCCACCTGCAGGACCACAAGCTAATAAACAGGTATTGTTCCAAGCCACCAGTTGTGGTCATTTGCTGCGCAGCATGCAGATGACTGTGCTGCCCTTGGAGTTCCCCTATATGGCTGGGCCAGTCTGCGTGTGCTCACACTGGGTGGGAGCCTGGGCCCCACCTGGATCTTGTCACACCAGCCAGCAAAGTAGCGGAAGGTCTGGATGGACATGCCCACGTGGGTCTTCAGGGCCAGCGTGTAGACGGCACCCGCATCCAGGGCCTCAATGGTGGCCAGCTCCTCCTGGTGCTGCTCCATGAGATCTGCCAACCTGGCCAGGGTGAGGGGAAGCGGGAGGTGGGCTCAGGCCTGGCACGGCCTCATCTGCCCTCACAAGGCCCTTCTTCAAGGAGCTGGGATCCTGCCCTCTACCCCAGTTCTGCCACTCTCAGATGTGCGGACCTCCGTTTCTGATCCATGCAATGGGCCAGCACCATTTACTCCACCGGATAGCTGTGAGGATGACACCCTCTGTCCCTCTCTCCTTTCCTCGATCTTCCCTCGCTTCCTTCCTGAAGTATTTGTGGATCCACTACTTTATCCTATTCCTCCGAAATTATCCTGCAGAGGCATTCACCCACTTGCTGCAGACAGCAAAGGGGTCATGGCCCAAGAGGCTGCCTTTCCTGTCTTTGGAAAGCTTGAACCAGGAGAAAGTCCATCTGTCTTTCCAGCACCAATAAACCAACTGTTCAGTCCAGGATGGTGGGGGCATGCTCCTGAGCCTGGCATCTCCAGAGGTGGAGAGGTGGCCCCATCCCCATCACAGGAGGGCTGACTAAGGAGCAACGTGGGGGCTGACGCGTTTACACAGACTGGCTTCAGCCTGAGCATGCCGAGGTTGGGTTGCCCTCCCTTGATTCTGACAGATGTGCAGCTGTGGGCAGCCTGGGAGTTATGAGGGTGCCCCTCTCATCCCCTAGGGGGAGGGTGGACAGGGAAAGTGGAGACCACAGGCCCAGAGCAAACTCAGCCTTGGAGACAGGGCAGCTCGGGCCCAGAGGCAAGTGTGGGACCAAAGCCTGCCAGCCGTTTCCCACACTGCTCCCCTCTGCACCCAGGCACCACGAAGCCCACATGCACCCCAGGCCTGCTCCGGTCCTCACCTGCCTACACCCACCAGGACCCGTGACAGCTGTCCACGCCACTCAGGATGCATCTGCAACTCTGTGCCTGGCCAAGCAGCTCCTGGCCATTTCCATTTCATTCTGGGGCCACAAGACCCCGGCTCCTCTGCCTCCCTCCTCCTCCTCACATCGGCCTCTTCCAGGTGCTCAGGTCAGTCAGGCCTCCTGCCTTGGCTTTTAGGGGCTGTGTTGCACGTCTGGGCCCCCTTTCCACACTCCTGTTTCTCCTCTTAGCTTTCTGTACTTGTTTCAGACACGGACTCAATGGGAAGCCGACCCAAATCCCCACCCATGTTCTGACTGATCAGAGCTCCCTGTCACATCCTCTGATAGCCTCCTCTGCCTTTCTTCACTCCCCCACCACTACAGTTTGTAACAGACATTCAGGTAGATGATAATTTCATCACGATTTGCCTGCCCACTGGAATCCAGGCTGCAGGAGGCAGGGTGCTGTCTGGTTCCCTGCTCTCTGCGGCGCCCAGCTCCAGCACAGCACTGGGAAGCACTCAGCTCAGGTTTGCTGCATAAAACCAACTGAGCGAGGCCACCCTGGGCAAGGAGAGCCCATGCGTAAATCGGTTCCTGAGAAAAACCGATTTTGTACAGCAAATAGTGAAAACATCACCTAGCGGCCGATAGAGGACTAGGCTCCCCAGCTGCGAAGACAGGAACTGCGTCTTTGTTATATAAATGAGACCCATTTGCTCCAAAGCCTGCTGGCACCAAACTCAAATTTTCCCACTCCCAGTTAGGCTTAAAGTAGCCCAAACAGGTATGTTTTTAGCCACTTAGGGCCCGCTGCTTTGCATACCCAGAGGAACCTCAACCAGCAGTTGTTGCCCATTGATAAAACAGGGCCTTGGGGTGATAAGGTGAAAGCTGCTACTGCCCTTGGCAGCCCTCAGACCCAGAGGCTCCCACTGCATCACTGTGTGTTGTCACCTGGACGTGGAAGCCCACACGGCAGCCTTGGGACAGTCTCACTGCTCGTCTCCTGCAACCCTACCCAACCTGCAGCCCACTAAATCTTGTGGTGTGCCATGCCTCCCCTGCTCACATCCTTCTCCTTCATCAGCCCCAATCCTTTGAATCCCCCACATTTCTAGATAATTCCACCTGTGTGTGACATGGCTGTGTCATCAATCCAGTTCCCAGGACACACTTTCTAAAGTATCCATCACCCCAGTGCACTATTCGGGAAGCTCTGAGAGGCTGCCTTGCAGGACTATTCTATTGTCAATTCGGTTAGGCTGCTGAATTCACGCCCTGGCACCCATGCTCCCCTGGGTGCCAGGGTAGCAGTGCAGGAGAAGTGAAGCTGCTGCCATCTCCCTCTGAAGGTCTGCAGGGCAGATGCAGGGGTGCCCAACAGGCTCGGCCGGCCCTACTGACCACCAGCAGCCTGGACCACTGTCAGATTCTCAGCCGTGGACCACAGTGGTATCTGGGCAGAGCCAGCAGCTACCCCACGGTCTTTCCCAGGAGCTCCTCTTTGTGGCCCCACTTGGCAGCTGGATACGGCTGCTCCTACTCCCTGGAGGTTCTATCCTGTCTACCAGGAGTTCAGGGGACTGCCTAGGAACCTTGTCTAACTCTCCCTCTGGATCTTTCTTCCTAGCTTCCACAATTGTGTAATGTCTGATTCCTGCAGTGAATTTCATGTTCCCTAACACCCACGGTGGTCCCGCCACCCTGACAGGGTGCTCTGCAGCCATTTATCTGGGAGCTCCTGAACTGCCCCCTCCGGGACACCTAGACCCAGCCTCTGTTGTGCTGAGCTGAGGCAGAACCAGTAATGGGCACTCCCAGGTCTTCACGGGGCCTGAGAGTTTGCATAGGACAGGAAGGGGTCCACTTACAGCTGCCCAGGGTGCCCCCCTCACTGTCATTATGGGTGAGTAGAATCTGTTATGACACAAGCCACCAGATGGCAGCAGAGGCCGAGGGAGGGACCCCACGCGCGCTGTTGGTCGTGCGGTCCACCAAACGCGCACGCAGGGCCCAGGCCAGAGGTTCTCCCGCCACCTGTCGTGCCTGTTTCACAGCTCTTCCTGACCTCCAGGAACTCTAGGGACCACTTGGCGTGGCCAGTGCCTTTCTAGAATTGAGGGGCTTGCAAAGGGGACTGGAACCTATGAAAGGCTGGGCATGCCCGACCCCCACAGCCCTCCCTGCCCCAACCCTAATCTCCATTCGGTTTTGCAGACCATGCTCTTGCAACCCCTCTCTCTAGTTTCCTGCTGCTGGGCTGCCCCGGCTTTTCTGGCCTCTGGAGTATAACAGAAACAGAAGCCATTCTGACCGCAAGGCCAAGGCAGGGTCTCTCCTGCCAGGTGAGGAGCTTCGTTGGGACCACGCCATAACCTGGCTTCGCACCCCTAGACATTCCCAGGACCCCAGCGAAAGAGCCAGGCCCCAAGACACCTGTGTTCTCGGCTCATCTGGCCACACCCTCTCTTCTCCCAGGAACATCACTCCACCTCTGTGAGGGTGACTGCTCCTTCCCGCCAGGCCCTGTGGTTCCAGGGGCACAGCACCTCTCTTCCAGGCCTTCCTCTCACTCTAAGGTCATAAGCTAAAGTCATCATAAGTCCTTGCCTAAGACGTCTGAACTGGAACTAAGGAGAGAAGGCCCCTTTCTCCCTGGCTTAAATTTTTTTTTTTTTTAACAGAAAATGTGAAACCTATAGATTCCAGTAGTCAGAGCCTGGCTGAGCAAGCAGAGACCAGGCCAGCCCCTCTCTGGCCCTTGCTGTCTTCTGCGTGCAGGAGCTAAGTCCCCTCCAGCCCAGGCTGGTGAGGGAAGTGCTTTGTCTGCCTGGGAGGCCCAGCCTGCGCCCACTTTGGAAGCATCCCTTGGCTTCCGCACCTCCTCACCTCCACCAGGCACCTCCCCTGAGCCCACTCTGCTGAAATGTCTCCTGTTTCTCATATCCCTTCCTCTGAGAAGCCTTTTCTGAGCCTCAGGCAAGGAGCCCCAGCTTGGCCCATCTGATGGCCTCGGTCCCATAGCCTCCCCAGGACCCAGCTCCTCCTGGCAGGTAAAAGGGCCTCCACAGAAGTGCCCCCCCTGCCACTGCCCAGAAGCTGATGGTGGCAGTGGCTGGCAGGTACATGTTGGGCTCCCACCTGTACATCAGCCGGCCCCGGTCCCGCGCGCTGATCTTCCCCCACCGTCCATTCTCAAAGGCATCCTTGGCTGCGGCCACTGCCTTGTCGACGTCGGTGACTTGGGCCAGGGATACCTGGCAGATGACCTATAGTGGAAGCAGAGCCATGACAAGTTCTCCCTAAGCCAGTTGCACACAGATACCCCTGCCTGCTTCCCTGGCCTCCTCCTGGGGCCCCAGTGAGGCGGCCCCCGTCCACATGAGCAGGTGTGGAGGAGAAGCATGGCCAAAGGACAACCCTGGGAGGGTTTACACAGGAAGGGAAGACAGGGCCCTGGGAGAGGGCTGTTTGTGTGTCTACACCCCAAGGTCCCCACCCTGTTCCTGCCCTGAGTGTGCCATCCGTGCAGGCTCCCTCACCTCGGTGCCTGCTGGGTGTGGTGAGGGGAGCCAGTGGGGTGTGGTGAGGGCAGCCCAGGGAGGGCAAAGCCAGTGACTCCTGTCTGCCGCCACAAGACAGCCATGCCCCTTCTGCCAAGGCCCCATCCTCAGCCCCTCCTGATGCTCCATCCCAAGGGCACTGCACTGTCCTGTCTGTGTCCCCACCCCCTCCCTCTCCCTTTGCAGATGAGTCTTTCATTAACTCCCCTCAAATGACTCATTTTGAGTGTGCTCTCTGTCTTCTGCAAGGACTTGGCCAATTCTATAGGATGGACAGGATAGAAAAATGTCAGTATGCAGCCATAAAAGCAAGCCCTGCTTTGAAACCTGTGTTTTGGATATGTTCATGTGTGTATCTACCATAGGCATGCTTTGGCTCATGATGCCACAAGGTCACAGTCAAGAAGGAGTGGCAAACACAGGACTCAGGTCGAAGAAGAATGTCCTAATGGTGGAGGGCTCAAGTAGTAGACAAGGTGGTCTCACACTGGGGCTACTGCTGAAGTGTGCAAGTGTGGCAGTGGCCTAATTTCTTCCTTGGGGTAGGAGGAACTCTGTTCCCAGTCTCTGAAGCAGGTGCAAGTCCCTTCCGAGCCCTCCTGCCACCTGCCACCACCCTGCACCTCCTCTCCACTCCACTCCAGTAGGGTGGGCTGGAAACGACCTGGCATTCTTTCCCATCCCTCTCAAAGGCACATGTCCAAGCAGAGACTCTCAGGGTCAGGACCCCCAGAGGCCAGTGGGGGCAGGGAAGGAAGGACAGGGAGGCTGGGGAATGTGGAGAAGGGGTGCTGGGCCTGCACTCACACTTCCATCGGTGGGATTGATGGTCTCAGAGGTCTTGGCGCCCTCGGCATCCACGAACTCCCCCCCAATAAAAAGCTGGTGGGGCATGCGGACAGTGCGCTTGTTCACTGCCATTTCCACCTGAAAGAAAGGCCCCAGTGACAAGCACAAACCCATGCAGGGTGCAGGAAGCATACACAGATGGCCACACAGTCACACACACACACTGCCCAGGGGCCTCCTGGGGCTTCAGAGCTGCATGTAGGCAACAGCTGAGCAGGGGAGAGACAAAGGACAGGCTCTGAGGCCAGGCTGCCTGGCGGGAGCTCTGCGCTTCCACCTACTCCCTGTGCCACCTTGGGCTGGCTCCTTAGCCTCCTTAGGGTGGGCTAAGAGGACTCTCAGACAGAGGAAAATGCCAGTGGGTAGTGAAGCCCTTGGCAAGCCCCAGACATGCTACCACCCACCACTCACATCCCTGTGGATTGGCAATTCCTCCCTGAACCCAGGCACCTCTGGGATATGATCCTCCTCCTGAAATCTGTTCGTCAGTCATTTGTCCTCAATCCCAAGGACACCCTTAGGTCCACCTTGGCCCCTTACTTCACCCACTTTTGTTCCAATCTACCAGCCAAACAAACTATGCTAAAGCCCATTCTTATAGGAGGTGGCAGTCTACCAAGATAGCTCAAGGAAGATTTCTTAATTTCCTTAAAAAACAGATTTTCAATTACTTGTCACACTTCCATACACACAAGTTGAATGTATAGGATTATTTGTTTCCTTAGTGGGAACTGAAAGTCTCTTCTTAATATCTTGATCACCTGCCTTGGGACTCAGAGTTTGGCCCATGTCCTGAGCATCAGACAGCAACATCCTCTGGCAAGCTGGCCCCACTGTACTGACATCCCCAGGCTATCCCGGGTGCAGGGAGAGTGTGGGAAACTGAAGGGTGGGCTCCTGGGGCCCTGGCTTTCTGAATGTCCAGGTTTCCCCTCTTGTCTTATGTAGTCATAGATGCAGCTGCCTGAGGGCTCTGCAGGGCCTGCTGCAGGGAGGGCCCAGCACTCACGTAGTCAATGCTGCACTCGCCCTCCTCATCGTCCCCTCGCAGCTTCCTCACTAACAGCTGGATGAAGTCCCCAAAGGTGGATGCCATGTACACATCTTCATTTTCTAACTCCAGGCCATCACACAGCTCCTTCACTTCCTCCACCAGCCTGGAGGGAGGAGATGGAAAGATGGGGACACAGGAGGGGCTCAGCAGGCCTGCATCGCTAGCAGCAGTGGCAGTGGGGCCAAACACCCCAGACAGGCTCCATCCCAGCACCGGGAGGTAGCCCAGAACTGGGGAGAAGGGCCCAGGCTGTGGACTCAGATGGTCCCGGGTCCAAATTCTCGCTCCATTACTTTCTAATTTGTGACCTTGGGCAAATGACTAACTCCTCTAAGCCTTAATTTCTTCACCTGTAAAACAGAAATAATAATAGCTGCTCTGCTATTTTGCGATGAGTAAATACGACGACCCATCTAATAATAATAATAATTAGCAGATTAATAATAATCTCCAAAAATCTCTGTTAAAAGAATGAAAACATAAGCCACAGATTGGAAGAAAATGTTTCCAAATCACATTATCTGATAAAGGACTTGTATTCAGAATAAAGAACCCTCAAAACTCAATACTAAGAAAGCAAACAACCTAATTAAAAATGAGCAAAAGATTGAACAGATGCCTCTCAAAAGGAGAAATATGGACGGCAAATAAGAATATGACAAGACACTCAACATCATTAGGCAATGGGGAAATGCAAATTAAAACCACAATGGAATATAGCTTCATATTTATTAGAATGTCTAAAATTTAAAAGCCTGACCATTCCCACTATTGGGAAAGATGTAGTACCCTGAGCAACTGGAGCTTGCACACACTGCTGGCAGGGATGTAAATGGTGCTACCACTTTGGAAAGCAGTTTAGCACTTTCTAAAGAATTAAACATACTTCCTATTTCACTCTCAAGTATTTATCCAAAAGAAATAAAGGCCAATGTCTAGACAGCAGATGGCAGAACAAGAAGCTCCAAAAATGTATCACCTTACCTAAATAACTATGTAACTTACATGAATCAAATATGTTGGAACTTTGGGGTCTAGTCAAATGCTTTCAGCACCAAGGAGAAAGACTGGTAAAGAAGCTGGTAAATGTCAATCAATTTAAATGATTTTCAGCCTCTCATAAGATATTGGCTGCCACCCCCCACCTCCCACCTCTGCCACAAAAAGTTGAAGCAGGGCTGGGTCATATTCCAGATGCAGCTTGCTGAAGCCAGGGTGGGCAATAAGGACCTTGTCCTCTGACCACCAGCATTGTGTCCTGAGCACTGATATTCCTTTTGATTGCTGAGAAGCTATCACAAAGGCTGGCAGTCATTGTTTCAACCCTCACAGGCTGAAGTAGCTTCTAGGAGATTTTAAAAGGCAATACTTTCCCTCCACTTTGGTAGCCAGACATTTATGGAAATCTTTGTTAGGTCACTGGCTGACTGCAGGAACAATGGAACAGAAAGTTCAATGACAACACACAATAAGGAACACACCTTGCAAAAAATAATTTGGAAAAGTCACAAACAGACAGTTCTAGCCCTCAACAAGGAAGTTTCAATAATACCTAATAAGTGGGAGAAATATATTTCCAGAATTACCACAACATAACACCCAAAATGTCCAGTTATGACCAAGAAAGATCTACAAAACATATGAAGAAATAGGAAAGAAGAGCCCATTCACAGGAACAAAAAATAATTTGAAGAAGGTACCCCTGAGGAAGATCAGATATTGGAATTATTGGTCAAAGACATTATGTCAAATGCCTTAAATATGTTCAATGAGCTAAAGGAAATTATGGACAAAAAACTAAAGGAAATCAAGAAAGTGATGTATGAACAAAATGAGAATATCGAAGTGACAGAAACTATAACAAGTCAAATAGAAATTCTTGAGCTGGCAAGTAGAATAACTGAAACAAACAAAAAACTCACTAAAGAGGTTCAACAGTAGTTTTGAGCAGGCTGAAGGAAAGATGAGCAAACTTGAAATTATCCAGTCTGAGAAGCAGAAAGAAAAAAGAATGAAGAAAAATGAAAAGAGCCTGAAGGATTTATAGGATACCATGAAACATACCAACATACTCACAGGAGCTCCAGAGGAAAAAAGAGAAAAAGGTTTCTCTAAATATGTATTTGAAGAAATAGTGGCCCCAAAGTTCCCAAACATGAGGAAAGAAATGAATATACACATCTAAGACAATGAATGAAGTCCAAGCAGGATCAAAGAGATCCACACCAAGGCACATTACACCCAGCTTGTTGAAATCCAGAGACAAAGAAATAATTTGGAGAGTAGCAAGAGAGAAACGGCTTGTTATATACAATGGGTCTTTGATAAGATTAAAAGCTGACTTCCAGTAAAACACCTTAAAGGCCAGAAAGCAGTTGGATAACATATTAAAAGTTTTGGGGAAAAATGGCAACAAAGAATTCCATATCCATCAAAACTATCTTTCAAGAATGAAACAGAAATTAAGATATTTCTATAGAAACAAAAGCTGAAGAAATTGGTTACCAGTAGACCCACCCTAGAAGAAATGCCGAAAAGAGTCTTTCAGGCTGAGATAAAAGTACCATAGACTTGATGACACAATTAAAAATAAAGAACACAGGTAAAGGCCACTACATAGGTTAGTATGAAAGTCCATATTATTGTATTTTATTGTGGTTTGTAACTTCTCTCTTTTTCCTATATGACAATAGGCAAGTGCATAAAACAATAATTTTAAATATATATTAATGGGTATACAATGTATAAAAATGTACACTGTGACAGTAACACTATAAAGGGGAAGGAAAAGAGATGTATAGAACGAGAGTGTTTGTATACTATTGAAGCTGGGTTGATATTATTCAAACTACCTTGTTATAAATTTAAGATGTTAATTGTAATCCCTAAGTAACAACCCAGAAATAACTAAAAACATACAGTAAAAGAAAGAAGGGAATCAAAGTGATACACTACAAAAAAAATTACCAAATACAAAAAAGGACAGTATAGAGAAACTGAGGAACAAAAAAATAAGACATTCAGAAAACAAATGGCAGAAATAAATCTTTATTTATTAGTAACCAAGTTAAATGTAAATGGATTAAACTCTCCTGTTTAATCTATTTAAAGTTTAAACATGAGAAGGCACAAATTGGATGACTGGATAAAACCCAGCATCCATACATATGCTACAAGAGAATCACTTAGATATAATGATACAAAAGAGCTGGAAGTAAAAGGATGGAGAAAATATTCCATGCAAATAGTAACATAAAAGAGACTTTAAATCTAACAAGTTTACAAGACACAAAGAAGGACATTATATTGATACAAAGTTTGATGCTGCAAGAGGATATAACAATTATAAGTTCATACACACCTAAAACAGCCCTAAAATATATGAAGCAAAAATGGACATTTCTACAATAGTAGTTAGCTACTTAGATGCCCAACTTTCAAAAATGGATAGAACTCAAGAGAATAAGATACTTGAACACCACAAACCAATCAGATATGTACAAAACACTGCTCAAGAAGAACAGAGCACACATTCTTTTCAAGGTTACATGGAACATTCTTCATGATAAATCATTTGTTAGGCTACACAATAAGTCTTAATATATGTAAAAATATTGAACTCTTACAAAATATCTTTCCTAATCAAAATGGAATGAGACTAGAAATCGATAACAGAAAGAAAACTGGAAAATCCACAAAGATATGAAAATGAACTAGCACACTCTTAAACAATTAATGGGTCAAAGAAGAACACACGAGAAACTAGAAAATACCTTTAGTCAAAGGAAAATAAAAACACAACATACCAAAACTTATGAGAGGCGGGGAAAGTAGTGCTAAGAAAGAAGTTTACAGGTGTAAATACATACTTAGAAAAGAATGAAGTCCTCAAATCAGTAACCTACACTGTACACCTTAAGGAATGAGATTAAAAAGCAATCTAAACCCAAAACTAGCAGAAGGAAGTAATAATAAAGATTAGAACAGAGATACATGAAATAGAGACCAGAAAAAAATACAGCAAATCAACAAAATCAAATTTAGATTTCTTGAAAATATCAACAAAATTAACAAACCTTTATCTGACTGACCAAGAAACAAAAAGTGAAGGCTCAAATTACTAGAATCAGAAATCAAAGGGAGACATTATACCAATCTTACAGAAATAAAAAGCATCATAAGAAAATACACGATAAATTATATGGCAACAGATTTGATAACTAGGTAAAGTGAACAAATTCCCAGAAACACACAATCTACCAAAACTCACTCATGGAGAAACAGAAAATTTGAATAGATATATAACTAGTAAGGAAACTGAATCAGTAATCAAAATCTTTCCAGTAAAGAAAAGCCCAGGGCTGAATGATTTCACTGGTGAATTCTACCAAACATTTGAAGGGAAATTAACACCAATTTTTCTCAAACTCTTCCAAAAAACTGAGAAGAGAACACATCTTCAACTCTGTCCATAAGGCCAGCGTTTACTCTGAGACCAAAGCCAGAAAAAGATACTACAGCAAAAGAAAGCTACAGACCAATATCCCTTATGGAAACTGATGCAAAAATCCTCAACAAAATACTAGCAAATTGATTTCAGCAGCATTTTAAGAATATTACATACCATGACCAAGTGGGATTAATTCTTGGAATGCAAGGATACTTCACCTATGAAAATCAATCAGTGTAACATACCACATTAATGGAATGAAGAGAAAAACACATGGTCATCTCATTTAATGCAGAAAAAGAATTTGACAAAATTCAATATCCTTTCATGATTAAAAAGCACTCAAACTAAGAATAGAAGGGAACATCCTTTATATAATAAAGGCCATATTTGAAAAACCCACAGCTAACATATTCAGTGGTGAAAGACTGAAAGCCTTTCCCCTGAGATCAGCAGCAAAATGAGGATGCTTGCTTTCACCACTTCCATTCAATACACTATAATAGTTCCTCCTTACCCACGGGCAGGGTCGGGGGTTGGGGTTGTTCCAAGGCTCCCAGTGAGTGCCTGAAACCACATATAGGGCTGAACCTTACACTGTGCTCGACTTATGATATGATTACATCCCAAAAACCCATTATAAATTGAAAATGTTAAATCATGAATGCATTTAATATACCTAACATACTGAACATCAGCGCTTAGCCTAGGCTACCTTAAATGTTCTCAGAACATTTACCTTAACCTACAGTTGGGCAAACTCATCTAACACAAAGCCTATTTTATACTAAAGTTTTGAGTATCTCATACAATTTATTGAACACTGTACTGAATGTGAAAAACAGAATTTTGTAAGGGTACACAAAGCATAATTTCTACTGAATTCGTATCACGTTCACACCATCATAAAGTCAAAAAATCCTAAGTTGAAGCATCATAAGTCTGGGACCATCTATATATTCTATGCTTTTTCTGATAACACCAGTGGCTACTAAGTGACTAATGGGTGGGCAGTGCATACACCATGGATATCCTGGACAAAGGGGTGATCCACGTATCAGGTGGGATGGAGCGGGACAGCATGAGATTTCATCATTCTATCAAATGGCGCTCAATTTAAAAACGTATGAATTATTTCTGGACTTTTCCACTTAATATTTTCCAACCATGATTGACCATGGGTAACTTAAACTTCAGAAAGCAAAACCACAAATAAGGGGAGACTACTGTACTGGAAGTTCCATCCAAGGCAATTAGGCAAGAAAGAAACATTAATCCAAATTGTGAAGGAAGAAGTTAAATCATATCTCATCACAGATAACATGATCTTACATGTAGAAATCTTTAAATGGGCCAGGTGTAACGCCTCACCCTGTAATTCAAGCACTGTGGGAGGATCACTTGAGCCTAGGAGTTCAAAATCAGCCCGGGCAACATAGCAAGACTTTGTCTGTAAAAAAAATTGTTTTAAGTTAGCTAGGTGTAGTGGTGCATGCCTGCAGTCCTGCTACTCAGGAGGCTGAGGCAGGAGGATCACTTGAGCCCAAGAATTTGAGGCTGCATTGGGCTATGATCAAACCACTGTTCCAGCCTAAGTGACAGAGCAAGACCATGTCTAAAAAACAGAAAAAGAAAACCTTAAATATTCTGCACCTCCAAAAAACTGTTAGAGCTAATAAAGGAATTCAGCAAAATTGCAGGATACAAAAATAACATGCAAAAAAACAGTTGCAACTCCATAAATTAGCAATGAACAATCCAAAAAGGAAATTAATAAAACAATTCCCTTTACAGTGGCATCAAAAGAATAAAATAAGAATAAATTTAACCAAGTAGCCAACAGAGTTGTACAATGAAAACTACAAAACACTGCTGAAAGAAATTACAGAAGATCTAAATAAATAGAAAGCCATCTGTGTTCATGGACTGGAGAAGTTAATATTGTTAAGATGACAATACTGCCCAAAGTTATCTACAATTTTTATGCCAACTCTATTAAAATCCCAAGTGATTTCTTGCAGAAATTACAAAAATCATCTTAAAATCATATGGACTATCAAGGGACTGTGAATAGTTCAAACAATCCTGAAAAAGAACAAAGTTAGAGGACTCACATTTCCTGATTTCAAAATTTACTACAAAACTACAATAATCAAAATAGTATGATACTGGCATAAACACAGATATATAGACCAATGAACAAGATAGCCTAGAAATAAACCTAAACATATATGGCCAACTAATCTTCAACAAGGGTGCCAAGAATACATAATGGGGAAGCGATAGTCCCTTCAACAAGTGATGTTGGAAAGACTGGATGTCCACATGCAAAATAATTAAATCAGATCCTTATCTTGCCCCACACATAAAAATATTCAACTCAAAATATATGAAAAACTTAAGACTTAAAACTATAAAACTAGAAGAAAGCATAGGGGAAAGTCTCCATGACATTGGTCTTTGCAATGATTTCCTGAATATCACACCAAAACAACTGGAAACAAAAGCAAAAATATACAAGTCATATGCATCAAAGTAAAAAGCTTCTGCAAAGCAAAGGAAACAATCAGCATGGAATGCGAGAAAACTTCTGCAAACCATGTATCTGATAAGAGGTTAATTCCTAAAACATATAAGGAGTTCCTACAACTCAATAGCAAACAAAACAAATAATCCAATTTAAAAATGGGCAAAGACTTGAATAGACATTTCTCCAAAGAAGACATACACATGACCAACAGGTATATGAAAAGATGCTCAACATCACTAATCATCAGGAAAATGAAAATAAAAACTACAATGAGATACCATCTCATCACTGTTGGGATGGTTATTGTTCAAAAGGAAAGAAGAAAAGGGGAGAGGAAGGAAGATAGGAATGAAAGTAAGCATTGGCAAAGATATGGGAAAAATGGAACCTTTGTGCACTGTTGGTGGGAATGTAAAATGGTGCAGCCTCTGTGGAGAATGATATGGAGGTTCCTGAAAAAATTAAAAGAAGAACTATCATATGACCCAGTAATCTCACTGCTGGGTATTTGTCCAAAAGAACTGATCTCAAATTCCCATGCACTTCCACATTGATTCACAACAGCCAAGATGTGGAAACAACACAAATGTCCATCAACAGATGAGCAGATAATATGGTCTATCTGTACAATGAAATAGGATTCAGCCATAAAAAGAAGGCAGTCCTGCCATGTGCTACAAAAGGGCTGAATTTTGAGGACATCATGCTAAGCGTAAAAAGCCAGTCACAGAAGGACAAATGCTGCATGATTCCACTTGTATGAAGTACTAGAGTGGCCAAGCTCATCAGAGCAAAAAGAATGGCTGTTGCTGGGGCTGGGGAGAAGGAAATGGGGAGTGGCTGTTCAACGGACAGAAAGGTTTAGTTGTGCGAGAAAAAGTTCTAAAGATCTGCTGACCAACACTGTGCTCATAGTTAACAATCCTACAATATACAGTTATAATTTTAAGAGGGTAGATGTTGTATTATGTGTTTTTTTCCACATTTTTTTTAAAAGGACATATACTCTTAACTATTTACAGAAAAGCAGTTTTGCTTTCTTTGCATCCTCAGCTCAGTAGCTGTACACAAGGCATGGCCTGGCCTCTGGACACCATTCTCTCAGGTGTCTGGCATTCTTCTTCTTGGCATATTTTTTACAAAACAATTATTACAAACTGCATACTGCCTCACAGTGAGTTACTAGAGGTCCACAGTGCCAAGCACATAGGCCCAACTCAGCCCACTCAGCCCCAACTCATATGCATGGTCAATTGCAAAACTGGTCACAATGCCCACCCCTGCAGTCACAGCCTTGGCCATGTGAAGGTGCAGCACCTGCTAGCAAGATGTGGAGTTTCTTTCCCCACCCCTGGAAGCTGGACCTGTTCTGTGACTCATTTTGGCCAACAGAATGCAATGAACACAATGTGCTCACTCCGAGACCAGGCCTCCCTGGGCTCCCGCTCTCCCTCCTGGAACCCACCACCACCACAGGACCAGCCAGCCCCCAGCTGACCTGGCAGATCCCACCCTTATGTGAGCCCAGCTGACAGCAGCTGAATCTGATGCAAATCAGCTGAGCCCAGCACAAACTGTTGAACCATAGAACTGTGAGCTAAGGATATGGTGTTGGTTTAAATCTCAATGTTTTGGGGTGCTTTGTTGCACAGCACAAATGGTTGGCACAATACATAACCCTAATTCTCCCTATGAACTCAGTGCTGTTCTTCTGAATCAACTCCTCCCAAATTCCTTCCTAGAACTTCCCCAGAGAGGCTGCATGCAACTACTCCCCCTTAACCTTTGCATAAAGACCTGCAACCATTCATTTGTGCTGCCCACCATGTGTGCACGCAGACCTGCACACTGGCCCTTCCTGGGTCCCTGGCCCACATGATCCATGAGTGTAACAAATGGTTGTTTCCTGCTGCTCAGTTTTGCAGAGATTTGTGACACAGCACCAAGTACCTGGGACAGGACCCCTCCACTCCTGGCCTTACCTCACAACGTCCACAGACGCGGCCCCTGACTTGAAGAAATCAGTGGAGTCTTCAACCTCCAGGACATTGGGGAGGATCCGCTGCCAAACACTCTGCAAAGCAAGACCTGATGAGAGGCTGGCCCCAGGGGAGCTGGGGACAAGTGCCACTCCAGGACAACAACCCCTGAACAGACTCATGGATGGCCTGGGGCCAGGCTGGGCTTCTCTATGTACCTCCAAGTTGTTGCCTCATCCCAGGAGGCTTAATGGTCCTAGAGTGACCACCTTCTGGGAAAGAAGGAGCTGCCACATCCCAGGGCCCTCTGATGCTGGCTGCTGTCCTCATGCCCACCTCACCTCAACCCCCGGCTTCTCTGGGGTCCCCATGACAGTCCAGCTGATGGAGGACAGATGTGCCAGGCCTCTAGGCATGGCTGGGGACTAGGAAGGTGGGGCCCAGCTGCTCCTGACCCCCACTCACCTCGGTGCTAGCACCCAGGTTCTGGTGTCCCCAGTGTGACACCGATGCCCGGGTGTTGTAGCAGCAGGCTGGAGACAGGGTGGGCCTGAAGGTGACTATGAGGCTCACAGATGGGTTCAGGAGACCTGGGTCTTGACCTCACCAAGATGCTAACTGGTCTGTGTCCTGCGAAGGATTCAGTCTGGGACCTATGGAGGGCAGCAGTGCCCAGCCAGCTGGCCCTGTGGATGTGGGTGCTCAGCTCCCACTAAGGCACCCAGTAAGGCTGTCCAGCAGTCAAGAGGGGATGACTGCTCTCTGGGCAGGCTGCTGGTGAGGCCCAGTGGGGCAGGAGTCAGGAGGGGCCCCAGCAATATCAGGCCAGGTCCCCACTCTCTGGATGAACTCCAGGCCATTGTCAATCATGGGCCCAGGTTGGGGGTGAGGCATGAGATGCTGGTCCAGGCCCAATCAGAACCAGTTCCCCCAACCCCTGGCACAAGCACCCCCGGCTCTCCTCTTTCTTTCTTGGAAAAATGTCATGGATCTGCCCTTCCCATACTCAGGGCGAGCATCAGCACCACACCAAGCCACGCACTGTCTGCCACACACCTGCTGCCTGCCCCTCGAGGTCTCTGCTAGGCTCTCACCTGCTGGCAACACCTTCCCCTGACTCCCCAGCTAATATTTAAATCCTGGGCATCCTTAAGGGTCCAATTCCTGTGTCACCTCTTCCCCAAAACCTTTGCTGGCTACTCTACTGGCAGGATCTACCTGCCTCAGACCACACCGCTTGGGGCCACCAGTCGTCCCCTACTGGATGGCACCTGCTAGCATCCAGGGCCCTTATCAGATGAGAGTGGAGCCACAAAGGGGCAGTGCAGCAGACTGGTCACTGAGTGCACCACAAAGCCAAAGCCCACCAAGCCATGAAAATGCAGGCAGCCCCTCAGTGCTGACAGCAGCTGTGTGAGGATTCTGTGTGTGAGGCAGGCAGAGAATCTGGACTACAGGGAGAGTCAGCAAACACAACGTTTCTGCCATGGGCAGCACCTGCCCAGCCTCGCTCATGAAGGCATAGGGGGTTGTGGCCCACTACCTGCTGAGCCCACAGAAGGCTCTTGGAGTGTTCTCCTGAACGGCCACAGGCCAGGCCCCTCCACCAACACCGGGGAGCTGCACAGCCCCAGACTGGCCTCCCCTCGTTTTGGCCATGTCCCCTCTATCCCATCGGTCTCCAGACCATACATCCTGGAGGCCGAGTGCAGCTGTGAGCAAGAGGCCTAATGATAGCCATCCTAGCGATGGCCTTAGGGGGCTGCACGGTGAACAGCTAGAAGAGGACTTGAGCCCAGCCCTCCAGAGCCCGGACTCCACTCCTCAGGCCTTGGCTCCACAGCTGAGACCTGCAGGTACTGAGGGCACCTACTGCATAGAGTTGTTATCATGAATAAACACGCCGCTCTTCCAGGAGGATCTGGAACTCTGAATGTGCACAGTGAACAAATGCAAACCTGAAATAGCCAACCCTTCAAGATGGATCCCCAGCAGCTAACTGGGCCTAAATTTAAAACAGAGCCAAGTGGACACTTGCTGTCTAGGGGGTCACACATGTACTCTAGGTTCCCCTAAAACCTGCACCTTTTTATCTTTGAGTCTTTCAGAGCTCACCTGAACCAGCCAATCAGGGCTCAGCTGTACCAACCAATTAGAACTGGTTTCAACCCTTCCTTTGCATGGGAACCTGGGTGAGAGCTTTTGCTATAAAACCCCACCCTTCCCGTTGTTCTCAGGAATGCACCTTCCTGTTACACCAGAAGCTGCCTTTGGACGGTTTGCAAACTGGTCACTGGAATAAAGTCTCTGTTCTCCAAATTCATTTTCTGAGAACTTTTGTCCACAGTACACACTCCAGAAGTATCTGTTTTTCTCATGAGATGCTTAGACGTATTGCCAATGTGTACTGAGTTCCTCAAAGATGCCAGCTACTGAACTAAACCTCTTCATGTGTGTTATCTCCTCTACCAATCCTCCATTGAGGAAGGGCTTGTTATTCCCATTTTACAGATGCAGGACTTGGCTGCAGCTGTTGTAAGATAGCATCGTTTGACTCAGGTCTACATCTACAAATGATGACCCCAGCTCATCCCCAGAGCCACTCAGCTGTGGGCTCCAGGAGGGCTGTCTGTCCAGCTGGCCCTGCAACCCAGGGCAGGCCAAGTCAGGGCCAGAGCAACTGCTCCAGGGATATCTTTGGAATAAATAGGATTTTTTTTAAACAGACCTTCAAGGTGTTCCACTTTCAAGAAGGAAGTTGCTGGCTCTCAGCACCTTTGGATCACACAAATGCCTCATGTCCATCCTTGCTGAGCCCTGCCGCACATGTGCCGTTAACACCCAAGGTCCCCAGCTGTGCCCACCTGACTCTGCCCCTCACCCCCTGGGCTCCAGCTACAGTGAGTGCCCTCCCATGGTGACTCCCTGAACACAGGGAGGCCTCTGCCCTGTTAGGGCCTTGCCATTTGCTGTTCCTTCTCTCTTGAAGGTCTTCCCCCAGATCTCTTCTCTCCACCCAGGGAAGAAGGATACAGTGGGAGGGAGCATGAAGGGTCAGGAACAAATTCCAGGAAGTGAGCATGGATGGAAATTCATGTTGAGAAGACTGAGTCTCAGAGACGAAAGCGCCCTACAGCATCATATTGGGGCAAAGCTGGATTGGAGACCAGGTGTGCCTTATGGGCAGCTTGTGTTGGTCACAGCCCGGGATGCTGCCTCTGGTGCAGCCTTTCTGGAAGGCTCCAGTGCTCACATTCTAATCACAGGGACATGGGCTTGACACCTGACTCTTTCAAATATTCCAGGAGCTTCTGTTTCACTTATTAAGTGTTGACAATGAGCCCCTAGAAGAGTCAGACTGAACTGGCCAGATCCCAGGGCCCCAGTTGCAGAGGAAGGAGCAGCAAGAAGACAACAGAAAGCTCCAAGACGAGATAGAACCAACACTGCACCTGGAGCCAAAACAGACACCCACAGAGGGCTGGCACTGCCCAACTCTGGGGAGGGTGATTTGCAGAACACATGTGCACGGCACAACCTGCCCAACTGGATGGCAGCCCTGAAGTTGCCTCTTACCCGCACAGCCTCCGCAGTAACCAGCTCTGCCTCTGTCAGCTCAAGGACACTGCTGGCTGCCCCCTTAAAGAAGTTCGAGGCCAGGATCATTTTGCCATCCTCCAGCTGAATGTTCTTCACCAGCAGCTGCAAAAGGAAGGATTCCTTTTCTTTTCTTTTCTTTTTTTGAGACAGAGTCTTGCTCTGTTGCCCAGGCTGGAGTGCAGTGGTGCGATCTCGGCTCACTACAGCCTCCGCCTCCCAGGTTGAAGCGATTCTCCTGCCTCAGCCCTCCTGAATAGCTGGGATTACAGGCGCGCACCACCACGCCCGACTAATTTTTGTTTGTATTTTTAGTAGAGATGGGGTTTCACCACATTGGTCAGGCTGGTCTCAAACTCCTGACCTCATGATCCATCTGCCTTGGCCTCCCAAAGTGCTGGGATTACAGGCATAAGCCACTGCGCCCGGCCAAAAGAAGGATTTCACAGTTCCTGTGGTCGGACCTGAGGCAGTGATGAAGGCGTCCCACAAGGGGTGCTGTGCTGGGCACTCCAGCCTTGTCTCCAACCTTCAGATGAGGAAGAAGCAGGGAGTCTCAGATTAGTGATGAGTTCAGAGTGCGGAGGCCACTATTCCAGGGACACAGAAGGAATTGCAGAGCTTGTGTCCCCTACCAGCTGCTCGATTTTCCATCACCCACTCCCACCACACTTCCACTTTGTTTTTAAGTGTAATGACTTTATTACTTCTGTAAAAAAGGATTCCTACTGAACAAAAAAAGCAAACGTCATTCAGGCACCACATAGAAAGTCAACTTAGAAAAACAACTAATCTTGCAATCACCCAGTAGCTCCCAGAACTGCCACAGAAACACCTGGAGAACATCACCAGATGCCTGTGTGGGATGCAGAGGTGGGAAGAGGAGAGGCTGAAAAAGGGTCTGGCCGGCCCTGCAGTCTGCAGCTTCAGGATAGCACTTCAAGCTGGTCCCGGGTAGAGCCTGCGTCCAGCCATCAGTTCAAGGGGATTCTGGCTGCCAGACATGAACTGCCCCCATTGTAGCTCATGACTCTGGGATACTCTAGTGTCTCCCTCAGATTTACTGTATTTAATAAGATGTTTGAATTGTTTGGGGCCTGCTTGTTTATCGATAGTTTTTCAACAAATGCTTTTGTTAGGGGCCAGGAAAAAAAACACATGTAAAAAAAGAGTTACGGATAAGCTCATGGGTGGGTGCATGTCTCTATGCGTTAAGAGTGGCTGTGTAAGAATGGTACTCTCTATGCATGCTCTGCCAGAACTGGAACTTGCCTCTCGGCCTGACCCTCGCCCCATTGCCTTTCAAAGATGTTCTGGAGCTTTCTGCAAGCTAAAGCCCAGCCAGACTCCACAGGGCGTGGCTGAGAGATGCTTCAACCCAGGGTCTTCTGGGTTGATCTGTGGGGAGCAGGGTGTGTGTGCTCAGCTGGTCTCTCCTCACTCCCCTCCCACCCTGACCACCTCTGGACAGTGGACAAAGCTCTTGTGAGAGAGCCGATAACCCCAGCTTCCTCTTAAGACACTTAGTTGCCTTCTTTGCGTTCCTGTCTTTGCAGGTCTCTGGGCAGATGCTGTGGGTGCCCTGCTCAGACCCCTGTGGCTGGTGCCCTGTCCTCCAGCTGCAGCAAGGGCTGGATGATAACGGCCTGCACTGTCCCATCCTTGCTTGCTGTGGATGGATAAGAGCTCCTGTACACAAAGAGGCCGAGGGACTATGCCTGGTGGGTTCTCCACCCCACCCCAGGGGCCACTGAAACCAAAGGCTGACAGAGGTGGGGACAGGCAGGTATAATTGGAGGGTGCAGTTAATACTCCAAAACCCACCCTGGGAGCAGCCCCAGGCTAGACTTCTCCTGAACCTTTACTTTTGCTTTGCTTTCCTCTGCCCTTACTGCCTGGCATGATTTTCTGGAACATTCCCTCAATAAATCACTTGCACAAGAATTTTTACCTTAGATGCTGCTTCTAGGGAACCTGACCACAGACAGATATTCTTTTGCAACTGCACATATCAATCTTGGATACCCAAAACACTACATTGCAGACATCAACAGCAGCCTAGACCTTCTGACAGGGGAGCATGGCAGACTGGACACCAAGAGCCAGCAAAGGCCAGGCCCCATACTGCCACGCCTCACTCTGGTAGGCCGGACACAGCAACACGGCTGGGGGTACCACGCCCATGGGGTTTGTCCGGACCCTGTCAGTGTGTGGGAAGATCCCTGCCTGCCCTCTCCCTACCCCTGGCTGCTCATGTGAGAAGGAGTAGTAGAGTGCATATGAACAGGAAGCTACCATGGCCAAGACCAGCATCACGGCTTTGGAGCCAGAATTTCAGAGTCTGAATCCCAGCTCTGCCACGGGCTAGCTTGGATGATCCTGGACAAGTTATTTAAATCTCTGTTTTTTTCCTCTATAAGGATATAATATTTATACATATCTCATACTGTTGTTAGGCAGATTAAATTTAACGCGTATACATTGTTCTGGTATAAAAGGTGCTCCATCAGTGTTTGCTGGTACCGTGAGTTGTAGTCTGCTAATAACAAGAGCAGGTGGCCGGCATGGCTCCCAAGGCTCTGCACGTGCTAAGTCACCATGGCATCGCCGTTCAAAGAGATGGGAGCTGAGGCACAGAGGCTTAATGACCCCACACCCAGAGGTGCTTCTGATAGACCTAAGAGAGGCCCTGAACCCAGGCTCCCTGGGAGGGCTTCTCTCTGATTCTAGGTTGCCTGACACCCACACAGGGCACTCAGCCTGGAGATGGGTGCCTAGCCAGGAAGGGTAGGGAGCCCAGCTTTCCCAGAACAGAGAAGTGGGTAAACTGCCTCGGACAACCTGTGCTCAGGACCAGCCGGGCGGTCAGGGACAAATCAGGGTCAGTGTTCCTTCCTGGGTCTGGTTTTTTCCATTTTCTCCAGAGGAGCCTAGGGTCTTCCTGTGAGGCCTGAGTCCAAGGACAGGAGCATGGGTGGCTTTGAGCAGGCAAGTGACCCACAGCCGTGCCCTTACCATTTTGTCATCATTCCCAAAGAGGATGAGTCCTGCTTTGGTGACCACCCCTGGCCGATGGGCTCCTGGGATGGGCAAAGCGTCTCCCTCGGGCACCAGGCCTGAAGTGTTCAGCGTTGAGTTGAAAAATGTCAGTTTCTGTCGAGGGGAGAAATACCAGAAGATGGTGGGTGAGAAGAAGCCCCCGAAGCCAGTAGCCCAGGCAGGTCTGAGCAGGGCTGGGAGAGGGAGAGGGGCCAGGGGTAGCTGAGACCTGGGAGCCGGCTCAAAGCCCATGTGACCCCTGAGGCCCTTTCTCCTGGGGCACAAACAAGACCTGGAGGAGCCTCAGTGGCCTCAGGGAGCTGATGGCAGGTCTGCCTCAACTCTGCCATAAGACCCTTCTCCTTGGCCCATGGCCTCAGACCTGAGGTGCACAGACTGGGGGAGAATGTGCTCCAGGCATCATGGAATGAGGCTACCTGCCTTCAGGGTGCTGCCAAGGAGTGGTTGCTTTGATCAGAAGATGCATTTGCTAGTACAAAGGGCTCTGCGTTGATGAGGACAGCAGAGAGGCTTCTGGCCACAGTCTGGGCAGTCGGCTGGGGGTCAGGGGTCTGGAGAGTCTGAGACTGTGTGGGGGACAAGACTGCCCTCAAGGTTTGCGCAAAGACCACCACACACAGTCCTGCCACCCCTGATGCCTCACTAGAACCTGTGACCCCCAAGTCTCCACATCTTCAGCATCTGGCCTGCCCACGGTCAGCCTGGCCCTGAATGTGCTGCTCCACCCTGCCTGAGGCCAAGTCAGAGTGAGCACTGGGCCTGGGGTCTCCGCAAGCCCAGTGGTGAGACTCAAAATATTTCACCACCAATACAGCTGGGCCCCAGGGGCACTACAAGGGCCTGGAGGCCTCCAGCTACGCAGGACATCTATCCTTTAGCTACTGCAGGCTGGGTAGGTCTCTCACTCCTGGGGAAAGGCTGGGATGTTTAGGGGGCACCCAGTGGGAGTAGGGGCCAGGGCAGTAGCTATTTATTATACCAACCAGTTCAAACATGTGTGACAGTTTAATGGCCAGTGGGATACACCAATGCACCTGGCTGGATTCCAGCCATGCAGGGACACACCTGTTCACAGGCCTCTGTCCAGGCTCCCGGCACCTTGTCGTTCCCGCGGATCCAGTTGTGAATGGCCTCTGCTGGCTGGTCCCAGTTGATCTGTGGGGAGCAAGGTGTGTGTGCTCAGCTGGTCTCTCCTCACTCCCCTCCCACCCTGATGACATCTGGACAGTGGACCAAGCTCTTGTGAGACAGCTGGTAACCCCAGCTTCCTCTTAGACACTTGCAGGAGTCCCTGAGCTGGTGCCCCTAGTTCTGGGTGCTCTCTGACCCTCAGTCTCTCATGGGCTGAGCAGACTTCAGAATGGTTTGGGGAAGATAATGTTCTGTTGCTGTCAACATGGCCCAGACCTTACACAGAGGCCCCAGCATAATGTACTCAGGCCTGTCCCATAGGGCCCCACCTTTCACTGGCAGGGCCCCTGTGGGTCCCCACACAGCAACCCATACTCCTGAGCTGAGACACAGCCTACAGGCTTCTGAGGCTCCTCCACTGGCTATTGCTCCAGAGACCCGCACTGTCCCTCACACCTTGCCTTGAAGACTGCTCGCACTACGGCTGACGTTTTGCCCCCTAACTCCCACTCTTATCTCCCTGTGGGCTTTGCCTGCCCATTCCTCCTAAAGAGGAACAGGAAAGAACCTGGAATGGACCCTGTTCGCTACCCTCCCAGGTGCCAGGGTCCTCCTCCTCCACGGCTCTCTTCATGCATCCCTGACCTGGGCTGCCCTGTGTTCTGGCCTCAAAGAATTACAACCTGCACCATCTGGGCTGAACCCCAGCCTCCTCAGGCTGCCCTCTACAACCCCAGTCTGCTCACAGGCAGGATGAGGGTGTGGAGGGACCCAGCACTCACCTTGGCCGTCTCCTTCTTCTGAATCCCCTCATAGGTGGCTCCTTCCTCAGGCTGAGGGAGTCTGGGGGCTTTGCCCTCAGCGATCAGCCTCACGGCCTGCACCTGGGGAGATCCGGTGGGTTGCTATCCCCAGCAGTAGGACCTTGCCTCCTTCCCAGCCCCAGGGCCCACATTGAGCCTGGACCCTTCCCCAGACTGACCAGACTTGCCTGGTACACAGCAGTCACCCAAGAAACACCTGCCATATGAACAAGGGAGTCAGCGTGAACCTAACTTCTATTGCACAACGGACACAGACCCATCCTCTCTACCTGGCAAAGGTTTAGATTACATAGATCTTATATCTTCTGATATCTTAGATGATTATATAAACTGTAAAGCCCTGCAGGTATAACACAGACACAAATGTCCATGTTGCTGTCTAAGCCTTCTCTGCCTTTAAAGAGAGTGGGTCCTGAGCCCCGTGGTGGGCTTGAAGGTGGAAGTTTGGAGGTCTGAGATGAAGCAGGAAGTTGTTTCTCTGTGACAGGAAAGAGGAAGGTGGTGGGAAAGGAATCAGAGAGGGAGAAGGAGAGCCAAGGAGTCTGGGCCCACGTGAGCAAGAGCCTGAGGGAAGAGACCGGGAGGTGCCAAGAATGGGAAGTGACCGGGTGTCAGAGCATCTGAGGCAGGGCTGCCCAATGGAGCCCTCTGTGGTGATGGATGAGTTCCAAGTCTGCACGGTCCAACACGGTGGCCAGGGGACTTAGAATGTGGCTGAGACTGAGGAACTGAATTTTTCGTATAATTCATTTTAATTGATTTAATAGCTGCATGTTACCAGTGGCTACCTTGTTGGACAGTGCAGCTTCAAGGAGTATTTGAGTTGCTTGCCGTGAGAAGCACAGGTAAGCTCCCTCTCTGTACCACTAAATCTCCAGCAACTCTACTTTGTTCACTATTTTTGTGAGCTGGTCAATCTGTGGGGAAGACAAGTTTAACACAACCGAAAAATAAAAGGCAACGGCCAGGAGCTGAGGAGGATGAGGGGACGGTAGACACTGCAGCTGCTCTTCCTGCTGCGCCCAAACAGCAAGTGCTCCCCAGGGCCTCCTTCCCTCCTGCTGCATGCTTGGACAGCACCTCTGCCTCTGGCCGTCCCTGCCAGCCTGCCCTCGGGCAGGGGCAAGCAGCCGTCACATATGATCCCCGGCCCCTCTTGCAGCTGCGGGCTCCGGCCCATAGCCTGCCACCCTGCCTCTCAGCAGTACCAGCTGCCCAGGTGACTGAGCCGCCCTGCCGCTCAGGCCATGTGACCACAGGTCACGGCCTTCCCAGCAGGAAGCATGTGAC
Organism: Pan paniscus; assembly: GCF_029289425.2. Classification (NCBI taxonomy): domain Eukaryota; kingdom Metazoa; phylum Chordata; class Mammalia; order Primates; family Hominidae; genus Pan; species Pan paniscus. Next base: position 124,100,370 of record NC_085926.1, read on the forward strand.
TGAGACAGCCTATCAGAGCACTCCATCACCCCAGCTGGTGATTGGCTCATGAGGATCACATGACCCCCAAGCTGGCCAATCAGAATCTCCCCTGATTTGTGATTGATGAATTCTAGGAGAAAAAGTGTTTCTCTTTCCCTGGAATGAAGAATTAGAATCCTTGAGCTATAGTGGTTATCTTTCCTCTAATTCAGGGCAGCCAAACTGAGAATGAAACTAATCACACAGAGAAAAGGAGAATCAACGAGTGAAGGAGAGAGAAATAGAATCCTAACGATGTCATAATTGAAGCTCCTGGATTCAGCAGGGTGTGACCCAGTCCCTGCCTTTAGCCTTCCTTGTCTATTGAACGGGCCCCAAAATGTCCCCTTTTAGCCAAACGCTTTTTGAGCTGGGTTCTGTCCGTTGTGAGCAAGATTCCCTCCTAATACAATACACTGTTTGTCCTAATCCTGCCTCTGAAACCTTGAAGTGAGAGCTCCTCTCCCTCCAGAATCCTGAATCTGGGGAACAGATTCCTGGCCTCCAGGAGCGGTGGGCTGGGTCTAGGGAGGATGCTTGAGGGTGCGTCGGGGCGGGTAGGGCGCGGCTGGCTCCAGGTCCTCACCATCCCTTTGATGCCTTCAGGGAAGAGGAAGCGGTTGTACAGCGTGCTCACGGTGTCGTCCGGGAGCACCTCACACTCCTTCTGCAGCAGCAGGTCTCCGGTGTCCAGACCATCATCCGCCCAGAAGATGGAAAACCCCCCTTTCTTATCTCCGTGAATGAGGGTCCTAGGAAGCAGAAGAGTGAAACCTGGAGTCCACGATGAAGGGCCACGGAGGATGTCCTGGGTACAGGCCCGTGGACCTGCCATCCTCCAGGAGGCCCTCTCTTCCCAGGGGTAGGACTGACACCGGCTCCGGCGGGAAACGGAAGAAGGAAAACAGCATGTATTGATAACAACCATGGGCCAGGAATTGTGCTAAAAGCTCTATATGCCTTATGTAACTGAGTCCTCACAGCAGGGATAACAGGTATACTCGGTTTACAGAAAGGGAAACTAAGGCCCAGAAAAGTGAAGCGACACCCACAAAGATCAGAGAGCCTGAATCTCAACAGACCAGTCCGACTACAAATCCACTCTCTTTTCTCAACTCAAATGTCTTCCCTCTTTGACCACCCATCTGCCTTGTCACCCCATTTGTTGTCTTGGGAATTCTGTCCCCTCAGAGTGCCTTGTGGAGGCCATCCTTTGCTCCATCTTTATCTCTTTCTACGAAGTGTGCTGCCCAGAGCAGCGGTAGTGGAAGTTAGAGTAGGAGCCCCAGCCCACCGCCTGGGGTGGCACCCTGGCCCCTGCGCCTCCTGGTGCCCTCTCTGTCCCTGCGCCTTCTGGTGCCCTCTCTGTCTCAGCTGGGGGATGGGAACACTGACAGTGCCAGCTTCTCCAATAACTGTGGGAATGCAGAGTGCTTACCAACACCTGCTGCCAGTGCTCTAGAGCCTTCACTCATTGATAACGTTGCACAGCCTGTTCTGTGGCTGATATCTGTCAGCCACAGGACAGGCACCTGCATGATGCCCACTCTGCAGCCCTAGAAATGCTTTGGGCTAATGGAAAGCGACAAGTCAGGCTGATGGAGGGACATGTATGGGGATGGCCCCCTGTGTTTTTGCCCCATCTCACCAGTTGATGGCCGAGGCCCCTCGGTGCCTAGGGAGCAGTGACGGGTGATAGATGATGGAGCCATGCCGGGGGGCACTGATTATCTCCATGGGGATGAATTGGCTGCAGAAGGGCAGGACGTTGAGCTCGGCCCCCAAAGCCTGGTATTTTGCCACCACATCAGGCAAAGCCTGTCCTTTTGCACGCCACCGGGAGAACTTGAATACTGGCACTCCATCCTTCTCAGCTTCCAGACCTGTGGGACGGTGGATAAGAAACTGGCCCCTCTCCATAACCCACCCACACGCAGCCACCTCTGCCTTCCCAGCAGAGCAGCTCATAGGCCTTCTCTCCATTCCTGCCCCCTCACCCACACCCCAGCCAGGCTCCACTGGGCAACACAGATGGATGCACCAGCCAAGCATGAGGCTCTGGGGACTGCCCTGCCTGCACCCTGATTTCTGCTGAACCCCAGGACCTCTGAGTGCCTCCCTCTTCCAGAACCCAGATGGCTGACCTCTGCCCTCATTCCTCTCCTGAGGCCTTGCCATCCCCGTCACTGAGTTACTGTCTTCCGGCCCCCTCTACTGCTCACTCTGTGATGGGGACTGCCCCCCCACAGATGGCATTTCTGCTTTGTCAGCTGTTCCCTGATGGAGGAAGAAGGGGAAGAAGGGCAACAGGGCATCCTCACTCCTTTCTGTCCAGTGGGTTCCTGTCCTGTGAGCCTCCCCCAGCCCAGCTTCTTCATCCCAGTCACAGTCGTTCCTTCTCAGAGCAATGGCTACATCAGTTTTTCCATCATCTGCAGAACTAGCCTCAGTATGCACACATGCGCGTGCGCGTGCACACACACACACACACACACACACACACACACACACACACCCCAGAGGACCAGATACAGCCTGCAGGGCCCCTCCTCCTGCCCCGTCACCAGCACACCCTCCTCACAGGTCTGGATTACAGGCCTAAGCTCCCAAGTTTTTATAGTTAAAGCGTCCTCCTTTATCTTAGCCTTACAGTGGCAGCTGCTTCCTGAAGTCGCTGTCCCCAATAACTTTGGGCTCTCTGCCTTCCCCTCTTCAATACCCAAGGAACACTTCTTTGTATTCAGTTCTCTGTTAGAGCCTCTGGTGTGATGTTTGGGCCCTGACTGGACTGGCTCTCCTCTCCGGCCTCCTCCTCTGTCACTCTGTCCTGGCGTCTGGTAGTTTTGAGAGAGGGTGGGATGTGATGTCAGCAGATTGGACTGCACTTGCAAAAGCTGTCCCACAGTGACCAATGAAATACTGCTGCAAGACATCTGAGATCAAGGCCAAGTAGGAGTCCCAGCCAGGCCTGGTCTGGGTCCAGGGTCAGCAGCTGGGGTCAGTGGTCACTTAGTGGCTGGGTGTAGGACCCAGGCTGTGGTGGGGTCAGGGTATGTCATGGGTCACTTGTGGTCAGGTCCAAGACTGAAGCCTGGCTGGCATTGGGTGTTGGGTGTTGGAGTTGATTCTAGGGCCAGGCTGCAGCTTCCCCACTGAGGGAGACTGGCTTTCCTTAACAAACTACACCTCTGTGCCTGGCCAGGCCTACAAGCCCCCTTTCCTAATCCTGGCCCTCTATCCTTAAGCCCTGCCCCACAGTCTGTCTCCATCAGGCCTGAGAAGGACCAGTCAGTGTTCCTAGAGGGTCTGTTCATCCAAGCTAAGGCCCCTGCATCCTGTCTGCTGAGGTTCCCAGCTCAAAGGCAGTGACCCAGACCCGTGATTCTCAAAATGTGCTTTTCCTAGTACAAGAGATGCCAGTATCTCCCAGGAACTTGTCCCAGGTTAACAATTTCACCTAATTCTGACTTTTCCACCTCATTCTGAATCCGAAACTCCCAGGGTGCGCTCAGTACTCTCTGTGTTTTTTTCTTTTCTTTTAAAAAATTAAAATGCCAGGGGAGAGCGCAAATGCAGTTCCCCATTACCACAAATTATGCAGTCGAGTTTCCCACCTTTGGGGAAATTGCAGGGATCAGCACATCCAGAGTCCAATGGAGAAGACTCGCCCTGAGAAAACCACCTTTGTGATCATGGTCACTCCCCTGCCGGGTAAGTAGAGCACTGTGTGTTTTGACAGCAGCCCCAGCAATGGTGATGCCGTGCATGCCCACCTTTCAGAACATGGACCCCCCAGTTCAGAACACGGAGACCTTCCCAAGCATGGGTGCTGGGTCAGAGAAGCTCTGTGTGGGACCTGGGACCAGGCTGGGCTTCTCTATAGCCCTTCTCCAGGACCCTAATGCCACCCCATGATCAGGTGGGGAGGGGATCTCCACTTTATTCCAGAAAAGCCCAGCAGCCTGTTGGCACTGGAGCAGTATTCAAGGTAGACCACTTATGGCTGCCTCCCAGCTAGAGCACAGGCCCTGCAGACTTCTGCTCCCAGACTCCCACCCACTGCTTCCCTTCTATCTGGATGGGCGGGCCGCCCTCCATCAGCTTCCCTGCTCCATTGGCTCACTCACCCAGGGGGTCGGCCTTTCCATCCTTGTCTGGAACAGTGAACACACCCACCACTTCGTGGCCCTCCTTCCTCAGGTGGCAGTAAACTTCCTGGCCAAACAGGCTCTGTCCGATCACTGCAATCTTCATGGTAGCAGGAGGGTTGGAAGGACCTGGAGAAGGAATAAGGCAGCAATTAGACAGAGATCGCTGGTCTCAGAGAAGCCAGCCCTGGTTCAAGACAGGGCAGTTCATGGCACCTGGCCTGCTCTACCCCAGTCCCCTCTGTGGCTCTGTGGGTGGCAGGCCACTGAGGGGAGACTGCCACTGTAAGAGAGACCAGATGAAACATGTACACATGACCCAGTGGATCCCTAATGTCAGAATATTCAATGCCACAGCAGGTGAGCTGGAAATGGATTGTAGAATTAGGGGATTTCTTTTTGAAACCTTCCAAACTGGCATGGAATGTTGGGTGTCAAGATGTTTGATACGTATTTGAGCGTATTTCTGTAACTAACCAGTTCTATGGCCTTGGTCAAGTCACACTTGTTCATGAGAAAGATGCCACATCTCTCAAATGGCTTTCAGCCTACAAATTAGGCTTATTCCTCTGAGCCAGGAGTCACAAAAGGAGCAAGGGGAGTCCCCGCCGAAGGGGCTGTCCAGCTGAGCTGCAACAGAAAAGGGGCCTGCATGGGGGGGCCTGAGGATGAAGGTGGTGGAAAGTGGAATGGGATTCCACTAAGGAAGATGTGTAGAATGAAGCCTAGCTAATCATGCACATTCTCCAAAGATTGGTCATTCATTCACCTCACGCATATCTGTAAAACCTGAACTATTATTCACTTAATACAGTTCTTTAAATTGTCCTTTTACCAAAATAAGATTTTTTTTGGAAAATTTTATTAATGTATACTTCATACATACAGAAAGTGCACAAATCATAGATGTGTAGCTCAATGAATTTCACAAACCAAACACACCACTGTCAACACCACCAGAAAGAGAAAAACTCCAGGAACTCTTTGAGCCTCTTCTAGTCACTACATTCACCAAGAATGATGGGACTTCTAACAGCATCGAATGGTTTCGCTTGATATATATATATCCCCTTTATATGTATTCATTTTACATAAATGGAACCATGCAGTGTTTTGTAGATTTTCTCCCTCAACATTATCTTTGTGGTTGCATGTAGTTGTACTGAGTTTATTCTCATTGCTGCAGAGTATTTTGATATGTGTATGACCTCTAGTTCATTTATTCATTCTATTGTTAATGGAATTTGGGTAGTTACCAGTTTAAAGGTATTACAAATAGGATGCTACAAAGATACTTGCACATGGTCTTCATGGTACATATGTACACATCTCTGTCAGGTGTGTACTTAGGGTGGAATTCCTGGGTCATAGGTGTGAAAATTTCCAGCTTTAACAGATGCTGCCAGTTTTCCAGAGTGGTTGTATTAGTTTCCACTTCCATGTGCTCTCCATCTTGGCTTGTGTCTTCATTTTAGCGCTTTTCCTAACATGAAATACAGCTGTCTCATTGGGGTTTAATTTGCAATTCCCTGATGACCAATGAAGTCGAGTGCCTTTTCCTGTTTCTTGGCTATTTGGATATCCTTTTGTGGGAATCATCTCTTCAAATCTTTTGTCTGTTTTTTTCCATTGGGTGGTTTTATTCTTATTGAAAGGGAGTTTTTTTGTATTGTTGCTCTGTTTTGTTTTTTAATCATCTAGACTATGAGTTCTTTGTCAGATATGTGTATGGAAAATATCTTCCCTAATTCTGTGGCTTGCCTTTTTCATCCTCGTATAATGTCTTTTGATGAACAGATGTTCTTAAACTTAATATAGTACATTTTATCAAACATTTCCTTTATGTTTAGTGGTTCTTGTATTCTATTTAAAAAATCTTTGCCTACTCCAAGTTCATGAAGATGTTCTCCTTGTCATTCAAGATCTTTATTGTTTTGCCTTTTACATTAGATGTGCAATCCCTCTGGAACTGATTTTTTCATACAATGTAAGGTAGAAGTCCAGAATTTTTTTTCCATGTGTATATAAAATTAACCCAGCACTAGTTACTGAAAAGACGTTTCTTCATTGAAAAGGATCATACATGTACACATCTATCTTTGAACCTTTGGTCAGTTTGTCTATCTTTGCATTTAGTATAGCTTAAAAATGTTTTTTGTTGTAGTGGTGAAGATACATAACCTAAAGCTTTATTGTAGCTGATCTACCTAGTAGTTGTGAAGTGGTATTTCATTGTGGTTTTGATTTGTATTTTCCTATTGAATCATGATGTTAAACATCTTTTCATGTGCTTTTTGGCCATTTGTATACCTTCCTTGGAGAAATGTTTATTCGAGTTTTGATCCATTTTAAAAATTGGTTTGTTTGTCTTTTTTGTTGCTAGCATATAAAAATACAATTGATTTTGTACATTGACGTTGTATTAACTAGCACCTTAATTGCTTCACATATAAATTTTCATACTGTGTAGATTCTTTGTGGTTTTCTAAGTATAAAATCATGTTATGATGTTGGTTTTAATTCTTTCTTTCTAATCCTGAAGTCTTTCATTTCATTTACTTTCTTATAGCACTTGCCAATATATCCACTACAATATTGAATACAGATGGTGATAGTAGTTCCTGTCTCATTCCTGTGACCTTGGGAAGAAACCATTCAATATTTGACCATTGGTTAGCTTTGGGGAATTTTTGTAGATAGACTAGCATATTATGAAAGTTGTCTTATTAATATATTTCTGGCTGCCAATCATGACAAGGAGTTGACTTTTACCAAATGTTCTTCCTATAGGTCATGAGATTTTTATCTTATTGTGGTGGATCATAATGATTGATTTTTAAATGTTAAGCCACCTTTGCATTCTTGGAATGAATACCACTTGACCATGATGTATAACCTTTCTATATATCTCTGAATTTGAAGAGCTAGTATTTTATTTGTTTTTAAATCTATGCTTGTAAGAAATATTGACGTGAACCAGTCCCAGTGGCTCATGACTGCAACCCCAGCATGCTGGGAGGCTGAGGTGGGCAGATTGCTAGAGGCCAGGAGTTCAAGACCATCCTGGGCAACATAGTGAGACCCCATCTCTGCAAAAACAAACAACAGCTGGACATGGTAGTGCGTGCCTGTAGTCCCAGCTACTTGGGAGGCTGAGGCATGAGAATCACTTGAGTCTGGGAGGTCTAGGCTAGAGTGAGCTGAGACCCCACCACTGCACTCCAGCCTGGGCAACAGAGTGAGACTATGTCTCAAAAAAAAAGGCAAGGCAAGGCAAGGCAGGGCGGGGCAGGGCAGGGTGAGGCAGAAAAGAAGAAAAGAAATATTGATGTGTCAAATACTTCATTGTAACAAATGTCCTATTCAGGTTTTCGTGTAGCTTTCTCTTTCTTTCAACTTTTATTTTAGAAACAGGGGGTGCAGGTGCAGGTTTGATATATGAACATATTGCACCCAGGTAGTAAGCACAGTACCCAACGGAGTTTTTTCAACCCATTCCCGTACTCCCTCTAGCAGTCTGCAGTGTCTGTTGTTCCCATTTTATGTGCATGTGTGCTCAATGTTGAGCTCCCACTTACAAGTGAGAACATGCAGTATCTGGTTTTCTGTTTATGCCTTAATTCACTTAGGATTACGGCCTCTAGTCCACCCATGTTGCTGCAAAAGACATGCTTTCACTCTTTTTTATGGTTGTGTAATATTCCATGGTGTATATGTACATTTTATTTATCCAATCCACCATTGTTGGGCACCTAAGTTGATTCCCTGTCACTGCTGTTATGAATAGTCCAACGATGAACATACGAGTGCATGTGTCTTTTTCATATAATGATCTATTTTCCTTTGGGTATATACCCAGTGATGGGATAGCTGGGTTGGATGGTAGTTCTAAGTTCTTTAAGAAATCTCTAAACTTTTCTTTAAGAAACTTCCACAGTGGCTGAACTAATTTACATTCCCACCAACAGTGTATAAGCGTTGTTTTCTCTATAGCCTCACCAGCACTGTTGTTTATTGACTTTTTAGTAACAACCATTCTGACCAGTGTAAGATGGTATCTCATTGTGATTTTGATTTGCATTTCTCTAATGATTAGTGATGAGGAACATATTAAAATGTTCCTCATTTTAATTAGCAATGAGGAACATATTAAAATGTTCCTCATTTGTTGGCTGCTTGTACCTGTTTTTTTGGGAAGTGTCTGTTCATGTCCTTTGCCCATTTTTTAATGGGGTTATTTGTTTTTTGCTTATGGAAGGGACGTTGGATTTTATCCAAAGCTTTTTCTGTATCTATTGAGATGATCATATAGTTTCTGCTTTTAATTCTGTTTATGTGGTGAATCACATTTATTGATTTGTGTATGTTAAACCAGCCTTGCATCCCAAGAATAAAGCCCACTTAAGCATAGTATATTAACTTTTTGATGTGCTGCTGGATTTGGTTTGCTAGCATTTTGTTGAGGACTTTTGTGTCTATGTTCATCGGGGATATTGGCCTGAAGTTTTCTTTTTTTGTTATGTCTCTGCCAGATTTTGATATTAGGCAGATGCTAGCTTCACAGAATGGGTTAGGTAGGATCCCCTCCTTTTCAATTTTTTTGTAATACTTTCAGTAGGATTGGTGTCATTACTTCTTTGTATGTCTGGTATAATTCAGTGTGAATCCATCTGGCCCTGAGCTTTCCTTGGTTGGTAGTTGTTTTCATTACTGATTCAGTTTCAGAGCTCAATGTTGGTCTATTCAGCATTTCAATCTTTTCCTACTTTAGTCTTGGGAGATTGTGTGTTTCTAGGAATTTATCCATTTCCTTTAGATTTTCTCATTTGTGTGCATATATTTGTTCACAGTATTCTCTAACAATCTTTTCTAATTTCTGTGGATTGGTTGTAATGTCATCTTTGCCATTTTTGACTATACTTATTTGGATCTTCTCTTTTTGTGTGTTACTGTAGCTAGTGGTCTAATGATCTTGTTTATTTTTATTTTTTTGAAAAACCAACTCTTGATTTCATTGATCTTTTGTATGGATTTTTGCATCTCAATTTCATTCAGTTCTCTAATTTTTACTTCTTTTCTTTGACTGGCTTTGGGGTTGGTTTGTTCTTTTTTTCTAGTTCCTTTAGGTGAAGTTAGTTTGTTAATTTGAGATCTTTCTATCTTCTCGATGAAGCCATTTAGTGCTAGAAACTTTCCTCTTAACACTGCTTTAGCTATATCTCAGAGATTCTGGCAATAGGTTCCCCATATTCAGGGTTTCTTCTACTTTAAACCGCACCCCTCCTCCTTCTCCACCGGTTCAAAAACTGCTCCAACCAGTCAAACCTCCTCTGCCATTCTCCCTCTCCGGGAAGTGGCCAGGGTTAAAGGCATTGCTCACGTTCATGTCCCCTTCTCCATGTCTGATTTGTGGCAGATAGAACAGCTTCTGGGATCTTTCTCTAAAAATCCCTCTCATTATCACAGGGAATTCCTGCACATAACTCAATCCTTTCATTTAACTTGGCATAACATTTATATAATTCCAAAATCCACCCTTACCTTTAATAAAAAAGAGTGCTCAGCTTAATTAAAATGGATATCCAAGAAAGTATATTCAAAAGTCCTTTATGTTTTTCTCTTCATAAATCTTGTTTTCCTGAAAAAAGTTTTTTTCTCAGTCAAAATTACATTTCTCCACTCTGTCTTGCCACTTTTAGTGCATGTTTATAGAAACTTAACAATGTCTTTATTAATACTTTTATTATAAAATTTCATAAACCATGTTTTTCAAAATAAATTTGTATCAAATCCAGCTTCCCAAAAATGCTAATAGTTAAGTATATCAATGTACTAAGTAAATCATTCACTCGTACCCATTGGGAAAATTTAATGTTACTGCCCTTCACAGTGAAAAAAAAATCTTTCATTTTAAAAATTAAATTTAAAAATGTTACATAAGTTGGCACTTCAGTAGTGTATACACTAGCATTAGTTTATACACTACTTTTGCCACTGGGGAATTCAAGTTAAAATGTCCCTCTGTCATATAGCTCTAAAATACATCTTTCATTCATAATTTCTGCTCATACAATTAAATAGTTTGGGTCATTTTCATTTATACTATAAAACAAAAGCAAACTAGTCCAGTTTAATTTTTTATACTTAAAATACTGCACATTTTCTATATATGAGTCATTCAGATTAGTATCTACGTAGGTTCAGTCAAATCCAACCATAAATTCAAGTTATTATACTATATAAGCCTATAAAATACATAGAAGTATTATTACTTTGCCTTTATAACAAAACCCAAGAGTCTGTTTCAATTTATAAATTCAGCATTTAAGCAAAAAGATTTTAGTTCCCAAAGTTCTAAAAAAATGACAAAACAATAAGGAAAAAAGGAACCAGGGCTTAGTGCCGCATATTTTTCTCTTGGGGTTGTAAGGTAGTCTCCTTCTTTTCAGAACACTTTATTATATTTCACTTATAGACCTAACTTTCTGTGTTGAAGTATAATTCTCATGCTGAAGCTCTAACCTAAAAAGGCAAAAAAAGTTGTCTTCATTGTACAAACATATTCATCGCTTTAACAAGATAATAAGGGAACAAAATTTAGAATGTAAGCTAAGTAAGAATACTATCTCTATAAACATGTCCCTAAGATAAACCATAATTGGCAGCTAATTTACCTGTCTAGAAAATCTCAGTTCCCACCAGCAAAAATATCCTCAGTGGCTAGTGCACCTTAAGAAAAATCTGGCATACTAAATAAATAATGTTCACGTGGGAGCCAGAAGCTGGGTAAGCCTTGCCTTTAGACTCCTCTGTGACTACAACAATAAAGCCAGCACTGTTAAAACTAGTAAGCATTCACGTGTCAGTATCATAAAGAGTATTGCCCAACTAAACTTTGCTCCCACCTGTTCAGTAGTTACTTATTTCTACCTAAGCACTCACCTTGCGATTTTACCCAAGTGTTTAAAATTGAAAAAACAGCATTATATTTCAGAGCTACTTCGCCCAAATTACAAAATGAGTCAGTGTTTTTAGTTTCAAGTCACACACAAAAAAACTTAACACATTTTACATTAAAGTTAAAAATTGCTAAAAGTTACCATTATAACATGTAATTAAAACTGCTAAACATGGATTTGCATGTAAGGTGTATAAAAACAGTAAAAAGTGTTTTTAGTTAAAAATTATAAAAAGGCATAAAAATGTACATTTTGCTGAAGAATAATAAATTGTCTTAAAATTAAATAAAATAAAGTGAAAGGTTTAAGCAAATTGTAAAAACATCATAAAAATTAATTCTGCAAATAAAACTCCTGTGTGTTAACACATTAACTAAACTCAAAAGGGTATTATATATTTTTTTCTGTAAATTAAACACTAAAATAAAAGCACCACAAGATTTTCTTAAAATGCTAATCTACTCTTTAGCAAAACTTGTCAAGGGTTATAATGGGCATATAAAAATCTCACTTCATAGTCAAACTCATTAAAATTAAATAAAATTACCTATAAGGTTTCATTAAAATTAAAGTTAACATTAATAGCAAACTAATGAAAGGGTAAAATTTAACTTTCTCTTTTAAACAAAATTTTCCTGTAATACAAAAGGCTAATAAATGGTTTTTGCTTTTCCAGATTGTTATCTCATCATTTTAGCAAAACAAAACAAACAGAAAAAAAACTTATGGTAATCTAAAATTCTATTTCATAATATCGAGGGTTTAAAATTTTAAACATATTTAACAGTCTTCCCCAAATCAAACTTTAGTCTCGAGGTTGTCTTTCCTAACCCCTGGCTTTTCGGTGCTGCACAAAACCCCTAAGCCATCCAAAAAGAGGTAAACAGAATTATTTAGCAACATAAAATTTCCAAAAGACTGTCTAATAGGTTATATTCTAAGGAATAATATTAACATATGTTCCAAAACTGTATGGGATGTCTAAGGTTCTTATGTCTAAATATGTGCTATTAATCACACTTAAAGTTGTTATGTTGGGTTATTGTAAACCACAAAAACAACCACATTTCTTTGTCAATTGTGTTTCTAACAGTATCCAAACTAGACATTTTGTTATTTACAGACAATTTTTATTTTGTTTGAATTATCTTCAAAACATGGTTTATATTCAAGCTGTGAAACTTTAACAAGCGCTCTGAAAGGCAGGTTTCTCACAACAGCAACAACAACAACAAAACATGCAGAACTCACAAAAAGCTAAAATGTTTATAAATATCAAGCAAAACAAAAATTAATAAAATGCACTAAACTAATAAAAAACAAAAACAAGTTTTTACCTTTTCCTTAGAATGCTGCTAATCTTTATCTTATTTTTCAGAGTCAAGAAAACTTGTCTTAAGCTAGCTACAGCCTTTAACAACTAAGTAAAGTATACTCCTGTAAATAGAATTTAAAGCGTGTTTTTTTCTCTTTGCCTAGTTCCTCTAGAATTTAAAAACTAGTTATAAGCATTCTTAAAGGACAACACGACAGTTGTTTGCATCAGTGCAATAAGAATCTATTTTCTTTTGTAACAGAATACAATTGGAAAAACTGGTTATTTTCCCAAGGCTTTGACTGGAATGGTGTGCTCTCCTCTAAGGAATCAAACTTAAGAAGCCAATGAAACCCTTGGAAAACTGGCCTCATATTTTGTGTGCACAGTCCCTGTACAGGGTTTCTGATGTGTGGTAAGTAAAGAATGTCACTTTCTGACAGGCCAGGAACCCCAAGTTATCTTAAAACCTCAAAAGAAAAGGAATTCACCCAACTCATAAGTATTTAATGGTACAAATCCATGGCTGGGCTTGGCTTTAACAAGTCTTATCTCAAATTCCTTCTATGTAACAAAGTTCCATCAAAGCTGATTTAAAAGGCCTATGTAGCAAATAATTATTATTGCTGCACTGTATACAAATAATTAAGCCAAGTATAATAAAGCAAATCAGTCCTATCATAAATTGTCTTTTAATAAAAACAGGAAACTGAAAAGTAAAAATTATGTTTCAAAAACTATAGCACACCTGTTGTTAAATTCTAGTCTTGCCTAACATTTTTCAATTTTTATTACCTTTTACAGTTTAAATTATATCCGTTACAGAAATCAACTCCTGGATACATCACATTCAAGTCAAAGCCTAAAGAGCTGAGAAAGCAACCCCTAACAGTCCAAAAAAAGTCCTATTAATGTAAAAAAATAAATAAATAAGAAATCTTAAGCTAAAAATCATCAAAGTTAAGTAACTAAGTAAAAATTGCTCATCTTACTCAGTCTCAACCCTACCTCACCAAATACTTTTTGTCGTTTCTACTTCTCCTTTTAAGCCAACTATTAAAACCTTTTTTAATGAAAATTATTTACTATGACACCCTCGCGGGAACTGCTGTACTCACTCCACTATTTGCAGTAGGACTGTGAACCCTCAGAGTGGAATATCAGACAGAGAATCTCAATTACTGTAGCATTTTGCTTAATTATTATCCTCATAGCAGGAATAACAGTTACTAACAAAAAATAACACATGGGTCTTTCCAAACATGCACCTCTGCCTGTCATTAAAAAAAAAAAAAAAAAAAAAAAAAAAGTTGCTTCTGTCTCAACCAGTCGGGCCTAATAAAAAACGCTGCTGAAAAGCCTAGGACTAATGTTTTTACTCTGCCTAATTAACCTTTTTCAAAAATTTTTAACCGACAGAATCATGGCCATTTCGCAACTACCCAAAAACATCTACAAATGGTGTTGATCCTACAGTCAATCTAAGACCAAAAAACTCTCCACCCCCGCATCAGCAGGAAGTAGCTAGAAAGAACATGTCCCCTCTTGTCCTTTTATAACCATAGGGTCTGGAATGATAGAGCAGGAGCACTGTCATCTCAGACAAACACCGCCACTTTAAATTCCAGCTCCCTTTCTAGCCTCATGCATTTCAAGGAAATCACTTCTCTTCTAACTACAAGCAGCCAGAAAGAGCAGACAGTAAAACACGGATAAGACAGCTGGGACACAAAGGGAGGTGGGGGGAAAGTATCCTGGGTAACTGCCAAACTTCACCCTCATACAATGGGGCCTTAATAATAAGGAACAAGCACATTCCCTTTCCTTCAGGGGCACTAAGATAGGAAAGCTAAAAGCAGACTCTTGGCTGGCCGCGGTGGCTCATGCCTGTAATCCCAGCACTTTGGGAGGCCGAGGCGGGCGGATCACGAGGTAAGGAGATCAAGACCATCCTGGCTAACACGGTGAAACCCCGTCTCTACTAAAACTACAAAAAATTAGCCAGGCGTGGTGGCGCATGCCTGTAGTCCCATCTACTCAGGAGGCTGAGGCAGGAAAATCGCTTGAACCTGGGAAGCAGAGGTTGCAGTGAGCCGAGATGGCGCCACTGCACTCCGGCCTAGCGACAGAGCGAGACTCTGTCTCAATAAATAAGTAAAAACAGACTCAGGGACTATACCTGCAGCTGCAGGAAAAATGTATGAAAACAGGCACACAACTCTCCCTCCCAGATAAGCACAACAAAGAGACACAGAAGCAGTCCAAGCCTCTGATAAACTCTCCCATCCTGGATCCTTAAAAACTCAGTCTGTAAGAGAGTGTGCCTCTGACCTAACTTGGCCAGAAGGCTCCTTTCAGGTTGATTTTCTCTAAAATAAATGTCTTAACTGGCAAGCCAGCTTTTGTATTTCTTTCCTCTTTCTTTAATTCTTACAGTTCTCACAGTAAGGATTGGAGAAAAATCCCCTTCTGGTTTTGGCAGGAGACAAGGAAAGCAGTCATTTTTTTCTCAACATATCTACCCTCATAGAAACTATTATACCAGAGCATAAGTGAATGGACACCCAGGGCCTAACTCACCTAAGTGATGAGGAAAAACCCAAATCCAGCCCCTCTAGCCTTTCTCATCACCTAAAAGGGGTAGGACTGAGAAACACTTGTGAAGGTCACAGCCCAGGGGTGCAGGCTCACTGAAACACTAAGACCTAATTATAGGACTGTAAAACACTTCCCCCCACCAAAACACCTTACTACTACATCCACAGGGCTCCAGTATAGTAACAAGGGGATTACAGATAAGAGAACTGCAAGCCAGAGCCTATTTAAGGAGTTTCTACAAAAACCCAAAGACAACAGGGTAGACAAAAACAAGAAGATGAAGAGAGAAAATTATACCCTCTGATACCCACAGCTATAGCAAATAGTAAACACATTCTAACTCCTAGACGGGTAAATATCAAACCTCACACTAAAAGCCTATCTACCTCAGTACCTTTTACCCAATACATTATATCTGATTTTCTGCAAAACAATTACAAGATATATAAAAGACAAAAACACAGTTTGCAAAGATGAAACAAGCACCTAAACCACAATCAGAAATGGAAGCAATGTTGGAATTTTCAGATGGAAAATTTAAAACAATGATAATTAAAATGCTAAGAGCTCTAATGGGAAAATGTGGAGAACATATAAGAACAAATTGGTCATGTAAGCAGAGAGATGGAAATTAAGAAAAAAATCAAAAAAAGTCTAGAAATAACCCTGTGATAAATGCAAAGAATGTCTTTAATAGGTTTATCAATAGACTGGATACAGTTGAGGAAATAATCAATGAGATGGATGAAATATCAACAAACACTTCCCAAACTGAAATGCAAAGGGAAAAATAGAATTAAAAAGACAAAACAGAATATCCAAGAATGGTGGGACAATTGCCATAGGTGTAAATCCTTGTTAGGGATATCAGATGGAATAAAAAGAAAGAGAGAAAGGAATAGTAAAAATGTTTGAAGTGATAATGACTGATAATTTTCCAAAATTAAAGACAGATACCAAACCAAGATCCAAGCAGCTCAGAGGAAACCAAATAGGATAAAGATCACCACCCCACCCCCCAAAAAATCTATACTTAGGCATATCATATTCAAACTGCAAAAAATAAAAGACACAGAGATAATCTTCAGTGAAGCCAGGGAGAGGCAGGGCAGGACACCTTACCTATAGAGGGAGAGAGATGAGGATTACATCATACGTCTCTTCATAAACCATGCAATCAGGAATAGAATAGAAAGAATTATTTAAAGAACTGAAAACATTCCATCAACTTAGAACTAACTAGATTCCATCTGTATGCAGTAAAATTGTCCTTCAAAAGTGGAGGAGAAAGACTTCTCAAACAAAAATTGAAGGAATTTGTCACCAGTAAACTGCCTTACAAGATATGTTAAAAGAAGTCATTCAGAAAAAAAGGAAAATTAAACAAGTCAGAAACTCAACATACAAAAGAGTATTAGAAATAAATGTGAAATAATTTTTTTCTTATTCTTAATCTGAGAGATAACAATTTGTTCAAAATAATAATTGCAACAATGTATTCAGTGATTGTAGCTTATGGATAAGTGAAATGAATGATAGCAGTAATAATAAGGCATGGGAGGGAGGAATCAAGAATACTCTGCAATAAGGCCCTTACACTACCCATAAAGTGGTATAGTGTTATTCAAAAGCAGACTTAAATTAGATTTAAGTGTATATTGCAAACTGTAGGTCAACCACTAAAAAAGCAACAACAAAAAAGTAAAATTGATATGCTAAGAGAGAAAAGAAAATGGAATCATATAAAATGCTCAGTTAAGATCAGAAAAAGCAGAAAAAAGTGTGGAAGAAAAAAGAAACAAAGGGCAAATAGAAAACAGTAATAAATATGGTAAATATTAATCCAACTATACCAAAAAATCACTTCAAATATCAATGGTGTAAATATACCAATTAAAACATGTGACTATCTAGAGTGAATAAAGAATCGTGACCTAACTATATGTTGTCTACAACAAACCCATTTCAACATAAAAACCAGATAGATTACAAATAAAGGGATGGAGAAAGATATACCGTGCTACCACTAATCAAAAGAAATATGGAGTAGTTCTATTAACTTCAGATAAAGCAGACTTCAGAGAAAGGAAAATTATTAGGAATAAAGAGAAGCACTACATAATGGTAAAGGAGTCAATTATCCCAGCAGACATAATACTCCTTAATGTGTATGTGCCTAACAACAGTGCTAAAATGTGTAAAGCAAAAACTGACAGAATTTTAAGGAGAAATAGATGAATCCACTATTATTACAGTTGGAGACATCAACACCTCTCTGTCAGTCCCCACTAACGTTTTTTTGGGGGGGGCGGAGTTTCACTCTTGTTGCCCAGGCTGGAGTGCAGTGGCACGATCTCGGCTCACTGCAACCTCCGCCTCCCGGGTTCAAGCAATTCCCCTGCCTCAGCCGCCCGAGTAGCTAGGATTACAGGCATGCACCACCACGTCCGGCTAATTTTGTATTTTTAGTAGAGCCTCCATGTTGGTCAGGCTGGTCTCGCACTCCCGACCTCAGGTGATCTGCCCACCTCAGCCTCCCAAAGTGCTGGTATTACAGGCGTAAGCCACCATGCCTGGCCAGTCCCCACTAACTGATAGATCCAGCAGGCTGGAAATCAGTAAGGACATAGTTGAACAGCACCATCAATTAAGTGTATCTAATTGGCATTTAGAGAATACTTCACCCAACAACAACAGAATACACATTCTTCTCAAGTTCACATGGAATATTCATCAAGACAGACCACATTCTGTGCCATAAAACATACAACAACAAATATCAATGACTTCTATGATGGAGATTACTGAGATCACAACAGAATCACTAGAAATCAATAACAGAAAGATATCTGAAAAACATTAAAAAAATGGAAACTAAATGACACACTTCTAAACAACATGTAAACAAATCAAAGAATAACTCTCAAGAAAAAATTTAAAATATTTCAAACTAAATTAAAATGAAAATATAACATCAAAATTTATGGGATGCTGCTAAAGTAGTGTTTAGAGGGAAATTTAGAGCACTGAATGCATATATTATTAAAGAAGAAAGAGCTAAAAGCAAGTTTCCAAATTAGGAAACTAGAAAAAGAAGAGCAAATTAAATCCAAAATAAACAGAAGAAAGGAAATAATAAAAATTACAGCAGAACTTGTGAAATTGAAAACATGCTGTCAATAGAGAAAATCAACAAAACCTAAAGCTGGTTCCTTGAAAAGATGAATAAAACTGAGACACCTCTAGCCAGGTTAACTAAGAAGAAAAAGAGAGAAGACTCAAATTACTAATATCAAAAATGAAAGAAGGGCCATCAATACTGATCCTACGGTCATTAAAAGGATAATAAAATACTAGTATGAACAACTCTATATCAACAAATTTGGTAAGTTAAATGAAATGAAACAATCCCTTGAAAGTACAACGTTCCAAAACTCACACAAAGAGAAATAGATAATCTGAATAGGCCTATACTGATTAAAGAACTGGAGCCAGTAGCCTTCCAAAATAGAAAGCACTAGGGTTAATGAATATGACTAAACATTTAAGAAAGAAATTATGCCAATTCTCTATGATCTCTTTCAAAAAATAGAAGTAGAGGAAATTCTCTAATTTTCTTGGGTCAGAATTACCCTAGTACCAAAACCAGAAACATTACAAGAAAGGAAACTAACAGATTAATATTTCTCATAAACATAGATGTTAAAATCCTCAAGAAAATCAGCAATTGAATCCAACAATGTTTAAAAAGAATTATACATCACCACCACATGGGATTTATTCTAGGTTAAACATTTGAAAATCAATTAATGTAATCCATCGCATGAATAGGCTAAGGAAGAATTATATGATCACATCAATAGATCCAGAAAATGCATTTGACAAGAATCTAACATTCATTTATGATAAGAGCTTTCAGCAAGCTAGTAATAAATGGGAACTTAACTTGATAAAGAAGATCTATGAAAAACCTACAGCTAACATCATACTTAATGGAGAGAAACTAGAAGCTTTTCCCCTAAGATCAGAAATAAGGCAAGGATGTTCCCTTTCACCCTTCCTAGTCAACATTATACTGGAAGTGCTGGCTAATGTAATTAGAAAAGAAAAGAAAATGAAAAGTCTACAGATTGGGAAGGAAGAAATAAACTGTTCTTGTTCTCAAAAAACATAATTGGCTATGTGGAAAATGCCAACAAAGCAACAGAAAACTGGAAATAATAAGTTATTCTGCCAAAGTTGCTGGATGTAAAGTCATGGTTAATATACAAAAATTGATTACTTTCTTATATACTAGCAATAAACAATTGAAATTTGAGATTAAAAACACAAAACCATTTACATTAGCACCAAAAAGTGAATTATTTATACATAAACCTAAAATAGGTCAAAATCTATGTGAGAATAACCATAACTGATGAAAACATAAAAATATGTATAAATAAATGAAGAGATAGTACATGTTCATGGATAGGGAAACTCTATACTGTCCAGATGTCAGTTCTTTCTGACTTTATCTATAGATGCAATGCAATCCCAATCAAAACCCCAGCAGTTATTTGTGGATATCAACAAACTGATTCTCAAGTTTATTTGGAGAGACAAAAGACCTGGGATAGTCAACACAATATTGAAGGAGAACGAAGTTAGAGGACCGATACTGCCTGTCCCCAAGACTTTACTATAAAGCTACAGTAATCAAGACAGTATGGTATTGGCAAAAGAATAGTCAAATAGATCAATTGAACAGAATAGAGAGCCCAGAAGTAAACTCACATCAATACAGTCAACTAAACTTTGACAAAGAGACAAAGGCAAGACAATGGAGAAAATCTGCATTGCACAAAAATCACACAAATATCTGTACGCTGATGTTTACAGCATCTTTATTTGTAACTGCCAAAACTTGGATTTGACTTTTTAGATACAATAACAACAGCACAATTCATGGAGGAAAAAAAATGGTACATTAGACCTTATTAAAATTTAAAACTTCTGCTCTGCAAAAGACACTGTTAAGAGAATGAAAAGACAAGCCATGGTTGGGGAGAGAAGACATATCTGGTAAAGCACTGTTATCCAAAATATACAAAGAACTATTAAAACTCAACAGTAAAACAAACAACCCAATTTTAAAATGGGCCAAGTAAATTAACCGACATTCACAAAAGAAGATATACAGATGGCAGATAAGCATTTAAAAAGATGCTCAACACTGTAAGTCATTACAGATTGCAAATTAAAATATAACAATGAGATACTACTATATGCGTATTAGAAGAGTTAAATTAAGAGCACTGACAACAAATGCTGACGAGGCTGTGGAGCAACAGGAACTCTCATTTATTACTGGTAGAAATGAAAAATTATGCCACCACTATGGAAAAAGGTTTGGTAGTTTTTTATAACACGAAACATACTTTTACCATGTGATCCATCAATCGCTCTTGATATTTACTCAAAGGAGAAGAAAACTAATGTCCACACAAAAACCTGCACACAAATGTTGATAGCAGCTTTATTCACTGCTAAAACTTGGAAGCAACCAAGATATCCTGTAGTATGTGAATGGAGAAATAAACTGTGGTACATCCACATCCATACAACAGAATATTAGTCAATGATAAAAAGAAATGGGTTACCAAGTCACAGAAAGACAAGGAGGGTGCTTAAATGCATTTTGCTAAGCGAAAGAAGCCAGTCTGGAAAGGCTATATACCATATGATTCATACATACTATATGACATTCTGGAAAAGGCAAAACTACAAAGGCAGTAACCAGTGGTTGCCAGGGATAGGTAGGGGGGTTGGGGGGTGGATGGATAGAGCACAGGAGAGTTTTAGGGCAGTGAAACTATTCTCTATGATACTGTAACACTGGATACTCATCATTACATGTTTGTCCAAAACCATAGAAGGTACAACACCAAGAGGGAATTCTAATGTAAATTATGGACTTTCATTAATAACATTGCATCAATATTGGCTCACCAAGTATAACAAAATTGGCCAGGCCTGGTGGCTCACACCTGTAATCCCAGCACTTTGGGAGGCCAAGGCGGGCTGATCACTTGAGGCCAGGAGTTCAAAAGCAGCCTGGCTAACATGGTAAAACCCTGTCTCTACTATTACAAAAATACAATAATTAGCTGGGCATGGTGGTGCACCTGTAATCCCAGCTACTCGAGAGGCTGAGGCCCAAGAATTGCTTGAACCTGGGAGGCAGAAACTGTAGTGAGCTGAGATTGTGCCACTGCACTCCAGCCTAGGCAACAGAGCAAGACTGTTTCAAAAAGAAAAAAAGCTGTAACAAAAATATCCTATCAATGCATGATGTTAAAAATAGGGGAGGCCAGGCCTAGTGGTTCATGCCTGTAATCCCAGCACTTTGGGAGGCCAAGGCAGAGGATCACTTGAGCCCTTGAGTTCAAGGCCAGCTTGGGCAACAAAGTGAGACCCATCTCTACAAAAAAATTTTTAAATTAGCCAGGCGTGTTTGTGCATGCCTGTAGTCCCAGCTACTTGGAAGGCTGAGGCATGAGAATCACTTGAGCCCAGGAGTTCAAAGCTGCAGTAAGCTGTGTTTGTGCCACTGCACTCCAGCCTGGGCAACAAAGTGAGACCCTGTCTCAAAAAAAAAAAAAAAAAAAAAAAAGAAAGGAAAAGAATAGAAAGAAAAATAGGAGAAAGCACGCAGGAAGGGACAGACTGAGAATATGGGAATTCTGCACTCCATCCTCAATTCTTCTGTAAACCTAAAACTGCTCTAAAAATGTCTACTAATTGAAATAAATAAATGAATCTAGCTCTATAGTTCACATCTTACTCTAAAATACAGTCCAATTGGGTTAAAAATAAATACTTGAAAATCAAATATAAGAAGAAAACATTAAATTATTAGAAAATATTGGTAAATATTGAGTTATACAAACCTGACACTGTCAAAACACCCAACAAGTAACAAACCACAATAATTGTGTAAGGCTTAAGTTTGTGTGTGTGTGTGTGTGTGTGTGTGTGCATGCGTGTGTTTATCTGCAGGGTAAAAGCCTAGAAGAATTTACACTGAAATGTTGAAAGTTACTGGGTAAAGGGTTTTGGGTTTCAGAGGTTTTTGACGACTGTAATTATTTTGTTTTCTTAACTGAATGTTCTTTTTTTATATTGTACATGATTACTTCTGAAAAAAAAAAATAAAAGAGTATGTCGTTCCCCCCCTGCAGGGAGGCAGAGTCCAGGTGGCCACCAAGGGGCTGTTTTCACAGTCCAGGGAAAGCCAGAATGGCAGGCACGGGAGCCTTGGGAGGGGCCTCAGTCAGGCTTGCCCTTTGGCCCCAGAAAGAGCAGGGGCCTCCAGTGAAGCCCATAGAGCCCCTTGTGGGCCGTATGGGCCGCCTCCAGGCCTCCACCTCCTCCCCCAGTCATGGCCGCTCAGTGTCGTTTCACTTGGTGGTGTGGGGACACTGGGAGGCTTCCTGGGCCTCCCAACCCTCCTACCCAATTCCCAGCCCAGGCTTGGCTCTCCAGGACCCAGCTTCTAGTCCCTGTGAGGCTGGGCCACCCTGCAGGACTGCAGCTCTGGGCCCTCTGTTCTGGTGCTAGGGCCCTGGGGCCCATGAATGCAGCTCTAGCACTGAGCAGAGGCTCAGCCCGGAGGCCAGCAGTCCGCTGCAAGTTGTCTCATTTCCCCGCTGCCCTTTGGAGGGCCCAAGGCCGACCCCTCTCCTGAACTCAGCCTTTCTGGTCTGGCACTTGGCAGGGAGGCCACTTTATCCCTTGGGGGTCATGCTCTACCCGCTTTCTCTCCCACAGCCCTCGGAACAGGCAACAGGATGTATCCAGAGACCTGGCCCTCTGGACCTTAGGCCTCAGGCCAACCCTGAGTAAATCCATCTCTGAGCCACAGTCTCCTTTTCTCTATAAGGGACGCCACACCATTTTCTCCCCCCATGGCCGTGAGAGTTAACGCTAACAAGAACACAGCAGCCAGCGGGGCGTGACAGCTCACGCCTGTAACCTCAGCACTTTGGGAGGCCGATCACAAGGTCAAGCGATCAAGACCATCCTCGCCAACATGGTGAAACCCCGTATCTACCAAAAATACAAAAATTAGCTGGGTTTGGTGGCACGCGCCTGTAGTCCCAGCTACTCGGGAGGCTGAGGCGGGAGAATCACTTGAACCCGGGAGGCGGAGGTTGCAGTGAGCCGAGATCGTGCCACTGCACTCCAGCCTGGGCGACAGAGCGAGACTCTGTCTCAAACAAACAAACAAACAGCAGCCAACATTCTCCGAGGGTTTCCTAGGGCCAGGCGCGGGGCAGTCTCATGTAATTCTCAAGCAATCTTGGGAGGCAGGCACTACTGTTCATTGCCCCTCCCGATTTTAGAGACAAGAAACTAAGATTCAGAACACAAGAAACTTGCCCAAGGTCAAGGAGAAGTGGAGGCGTGGGGAGGAAACAAAGTCACCTGACACCAGAGCCCATGCCTCCAAACTCCAAGTCTGGGACTCCTGATTAAATTCCGTCTCTGTCTGCACTTTGGGAAGATTCTTTCCTCTCCTAGGCAAGTGCCCGCGGGGCCTGAGCTCTCGATAGCGGGGCCCCAGGAGCCACGTTGTGGGGTCTGCTATCCGGCCTCCCTCTGCACGCGCGACCGCCCACTTGAGCGCAGTGGCTGGAGCTGGGACTCCAGCGCAGCCCCTGAGCGCTCACGTCGACCCCTCCAATCACAAGAGGCCCTCGTGCCAGGCCCCCAGATTTGGCCAATCAGGGAAGACCTTTCCCTGTCACAGAATGGGGTCGAGGGGCCCAGGAAACAGGTAGTCCCCAGTCACAAATCATCGCGTCGCCTTCGCTGGTCCCTTTCTCTTATCGAGCCTCAGTTTTCTCTTCCATAAGCCAGGCCAGCAGTGCCCACCCCACAGGTTGGCGCCAGCTCCGTAAGGGCCCTACCACCGCGGCCGGCCAGATCCTCGGCGGGCCAGTCCTGGCGCTGCGGTCATTTAGCCTGATGACCCCTGGCCAGGTTCAGCCTCAATTGCTCCAGAGAACTCCGGACCCGTACCCCGAGCCCGGCGTCGCAGCGGCGAAGTTGATGGGCCCCGCAGGAGCCCTTGCGGTGAGAACCGAGTCCTGGAGCCCCTGGAGCCCCCGGAGCCCCCGGAGCTGCAGCCGGGGCAGCCTCCTTTCCGCCGGGCGTCCAGCGCTCTCGAGAGCCCAGAAACTCACCGCGCGCAGGAGTTGGTGCGGGCGTCCCGGGCAGGTTAGACTTCTGTGAGCCGCAGCCCCGAAACTGAGGTTGGTGTAGACCCGTCCTGGGAGCCAGGAGGTGGGACCTGTCCCCGCCAGTCCGCGAGCTCTGGTTAAGGCCAGAGCCCGTGAGGGGAGGGGCGCGGGGCGGGCGGAGAGTCAGCCGAGTGGGGGCGGCGCTCACTGGTGGTGGGACTATGGCGGGAGCGCAGCGCACCCTCTCCGGGCGGGTCTATAAATGCCATGTAAAAGCCAACCCCGCAGGGGCCTGCGCTCTTTCCCGCTTAGGTCAAGAAGACTTACTGTGAACCCTTGGAGAATTCCCAGGGCTTTGAAAAGTCCCAAGCACCCAGCAGGGCTGGCAGTTCTGAGCGCTGGCAAGGCTAAGTGGGTCAGAGGAGACCCTCGCCAAGCCGGTGACTCACTCACTCGCTCACCCTCTCTCACTCTTGATGGGCCAAGTACCTGCCATGTGCTACGGACACAGTAGAGCCAAAGGAGACGCTGCCCTCCGGGAATTTGCAGCCGCTTGCAGAGGCGGCCCCTTAGCAGCTGCGCATCCGGGTGGATAGCGGCGCTTCTGCCCGCCCAGTGCCTACCCGCCTCTCCGAGAGAAAAACAGCCCCTGGTTTTCTCTCTGCAATTCCCCTTCTCCACTCTCTCCCTTCTACTCAGTCCTGGTGCCGCAGACCCCTCCTCCTGGTTCCCAGAGATCCTGGCCAGCCCGGTCTCAGGCAAGGCCATGTAGAATGCCGGGAGTGATAATTGCGTATTGTTTCTTGACTGCAAGCCTGTGTCCAGGTGGCTCCTTCTCCTGGAACGCCCTTCCCACCACACCTGCGGCCGCACTGCTCCGTGCCCTGCTAAGCCTCACTTCTTTTGAGGCGTCCCTCTCGCTGAGTCCCGACCACCTGGCCCTCTCTCTGCTCAGTGCCTGAACACATCAGGCTTGCTGCAGCCCCTGCCTTTACCTCTCTACTTGTAGTGTTCTTTCAGAGCCTGCTCCCATATGGTATCACATATCAGATATCTGATGCAGAGCCTTAGAGAGGCTGTTCCAGGTCACACAAACTAAGGAAGTCCCTCAGCCACTCCCTGCCACATCACCCTGTTCTATTTCCTTCACAGCACTTAACTGTATATCTGATATTTCCTTGTTTCTTTGTTTGTTCATTGTCTGTCTCTCCCACTAGACTGTAAGCTCTTTGAGGACAGGAAATTTGTGAGATGTATTCACTGTTGTATCCCCAATACACAGTGATGGCTTGTAGCAGTTGCTAAATAAATGTTTGTTGAATGGCTTAATGCATGTATTTTGCTCACATAAGCCAGTATGGGCACCCAGGATTGAGGTGGCCTGTGCCTGCTGATCCACTTAGCCTACTTTCAGGCACTGTCCCCTTGTTCTTTAGGCTCCAGCCTGCAGGTCTCCCTGCTGTCCCTCATATCTGTGGAACTTCTCGACTCATAAAGTTTCCATGTGCCGTTCATCTTTGTCCAGAGAACCCCCATCATTCTTCAGGAAGTTCCTACTAAAATGCCATGACTTCAGGGAAGCTTTCCCTAGCCTCAGCCTTACTAGGACAGATTCCTCCATTATGTGATCACAGAGAGGCCTGTAATTTTTCTTCATGAACCTCTCTCAACTTTATTTATTTATTTTTTTTTGAGGTAGAGTCTCACTCTGTCACCCAGGCTAGAGTCCAATGGTGCAATCTCAGCTCAATGGACCCTCCACCTCCTAGGTTCAAGCGATTCTCCTGCCTTAGCCTCCTGAGTAGCTGGGATTACAGGCATGCGCCACCACACCCAGCTAATTTTTGTATTTTTAGTAGACGTTTCACCGGGGTTTCACCATGTTGGCCAGGCTGGTCTCAAACTCCTGACGTCAGATGATCCACCTACCTCAGCCTCCCAAAGTGCTGAGATTACAGGCATGAGCCACTGCACCCTGCCTTCAACTGCAATTTTATCACTGCTTCTGGGATTGCTTGATTAACATGTCTCTGGACAATGATGGCGAAGACTAGCTTATTCTCCTGGGAAGTCCCCAGGGCTGAATGCATGCCCTGTGTGTGGAAGGTGTGCCATACAATCTGTAGGATAACTGGCTGAGTGTTAGGGGCCTGCAATGGGAAAGTGGTGTGTTCTGAACTTGGGAGTTAAAATTGAGAAGGCAGATGGGCGACAGGAACCACTGAACAATGGCTTGGAGGTTAGACACCCCAAAAAGATGTATTAGGAAATCAGAGAAGAATCCATACTCTTAGAGGTATGGAGCAGGAGAGGAGGGAATTTTAAGCAGAAAGTGTTCTGAAATCATGTGGAAAGTAGAAAATGTACCAGATGAACTGGGGGATCTCGTTAAGAAGATTGTTGAAGGTGCCTCCTCCTGGCTTCTTCTTGCTGCTTATACTAAAATGTGAGAGAAGGGACATGAGCCAAAGGAAGGATTGTTAAATAAAAAGGAACCAGAACTTGGGTTGTGAAAATGTCCAGCTTCTCCAGATATCATATGATGCTAAAACTAACAAATGGCTTCCAGGCAAAGAGCAAATGCAGCCCAGTGCAAGGAAGATGGCCTAAAGATGAAGCCAAGAGTGTGGTCATGAGATCTTTTGTAAAATCTTCAAAGAGAACAAAGGGACACCTCAGAATATTTTGTTAAATAGTAGGATTTCTAAGAAGCTTACAGTTGTCCTTGACAGCAGTCTCAGCAGAAGCCCAAGAGAGGGAAGGGCTTTTCTCAAAGAGATGTGTGGGTTTGACAGTTGTCTAAAGGCATGAACCTCAGTGAGATCTACAGGAGACATGCAACATTTTTAAAAGAATTATATGAGCAAAACAGTGTAGACTTGGACTGAAAGGGTCAGAGACAATATAAAATGAAAAGAGACCTCTAGACTCCCCCAAATTCTGGGAGGAAGCAAGCTGAGAAACTATACGGATATGAACCTGGGCTGCATTTCATGGAAAAGAAGGGATGACTTGGGGAATAGAACAAAGAACCCAAAGGGTGGAGCCAAGAGCATGGAGAATCACTCTGGGGCCAGAGTCAGACTGAGTCCTATTCAAGAAACTTTCAGGACCCGCCCAGGAAGATTTTAGAATTGCCGTACACTAGTTACTCCTGCATGCCTCCTGTCCTTGTTCCCTTTGGAGCAGGCACGTCTACAGTGGTTATCCAATGCCTATCCCACCAGTTTATGTCAGGTGGGTGCAGGGGGGCGGCGCAGTTAATTTGTCTCTGGAATTCCTAAGTCTGTAGATTGAGAGCAACTCTACTCAAGGAGCTACACTTGAGGGAATAATACCCCAGGTGCTTCACCCACATCAAAGCCTGATTTAGATGCAGAGATTCTGGATATTGAGCTGATTCTACAGTGGGATGAGGCTTTGAGGGGATGTTTGGAGGGCGAATATATTTTGCATGTGGAAGGATGTAAGTAGTTTGTGGCCAGTAGGTGGACTGTGGTCATTTTAAAACTCTCTGATGCTCTTCCATTCAAGGAGTGGCACTTAATTCCCCTGCCTTTGAATGTAGGCTGAACGTAGTGACTTCCTTTTAACACATGAAAGATGGTGGAAGTAACTGTGTGATTTCCGAATCCATCCTTTCATAGACCAGATAGAGAAGCTGAGGCTTGAGGTCAGACAGTGGCAGAAGCCAGCTTGTCCCTGTCCCAGGACTATATGATACTCTCTGAACGAGTCCCACCGAAACCCTCTTTTGCCAGTTCAGTTCACTGTGCCGGGAATGCCCTGCTTCTTGAAGCCACCAGCTGAGCCCTGCCTGTGCCCCAGGGATGGGCTTGTGCATCATCTCCTTTGGGAAGCCTGACCCCAGCCTTCTCCTTGGGAATTCCCTCACTCACAGCACAGACCACACTCTAATGCAACTATTTATATGTGTGTCTGTCTCTTTATCAACTGCAACACCTCTGAGGGCAGGGACAGGGCCTGTTTCATCTGTGTATCCCACAGCCCTGCACAGGCCCTGATCCAGGAGAGGCACCTGCAGTGACAGTGACTGGATAAGCCCTGCAGAGAGAGCCTCTGCCCGGGCTTTCCGCAGGGCCCTGGTGGCTAAGTCCTCCCAGGGAAAGCAGTGTGCACTTACACAGCCCAAGTCTGGGTAGAACAATGGGGGCTACTGCTCCAATCCAGAGGCAGATTAGGAGACAAGCCTGGCTCAGGGCTGTGTGAATGGGGGATGGGATAGACATGGGTTCTCTTTCTGTTGTATAATGATGATTCAGCTTGTTTTTGGGGAATCAGTAACTGGGACTGTGTGTACGCTGCAAAGGAAACATTAACTTGAAGGTCATAGCCTGTGGGAAATCAAAGCGGGGAGGCCAAGTGACCTGGGCTTGTTTTTGTTTTGTTTTGTTTTGTTTTAATTTTGGAGCCAGTGTTTCTCTTTATCTCCTAGGATGCCTCGTTCAGATGCTTCTACCCTGCCTCGTGAGTTACTCATGATGTCACCTGATCCCCACCCCTTAGAACCTCTCCCCAGTGGGAACCTAGAATTCAAAATGGTTTTCTCCATATTTCTCCCTTTAAAGGGCCTGCATGCAATTTTTCATGTAGAGGTGAAGGTAGGGATGAGACTTAACAGAGCTCTGTGCCACACACCAGAGCCCACCTGAGGACCTGCAGACACAGATGGAATGCTTCTGGGCCACAGAGCTTACAGCCCCGCTCCTGCCAGGTCTTCTCCAGCCCCATGCCAAATCTAACCTGGGGGTGTTGCGTGTTTGCACCCCCATGCAAACTGGCTGGTGCCAGCACCTGGCTGGCACATGGCCCCCAGAAACTCACTGTAGAGGAATAAATGAGCAAAGAGGAGGCAGGGATGGTGTCTCTACTCCAGGTGCTCGCACCTCTGTGGGGGAGATGAATGCACAGGCGGCAGATATGAAAGGTGGGAGGGGATGTGAACCATCACAGAGGTGAGACATGAAGAAAGCGGGTCTGGGTACTTCAGGCTCCACCTGGGAGATAAGGCCCAGTAAGACTGTGATGACTTTAACCAGCAAAAAATAAGAAACGTTCCAGTTGGAGAGAATGTAAGAATGATGCATTGGTGCATGGAGGTGGGGATGTGGGTTGTTTTTGAGGAATCAGGAGAAAGCATTGCAGCTGCAGGAGAGAAGCTGGCAAAGTCAGGGGTCACGAGGCCACAACATGGGGTGCAGACTGTGGGTTTCACTCTGTTGTCCAGTGGTAACAAGATGTTCTGATTTCATAGGCCAGGGCAATTTCAACAGCATTCCAGTAACTGACATTAGATTCTGATTTTCTTATTTTGCAAAGTAAAAACATCTTTAAAAAGTCAATATCCTGGAATATTATTCAGACTTAAAAAGGAAGAAAATTCTGACACACATTACAACATGGAGGAATCTTGAGTAGTTTATTCTAACTGAGTTAACCCAGCCACAATAGGACAAATGGTTCTGTTTCTATGAGGTCCCTAAAGTACTCATGTTCATAGAGACAGAAAGTGGAATGGGGGGTGCCAGGGGCCATGGGGAGGGGAGAATGGGGAGTTCATGTTTAATGGGGACAGAGTTTCAGTTGAAAAAGTTCTGGAGATGGATGGCAGTGATGGTTGCACGACAGTGTGAATGCTCTTAAAAACATAGCACTGTGCACTAAAGAATAGTTAAAATGGTAAATTTTGGGTTATGTTTATTTTACCACAATTAAAAATAATAACTTTAAAAAATCAGTTTCCATCAGCCATCACCATAATTGCATTGGAAAAGCTCATGTAGCATCAGAAAGCTGAAAGGAGCAACTGGGCCTTGTTGGAAGCTCTGTCCCTGATGGCCCTGGGCCTGGGCTGGCCACTAAGTGTGAGGAAATCACCCACCCAGGATCCAGCGCAGGCCAGAGCCTGGCACGTGCAAGACAAGTGAGCAGAACGTGGCACTGGTTGGGGAGCACAGGATGGTGCCATGGACCAGGGCCAGGGACAGCAGGGCCCTGACCCTGACCCTGACCCTGACCCTTAGCCTGAGGGCTTGGGGTGTGGAGCACTTCATGGAACCCAGAGGAGTGCAGCGTGTAGGGACTGCTTGGGAGACGCGGCAACTGTGATCATAACAGGGAGCAGGGAAGACCCGGCTCCTTCCCTCACCTCATGTCCTTCCAGGACCCTCCAATGGCTAAGTCTCTGCAAGTCAGAGGTAGAGAGGCCTGGGGCTGCAGCCCTCCCAGGTCAGACTCCAAGCACCAGGCCCCATGAAGGGTGGGGAGTGGACCAGAGGGATCCGCAGATGAGTGGCACTGTCCAGTCAGCGGAGAGCCCACCTCATGTTGCTCAGTGGAGGGAGCTCCATGTGAAGTAGCTGCAAAAGTGCTGGAAATGCTGCAGGGCAAAAAGAAGTGGTGAGGCAGCTGGAGATCAGCAGTAGCACCAGCCGCCACCACCTGAAGCTGCACGGACGCTGGGAGGGCAAAGTCACTGTGGAGCTCTGAAGTTGGAACCATCCAGGAACGGGCACCCAGGGCTGTTCAGGGGGAGCGGGGATCGAGGAGAGGCTGCTGCCATTCCTGGAGCACACACTGCGAAGTGTTTGGCTGGGAAGGGGAAGGTAACAAGAGAAGGTCATGGTGGGAACGGGGAAAGGCTGTAATGAGAGAGACTTAAGAGTGTAAAAAGCTATTGAGAAAGACTCAGCTGAGAAGGAAAAGTTGAATGTACAAGAAAGAAAGGGGAGAATCAGTAGTGTCTGTGTTTCCTAAAAACGGGGGGAAGGGAAGATGTCCAAAAGCAGATTCCGAGGTGGCTTGAACAGCATCATAACCAGAAGGAAGGAAGGGAGGGTGGGAGGATGGATGAGTGGGTAGCTAGATGGACGGTGGGGTTTCTTTACCCATGGTTCATGTTGGTACAAGATCCCCGCTCGTGGCTTTCCTTCTCTCTCTAAAGAGTGGGGTAAGGTCATCTCCTGAGGTGGGATGCAGGAGAGGGAACCTCGAGCAGTCCTTGTGGGATTGGGGAATGGGAGAGCGGTGGAAGGACCCTGGGCCATATTGAAGGCACACCTCAGTTTACAGTGGGGCCAAACTGCGCGTTTGAGACCCCAGAAGCATCAGACTACTCAAGAAGCAGGCACGGAGGAAAAGGAAACCCATCTCTGAGTTTACCCAAGACTGACCCAGATGGTTTCAGTGAAAATCAAAGGGCAGTCTTGGACTGCAGATTCTGACCTGGACGAGGAAAATGCTGGTGAATTGAGGGAAACTATCCAGGGCCCTTTAAGACCAATGAGGGTCGTGCTGGAGCAGTTGAACCGGAGACTAAAAGAGCAGACCCAGAACAGAAGGTGGAGGTGAGGAGTCTGAACGAGAGGTTCGGGTGACAACGGCTCTGTCAAAAAGAAAAAACCTTAAGCAAGTTTAAACTTGTCAGAGTTTATTTGAGAAAAAAAAAAAAAGATTTGTGAATTGGGCAGCCCTCAGAACCAGAACAGGTTCAAAGAGCTCCTGGCTGCTACACGGTCAGGCTGCATTTATGGACAGAAAGTGGAAGTGAGGCAAAAAGAACAACTTAATTGGTTGCGGCTCAGCATTGTATCTCACTTGAAGCAGCCGGCTGCCTGTTACTAACTGAAAGTCAGATATTTGTGACATGAGTATACATTTGATCCTTGGACAACGGAGGTTGGACCTGTGCGGGTCCATGTTTGCAGGATTTTTAAAATAAATACAGTCGGCCCTCCATATTGGCAGTTCCTGCATCTACAACCAAATACAAATCAAAAATACAGCATTTGTGGAATGTGAAACCTGTGTATGCAAAGGGCCAACTTTTCATATTCATGGGTTTCACAGAGGCAATTGTGGGACTTCAGTATGCACGGGTTTTGGTATCCGCAGGTGGTTCTGGAACCAATGCCTTGCAGATACCGAGAGACCACTGTGCTCCTAAGTTAGTTACATTTAGCATGAATTACTCCATATTGGCTTGGTCTGTTGGGCCCAGTAAAGGAGCTTTCTCCAAATCAGTAGCCTCCTGCAAATTTAATTTAACAACCCCTTCCTTTTGGTCAGGATCTCACCTAAGTAAGAATGTGAATAAAACTTAGGGCATCAGCGCTCCTCCCACTTACCGTCATTTTAGATATTCAGCCTCAACGTGTCATTTATTCATAGTCCTCATGATCATACTTTTGAGGAATTTTGTCATTCCAATAAAAAGATACCATTTAAGGTTTAAGAGATAGCTGCATGCAAACATTTAAAAATTTTTGAAAGAATACAATGCACCAGGAAGACTACTATTATGACTATTGGGAGCATGATACCAAGAGTTTAAAGTATGCGCCTTACCCAGGGTCCCCATGAAACAAATCAACTACAGTCGAATAGATCAAACAATACACCAAATGAAGAGTGCACCCATTTTAACCAAATAGCCTGTTTGTTGTTTTTTTGTGACTGAGTCTCTACAGTACCTGACGTATTTATTCATATGCAACAAAAAGCAACAGCACCGACTCCTCCTTGCTCAGCTGATAAGCCATCTCGCATTCCATGACTGGGCCAAATCAAAGCAGGAGTTTTGTGGGCCAGAAGTACAGCTCTATAAAAGGGACCACGAATACAATTTAAATAGGCAGTTGCATTAGGGATGTTTCTAAAGTTAATCACTAAGTGAACTAATGGATCCCTTAGATCATGTAAAGTTCTGGATTAGCAGAAAAAAAATCCAACATTTTGTATTTATGGTGAATTTCTAACTACAGAAGTATCCTTCCAAGTAAAAAAGTAGGCATAAACGAGGAAAGCTCAACACGGAAAGCGTCTCATTAAGAGAAGAGTTTAGTTCCCACGTATTGGGAAAACTGTTCATATCTAACATGTCATCTGCTTCCAGGAAAATTTCCCCATGGCCAGCTTTACCTTAAAGTCTACAACAGGTGTGCAGTTCCAGGAAACTTGAGAGGCCGTTTGAGTTGTGAGTTGTGGACCCAGCCAAGGTTCAAGGCCCCAAAGCTTGGCTGCAGTGTGGGTAGTGAGAAGAACTTGCTGTGGTGCCTACCCACAGGGTTCCAGGGCAATCTTTCTTTGATGTCTTTTCCAGAAGACCTTGTCTTCAGGTTCTAAACTGTGAGGGACTTGATTGTTCTCAGCTGGTGGATCATGGAAAGTTTCTTTTATCTGGTGAGAATATACTTTGGCATAATACATGAAAGCCTTACAGTATTTAGTTATATCAGAATTGAGGAGAGTGGGAGATACATGAGTTCTATTTTTAAGGGCACAGGCCTCCAATAACTACTACATAAAGTTTCAGTCTATGTTTTCCACTGGGAGTGAATCTGATTCCCCACAAAGCCAATGGTAGTGCCTTTGGCCAAGGCAATCCAATTGATTCAGTTGTCAATTTCAGTTTCTTAAAATGCCATTTGTTCTTTCAACTTTTCTAGAAGATTGAGGGTGATGGGGACAATGATAGTGTCATTGTGTTTGCAATACCTTGTTTAACTGCTTTAGAGTTTGTCCAGTAACATAGATTCCTCTGTTGCAGGAGATTCTTCTCCAGGGGCGCCCCAGAAAGGAAACACATTTCTAATAACATATTAGCAACTATCCTAGCATCAGCTTTCTTACATGGGAAAGCTTCTATCTGACCAGAGAACATGCAAACTATTACAGTAACATGCTGATATCCCATCAAGGGTGGAAGTTGAATGAAGTTCATCTGTAAATATTCAAATGGTTCATCATGTGGTAGAAATAAATACACCACCTGAAGCTTTCATTGTCTTCCCAGGATTATGGGTTTGACACATCAAACATTGGCTATCAACTCTTTTAGCAATTTTAGAACAATCACCCCACCAATATTTTTCGTAATTTGGATCACCGTAATGAGCTATGGAGTGCAGAGCCCTTAACAATGGAAGCTTCAAGGACTCAGAGAGGACCAAGTGGCTATCCAGGGCCTCCATGGGTCCACACTTCACGCTGAATTTACGTGTTTTCAGATACCAATTTTGTTTTTCCAAATTGGTGCACTGCACTGTTTATTAAGTAAGTCATCATAGAGGAGCTGACTTTGATCAATCTTATGGAGTTTATTGAAATTACACATCCTAAAAATTTTAGTACTGGCTGACTTAGCATGAACATCTGCCAGGGCATTCCCTTGATACTCAGGTGCAGTTTTATAAGTAGGTGTTTTGATTTTAATAATGGCAGTTTGTGATGGTAACGGGATGGCAGAAAGGAGTTCATTTACTTGGAGTTCATTTTTGATGGGGATCCCACTGGAAGTGAGAAGCCCCCTTTGTTTCCATAACATGCTGAAATTATGAAGTACTTCTAAAGTATATCTGCTATCTAAAAATATCTACTGATTTATCTTAACTACGTGACAATCTCAGGTAAAAGCAAAAAGCTCTGCAGGTTAGGCTGATTTAAATTGGGGAAGAGTTTCCTTTCCTATTAATTCATTTTGAGTGGTAACAGCATACCCCACCTGACATTTTTCTTCTGAGTTTTCAGCACAAGACTCATCAACAAACAAATGTCGCCTTGGGATTAGCTAATGGAGTGCTTCATAAAGCAGCATGCTAGACCACTGATTGAGATACCACACTCACACTGTAATCAGCCAGAGGTAGCAGAGTGCAACATCTTAGATGGAGATTGGGAGGCAAAAGGATTTCATTAGATGACAATCTACTTGCTGAAAAATGCTGAATTTGACTGGAATTTAATAAATTTTCCACAACATGTGGGGCTTGAATAAAAGTTCATTCCCTAAGACTAACTCAGGTTAAAACTCTACTGATATGGCAGCTGTGGCTACTGCTTTTAGTGGTGAGGATATGCCTCAGCTGCGGGGGCTGACTGCCAGCTGTAATGTGCAATGGGCCTATTGTTTTCCCTCATGCCTGATTGCCATGTTCATGAATGAACAAGGTGAAAAGTTTAGTGCAATTTGGAAGTCCTAAGGTTGGGACTGTGGTAAGGCCGGTTTCTGCCAGTGAGAAGCCTACTCCTGACTGCCCTCCCATGGTGCAGGTTCTGGTGCTGCATTCTTAGTGAGCTCATACAATGGTGAGATGGTTAAGGAAAAGCTTGGAACCCAGGATCTGCAGTATCCTGCAAGTCTCAGAAAACCTCTTCACTGTCTTTTAGCTATAGGCCAGGGAAAACCTTGAGTGGTTTTTATTCTTTTGGAAACCCTTTCCACAGTCAGGTCATGCCTTAGAGTGAAACTTTCTCCTTGAAAACTGAAGGCTTTCCATCAAAACTTTGTGACCTTTATGTGCAAGTTGCTGTAAGAGGTGAAGTAAGTCCATTTCAGACCACACTTTAGTGGGAGAGCAAAGCAAGAGATAATCTACACGCCAAATGAGGGGAGAATTTCAAGGAAATTGTAAGGTTGTCAAGTCCTGGTGTAATGCCTGGGAAAAATAAGGAGGAGCTTCAGGAAACCTCTGTGGCATTACAGTCCAGGTATACTTTGATTTTTCTAAGTAAAAAGCGAAAAAATACTGACTCTCTTTCTCAGCTAGAATGCTAAAGAAAGCTGGACAGGGGCTTATGACTGTGAGCCATTCTGAATCAATGGGCACATTGGACAATCAAGTGTTAGAGTTTGGTACCACAGGAAACCTTGGTATCACGATTTTATTAAGTGCTCGTAAATCTTGAACAAATCTCCCTCCTTGTGCATCCTTGTCCCTTGATTTTTTTTAACTGGTAAGATTGGAATATTACAAGGACTGATACACAGAATAAGTCCTTGTTTAATTAAATCTTCTGCAATTGATGAGAGTCCTTGAATTGCCCAGGCCTCAGTAAATATTAGGATAATTTACATAAAGGTTTAGAATGATCGATTTAGACTTTTATAGGTACCATACTTTTAACCCTTCCTATATCAGTAGAGGAAGAAGCCTATAAACATTCGGGTATTTTAGAGAGATCAAAGATATTGCAGGCCTGAGTTTTGACCTTGTCAGTTTCTGCCTGTGGAGAGCACAACAGATCTCGTTCAGGAGGTCAGGAAATTCTAACATTAACTCCTGCTCTGCAGGAAACTTCATATGCCTCTTTAGCTTAGCAGATAAGTCTTGCCCTAGTGAGTTACTAGAAGAGTGTCACATAGGAAGAAGATTCACTTTTCTGAAAATGGCCCCAGCATCAACTGGACAGGTTCCGACATGGGTACTATTGTGTCTGATTCAAAACCCCCACCACAGAAATGACCTTTCCACTTTCAGGGATTTGTCAGCTTGTTAAAAGAAAAACTTCAGCTGAATTAAATTTAAAGGAGTTTAATTGAGTGATGAATGATTCGTGAATCGGGCAGCCCCCAGAATCACAGCAGATTTGCAAAGACTGCAGAGATGCCTCAGGGTCAGAACAAATTTATAGACAAAAAAGGGAAGTGACATACAGGAATCGGAGGTGAGGTACAGAACAGCTGAACTGGCTACAGGTTGGAGTTTGCCTTATTTGAACACAATTTGAATGCTCAGCAGTGTGTGAGTGGTTGAAGTATGGCTGCTGGGATTGGCCAGGACTCAGCGACTGTTACAAATGCATACTCCTAAGTTAGGTTTTCAATCTTGTCTACCTACTAAGTTAGGTTACAGTTCATCCACAAGACTCGAATATAGAAGTATGGAGCCCTTCTCAGGCCATATTTAGTTTGCTTTAATAATTCCCCCTTTTGGTCATTTTCTCAGTTTTGAGAGATTGACCAAAACTTTAGTCATTGATGTCACTATCACCATTGTAAATGTACTTATTTTGTCTGAAAACCCACTGAGAAATAGTAGAACAGTGGGTTTTGCAAAGGTAGGAACAAGGATTGAGGGGAGGGTACCTCCTTAATGCTGGAACATCCTGTTTATAAGAGAAAAACAGACCTAGTCTGTTCTAGTCTAGGATCTGTGTCCTTCCTTAAAGTCTTAGCTCAATTATGTCACATTTAGTATAAGCAACTCCATTTTTGTTTGGTTTGGTCTGTTGGAGTCTAGTGCATGAGCTCAGTCTAAAACAATGGCCTCCTATAATTTTGTTTTTTAAAAAAAATCCCCCTTTTTGCTGGGTTCTCACTTAAGTGAGAGTGTAACCAAAACTTAGGGCCATAGCACCACTTTCAGTTACCATCATTTTGGGTTTCTGGTCTCAGCATGTCATTCAAAGCTTACAGTGTCCTCAGGGTCCCATGTTTCTTTCAGCTGGGCTCAGGAAGGACAAGGCAGCCATTCTGGTTCTCCATGAGTCCATGCTTAATTAACATCAGAGTTATATTCTCTTGAATACCAGTTGTTTTTCCAAATTAGGTGCATAGCACTGATAACTGATGGGTCATAATAGGCAATTTGAAGTAGACCATGCATTTCATTCAAATTGTATAACTAAAAAATTTCAGTATTGGCTGATTTACTGTGAAAATCTGACAAAGTATTTTCTTGATATTTAATTAATTTTTGTTCTACTTAGGTTAGCAATTTTATAACCTAGTCAGTCTTTTCATTAAAGTTCCAGGAATTCTTACCCAATTCAAATGATTCTAAAGTTATTAGAAACCTGCACTCCAGAGTGCTTTTTAGGGTCCATTTCATCCTTTCATGAGTCTCCTAAAAGACACCATATTCTAGGATTTTACGTGCTTGTGAAGTTTTCAAAAACTGCATCAGCATTAAGCAATTAACTGTGGAAATGACTTTAAATACTAATAGTCAAAGGCACAATATAAATAGTAATTTGGTTATTTCTGTGGTCTACAGTAACTTAACATAATAACCATAATTATGATTGATAGCATATACTCAGACATATTAGAATTTTAGAAATCCCATACAATTTTAGAATATACATTAATATCATTCACTAAATGTAATCTGAAGAAGGTTAAACTTTATTTCTTTGACAAGGCTTCCTATGTAATAACATATCAAATAATCCTTTTTACCTCTCTTTTGGATGCTTCAGCGGCTCTCTGTAGCATCCCAAAGTTAAGGTCAGAAAAGACTATTTTGAAGCTGAAATTTGATTTTGGAAAGCCTATCAAATATGTTAAAGGTTTAAAACACTTGGTATTATGCTTAATCAGTTTAACCATGAGGTGAGATTCTTATAAACCTTTTATCACCCTCTACAATTTTTGTAAAAGAGCAGATAAGTGCTTTAAGAAAACCATTTGTGCTTTTATTTCAATGTTCAATTTATGGAAAAACTGAATAATACCCCTTTAAATTTAGTCAATATGTTCAAACACAGAATATTTTTACCAGATTAATTTTTAGAAACCTTCCACAACTTGTTCAGACCCTTAGCTTCTTCTTATCTAATTTGAAACAATCCTTTAGCCCTCTAAACTAGGCAAAAATTTACATTTCCATCCCTTCTTATAATCTTTTACCAAAAACACATTTCACTCTCCTCACACACCTTGCATGTAAAACTATTTTTTAGTAGTTTTAATTATATGTTACAATGGTAACTCTTAGCAACTTTTACTTTTGGTGCATAAATTTCTTTTCATGAATCCTTTCACAATATACACACACCATCTACAACATGCTTGGACTTTCTGACTTGTCCTAAACATCCCTCTTTTTAAACAACTAGTTATTTTATTTTAGGACAAAAATTTACCATACGAGATCTTTTCCTATATAAAATCTCTTTTCTGTATAACCTTCTTTGCATAGCCAAGATGCATGGCTAATTCCACATGTCCCCAGGCCTTATCTAGAATCTAATGTCTCCAAAGTAGGTAAGTTGAACAATTTTCAAAAGTCAAAGCAGTTTATAACCTTAAAGTATTTAGCAAATCTAATATCTGACCTGTCTATATTAGACCAAACATCTTTATTTTATCAATAATCTTTAAAGCTGTTTTTATTTCCCAAAGATTACTAAAGTTATATAAACTAAGACATTACAGTTTTTACTTTCCTGACAAAATATTTGATTTAAGCACATATTTTTCTTTAGGCCAATTAATTAGAGCTCTCTTATATAAACATTACACACTCAACACATATATAACTACACAGGCGGAACAAAAGAAGACCCAGTAGTTTCTCAACAGGTGCTGGAGAGGATGTGGAGAAATAGGAACACTTTTACACTGTTGGTGGGACTGTAAACTAGTTCAACCATTGTGGAAGACAGTGTGGCAATTCCTCAAGGATCTAGAACTAGAAATACCATTTGACCCAGCCATCCCATTACTGGGTATATACCCAAAGGATTATAAATCATGCTGCTATAAAGGCACATGCACACGTATATTTATTGTGGCACTATTCACAATAGCAAAGACTTGGAACCAACCTAAATGTCCATCAATGATAGACTGAATTAAGAAAATGAGGCACATATACACCATGGAATACTATGCAGCCATAAAGAAGGATGAGTTCATGTCCTTTGTAGGGACATGGATGAAGCTGGAAACCATCATTCTCAGCAAACTGTCGCAAGGACAAAAAACCAAACACCACATGTTCTCACTCATAGGTGGGAACCGAACAATGAGAACACTTGGACACAGGAAGCGGAACATCACACACCGGGGCCTGTCGTGGGGCGGGGGAAGAGGGGAGGGAAAGCATTAGGAGATATACCTAATGTAAATGACAAGTTAATGGGTGCAGCACACCAACATGGCACATGTATACATATGTAACAAACCTGCACATCGTGCACATGTACCCTAGAACTTAAAGTATAATAAAAAAATAAAAAAAAGAAGACCCAGTAGTTTCTATGTCTCTTAATTGGATTACTGGGTTTAGGGTGGAGTCCTTGGAAGGACAGGGCCATGAAAGCATGCAGTTTCTAGGGCCTAATATAATAAGCAGTCACAGCTGGAAGGCAAAACCAACCTTCAAAAATTAAGGGTCTCATTTTTATACCATTTGATCTGGTATAAAGAACAGAGCCTTAGATTTTGAGAGGGATCTATCCATTTCCAATGCCTGGGGTTCCATGAAGAAAACAGGTTTTTTTTTTTTTTTCCAAAATGGGGTCTCTGGCACCTCTTATTTTTCCCAAAGAGCCCAAGGCTGTTAGAGCTTGAATATCTGCTTTTAATTAAGCTGAATTTTAACCATAGTGCTCTTTCTAAAAACTCCTTTTAAATTTCTTATTACCTGACTTTAGCCAGGCCAAATGGCCAATATTTTTGGCTTCTGAACTTTACCAATGGTAACCTTACAGATGAAACCAACAAAGCTCAACTAAGGATATGACTTAACCACAAGTGTGCTAGGTATTTTCAAAGAGGTGGTAAGCAGTTTTTACAAAACCTGGAATTTTTAAAGGTAGCTCAGAGAAAGGAAGATTTAAGAAGGGAAGCTAGAGGTTGTTCATGGACGGGAAGAAAATCAGGAAGTGGTAAAAGTCACACAGGTGTTAACTAGAAAGTACTCATTCTCTAAGCTTGGAATCAAACCCAGGCCACCAATGTGAAAGGACAAAACCTTAGCTACTGAGCTACAATACTGGGCAGTCTCCATTGCCCTTCCCAGAAGGAGTCTAGAGTAGTTAATTTTGAGCTTGCAAAGCCTTTCAACTACTCAAGATAATTTTTAGAGTTTGCTGTGACATGAACCCTAAAATTCCTGTCCCCTGGAAGGCAGAGACCAAGAGAAAGTACCACCACGAAGTTACAAGTTCAAGCTACCAAGGACATAAAACAAGATGGAGACCTAATCCAGTTTTTGTTTGTTTGTTTGTTTCAGGGAACTGCTGCAACACAAAAGAAAAAAAAATTAATGCACTCTAGTGTATTTGTTGTTTATTTGGAATGTACCACTGTAAGTTATCTTTAGTAACATTTCGCTGTTTCTGTAAGACTTTGCTGCCTCCCGGGCCTAATGTATAAGCCAGAAGGAACTTGGTTTTCCAGAAATTAAGGATCCCATTTTTACCTAAAACATTGGCTTTACTATCAGGTTTCCTAAATTAACTTAGCCAATGAATTTTTTTTCCCACCTAGACGCACAAGAAAAATGAAACAAAAGAGTAGAATACAAAAATCCCTGCAAATTTTTAAAAGCCAAATTTTACACCCCCTGCAATATTACCATTTATGACCAGTTCCTTTCTGACCCAGTCAGATGTAAGAGTCCTCTAACTGGATCCAAGCCAGTTAACTCCCAGATCAAATCCATTCCTGGACCCAGTCCAGTTTCTGTCATGACTTCCAAACCCAGCTTGGATCAGAAATTTGCTCAAAGAAACTGAGAGCTCAAAACACAAATCCATGGAGCTCCGAAATCCGAGAGAATTTACCCATGATCCCCAGCCATTCTGAGAGATCAATGGACACAAATAGGTCCTGCAGTTACCTTGCTTGTTCACTCAGTACTCCTGGGGGTCGCTAGAAGCTGTACTTTGGATCCCGCTTCTGACACCATGTTAAAAGAAAAACTTCAGCCAAATTAAATTTTAAAAAGTTTAATTGAGCAATGAACGCTTCACAAATTGGGCAGCCCTCAGAATCACAGCAGATTCAGAGAGACTCCAGGGTTGCCTCGTGGACAGAACAAATTTATAGACAAAAAAAAAAAGGAAGTGACTTGCAGAAATCAGAAGTGAGGTACAGAACTGCTGGATTGGTTACAGCTCGGCGTTTGCCTTATTTGAACACAGTTTGAACACTGAGTGGTGTATGGGTGGTTGAAGTATGGCTGCTGGGATTGGCCAGGACTCAGCGATTGTTACAGGTGCATACTCCTAAGTTAGATTTTGAATCTTGTCCGCCTATTAAGTTAGGTTGCCTTGCATCCACAAGGACTCAAACAGAGAAGTACAGAGTCCTTCTCAAGCCATATTTAGTTTGCTTTAACAGCTTATTAAAGTGGGGTTTGTGAAAGGTAAAGTAGCCCCAATATTCACCAGCATGGTACACGTTCCCTGCTTGTCTTAGCCTCTGTTTCTCATTATTTATCAAAAGGCATCACAGGCAACAGCTAGCTGGAGGGTCCCTCCTGCAGCCAGGCTGATTGTGATCTCATGGGCTCCCTCTAGTGGGCAGACCATCCCCGCTGAAAGGAGGAGGCTCCTTGGTAGACTTGGATGACTAGGCAGCCTCTCTCCCAGGGACCTGGCTGTTTGCAATGTAGGCAGACATCTTGGGGTGAAGGGTTTCTTACTCTAGGTTCTTTAGGCTGTGGTTTAAAACAAGGAGAAGATGGTCCCTTTGGCTTTGGCCCCTGTAATTGTTGCAATTGAAAAGACATAAGCTTATTAGCTTTTTGTGCTTTTCCTTATTCTGGAGTCCTTTGAAAATGCTCAGCTAAAGCCACGAATTCAACCATGTCTGTCATTCCCCATCCAAGTTCATGCTTCTTAATGCAACTGCTAAATTCGGGACAATGTTTGTTTATAAATAGAGCAGTTAATGCCATTTTAGTCCCTACAGGAAATTCTCCTTGCTGTCTTTTGAGTGCAGAATGTTTCACAAATAGTGTTTCTGAACCAGCTCTGCAATATGAAATGGGTCTGTCCTTTTTTCACCTGCAAGACTGTCTGACAGATGGATCCTTTTTTTGTGGAGAAGACTTAGGAACTGAATTTAAAAGGTTTTCAGTGTTCTTCCAGCTTGTTGTAGCAAGAAGGTTTTTTAAGGTCTTTAATATCCCCTCGGGTTCTCTCTATTCTGCTGCTTTCATACACCTTTGAGCTTTACCAGGTCCCAAAATCAAGTGAATAAATTGATAAAGTCAGAAGTTCCTGGATCATAAGCTCCTATGGGGATTCTAAATTCCTAGGTAAACATTTGAGGATTTTCTCTTGCATCAGGAAAGTATCTTATGAAGGCTCTAAGTTCAGCTTCAGAGCATGGAGTAAAAGTGGTTACAGCAGGCAGGCCTAGGTGTTCAGAGGGTCTCACTTTGTAAGACAGTTGTCCAACCTCTCCTTTTCATTTTCCTCAAGATGGAAAGGTACTTGAGCAAAACAATCAGTGGACTCAGGGTATTGAAGTAATGGCAAAGACAGCAAGGAGCAGTCAGAGTTAATTCAATGAGCGGCAGTCCTCCTTCCTCTGGTCCTCAGTTTGCTGATTAAGCTTTTTATTTGTCTCCTGGGAAGAAACCTTTAAGTCAGACACTCTTTGTTTAATCTTTTACATGTTTCTGCATACCAATTAAAAATGCATTCCGTTGTTCTTGTGGGTTTTTTCTCTTTGTATTTCTAATTTTTCCCTGAAAATAAACAATTTTATCTAAATTAAAACTTCTCAGCCGGGCACGGTGGCTCATCCTTGTAATCCAAGCACTTTGGGAGGCTGAGGGGGATGGATCACTTGAGACCAGGAGTTCAAGACAAGCCTGGGCAACAGGGTGAAACCCCATCTCTACAAAAAATACAAAAATTAGCTGGGGGCGGGGGGTGGTGTGCACCTGTAATCTCAGCTACTTGGGAGGCTAAGACAGAATAATCCCTTGAGCCCAGGAGGCAGAGGTTGCAGTGAGCTGAGATCGCACCATTGCACTCCAGTCTGGGTAAAAGGAGTAAAACTCTGTCTCATCAAACAAGCAAACAAACTTCCCCACTGTGGCTGCTGTAACTCTAAATTATTTTTGGTAAGGTTCACCCATTTCTCCAGAAAAGCCCTGATTCTGGGTCCATAGTTCATATACAAGAAATTGACTACAGTCCCAGATGGGGGAGTTCTAATCTCCTTGGATCCCAGTGAACCCATGATTCCCTATCTCCTAGGAACCCTACCTACCACACCCAGTTCAGTTTCTTCTTGACCCAGCCAGACATCTGAAACCTCTATAGGATCCAGTCCAGTTTAAAGATTTCTGAACCCAGTCTGGATCAAATTTCTCAAATAAGCTCAGAGAGCTCAGAATCCGAATGAGTGGAGCTCAGAATCCGAGAGGGCTCAATCCACCATC
Organism: Pan paniscus; assembly: GCF_029289425.2. Lineage (NCBI taxonomy): Eukaryota > Metazoa > Chordata > Mammalia > Primates > Hominidae > Pan > Pan paniscus. The sequence continues at coordinate 124,144,572 of NC_085926.1, forward strand.
CCCAGTTCCAGGGGATCAGTGGGCACAATGGGCCTGGTGGGTGCCTTTGCTTTGCCACCCCCTGCTCCTGGGGGTCACTATGCTCCTCTGAGTTTCTTCACATTCACTGATCTGTTGAAAAGGGAAAACCTCAGGCAAGCTTAAATTTATCAGGTTTATTTAAGGGGAAAAAAACTTGCAAGCTGGGCAGCCCTTAGAACTAGAACAAGTTCAGAGAACTCCTGCCTGCCACATGGTCAGACAGCATTTATGAACAGAAAACCAACATGGAGCAAAAAGAACAACTAAGTTGGCTACAGCTCAGTGTTTTATCTCACTGGGTCGGCTGACTGCCTACTATGACATAAAGCTCAAGCCTTAACTAACCAAACTCAGCTATTTGTTGCCTTAGTATACTCTTAAGGAAATTAGTGACATTTAGCATGAGTGACTCCATATTGGCTTGGTCTGCTGGATGCAGGAGAGGAGCCTGATCCAAATCAATGGCCCCTACAAATGTTACTGAAGAGTTCTAAGGAGGGTTCCTGAGGTGGCTGTGGCCATGAGGGCCCGCTTGAGGCTGAAGATGGGAAGCACACACATTCTTATATTCTCCATTCTCTGCAGTTGGTGTTTGCTTATTCCTGGGCTGGCCACCACCTTTTGTAATTGCTGTAGCTTTTTGCTTTATTTTTCAAATTATGTTATTAAAAATTAACTATGCACTCTTTGACCCAGCCATTCCACTTCCGTGTATTTTACCCAAGAGAAATGAAGATATACATCCACACAAAGACTTGTAGAATGTTCACAGCAGCCTATTCACCATAGTCAAGACCTGAACACAAGTCAAATGCCCACCAATAGGAGAATGAATAAAAAAATTAATACTTTTATACAGTAGAGTATTATTTATTAATAAAAAGGAAGGAATACATGCAGCAATATTATGTTAAGTGACAGAAGCCAGACTCAAAAATAGTACATGCTGTGTGACTTTTCTACGGGATGTTTGAGATCAGATAAAACTAATGTATGGTAATAAAAGTCAGCACAGTCACTGGGTGAGGGTGGGGTTGACCGGAAAGCAACCCCAGGAGATTTCTTGGTGCAATGAAATGTCCTCTAGCTTGTTTGAGATGGTGGCTGTGCAGGTTGTGAAACTGCCAAAACCCATTAAACACAACATGTAAGATCTGTAAACAGAAATTATTATAAGGTTAAAATTAACTACAAAATGAATATGTGCTTGGTATAAAACACAAAACAATCCAAAAATGAATAGAGAAAAAGTTAACAACCCACTCACCCTCTTTGGACTTCTCTGAGGCAATTGCTATTACTGTTGTTTGTGTACAGAACTGAAGGCCTGTTACTATCCTGCAAAAACTCTTGTTACTATTCAAGCATCACGCCTGTAATCCTAACACTTTGGGAGGCCAAGGTGGGAGAATCACTTGAAGCCAGGGGTTCAAGACCAGCCTGGGCAAAACAGTCTCTACAGATTTTTTAAAAAACATATTAGCCAGGCATGGCAGCATGCAGCTGTAGTCCTAGCTGCTTAGGAGGCTGAAGCAAGAGTACGGCTTGAGCCCAGGAGTTTGAACCTGGGTGACAGAGTGAGATTCTGTCTCTAAAAACAAAAACAAAATGAAATTGATATTGAAACTTTCAGTTCAAATTTAGGCTTATAACATTTTATGTAGCTTCTTTGGTCTCAATAAAAAAATAATTTGAAAACAAGAAAGATTCTAAGAAGATAATTAGATAAGTGAAATAATGACATTCAATAGGTTTGAAATATAAAGTTAGAAACACCTTCCAAAAATTAGATTAAAATGATGAATAAATGGAAAATAACATAAAAGATAAAAGGTTTAGAAAATCAACCCATAAAAGATGAAAGGTTTAGAAAATCCACCCATGAATCAACCCAACATTGAACAATAAGTGAAGTCGCATATATTCTAGTTGACTTCCAGTTACTGTATGAAACTTTTTTCATTTATTAGACATGTAGGGAATAGACTGACCACTGAACTGAGACACTCTCAGACAATCACAGCGTTCAATCACAGACAATCGCAGACATTCTCAGACAATCACAGTGTTGTGCCTTCTTAGCTACGGCCCCGGACTCCACCACAGCAGGTGGGAAGTTCAGCCAGTTCCATTTCAGACTTGAAGGGCCAGGACACCCAGATGGCAAAGACTGGCCTCATGCCCACTAAGGATGAGTTGCGAAGCAGACATTCATGAGAAAAGGAAAGGAGAGATGCTGACAACCACATCCACACAGCTCTTGGACAAGGAAACTAGGATGCAAATAACAACAGCATCTTGGAAAAAGGAGGTGCTGCACTTGAAAGGAAGACAGGAACCCACTTTTAAATATTTTATTCCCAATGAAACATGAGACAATGAAACAGGAGCACTTGTTAACTCAAAGAAGTACTGAAAATATGCCCCCTTCCTCAAAACTCTTTTTTAGAAGCCACTGGAGCACGCAATCCAGAAAAAAAAAAAAAGAAAAAAAAACAGAACAAACAAAGGAACAGCAAGATCTGGATGCAGGAGCCATGGGGGTGGGTACTGGTACAGGATACGGGCTACAGTCAGTCTCAGGATGCCTGCAGGCTGGGCAGCCAGAGGCCCTGTGCAGCAGGGCAGAGGTGCTGGGGCACAGTGGGGTTGACAGAGTCTGCAAGATGAGGCACCTTATAAAGGATATGGCCATGTACTTGACAGGTCTAATGCAGCATTTTGAAAAAATAAATAAAGATCAGTGCACCAAAATCAAGCAAATTTTAAAATGAGGTCATCACTAACTCTAAGCAAAACAAAAAGTTGGACTAGGAAAAAAACCCACCATATACTACTACTGCGTTTGCAGTGTGGTACATAGTCTTAATAGACTACTAATGTATAATAGATTGTAAAATTTATCAATATTTTACTACATCCGTACTGGGAGATTGGAGGGTTGGGGAGAAAGGGAAAATGCAGAGAAGGGGGCTGGCACAAGGAATAAATCTTCATCTGTCCTGACAAACACTCTGCAGAGCATATCAGAAATTACTCATTGGGCAATAGCTGTGCAAGCGTATTATTTGGAAACACTTATTAATGTGTTTGGTATTTCCACTCTTGTTGGATGTGTGCAGCAGGCCCACTTCAGGTGCAGAAGGGGAGGTCTATTGTCTCATCCTTGTACACCCAGCACCGCCAGGGTGTCTGCAGAAGGCAGGGCTTAGTGAGCTAATGAACAGGCAAACACATACACGTCCTTGGATATCCCTCTGCCACATTCAGGGAGCAGGGGTCTGTGTGTAGGGAACCTGCTCCTAAGGCAGTTGGCTGTTGTCTACCCCACCCCCCCACACACACACCTAGGCTGGACTTACCCTCTCAGGCCCCAAAGGTCAGGCCAGGTAGGGCTGGGACAGCCTCCCTAGCAGGGCCTGATGGCTAAGGAAGCAGGGATGTAGGCTGAGAAAGAGAAGGAGGGAGACACGGGGGTTGCAGGCTCTGATTTCAGGTCCATGCTGGGGCCCTGATGGCTCATGCTAGAGATGGGTATCATGCTTTCAAAGTTCTACAGGAAACAGGAACATGGGCACCGTGTCCCTGGGCTGCCTGGGTCCTCCCTGCCAAGTCCAGTTCTGCTTAGACTCACACGCGGCCATCTCTCCATTTATAGGGTTACTCCAGTGAGTTCAATTACAGCACTGATTCCCTGTGCTGAGGGTTCAGGACAGGCAAAGAGCTGCCCTTGACTTCCGGGATTCTTAGGTTCCCCATGGCACTGATACTGTGGACTTGTGAAATTTCATTTCTGATAAGATTGCATAAATCCCAATGAGGTCACTGTATTAGTCTGTTCTCGCATTGTATAAAGAACTACCTGAGACTGGGTAACTTACAAGAAAAGAAGTTTTAATTGGCTCATGGTTCCACAGGAAACATAGCTGGGAGGGCCTCAGGAAACTTTCAATCATGGTAGAAGGCAAAGGGAAAGCAGGCACATCTTACATGGCCAGAGAAGGAGGAAGAGAAGAGAGAGGCGGGAGGTGCCACACACTTTTAAACAACCAGATATCATGAGAACTCACTATACCAAGAGCAACAATGGGGATCTGGCCACACGATCCAATCACCCCCCACCAGGCCTTTCCTCCAACATTGGGGATTACAATTTGAGGTGAGATTTGGGTGGGGACACAAATCCAAACCATATCAGTCACCTTCTAATGAAATGCTTATTAATGAGGTCGAGAGCTTTGCAATTGGTGCAGAGGGCATACACCTGGGAGAGTTTTTTCTATAAGGGTTTTTCGCTGAAGCTTCCTGAAAGTATTGGTGTCTTTATGTTGTAATGGGTGGGCCACTGAGTTCAACCAACATTTAAACAAGCACTTGCTATGTATTGGCCTGGATGAAAAAGGCAGAGTCCCTGTGCGCCAGAAGTTCAGAGTCAGGGAAGGGAGATGGATGTGTCCAATCCATTCACTCTCTTGATAAATGTGTACTGAGCACCTAGGATATGTTGGACACTGTCCCAGACACTGAGATATAGCAAAGAACAAAATTTCAAAAAAACACCACATAGGACTTATCTGACTGGGAACAGACAATAAGCATAATAAAGACGGGAATTATCAGCTATATGAAATGGAGAAAAATAAAGAAGGGGAGAGGAGAGGGAGAGTTGAGGGAGGTTGCATTTTAAACAGAGTGGTGAGGGAAGCTTCACGATAGAGTGATAACTGAGCGGAAACCTACTGAAGGAAAGTGAGTCAAGTACACCCAGGGGAAGGGCACACCAGGGGGAGGAGCATCTGGTGGGAAGGGCACACCTGGATGAAAAGTACAACTGGGGGAATGGTGTACCTGGGGAGTGAGTGTACCTCAGGAAAGGGTGCAACTGGGGAGAGGGAGCACCTGGGGGAAGGGTACACGTGGCAAGTTGGTACACCTGGGAGAAGGTTCACCTGGGGAGTGGGTGCACTTGGGGAGAGGGTACATCTGTGGAGAGGGCACAGCTGGGGGAAGGGTACACCTGGGGAGGGGGTGCACCTGGGGAGTGGGTGCATCTAGGGAGAGGGTGCATCTGGGGGAAGGGTGCACCTAAGGAGTGGGTATACTTGGGGAAATGGTACACTTGGGGGAAGGGTACACCTGGGGAGAGGGTGCACCTGGTGGAAGGGTATACCTGAGGAGTGGGTGCACCTGGGAAGAGGGTGTACCTAGGGAGTGGGTACACTTGGAGAAAGGGTGTTCCTGGGATGTGGGTGCACCTGGGGGAAGGGAGTACCTGTGGAAAAGGTGCACCTAGAAAAGGTACACCTAGGAGAAGGGTGTACCTAGGGGAAAGGTACACCTGGGGAGTGGGTGCACCTGGGGAGTGGGTATACCTGGGGAAAGGGTATACCTGGGAGAAAGGTACACCTGGGAGGTGGGCGCACCTAGGAGATGGACACACCTGCGGGAAGGGTTCATCTTGGGGAGGGATTGTCTCATCTCCCTATCCTTTCCCTCCCCTTGTCATTCAAACCTCTAAAATACAAGCTTTTCTCAACTTGGGGCTTGGGGACAAGGTTCACAGAGTCAGTAACCATTAGAAGCAGTATGTAATCATTTGTGTGTACTGCATACAGTGGCATTTTTCTCTAGTGAGACAATTTGTGACTTTAGAATGAGCTTTTCCCCAAAGATTGAGAATCCTGGGATGTTTATTCAATTTCACTCATGAATGCAATGGTTTATTAAAGAATACATTTCCAGAGGAAGTGATGGTCAGAGACACTTGCTAAGCTTCTAACAGAAGCTTGCAGCCCTGAAGGCTGCCTGCCTCCTCCTGGAGGTCATACCCAGATCTATGCTGGACACCCAGGTCGTGCAAAGCTCAGAGGTCAGCAGGGCTGCCTCTGCCAGCTCCTTTCATGGAAGCTGAGGCACAAGCCTGACAACTTGTTCACTTGCAGCTGACTTCATGCTTTTTGCTTTAGCACATACTTGAGAGAATGTTTCAATTGGAGTCCAATCAGACCAGCCATCCTACTTTGCCATTTTATCACAACCTCAGCACATACACAGGAAAGTTTTAGCAGTTCAACAGAACATTTTTAGTCATTTGGTAGAAGCAGTATGCCAATTTGCAACTTTGCTGGAAATTTCCCAATATACAATCTCTGCTAATGAGCTCATTACAAAACTTCTCACAGCCTCCCTGGGGGATTGTACTAGGAACTAGATGTATCCAAGGCACTAATGTTGTTTCTAGATATTTTATTTTTATTGTGATTGTAAAAGAGATCTTTGTTCACTTTATTTTGTAAAAGGTTATTGCAAGTATATATAAATGCAACTTATCACTGTGTTTATTTTATATCCAGCCACTTTATTCTCTTACTATTATCCCTAAATACTTGCTATGTCTTTGAGGAGTGCCCATATTTTTCTGCCCTGTGGACATCACTTCTTGACCAATAAATTGGGAGTTCAGTGCTGGATTCTGAGCAGGGAAGTGATGTGTGCCTTCTAAGCAGAAGCTCTCTGGGTATCTGTTACTGCTTTTAAAACCATCACACTGTAATCCCAGCACTTTGGGAGGCCGAGGTGGGCAGATCACGAGGTCAGGAGATCGAGACCATCCTGGCTAACACGGTGAAACCCCGTCTCTACTAAAAATGCAAAAAAAATTAGCCAGGCATGGTGGCGGGCGCCTGTAGTCCCAGCCACTCGGGAGGCTGAGGCAGGAGAAGGCGTGAACCCAGGAAGTGGAGCTTGCAGTGAGCCAAGATCGCGCCACTGCACTCCAGCCTGTAAGCAAGACTCTGTCTCACAAAAAACAAAACAAAACAAAAAAACAAAACAAAACAAAAACACCATCCCAACACAGAGTGGCTTAAAATAATGGCTCATTATGATGTAATGGCCCTGTGGACTGGGTGCGGTAGTTCTTTCTTAGGTTTCTTATGTGTCGTAGTCACTTCCTGGCTGCGGCTGCACACCACCTGAAGGCTCAGCTGGGCCGGATGTCCAAAATGGCCAAGTCGCACAGTGAGCAGTGGATTCTGACTGTTACCTGGAGCCTCAGTGGGGGCTCTTCACTGGAGCACTCACATATGGCATCTCCACATGGCTTGGGATTCTCACAGCCTGACAGCTAAATTCCAGGAGGGAACATTATCAAGAGATCCAGGCATCTTACAAGCCCAGCCTCAGAAGTCCTAGAATGTTACTTCCATCACAATCCATTGGTTAAGCAAGTCACTAAGGTTAGTCCAGACTTTGTTAGTAAGACAAAGGCAAGATTCCAGTACTTGGTGTAAGAATCATCCAGCACATACAGGGAGGAAAGAAATTGATGGTGACTGTCTTTGGAGACTATCCATACCAAGCTTTAAAAACCATCACCTGGTTCCGCAAGCTCTTTTCCTTGGCCATGAGGCCAGCGTGTCCCAGGTAAGGGCTGCTAGAACTGATTGGACTGATTCGTTCATTCGGGCATGCATTTTAAGTTAATAAACACTTACTGAGTCTCCACTGAGTGCATACATGATGGAATCAAACCAAACCAAGGCCCTCTTCAGCTATACCCACGTCTGGGGCACAGGAGGGATAGTGGGGGCAGGCTGTGCTTGTTAGGCAGATGAGTTCAGAACTACAGAGTGATGCAAATATTAACACCTATGTAGCACTTACTGTATGCCAAACACCATTTTACATACTTTACACATTGTGCTTTACAGCAGAACCTGAGAAACACGCTCATCAAGTCCAGGAAATAAATAGAGGTATCAGCTGTCACTTTTTTATTGTAAAATTTTTTAGCAGTGCAATAAAATAAAAACAAAATAGAATACATAATTATTAAGAGAGAAGACATAAAACATTACTATTTTCAGATACAATGATTTTGATCTGCAGAAGTCTCAAGAGAATAAACAGAAAAATTCCTAAAATTAGTAAGTAAAGCCCTAGCTCCATCACGTACAAGCCTTATGAGCTTAGGTCACTCACTTCCTCTCTCTTCTCTCATCTGAACCTCTGTAGGGCCCTGGAAATGGGGGATCTCCTGCCTTGACAGCTCATCAGTACGTGTGAAAAGCCAACAAGAGTGGATATGATAGGAACTGCAATCACACAGCACTTTGGAGAGTGTGAAGATTGGTGCTCACAGCAGAAGTTAACACACTGATGCTGTGATCACTGTTCAGTAAGTGGAATGGTCCTTAGTGATCCTTGAAGAGTAGCTGCAACTGGAAGACACAGAATGGAGAGGATGGATCATGCAAATGAAAAGATGGGCTCCAACATTCAGCGGAAGGAACTTATGGTTGGTTCCCCCGTTTTTTTGTTGGCGGTGGTGGTTTATTTTCATTCCCCATGCCCGGTCCTTCTGATGGCACTCACTGATTTGGCTCTAGGGCACAAGTCTATGTTGCATGCAGTCCTGGTGTGACAATCAATTGAGGCATTTCCTGGGCGAGGAGCTGGGACACGGGCCAAGCCAATCAGACTCTGGTTCCCCCAGGACGCTGAGTCTTAGTGGAGCCATGCCAAGACGGAAACAGCTGACCTGCTGTGCTCCTGCCACGGCTTCCTGAGGAGTGTCCCTCAGTTCCTAAGAGGGGACTGTCTGCACGCTGGCTCTTACGGGTTGATTTTGCACTTTTTCTTTGATTCTGAGAGCTACCCACATCCTCTCCAATTCTTGCTCCAGTCAACCAGACACAGTTTCTATTGCTTGCAGTGGAAGACATGCCCATGCAGAAGGCGTCAAGGCTCTTGGGAAGATGGGGAGTGGCATGTGTTCTCATGGTGTTCACAGCTGCACGTGGGAAACACCTCACTGCCTTTGCATGACAAACCCAAGAGGGAGGGGGTTCCTTCCCCCATTCTGCAAATGGAAAAACTGAGGCTCAGAGGGGAAATTGATCGCTCAGTGTCACAGCCAATGAATGACAGAGGGAAAGTTGTGGTCCAGGGCTGAGTCCGGGTTCCATAGTGTGTAGATGAATTTCTTCAACCCCTTCATCATGTGACGAGAGCCACAAGGTCTCCAGGCCTCCTGGACATGACAGGTGTTTGCTCACAAACTGAAACTTTCTCTGCTGGGTCACACCCTCCTTGCCCATCCCTATTCTTGGCGCAGGGCATGAGCTGGACCCTGGAAGACCTATGGGTATTCAACTTTCAGAAAGCCTTGGCGAGGTCTAGTGATGAAATAATTTTGTCATTTGGCATGTTGACAAAAAAAATTTGAATTTTTCGGCCATAGTTTCATTTCCATAAATCACTTCATTCTTATCCTAATCCTTCCCCAACTGTTTGTCAAAATTCCCATCAAATATTTTTCCACTTGGAAGACTGATTTTTAACACCCATACCCCACCCCCACCAGGCCACGGTGTGGACATTTTTCATTCCTAAAGTCAGGAGGCCAGAGACATTTCCAAGAGAGATCAAAGCACTTGCTGGCCACGTTGGAAAATGAGAAGGGAGGATAAGGGTGTGAAGGGGCATCCTGCCTCCAGGAGGGACCCCCTCCAAGTGAGTTGAGAGATGTGGGCCAGGAGGGCTGAGCAGTAGCATCCACTGGGAAGCCCTGGGTTCCAGGCCCAGCCCTGTAGCTGCCTCACTGGGCAAGCCCTTCCAGCTGGCCTCGGAGGACATGGACCATCTTCCCGGGTTTGGCTGTGTATCCCAGTGGCACCATGGAGTAGCCAGGGCCCTTGGCCAGGCCACTAAACTACACCGTACCCCCCTTGTCATCTGTTGCATGCAGGCATCAGAATTTACCTTTAAAGAAGTGTTTCTCAAACTTGAGTCACTTCGTTTTCATGGCATATTTATACACCATATGTGCGATTATTAAAAGTTTCCTTTAAATCAAATTATTGCCTTTGTTTAAATATCTTTCTGTAACTTGCACATATCATCACTGAAGATGGAAAACCAGTATCACATGCCGTAAACAAAGGGTAACTAAACAAAATAGCACAACTATAAAATAACAGATTTCATATGTCCCCTAAAATCAACTTGTGTACTACCAGTGATATGTACACCCAATTTTGGAAACACTACTTTAAGGGGGTTGGGATATGAACTCAAATACCTCCAACTCTAATATCCCCAAGTCCTTCAATTATCAGGGGTTTCTATTTCATAATTTAAAAAACAAGCAGCCTGAATCCACATTCTACATGTGATGGCAAGTCTCCTCCCACCCATTTCTTCTTCCCTTAGGAGACTTTTGTGGATTTCCAAAAGGTTCATGTTTTTCAGGAACAAACCAATGGCCAAACCGTGGTGTGGTGGGGGTTGAGGGGTGTGAGCTACCTCCTTTCCCACAGTGCCTAGCTCCTCGCTGGCAATCCATGTTCCATTGATGCCCAGATTTACACACCAAGCCTCTCTCCTGAGCTGCAGATGTGTGCACCTGACCATACACTTGGCAATTCTCTTTGGCTATCTTGTTGACGCCTCAGCTTAGCACACTGAAGACAGAACTCCAGACCTTTGCCCTAATCCTGCTTTTTCCAGGCTTCTCTGCCAGGGGGAGTGGCCATTCCCCAGGTCCTCATGTTTCCACAGGGGCAGACACCACGTCTGTCCCATTCCCTGCTCTATGTCCTATGCCTGGCCAGAGTAAGAGCTTGTATGGGCCAGCTTAAGCTGTCATACCAAAGAACAAACGACCCCACATCCTAGGGACTTCAAATAACAAAGGTTTATTTCTCTCGCATATTTATGCCTCTCTCAGCATGGCTGGGTCTTGATCCATGTCAGCTTCATTCCAGAATCAAGGCTGATGCAGCAGCCCCTACCAGACGTGCCAGGCTGCTGCCAAGGGAGAAAGAGCGACAGTGCAGCCACCGATGGCGCCTGGAGCTGCCACACCTGCCACACTGCTCATTGCCCATGGCAGAGACTGAGTCACGAGGGCCGGGAAGCTCCGTCTCCAGGGAACAACTTGGGAATAACTGCACAGCCTCCCACAGTGCTTGACAGATACTGATTGGATACTGATAGGAATAAGGTGTCACAGGCAGCTTCCATCATGATCAGCTTCCATCATGATCAGCTTCCATCATGGATCATGAAGTTCACATGAAGATTAGAAAGTGGGCTTCATGCTTGGGTGGGACACAGAGCTCACCCACTGGCTGAGATATTCATTTCTCACACAGGTGAAGTCAAAGGCCTTACACACAGGACCCCCACACCCACAGGCCTCACACTTGGCCCTGGAGGCTGCAGGCTGTCAGCCCAGTGTGTGGGGTCCCCCTGCTAAGCCCCTCCAGCCTGCCCCTATCCACACCCGTCCTCCGCCTCTGCATCTGACCCGGCTCCCACATCACACCGCTGGGGGCTCCTACCTCCTGTGGGCCTCACTGCCTAAGAGTCTTTGAACCTCTTAGTCACTCTGAGCCTTCCATGGTTTGGTCCTTGGAAACCAAAGGCTCACACAAGGTCCCATCTAAGGGGCCTGCCCAGGAGGCAGATCTGGTCAGTCAAGTCCTCTCTCAGCAGGAGTTCCCTGCAGGCAGAGACTCACGGCTGCTGAGCCAGGAAGTCAGGGCCACAAGACTTATAGCCCTGGCAAGTCTCCAGGTAGTTGACACTGGGTACACTGCCATGGTGGGGCTGGAGGGTCGGCGGGCGGTAGGTCAGGATGTCAAAAACAGGGGAGATTGACCCTATAGATACACCTGTATGAGCACAAAATGGCAAGCACACAGCCCAAGTTCCTATCCACAGGGTGTCCGTTGAAAAGATCATGGGTACACCTCGGAGCACTTGAGGCGGATGTCAGAAAGAATGAAAAAGCTCTGTGCAGGCCTATGGAAAGGGCTCTGGGACTGAGGAAGGAAGAAGGAGAGGGGGAAGGGAGGAAGGGAGGGAGTGAAGAAGGAAGGAAGGATGGAAGGAAGGAAGGAAAGGAGGGAAGGAAAGGAGGGAGAAGGGAAGGAAGAAAGAAGGAAGGAGAGAAGAAGGAGGGAGGAAGGAATGAGGGAGGGAAGGAAGAAGAAAGGAAGGGAGGAAGGGAGGGAGGAAGGGAAGATGGAAGGAAGGAAGGAAGAAGGAAGGAAAGAAGGAAGGAGGAAGGGAGGAAAGAAGGAGGGAGGGAGGAGGAGAGAGGGAAGGAAGGAAGGGAAGGAAGGGAGGAAGGAAGGAAGGAAAGAGGGAAGGAAGGAAAGAGGGAAGGAAGGGATGAAGGAATGAGGAAGGGAGGAAAGAAAGAGGGAGAGAAGGAAGAAGGAAGGAAGGAGGGAAGGAGGAGAGGAGGGAGGGAAAGCAAGAAGGCGGGAGGAAGGGAAGGAAGGAGGGAGGCGGGGAGGGGTACACAACAAGGGCAGCCTAGGCTCCCGTTGCTGTGACAAAGAAGCTGAGTGGCCCTGCTGCATTCTTTTGCTGGCATTTGGCATAAGCCTGTGATAGATAAAGACCAGAAGGTGCCTTTAGGGGGCACCGAAGAACAGGGTCGATAGGGCTGGAGGAAAGCAAGTATTTCAAAGCAAACTTTTCCATCATTTTTGTATTTGAACCATGTAAATGTATTGCCTGTCCCCCTAAAATGGATTGAGAAGAGAGCGAGACCACGCCGAGCCTCGGGCCATCACAGCCTGAATGGGAAGCAGCGAACCCCGCTGTGACGGCTTCAGGCCCCGGCCTGTGGAGGGTGGGGGAGTCGCCCTTGGGAGGGGCTGGGCCCCACCGCCGGCTCTGCTTCTCACGGCAGGGGCGCCCCCAGGAAGGGACAGGATAGGGAGCTTTGTCCCGCAGCGAACGGGAACGCGGAGGCCCGGCCTCTCGCCTCCCCACCCTCCCCGCGCCTTCTCCAGCCTCCGCGTCCGCCCTGCGCCCTCGGAAGGCGCCGCCCGGCGGCCGCGGCCCTTCGCCGCAGGCAGAGTGCTTTGTCCGAGCTCAAAAAAGCCGTTTCCACGGAAGCGGCCCTTCCGCTCGGAGCCCGGCGGCCTGGAGGGAGGCCCGGCGGGGATGCGAGGATTCCGCCCCAGCCCCAGAGGACGCGGCGGAGAGCCTGGAGGAGGGGCTTTGAGAGTCGAGGTCTCCCGCCCGCGCGCCTCCCTGGCGCAGACCTCTTTTAACTTTTTGGCGTGGAGTGCGCGTCCTGACGTGCCCCCTGAGCTACAGCTTACTGAGCTTTACTGGCTTCGCCGGACAGCCGTCCCCAGGTGGAGAGACCGCGCGTCGCGCGCTGCCCGGGCCCCGCAGGGCCTGGCGCCTGGGGCCCTTGCGCCGCTTTGGGGCGAGGGAATCACACCGCGGGCTCCCGGAGCTTGGCGTCTTCCACGCGGCGCTGTGTGTCATCCACGCAGTGTGCTCTCGCTGCCGTGTTCAGGTCACTGCGAGGGTGAGCCCCGCTTTATCTACCCCTTCTGCTGTTGATGGGCACTCGTCTGGGGCTAGAAGGGATAAGGTTGCTGTGAGCGTTCTCGTGTGTTTTTGGTGCACGCGCACACACATTTCTCTGGGGTGCAGACCTGTCTAGTAGTGGAACTGCTGTTTCCCAGCACTTTGGAGCAAAGCCCTGTTGCAGTCTGAAGCGGAAAAGGCAGACGGGCCTTCCATGTTCGTGATTCCAGCCAGGCACAGAAGGGAAGGACAGGGACAGCAGCCGCACGGAGGCGAGGAGGGACACTGGGCGCTGCTGTCCCCTCTCCTCAGGGGCAGCCAGTCCTCTTGTGGACGCAGGTGTGGTCACCAGAAGGGAAGGACAGCAGAGGACTCTTCAGGGACCTTCCTGGATCCCCCTGCAATGGGAGTGGCCTACTTGCTTGACTTGAGGGTGAGACTTGGTCAGCCCTTGACTGTAGGGGGCAGGACCATGGGCTTCAGTGGGGCAGCACCCATGACCCACGCCTCTGCTTCCATTCCCTGCTTGCTGCCCGGGCCTCTGGTCAGGGGAGTCTAGTCTCCCTTCCCAGGCTTCCAATGCCTCGCCCCCTGCTGTGGTAAGGATTCGCGCTGGTCCCTATTTATTAATCAGGGAACTTGGGGTTCCAGTTTTCTCCCCTTCTCTGCATCTCATCCCCTTGAGAGCCCCCTGGAGCAGAGGATAACGCACGAGGGGACTGGCTGTGTATATTTTGATAACAATATCAAAATACTGTCAAATACTAAACGGAAAAGAAATAGGAAAACATTGAACTTTATTAAAATGAACTTCAAAAGACACCATTAAGAGTAAAAAGATGACTCACAAAAAAGTTGCCTTTTGTTCAGTAAACGACTCAGGACCAGAAAATATGAAGAACCCCTACAACAAGAAAAATATAGATAGCTCAGTTAAAAATTGACAAAAGTCTTGAAAAGATATTTCACAAAAGGAGAGATCCAGCCAGTCAATCCACACACGAAAGGGTACTTAGCATCAGGGAACTGCAAATAGTGACATTCGATTCCATATCACAGCCACTGGATGGCTAAAATAGCAACGCCAAGTGCTGATGAGACTGTGGAACAACCAGCTGGGCTCTCATCCCCTGCTGATGGGAGAGTGGATTGGAGCAACCACGTGGAAACATCTAATGGAGGTAAGCAAACGCCTGCCATAGGAACCGGCGTGTATATCCAAGGGAACCGAGTGCTAGGTTCCTGATCATGGTCAAGATCGCCTACAGCAAATTTACTTATTTATTTTAATCCCCCAACAAATGTCTTTAATGTCTTTAGAAAGATTAATTAAATGGTAGTATTTTAAGAATGCAATGGTATACTGCACAGCAACAAAAAAATAACAAACTGCTAATACTTGCAGCAACATGGATAAATCTCAAAGTATTGAATGAAAAGATACAATAGAGTGCATAACTAAGGATTCCATTATATAAAATACAAAATCCAGGCAAGACTGATCTACAGTGTTAGAGGTCAGGAGAGAATTTTGGAGGTAGTTGCTTGGGCACCGGGATACTGCGTGGGGAGCTGTGAGTGCTGCATATCTTGAGCTGCGTCCTGCTTGGAGTGCATACTCTGAAAATTCATCAACCTGTGCACTTAAGACTTGTGTACTTACATTATCTTTCAGGAAAAAGAAAAGAAAAATATGCCAAACTTTACCCTTCACCTTTCTTCTCAAAATGGTCAGGTTTCAGAGCTGTGGTAGAAACTTCTAGTACTGACAACAGCCAGTACCTCCCCGCTTGGCAGCTGAGACTATGGGACCAGTTCTGGCCAACGGAATGTGAGGGGAAATGATGGATGTCAATTCCAGGCTGAAGCTTTTAGTTGCCAGAGCCAGGTCCTCCAGTCCTACCTTTCCGCTGTGGCAGTCCCTCTGAAGTCCCAAGATCAAGAGCTGACAGCTGAATCCTTGCATGGAGAGTCGCCTGGACCTGCAGTGGACTCTGGATGAGGGAGTATACACCTTAACTGTATTAAGCCAATGCTGTTTCAGAGTGGTTAATTACCACAGCATAACATGCCCTATCCTGACTAAAATGATGTGTAGGAGCTCGACAGAGGAATAATTGTCCTTTTGGTCCCCTGCGCTTGTTCTTGGCCTTGGCCAGGTAGCAGCACATTTAGCATCAGACCGCCCAAGTGTCCTATGTCTACATTCGGTGGAACCCATTGTGGTGGCCCCTGGATCGACATTACAGCAGAGGGGAAGCACTGGCCTCCTGCACTCTCAGTTTCAGCTAGCTCTGAGTGCCGTTTTTCTCAGTGACAACATTCCGTGTAGGTGTTTGCCCACTGCCAGTGCTGGGTGACCTACGCTGGTACAGTCGGGACTACAAAGCCCTTTTCTTGGGATGCTTCCTTTGCTACTTTGAACTCTTGGCTCTTGGCACTGGAATCCCCTAGCATTTGGGATTACCAGAAAACAAGAGGTGGCAAAATGGTGCAATAATTTTGAACCCAGCCCCATGTTGAAGTGCATGACTGGGGACAGTGCAGTGGGGAAATGAGAGCTTGGGGCCAGGAAGACTGCTTGGGTTCTAACCCCGGTCCCATTGCTGGCCACCTACGAGACACTGGCAAATCACTTTTATCCCCAAACCTCAAAAATGGTCTCAAGGTTTCCAAATAGAGGTTTTTCTTTTCATTTTCTAGAAAAGTGAGCATAGTGGTAGAGCCCCTGAAGCTGCATCCTTCTGGGGTAAGGCAGAGCCATCTCACAAACCACACCACCTGATGGCATCTATTACAAATGTCAGATTTTGTAGGCTGAAGTGACCAAGAAGCCATTGGGAATGAGCAAAGTTTTAAATTGCTGGAAGGAATCTTCAGCAAACAGGCAAAAACAGCTCATCTCAAGGACTATCATAAGATATAGAACATTCAATGGATTGAACATTGAAACTGTTATGAACAGAATAAAGTGCAAGTAATGCTTGGAAGTATAGTTTTAAAAGAAAATGTGACTCCTGACAAGTAATTCTAGCACTAGATGACACAATACTAGAGGCAGAAACCATAAAGAAAAGAGGAATAGATTTGATTATATGATGTTATAAAACTTACATATGTTAAATATATATAATGATAAATTTGCATATATCATTCATGTGCCATAAACAAAACTAAAAGATAATTTCAAACTAGGAAAAATATTTGCAAAATATGACAAAGTAAATATTGTTAATTTACAAAAAATATTTCAAATTAATAAATGGACAATCAACACCAAATGAGCATAGAATATGAAAAAGCAATTCTCAGAAATAGGAAGAAAGGAGAGAAAGAAGGAAGGAAATAAAACAATACTCAATCTTAGAAGTAATCAAAGAAATGCAAATTAATGCAACATTTAGACATTTTTTTAAAAGAGCACACCAGTACAATAGTATGATGGTGAACAACCAGGGTCTATTATTATTGGCTGGAGTCTGTGTTAAATTGGTTGTAAAACCTTTTCAATCTTATGTCTTCTGTGGAAAACCAATAAAACACAAAGGAAGTCACTAAGAGATGAAAGAAGGGACAAAAAAGTTACAAGATCCATAAAACAACTAAAATATCAAGTCCTTCCCTATAAATAATTACTTTAAATGTAAACAAATTAAACTCCACAAACAAAAGATACAGATTGGGTTGGGTGCAGCATATCATACCTGTAACATCAGCATGTAGGGAGGTCAAGGCAGGAACATTGCTTTAGCCCAGGAGTTTGAGACCAGCCCTGCTAACATAGTGAGACCGCCATCACTATAAAAATTTTTAAAAATTACCCAGGTGTGGTGGTGCACACTTGTAGTCACAGCTACTGGGGAGGCTAGGTGTGAGGATTGCTTGAGCCTGGGAGATTCAGGCTGCAGTGAGCCACAGTCTCACAACTGCACTCCATCCTGGGCAACAGTTGATCAAGACCCTGTCTCAAAAAAAAAAAAAATAGATTTGCTAAGTGGATTCAAAAACAGGATACAATTATATGCTGTCTACAAGAAACTCACTTTAGATCTGAAAATATAATAGCCTAAAAGTGAAAGGATAGAAAAAAGATTTCATACAAATGGTAATCAAAAGACAACAGGAATTGCTACACCGATATCTGGCAAAAGAGACTTTAAATCAAAAACTGTTACAGGAGACAAAAAAAGATATTGTATAATGGTAAAAGTGTCAATTTACCAAAAATACATAATAACAAAAAATATTTAGGTACCAAACCAGAGAGCTCCTAAACATATAAAGCAAACTAACAGAACTGAAGGGAGATAGACAGAAACACAATAATAGTAGGAGACTTCCATACCTGACATTCAATAATGGATAGAATAACTAAGCAGAAGATCAATAATGAGATAGAAGACTGAAACATTTTACACCAATTGGACCTAACAGACTTACAGAGAAGATTCCACCCAACAACAGCAGAGTACACAATCTTCTCAAGTGTTCAGGGAACATTTTCCAGGAAAGACAACATATAAGGTCACAAAATAACTCTTAACAAATTCAAAAAGGTTGAAATTACACAAAATATCCTTTTTCGATCACAAGGAAATTAAACTAGAAATCAATAGCACAAGGAAAATTGGAAACTCCACAAACATGTAAATAAATTAACACAGTCTTGAACAGCCGATAGGTCAAAGAAGAGGTCACAGTGGAAATTAGAAAATACTTTGGGACAAGTGAAAATGAAAACACAACATACCAAAACTTATGGGCTACAGCAATAGCAGTGCTAAGAGGGAAGTTGATAGCAATACATGCCTTATATTAAAAAGAAGAAATATCTCAAATAAACAACCTAACTTTACATCTCAAGAAAGCAGAAAAAGAACAACTAAAGCTAAAGCTAAGAGAAGAAAGGAAATAAAGATTATATCATAAATGATTAAAATAGAGAATAGAAGTGAAATCAATGAAACCAGATTGGGTTTCAAAAAAAAAATCAACAAAATGGACAACCCCTTAGTTAAATTAAGAAAGAAAGAGACGTGACTCAACTAACTAAAATCGGAAGTCACAGAAAGGACATTACAACTGATGCCACAGAAATAAAAAGGATTATAAGAGAATACTAAGAACAATTATATTTCCACAAACTTGATAACCTAAAGAAATGAACACATTCCTAGAAACACACAACCTACCAAGACTGAACCATGAAGAAACGAAAAGTCTGAACAGACCAATAACAAGCAAGGAAATTGAATCAGTAATCAAATACCTTCCAACAAAGAAAAGTCCAGGACCAGATGGCTTCACTGGAGAATTCTACAGAATATTTAAAAATAATTAACACCAATCCTCCTGAAACTATTCCAAAAATTAAAGAGGAGGGAATACTTAGGTTACTTTACAGGTCAGCATAACCCTGATACCAAATCCAGACAAAGACACTGCAAGAAAAGAAAACTGTGTTTTTTGGCTGCATAAATGTCTTCTTTTGAGAAGTGTCTGTTCATGTCCTTCGCCCACTTTTTGATGGGGTTGTTTGTTTTTTTCTTGTAAATTTGTTTGAGTTCATTGTAGATTCTGGATATTAGCTCTTTGTCGATGAGTAGGTTGCAAAAATTTTCTCCCATTTTGTAGGTTGCCTGTTCACTCTGATGGTAGTTTCTTTTGCTGTGCAGAAGCTCTTTAGTTTAATTAGATCCCATTTGTCAATTTTGGCTTTTGTTGCCATTGCTTTTGGTGTTTTAGACATGAAGTCCTTGCCCATGCCTATGTCCTGAATGGTAATGCCTAGGTTTTCTTCTAGTGTTTTTATGGTTTTAGGTCTAACATTTAAGTCTTTAATCCATCTTGAATTAATTTTTCTATAAGGTGTAAGGAAGGGATCCAGTTTCAGCTTTCTACATACGGCTAGCCAGTTTTCCCAGCACCATTTATTAAATAGGCAATCCTTTCCCCATTTCTTGTTTTTCTCAGGTTTGTCAAAGATCAGATAGTTGTAGATATGCGGCGTTATTTCTGAGGGCTCTGTTCTGTTCCATTGTTCTATATCTCTGTTTTGGTACCAGTACCATGCTGTTTTGGTTACTGTAGCCTTGTAGTATAGTTTGAAGTCAGTTAGCGCAGGAAAAAATGCTCACCATCACTGGCCATCAGAGAAATGCAAATCAAAACCACAATGAGATACCATCTCACACCAGTTAGAATGCCAATCATGAAAAAGTCAGGAAACAACAGGTGCTGGAGAGGATGTGGAGAAATAGGAACACTTTTACACGTTGGTGGGACTGTAAACTAGTTCAACCATTGTATGGTGATTCCTCAAGGATCTAGAACTAGAAATACTATTTGACCCAGCCATCCCATTACTGGGTATATACCCAAAGGACTATAAATCATGCTGCTATAAAGACACATGCACACGTATGTTTATTGTGGCTCTATTCACAATAGCAAAGACTTGGAACCAACCCAAATGTCCAACAATGATAGACTGGATTAAGAAAATGTGGCACATATACACCATGGAATACTATGCAGCCATAAAAAATGATGAGTTCATGTCCTTTGTAGGGACATGGATGAAATTGGAAATCATCATTCTCAGTAAACTATTGCAAGAACAAAAAACCAAACACCGCATATTCTCACTCATGGGTGGGAATTGAACAATGAGAACACATAGACACAGGAAGGGGAACATCACACTCTGGGGACTGTTGTGGGGTTGGGGGAGGGGGGAGGGATAGCATTAGGAGATATACCTAATGCTAAATGACGAGTTAATGGGGCAGCACACCAGCATGGCACATGTATACATATGTAACTAACCTGCACATTGTGCACATGTACCCTAAAACTTAAAGTATAATAATAAGAAAATATAAAAAATATAAAAAAAAAAGAAAAGAAAACTGCTGACCAATGTCCTTGATGAATGTAGATGCCAAAATCCTCAACAAAATACTGGCAAACAATATTCAAAGCACATTAAGATTGTACACCATGACCTAAATAAAGTGGAATTTATTCCTAGAATGCAAGGATGATTTAACTTATGAAAA